>NC_141679.1:93216544-94430711 GCF_028749965.1 Puma concolor
TCTTCACCAACCCCACCCCGGGGGGGTGGGGGTGGGGCGGGAATCTCCCATCTACGGTTTACGGTCCAGGAGCCCGCGGGAGCCGGGTACGCATCACGGAGCCGGCTGCAGGTAGCGAAGCACGGGACACGGGCTTTGCCGGGAGGCAGGTTCCTGCCTTTTCCAGGGGGCAGGCGCTGTCCCCTGAAGTCCCCCCGCCCCCCCGGCATCTGGAAGGCTCCTGCGGTGCTCCCCCGTGAGGCTTAGACTTCAAATGAGTTTTGCCTCCTCCGACCAAAGCTCTCTGGTTTAGCTCAGCTGAAAGCATGAAAGTGATTACTTGATTGAGATAATTTGCGCTCTCTCGTGAGGGCTGACGCCCTTCCCCTTCCAGGGAGGGGTCCCCCTCCCTTTTGAACACGCATCCGCTGCTGACCGGACCTCTGAATCGGGGAGGCGGCTGACTGGATCATTGTGTCCCTGCCCTTCTGCGTCCTCTAGTCCCACGGGCTGCCGAGGGCACTCTGCAGGGTGCATCCAGGATTCTGGGATGTTGCCAGGCCCCACCCTCGGAGGTGGGCTGGTTTCATTCTGGTGCCGCGGGTGGCTGTGGCCCTGACTGCCTCTGCCGGGGGCTCCTCCCCGGGCTCCCTCCCCGCTCTCTCCGGGTGGGCTGCCCTGGGCCCCGCCCCCCCCCCCGCCCCCCCCCCCCCGCCCCCGCAGTTGCTGTCAGCGACGGATGCCGCTGGATGTCCGCAGGAACCGGACAGCGACAAGCCGGGGTTCCCGGCCCGGTCAACTCAGCATCTCGCTGCCCTGCTCGGTGCCTGCAAATCCAAGCCTCAGGCTTCTCGGCCTGTCAAACGTCTGTGCAGGCCCAGGGAGCTCCGCCGATGCCTCTCACGGCTCCGGGGCAGAAAGGGCAGGGGTCTTGCTCGTGGACACGCAGGAGTGATGGCTCAGCTTTGTCACAAGGTAGTCGAGGAGGAGGGAGGGGCGTTGTCCTACACCCATCAGCCCTGGACGCTTGAAGTTGAGGGTCATGGCTCACCTTTTGAGAAGATCCTATTGTTATCCCCACTTTCCGGGGGACAAAACTGAGGCTCTGTTGGGGCAGGCTGTCTGTCATCACTGCTAGAAAGGGGGTCACCCTGGCTCCTGGGCCCGCATTTGGAACCAGGTTCTCCAAGCTGACCTGGCTTCTCTGGGCACCCGTCCCATCCGGTCCTATCTGACTTTGAGGCTAATTCAAATGTCCCCTTTCATGTAAATGAGATGACAGGATAGTTTGGAGAGGGCAGGGGTCTCTGCACGTGTTAACAGGTGGTAAAGCATGTCCACTGTCCCGGGCAACCTGAGGCACAGGGACCCTTCTTACCTACAGAGCACGTGGAGGGCGCTTGCTCACGTGTGAGTGGCGTTTACAATTTAAGGACTTTGACCCACATCTACCTGCCACAAACCCTCAGCAAGGAAAAGGCGGGTGCCCCGGGGCTACCACGTCAGGAAGGGTGAACGGGGCAAGTCTCTGCCCCCCAAAATCCTCCATGGTCCGAGTCCTGTCCCCAGAATCTAGCTGGAGGGCGTCAGCTCGAACGCCATGCAGGGAACAGATCTGAGAGCTTGCACGGTCGCCCCTGACCCCTTTGGAAAGGCTCCCTGCGGGGCCAAGGACACGTTCAGCCAGCTTGGGGGTGAACACGGTCAGTCCTGTTTTAGAACCACAGAAGAAGAGCCATTTCTGTCTGTCCCCTGTCCGCCTTCAGAACCTGGGAGGCCTCCCTCCATCCGAGGCGCCTTTTGTTCTCCGTCTCACGGCGTGAAAACCCTTCCAGAGCATTTCTGCTGCTGCAAAGGAGAGCTTTGATTCTCCGCGAAGCTTCTGCCCCACAGGCTCCTGAGGGGCGCGAGGGGAGAGTCATTCTGCCGACTCCAGGTACTTAAGTCCCCTCACCGTTATGGAACATGCATTATGTGATGATTAATCCCTGGGACGGTGAGGATATTTTCCATTCTCAAAGCTCTGCTGGGTTGCTCATTAATCATCTCAGCCCCCGGGGACAGAAACGCCGGTTCCTTTCCCAAGAGCAGGGAAACTGAGGCGCGGCCGCCCCCACCCCCGGCCCCTCGCTGCCGAGTGGAGACGGCCCCAGCCGGGCACGCTCTGGGGGGCGTCTTGTCCACACAGCACCTGCTCACCTCTGCAGCCTTGCCAGGCACAAGTGCAGGAATCGATAAAAATGTGATTTTGAATAAAAAGAGAGCCACCCAGTGCTTCTGGCGTTTGCTTTTGGTCCCCGGGACCTGCCTTTTCAGCTCGCGGGGCCCCTCGGAGTGCTGGCGGCTCATCATTTCCTCAGCGGGCGGGCGAGCGCCAGCGGCTGAAAGAAAAGTGCTTTTTTGCTCTCCCGAGCTGGCCCTTCCCTCTCCAATTGGGACAAACTGCTATAAATACAGCACATCCTGTTTTGCATTCAAATTGTTGTGAAAGCTCGAGGCTGTAAATAATATTCTCCCGGTGCTCTGACAGAATTATTATTATTTTCCCACCGTTCTCGGAACGGGTGATAAATTAAACATTTCTTTCGCTCCCCCACCCGCAGCCCGCCTCGCGCCTGCCGCCAGGGATTAAAGGTGGCCCCGCGTCCCGCGTGCGTCCTGCGGGCAGGGCCGGGCGTGCGCAGGGGTGGGGGAGCGCCTCTCCGAACCCGGCTTCTCTTTGAGGCCTCCTCTGGGCAATCTTCCCGTGATAGGGGACCCTCAAAGCCCAGAGGCTGTGTTACCTACGCGGTCATTTTACACGGGGGGAAACTGAGGCAGAGAGGAGCTTTTTGGAAAGAGCCTCTCTTCTCCTTAGACACTGTTCTGCAGCACGATCTGCCTGGGGTCCCACAGGAGGCCTCATCCAGATACTGGGGTTGCCCGCCAGGGCGGATCCGGTGACTCACGCCTCGCTGGCCGTATGATCTCAAACGATTTCTGGGAGACTCGGTTTCCCGGCCTGCAAGTGGGGATGAGAGCCGGCCCTCCGCGGGCCCCCGAGGGCTCAGTGAGGTGCCCTGCACACGCAGCACCCAGTGGACAAACAGCTCTGGCCGACGGCCACCTCCTTCTCCCACGGCCGCAAGCCCAGTCCCTGCCAGGCTGACAGTTGTCTGCTGAAAGCAGCTAAGACCTGGAAGGACCTGGAAGGACCTGGAAGGACCTGGAAGGACCTGGAGGTCCCAGGCCCACATAAAGCCTGTGGTGCTTCTCCCTAACGGTCCCAGAACATTCCCATGGGGCCATCCGGAAACTGACCAGGAGTGGCCTGCTCCAGGCCCCCTGGTGGGCAGGGCTGGCGGGGGGAAGGGGGACCGGGGGGTGCAGTGGGGGGGCAGAGGGGGCCTTCACACCCAGGTCTGTTCTGCCTCCACCTTCACCTCTGTCCCCACCCCCAGGGCCCCAGCTGGCCTGGCCTTTCCGGGGGTGGGGGCTGGGGAGGGCCCTCCTGCCCTCCACTCCCTGCGGATTGCCCAGAGGCAATGAGCCCCCCTGCTTGGATCCTGAGTGGGCTGGGTGCTCAGATTATCCTTCCGAATGGGGACACTGAGTCGGGGCTGGTGAAGGATCCCGGCTTCCCTGAGGCCTGGGCAGGAGGCAGGAGAGGGGACCTTGTCTAGTGAAAGAAATACATTGAGCAGGCGACACCGTTTTCCCTCCGGAAGCGTACCCTCGCCTGCGAGCCTGGGCTCCTGGCGCGGGCCTGCAGTGGCCTCTCCCAGCCGCCCTGCCTCCCGTCTCTGTGTGACCAGCCCCCTTGTGTGCTTCACTCCCCCTGCTCGCTGGCTCTCGGGCCACCCAGGGGAGGAGGGAGAAGAGCCGTGGGTAGCCTCCCGCCCCACCTGGCCTCGGACGACAGCCGGCTTAAGCCCAAGGTGTGTGATTTCAGAAACGTGCTCTGGGTTTTGGGGCTGAGCCTCTCCGCGGGACTGACGCGGGCATTTACCCCGAAGGCTTGCGGCACCCTCTGCCCCTCCCGGAGGAATGACAGACCGGCCCCCGGACCTAGTGCACCAGAGGGGACACCAGACAGATGCACATGTATGTGCTGCCTCACTCAAGCTGTGACTCTGCGGGCCGTGGCCCCTTTCAAAGATGAGGAAACTGAGGCCCAGAGAAATTGGATGGGCGGAGGCCCCGCCTGGCCCCAAGGCTGAGCTCGCCCCCCACCTCCGCACAGTCCATCTTTTGGACACTCCCCATGTCTGGAACTCGTTCCTGGCCAGCGCTCTCGAGGGGTGCAGAGCCCCCCTGGCCGGGAGCAAGGGCGTCACCCTCCCTTGCAGCAGGGCTGACGGTGAGTGGCCGGGGGGGAAGCAGTGAAGCTTCACCTGTCCCCCCTTTTGTCACGAGGTGGCCTCACCCTGCCCTTCCACTGGTAAGATCTGACCCTGGACTGCAAAGAACATGGAGACCCTCTTGCACAAATGGGGAAACTGAGGCATGGGGTGAGAAATGGGTCCACCCAGGCCAGCTGGCTGGACGCAGGTGGGCCAAGGTCCTGAACTCCTCCTAATTTCTGCCGGGAGCCCTTGGATCCGTGGCCTGGGCGGGAAAGCTACGGGAGGGTGGAGGCCGGGGAGCCCGGGGCCCAGGGTGGGGAAGCCCCTCCTCCCACCTCTGCCCGCACATCCACCTTGAGGTGCTGTCCGGAGCCCTGGCCCTCCCTCATTTGCAAGACGCGCTGAGGAGGCTCCTGCACTGACCAGGCACAGGGGCTGGAGCCTGGGGTCCCCCGGGAGTCAAGGGCACCCCGGTAGGTGAATGGCCTCGCGGCCGGAGGGCAGGACTCGGGGGGCCGGGCACGCGGCCGGGTCCAACACGTGTGCAGGCATGCCCCTCCCCCCCCCCCCAGCTCAGAGCCCCCTCTTCCCAAACGGGCCTTTGCAGTGGCGGCCTCCCGCCCGCGTGCAGACCCTCCGCCCGACTCTGGCCGGGAGTGCTGTTCTGTTGTCCCAAATGCCACCCCTGGGGGCCGTGGAAAGGTGGCCAGGCCGCATCTTGGGGCCACGAGCCATGGTTCTGTGGTTGTGGCTGGGTGGGCAGGAGGGGGTGTCTGACTCCAGCCACGCTGAGAAGCCCCACCAGCAGCAGGGCAGGCGGGGGCACTGTAGTGTCACACGCCCAGAGTCCCCTGGGGGCCCCTTCCGGTCTGCAGCAGCACGGGGCTGTCTCCGTGAACAGAGCACGGGGCCGGACTCCGCTGAACACAGCTCTTTGCTCCGAGACCCCAGCCTCCTCTTGGGCATTAAAGCGGACTTGCTGAACGCAAAGGCAATTAGGCCCCTTTCAGCCCCAGTTCAAGTCCGTTCCACAAGAGCGGAAGGTGCTGGGTGCTGTCGGGCATCAGAAACAGAAACAAACTTGGTCCCCAACCTCGAGCAACAGTCCCCGCAGAGAGCTCGTCCTGGTGACAGTGACCTGGCCGCACCCAGCCCGACGGTGGGAGCAGAAGGTGCCAGAACTTCCATCCTGCTCGGGGGAAATGATGCACACACACACACACACACACACACGGGTGCACAGGCACACGCACGCTTGCTTACCTCGTGCACACAGGCTCGCACACTTACACACTCACACTCGTGGACGGACGCACACACTCTCCCGCGTGCATCCCTGTGCACCCTGCCGTCCGGGGCCCCATCACGTTTGCAGGAGCCTCCCCTTTAGCCAGCCCACGGCTCCTTCATACAGGGCAATGCCACCTGCCCAGGAAGGACACTCGGCCTCACCTCCAGCCAGGGGTGCAGATAGATCCTCCCCTGCCCGCTTCCAGGCACTGGGGGCGGACAGGTGGGGCTGCCCGTGTTGAGAACCACCCCTGCGTGAGGCTGTCGCACGCTGTGCCGTGCCCCTCGGCCCCGTCCACCTCGACAGCACCATGGGGAAGAGGCAGCCTGGGGTCCTGGACTGACCTGACAGCCGAGGAGCTGTGGCCGCAGGAAGGAAGAAGGCAGCACTGGTCAGCTGCCTGTGTGCATCTGAATCCCTGGGTAGATTTCCTACATTCAGATGCCAGAGCCCCACCGGAAAGCCACCGGCCCCGGCGTCTGTGGGGCAGGGCCAGGAGGGCAGAAGGCTCTGGCTCCCCTGGAATGTGTGCTAGAAGGCTCTTCTTGCCTCGTGGCACCCAGGGGCACCCGTAGGCCCAGACTGTTGGTGCGGCCCCCACCATCACCTGTAGCCGACCCTGGGTTCTCAGGCGGCTCAGGAGCCGGGCCAGGTGGTTGTGGCATTGAGGCCAGGTGGGCTGGCGGGAGGGACTCTGTCCTGTAAGACTCAGCACAGACTCAGCACCTGGCAGGTGCAGCACTGGGGCCTTCCTCATGGATCCCACCTTTGTCCTCACGGCCTGGAACATCGTGTAGAACAACACGATGCCTTCCGTGGGTCACTTGGCCAGCAGGGCAGGCAAGGTGGCTTCACGGAGGACAGAGGCGTCCACGGAGGGCATGGACAGCAAGCCATGGGGGTCACACTCGGGCTCAGGCCAGTTGGCCACCCGCCCTGCCACACCCGCCCTGGAGCCCTGCCCCCAAGACATCAGCCGTGGGAGTCACATCCCATTCCGAGGCCCTCCCGGGGGCTTTGTCACCTGCACTGGGTGACCCCAGTCCCGGCTGCGGCAGGGCGGTACTGGGAGAGGAATCCTGGAGCCCCCACAGGGTGCCTCCGAGGAAACATCCAGAGGCCAGGTTCGCGTACACAGGCTGAGGTCACTCGGCTGACGGGTGCCACCCGCCCGGCCGCGGCGTCTCGTAAATACCAGCCGGAGCTGTTAACCAAGGTTACCTTGAAGGTTGAGGTGTCACTAAGAAATACGTTTTCATGGCAACGACCCGGGCAGCGTTCTTGCTCTGGACCGGAGGCCTGGCCGCTCTCCATGGTACTGCGTGGTGAGAACAGGGCTACGCCGTGTGCAAAGCCCCCCCGGGGCCGAGCAAGGGCAGCCGCCCACGGTCAGGGTCAGGGCTGAAGTGTGTGCCCTTGGTCCCCATTTGCAAAGAGGGCTCTGCTCTTATGAGCGATGCACTCTCATTACAGGGATTTTGGGAAAATGCAGAAATCAGAGAAGAACACTGATAACTACCCTAACGCCCTGACTAACCTAAGTTACCCTACACCCACCCCCGACCCTACCCCTGCCCTAACCTCTAACCCCGGCCCTACACATACGCCTTCCCTTGACCCTAACGCAACCCCACCCCCAGCCCTCCCCCTCCCTCTCCCCCGAACCCTCACCCTAACCCAGGGCCAAACCCTGCTCTGCCCTTGCCTTTCCTCCTCAGCTGGATCCAGCACGGCCCATGGCGGCTACGGCCCCCGGGCTCCAGGTGGCGAGCACCCGCCAGACTCCTACGAAGCTCGAGGCCACGCGCCTGCCGACCACCTGCACCGCACCTGCCGCGGGTCTCCCACCACTGTCTGCCCGACGTGGGCAGAAACCTCAGCTCGCCCCTGACCACCCTGTGCAGTGGGACGGACCGGGCTGCCTTCAAACCCCACGGCCTCCCACTCCTGGGAAAGGTCGCATGACCCCGAGGTGGCGTGCACCAGGGAAACGTCTCCCCGTCCCCCACCGTGCCCAGGAGCGGCTGCCTGGTGGCCGGCGGGGGGGGACTGAGGCTACTTCCGGCTTTGTCTGCGGCTCCCGGGGCACCCCAGCACTGTGCACCTGCAGTCGAGCCGCACAAAGCTGCGGGGGCCTCTCCCCGAGTCACAGCAGTGCTTTCGGGACGTCCTCTGCTGGCCAAGAACAGGAAGCCAAGGGGATCACGAGGGCAGATGGTACCTCCTGGTCACCCCTGCCTGCCGCCCGTCACTGCCAGGTGGCCGGTTCCATGTCCTGCTTGGCAGGTCTGCCTGGGCCCCCAGGGAACGGTGTGGACGGCCTGCCTTTGGGAGGCTCTGGGCGTGGAAAAACAGCAGCAGAAGCAACAATAAAAATCCTCTTTCTCCGGGGGGGCCCGGAAGAGGCCCCGGAAGGCAGGAACCAGGGCCCGGCAGAGGAGGAAGCGCCACCTTCCCTGGAGACCCGTCCCTGGGGAGCCTGCAGCCCCGGGGAGCGTGAGCTGGCGAGGCTGGCCTGGGGTGGGGGCGGCCAGGCACCCAGGGTCTCCGCTCACGGAGGAGACGCCTGGCTGTCAGACAAGCAGACGCACGGCTTTCCGAGACTGTGCTCCTGTGAGCCCAGAATTTGTGGGCGCCCTCCTCGCTCCCCTTGCGGGACTCAGGGCCCGGAGGCAGCCGAGGGAGAAGTGTTCAGGAGCTGCTGGATGTCCTTCACTCGAAGGACTAGCTCTCGGGGAGGGCGGATGTGTTCTCTTCTCTAACGCATCGGTGTCCGAGCTCTGCCTAGCCATCCTGGAGGCTGGACATGTGGCTGCCTTTCTCTCTGTCACTCTCCACAACCTCCGCAAACTCTGGTCGCGTGCTGGGGTCACAGAGATGCACCCCACAGACACACGGGCTGCCCCCCTGGGGCCAAGGCACAGCCACGAACGCCATGCCCCGAGGCCTCAATCAGCACAGGGGACAGGTCACCGAAGCAGGGACGTAGTGATGCCGACCCTGGGGTTCTGGACCAGGTCTGGGGATGGCCACCTAGGGCTTCCCGTGGGACGGCCTCCACCTCCGGCCACCCTCACCCTGCTGCCCTGTGCATTTTCTTCTAGACTCACGAGTATGGACGTGTGGTTTATTACTGCCTTGTCCACAAAAGAATGAGTTTGTGAGCACAGACAGTTGTCCGTCCAGCTCTTGGTACATGGTGAATGATGCGTGAGCTTCCTCGAGCGAGTAAACGGACGCACAGGCTCCTCTTGGAGTCAGGTTGGAACGAGGCACCTGCCACAGAGGCCCGGCCACGAGAGCGCCCGCCGTGAGGGGCTCACTGCGGGGGAAGCACCAACAGGCTCAGCGACGCCTCTGCACATCCTTCCCAGGAGACACGGAAAGCCACGTCCGTGAGAAGACGGAACGGGAATATTCACGGCAACGTGGTCCATAATCTCCCCAAACCGGAAAACCCAAGTGTCGGGTCAACCGGCCACGCGGCGGTTGCCCCGGCAATAAAGAGGAACATGGGACAGCAGCCATGAGCCTCCCGACTTCACGTGGAACAAAGCAAGTCAGCCACGAAATGCTGTGTCTCACCATTCACGCGATCTCCGAGAACAGGCGCGCCGATCCGGGTGACGGCTGTCAGTGAAGGGACCCGTGCTGCTGGGGTGTGGGTGTCCGGTGGCAGGAGAGGGGTGGGGACTGCCGAGGGCCCCAGGGAACCGGCTGCAGTGACACAAATAGGCTCTAATTTGGGACCTAGGGTGGCCGTCACAGGAGCACCTACAGTTGTCAAAATTTATGAAGTTAAAACATGTATTGTTTGCTCATTTTTTTCTCGGATGAAGAAAGGAGAGGAAGACAGCACACGTTGACATGAAATCCTCCCGGGCCGCTCCCAGGCCGCTTTCCCCCTCGACCGCAGACCGAGTTTGCCTGGACCACACATTCGCACCCGCGTTCCACTGGTCGCCTGGGACTCCGGCCGCGGGTGAGTGCAGACTCTCTGTCACTTTATTAAGACAGCCTTCACATACCATAAAACTCACTCATTTAAAGCGTATGAGTTGGCGGTTTTTCGTAGCTTCTCAGAGCGGGGCCACCGTCGGCACGGGCTGATTCCAGAGCCCTCGTCACCCCACAGAGCCACCGTGTGCCATCAGCGGTCCCTCCCGGGGCCTGCGCTCGGTGTCTGTGGGTTTGCCTCTCCCGGGCCTCATGTGGACAGTGAGTTCTGTGACCGCCGACCTACCGTGGCGTGTCCGGGGCTCCCCCGCGCTGCAGGGGGCTCGGGGCTTTGCTCCTTTCCTGCAGGGACTCGTCCACATTCCGCCCATCTGTCCGTCTGTGGGTGGAATTCGGGCTGCTGGCACGTTTTGGCAACTGGGAACAGTGTCACCATGAACCTCCGGGCCCGGCCACAGGCGTCACAGAGGCTGTCCCCAAAGGCCACCTCATCTGGTGCCCGCCTCTGAGGGGCTGTGGGTCGGGACTCGGATGGCCAGGCCTGCGCCCACACGTTCCTGCCTCGGCCCCGTGCCTCCCTCACAGAGCTTGGGCAGGGTTCTTCCTCAGACCCCTGTGCCCAGGCCTCCTCGTGGGGGGAGGGACAGGTGAAGCCACCTTCCGCCGCTGACTCGGTCCCCGGCTCCCCTGCACTGCCCGCCGGACCCCAGAGTCCCTGAGACCTTTGGGACCCTGGTGCGGAGCTCCCTCGCACCTGCAGACCCCGACCTGGGCACTGCGTCGCGGGGGGTGAAACGGGGCAGCTCCCGCTTCAGACTCTGGCCGATGGCCTGGCAGTTAGATTCAATTCAAGGTCCGTTGCTCGAATCGGCTGCCCTGACTCCCGCGGCTCCACTGTCTGCCCGCCACGGTGGCTCCACGGGCTGGTGGCCTATTTGTATATGTGACTTAAAGAAATGTCGATTCGAATCCTTTGCCCTGTGACACACGGGGTTCGCCACCCTTTTAAATGACTATCGCGTCGAAAGAGCTCCTTCGGTATTTCGGCTACAAGCCCCGTGTCAGGCATTCGCACACATTTCCTCCCATTCGGTCAGAATCACCGTTTCACACCTTGTGTCCTTCGATGTGTAAAAGTGTTACATTTCAACCAAGTCCGACTGTCTATTTTTTTCTTTTGTTCCTTGTGCGTTCGATGTCACTGCAAAGGAAGCATCGTCTGATCCAAGGTCACGGAGATGCACGCCGACGTCTTCTGAGAGGTTCATGCTTCGGCTCTGACAGTTACAGGTCTTGGTAGATCTTGAGCCGCGTCCTCATGTGTGGATGGTTCTGTACGAGCACGTGGATGTCCAGCCTTGTGTTTCTTTCCCTCCCGGATGTGCCTGGAGCCCTTATTGGAAATCGACTGAGCACAAGCATGGGGTCTTGTTTCTGGACTCTCGATTCTGTTCCACTAGTGCACCTGTGTGCCTGAGCCACATGGTCTCTGCAACTGGGGGGGGGGTGGCGGTCCCCCCCACCTGCTTCCTGTCCGTGGTTGTCTTGGCTATTCTGGATTCCTCGCATTTCCTCGGGAATTTTAGGATCCGCTTGCCTGTTTCCACAAACAAAAGCCAGCCAAGATTTCGATAGGGATCACCTTGAATCTGTCGATGAATTTGGGGAGTATTGCGATCTTAATAGCGAGTCTTTTCTGTTGAGATCACGGATGTCCCCCTGTTTGTTTATGTGGCATTCGATTTCTGTCCATGTTGTCCTGCACTCAGCGTACAAATCTTGCTCTCTTTTGCTAAGTTTCCTCATCCATCGTGTGTTCCTTTAAAAGCTACCGTCGGTGGAATTGTTAAATCTTCCGTGTTGATTGTTCACTACAAGCGTGTAGAAATATAATTGGTTTTTGTGCATCGCTCCCGTATCTTGCTTCATCGCTGAGCCCTTCATCAGTTACGGGTTTCTCGTGCACGTCTCTGTGGATTTCTCGGCTACAGGCGCCCGGCCGCCGCACCCCCGGTGCTGGGAGCTGTCACAGATCGCTCAGGAGCGCGCTGTTGGGCGGGTGGCCGCACGAAGATAGAAGGTGCTTGCTGATTTCACGACCATCGAGCGTCAGGAGGGAGAAACGGAAGTCGAGCAGCAGCACCGACTCTGGTGGAGTTTCTGTTAGAATCCACACCGAGTTCAGAGTCCAGGAATAACGACCGAGCTCGTCTTATGCTCCAGGCGCTGGGGAGGCGAGAACGGAGGAGACACACAGAAGGCCTGCCCTTCGGCGAGGAGGGCCCCGTGAGCACCGGGGCCTGAGCCCCATCCTGGGGAGGGGAGCCAGGGGACTCGGGCCACCGGCGGCCCGGCCGCGTGTCCGTGCCACGGAGCACCTGCACAGGGACGGTGGGCGGGGGAGAGGCGGCTGGGTCCGCGCCGTCTCGTCCGTGCCCTGATGTGACGCTGGGCTGGGGGCTGGAGGGGGCTGTGCACGGGAGCGGAGGCTGGACTCCGGAGCCCTGAGGGCCGCTTCCGCGCTCCCGCTTGGGCCACGGGGCGTGATAGCGTCAGAGGGGGTGGGCATCAAACACGGTTCATTAAGCACAAGCACACGCTTTCCCCCATCAGCCTGGCCTTCAAACACACTTCCACGTTTGCACCGCCGAGCCCCAGAGGGAGCAAAGTGACGGAGGCACGCACGCTGCTGAGTTACGGGTGAGCGGGGGCTGGACGCAGGGAGAGGCGGAGCCCGTTCTGTCCCCTGCGGAATGGCTCTCCTCCCCCTGGGGGTCCACGGCGCCCCGGCCGTGTGCTCTGTCCACAGGCAGACCCCGCGTCGCCTAGAGACCACACTCCAGCACGCCCGCCACGCCACCGCCGACCCCGAGCCCCGGGACGCCCTCCCCGTCCCAGATCCCGCCTCCGCCGTCCTCCAGGGCGGCTGCAGCAACACTTTCCGAGAACTCTTCCCCTCCTAAAATTTCTAAGGACCCACGAGAATGACGAGAATCCGCCAAGTTTCCCTCGAGGAGCCATTTTTCCTGGGATTGGGTTAAGACTTTTAACTGGGGCTTCAGTAAGCCTGTGTGGGTGTGTGTGTGTATCCATGTGGGTCCGTACGTGTGTGCCTGTGTGTTCATGCACGCACACACGTGTGCTCTGGGCACAAGCCTAGCCCTCAGGGTGTTGATTTCTCGAGAGGATCTACCCGGGGGCACAGGGGGCCTCCTCTGTGTGTTCCGAGGGGGAGAGCTGAGCCTGCCAGATGGCTGAGTCCTAGAGGTCAGGGGCACAGCTGTGCGTGGGTAACACAGAGCCTACAGTTCACAGTGTGTGTTGTGCACGTGAATATGTTAAGTGTTCTACCGAAAACCACACCCACCCCCCCGACACACACACGGAAGTTTTGGGAGGTGCTGTGCCTGTTTCCTACCTTGGTTGTGATGATGCCATGGGTATATGCACCTGCCCAAATTCATCGAGATGCTTACCTTAAATGTATGCAATTTCTTTTTTTTTTTATGTTCATTTATTTTTGAGACAGAGACTGAAAGAGCAGGGGAGGGGCAGAGAGAGAGAGGGAGACACAGAATCCGAAGCAGGCTCCGGGCTCCGAGCCGTCAGCCCAGGGCCCGACGCGGGGCTCGAACCCACGAACCGCGAGATCATGACCTGAGCCGAGGTGGGACGCTTAACGGACCGAGCCACCGAGGCGCCCCAAATGTGTGCAATTTCTAGGTGTCAATTAGCCCCCAGTGGAGGTAAAATGTTTCACAGGGATGGGAGGCTGTGACACCCCCAGCAGGGTTCGCAGACGCCCTCAGAGGCGGGGGGGGGGGGGGCGCACTGCTTCCGGTCACGTCACAGTGACACCAGGGCCACTTCAGGGTGTGCACGACCACTCAGGCACTGGCCACTGCAGACGCACTGCTACCCGCCCACTCGCGACCCCCTCGGCCCCGAGACGCCCACGCCGGCTCCCCCGGGGAGCACGCAGACGCCAGGCCAGCAGGACCCCACACGCAGGAGTCTTAGCGACGCCACAGGCTGGTGCTCAGAAGCAGCAGATGTGTTTGCCTCACCTGCTCTGGGGCCCAGCGCCCTTCCTGGGAGGCTCCCAGGCAAGACGAGGATTTTGGGGAGCACGCTCCCAGGACCACTTCCCTTGGTGACTTTACCATAAACGGGAAGCTGGTCCTCTCCTCCAGGGCCATAAACTTAGGTTGAGCTTTATATTATGTTTAAGTTTATTTATTTTTGAGAGAGAGAGAGAGAGAGGTCAAGAGCCGGGAGGGGGAGCTAGAGAGAGAAAGACTCCCAAGCAGGTGCTGTCAACGTGGACACTGACGCGGGGCTCGATCTCACGAATCATGAAACCATGACCTGAGCCGAGATCAAGAGTCGGACACCCAACGGGCTGAGCCACCCAGGCGCCCCACAGCGGAGCTTTTCAAAGGACGCAGAGGCAGACAAATGCCCTTAAAAAGCCCCTCCTGCAACTTGCTCAGAAATGAAGGTGATGGTTAGGATGTGCTCATTTAAAATGCGGCAGGAAACACCTCCCTTGGGGTGAGGTTTGCTACTCTCGCTGCGTCCAGCCAGGCGGTAGCTGTCAACTGTCTGAGACTGGGGCCCCTGCTGCCTGTCCCTTGAAATCAGAAGCCTGTGTTTGATTCCCGGCTCAGCACACCCGTTGACATTTCTGACCTCACTTTTCTCCTCCGTGTCATGGGCACACGGGCTGGACACCTTCTTCCACCGTCTCTGGGAGCTTGTCGGGAAGAAGCAAGCAGCTGGGGGTGAGCAGGACCGCCACGCTGGCCGGCCGTCGGCTGGGCACGGAGCCCATCTCTTTCTACGCCTGCGGTGTGATCGCCACTGCTCACGCGGATGGGGAAACTGAGGCCCAGGGGGAGCAAGTCACCCCCGATTGTGCAGAAAGTGGCCGAGCACGGATTCTGCCACACGTCTTCAACCCCAGAGCGTGAAGGCACTCGTTAGCACGAACCAGAGGGTGCTCACGGTGTGAGTTCCGCGCCGGATGGCACGGGTCCCACGGTGCTCGGATGCACCCACTCGTGCCCGCGTCGCTGTGCACCGTTCCCCTATGACGAACGCAGCACGGGGCGAGACTTCTCTCCGAGGTGCATGGCATAAAAAAAGAAGTTTGTGTGCGAGGTTCTGCGTGCCGAGGACTTGCCCCAGTTGGGGAATAATTGGCCGTCCGGCGCCCGGTGCCAGCACTGAGATGACACAGGCTGACAGGTCACAGACGCAGAAATGAAACCACTGAAAGTGAGATCCAGGGCGGCTGACGAGGGCGAATCTGCAGGGTTTTAGACACAAAATAAGGATCGTGGGCGCAAGCCGCGGCCAGGGCGTCCCACACAGGCAGATCGGGGCCGCCGGGGTCCCCTCGGGTCCTCACAGCCACGTGGCCGCAGCTTTCCACCTGCCACGGCCAGGCCACGAGCCGGCGTGGTCCACCCAGCTCTCGGCATCAGTGGGCTCAGAGCCGTCACCAAGTGCCACGGACGAGCGGCTCAAACGGAAGCTCCCTGCCTCACAGCCCTGGAGGCTGGACGTCCAGGGTCAGGGTGCCGGCGGGGGGTTTCCTTCCAGAGCCCGCCTCCGTGACTCACAGACACCGTCCTCTCCCCGTGATCTCCCGCTCTGTGCGCCTGTGTCCTAATTCCCCTTTTTTATAAGGGCTCCAGTTCCGCGAGGTGAGGCCCATTCTAATGGCCTCATTCTAGCTCGATCCCCTCTGCGAAGATCCCGCCTCCAAACACAGTCACCCCCGAGAGTTCCGGGACTCTGGGGGAGGCTGGGATTTGGGGGGCTGGCAGGGGACACAGGTCAGTCCCAACGCGCGCCTCGGCGATACATTTGCTCATCATTGTTTTCCTTCGTTCGCATGACAAGCTTCACCTGCGCCTTCTGTGTGCCAGGCTGGAGCAGAGCGGCCCTCGGGACGCCCAGCGAGTGGTGGACATGCGGAGGGGGCGTGGCTGTGCCCAGCAGGGGCAGAGCTAACCCTGGCCCGAGGGCAGCGCCGGCCGGGGCGTCCATCCCTCCAGGCCCGGAGCAGAACGGGCTCTCCGAACGTCCTTTTATTGAAAGCTGAGTCCGCTGGGGCAGTTCACAGCGCAGGAGGGAGGGGACGGCACCGAGACCTGAGCACCGGAAGGGGACAAGCCCTGGTGAGTGCATCTGGGCGGCCCAGCTCCCCGCCCTGTCGGCGGAGCCCCTGCAGAGGCTGGGGGCCGGGGCCTGAGTTCCCCCGACGGCTGTGCGGGGCTGTCTGACACCGTGTGTCAACCTTAAAATGTGCGTGGCCTTTGACCCCGCTCTCTGCACCTTGGAGGCCATGTCGGGGGAATCACCGGACAAGGGCACAGGGGTGTGGTGGGGAAACTTCAGAGGCTTCACCCGACACACAAACCCCCACCACCTGCCAGGACCCAGGTGCCCCGTTCGCGGCCCACCTTCCCGGGCTCGGGCGGCAGAGGGGAAGGGTGATGTCCTGGCCCACCCGGGAGTGGAACGCGGGCCTTCCCCTCCGTTCACTTGGCCAGGTCCCACTGGACCCGAGCCCACCGGGGAACCCTGGCCCTGGAGGAAGAGGGCAGCTGGGACACGATATTCACCTATGGTCTGTTTGAGATCCTGAAACACTGACTCCAAGTTGAACGCCCTCCGGGACGGGAGTGAAAGCCGTTTAACGGCAGCACCGGGCTTTCGTCCAGGACCTGCTGACTCTGGCGACGCTTCCTGGGACACCGTGGGGCCCGAAATCCTGTGCGGTCGTGGGAAAGTAACTGTACATATCTGCTCACCCCGCAACGCGGTGAGTGATCGGGTGAGGGGTCGACGATCGATTATGCAATACAGTCCAAATTCTGGCAATTCAACTCTTTATATCACAGGTACAGGTAAGCACGGAGAAACATGGAAAGATTCTCGCAGAGAGGCAGAAATATGTTCGTTTCTTCGGTAAGAGGCATAGCCTGGACTTCTAACGCGGGGAACGTGGAAGCGAGATAGCACGTGGCTCTGGGGCCATCACCGAATTGTGGCCTGCCCCTTCCTCCCTCCCTCGGACCTTTAGCTCCTGGGGATGCCAGCTGCCACACATGGGGACACCTCACCGGCCTAGCGCGAGGCCCGCGTAGCGAGAGGGGCTGAAGCCTCCTTCCCGCTTGTGTGGACCTTCCAGCCCCTGCCAACCCCGACTGCCACCTCCCGAGGCACCTTAGGCAGGTGTCCCCAAATGCCCGACCCGCCGCAGCCCTGAGACAAGACATGGCTGTCTGTGACGCGTCCATGCTTTGGGGCAATTCCTTATGCAGCAGTGGACAATAATGCCCCGTTTTCACGAGGCAGGGGATCAGGACTCCGACCCTGCCTTCCACCCCCCTCCCCACCCCTGTACCCACTCTGTGGAGCCACATCCTGGGCAACGAGTCAAGGGTTAGAAGGGTCGCTGCATCACCTGAGCCGTCTGTGAGTAACACGTGTGGCCTTCGAAACTGGGAGAAGGTACCTGAGGGCAACCGGGCTGGTCCCGAAGTCCCTGGTGTGTTTGCAATGAGCCACCAGGCGCAGGAAGGGGGCACGTGATGGGGCCGCAGTCACGCCGGCTTCTGGAGGATGTCCCCAAGCTAGGGGACAGCGTCTCCCTACATCTTGGGCTCTGTCCCTGCTGCTCCCCACCCCCCCCCCGGGGTCCAGAGCCTGTTTAGAGTCATGGGGGGCGGATGTGGGCACCCTCTTCCATAAAAAGAGCTCGTCCAAGCGGACTGGGAACCAAGAAAGTGAGGTTAATGGATCCAGACAGGGAGCGTCCTCCTCCGTCACTGGACTTCCCGGGAAGGCCGCTCCGGGGGTGGCCCTGATGCTCTGAGATGGGCCGCGCAGGCACTTAACGGTCCGAGGCCACGGGGTGTACAAGAACCGCTTTTCCAAGCCCCCTGTGTCCTCATGACACGAAATCGTTTCATTTGCCTCCGGGGCCCACAGCCTCGCTCTGTGGGATGGTCAGCACAGAACAGGATCCCGGCGGCCTGGGGCCTGGTCATCTCCGCCCTGCGTTTACCGGCCGCAGCCCTGGGTCCCGCGGGGCTCGGTAGGCCGCGTCATGAGGTCTGGGCTGGACAACCCCCGCCCCACCCCCGGCGACCCTGGGCCTCGCTTTCAAGTCTGGGTTCGTTTTCTCCTTTGTGACCCAAGGCTGTGGGCGAACTCTGTGGGTGCAGGTGTCCTGTGAGGGGACGGGCCCAGGGGACGGCTTTGGGGCCGGACATACCAATATGAAAGCAGTAACTACATCCTGAGTGCTTCCCAGCCGAGGAAGGGGTCGCCCAGGATGGGAAGCTCAGTCTTGGGGGAAAACAGTGACTTTGGGGGGAAGACCGCTCGCCAGGTGGGTCCCGATGACCTCCTCCGGGGACGCTGGGCACCGGCGCCCCGACTCCCAGGTTCCTCAGCTGGGACAGCGAGCTGGCCCTCTCCGGCTGCCCGGCTTCTGTAGAGAAAGAACATGAGGACCAGGCAGACGTGAGCCGCAGGACGGACGCTGGGGGACCCTGGGCCCCGAAACTCCTGGGCCCGGAGGGTGTCTGGCCAGGGTGACCCTGTCGGGGAAGGCGGTGGGACACACACGGGCCCTTCGGGAGACCCTCTGTGCCAGGCCGGAAGCCGGACATTCAACGTGTGGGCCCCAGCGTGGGCCCAGAGAGGCAGAGTGAGCTGCTCAGGGTGACACGGCAGATGAGCAGCGGGGGGAAGCCGCCCCGCTGCCAGACCCCGGCCCTCTGCACGACACCTCGGGTGCCCCAGTGTCACCACGCCCAGGACCCAACGCAAAGGGAAAGTCCCCTGGGGGCACCCAAGCCTTCCTCTACAAGACCCAGCCCACCCCTTCCAAAACCCGACTTCCCTCCATCAAAGCAGCGTGACCTTCACCTGCCCGGAGCCCTGTTCCTGCCTCTGTAAGAGGGGAGCTGGGCGTCGTGAGCCGGGCCGCTGACAAAGACTAAATCCTCATGATTCCGGGCGGAGGCGAAGCTCCAGGGTGGCTGTCCTGGGTGCGGATGTGGCCCCTGCTGCCCGCACCGACCTCAGGCCAGGAAGGGAAGAGCTGCCGTCCACCCCCCCTGCCGTCCGGCCTCCCCACTGTGCACACAGACTGGCGGCAGCCCAGGGAAGGGGCCCGGGGCGGAGGGGAGGGGCCGGGCAGGGGGCTCAGGTGGCAGCCCAGGGTTGCATGGCCGGAGAGGCCCAGTGGGGTCCAGTTTCCTGGGGGCTCTGCCTGGAGACCTGCCCTCCCTGGAGGTGGTGGGGGGACGGGGGTGGCGTTGCACTGCCTTCCTCCGGAAATGCTTTCCCGCCTCCACCCAGTGTCCCAGGGCAGGGTCCGGTCCTCTGGGGGCTTATGGGCGGGCGCCGGGCTGGGGGTCTCCCCGAGGGGGCTCCTCCTCCCATGGACCGAGGAAGGCAAGCCGTGGCTCCAGGCTGCACCTGTTTTCTGTTGGCACGTTCGTGCATTCCTCGATCACATGCGCGTGCGTGCGTGCCTCCCTGGATGCCTCCTTCGGGCTGCCACGGGCTGGATTCCATGCAGTTCTCTCTAGTCAGACGGCATTGACGTCGCAAGACCTGGGAGGGCCGTCTGCCGTCTTCAACCCCCATCAATCTGCTTTTAATGATGAAGTGACATTAAACCACACACGGCATCTGTCTTGCCACCTTGAAATTAAGTTCCTCCTGGAGACATTACTGTGGACCGAGAGCTTGGTGGCCGTGAGAGAGTCCGCGAACACTGGGCTCAGGCCCCAACGTCGGGCCTCGCGCCTTTGAACCCCACACGCACCTGATTTGCAGACAGAGCTCGCCCGCCCTTCCCTGACTCTTCCCTGCCCTCCGGGTGGGAGAAAAGGGCCGGCCCCCTCTCCGCGGGCTCTGGGGCCAGCTCAGAGGAGCAAGGGCGGAATCGTGTGTCATTCAATTAACGGTGTCAGCAGAGCCATTATTTAAATGACCAGCCACACGTGTAATCAATCTTTAATGAAATAATAATTGTACTTCCCAGTCAATGAGAGCCCAGCCTCTCCTAAAACCTTCTTGGTATGAATAATAAATGGCCGTGGGTTCTGCCAGCAAAGGCCAAGTGTTGACGGGTTGATAATTTCAAGGCGGTTTGAAGCAAGAACATAGAAGCTATGGGGACTGGAAGGGGCCGGCCATGCAAGGGGGTTATTGAGTGCGTGCCAGGACCCAGTCCCGCCCACCTGGCCTCGTGTCCCCACTGAGGGCAAATTCGCCCGCCAGACAGGTGCCCTCCGGACAGGTGCTTTCCAGACAGGTGCCCTCCGGACAGGTGCCCTGCCTCAGGACTGTTCTGGCCAGCTGGGCAAGGTGGAGAGGCATTAGGGATCAGCCATCGGGGATTTGGGCATTGAGTTCCCTGTGCAAACATCTCTGAGCCTCGTTTTCTCACCTGGAGGGTGGGGGTGGCGGCTGCTCTTGCTCTGATCGCTGGAGCGTCTGGGCTGCGAAGGAGGGGGAAGCACGAGGGCTTCTTCGCTCGTGGGCACGTCCCTGGCCCCGGCGACCCGGCTGAGTTCGCTGTGGCAGAGTTGGTTTTCTCCACGCAGAGGTCCCGGACCCTCCCGAGGAACAAGCTTAGCTTGGGAGCACAGGATGGGCCTGGAGGGTCCTGGAGACGGGCCTCTGTTGTCCGGGGAGGGGGGACATGCCGTCCTGGCCCATTTTCCGCCTCCTGGAGCCTCCGGGGCGCGGCGGGAGTTGTGTTTAAGCCCCTGAGCATCACGGTGCGCTCTGTCCTTCCTGCTGAGGCCCGTGTGACATGCGGGCACGCGGAAACACCTCTGGCTGCAGCACCTTGACCGCAGGCAGACCCCCACCCCCAGGCGCGTCCTGCCCCTGTTCACAGCGGGGAGAAGCCGCCCCTCCTGCCCTGGTCCTGGTTCCCCGTGTCCTGTCGGCCGCTGCCCCCAGCGCTCAGAGGAGGTGCCCCTCTCAGCTGTCACCCGGCTGTGGGCTTTCTGGGACACGATGGCTTCCAGTGCCCGGAGCGCGCTCCTGCCCGGAAGGTCGCTACACAACCTGCTGAAATGCTTCTCTAGCTGAGCTCCAATTTTGAGATGACCTAGAAAGATGAGGGTGTTAACCCGTCTAATCCCACGTGCCTCTGACCAGCCCCTTGCCCCAAGCCAGCGTCCCATTCCGCCCACACCCTGGTGGCTCCTGCTGCCCGTGGGTGCTCGGCACTGGAAGCCGGAGGTGCCCAAGTGAAGGCAGACCCGGGGCCCAGCCCCCAGCCCTTCCTGGGCGCTGGCTCCCCCCCTTCCTCCCGCATGGCACCCCCCCTCCTGCCCCCTGCCCCAGAGCCCCCGCTGGCCCCCCCTCCACCCTCTGTCCTCTCCTTCTCTGTGACCGCTGCCCCCTGCGAGTGGCAGCCTGTCCTGTCCCCGGCCCCTCCCCAGACTCCAGCCCCTCATTAGCCCTCATCGTGCTGGTCCTCGTCCCCCAGAGAGCTCTGTGGTCTCCTCTGTTCTCTGCGCGTTTTGTTTGCTAGGTGCTCTCCTCTGTCCATAGCTTTTAGCGGCCAGCCGGACCTGTGTGTGCGTGGACGTCTGGCTGGCTGCTGGATGCGGCGGGATGTGGCCGCGGGGAAACCGCCTCTCCCCGGGGATTCTGCAGGGGGGCAGGGGGGCAGGTGTTCCAGAGGCCCCGCCCTCAGCCAGGACGTGCCTCCTTCCCACCTGGTGAAGCCCGTGGCCATTTGGACCCCTTTCTGTTCTTCTGCCTGGTTCTGCGAATGAACTCATCATGTCATCTCCCCAAAACGTACATTTCATGTGTAATCGCATTGACTTGATCCCATCTGCTTGGATGCCGTGAGCTTTTACAACCTTCGGGTATCACGACTGTGACTAAAGAGCCGGCTATGCAGTTCAGGGGATGCCTCTCTCGCCTCTGAGGGCCGTGGTCCCGTCTGTCTTTGCTCCCGCTCCGTCTCCCCGAGCCCCGTCCACTGCCCGCCATGTTTACATTCAGTGAATAAATATTTGTGAAGTGAATGTTTCTAGCAAAACCTTTCCTCCGCTGGGAAAATTTAAAGATTAACAGCTTCCAGCCAAGAAGGAGTAACAGGAACCAGACTACCCTCTCCCTCCTGTCATGACTAAAAGAAAAAAGAAAAGAGAAGAAAACAAAACAACAGAATACGGGGAAAAATACATCAAACAACGGTTCTAAGGAGTTTGGACATTAAACAACAAAAGAAATACACCCTGGAAGATGTGAGACAAAGAAAGGAAGCCCCAGGACATTTGCACGTGCCTACCCAGAGAGAGTTTTCAGGCTGCAGGCAAGAAGGGGGAGCTGGGAGAGCCCCGAACTCCTGCAAAGTGGAGGAAATGAAACTGGGAGTTTGGGGGGGACCCAGGGGACCACCATCCATCAGGAAGTACACCGAAGAAGGGGGAGGTCAGCATGGGAAATCACGGGTTTTCAGTGGCTCAGCACGTGAGGCCAGGGGGTAGGATCGTGGGGAGCAGTCCTGGGAACACAAGACCAGGAGTGAGGCCTGTTGGAGGTCACCAGGAGTGACCCCCCCCCCAAAAGGGTCAGTCACTTCCCCCAGCGGCTGGCGTGTCAGACGTCGTGAGTCACAGGGCCTCGGATGGCACACCCAGAGTGTGGCCTCCACGGTGAGGAAAACGTGCTCTGGACTGCCCTGCTCTCATCTGGAAAGGCTCCCCGAAAGGGTAAAATGTTCCCGCATAACTTAACTGTGTCCTAGAAGAAGCTCATGAATATTTATGGATTATGTGCAACCTTGAGCATCCCAGAAGGTACAATTCGTGATACCTAGCGGCGAACCACAGTGCACCAGGCATGCCGAAAGCAAGGAAACGCAGTCCACACGGAGAGGGCAAGGTCGTCGATGCAGTGTGACCTGGCAGTGACACAGAGGACAGCAGTAAGCAGTGAGTGTCGCTGTGCCCCACGGGTTCCGGGAGCCACGGGAAAGAACGGAGGCACTAAGCAGACCCACGGGAGGTGTGAGGGAGCCGAGTCGAGGCTCTCGACGCAGAAACCGCAGGGTCTAAGGTGAAGTGCACCCCGGGTGGGACCGGTGCCAGAGCTGACGCCAAAGAGTAGGCACCGGGTGAAACGACAGGCGAGCCGTGGGGACGTCACGAGGTAAAACACAGAGAGAGCGAGGGGCCAAGAACAAGCACAGCGTGAGCGACAGCAGGGAAGCCTACAGGGGCCACAGAGGGATCCGAACACATAAAATGCAAACCCTTTTTTTTAATTTGGAGGAAACTATCAACCCACAGATCCAAAATCCCAGTGAGTCCCAAGCACAAGAAACCCCAAGTGCAGCTTCACTGACATACAAAATAATCAACTGCGGGCGCCTGGGGGGGGGGGGGGGGGCTCAGTCGGTTGAGCGTCCGTCCCGCCTCGGCTCAGGTCATGATGTCGCGGCCCGTGAGTTGGAGCCCCGCGTCGGGCTCTCTGCTGTCAGCGCAGAACCCACGTCGGATCCTCTGTCTCCCTCCCTCCCTGCCCCTCCCCTGCTCAGACTCTGTCTCTTTCAGAAGTAAACAAACAGCAAAAAAGAATGAGTTGCTTGGAGCCAGGGGTAGAGCAAAACTCTCACAGGTCGCCAGAGCGAAAAGGACCCAGGGTACAGAGAAGAAGGATGGGTCGGGTCTCCCCCGAGATGCGCACCGTGGGAGCCTGAAAGGGAACGAGGCCGTCAAGCTGTGCGGGAGCTTTTCGGCTTGATGTGGTCCCACTTGCTACTTTCTTACTTTGTCGCTTTGTGCGATTTCCAAAAGGGCCTCTTCCAAGGTCCGTGCCAAGGTGCTTTTTTTCGTGTTTTCTTCCGGGAGTTTTGTGGTCTCGGGTCTTACACTGAAGTCTGTAATCCATTCATTCCAAGCTCACTTTTGTGAGCGATGTAAGATCGGGGTTCAGTTTCATTCTTTTACACGTAAATATCCAGATTTCCCAGCACCACTTACTGAAGAGACCCCCTTTTCTCCACTGGCTATTCTTGGCTCCCTTGTCAAATATTAGCCGGTCCTATGTACTTGGGGCTTGGGGGGGGGGGGGGCGCTCTCAGTTCTGTTCCTTCGACTTTTTTGCCTATTTTTATGCTAATGCAACACTGTCTTAATTACTACAGCTTCACAGCAAAGCTTGAAATCAGGAAGTGTCATGCCTCCTGTCTTTTCTTCTTTCTCAGGATTGCTTTGGCTATTCGGGTTCTTTTGTGGTTCCATATAACTTTTAAGGTGTTTTTCCTATTTCTGTGAAAAAAAAATGCCATTGGCATTTTTTTTTATTTTTTTTTTAACGTTTATTTATTTTTGAGACAGGGAGAGACAGAGCATGAACGGGGGAGGGTCAGAGAGAGAGGGAGACACAGAATCCGAAACAGGCTCCAGGCTCCAGGCTCCAGGCGGTCGGCACAGAGCCCGACGCGGGGCTTGAACTCACGGACCGCGAGATCGTGACCTGAGCCGAAGTCGGACACCCAACCGACTGAGCCACCCAGGCGCCCTGCCATTGGCATTTTGATGGAGATTGCATCGAATCTTTGCATAGTTTCCAGGGGTAGTGACACGTTGGCAATATCAGCCGTTCCAGTCCATGAGGGACTGAGAACAGCTATCTTCCTATTTATTTGTGACTTTGATCTTTTTGATCAATGTCTTGTAGTTTTCAAAGTAAGAGACATTTCACCTCCTTGCTTAGGTTTATTCCTAAGTATTTTATTGTCTTTAATGCCGACGCAAATAGGATTGAGTTATTTATTTATGCTTCAAAAATGTCACTCTTCAGGGGAGCCTGGGTGGATCAGCTGGTTAAGCGTCTGACTCTTCATTTCAGCTCAGTTCGTGGTCCCGCAGTTTGTGGGTTCGAACCCCACTTCAGGCTCTGCGCTGACAGCTCAGAGCCTGCTTGGGATCCTCTCTCTCCCTCTCTCTCTGCCCCTCCCCTGATCTTTCTCTTTCTCTCTCTCTCAAAATAAATAGAATAAACTTCAAAAAAAAAAAGATGGGGTGCCTGGGTGGCTCAGTCGGTTGAGCGTCCAACTTCGGCTCAGGTCACGATCTTGCGGTCCGTGAGTTCGAGCCCCGCGTCGGGCTCTGTGCTGACGGCTCAGAGCCCGGAGCCTGCTTCGGATTCTGTGTCTCCCTCTCTCTGACCCTCTCCCGTTCATGCTCTGTCTCTCTCTGTCTCAAAAATAAAATTAAAATAAAAAGCGTTTAAAAAAAATACCACCGTTCAGATACAAAAAAATGCTCCCGATTTTTGTGACAAGTTTTTAGAAAATGGGGGTGAAATAAGTCATTGTTTTCAGCCATGAAACACCTGAAACAATTCATCACTAACAGGCCTGCACTACAAGGAGTGCTAAAGGCAGTCTTTCAAGCAGAAGGAAAAGAAGACCATATGAAAATCCAGTTAAAGCAAAAACAAAAAAGGGTTATGACGTTTGTAACATAGGAGGGGAGAAAGGGAAAGACCCAGATGGAAGCCTCTTATCCAGTAGGTGAAATGACATATTACTTGGACATAAGCCAAATGTGCACATGAGAAATCCCACAGCCACCAACAAAATAGTACAATGAGGGGTTGTAATTCATTAGCCAGCAAAGGAGCTAAAATTTTCCTTAAAATCACAGTTGGTTTTTTAGGGGAAAAAAAAAAACCAAAAAAAACCCCGCTTTGAAAAGAGGACAAAAAGAACAAAGACTGTATGGGATAAATAGAAAGAGATAGAAAAATGGTTGACTGAAAACCAGTCCAATAAATAACCACATTAAGTGTAAGTGGTCTGAACACCCCAATTACAAGGCGGAGATTGACAGAGTAGGTAAACCAGGGAGATCCAGCTAAATCTAGCTTACGAGAAACCCGTATTAATTCAAACACAGAGACAGGCCAAAAGCAAAGCTAGCCCATGCTGCCACTCCTCCAAAGAGAGCTATTTCGACTACATTAACGTAAGGCAAAGAAGATCTCATAGCAAAGATATCACCAACAGAAGGCCTTTTCATAATGATGAAGGAGTCGATTAAAAAGGAGGCACAATAATCCTCAGCACTTACGCACCTCAAAACGGAGCTTCAAAAACATACAAAGCAGAAACGAATGGAAATACAAGGGTGCTGATGGCTGGAGGCTGCGTGCTGGCCACTGCCCAAAGCTGGGCAGCCAAGCCATCCTGGAGGGGGGCTGGGCAGTGCATCTCGGGGCCCACCCCCGGGCCCTGGAGGCCGTTGCATCCACCCTGGCCGGGAACCAGAGGGCCTCTGCTCACTTGCTCCGGGACCAAGGAAAAGATGGGTCAGGTAGGGGAAGAAGGCCGGGCTTCCTTGCTCCATTTGGACATTTACTTCAAGCTTTCAACGTGCTGGGTTTTTTTTGAAACAGACCTGTTCAAGCCCCAGAGCCTGGAGGCGGCCTCCTCCCGGGGGTGAGTTGCCCTCCCTGGAGTGGGCAACAAGGAGTTACCTGTGGGGACATCACAGGTGTGGAAGGAGCCCTTAGCTGGGTGCGTGGAAGATGATAATAGTAATTGCATGGAGGGGTGTTGTCGTGATTTAGCTTGTGTACGCGAAGTGCTCAATGCGTGCGGATGGACCTGTGTGAGTTCCGACCAGACCTCACTTCATTCCTTCTTTTCGCTCTCTGACTCCACAAACATCGTGCTTGCAGGGATGGGAGGAGCAGAGTCTCTCCGACTCTGAGTCAGACCCTGGACAGCCCTTTGGCACCAACTGATCACCCACCGTTTTCTCGATTCCCACCGCCTCCTCCTTCCCACTCACACCGAAGCCAAGGTGTCTCCGGGGCTGCCAGCTGGCGACCCTGGAACTTTGCTTTCCCGGCCCCGCCGGCCAGTGGCTTCTCACCCCCTGGTGCAGGTGCCGTGTGCCTTCTGTCCAGGTTCGCTCCTTTCCCGGACAGTGTGGTCAGGTCGGAGTCTCGGGAAGGTCCCATCTGACCCCAATGGCTTGCAATGCTGAGGCTTCCCCGAGCGTGCCAGCTTGCTTGGGCCGCGGACGCCTTCCTCCCCGAGCTCGGGCCCCTGGGTCACGTGACTGCAGACCCTTCATCGACAGGCGCAGGCTCTTCCCTGCCTCTCGCGTCCTGGCTGACGTCCAGACCCGCTTTGGCCACTACAGGTGGTGGAGAAGGGGCCTCAGGTGTCTCTCTCCACGTTGCTGTCCCCAGACACCGTGCGAGGAAGCCCCAGGGCGCGGGAGAGAGAGGCCCCGCTAACGTCCCAACCGCCCGGCCGGTGAGTGAGGCCACTGGGACTGTCAACTCCATCAGCTGCCACCAGTTTGCAGCCGCGTGCGGGGTCCCACTGGTGGCCGGCAGAGAACAGCCCAGCCGAGCCCGGCCCAAGCTGCCGACCCGCAGACTAGCGAGCAAATAAAAGGGTGGCTATACAAACCCTGAAGTGAAGGCCTCCTCTCCCAGGATACTCTCCGTATACCCACTGGGGCCCCTTCCTCCAAGCCCCTCTCCTTCCCACTAAGAACCACACTGGCTACTAGTCGATCGCTTCTCAGCTGTGTTATTTGTGCTGTCTCTTCACGGGTATGCGTTTCATCTCCACAGCCAGATTGTGAATGATCCAGGATTAAGAATTTACACAGAGTGGGGACACAAGCAGTGAAGGGCTGGACTTTTGGGATAGGTCAGCCAGCATCCTCAGGGCTTGAAGGTAGCTAACCACAGTGCCTTTGCACGGGAGGTCAGTGTGGAAGGAATGGGACCGTGTGGTGGGATGTAGGCGGTGACCTCGTGCTTTGCATCTAGCTTTTCGGGAGTGAGGGGTTATTCACAGCCAGCTGCCAATATGGATTACCCCAGGACTTTGTTTTTAAGAGGGCGTTTCAACTTCTCAATCAAATTATGCCTGAGGAGCTCCAGTGAACGCAGCCCTTGCTGGCAGGGCAGATTCCAGATACAGAACGAGACGGTGGTGGGGTGCCTCCGGGGGGGTCCCAGCTTTCCCCGTCTGGGGTCAGGAGTCAGGCCGTGCTGGCACAAGGTCAGAGGGGCAGTGTGGGCCCGTCCCCGTGTAGAGATGGCAGGTGGAGGCCGCAGGGGCGCAGCGGTGCGGGAGGAGGGGCAGGACAGCAGGTGCACGGCGACATGCCCGTGCGGACGGGCCGTGGAGCGCCGTGGTGGCCGCGGGTCTGAGTCCGGACACGGAATAAATCCACAAGTTTTCACAGTGGAAAGTTGGGTGCCCTGCAGTTTGGTTCTAACCTTGGTGTCAGCTCTGTGGGGGCGCGAGCTGTCCGAGACGGGGCCCAGCCCCTTTCCCGCTGCCGGGGACGGCATCCAGACCCCGCTTCCCCTGAGACCGGGGGCGCCACCTCCCCAGCGGGCCCCCAGCCCCAGCCGTGGCCACCGGACACCAAGCGGGGCCTTCTTCCACCGTTTCGCAGGGAGGCGGGTAACGGGGCCCCCCGGAGCTCGGGCTCCCCTCCCCTGCCCTCCCTGGCCGTGCCGTCGGTGCCTGCCTGCCCCGCAGCACCCACTGCTGCTGTTTCCAGGCCACCAGCAGGACTGGCGTTTTCAGAATTGGGATGGGAGCTTAGAGGCTTTGCAGGATTAGGCAGAGCAAACACTCCTCCCTCCTCCGTTCAAGCAGCGCCTTGCTCTGGAAACCAGATCCGGCCGTGGAGGCCAGAGCCGTCTTCCTGCCGTGTGGCAGCCCGGCGTGGACGGGACGGCAGGGCGGGGGTCTCCCCGGGCCCTGAGAGGGTGGGGGGCACAGCAGCGTGGTGCCACTGCCCCTCCGTGTGCCTCCGTTCTCTCCGTGCCCCGGGAGGCTCAGGGGACCTGCCGCGAGAGGTTTGGGGTCATGGCGGAGCCAGGGCACGGCCAGCGTCCGGCCCCCGGGGTCCTGGAGAGGGGGCTCTTCTGAGTTCGCACCCCATTCTGGGGGTGGCACCTGTCGACCACCTAGAGATGCCCGGGAGCCCCGCGGTGAACCCCACCATCCCCATGGCTCAGCCACAACCTCATTTCAATTTGTACAAAAGGGCTTTACGGATTTTCTCATAATTTAATTTTAAGACTTAATCCTTCATGAAACAGACTCTCTCAGCGGTTCCCGTTGTGTGTCCATGTTCGCCAGAAAAACAACCTGAAGTGTCAGGAAGGGTGTCCGCCTCCCCCCTGTCACCTGCAATCTCCCCGCCCGGCAGCCGAGGGTTTCTTTCCAGGCCTGGCGGCGGCGTGTCGAGTTGCTCAGGACGCTGTGCTTTTCTTAGCACAGGCGCCCGACAAAGTCCCAAACACCTGCCCACAGCACTGCCCTTCAAGGTCCCAGGGAACCAGCTGCCGAGGAGACCAGAACAGAGGAGAGCCGGCCTCCGCCTCCCGGAGCCCGGGAGCAACAGACACGGCAGGTGCAAATGAACGGGGGCCAGAGCCCCCGGCCGGGGGTCCATTCTCCCATCGGACTCCCTGCCCCTGGGGATGCCGAGGCGGGGACAGGGTGTGCAGCCGGCGGGAGGCAGAAACTTCCAGGCTTGCTGGGCCTTGGGAAGGGCAGGGAGGCATCACAGCTGGCCAGGGGGCCTCGCCGACACGAACGCTTTGTCACTTTGCACTGGACGCAAGAGCGTCACCAGGCGGGCCCCAGGAGGTGCATTCCAAGTTTTGCTCAAGAGTCTGTCAAAGAGCTCATAACGTCCCCGGTCATCGGGGCCCATCCGCGTGCGGCTGTGCGTCGCCTGAGCGTTAACGCCGGGAGACGTGCATCTAGAAGGTTCGAACTGAATCTCCTCTGCAGCGAGAAGTGCCTGTGAGGGTTCGTTCTCACTGTCGTTCTGCCGATTGATCTGAAGCTCTGACACCCGACAGCGGAGCCCCTGCCCCCGAGGACCAGACCCGGAGCCCACAGAGGGCCACGTGGGAAGTCGAGCTGTCCAGGGCCCCATCCGGGGGTGTCGGAGGGGGGGGAGGGGAACTCGTCTGTTTTCTCCACGTCGGGGAGCCCTCCGTGCTGGCGGCACCCCGCAGAGGGCAGGTTCTACCCTGAGTGAGGTTCCTATTTCCCTTACTGTCTTCCTAGCCTTGTTCCAGAAAAATCTACATCTTCCACGTGTGTCGGGAGAGATCTTAATAAATCATGGCCTTTCCCCAAAGCGTGTTTGTTCAGCTCCTTGTTCAAACGCACCCCCCCCCCCACCCCGGGCGGGCCTTCTCCGTGATCCGGACCCGCGCGGCCGGGCACTGGCTGTTGCCACCCGGGAGGGACTCCAGGGGGCTGGGATAGAGCTCAGCCAGGGTGTGGTCTGGTGGCCCCGTGAGCATGTCCCCGGCACCGGCCTCAAAGCTGCACTGTGACAGCAGGGAGACTCACACTCAGATCTCCAGGCACCTGCTTGCACAAAGGGGACGCTGCTGGCCCTACACTGTGCCCCCAAAGGTTCAAGGGGACTGACAGATGGGGCCACAAGGTCTCCTGTCACTTCCATGACTGTCCCCAGGTCCCCGTGAGCTGGAGGGCCTGAGGTACAGCAGAAGGGCCGATCTCCCCTCACCATTCTTGATTGCAGAGGAAAGTGGCTCTGGGAGGTATAGGACTTACCCAGGCCATCTGCCCAGGGGACAGCTGAGGCTGGGCCGGAGGCCAGGCAGGGCCGAGCCCAGAGCTTTGCTCACAGTACGACCAGACCCGTCGGGGGCTTGGATTAGGGCTCGGGAGAAAAGGCACGCTGGCATCTCAAGGTGTCTTAGCTTGTTCTCGGGAGCAGGTGCAGCCCCAAGCTTCACAGCTCAGGTGTCCTTGGGTGAGGCTAAGTGTAGCCGCGTGATGCAGCAATGGGGAGGACCTGGGAAGCCGCCCTGCTTCCTGCTTCCCTCCCTCCTCCCTCCTCTTCCTCCCCACCTTCCTTCCCTCTCCCTCCATCCCTCTCCCCCTCTCTCCTCTCTCCTCTCCGCTCCCTCCCCATTCTCCCTCTCCCCCCTTCCCTCCCTTCCTCTCCCCCTTCCTCTTCCCTCCCCCTTCCTTCCCTCTGCCTCCATCCCTCTCCCCCTCCCTCCTCCCTCCTTCTCCCCCGACCACAAATACTGTCTGAGGACCTGTCAGGCACAACATCAAGGGAACACAATGTGGGGAACCCTACTCCCAATCCCTAGCATCGCTCCGTGAATTAATCTGCTCACTAGTCTATTTTATAGATGCTCCCCGAGCTGTGCACGAGGCCAGCACTCAGGACACAGACATCAAGAAGTACAAGCCTGGCCAAAGCCCCGTTCGGGTGGCAGAGTCCACACTGGGCAGAAATCAGGCCGAGCAGAAAGTCAGTGCCGGACAGAATACAAGGACTCCGTTGGCCCAGCCCCGCTTCTCTGGACCAAGCCCCGGGGGCTGGGGCGGGCGCCTGGCCTGGCCACTCACCAGTGATGTGCACTTGGCCCCTCGCCCCCACCTTCCCAACTCACAAGCGGGCTGGTAGCCGCAGCCGCCACAAGCATCCAATGAAAAGCTCCGAATGAGCGGGGCCTGGCCGGCCGTGAACCTGCACCTGCTGAGCCCCGGGTCCTGAACCTCCACCAGCCACCCGTCCTTCAGCGCCCGCCCCTCCTCCCTTGGCCTGCAGAGTCGGCCTAGCTGCCCAAGGCCACGTGGGGGACACAGGAAGGACCATCCGCAGGGTCGCCCTGGGGCTCTCCTTGGGCCTCGTCTTGTGACTTTGTCTCTATGACTCCAAGAGGAAAAACAGAAGCTTCTAAGCCCACCGAATGCTGTTGGATGCTGCTATAACCAAAATTGCTCAGGCCTCCACGAGCTGAGCCAAACCGGCTGCTTTTAGCAAACTAAAGTCTTTTCTTTTTCTCCTTAGCCCTTGCTTTGGGGAACAGGGGGGTAGGGACAGGGGAGCAGGGGGCGGTGGGAGCCGGGTGGGAGGGGAAGGGACAAGAGCGAGCACCGTGGGGTGAAGAAGACGACTTCCCCAAGGTGTTAAGGGCCAGGAGACAAGCGGAGGTTGATCTGAAAATGACCAGCTGGGTGCAGGTGACTTTAGATGTCCCTGAGGAGGGGGCAGGAGTGGAGAGCTCCACCCTGGGCACGAGGGGTGCTGCCCGGGGACTGTATGAGGACCTGGGCTTTCCCGAGTGCCAGGGGGTGTCCAGGTACCCAACTGGGGGCTGCTGTGGGAAGAGAAGGAGGAGGAAACCTGGCCTCCGCTGCCATTGGTGAATCTGACTGAGGCTTAAGATAGGAAGAAACCCCGTGGCCGGAGCTCCTGGACCCCCATCCCCTCCCGGCTGTGCTGTGTGTACAGATCTGGGCCGGGGTCATTCCCGGAGAGCCACAGGGAGCCGGGTACCCAGAGTGCGGAGGGAGGAGCCTGCCAGCGAGCAGGAGGAGACAGAGGGCTTCCTGGAGGAGGCGGTGGGAGAGGATCTCCGGTCTGTGTCATTTCTGGGTCAAGAACGGGCAGGAGCATGAGGCAGAGGGAGGGCTCTGGAGAGAGGAGCGTGTTGGGAGAGGGAGGTGGGGTCTGAGAGCCCAGGAATGAAGCAGAGGCTGGAGGGGGCGGCCACGTGCCACGGGACGCAGGCAGGTGAGTCTGGAAGCTGGAGAAAGAAAGGAAGCTGCTTCTCCCTGGAGCCTCTAGGGGTGAGGACGCCTTGATCTCAGACTCCTGGCCCCAGGAGCCTTTCCCTGGCCACCTTTCCCCTGCAGCCCGGTGTTTGGTCCTTGCCGAGTTCTTGTGTGCGAAGTGAGCGCCGGGCCTCAGATGCCCTGCAGGTTTCACTAAACTTTCCCCAGTATTTCTCCCACATTATCAACAAACATCGCTTTGTCCTGGCCGCTCGTCAGTATCAGATTTTTTCTTCTTTTTTAATGTTTATTTATTTCTGAGAGAGAGAGAGAAAGAACAGAGCACAAGCAGGGGAGGGGCAGAGAGGGAAACACAGAATCCGAAGTGGGCTCCAGGCTCTGAGCTGTCAGCACAGAGCCCGACGCGGGGCTCGAACCCCCAAACCGTGAGGTCATGCTCTGAGCCGAAGTTGGACGCTTAACGGACTGAGCCCCTCGGGCACCCCGATCGCTATCAGAACGTTAAAGAGAAGCAGCAGTGTGATGCAAACCACGTCATGGAAAGAGCTCTGCAGGCCCAGTGCCGGCAGCCCGAGCGGCTCCTGGGCAGGGGAGCTCGCGTCTGGCCCGCGGCGAGAGCATCCGCGGAGGCACGGTGGCCTGGAGCCCCATCTGCGCTTGTGTTTCACTGAGTGAGGTCAAGAACACGGCTGCGGGCAGTCTTTTCGGGCTGGGCACTCGGGGACCCTCGCTGTCCTTTGCTCTCCGTCTCTGGTTGCTGTCATCACCACCCAGGGCCTCCAAAGTCACCATGCTGGAAAGACACACGGACACAGAGGACCTAACTGGTCCCGTGGAAGAGGCTCATCACCACCACGACCCCCGATCTCGCGGCCACGCCCGAGGGCACCGAGCCTGGGGGTCGGCGGGCAGTGAGCCAGGGAGCAGAAGCAGCTTCGACACCCTTCGGCTACATCTGCCCCATGTTCCGAGAGGACTCTGGGGGGCACGTGAGCAGCGAGCGGGTGCAGAGGACCCGGAGGCGGCTTGAGGGACCCTGAGGACCAAAGAGGGACAGACGGTCTGCACGGCCACATGAATTTGGAGCAGGGGTGGGCGCTGCGGGCTGGCAGGGCCCGAAAAACTCGGAGGAGGAAGGCTCTGGCCGTGGCAGTGTCGGAGCAGAAGGTGCTGGGTCCCAGAGGCACGTCCACCCGGGACCTGGAATGAAACTTTATTCAGACAAAAAAAAAAAAAAAAAGAAGCAGTTTTTGTAGATGTAACTGGAGGTCTCAGGGTGAGATGGTCCTAGGTCGCAATCCGGTGGCAAGTGTCACAGGAAGAAGAGAAGCCGTGTGAGGACAGAGCAGAGACGGGAGGGACGCTGTCCAGAGCCAAGGAGCACCTGGGGCACCCCGGACCTGGGGGAGGCGGGAACGACCCTCCCCAGAGCCTCCGGAGGGAGCACGACCCTGCGAGGTGCTCCTGGCCCAAGAGCCCGGCCCGGGGCAGCCCGGCACTTCCTCTCTCTCCGGCACTGAGGCCGATCGGCGCTCGCTGGGCGTGGACTGGAGCCCGTGGGCTGGGCTCACAGCCGACACCCGAGACTTGCTTTCAAACATCGGTGATCTTGTAACTAAGGAAATAATTTCCCAAGAGGAGCTCCCTGTCTAGCAGTGCGCTAAATAATTTGTTATTTTGAAACTCCTGCAAGATTTGTTTGATTAAAAAACCCTCGACTATGGCTTTTAATCCACACATCTGCAGAAAATTCTTGAAGCCTCGATCTTATTAAAACAGAGAAATGAGGTTCATGGCGGCTCAGGCGACACCCGGTCCCCTCCCCGTGTTCAATTAGCCAGCCGTCCCCAACAACTCGGGATGTGTGTGCAGGACAGAACTGAGATTAATTTTTCATGGGGCTGCAGACTCTAAATGATTTTTCTATTTACTTATGTAACTCGTACATAAAAGATGATGGTATTTAATCAAATACAGACCGACTGCAGATTATGCTGGATAAACAGGGTGAAAAAATTCAGCATGTTTCTGTTGCCTGTTTGCACACGCACACGTATATATTATTGATGCCTGTTTGAGAGTCGCGACACAATTTATGCTGTTAACCCTTTGTGAAGTTGTCCGTTTCCAAGGTGTTTGCTCATGGTTTACAGGACTGTAAATATTTTCCTCTCTAGCCTCAAACACAAAGAGTCACACCTAGGGGGGCGACGTTGTCCCCAGGGGACATTCGGCCATGTCTGGACTTACTTTTGGTTGTCACAACTCCTCTGGAAGCGAGCGGGTAGAGGCCGAGATGCAGCTAAAAAAAAGAGCGATCTTGTCTAAAACTGTCAGCCATGCTGGGGTGGAGAATCGGGGCCCCGACGCAATGGGACACAGCCCGGCCACCTCCGGGGACTGGACCCCGGTGCTGGTGTGAAAACCTCCATGGATGCGTGCCCCTGCTGCCTGGACAGCCTTCCCCTCTTCCCTTCCTTCTTAGCAGGCGCCTCATCTCCTTTAAGACACAGCCCCAGGACCACCTTCAGGGACAACCCTTCCCTTCCCCAGAGCTTAAAACTCTCCACAGTTCCCAGGGCACTCCACACCCACTGGGGTTACAGCACCAGAACACTTGCTACTTACGCTACTGGTAGGCTAGAGTCGGCTCCCCCAGTGGCTCATGAAGACCACGTGAGACATAAACTCCATCTTGTTGATTTCTGTTTCCCCAGTAGCTGTACAAGGCCCAGAGCTTAGTTGGCTCTAAAAAAAAAAGTTTGCTTGCTGGCTGGCTGGCTGGCTGGATGAATGGATGGATGAAAGATCGATGGTGGATGGATGGATGGGTGGATGGATGGGTGGGTTGATGGATGAATAGATGGGTTGATGGATGGTGGGTGGATATATTGGTGGTTAGATGAATGGACAGATGGGTAGTAGTTAATTCAAGAGATGTGCCTCTGTCGTCTGTCTGCCGCCAACTGGTTATTTGACTCTTGGAAGGTCAGTGAGACTCTCTAGGTTAGCTTCCCCTCTTGAAAAGAGAGTGCACGGGCTTGTTTCCAAGCAGTGCAGTGAGCCTCGTAAGTGCCCTGTGGAGGTGGCCTCCATAGGACTCCTAATTAGATCTGAGTTTTGGGTCAGAAAAATGACCTTGCTTTTTAGTGTAAGCATATATTAAGTATTATATGGGACACACTCACACAAAAAATATTGGTCGTCTGAAAATGTAACTAGGCATCGCGTATTTTTGCTTGCTAAATCTGCGGAGCCTATCTACGAGGGAGGAGGGGAGGAAGGCGAGTGTCCACGGTTTTCTCCTTCGTGTGCCGTGTGAGTTGAAAACTGCCAGCAGAAAACATCTTTGGGTCCCTTGTGGCAGCCCCCAGGTCTCGCGAAGCTGGCGGGAGGAGCCGCTGTCGCCGCGTGTGCGACACGCGTGTGCACGGCGGGGGGCAGGGAGGGCGGCGCTCTGCCCCCACCCCGTCCCGCGCGGTCCCATCCCGAAGCCTCCCTTCACCGTTGGCCGGGTCTCCAGCCCTCCCGCTGATGGTTCCGAGGCTTCTGTGGGCAGAGGAGGGACCTTTGTTTGAGCTTTTGAGGACAATTCCAGGCCCCCCGTCTGCGCCGGCTCAGCTCTGCTTTAAGATGGTGAGTAATTAAGCGCAAAGCAAATAGCAGGAAACCCGTGGCCGATTCCTGTTTGTGTGGGGATTTTTAGGTGCGCCGGGAAACCAGCATTTAAAGGTTTGTTGAAATCTCTGGGCCCCAGAGGGTTCCTCCAGCTGGAAGGCTGGCAGTGTGGGAAGCAGCCCAAGTGAGCAGAGATGGTGGCCGAGGACACGGAGCAGAAACAGGAGGGCTCAGGGCGCAACTCTGTCAGTGGGGGACAGAGGACAGAAGAACCCCTGAGTCTTCCCTACGACTCACCCCACCTGAGCACAGGGCACCCCTGGATTTCTGGGATCACAGCTTTGCCAGATGTCACCCATTTCCTGTCTGTTCAGGAAATACCTGCAGAGGCCCCACTCCATGCCAGGTGCCTTGAACACCCGCTCCTGGCCTTGACCCCTGGGGAGCCAGAGGGGCCCTTGAGGGTGGGTCGGAGCATGGCTCAGCCTGAGAAGGTCAGGGGGTTCTCCCCAGGAGGTGGCTTCTGAGCTGAGTCCTCAGACCCGGGCAGGGGGCAAGGGAGCAGGGTGCGGTCAGGGACGGCAGGGGACCCGCATACGGGGTCCCCAAGGAGGTGGGGCTCACAGGTGGGGAGGCTAGCTCTGACCTGCAGGTGGCCGAGGGTGTGGCGAGTGGAGGGGCAGGAGTGAGAGGTGGCACCCTGGTTTCTGTCTTGGGGGAGCCATTCCCCGGATTACAGTCCCCGGGAGGAACAGTATGGTGGGTCTGAGATGCCCATGGAGCATCCAGAGGGACCCATCCGGAGAGCGGAGGGTGTCACCCCTGCCCCCCTCTCCAGGCTTTCGAGCTAGTGACACGGTAGCATCATCCGGGGGGTTCTGAGAAAGCTCAGCGCTGGCCCACGCCTTCGGAGAGGGATGGGACCCAAGCATCGTGAAGCGGGGGGGCGGGGGGTGGGGGGACGCCGACCGAGAGGGACCGCCGAGGCGCACCCGGCCTCCCCTTGGCTGAGGTGTGCACCAGCCCAGGGGGTTGGGGGGGTGCAGCCCCAAGCAGGGAGGATCTGCGTCCCAGCCCGCGACGCCTCCCCTCCTGGCCCCACGGCTGCTACCCGTTACCCGCACGGCCTTCACACCGGGACTGAAGGCGGCCGTCACCCTCGGTGCGGGCCGAACGTCGCTGTCCCGATCCCGATTCTGGGACTTAACGGTCCTCCTCTGCTGAGCTGTAGGTAACGGCACACAAAACTGACGCTGGGGCCCCGAAAAGATAAATCGAACCAGAATGTGCGAGGGTTCTGGCTTTACAGGAGCAAACAGGCATTGCTTTTTACAACCCCTAGATAAGGTGGGATTAAAAGCGCCAGAAAAGTTCTCCAAAAATAGACTTAATAACGGATGCGGTGTGCAATTACCTTCCTCGGGATCTCAACAATTCCTTCTCACGAAGGTATTTTTTGCTTGGCTGGAAATATCCTCCACGGAGCAGAGACTCGGCCTCCCAGCCTTGACTGGCCTTGTCACGTCAGGAAGGCTTAGGTGACAGGGACAGGCTTGCGTGGGGTGGAATGGGGTGTGGGCTGGCGGGGGGGCCGTGAGGGGTCAGGGCCTCTGCTGCCCCGCCCGCGGGAACTCAGGAGCCAAAGAGCCACCGAGGACACAAAGGCACATTAAGAAAGTCAAGTCCACGCAACCCTGGCTATGTTGCCCAGAGGGGAGAAAAAACAAAGAGAAAGTCGTCCTTGACAAAGGGCTGGGACATATGTCCGCAGCATGAGGCTCGAACGTGGCCCCGGTGTTGTGAGGCGTTGTCTCCTGCCCCCGCCCTGTGTGCTCAAGTCCTGGCCCCCTGGGACCTCGGGATGTAACCTTATTTGGAAACAGGGCCACTAGTTAGAATGAGGTCACACTGGAGGAGGGCGGCCCGGATCCCGTACAGAACAGGGACGCACGCAGGACGCTGACGTGTGGGCACAGCAGACACACAGAGCGAAGAGGCCAGGGGAGGACAGACAGAGCCCAGGAGGGGTGGCGGGGTCTACTAACCTCCGCTAAGGCCTCTGGGAGGCGCCCACCTCGAGGGAACCCGGACCCGGGGCTTGCGGCCTCCGGACTGAGTGCGACTCTGCTGTTGCTCTGACTTGTCACGGCAGCCGGGGACGTGGACACCAGCCCCCTCCCTGGCCCGGGGGAGCCGGGCTCCAGGCGGCAGGGCCCACAGCCCCCACCATGGCCCTCCCCAGGTCCATGACGAGCGGCCCTGGCAGCGAGAACAGAAGGGACAACAAGAGACACGGACGGAGGCCCTTCAGCTCCGCGTCGGCTCGGCATGGCTGGGAGCTTTGGACAAGGCGCTGTCCTCGCACCCAGCAGACCGGGACTCCTCGGGACCCAGGGCCCTTGGCCGCAGGCCGCGCCCTCCCCGCTGGGCTTTCTGTGCTGTGGGGGGAGCACGCGGGGCCTGGAGGAGCTCGGGGGCAGGGAGGACTCTGAGGGAGGCCTTCGTTCTGGGAGGTCATCATGGTCGGCTCCCCGCGTACCCTCGATGCCCCATGTGTAGCTGGTGCGGCCGGCATCTGGCAGACCTGGAAACGGGGAGATGGGGGCCACTGGCCTGCGTCTCTGAGACGGGTGGCCCTGGGGTCTCAGCAGGACAACGCTGCGAGGGACAGTCGGTCAAACCCGTCATCCCCGAGGGTCCTGGCTCCGTGCAGGCAGCGATGGTCCTCCAGCGGGAGAAGCATGTTTGTGTGTGTGGGGGGGGGGGAGGGACCTCTGCCCTTGCCCCTGCACCATCTGCCCCCTGCATGCTCTGCCCCCTGCACCCCTGCACCCTCTGCACCCTGGCCTCTGTCTCCCAGGCCTGTGTCTAAAGCTCCAGCTCTGCCGAGGTGAGGTGCATCAGAGGCCAGGGGTGGGCACACATGAAGCCCAGAGCCACGCTGATGGAGCCTGTGCGATATCGTGGCTTCCCTGCCCTTTCCATGTATTTATTTCCCAGTCTTGCCATTGTTCACTTTCAAGGGGCCTGTATCTTAAAGCGGGTGCTGGATTTAATGCGAATAACAGCAACCGTCTAAGCCGTGGCTAGCCCTAGCTTTAATTACAGTGACAAAGGAGGGCCTGGGCTGAAATACGGAAGGCAACGCTCTGTCTCCTCCGGGCCCTTAACTGGAGAAGAAGGCGGGGCCGTGCAGCGAGCCCTGTTCCCTCGCTGTTCCCTCGCTGCTACCTTGCATCCTGGGTTTAGAAAGGCTGGCACAGGAGCCCCTCCAGGGCATCCGAAACCAGGTCTGCTGTCTCTGTGGTGCCACTTTGGGGTTTGGTTTACGTACGGGCTGCCTTTTGGCCCCCAAATCCACATCTTGAAGTCCTGACTGCCGGGACCTCAGCACGACACCGTATGTGGAGGTAAAGCCTTTAAAGAGGTAACTGAGTCCAAATGAGGTCCGCAGAGCCGGCTGAATCCACTCCGAAAGGTGTTCTGACGGGAACAAGAACCTGGGACACAAAAGGCAGAAACACATACACAGAGAAAGGCCACGTGACGTGACCGCAGGAAGTTGGAGCCAGGCCTGCACCCAGCTTGACCGGGCCTCCTGGCCTCTGGACCGGGGAGAGGGGGAGGAGGGGGGTCAGTCTGCTGTCCGAGCCACCAGGGAGCCTCAGATGGTCCGTGGGTCTGGGAACGCCTGTGCCCTGCTCGGGCTGCCTCTGCGTGAGGGCCCAGGGCAGACGCTTCAAAGTGCCCCCCTCCTCTCCCGTGGGCGAGGTTCGCCTGGGGTCCGCGGCGAGGGGCTCTTGAGCAATCGGCTAAGAAAGAATTCTTGAGACGTCTTTGGTGCAAACACAGGTGATTGTGCTAAAGCATGGGGACAGGACCCGTGGGCAGGAAGAGCCGCACTGGCCTTGCACAACAGAGTGCTTGTGTACTTTCAAGGCAATGGGGCAGGGATAGCCTGAGTCTCGAAGGGATCTGGAAGCAAGGCTTTTGGGACCTTGAGGGGCTAGCTACTGTTAAGACAAGGTGGCTTTTCGTCTTTAATAAAGCAAAAGCATCCAGGGGGGCCACGGTGCATGTTTCAGGTGTCAGTGGGCCACAGGCTGTAAGTAAGGAGATTTAAATTAAAGCCACATTATTTTAAATTAAGCCACATTTCCCTTGCCTTTGTTTCCCTCATCACACGGGACCCCGCAGTGGGGCAGGGCTTCTTTCCGAGGTGGATTGGGTTCTAGACCCAGGGGAGGAGCCCGCCGGGGCAACAGCAGAGGGTGTCGCCCCCCACCCGCCCGGGAGACATGCAGGGGCAGGGGCCGGAGCGGCCAGACGAGATCCAGGACTTCCTGTCACAGCCGAAGTGGAGTCATGTGACCCAGCCACGCCACTCCTGCGGTCTCCCCGCCCCCACTCGGGATAGATGGAAACAAAGTGTCCGCACAAAATCTGTACAGGAGCGCTCTCGGAGCAACAGGGATCCGCACAAGCTGAAGGTGGAAACACCCCAGGCGTCTGTGGTGGAAAAAGAATTTGTACCAAGCGCGTGTTAAAAACAGCAAGGCAGATTTTATTTGAGCCGCTGCAGGAGGGGAGAGAGGCGTCAGCGGGGTGCTGAGCTCTGCTCCGAACAGAGCCAGGCGGCTGGGGGTTTCGAGCGCGTGAGCACAGGGAGGGGGACGCGAGTGCCTTTGCCCATGAGCTTCGAGGAGCAGAACAGAGCTCAGAGGAGCTGCCGCTTACTGACGTGGGACTGAGCTCGGTAGTCGTGGGTGGAGGGCTCACCAGGCCACCACAGCCTAGAACCTCGAAGCATAATTCGGACAGGCTCATGTGCTGGCTGATGGCCCAGGCCCGGGAGGGCTGGTTGAGGTCGGAGGCGGGGGAGCGGAGCACAACCATGAATGACTCAGTTCGTCTCCTCCCGGACCTCGTAGGGCCAAGGACCCAGAGATGCCAGCTGCTGTGTCAGCAGGTCTCACGAGGACGCACCTGCTGCCCGGCAGACGTCAGCAGCCTCCCCCCTGGGCCTTCCCGCGGGCCGGGGTTGCTTGGGTTCCCGATTCTGGAAGGCTGGTGGAGCTCCGGGGGCAGCCAGCTGGAGTGTCACCAACATGAACCTTAAGACGCGGCGGCAGATCACAGGGTGGCCTCAGGCTTCGGGGAGGGGCGCGTGCCTGCACCTGCCACGTGCCTCCGTGTCCGCCCCCCGGCTCCCAGGCTCAGCAGCACACACGGCCTGTGGCCAGAGGGAGGCCGACAGCCCCCTGACGTCTGGGAAGGGAAAGGAAAATACAAGTGATTCTCTAAAAAGCGGCCATCAGGAGGGAGAAGCCCCGTCTGCCCCAGGCGCGCCCCGACTCCACCCACCTCCCCCTGCGCCGCCCCCTGCGCTGTCCACGTCCCCCCCCCTGGCGTGGCTGGGTCGGCGCACAACCCATCACGGCCACGTCGTGCCTGTGCCAGGGCGGGAAAGGTTGATTCTGGAGCCCAGACGGCGGCGGGCAGTCGCGGGGTGGCTGACGACACGGGGAGGAAACCGCTGGGCCCCTCTGCGCCCCTCCAGGGAGGGGGAGGGCCTTGCTGCCCGAGCCACGCACCAGCCCCAGGAGTGCGGGCCACGTCTGTCACTCTGCGGGTCGCGTGCTCATTACGCTGCATTATGTGGTCCGCGGCTCCCCTAAACCGGCTCGGCGTGTCCCTGCTTCTCTCAGCAGCCGTCCTTCCCAGACGAGACTCCGCCTACTGTCGGCGCTGTGCTGCCCTCCTCCTCCAAGGAGACCCCGCTGTGTCCCAGGTTTTAGATCCCGCCAGAGCGAGGGCCACCTCCCGGTCTGGGTGACCCGTCAGGCCCTTGACTCGCCATCCGGTGAGCGCTTGAGGTCACGGGAGAGACGGGTCAAAGGGCCCCGCCGCCTCTGATTCCGGCGCACGTCACCCAGACCCACCTGCAGCCCCTCCCTGAGCTGCAGAAACCTGTGTCACCCACAGAGCCCTGGGTCACCGTCCCCCTCGAAGGGAGTGAGGTGGGCAAGGACTGGGGGCTGCCTGTGGTCTGTGTGCCCAGGCCCCCCCACCAGGGCCAGGCGACCCTCCTGGGAACAGAACGGCTGTCGGTGACCCTAACCTCCCCTTTCCAGTGACCTTTTCCTGGGGAGCACTTCCCGCCTCTTAGCAGCCTCTCAGAGGCACGTCCCCACCAGCGCTGCCTCCAGCTCAGATCCATGGCCTCCTCCACGGCAGGAGGAACAAGTCCCCCGAAAGTGGATCCAGGGGGCCCATCAAAGTGCAGGGGCTCGAGAGAGCAAGGGCTGTGCACTGCGGAAGCCCGCCTGTCCCGGGGAAGGCAGCGGCCCCTGGCTGGTCTGCGGGTTGGGGTGCCAGGTGCTGTGGGTCGGCCTTGCTCCCTTAAGAAGGACCCTCAAGAGGACGTGTCCAGAGGGAGCTGCATCTCCGGGTCCCAAGCCTCAGTGGTGTGGGCTGCAGGTGGACATTTGTGGATCGGCCTGTGGGCCGGAGGGGCGGCCCTGTTGTGGGCGCCGTGGACCCCTCTGTTAGGGCTCCAGTGGGGCGTCGCTGGAAGGAGATCAAATCCGCACGCTCGGGAGAGCCTGCTGGGTCCCCGTGGACGACGCTGGCCAGGGGGGCAGGGGGGGAGGGCAGGCTGCTGGGTCCCCCCAGAGACTGCCGCTCTCAGGCCCCGGGATGAGTCCTCACCCGCTGGCACAGGGGGCCGGCCCTGCAGGTGGGACGCTCCACGCCCAGCCCCCACCCTGGGTTTGCGGAGAGCCTCGGAGGTAGCAGATGTGTGGCGCCTTGGGAAGCTGGTATGCAATATACTAACGGTGAGGGGTTATTAAATCAATTTATTACCTGGACGTCCCTTCCAGCCAAATCCATTTCAAACCAATTAAACTGAAAAATGGTTGCAGAGAAATACTCACCGGGGCTCTGTCAAGTCAGGAATGTACTTCTGTGGGGCCGGCCTGGGTCGGCTCAGCCTGCCCGTGACGCCCGAAGACAGCAGGTCCCAGCTCCTGGAGCCTGTGTCACGTCGCATGGAAACTGGCCCTTTGAGATGTGACTGAGGGGTCTGAGATGGGGAGGGTGCCCTGGATTATCCAGGGGGCCCCACTGTTGTCACAAGGGGCCTTACAAGGGACAGATGGAGGGACATTGGACCCGGAAGCGGAGAAGCCGCGTGAAGACGGGGCAGAGGCTGGAAGGTAGGGCCACCGCCCGGGGGCACTGGGTCCACCAGGAGCCGGGAGAGGCAGGAGGGACCCTCCCCTGAGCCTCCGGAGGGAGCTGGGCCCCGCGACACTGTGATTTCAGACTCGCGCCTGCACAGTTGGGAGAGAGTAAGCCCCGGCCCTTCAAGCCCCAGCTGCAGGGGCTTTGCACACGCTGCTCTGGGGGAAGGAGCCTCTGGGCCCCGAGTGGACATCTGTCCCGTCCCAGTGGCCTGGGGTTTCCCAACCACAGGCCCAGACAGCTGACGGAGACGGCATCCTGTGCCCAGGTCCAGCGCCCCCGAGCCTGCCCGCGGCCTCCCCTCCCCTGGCCTGGGTGGTGTGGGATCCGTGTCACTTCGTGTTTTCTCCACCGGGTCCTGCTGGTCCCGTGCACTTGAGGCCTCAGCGGAGCCCCTTTCCCGGGCATCGAGAGGATAATGTGACACACACCTGAGCGAGGAGGCTGGCTCCTCAAATAAGACCCAGAAAGCCACGGAGGCCTGGGGGCCTTAGTCGGTTAAGCCTCCGACTTCGGCCTAGGTCGTGATCTCACGGTTCCTGAGTTCAAGCCCCGCGTCGGGCTCTTTGCTGACGGCTCGGAGCCTGGAGCCTGTTTCGGATTCTGTGTCTCCCTCTCTGTCTGCCCCTCCCCCATCATGCTCTGTCTCTCTCCGTTTCTCAAAAATAAATAAACATTAAATTTTTTTTTAAAAAGACCCAGAAAAGCCTTGGCAGGCTGGAAGCCGGGTGCGAGCCAGCCGCTGCACCCCGGGTCCCGGGCTGAGGCCACCGTCAGCTGTGGTCTGGGCAGAGCTCCGCACGGCCGCCCCTCCCCGCGGGCCGGGAGCCCCACGTCGCCATCTGGCCCGAGGGCAGCGATAGCAGTGGGGACTAGGAGTTCGCCGGGCCTCCTGGTGGGTGTCTGGGGCGGGGCGGGGGGCACATGCCCCTCGGCCCCTGTGTCCCGCACTGGGCAGCCACAGTGCTGCCTCTGGTCTAACCCTTCGGTGACCTGCCCGCTTTGGGGAGCCCAGTGACCGAGTGTGCGGTTGGGCACAGGGGCCAGGACAGAGCCCCGCTCCTGGGCCCTTGGGGCTGAGGGCTTTGGGATCATGGGGGACGTTGAGAGCAGTATTGTAACGGAGCGTGACGCTGTCTCCACGGTGGCCGCCTGATCCCCGGAACCCCTTCGGTACAACTCCTGGGAGGCGGGCGACGCTCCTGAAAACCTGTCCTGGGCCAAAGGGGTGTCTTACGGCCCCAGATGCCCATGGGAGGATTCACCGCGTGGCTGGGCTGCACACACGGCAGGGAGACAGCATCCAGTTCAGATTCCGAGTTGGGTGATTGGCAAAGCCGGGGCTTTGATCCCGGCTTTGACCCCACTGAGCTGGGCTCTGGGCACCTGCGGTCACCAGCCCAGGGCAGTCTGGCCATCCGGCCAGCCTTGGCTGGGACCTGGGCTTGGGAGGATGCTAGTGATAACTCACTCTTCCCTTCTCCCGAGCCCGAGCCTGTTAGGGGGAAAAGGCGGTTTGCCAGCTGCAGGAAGCCTCTCCCTGATGGGTTTCGCGCTCTTACCTCTTGAGCCCGGAGTCTGGCGGCAGCGAGGGCTGGGGGAAAACCCGACTTCATTTTTTGTGGATGACTTTCCTCCGTGTGAAGTTGGGTTTCACGCGCGTTAACTCACGCACAACGATAACCAAATGCCTTTGGTTAGAAGCCTCTTTCCTCTGTGGGTTTCGGAGCATTTCGGTGCTAAAATACGAGGATGTCTTGGCAGACTGGACCCTCCCGGCGGGCCGTCCGTCATCTGTGTGCACTTGGAACAACAATAATTATGGCAATAATAATAATATTAGCTTGGGTTGGTGCAGTGCCTGACGGCTTCCAAAAGCACTTACACATCCCTCGTGGCGTTTCGTTCCCACAAAAGGCCCTGGAGACAGATGGGGAGGCACAAGAGCTTCCACCGGAGAGATGGGCTGGAAACCCACAGGGGCAGAGAGAGGGCCTCAGGTGCATCCAGGCTGTGGCCCTGGCCTTCGGACGCCGGCACCGTACCAGGGACCCCGCCCGATCCCTGTCCACGCCCTCAACTCCCCACCCCTCCCGGGACCCCAACACCCGGCACCCCTCTTGGGTCATTCTCGTCCTCCACCGACGTCTCTGACTCCTCCTGCTCAGGCCCAGCGGGTCCCCCACCCACGAGAGTTCACCTGCGCTCCGAAGGCCCCGCCCCCATCACGCAGCTGGGTGGCCCCTCCTCCACTGGGGGTGGGGGCTCCCCGAGGCCACGAGAGAGGCTGGTGAGGGTTCCCTGTTCCTTCCCCCCCACCACCCCCGGCCCAGGACAAAGCCCGCCCTGGTCTAGACCTCCGCAGGGTGCGGCTGGGTCCTCACCTGGGCCCCCGCCGGGCATGGCTGGGTTCTCGCGCCCTCTCTGCCTGGCTACCCGGGGCTGGCGGGCGGCACCGTCTTCCTAGCACTGGAGCTGGCTGAGCTCCACGCTGATCAACTCAGCTCTATTCTGAGGGTGGTCCCATGTCCTTTCTGGAGACCCGCAGAGACGCCCCTGTCTGCAGGCTGGGAGGATGGCCTGGACCCTCTGAGCAGCCTAACCCGCTCCCGCAGCGCCCGCGGGGTCTCAGGGCCTGGAGCCGCTCCCGAGCACCGAGGGGTTCCCCAGGAACGGCCGGCCCCATCTTTCCACTGCAGACTCACCACGAGCGCCTGCGCCTGGGCAGGAAGACGGCCAGGGGGCCTCGGGGTCCGTGGAATCGCAGCGAGCGCAGGCGCCGGGCAGGAGGCGGGGGCAACCGGCACGGCCACACCAGCGAGGACGCGCGGACGTGGGGGGATCACGGGGGGAGCAGAAGATACAGCTGGTGTATGTGCCAGGCAGCCTCGGCTTTGTAACACGCACGCACACGCGGCAGGGAAAGGACTGGACACAGTGTGCTGAGCTCTGAGCCTGAGCACAGCCGCCCCGGGAGGCGTCCCGGGCCGAGGTGGTGGAGGCCCCCAGACGTGCTCCCCGGTGCCCGATCGTGGACACGGGACCTCACCTAGCTTGCAGCCTCCCCACCGGTACACCAAGAACAGGGAGGGTAAGAAAAGCTCCTGCGGTTTGGGGGCGTCGGGGGGTGGGCACCCGGCACAGCTCACCCACCCTTAGCCCACGGCAGCCACGATCGTGATCCCCACTTGGCGAGATGGCGGGCTCTCATTTTGGTCGTCGCGACGCGTGTGTTTTCTAAATTCTCCGTCAGGATTACGTATTCCTTTCAGGTCAGGAAGGACCATAAGCGACTTGAAGCCTTGCTGCCGTCCCCGCCCGGCACGGTGCCCGCGTGGAGCCCAGGATCTGCGCCCCGTGCGGTCCCTCCGGGGGTCCCACCGCAGGAAGCAGAGCCGGGGGCCCTTTCTAGGCCGGAGCCTGACCTGCCCTCCTCCCTCCCGTTTGCAGAGAGCCTCCCGGCTGCTCTTGCTAACTGGGGCCTGGGGTTCGTTACCGCGCTTCCAAAGAGAGCACCTGTCCCCTTGCCGGCCGTGGTCAGGGCCTGGGACCTGCTCTCCACGCGCCACTCAATAGCAGCAGAAACGGGCGGCCGCCTTTCTGAAATGGAAACATTGACCTACGTGCTCCAGAGCAAGCACAGATGTGGCGCCTGCTGGCTCCGCCTTCCCTGACCCTGGCTTCGCATTTTTAAAGAGCTGCGAAGGGCATCTGCTCCCAGAATTTCTGACAAATCGGCGCCTCTCCGTCTCCTCTTGGGGCTCACATAGGCAACACACGTGTTACCCAGCAGCTGCAGACTGGAGGGTCCCAGAGAGCCGCGTGCAGGGGCCTCTGCGGCCGGGGCAGGGAGGGGTGCGACTCTGAGGGTGAGCCAGGGAGAGCGCGTTGCTGGGACAGGCCCGGGAAGGAAAGCGCCCCCTTGGTGGCAGAAGCCAGAGGGGACCGCAGAGGGGCTGGAGCCCAGGCTACCTGCAGCTGTGGGGGCTGGTGGGGGCGTCCGTCCGGAGACCCGTTCCCCGACTGCAAGTCTTGCCCTGGCTCGCCCTGCCCGGGCGAGGCCGGCTGCGTGAGGCCACACTGACCCAAGAAATGACGGAGTCGATCAACGAATGGGGAAGAAGAGACACATTGACAGAAGAATCCCGAATAACGTCTGTGGCTGCTGGGCCCTCGAGCCCGCGAGTGCGGGCGGTACATTGAGACTTCCTTCCGCAGAGAACGGCCTGCCCCTGGCACATGGGCAGGGCTCCGTGACACGGAGGCCGCTGCTGCCCCACGGCCCAGAAGTCCCCGAGCGCAGGCCCAGGTTGGCTTCCTCCCGGGCTGCTCTCGGCCGCCGGAGACGCGCGGCGAGGGGCTTTGGCCAACCTTCCGCCACAAGCAGCCTCGTCCAGGGCCGGTTCCCGCCACGTCCCAGCCATCGGGTCCGCGTGTCCCCCACGCACACGCCGAGTCCTCCCCGCGGAGGGCAGGGCGTGGGTTTCTGCCAGGCCGGGACTCGCCCCGACAGGGTCTGAGCGGACAAGACTGTGTTTGAACACGGATATTGGCTGGAGGCTCCCGGTCCTGTACCCGCCCTGCCGCAGCAACCCCGGGGCAGCCGGAAGGACGTGTTTCCCATCCGGGCCATCTCTGGGGAAAAGGTGGCCCGGGGGCTTGGCAGGGCACAAGCATCGTCTCCAGAAGGTTCCGAGGGTAGGTCCCAGATGTCAGCACAGGAGATAGGATGTTCTGCAATCCACCACCACTGCCTCCGCTGGCCAGTCACACGGCCATCTCTGCCCGGGGTCTCCACTTGGCCTCCTCCTCCAAGAAGCCCTCAGCGACCCTGCTCCCCCTCCCTGAAGAACCCCGCCAGCTTCCCTAGGGGGAGGGCATATGACACATGTGCCCCCCATCCCTCCTCCTGCCGGCCGGCCCCCTCTCCCAGGAGCTGGTCACCTCTGTTCTCGGCTGAGCCCCCGTGTGACAGGTGGGGAAAGAGGGAGGCTGGGGGAGCTTCGATGAGGATTAAGAGAAGAGAAAGGCTGGAATTGGGGCACCTTGGCTACTGGCTAGTAGTTGGCAGGGCCCTGGGAACCTGGGACCAAGCCCCTCTGGCCAAGGGAAGGAGCCAGAGGGCGGCCCTGGGGGTGGCCCATGGGCCAAGCTGTGCTGTGCAACCTCCCGCCTGGTACCCAGAAATTCCCCGTGTGCTTGGAAGTCGCCCCTGAACGCCTAGGCGGGGCGCCACTTGTCACACTTCCCCGGGGGGGTTTTCCAGAGTGTGGGGTTCATTGCAGCCCAACTCGGCTCCGCGTAAGCGTGAAATATGGCAACCAGAGGAGCAGGGAGTCTCTGAGCTTCTGTCCGTCATGGATATGCAGCAGCGGCTGCCTCGACCCCCCCTCCCCAGCAATCCCCGGAGCAGGGGGTGCCCACCGCCAAGAGAGGGGAGCGGGGTCTGCATCCCGGGGTGTGCCAGGCGCTGCAGACCCTCCCGACTCTCCTGCTGGGGCCACTGCCCTTAGGGACCTGATCGAAGCGGGGAAGGGAGGCTGCCGTCGTCTGGCACCTCCGTTCTCCCCCAGAAGCAGGCGCTGGGGACGGGGTGCAGTTCCAGACTGTGCATTTGGCAGGAAAGTCCTACAAGGGCCCCCCCCCCCCCCAGGAGACCTGTTTCCAGGCCGGCCATAGCCGTGACAGTGGACGTGCTCACACATCCAGGCAAAAAGCTTTTCCTGAGGCATCCACCTTGCGGCAGAAACAGCCTAACTCCCCAGTGACAAGGGGCCATGGGCACTTCGGTCCACGCTGGTGCCTCAGAGGTTCCAGAGCGCTGCCCAGCTGGGGGTCCGGACGGAGCTGGGGCAGCCCCGGAAACCCTTCCCCCACCCCCCACCCTGGCCTGAGCTCCCGCTGCGCAGCCCGGCCCTGGGAGGGGACGCACGGAGGCGTCAGGGCGGGAACCACGAGACTGCTCAGTCCCCAGACCGGGCTCTGCCGCCCCTGCCCTGCGTGGGGCAGACCCTCGCCCTTATCCTCGCCAGGGCCTGGTGCATGTGTGGACGCTGCCCCCGCCACGTGCGACCCTCTCTAGGCAAGCGCCTTGACCCCTGCCCACAGCCCAGATCCGCGGGGCACGGGCGCACCAGCTCCGGGGCTCCCTGAGCCCCTTGTCCCCTGCATGCCCCCCAATTCAGGGAGGTTTTGCTCCAAGGACCTGTGCCTGACCCTCTTATGTCAGACACTAGAGCCAATCTGCCTCTTTGTGCAACTCAAAGCAGTTCAACTGTTCTGCCAGAAGCTTCTAGAAGACACAGTGCTATGTCCCCGATTCTCTTCTCCAACGTCGTCCTGCAGAAACCAAATGGGCCGGGAATGGACATCACTTGGAGGCAGCCAATTCGTCCATCACTGGGAGACGGATCGGATTCTGTCTGGGGAATTGGTGGGCTCGTCCCCCGGGGAGGGCGCAGGGCGCAAGAGACAGGCAGGTGTCCTGCCTGCACCCAGGCCTGGGTCCCGCCCCTCCGCCGCCATCCCTCCACAGCAGAGGACCCCCAGCCTGTGCTCCCCGTCAAAGGGACGCTTCCTGCCCCAGTGGGGCTGTTCCCCCACCGCCAGATGGGGGTCAGGTCTTGACCAGGCTTCGCGTCACCCGCATCTCAGCATGAGTGGGACAGCCAGTGCCGGTGCCGTTCGGGGGGTGTCTTTAGCTCCTTGCCTCGCCCCCATCAGCCTCAGGAGTTTGCTATTGTCCCCTCACAGGCTTAGGGATCAAGGCGCTGGGCTCCCCTCCCGGAGGTGACAGCGCTTCGGAATTGTGGGCTTGAAGCCCTCTGGCAGCGGGCTGAGCAGGGACCCAGGGCGCCCACCGAGACACAAACCATCTGCCGGAACGAAGAGGGGTCTGGGGGACCAGGGAGCCCTGAGGGCAAGTGATGGTGACGCCGAGCAGCCCTGTGCACAGGCTCAGGGATACCTGGGGGACCCCGTCCTCCAATGACTTCCGTCCCACGCGGAGTGACCCAGGACCGCCAGGCCCGCAGTGGGCACGGGGTGCAGAGCCCGCGAGCGAGTGGACGAGGACGACGAGGGCCGCTCGTGTCACTTCTTGGGGTGACGCCCAAGCTGCCGGGGAGCAAGGTCCTTGTAAAGGGGGACGGGCCTCCTGGGAGCTGGGCTATGACCCGTCAGCCCCTCTATTGGGCCCACACAAAGCGTGCAAGGGAAAGGCGACCTTGAGAAGGACCGTATCGCTCCCAGCGGTTTCGGTAGACCCAGTGCTCGCTCTGGTCCCGCACGCTTGCCCTGCTTCTGCCCGCAGCCTCCACGGAGCCACCTCGGGGTGAGCGCTGGTGAGGGGGGTCCGGTTCATCCGTGTGCGGGCTCCCCGAACCTCACACACGCCGGGGGGGAGCCCCTGTTGTCTCATCTTGCAGACGAGGAACATCCCAAGGTGGCCCGTGAGATGCTGACCCCCGGCCCCCACCCCCTGCTCCCCGTGTCTGTGGGTTCACCTCCTCTGCGTCCTTCACATGTTTGGAATGGAGGCCGACTTATTTCGCTCAGCGCCGTGTTGAACCTCCTCCCAAGGCTCATCCACGTGGTTCCGTGGCACAGTGACATGCCGTGGCGTGGACGGACAACGTGGGACTGATGGGTCACCCGCCACAGGACACCGGATGGCGTCCACCTTCTCGCTGTTGCGAACCCTGCGGCTGAGAACGTCTGGGGGTCTGCTTGTGACACTGCCACGACTCTGCTGGGGACACTCCCAGTTGGGGACACTCCTGGACGCAGAATGACATGCCCGTGTGATGGCAGTTCTGCTGCTCTGAGGGAGCCCGGTGCTGATCTCCAGAGCGGCCGCAGTGCACGGGCCAGGTGCCCCGGGTCCTTGCCACCTCCTTTTCTTGCCTCTGTGTGTGCGTGTGACAACAGCTCTCCCACCGTCCCGGGTGGCCTTCTGGACATTGTCCCTTTGTTTGGCAGGTGTCCCATCTGTGGGCGGGAACACTTGGGTCAGAGGGGCTAGGAGCGTCCCATGTCACGTGGCCAATGAGCTCCCGGTGGGCCCCAAGCCAGGCCCCAGCCTCCGGCCCAACAGGGACCCTTCAATTTCCCCCCCAAGAACACCCTCAATCTTGTCTTGTCCGATGAGCACGGACGTGAACAGATGAATGAATCGTGGATGAGTGAGCACCACAGTGTGTGTGGGACCAGCCAGTGGCCACCACTGAGGGTGGCCTGTGGTCTGCCTGGGGGAGGTCAGGCTGATAAGATGGGACAGCCAGCGGCGGGGGCTCGGGGGTGACCCTCAGGCGTGGAGCCCCGGGAAGGCGGGGTGCAGACAGAGGGGAGGAGGGGTGAGAACGCGCGTCCGGGCTGCGGGCCATCAGATCGAGGCCCGAGCAAGGCAGGCGAGGAACCCGGGCAGAGGCCAGGGGTCGAGCCCCAGGTCGGCGAGGGCCAGCGGGCAGCGTGGAAACCCATTTCCCCAGAGACCCTGGCGGACATTTTAGGGCCAAGAAAGGGAAGGATCTTAGAGGAGAAGGAAGAGGGAAAGGCAGTTCTCCGGTCAATGAACGAGTTAGCGACCTCGATTGCAAGCCACTCAGCCTGCACGCGCCTGGCCTACCTTTGCGAGCTGGCGGCTGTGTCCGGAACTCGTCAGCGCGGCCGGTGCCCGGCCTGCTCGCGGCCCGGGTCAGGGTGAGGTGTCGCTGGGGGGGGACCGTGGGACGTCTCCCGTCCCTGGAGCGGGGCGTGCCCCCAAGCCGTGTGCGTGCACCCCTGTGTCTGGGGGAGGCCAGCCCAGGAAGGAGCATTTGGGGCACACGCGTCGGGCGACCCGTCTTGGCCGAAATATTCATCACGGGAGCCTCAGCTGGCCAGGGACTTGCCAGGAGGGGGGCCGGTTTCCAGGGGAAGGACGGTGGGAGGGAACCTCTGTGGTCAAGAGCTTGGTTCACCCGTCCCGTGTGTCAGGCATTACCTGGGGGTCTGTCCCACCAACCTCGGGAAAGGATGGGGTGAGAGGGGCCAGAGGATCGCAAGCTGATCTCAGCGCCTGAGCCAACCGCCCCCCCCCCGGCTGCTCTGCCAGCAAGGCTTCGGGCCGGAGTGGCGTCCCACACCCTCCTGTCCCTGGGGAGACGCGCACTTACATATCCAGGCGTGTCCTTGCACACAGACACACACAGCCATCTTGAATCCCCTCCCTGGTTCCCAGTGGCACCTGCCTTCAAACCCTCAGGGATGACGGTCCTACGCCCTCTGAGGCCGGCCAGTCTTCGGCGGCCCAGACACATGACTGCCGCCTCCCCCGAAAAACAAGACCCCGCAAGGCTTCCCACCACGTCTTGTCGTGTCCGTGCGTGGACCCCTGGGTCCGGGAAGTGCTGCATCCCCTTCGGGGGAAGCCCACGGGGCGGGAGGCAGGACGCTGCGGACAGGGTTCTAGCCGCGGGGAGAAGGGGTCTGCTGACCAGCTTCCTCCCCGCCCCAGGCCACACTGCGCAGATGGCACCTGCTTGGGGTCCCAGGGGGCCCAGGCCGGGGAGGGGACGGGCGGGAGGCAGTCAGGGCTGCGCACGTGTGGCCCGGGCACCTGGTCTCTGCTACGGTCGCAGAGGGTAGTCCTCGGCGAGCCCGCCTCTGTGCCAGCAACGGCCCCAGGTGCTTTGTTAGCCTTAAGTCACCAAGAAGCTGGAGAGGAGCTCTCGACACTCAGGTGGTGTCGCCCCTCGAGGCCACGGAACGGTCAGTGGTCGGGATTTGGAGTCAGAGCCGCTGGACAGGGAAGGGGCCTCTGCTGTCCGCCGCGTTGGAGGGGGGACCCAGGACGGGCCAGCTCGCAGGGGCTCCGCGCACGGCCGGGCGTCCAACCCCCACGGCCATCTGACTGACAGTGCTCGCGTTGCCCGTGGTTCCTGAACCTTCTCTGCAACGCGTGCGCTTGAATTAGGCTCCAAAGCCCACACAGCTGCCACTTGTCGGCAGGTTTCCGGGGGCTCCTTCAGCCCACAGGAGTTCCAGGCGGACCGTTCGTGCCCCCCCACCCGATTCGTATGTTGAAGCCCCGGCCCCCCGACGTGATGGCGTTAGGAGGTGGGACCCTGGGAGGTGATTAGGGTTTGATGAGGTCCTGAGGGCGGGGCCCCCGTGACGGGATCCGTGCCCTCATGAGAAGAGACGCCAGAGAGCTCGCTCTCTCGCTCTCTTGCTCATTGTCCTCCAGGTGCGGACACGGGCCCGGAGGACGCACCAACGCTGCCGTTCAGGCCGCCCCTGGCCAGCGGGTGTCCCCGCCCCACGCCCGGTGGCATTCTCGCCTTTCTCTTGGGTCAGAGGAATGGGGTCTCTTGTCCCCTGGGGTCCCCCACGGTCCAGAGTGTGCCGACCACATCTTGGGCACCTCTGTCCCCGTCCTCCCTGTTACGTCCTCTGACCCGAGTCTTGACGAGAGCCCTTTGCCACGGCTGTCATCCTCCGGCGCCGTCCCCAGGAGGCTCCATCCCCACAGGAAAGGCCAGAGGGACGCGTGGCTCTCCCCGGTGCTCCCGCGTGTCCAGAAGGACCGGGATGGCCTTCCTGAGCTGAGTTCTGAGCTCATAGATGCCCACGTACTTGGTGTGTCTCGGTCTTACTACAGCTGTAATTTTGGGGCCCAAATGTCTCATCATCCACGTAGTGGGTGTACCTACAGGCTGTGTCCTTTTCAAAAAAGGTTTTCTTTGTTTAAAAAAAGCCCGTACCACTCTCTTACAAATGACTTTCCAGTTTGCACAAAGCCATGATCGAGGGGGACGCACGGCTCTCGATTCCCGAGGCCCCTCTGCCTCTTCCGCATCTCCAACCCGATCCGTGGACGCCGCGTCCCCCTGAACGTCTCCGGCTCCTCGGCGCTTCCCCCGTTTGCCGGGGACCCGGCCTTCACCACCTTCTCAAGGGCTGAGCTGAGGCGATCTGAGCCAGGCTGTCCCAGGAGCGGCTCTACGGTCCCCAGGACGTGGCCTCTGGGCGATATGCAAGGCCCAGCGGTTATGGTTAAGCCGGGTCTCACAAGAAGGCTATGACACAACCTCTCCTGGGGTTTCGTTAACAGAACAAGAAATGGGACATCTTCTCGGCCTTGTAAACACCTGCTCATATCAGGAGAGTCCCGGGTGTCCGTCCCCTTGCTGTCCTTTGTCCCCCTGAGGGGATTGGGGTCAACCTGTAGGGACTGTAGCTCTCTTGGGACAGGTCTTCGGAGGCTCCACAGCCCCACCTTCCTCTGGGACCCCCGGGCAGAGGAGGGGACGACGCAGACCTCCAGCGTGAACACAAGAATGTGCACAGGTGGGGTGGCCACACCACTGCCACCCCAAGGCCACGGCCCGGCAGCGTCCCCCCTGAGGCTTCCGGTTCCCACGGAGAACAGGAACGGCTGGGAGCTGACGCTGACTTCACTCCCCCTCAGACTCACAACCCGGAGCCAAGGTCGGAAGATTCTAGAAAAGCGGTCGAAGACATGGAGCTTCCCCACACACCCCGCAGCCCGTCCCGCTCTGCTTCCCCAGGTGGCAGCCGGAGGCCAAGGGCAGGGAGCTCGGGACAGCCGGTGCACAGGTGCACGTCTCAGGGCCAGCTGCGCCCCGGACACGCCCCCCGACGTGCCACAGGTCGGCGGGCAGCATATGGAAGCCGCCAGCCATGACTGAACGCCACGTGCCCGGGGACACACGCTCGGCCCGGGCGTGATCACTTTTCTTTTTAAATGTTTGCTTTTGTTTAGTTTTGGGAGACAGCGTGAGCACGCGAGCAGGGGGCGGGCAGAGAGCGGGAGAGAGACTCTCGAGCAGGCTCCGCGCGGTGAGCACAGAGCCCGACGTGGGGCTTGACCTCTCAAACTGAGATCATGACCTGAGCCGAAATCTAGAGTCCCGAACGCTTAACCGACTGAGCCCCCCGCACGCCCCCAGGCGTTGTCACTTTGACCCGGACCACCAGCCTCTAGGCCAAGCTGAGGGGTCCTCGACGGTCCCTGAGTTTGGTGGGGGGAGGGTCTCACCTTCCAGGCCCAGCCCTGCACGCCTTTGCCTTGAGGTCCCCCCCCCCCCCCGCCCACTCAGGCAGCCAGTTCCGCAGGGATCTGGAACCCACGCCAACCTCTTATTTAGAAAGCTGAGATCCCGTCTTCCACCCGCTCCCCCCGTCCCCGCCTCCCTTGATTGCATTTCTAGCAAAACTCCGATCAAAATAGCAGTGACAGGCTTGCTGGCCGGTGGTTTTCGGGGGCACCCATTCACCCATCACCCAAAATTCCACTCAGCACCTGCTCCGTGCAGAAGTCTGGGTCCTGAAGCCAGCAGGAGGGACATACACACACCAGTTAGCTTTCTTCCCTCGTAGATGAAAAGCACCGAGTTATTTCCTTTCATTTGCAGCACAGCATTTTATTTTAAGCGTGGTGAACAATATATCAAAAAGGGAACTACGAAGATGCCTATATTTTAAGTTCTGTAGCACATACCAAGATTATAAAAAGAGGAGAGACCAGAAAGTATTTTCATTACATAAAACTGAAGACCTCAGCATTAATCATTCAGAGGAACTTCCTGTCCCCCAAAACGTCTGCCTGTATGACACAGAGTCACAGAAACGTCAGGGTCGCGTTCTCCCGGCCCGTGCAGCGCAAGGTGGGGAGTGGGTTCCTGGTCGGTGTCCTCGCGTGCAGTGAAGGGAGAGGGAACCCGCTGGGGGCCTGGGCTCCCCCTTCGCTGGGGCTCCGTCCTGTCCCCTCCCCTTCACCACGTCGCTCCCGGCCCCCCGGATGGAGGGGCGCCAACGCCGAGCTGGTCCCTGGCAGCACGCCGGGAAATTGCATGGACTCCATGGACTCCTCCCTTGTCTATCTGGGCAGCCCCTTCTCTCCCAGCCCCTTCCCCTAAAGGCACAAGTCCGCGCTCCCTCAGGGTCGCATGCGCCTGTGGCTCCCCGACAGGATGGTGGGTCCACATGCTCCCCACAGAGCCTTCATCAAGAAAGGACACTTGCAGTTTTAAAATGTCCTCTTCTCTACGGGGCGCCTGGGTGGCGCAGTCGGTTAAGCGTCCGACTTCAGCCAGGTCACGATCTCGCGGTCTGTGAGTTCGAGCCCCGCGTCGGGCTCTGGGCTGATGGCTCGGAGCCTGGAGCCTGTTTCCGATTCTGTGTCTCCCTCTCTCTCTGCCCCTCCCCCGTTCATGCTCTGTCTCTCTCTGTCCCAAAAATAAATAAACGTTGAAAAAAATAAAAAATAAAAAATAAAAATAAATAAGCAGTAAAAAAAAAAAAAAAAAAGAAATTATAGGAAAAAATCATGAAAAATTTCAGAACTCCGGCCACAGAGCCTGAAGCCAAGTGCAGGGCCCGGGGACCCGCTCGCGAGGCCGTCCTGGGGAGTGGGCAGCGGTGGAAGAAGCCAGATGGACACACGTATTGTGCCGGGAGCATCACTGGGGTCTGCTCATGGATTGGATGTGGGAAGAGAAGCTTCTAGAACAACTCCAAGGTTTGCACTCAAACACCTGGAGGGGTGGAGCCAGTGCTCTCTGCAGGGCGTGGGGGGTGCGGCTGATTTGGACGTCCCGCTGGGAGGGGTCACCGTGCCGGCGGTGCTGGAGGCCTGGATCGGACGGGGTGGGGGATCAGGGGGAGGGGAAGGACAGGGAGGGGCAGGCCGGGGGTGCCCCTTGTTGGGGACGAGCCAGGGAGTTACGTCCCGAGGGGCCGCCTCAGTGACACTGGCAGGAGACTGACCAAAGCAAAGAGTCAGTGGGTGCAGGGTCTCGGAGGGGACCCGAGAGAAGAGAGAAGGGAGCGGAGCAAGTCTTTGGACTCGGTTTGGGATAGAAAAGGGGCAGAGGAATAGTCTGGAGGGACGGGCCGTGGGCGGTTCCGTTTGGGATTCTCCCGGCTGGCTTTGTGACCCGGGACACTCAGCATCCTTCCGGGGCTGTGGATGGAGTGGGGGCGGCCGGGAGGGGGCATTTGCCTGCAGCCGCCTGCCCTGCGCTGCCGTGAGGACCCAGGTACGTGCAGCATCGGGTGGCTGCCATCAAGGGCCGACGTAATGAGCCGATTGTCCTGTGATGTGGACGCATGGGGTCACCTGTGTGATTCTGCTCCCCGGCTCTCACAGAGCCGCTGCGGGCGGGACCCTCACCGCCAGAGTGCTGGTGACAACACACCCTCTTGGGCAGGACCCCGGCGGAAGGGCGCGGGCTGAGGGACCGTCCCTGCTGTCTCTCAGGAGTCCCCACCCGGGCGCTGGGCTGGCCGGCCGGACGTGCTGGAGACGAGCTGGTGCACCCGTGGCCACTCGGTCTCCAGCCGTCACTGCCTGCCGAGCGGTGACGGGCAGGAGCACACGGTCCCCACGCGTGCCCAGAGGCGCTCCTGTCCAAGCCAGACCCTCTGCTGCCTACAGGTCATCTCTGAGGAGTCAACACTCTCTTTTGAACGGAGATTTTCAGGTCACCCGAGGGCCTGGAATGTGGGACAGGCAGGTGTTGAGATGGATCAAGGGTCACACCTGAGCGGAGCGGGGGACCCCGTGCCAGGCCGGAGAGCCCAGGGGACCTCGCGTGCTGGAGCTCCTCGGCGCCCACCGAGGGGCTGTGGAGGCACCTGGCTGCCCGGGGCTGGTGCCCGAGCGCAGGCTGCACAGAGGGAGGGCGCCGAGGGCGGGGCACGGCATTGGGAAGTCCTCAAAGGCAGGGGACACTTGAGCCACAGACAACTGCCTCCTCTTTGCAGACTGATGCTGGACAGCCCAGGCAGGGGACAGAGGCGCGTCCCCTCACGCCGGGTGGACACACGGGCTGGGGATCGCACAGTCACCTCCAGGGCACAGCCACATCTGTGTCATGACCTTGAAGGGCAGACGCCCTGAAAACAGGAGCCTGAGAAGAAAAGACGCATAAACATGCTGTCCCCAGAATGTGGTCTTTTCACACATCAGGAAAGGTCCCACGGCACCTGGTAAACTGAGAACAATGTATCTTCAACACACGGCAAAGGGTTACTACCCGAGCATTCAAGGCCTCTTACAAATCCATTGGGGAAGGACCGAGAAGCCCACAGAAGAAATTGGAAAAGTGCACGAATAAAGACTCAACACAAAAGGACGCACAAATGGCGTTTCAATGCAAGAAAATGATCACGGATTATATCAGAAATGTACATCAGCTGCACCATGTGCTGGCCGGAGCCTCGCCCGTGGAACTTTGGAGCGGGTGTGGCCCGGACGGCATTGGGTGGCTGGACAGCGGCCCTCAGAATAAGGAGGCACGAGCTTGGGGGGGGCGTGACGGGTTGGGTCCCACGCTGACATTGGAGGTACCACGTCCCTCCCTTCCCTGCTTCCGGGTGCCTTTCTATCTCCATCAAGGCTGGGGGAACAGGGTGAGCACCTCTGAAGGCTGGGTGGAGGCCCCACTGGAGTTTGGAGGGGGGACAGTCAGCCCCGTGGAGAGGACCCGGCCCTGTGAGTGCTGTCCCAGCCCCGGATGGGCCGTGTGGCACGTCCGCAGCAAAGGGATTAACTCATGTGGGTCCCCAAAGCAGATGCCCCGGGAGTACCCCTGCTGGCCCGGGGAAGATGCCCCAACACGGGTCCTCCCTGAGAAGGGCCCTTGGCCCGGGACGCCAGCTTGGCCGAGGCCCTCGCATCCCTGACCCCGCATGACGGCTCCCGGCTCCGCGCTCCCCTCCGAAGACTCGATTTCAAGAGGAACTTGGCTGAGTGACGAACGTCTGTCTCCCTTCCTCTCTCCACACCCCCCAGTGTGCCCGGGTGGGCAGTTCACACATCAATTTTCTCCGCCGTTTGCAGGGCAGGGGGCTCCGAGAGGCAGGACAGGGAGGAGAGGCCTCCGACCTACAAACGCGGCGGCCGTTTAGACAGCGCCGTCCGCTGAGGGAATGAATCCTCCGTGTTGCAGAAAATGGGGGCTAGATTGAGCCGCACCTGCTGGGACGATTCAGCTGTTCAATCGATACGGCTCCTCCGTGACCGGACACAGTCTGTTGCAGAAGCCAGCCGTCCGCCGTGGACGTGGGCCCAGGAACGGTGGGGGGGGGGGGGGGGGGGGGCGGGAGGGGCTCTGGAAACAGTAAGGCGGCTGCTTGCAGAAGGGAGCCTGGACGGCCCCACCTCAGCTGCCCTCAGGCCTGGGCGGAATCACGGTGGGGGGATCCTGCTAATTCTGTCCCCTTTTCCAGGAATAAGTCAGTCCCCGCCCCAAACCCCGTCTCCACATCACGTCCGTAACAGATCGTCGGCACGACGCAATACTCAAGGGGCGCCACAGTCCGTCCACCGCGGTCCTTGCGGCCTCACTGCCCGGCACCGTGTGGCCCCGCCATCTGCAGTCCCCACCCCCCTACCTCCCGGCTCAGGCGCAAAGCCAAAAGCTGAGCGGGGGCCCCGAGACCAGAAAGCGGGAAGCCCTCCGTCCCGGATCAGCAGTCACGGTGCGGGGGGCGATGCGGGCGTGATGCGTGGAGGGGTGGCCGCCAGACCCCGTGGGACATCCTTCCGCAGGCACATTTGTTGACAGAGCCCTGACCACGGAGCCAATCCCTTTCCCGCGGAGGAAGGGGGTGTCTCTCATTCACTCCGGGACACCGGCCGCGATCAGGTCCGGGTGTGGAGGGTGACCCTGACCTCGGGCGCACGGAGCGCGGGACGGGGTTCTGAAGTAACGAGCAAGCTGTGCAAACCGGTGTGGAAGGAAGACCCCTTCCAGGCGGCCACACACCGGGGCGGGGGACAGAGAGGGGTGCAGGGCGCCACAGGGGCTCCAGTGACCGTGCCCGGTGACCGAGGACTCCGCCCGGGTCTTGGTCTCTGGACGGGCAGGATGAGAGAGACGGTGCTCCGGGTCGGCGCTGACCCGGCCCCTGCCGCGTGGGAGGAGCCTGTGAGACCATCACAGACGTCCCCCGACACATGCTTGGCGGTTCGGCACCTGCTCCGGACCCCAGGCACTGGCCCGGCGCTGCGCGCGTGGAAACAAGCTGCCCTCCCGTCGCAGCGGACACGAGAAGACCCAGGTCTCTCTGGTTCTGGTCCAGAGCGGGATATAGATCCAGAAAGAATCGTCCAGACACGTTCAGCTAAATGCCCCTCCCACCCGACTCCCCCGCTCTGCCTTCCCACGGACCCTGTTCCGCCCGCCCCGAGCCCTCGCCTCCCACGGCAGATTTAAGACAGGCCTTCCCTCGGACCGTCCCCGGCTCCGGCCGTGATCTGGGCCTGGCGTAGTGGGTCCTGCACACTTTGGGTCATCAGCTCGCCAGGGGTGCAGACCCTCAGGACCGCGAGGAAAAAGGAGTGTGGTGACCCAGACGCCGGGGCCGGGAGGAAGGATCCCTAGTGACGTGTGGTCGCCCATTGCCTGCCGCACGATGTGCAGACGTCACCCACGGAACGAGCGTGTGGTCCTCAGAAGGCACAGGACTAGATGAGGGAACACCCGTGAAACCCTCTCGAGGGGCCTGGCCCGCGAGGATCGCGATGCAAGCCCTGTGTCATGTAAGAACGGGTTGCTACTGGCCGTTGGAGACCAGGAACCTCGAGGGGCGCCTGGCGGACCCTGCAAATGGAAGACTCGTTCGGACAAACGAGTGTTTTTGCACAGTCCACCCCGAGCTCTTTAAAGCGGCAGACGGAAGAGCTCCTTATTCGTCAATAATTATTAACATTCCCTCACTCGTCAGAGAATCTCTGTGGCAGATGATCTGCCGGATGAGATCGCCTCCTACATCCCATCTCCTGTGCTCTTTCCAGACTGAGACGGCGGCCGTGCAATGGTCTCGCGGCCAGGCCGGTGTCCCCTCTCCTCAGACCCGGCTCGCGTCGCGCCACCTCAACCGAGAGGGCGCAGAGGACGCGAGGCCAGGCCACGAAGATGCCACGCCCTTCCTCCCACGTCTTCTCCGGGGTGGCCTCTCCTGGCACTTGCCGCCATACTGGGAGGAAGCAGCCACACGGGGAGGCCACGCGCGGGGGCTCCGGCAGACAGCCAGCATCAGTGGCCCGCGTGCGAGCAACGAGTCCGACCCCGGGGCTCGCGTCTTCCCCGGCCCTCAGGCCACCCCAGCCGACGCTCTCTGGGGCAGACACAAGCTGTCCCTCCGGAGCCTTGCTAAAATGGCAGCTGTGTGCGCAGGGTAAACGACGATGCTGTGCAAGCCCCGGGTTGGGGTGACGTCACGCACGGTAAGCGTGGGGCAGCGTGTGGCTCACGGACGGGGCGGCCAAAACTCAGACCTGACACATAGGAGGTCGGCTTTGGTACCAGGTGGCAAGAGGGGGCAGCAGGGGCGGGAAGCTCGCGAGGACCTCGTGGGCCATAGAGTGCCGGCGGCCAGGGCGTGGGAGGTCAGTGGATGCCACGCGGTCTTTGTGACGCCCGGGCAGAAGTCTGCTACCAGTGCAGTGCCCATGGTTCGGTGGAAAATCAGAAATACGCTCAACGACCTCCAGGAGTCTCCAGGCAGAATAATCCAAGTGCTACCTGGTCACCCATGCGGGCCAGCGACAAAATGCCAGAGGAGAGGGGAGAGGGGAGAGGCGAAGGTGGGCCCATTCCACATAAGGGCCCGGGACGAGCTATATCTAAGCACACGATGAACTCTCCTCCCTGCCCCTCTGGCTGGTAAACACGTTGACAAGTAAAAAGCGGCTTCCAGGGTTCCATTTCCGGTGTAGATTACCTAACAGGCCAATCTTCTCCCCCAAAGCTTCCGGGAACGCTGGCGCCCTGGGTGGGCCCCCGAAGCCACGTGCACCGGGCAGAGGGGAAGCTGACGGAGCCGAGATTTGCACCCCTGCCATTCGCAGGTGTGGCCGACCGTGCTGCCCGCGTCCGTCCAGGTAAGCTGGAGCGATGTCACAGAATCCAGAGTCCCGTAAGAAAGCAGTAGTTTCCAGAAGTGTTGCACAACCGAGTCGCGAGGAGAGTGACACCCTTGCAAGGGAGAAGAACCTGAGATAAACCCAACGCTACTATGCTCCAGGAAGGAAGGGAAGACAGCCTCACCGTCAATGGAGAGACAGAAAATCAAGCAGAAAACGTCAAAAGCATCCACCTGGAAACTCTAGCACTGAAAAATAAAGTATCATGAATGAAAAAATTTACCTGCGGGGCTTAATTGGCAGATTGGAGATGACGGAGGAGAGACGCAGTGAAGTAGAATACAGACTGAATGATAGAAATCACCCGACGTGAAGAAGAGAGAGAAAACCACCATGATAAAGAGTAGCATCTTAGCAATTGGAAAGTGCTGAGGGAAAACCTCCTCGGCCAAGAACTTTACGTCCAACGAAGGCAGTCTCCTCAACAACGAATAAACATGTTCCCGCTGAAGGAGAACCGAGAGAATCCTCCTCTAGGACCCTATGGTGCAAGAAATATAAAGGGGCTCCCTCAGGCCGAGGGAAATGATACCACGTGGAAACGTGGGTCTTCAAGGATGAACAAAGAGCGTCGGAAGTGGAAAGTACACGGGTAAATAGAAAATCAGCATTTCCCCTCTAATTTCTTGGAAACACCTAAGACTGCCTACAGCAAAAAGCAGACGTTGTCTTGGGGGTTTATCACGCGTGTGAAGTAACACATTTGATGACGAGCCCATGAAGGATCAGGGGGTGAACACCCTTCTGGGCTGAAGGGACACAGCATTAACCAGGTGGACTGAAAAATGGGGGAGTGAATGCTGTATCCCGAGAATAACCCCCAAAATAACGACACAAGGATGTGTCACTTAAAAGTCAAGACACAGATCGTGGCAGAATTATTTGTAAAAATAGTCACGTAAAATCCAAAAGGAGGTAAGAAAGTACAAAAGGAGGAAAAAATACATATGAAACAACACACCTAAACATTGATAGAATAAGTAATCCAATTAAAAAGGCAGAGGTCATCGAATGGATAAAACGCAAAACGAGACTCGGCTTCCTACTGTCTGCCACAGAAGCACCTGAAGTATGAAGACAAAACAGGTTGAAAGTGAATGGATGGAACGCATACACCATGCAGACAGTAAGGCTAAGAAGTTAAGGTGGCTTTGGGGCGCCTGGGTGGCTCAGTCGGTTGAGCGTCCGACTTCGGCTCAGGTCACGATCTCACCACTGGTGAGTTCGAGCCCCGCGTCGGGCTCTGTGCTGACGGCTCAGAGCCTGGAGCCTGCATCCGATTCTGTGTCTCCCTCTCTCTCTCTCTCTCTCTCTGCCCCTCCCCTGCTCATGCTCTGTCTCTGTCTCTGTCTCAAAAATAAATAAACATTAAAAAATTAAAAAAAAAAAAAAAGAAGCTAAGGTGGATTTACTCACATCAAATACAATAACTTCCAAGACACAGAATGTTGCCAAAGACAAAGACATACATTTCATGAAGATGAGAGGGTCCATTCGCCAGGACAAGGAAACAAGCACAAACAGAGCCTTGGGGTACATGAAACATTGGGTAGAACTGAAAGAAGAAAGCAAGTCCGTAGTTGTAACAGCAAAAGGGCTGGAGAGAGAAGTCAATAGAAACATAGAGGACCTGAAAAACATCATCCATCACCTTGACAAAATTGATATCGAACACTAAACCCAACAACTAAAAGATGCACATTCTTCCCAAGTGCAGACGGTCTGCTCACCAGACGGACCACATTCTGAGCCACGGAGCAAATACACTTAAATGTGAAAGAATCGAAGTCAGACAGAGTGTGCTCTCTGGCCACAGAGCAATTAAACCAGAAATCAACAGTGAGAGACCTAGGAAACTCCCAAACGTATGGATGCCAACAACATCTAAGTAACGCGTGCTCAGGGAGGACCTCACCATGGAAATTAGAGACTACTTCACCCCGAGGGGATAACGGAGACACAACAGGTGACAGTTTATGGGGTGCAGTTAAAGCCAGGTGTAGAGGGAAATCCATAGCTTTAAGTGGCTTCTGTCAGAAATGAATAAAGTTCCAGAATCAAACACCAAAGTTTCTAACTCAAGATTAAAAAAAACACATCAACTCAAACCAGGTGGATTGGAGAAAAGAATAAAGATAAGAAAAGATACCAGAGAAACAGGGAACCAACAAAAACCAGAAAATGCGGACAAAGCCAGTGGCTGATTCTTTGAAAAGATTACACAGTTGACCAAATCGGAGCCAGACTGACCGAGGGAAAAAAACAAAAAACAAAAAAACAAGAAAAACACAAACGATCAATATCAGCAGTCAAAAAATTGCTATTTCAGGGGCGCCTGGGTGGCTCAGTCGGTTGAGCGTCCGACTTCGGCTCAGGTCATGATCTCATAGTCCGTGAGTTCGAGCCCCACGTCGGGCTCTGTGCTGACAGCTCAGATCCTGGAGCTTGCTTCGAGTTCCGTGTCTCCCTCTCTCTCTGCCCCTCCCCCATTCATGCTCCGTCTCCAAAATAAATAAATTTTTAAAAAATTTTTTAAAAATTGCTATTTCAGATCTTAAGAACACAAGAAAGTGTTACAAATATCTTCATGCCAATACATTGAACAACGTTAAAAATTTGATGACAGTTTCACTCATAACTTTACGCTGATGCTTTGACAACTCTGGTTCACGGGACAAATCCCTTGGCAGATACCAGTTGCCAAAATTCGCACTAGAGGAAAGAGAAAGTCTGTGTATCTCTACAGCTTTTTTTTTTTTAATGAGCTTTTAAATTAAAAACAAACAAACCTTCCCACCGGGAAAATTCAAGGCCCTGACGGTCTCACTGGTGAATTCTATCAAACCGTCGAAGAAGTGACGTCAGATTTCGCAAACCCTGTTGGTAACAGAGAAGAGGGTCCTTCCCAACTTGTACGAGGCCAGCAAAACAAAACAAACAACAACTGAAAACCAACACTCCTCAGGGACATGGATGCATAAGAACAGCGCAGAATAGCCAGCAACACGGAGAAGGGGCGATGCGTTACAACCAAGGAGGGCTTCTCTCGGAAAGCAAGGACGGTTTAACATTTGAAAATCAGTTCATGCAGTTGACCCGTATTAACGGAATAAAGGAGGAAAACCAGATGCTCCTTTCAGTGGACACAGAAAAAAATTCCTGGACAGAATTAGATTTCCAATCATAATAAAACCCTCGGCCAACGAAGGATAAAGAGAACCGAGAGGGAGGCTCTGTGAACCTGCGGAAAACCTCCGCGCGTGTGAGGCTCTATGTTGGGACCAAATCTTCATCGTGTCTGGGGGACAGGGACCGAACTACTGAACACGAGACTGCAGCCTCTGTGCTCCTCTGTGCTCTTGATGAAAAACGGGACGTCCCGCCAAAGATAGTTTCCCAGGCGGTGACGCGGCACACTGCGAGACCAGCGGGCCGTGGAAGGGCATTCTGTCTCCAGGCGTCACTTTGGGAGACCGCCTGTGTGCCTTTCCTACCAACGTCGGCAGTTCAACGACAGGGACCCCTGGCTTCTGCCGCCGGGGGGGACACCAGGCGGCGGCTCCCCAGACCCAATTCCGCGACCCCAAAGCAGCGCTCCTGTTCTTATCCCAGAGCTTCCTGTCCTCTCAGCTGACGCTAAGCGGCGTCAGCATCCTCGCTGTGGCGAATGCCGTCTCCGTAAGGCTGGGCACGGGGCAAGGACGCGGCTGTCCCCTCGTCTGCTCTGCGTTTCCGGAGGTCCTAATCATCGCGAAAGGGACAACAGAAAGGCAAAGTGACTCCACACGGATCTGAAGCAAACCGTCTCTGAGCTGCAGCAGCGAGACGGGAAAAGGGCCAGAGGCCTCTGCCTCGGTGGCCACGGGACTCGCGGACCCTGGCCGCACCTCTCCCACGCCCCCCAAGCACGCTCCTGCGGCGAGGCTGTGCCGTGCACGATCCGGTCCAGCACGGGTGGGACAGGAGCTCCCTGCTGGAAGGCTGCTCGTTTGCCCTTCCCGGAGACGGAGAGCGGCCCCGGGGTGGTCCCCGGAACCCCGGCTGGACTGGGGGAGGGGCTCTGCTGAGAGACAGTGACAAGGGCAGGAGCATCACACCCCCACGAGGCCCCAGGGACTCCGTGGCAGGCACACTGAAGCCCTTGGCACAGGCCAGACACCCAGCAGGGCCAGGGATGGTGGTGGCAGTGTGGTCTGTGCTGCCGTGACCGGCGTCTTCCCGGTGACAGGACACCCAGTCCAGGAGGGAGGCCGGGTGGTCCTGAAGGGCCAGCCCCCTTTCCTCCCCAAAGGCCAGCAACTGGCGAGGGAAGCCGGCCCTGGGCGGTGGGTGAGAGCCCGTCACCGTGGCTCAGGGCCCGGTGACCACACCCCGGGGAGGCCGTGGGTCTGGCCCGCCTGTCACATAGCGGGCTCTCGGTCAACACCTGTCACTCCCCGGAGTCAGATGAAGCAAAGCCATCGAGGGCCTGGAGGGGCTGGGAAGGAACGGTGGGCCCTCAGCTCCGTGCCCGGATGAAGGCGAAGCCGGGCAGCCTGCCCGCTCTGAGCACAGGCGGCCGACACCTTGCGTGGGTGCAGCCCCATTTGCTAGGAAATTCGCAGAGAGGAGAGGGGAGAGTTAGTGCCGTTGCCTTGGCAACCACTCTGTCACATTGTAATGAGCAGAAGGAGGCTTGTCTTAAAGGAGCGCGAAGGGTATCGATTCGCCTTCCCGAGGGGGTCTCGGCAGGAGCTCGGCAGGCTCTCGCTGGAGGTGCCAGTTCCATGGGGAGGACAGCAGCGGAGGGGGAGGTACCCGGATCCCACCGCACCCGCCAAGGAGCAGAGTGGCGCCCCCACGGCACCACACCCCCTGGGCTCCCGGCTGGTGTGAAGGGGCAGGGCCCTCGGCGCCAGGCTCCGCACCCACCTCCACCTGGAGCCGCGGCTCTGAGGCTCCCCGATTCCCAAGTGGGTTGGAGGGAAGGCTAGAGTCTACGCTTAGTTGGCATAGAGACGTGTGACAGCGCTGCTGGCCGTGGCCACCCTGCACCTGACTTCAGCCCCGAAGGGGAGAGTCAAAGGGAGAAGCCCAGGGGGCGCCTGGGTGGCTCGGTCGGTTACGTGTCGACTCTTCATTTCAGCTCAGGTTCGTGGGTTCGAGCTCTGGGTCTGGCTCTGCACTGAAAGCACAGAGCCTGCTTGGGATTCTCTCTCCCTCTCTCTCTGTCCCTCTCCCGGGCACATGCGATCTCTCCCCCCCCACACACCCCAATAAAATAAATGTTAAAAACAAAACCCAGAGCTAGGACCAGGTCACAAGGGGACTTTGATGCAAGAGTCAACAGAAATATTATAAAACCAGGATGTGTCCGATGGGGTCAAAATGGCAACGTGGGATAGAAACACGTCCAACCCAACAGCTAACAGGGATTTCTCTCTCTCTCTCTCCCAATTAGCAGGTCCTTCCGGGACACGTGTACTCGGACGGTGATGAGCGAGCTTCCAGTTCCCAGTTTCTTCTGTTCCACTTTGGTCTCCCAGCCTTCTGTCAAGTTCAGGTCCGATCTGATACCTCCAGGCTGCAGAGCATGTGGGGGATGATCTCATCCTTACGCATCGGTGCCTGCTTATCCCTCCTGCTTGTGTCCAGCCGCTGAGCGTGTGCGCGTGTGCCCGGCACAGTCCCGGGTGTTTCCCTCGCCGTGGCTCGCACCCCCCTGGCGGGTCGGCGCTTGGCGTTAGCACACCCGCACAGGCGGACGGCCGCCCCCGGGGACGACACTGGCGGTTCTGGGCATCGGCTTCTGTTGTTGTTCTGATCAGCGTGTCATCTTAAAAAACCTGCTTTACCAAGATGTACTGCACCCAGTGTACAATTCACCCAGGGAAGCGTGTGATTCGACGGGTTTTTGGTAGATTGCATCGTTACTTTCAAAGCTGTGTGTGTGTCGACCCTTCGCCATTTTCGCGTGTCCAACTCGGTGGCGCTAATCCCATACATGATGTCGCACAGCCGTTACCTTCTTCCAGTTCTGGAACTTGTTCATCACCCCACACAGAAATTGTGTCCCCATAAGTCATTACTCCCCGCCGTCCGTCCCCGGGCCCCTGGCGGCCTCTGCTCTGCCTTCTATCTCTACGGCCTGATTCCTCTTGGGCCTCATGGGAGTGGATCCCACAGGGTCTTCCTTCTGGGTCTGGCTTACCTCTCTTGGCACTGTGTTCCCTGGGCTCACCCGCAAGCCCAGGTCAAAAGCCGGGACAAAAATTTTAAAAATTTTTGTTTGAGAGACAGAGAGAGAGAGAGAAAGAGAGAGAGAGAGAGAGAGAAGCTCCAAGAGGCTTCATGCTCAGCACGGAGCCAGACACAGGGCTCGATCCCATGACCCTGGGATCATGACCCGAGTCGCACACTGGACACTGGACCAACTGAGCCACCCAGGCGCTCCCCCCTCCCTTTGAAAAGCCGACTAATATGCCGGCACCCAATATGCTACCTTGTTGATCCACCCTCTGTCGCTGAGTTGTTTCCATTTCTTGGCCATTGTGCATAATGCTGTGGTGAGCTTGGGTGTAGACATATCTGTTCCAGACTCAGGTTTCCATCCCTTTGAGCACACCCCACGGTGGACTTGCTGGGTCATTAGAGTCGTGTAGTTTTGAAAATAAAACCAATTCCTGCTCAGGTCAGACCTTCGGTCTCAGTCTACTTGAGGAAATCGACATAGCCTGGCCTCTCTGTTCCACAGGAAGAAAAGCCCCAGGACTGGAGCTCACATCCCTGACCCGCGACCGTGTCCTGAGCCCCTGACCTCTTCCGCACACGAGGACACCGGCAGCAGCCCCAGGGCATTGACACGGAGGTTGAAGGGGACGCTCAGGCAGTACGCCCAGGGCACGGAGGGTGCTGGGTGAACTCTCAGAGCCTCTCCCTAGTCCTTCCGAGTTTACTAAAGGTTTTTTTTTTTTTTTTTTTAATGTTTATTAACTTTTGAGAGGGAGAGAGAGAGAGAGAGAGAGAGGATGAGCAGGCGAGGGGCAGACAGAGAGGGAGACACAGAATCCGAAGCAGGCTCCAGGCTCCGAGCTGTCAGCACAGAGCCCGACACGGGGCTCGAACCCACGAACCGTGAGATCATGACCTGAGCCGAAGTCAGACGCTTAACTGACTGCGCTTAGGAGGCCCTGGTACAAGCATCTTTCATTCCCATTCTACAGGAGTGGAAACTGAGGCTCGGAGAGCCTCCCCCTGGAAGGGCCAGGACAAGACACCGGCCCCTCCAGCTCCCCGAGCAGCCTTCTCTCCACCCCCCACCCCTGCAGCCTCTCTCAGCCTTCCAGGGAGCGGAGGGGCTAGGGGCTCACAAACAGCTCGCTTTCACTCTCAGGCCAATGAAAGCCGAAGAGGGGCTGAGAGAACAAACAGCCCCCAGGGCCTCACCTCGCCTCGCATCTTCTCCCAGGGCCACCTCCTCTGGGTACTCGGGCCCACCCTGCCGGACGACCTACCCCAGGAGCTCTCACCAGGGCCCAGGGGGCACAGCCCCTCCCCCACCTTCTCTTCCCAAGGTGCACGAGCCCAGCTCCTGAGCCGGTGCCCACAGGGTGCCTCCTCCGTCAGGGGGCTGCACGGGGACAGGCTGGGAGTCCCCGCTCGTCCCTGGTCACCCCTGCTCTGGACCTTGCTGGGTGACACATCAGTTGCCCCCCAACACTGTCCCCCTCTGCGATGTGGGAAGATCGGACCGGACCACCCCCAGCCGCTCTGTATTCTGGGATTCTCGGGCCTGGAGCCTCCTTCGCAGAGTTTATTTCCACGAGGCTGACCACTAAACAACGGGACAGAGACCAGACAGACGCCTCTAAACTCCTGTGGCCACCTTCACTTCCCAGAAAACAGGTGCCTGGAGACTCTCCTCCCCAGAAGGGAGCGTTTAAATGGAAAATGTGGCCCCCAGGACCAGCCGCCCTGGTCTGGGACTCGTAAATTCCGCGGGAACACATGTAAAAGAACAAGAGGGAACACAAGGCAGACCCCCGGGGACCCTTACAGGGCGTGTGCCCCCCACTCCCCCGCCCCGCGCACAACCGTGAACACAAGGACACGTCCTCACCCCCACACCCAATGGGACAGGGGCCCCAGCACACGTTCCGTTCCCCTTGCAGCCCCACACTGATCACCCCGGGACGACAGGCCTGAGCCCCGGTCGCCCTGCTTGCAGGCTCTGTCCCCAACCGGCACTCCCGCCCCCGGGACATCCTTCCTGGGTCTGAGCGTTGCTCTGTCTCATTAAAAGGTGACCCCCAAGGGCATGTTCAGCTGCCATCTCTGTCCCTCCCGGAGATGTGAAGCCCGCCTGCAGATCCTCCCCCAGCGGCCAGGCCCCCCACCCCCACTCTGCCTTTCCCATCCCAACCCCAGGGGGTCCGGGGCCTCCCGCAGCTGCCGCCAGCCAGGATGGACTCTTCTGTCCGAGTTAAATTTCCCCCGCCTTTTTGATGTCACATCCTGTCCCAGCCTGCTTCCCCGCCGCCGCCGCCGCCCTCCCCACTCCCGCGCGCGAGCGTGGCGCGCGGGTCCCTCTGCGCCACCCGGCCGCCTTCCTCGCAAACTTTTGGCACCCCCCGCCCAGGCGCGCCCGTGCGGGGAGGGGGGGTGGGGGGGAGCGCGGGAGGAGGGGCCGCGGAGGGCCGCGCCCCGCCCGCCCAGGGACAGCGGGGACAGCGCGCAGGACGCGCTCGCCATGCAGAGCGGAGGCTCCGGGTGCTGAAGGCGCGGGGCCAGCAGAGCCGGGAGCGCGTCCGCGTCCGCGTCCACGCAGCGCCGGCGCCAGCACCGGGGCTCCTGCATATGCCAGGACGGCGGCGGTGGCAGCCAGACATGCAACCGGCCCGGAAGCTCCTCAGCCTCCTCTTCCTCGTCCTGATGGGCACCGAACTCACTCAAGTACGTGCGTCCAACGCCATTTTCCTCCTTGCGAGCGAGGGAGCGCGGCGTCCGCGCCCAGCGCGGGGCCGGCCAAGTCGGGGAGCGGCTCCCAGCTCCGCGCCCGGGTGGGGAGGGGGCCGGAGCGCCGCGCACCCGGCTGGGAGGGAGGGGTGCAGGCCGACGGAGACCGCCGCCGTGCGCCCCCACCCGCGGAACCCCCAGCGCCGGCCCAGCTCCGCGGGGCGAGGGGTGCCCCTGTCGCCTAGGACCCCCAGCCTCCCACCGCCCTGAGAAGTTCAGAGGGCGGCATGGTGGCACCCTGGGCGGGGGAGACAGAGCAGGGTGTCCGAGCTCCTGGCATTTCCAGCCGAAGCTCTGAGTCCCACCCCCCACCCCCACCCCCCTACTCTGGAGCCTCCTGTGTCTCTGCCTTTGGGTGTAATGCTGCCCTTGGGGCTCCCCCGAGCAGGGGGCGGCAATTGTGCCTCCGCGGGAGCAGGGCTGGGCGCATTGTGCACTCAGTGTGGAGGCTTGGGGGGTTGTGGCCACATGCGCGGCGTGAAGCGTGAGTGCCAAGCGAGGGCCGTGTGCGCGTGTGGGGACCGCTGGGCGTTTGAAGCGGGCTCGCTTGCCCCCCCCCCCCCCCCCGAGCAACGTATCAATAGAAAGCCTGTCTCTGGCTGGTATTCTCCATCTTAAAAATCCGTTTCGGAGCTGGCAGGTCTGGGAGGAGGAGAGGGCTGTCTGGGAGCGCTGGAATGGGGGTGTCTCCTTGGCAGCGGGGTGCTGGGAAGACGCTGCCAGCTTCGGGAGCCAGGCTGCTCGGGGGTGACATTAAAATGCCCTTTCGATGGTGCCACCGTGCCACGCTCGGAGCTGGAGACACTGGCCCTTTGGAGCTGTGGGTCCAGGGGGCGGACGGGGCCGCCAGCACCTTGCCGCAAGCCCCCAGCGGCCCCTGACCCTCCCTCCCTCCCTCCGCCTCCCTCCATCTCAGGAGAAAAGAGGAAACAAAGAGAGAAGAGAGGGCAAGAGGAGGATCACAGAAGAGAAGGCTCTGGAACAGTCTTCCCTTGTTCTGCCTTGAAGCCCGTGCCGGCTCCCTGGCTCTGCCCGGGAGACACAGCTCCCACCCCAGCGTCGCGAGGGTCCTGTCCCAGCCGCCCTCAGAGACCCCTGCCCCGGTGCCATCGGGCGGTCAGGTCCCCTAGAGAGGTGCCTCGTGGTCTCTGGGAGACAAGTTTCCTCGGCGGTGGGGAGAGCCTGGCCGAGGCCAGGCTGGCGTAGCATGGACAGTTGCACACGCGCACGCACGTGCACACTCACACAATTACACTCCACAGACGGGAGCACACGTGGGCAGCCAGGCAGGTAGTGAGTAGCGTGTGCCTTATTTAGACATTTTGGGAGAGAGAATGCTGGTTGTCCGTGGCCCTGGACGTGGCCGCCCCCAGCGCCCTCCGAGCCTTAACGGCCTCCTCGCTTCCAGGCACCCCGAGTCTCCATTCCCAGACCACACAGGCTTTTCCTCGAGAGGTCTCCTCCTCAGGTCTGTGTAAAGATCCCCTGTTCTTGGAAGAAACTTTCGGTCCGACTTCAGCTGGAAGCTCTGTCTCGGTGGCGAAGGCGTCTGCCCGGCCACGCTGCTGGTTCCGGCCCCCGGGGGGTGTCAGCCAAGCCCTGTGCACGCACACCTGCCTCCTCCTCCTCCTGCTTCCGGGTCCCCTTCAGGACCCAGGCCAGCGCCCCACGACCACGCCCTCCCCTGGGCCAGCCAGGGGGGCTGATGTTTTCTGAGGCTGAGCTGTGGGATGTCTCAGGGGACTGTGTCCCTCGGTGCAGCCAGGAGGCCTGGCCCCTCCCTCCCTGGGAGGTTGGAGAGTCCCCTGTGGGAGGCCCATCTTCCCGTATCCCGGCGGGATCTTAGAACAAAGGCTCAACCAGGTAAGCTCACTCACGGTTGTTCCCAGCCTGTGAAGGGTCAGAGAGTGGCCACCAGTAACCTGTGAGGTGGGGAGTGGAGTGGGGAGCAGGTGTGGGCCAGGGCTGGGCCGCGGTCAGTCTGAGAGCTACTAGCACAACCACGCTCCGAAGTCTTGCTCTCTTGATCCCAAAGTAACCCAGCCCTAGGCAGCCAGGTGTCATGAGCAAAGCCAAGTGCACTCGTCAGTGGCTGAGATAAGCAAACAGAGGGTGTCTGTCTCCCCCCCCACACCCCGCCTCCGTTTCTCTCCCACTTTCTGTAAGTGGCCCCCATGGCCACACACACCCCCCTTCGAGGCCTTTCCAGGGACGTGCCCACAGGGCTCCGGGGCCACTGCGTTCGCGGGTTAGCAGCCCGCGTTGAAGCGGGAGCGAGTCAGGAACGTGGGGCTGGTACCCGCGCTGCTCGAAGGGTGCTCGCGGCCGGGCGGGGGAGAGGAGCGCGTGGCCGAGCCACCTGTTTTCCCGACAGCTCGCGGATGATGAGCCGCGCCACCGAATGCCAACCGGTGACGGACGGCCTACTACGTGCCAGGCCGGTGGGTCCAGGTGAAGCTTGTCCTCAGACAGACAGGCCTTTCTTGGCCTTATTCCGTGATTTCCAAAGAAAGGCTGGTGCTTCGTGCTTCCTGGGAAGGATTTTGGGAGTGTCCCAGCGGGGCACGGGGGAGCCGCCCCCTCCCTCTTGGGGGAGTCGCCCCCTCCCTCTTGGGGGAGTCAGGCTGTGGGGCCTCCTGGGCTCCAGGCCTACCTGGTCCACCGATAGAAGCATGCTGCCTGCAGATGAAGGTGTGAAATGAGTGGGGGCTCTGTAGCAACGACCTTGACCCCAGCTGCCCGCGCTCGTATCCCAATCCCACCAGGCGCCACCGAGGTGACCTTGAGGGAAGCTCTTAACCTCTCAGCCTGCACGTCCGCCTTTTCGTAACCGGATGACTCTGGAAGAGGTGGCCTCACACAGACCCTGTCCTGCTCGGCCGCTAACTCGCCCTCCCCGTCTCGTGCTGTTCTCGGACGCCAGCTGGTCGGGTTTAGCGCAGTCAGACCTGGGCTCAGGGTGCGGACGCGTCCAGGCCCTGTGGTCTGGCGTCTGGGCCGACAGGCTTTGTGGGACCCGAGGCTTTGCAAGGGGCAGGAGACCGTGTGGGCCCAGGGCTCTGGGGTCGGAGCGGGGCTGAGTGTCGGGGAAGGTGGCGGCCTCGGTCCTGAGGCTGCGCGAGCGTCTGGCCGTGAGCAGGCGGGGAGGGGGGCGGAGGGGCTACACGGAGGCCGGCCAAGGCAGGAGGGAGGGTGTGTGGAGGAATGGGATTTGTTGCAACAGAGACGCAGAGTTTCTGTTGTTACCGCGAGCCCCAGGCCGGGCTTGGCCTTTCTTAAGGACGTGAGCCCCCCACGCGCACACCCGTGACGGCCTTCCGGCCCTGAACAATGAGCAGAGTGCCCTTGTGGCCTGCTGTCGCTGTGGCTGGCACGGCCGGGCCGGGAGCCGGAGCCCAGATGAGAGCAAACCCCGGCCCCCTTTGGGGAGGGGTGGGGGTGCTGTGGACGGACAGGGCGGGTGTCCCAGAGCAGCTGGCGTGGGGGTTAGCCCCCAGAATCCCACCGGGACCCATCACTTCAAATCCGTCCTCTCCTCCTGAGATCCCGCCGGTCCCGCTGTAGAAAACCCAGCCCGCTCCCTGAGCCGATGTAACTAGGCTGCAACAGCCCCGTTGTGTGGCCTGCTCTAGACTAACCTTGGGCCGATGACCCCACTCACCTGGACCCCCCCATGGGTGCCCTGGACGCTGGAGTGCGAGCGGAGGCGGGGTGGGCGTTCGGGAGCACTGGGGTCTCGTCCCAAACCGGTCAGTTCACGACACACGGCATGTAAGGCGGCCGGCGGGTTGGTAGGCCACCGGAGAGGAGCCCTCCGGATTCCCAAGTGGCCGCCTTCTGGGCAGGAGGGCGCTGTGACACCCGGGGGGTGGGGGGGCATCAAGTTGTAGATCGTCCTCGCTGACGGCTGCTTCAAGTCCGAAAGCAATGTGCCCCTCCCCGCGCTGACTTCAGCCTTCCCCGATAAAAAGAAAGGTAATTTTCTGCCTTGGGTTGTATTTATTACTAAAGTTATCAGGCCCTGTAATCAGTATTAACATCACCGTGTAAAGTAATACAAAACTAATTACAAGCTAAACTGAATTAGACGCATATGGCAACCGTGAGCCGGGCTGACAGGGACAGGAACCGATTTTCGGCGGTGGAAAAAAGCACCGAGGACGCCCTGCGTACCCCGAAGCTGGCAGCCTGAGGGTCCTTGCCACGGCAGGGCCACTTCCGCTGGCCAGTGCGGCTCCCACTGGGGCTGAGGGAGGGGGCAGCAGGTGGGACCCGAAAACACCCGTCCCTTCACCTCTCGGGCGACCCCCCCCCCACACACACGAGGAACAGGGGCTGACACCAGCAAAGGGGGTTCCTGCGCCATGCTGCCCGCCAGGAGCGTCGCCTGGAGCAGGAGGCGGCAAGGCCAGCAGCCCGTGCCGTATCCCCACCCTCAGAGTTAGGAAACCGAGGCTGGGGGAGATGACGCAGCCCGTCTGGCGGCCCAGTGTGTAAGTGACAGACCCCTCCGTGTGCTCCCAGGTCCGTCTGACGCCTGAGACACCCGAGCTCGTGTTTCTGTTAAGACGGAGTGAACACATGAACCGCGGAGGGGAGGCTCGGTGCCACAGAGCAGCCAACAGGGAGGCGCCTGGGGCCGACGCGCCAGACCCCCGAGCTTCGTGGAGCGCCCCTGGGCAGCCCGTCGTCTCCTGCGTCTCCCGCGGCGGGGCCCCGTGTGCTGCCTGCTCCCACCTGCCAGCTCGGCTTTTAGAAGGGGGGGGCAGCAGGGCACGGGAGCGTCTGGCATGACCCTGACCTTGCGGAGCCCTTCCCACCGCGAAGGGCGGGTGGCCTCGAACAAGTCCCCATGTCCACCCGCCGGGCGTTGGAGAGTGCACACTGTCAGGGACAAAATGGGGGTCCGGGAGGGAGCTCTACGTCTGCTTGACGGCTGAGCCCAGGAAGCGGGCAGGGACACACACACACACACACACACACACACACTCAGCTCCGTGCGGCTCTGGGCGTGATTCAGACAGCGCTGGGGAGGAGGGACCAGGCCCCTCTCGGGGTCTTCTGGCAAACGCAGCTCCCCCTTCCTCTGTGCCCAGGTTCCGTCCTGGGACACCTGCCAGGTGACTGGGGTGAAGCTGCCGTCTTAGCTCTCGGGCGGTGTTGGAAGACGCGAGCTTTCCAACCCGCTTGCTCTGATCCTGGCCACAGGGGTTTGGCCTGTGTGCTCCTTGCGCGCGGTTTAACGACACCTACACTCTGGCGGCCAGGAGGAGAGTGGGTGGCCTCACCGAGGCGCATCTCCTGGCTCCATCCCCATTCAGATGCGCGGGGCGTGGCGCTCACAGAGAGCATCTCGCTCAGGTCCTGCGGGTTTAGGGGTTTAGGGAGCGGGCGCGACGCCCTCCGGGAGCTTGGACTTCACGGCAGTGACTCCTCTAGTGTGCAAAATGGCTCTCATGGGTGGTTCCGGAAGGACACGAAGTTACTCCCTCTGGCTCTCAGTGATGGTTTGGGTGTCTGAGGGTCGGACAGGAAGCCGAGGTATATTTATAAACATTATCAGTAGCGGACTCAGCACCGCAGGGTGTCGGTGCTAAATCTGACAGCGAACAAGGTCCCGGAGAAGAAACAGAGGCAGGCTTTCAGAAACCATGCGCGGCTCTCAGACGTGAGTCCCGAAGCGCCAGCCCCGCCAGGTGCAGGAAAGTTCCCGTTCCCTGCCTAGGGGCAGAGTCAGGCGCGAGCGAGCGAGCCGGACGTGGCATCCAGGTACTCGATTTCTCCAGACACGACACCTCCCTTTGGTAGAGCTGGCTGGGAAGGTTTCTGAGGCGGAGGCCCCCCCCCCCCCCATCAGGCAGAGTCCTAATCTGTTGGAGGCGGGGCCGGGGGCGGAGCGTGTGCTCTGGGAGGGAGGGGCATCGGGCAGCACCCTGGTCCTGCAGACCTGGCCTTCTGAGCCATGTTGGAATCCGTGAACCCGTGTCCGGATCAATGACTTAAACTCAGCAGAAACCAGCCTGCTCTCCTCAGTCAGTTAGGGTGACTTCCCTTAATGGGCGAAAGGAAGCAGTAATGTCTGCGGGGCCCCCAAAACCCACGAGCTCAGCTCAGAGGGCGACCTGCCCGCAGGGCCGTCCCGTCCAGGGTCTCCAAAGCGCCACTCCCAGAAGCGGACCCCATTTCCGCTGGGCAAGTGAGAGGACACGTGGCCGTGGCCTCCCGGTCTGGATGCAAAAGCCAGTCTGAGGCAACGTTTATGAAAGCAGATGGAACTTTCCAGACGAGGAGCAGAGGGTGTGGGGGGCCGCGGGGAGGGGCCACAAACGGTCAGCTCTCTGAAGGACAAAGAATCGGGACTGAGGGCTAGAAGGGGGCGTCGTGGCTGAGGGAAGAAGCGGCCCTGGTGACAGCTGCGGGTCACAGAGCACTGTCCCATGGGGAAGTGGCTGCTCTTTCCCCGGGGGGTTGGAATAGACACCATGAGTCCCAGCTCCGCAGGACCTCGAGCCCACTTGCAAGGACGGCGGAAGGAAGGGACCCGGGAGGAGGCTTTGCAGCAGGATGGGTCAGCTCTCTGCTCTGCAGCCGGGCTAACAAACTTCCCAAAGTGCCCGGCTCCAGACCAGACCTTTCGCTGTTGCAGAAATGTTCTTCCCCAGCAGGAGAGTGATGGAAAGGGCACACACAGGGTGAGGGAGCAGAGTAGCCCCACCCGGCCCCCCTAACCCTCTCCCATTTCCGTCTGCCCTCCCTCTCTCCTCCACCCCGGCTTTGTGCGGATAGCTTCAGAAAAATATGCATGCTTCTTCAAAAAACTTTATCTATTGGGGCGCCTGGGGGGCTCAGTCGGTTGAGCGTCCGACTTTGGCTCAGGTCATGATCTCACGGCCGGTGAGTTCGAGCCCCGCGTCGGGCTCTGTGCCGACAGCTCTGAGCCTGGAGCCCGCTTCCGATTCGGTGTCTCCCTCTCTCTCTGCCCCTCCCCTGCTCATGCTCTGTCTCTGTTTCTCGAGAATAAATAAACATTAAAAAAAAAAAAAAATTTTTTTTTTTAAAGTTTATTTATTTTGAGCTAGAGTAAGTGCCAGCTGGGGAAGGGCAGAGAGAGAGAGACAGAGGGAAACAGAATCCCAAGCAGGCTCCTCGCTCTGCAGAGCCCGACACGGGGGCTCGATCCCACGAACCGTGAGATCTTGACCTGAGCCAAAACCAGGAGTCCACCATGTAACTGAGCCACCCAGGCGCCCTGGGAAAATGCACATGCTTTTCCACAGCAAAAGGGCATCCAAACTTTGCTCTTTGGGGCTGTCCCTTTGCCAAGGCCCAGACCTGAGCGAGTCCCTACTCTGGGGACTTGTGCTCTGTCTGTAGAACGGAGATGCTCCGACGTCGTGCCTCCTCGCGGGCCACAAGCCGGGAGGCAGGACCTCCCAGGGCTGGACCATACCACGAGCGGCAAATGCCTGCCGTCATAAGCTGCCAGTCGGCAGTGTTTTGTCATAGCGGCCGGAGCAGACGGACCCCGTGACGTCTGACAGGCAGAGGTGTGCCACGTTTTTGAGCTTGGTCCTGGGAACGGCCGGCTCCCCACATGACCTTGAAGGTCTTGCCGTCTTCCCGAGCCTGACGCAGCAAGAGCATCGCCCATGGGCGGCCGCGAGGATCAAGGGACATGATGCAGCTGGCGTGAGGGCGTCTGGGGCACAGCACCTGCTCAGTTAGTGTTACGGTGGCTATTGAGAGTGGTGAGCACAAGTGAGCCCTTGCTTCCAGGGAAGCCGTGTGGAAATTGGGATTTAAGTTCCTCCTCAGGAACATTTGGGGTTGGCCGACACCACGGATCCTTTAATCCAAATGCCTCACTCTTCAACAATGCACAGTTTGCTTTCGGAAATACTGTGTGGCCTCCTAAATCAAATTACACTTGCTCAAGGCTTCTCGGATGACTCTTTCAAATGCATTAAAAGCAAGAGTCTCTCCTACTGACTCATGGATTCCAGTCCCTGGAGAGGACTTTGGTTTGGGATTAGAGGAGTCAGAAGTGACTTACCTCCAACGTCCAGCTTGTCAGAGCAGCAGTGCAGGGAAGGGCATAGGGGTGCAGGGCAGGGCGGCAGGGGTGCAGGGCAGGGTGGAAGGGGTGCAGGACAGGGCATAGGGGTACAGGGCAGGGCATAGGGGTGCAGGGCAGGGTCGCAGGGGTGCAGGACAAGGTGGCAATGGTGCAGGGCAGGGCATAAGGGTGTAGGAAAGGGCAGGGCGGCAGGGGTGCTGGGCGTGGCAGCAGGGGTGCAGGGCAGGGAGGCAGGGCAGGGTGGAAGGGGTGCAGGGTAGGGCATAGGGGTGCAGGGCAACAGGGCTGTAGGGCAGGGCATGGGGTGTAGGGCAGGGCAGGGCCTCAGTGGTGCAGGACAGGGCAGCAGGGGTGCAGGGCATCGCGGCAGGGGTGCAGGCTCACTGTGGGTCAGGAGCAGGGCTATACCCACCACACACCCCTGTTCTGTCTACACACGCCCTCTGGGAGGGAGGGATGTGAATGGTGCCTCTGTTTGCGCCTTTATAAACACAGAAAGGGATGCAGAGGTGGTGAGGAGGGACTGACAGGCGTCAGGCTGGGTGCGAGCCAGCTGTCGCCCCAAGTCCTGCTCAAATTCTCTGACCTCCAGGGTCGGCTCGGCTCCCAGGCAGCTGTAGCAGTACCGAGGCACCGTCCACCGTTGGCAAACCCCGTGGGAGTCACCCAGAGCCCGATGTTTACAAAGACGGCCTCCCAGCCACGCCTCAGGGGACGCCACAAACGCTCCCAGCTCCCCAGTATGGCTGCAGGGCTCACGTCCCCAGGCCGGCCCCCAGTGCCCGTGCGCGGAGGGTCGAGGAGGGTCGAGGGTCGGAGGGGGTCCCGGGCGGGTGGAGCCGAAGCAGCTCGTGGGGCCCGGGGTCCTCCTGCCTCCCGAGTTCCCCGGAGCAGCGTCGGCCCCGTCGTCGCAAACTACCTGGTCTTGGGTTTCTCAGTTGAGGAGCCCGACGGACGTGGTGCCCTTCAAACTTCCTTTGTTTCCTTTTTTTAATTCTATCTGCCCATCTGGACCCTCATCCTCCTCAAATGGGGCTCTGGTCGGGGGGGATTACTTTCGTGTCCAGCAATACCTTCTGAGCACTTCTGCGTCCTTATCAACAGCAGCAGCTGTCACAAGGGGCGGCAGGGGTCCCCGGGGGCACGAGTCCCAGCCCTGCCATGCACTTGAGCCCTGGTCACTCAGCGGAGGGGCCTCCCGAGTGCGTGCTGTCTCCTGCCAAGCGGGGTAACCGGGAAATGCACCGTTACCGGGCGCCAAACCCGCTCCCGCACTAACTCGCTCTGTCTTCACGGTACCCCGGAGAGAGAGGTCACTATTACTGTTAGCGGGCCCGTTTCCCAGATGGGCAAACTGAGGCACAGCAGGCCCAACCCCTCACAGCTGGTGGCAGAGCCAGGGCTCAAACCCAGGCCGCCTGCCCTGAGTCTGCGTTCTCCGTGCTGAGCGGCTCGTCCGAGACGCCTCTCTCTGGCAGCGGCGTGTTGGCCACTAATAATAAGAGAGTTTTCATTCACGCTCGGTGCCCGGCCACGGCGAGTGTCCAGGAATCGGCTCCCGTGTTGGTGTCGCTCCTGTCCCGGGCTGCACGGCAGGCTGTATCCAAGCCCTTGCCGCTTCTAGATGCACGGCCCGAGAGTTCTGTAGACTGGGTTGGGCTCGACTGGAGATTCTTTCCGCCAAGGGAGCGGCCACTGCCCGCAGTGGGATTTGAGCGCGAGTGATCTGGGCAGCGTGGCTCGCGGCCCTGAATCTGCTGGTCACGTGCTGGCAGGGGAAGGAGGCTGAGCTCCGGTAGTCGCGTGAATGTGTGGCCTGGTGTGACCTGCACGGGCGGGCGGGCTGGCCGCGGAGCCTGCAGTACCGACTCACACTGGGAGGTGGCGCCCTTCCCCAACGGTTGGAACCGGCCACCTGCACTCCCTGGTGCCTCTGGGGAAAACAAATCAGGAAACCCTTCGTGGGGTCTCACACCGGACACCCGACACTCGGGCCAGGACCATCCTGGCTGTCATCGTCCCCTCTCCCGAAGGGCATGGAACAGAGACAGACGCCCTGGGAAGGTGGTGTGCATCTTCGGTGGCCCCCGGGAAGGCCGGATCCTTCCAATCCCGGTTCAGGAAGGGAGATTTATTTTCACCCGGGCAGAAAAGAGTGTGGTGAGTGACCTGGGGGATGCTTCCCAAACTTCCCGGACCCTTAGTGGGAGGGACTGAGGACGGACGGACCCTTCATCCCCTAAAGGCTCCTGCAAATGCTAAAGCCGCGTTCAGGTGTTCGACCCAGTCAGCCCCGTGCCTCGGAGACGTGCGCGTGTCCTGCCGTGATGCCGCGGAGGGCTGGGGACTTAGGCCAGGCTGCCCTGACCCTCCACTTGGGCCCCAGGACTGGGGCTCGTCTCTTGCCCCCAACCACACACCCCAAGGCCCCGCCCAGCTCCACACTCCTCATGGGCGGGGCACCTTCAGCTCTCCTGCCCAGATGCCTGAGCCCAAACCTAAAGGCAGCTCCTGCCCTGCCCTCGGACCCCTCCCACCCCAACCCAGGGGCCCACACTGGTGGGTGCTGCATCTGCCAGGAGGCTCCTTTCCTCCCAGAGGCCTTAGAGCACCTGCCCCACCCCCCACCCCCCATCCCCCCATCCCGGGGGATTCCAGAAAGCCTTCCCCTTTCCACCCTTTTCCTCGCCCCTCTCCTCCCCGCGCTGGGGCTGGAGACCCCTTCCTGGCTGGGCTCCAGTGCGGGGCAGCAGGGTTGGCGGGGAGCTTGGAGCCTCCACCCCCCAAGTAGTTCCAGGGCAGCGAGGGCGAGGGCTGAGAGCGCGATGCGGTGGCCAGCGGGGGTCCCAAAGGGGTGCCCAGGCCTCGCTCAGTCCGTCAGGCCGCCGGGAGGGAGCAGCGCGCCACCAGTCTGGACGCTAAGGCCGCCGCGATTTTAGGACTTGGGGGCGGTGGTCGGCTCTCCTCCTTGAACACCCATCTCAACCCCTTGGCGACTGGGGTTTGCAGGCCTCGCTGCCAGCAGCCAGGGGGCGGCGGGGAGCCGGAGCGGAGAGGAAAAATCCACCCATTTCCTGGGCAGATTGCGTCGGCCGCCGCCCGGCCGTGTCCCCGCCTCCCGGCCGCGGCCCCCGCGCGCAGCCCGCGCGGCGCTCAGAGCCCGAGCCGGAGCCGGAGCCCGAGCCGGCGGCGAGGCGCGGAGCGCGGAGGGGCGGCGGCACCGCGGACACCGGGCAGCGGGCAGCGGGCAGCGGCCACCGTCCCCGGCGCCCGGGGCGGCGCAGCCATGGCCGGGGCGCGCGGGGCGGCGGCGGCGGCGGGCGGGCGGCGGCGGCGGGCCGAAGGGGCGCGGGGACTCGGCCGGGCGCCCCTGCCCGCCGCGGTGCCCGCCGCCTGAAGGCTGCCCGGGGGCGCGGAGCCGGCGCCGGCGCGCGCGGGCGCAGGAGGCGACTCGAGGCGCGATGTCGGTGCCGCTGCTCAAGATCGGGGTTGTGCTGAGCACCATGGCCATGATCACCAACTGGATGTCCCAGACGCTGCCCTCGCTGGTGGGCCTCAACACCACCAAGCTCTCGGCGGCCAGCGGCGGGACGCTCGACCGCAGCACCGGCGTAAGTCCCCGCCGCCACCCCGCGGGCCCTGCCGCCCGCTCCCTCCGACCCCGACCCCTGGCTGGGCGGCGCCGAGCGGGGGCGCGGGGGCGCGGGGCCAAGGGCACGGGCAGGGGTCCCCGGCGGCGGCTCTCCCCCGCGCTTGCCCCGCCGGCCGGCACCCCGCCCCGGTCCCCCAGGGGCGCGCCTCCTTCCTTTGCCGGGGTTTCCTCTTGGGGCAGGGGGCCTCAGGGACTCGGAGGCCTGGAGTCCGCATCAACTAGTATTAAGTCCCTCGCGGACAAGGTCAGGAAACTGAGTCAGGGGACTTGGGGACTTGTCCAAGGTCACTCAGCAAGTAAGGGGTGGGGACGCGGTGCTCCACCCTGTCAGGGCTGGTCCAGCCAGGGCTCGAGCGGAGCCCGCCCTACTTTGTCAAAGCCAGACGGACTGCCTGAGTGGGCCAGCGGCCGTTGGGGGAGCTGGCGGCTGTGAGTCCCCAAGCCAGGTCCCTGACGGTCCCGGCCGTGGTGGCCAGGGAGGGTGCAGTGGCCCTGGGGGGCACTGCCTGTGGAGCTGGCCCCTCCTGTCCCCTCTGCCTTGCCTCCCAGGTGGCTTTTCCTCCCTCATCAAGGCCTTGGGTGGGGGGGGGGGAGGGGGCAAGTGGCCGGGCGCCTGTGGGCAGGCCTGAGTCGGATGTTGGCTGGAGCCACTGGGAGGCAGGCCGAGCGGGAAGCAGCCCTGAGCGGAGGGGAACGGAGGAAGGAAGGACCCCAGGCGGGCCCCTCCTGGTGGGGAATGAAGGGGGGCGGGCAGGAGGCTCCTCTCCCACCTGGTTTGTGCTGCCCTGGGCACAGGTCTCCGTGTGAGCCCCTCCTGAGACCCTTGTCACGTTCACGTGCCATTTCAAGTGCTTCCAGTGCTCTCATAATGACTTTGCTCCGGGTCTGGGTCCTAAGCCTCTGGGGTTGGCAATGAATGAAACAAATGTATCGACTACTATAGGTTCTCCTCCGCCGGGCTAAAAATAGCAGGGAGGTGACCTGAGGCGCCAGTGCAGGCTGCCGAGGAGGGTCTGTGCTCAGGGAGTGTTTTCCCACAGCAGCGTCCACCCTGTGCCCCTGGCGCTCGGGACCCCGAGCCGGGCGGCAAGGTGACACCGGCCACACACGGCTCCGGTTCCTTGGTGGGTCCTTGGGCATACCCCGGGACCGAGGCTGGGTGTGAACGCCATGCCGCCAGAAACTTGGTGACATCCACTGAAGGACCGCGCGTGGCAGCCGGGTCGGAAGCCTGGCGCTTCCTCCGGCGGCCTCTGCCGGGGTGCCGGGGACGGTCGGGGCTCGGGGCGTTGCGGCTCTGGGCTGACGGGCGGCTGGATCCTGGGTTCTGCCGCGGGTGCCACATCCCTTCGCGTCAGGGACGGCGGAGCGAGGCTGCGCCAGCCACCCCTGCGTGCCTTGTGGGGAGGAGATCTTTCTGAATTACGTGCTGCGAGTGAACCAGCCACTTGCTTTCCTCCCTGGCTCCTCGCCGGCTTGCGGCCTCTTCCCTCCCGTCCTCCTAACCTATCAATTTGGTCAGATGCCAGAACTCCAAACATCCCTGGAATTTAAAAATCCCCTGGATTGGAAAAAAAGAATTAAAAGAGTCGTGTCGGTTTCACTTCCTTCTGGCCCTGGGGACCCTGACAGGAGATCGCCCCTTTGTTCTCGGGGGCCCCTTTCCCTCCCCGTGGTCAGAACCAACGCGTCTTTGGACCGTTTCTGCCCTTTTTTCCTGGAGGCTGGACTCTGACAGTCCTCCCCGGGTGTCTTTCCTGCTGCACTGCCTTACGGTCTGACCTCTCTCTCCCTCTCGCTCCCTCACCACCCCCCCCCTCCAGGTGTTGCCCACCAACCCCGAGGAGAGCTGGCAGGTTTATAGTTCTGCCCAAGACAGCGAGGGCAGGTGTATCTGCACAGTGGTCGCCCCCCAGCAGACCATGTGTTCACGGGACGCCCGCACGAAACAGCTCAGGCAGCTGCTGGAGAAGGTGAGTCCGCGTGGGGCGTGTGTGTGTGTGTGTGTGTGTGTGTGTGCACGCCCACACCAGCACCAAGGCTCGGCCAGCCTGCAGGGTCTGTCCTGCTTCAAGACCTCCCTCTTTCTTGGCACGTCCACACTCAGAATGTTTGTGAACGAGTGACTGAGTGAATGGATGGGTGCGAAACCCTCAAGGATGGCCCAGGAGGAGACGAATAGACCCCGCCGGTCGCTGCAGGCTCCCCTGAGGAGCCACGTGGGAGCGGGGTGCGGGGACGCGGGGTGCTTTCTTTCGCTGCCACCATCTCTTGGTCCCTCCTGGGGACCCGCAGTCCAGGGGGCTGGGGGCTGGCGCGGAGCAGCTCCGCGGGGGGCATCCTTGCAGCCCTTTGGATTTTGTCCCTGGGGCTCTCCCCCTACCCCCCCCCCCCCCCACAGCAGGCCTTCGGGAGCAAAATCACACTGGGTCCTCACCTTTGCACCCACTGTGAACGGCACCGTGTGGCTCAAATACACACTCGGAAGCCATCGTTCCAGATAATCTCCACGAGGATCATGTAAACTTGGTGAGATTTTTCACCCCGTTTCAAGAATGGAAGTCAGAGGGTGGACCACCTGTCCCAAGCCAAGCAGCTGGCTCTGGGGGGGGAGGGGGGGGCCGGCACTCAAACCGCGGAGTGGCGCCCCCGCCTGGCGTCCTCCGCCACCCCCCCCCAGAGCTGTGCACGCACACACACCACCCACGGACACACATGGACACAGCACGCACAGGCACACGCACACGCCATGCACAGGGCCACCTACACACCCCCCCACACACCACACATACCCCGTGGACATCCCACGTACACAGTCACACACACGCCAGTAAAACTGTACGTTGGCCGTTGTTGAGGACACGAGGGGAGGCGCCGGCCGAGCCGTGAGGGTCTTGGGGCAGGTCAGGTCGCTGGCAGGGGGACCGCCTTGTGGTGCTAGGTCAGGACCTTTTCGTTTGGGCCCCGCCCAACCACCACCCCTCACACGACCAGGTCCCAGTTTGGCCTCAGTTTCCCGAAGTGTGGAGGGAAGGGGGCGGTGAGCGATTCCGGGGGGGGGGGGGGGGGCGGGGGGCACTGCCAGCTCTGCTCATGGGGAGGAAGAAGGGAGGCCGAGGCTCTGGGCGGCGCTGGGCTGTGGCTTCCGCTCCCCTTTAAGGACAGTGTGGTCTCTGTTCTCATCTCTAGCCCACCCAGTACATCACTTGCAAGGAATTAATGTAAAACGCATTTAGCAGATTCCACAAACGTTCATTAACACCAAACTAGACCAAAGCCTAATTGGGCCTTTAATTATTCAGAATTGCAGAGGCAGGAGGTGGAGCTTGAAGGGGCCTCTGGGACAGCTGAGGCCGGGCTGGGGGGCGGGGATGGGGGCGGGGCCGAGATGGGCCGAGGGGGGCGGGGCGGGGGGGTGGGGGGCCCTGTCTGGGGGCAGGGCTGGGGGGCCGGGCTTGGGGGCCTGTCTGGCGTCGGGGCTGGGGGGGGCGGGGGGGGGGGGGTCCGGGCTGGGGGGCGGGGCTGGGGGGGGCGTGCTCTGGCTTGGGGGCGGGGCTGGGGGCGGGGCTGGGGGCCCGTGAGGAAGAACCTCGAGCTCTTGGGGGAGGTGCTTTCTGGATTCCAGAAAGCTCTCAGAGCCGGTAAAGCGCCGGCCTGGGAGCCCTCTTTTCTACCTACGGACGCCACCGCGCCGCGGCTTAACGATTTAAGGCCCTGTTTTACACCCCGGTGGGCACCGTGTTTTCAGAGGGCAGCAGCTTTTGTTGTAAAAGAGGGGGCTTCAGCGTTCTCGTCGTGGGGCCTCCCTCCGGTCGCCGCCCCCCCCTTCTCTTGCCGTGGGGAGCGTGCACCGAGCTGTGCGGGTCTGATCGTGCGTGCCGTCGGTGGGGCCGGGGTCCCAGCCGGCCACCTCGCGTCTAGTTCTGTGTCTCCCCGGCCTGGCTTCACGTGAACCCACCCGGGGGGCTTCCCGCGGTGGAGTCGTGGGCGCACGCCCGGAGCCCTTGGGAGGGGCACTGCCTGCTGCCGCCAGGGCCTGACCGCTAACTAGCCCGGTTCTGACGCGGGGGCGGGGGGGATGAGGGCCCCTGGAAACCCACAGAGTGGAAAAGGCCTGCGGGGGGCCGGGGGCTCTGTTTCTGTTCCCTTCGAGGAAGCCACCTGCCCTGAATTTGGAAGCGTGGGTCTTGGAGTCAGCCCAGGCCTTGAATCGTGGCTGGCCGCCGTGTGGCGGCAGACAGTCTGCTCGACCTCTCTGAGCCTGGCTCTCCTTATGCAGAAAGTGGGACCGGAAATAGTGTTCGCCAACCGGGGTTTCATAGAGTTTGAACGGAGTAGTGACGTGATGGGCTTAGCCCACTGCCTGGAACACTGAAGACATTCAGTAAATAATTAGGGTTCGCTAATCCCTGGAGGCCGGGTGTGTCTGTTGCTTGTCGCTGCCCCTCCCCCGCTTTCCCAGCTCCTGCTCCCACGCTGGGCAGAGCGTGGGGGAGGGGGGTGTCGGTGTCATTTAGCAGCTGCGTGACCTTGAGCTCGTAGGTCTGCTTCTCAGGGACACATCCAGCGGGAGAGAGGGTGGGTGGCCCCGGGGCCGGGTCTTCCTGCGCTCCTGGGAGTGGTTGTGCCTTTCCGCTTTGTGACCCGCCAGAGAGGAGGGTCCACCCTCCCTGGAGGTGGGAGAGGCAGAGGGAGAGTCGCGTTTTGTGTTAAGGCAGCTGGGTAGCTTGGCATCCTTAAATTTTGTTTTCTAAATCTTAAATTTGATCTTATTTAAAATTGGTTACAAGCCTTCCTTCCCTGGCAAATGAAAAGCCCGTTGTGCAGCGTGTGCCCCCTGTTGGCGGATCGAGACATGGAGCCGGCGGACCCAGTGGCTTCTGCTCTGCCCACGGAGGCCCTTGCTCCTGGGGAATCGGATGTCCCAGGAGAGGAGGGGAGAGGGGTCTGGACCGGAGGCGCCATTTGTGTTCCTGCTGCCAGCATTGTGGCTGCTGGGGGGACACTCCCCACGTTATGATGTGTGGGCCTCCTGCTGTGGTTACAGGAGTGAATGAGGCCCAGCCCCCTCCCACCCCCTGGCTGTTGAAGCAGATGAGTGGGTTGCTGCCCTGCAGGCATGGCGCGGACAAAGTAGTGCTGTTTCCAAGCAGCGTGCAGCCACTCCTGGCTTGGCGCATCCTGGAAGCCTCCCCGGAGGAGGTGGTGCTCGGGCTGGGCTTTAAGGTAACCAAAACTCACGAGTCTTCTCAAAGGGAGTGCTGTAGTTACTCAGTGTGAGGAGGTAAGACAGCTGGTTATTCAGTGCGAGGAGGGCAGGGAGAGAGAAGGTAAGAGAACAAATATGTTCCAGGTCCCCGTGAAACGTCTAAAGAGAAAGGATCCGAGAGAGTCAGAGTCAGCCACGTACTGTATTTTACAAACGTGAATTTTTAAACTGAGTTTGTGTGTTACTTTTAAATAACTAACCGTAAAATTCCAGGCATTTCAAAGTGCTGCAATAAGTAATACCATTTTTCTCCCACTGAGAAGCCTTTTAGATGTGCTCTTTTATTTTATTTTATTTTATTTTATTTTATTTTATTTGTGGGGGTGGAGGATGCACAGGAGGCACAGAAACCGAACCACTACCAGCTTTTCACCGGCCAAGTCCGGCTACGTGTCATACCCAAATGATTCTGTTTCTAAAAGGGAGAGAGTTTTCAAAGGCAGCGGAATAGCAGAGCTGAAAGTTCGCGGTTGTAAAGGCGTCGTCCTCCCTCGTAATCGGATTGGACTCTAGGGAAAATGACCCAAACACCGCTGCAGCAACCCTGAGCTCCGTTCTGCCTCCCCACCGCCCCAAATGCCTGTGCCCAGGAGCACGAGCCACTTTCCTGAAAATAAAACGCTCTGACAGGTGGCTGCACTGAAACTGTTTTCTTTTAAGCTCCCTGGAATCCTGTTGAATATTAAAGTTCCATCTTGAGGCTGGACTCAATTCTGGTCTGCCTGCAAAGATGTAAAACAGTGATTATTCATTTGCTGGGTGATCGATTCCTGACTGTATGTTCGGAATGCACACGTTTGCAGAGCAGTCATCTACCTGTGATACTGCGGGGCGTGATGGATGGTGTGCAGGATGGGGAAAGGGGTTGATAGAGAGTCAGGGAGAACAGCTCTCTTGTTCCTTGGTTCCACGCTCCGGCCATCAGCCTCGGCAACAGGACGGCTGGGAGATTTAGGAGGAGAGAGAGGCTCTTCCTGGGGTGGGGGCAGCCCAAAGGCACTATTCGTCTTTCTTGCTATGCGTGCCTGCCTAACTGGTTTCATCCTGCAGAGTAGAGAGACTTAAACACAATCCCTGACCCAGGGAAGAAAAAGAGCCACCCAAAGCCATGTGCCTGGAGCCGTGACCAGGGAGGACCTGAAGCTCCTGAACCCCTGATTGGCAGCCCTGGCTGCAAGAAAAAGCATTCTGGAACGTGGCAGGCGAAATGTTTACCAAAGCAATTGGCTCTGTTTGGGGAGTCCTCGGTCATAACACTCCCCGGTGTTAGTGATTACCTAGTAAATGATGTGTGGGCTGCTTCTGGTTCCCTGTGTGTTGGCCGTGTGGAAAAGGTCGCGGTCGTGCCTTAGAAGGCAAATACGATGGGCGGGCACCTGCTACGGCTCCTTCCTTGAACCCGTTGCCTTTTTGACAGGTGCAGAACATGTCTCAGTCCATAGAGGTCCTGGACAGGCGGACTCAGAGAGACTTACAGTACGTGGAAAAGATGGAGAACCAGATGAAGGGGCTGGAGTCCAAGTTCAGACAGGTGGAGGAGAGCCACAGGCAGCACCTGGCCAGGCAGTTCAAGGTAAGTGTGTCCCTCCTCCTCCGAGACCGGGCTTGGTTTCCCTTCAGGCTTCGCCCCTTCCCTCTGGAAATAGAAACCCGGAGCCCGGGGAGGAGCCCGGCGAGAATCGCCCTTTGCAAGGGGGCTGCTGTCCTTGGAAATAGACAGGCAGCCTGTCCCCGCCCTGGTTTGGCGAATGACACCTTGAAAGGGGCGGGCTGAGGAATGGCTTTCAGACCCCCGTGAGCTTCTGAGGCAGGTCACAGATTGGCCGGGAAGGGACATGATTGGTCGTTGTCATTCTCAAGCTGCTGCAGGTAAATCACATTAGCCAAGGATTAGCTTCATTGATTAGAGCCGTTTCTGAGCGGGGATCACTCAGGGCAATTTTTCACATCTGACCTAATTTAGCTATGACAAGGCACACTGTAGATTTGCAGGGAAGAAGGAGAGAGACACCAACATCTTTCTCACTTCCTGGTAAGTGTTTCTCCCCCCGGGTAACTCTGGACATTAAAGCCAGAGTTGGCCCTAAAATTATATATACATATGTAGAAATATGTATATATACATTTCTGCTTTAGTCAGCTTCAAAATGTTCAAATTGAAAAATTATACGCACCTCAATTAAGGTATACATGCATGTTAATTAGCAGTCTAGCCCAGATATAAACGAACAGGTCAAATTACACAACCCTGCTTGACTAGAGATTGCTGATGCTCCGTCTTCCTGTCCTTTTTATGCTAACGTTTTCCTTTGATGTGCTCCCTGCATGAAGCAAGAACTAATCCGCTTTTAAGAGCGATACATTACGTAGGCAAAATGGCAGGCTAACGAAGTCACAAATCTGTATTATAAACAAAACGATAGCAGGCCTGAGCCTGTTGAGGAGAAATGAAGCGATTGCTCACGTCGGAGGCAGGTGAACACGTTGTCCTTGCTCCTGACACGTCACTGCGAATTATCTCAGAGAGAGATTTTGACCTGCTTGACCAAAAAAGAGTTTGTGTCTCTCCCTGAAAGGGCAGCATTCATTTGCTTCTCCGTGGTAGACTCAGATTCCCCTAAAGACGAGGGTGCCTTTAGCCGCCGAGGGCTAGCCGCGTGGTGCTGGTACTGTGCACGCAGGCATCCCCCTCCCGGTTCCAAAATTGGGGGCGATATGGCCCCGGGGGAGGAGAAGCAGCCCCTTGCCTTTGACCATGCTTTAATTGCACTGAGAATTTCAACAGGAATCGCGAGGGAAGCTCTGTAACTGTTAAAGCAGTTGGTTTGGATGAAATCTAGCATTGCAGTGTGATTTTTTTTTTTTTTTTTAGTGACCATGAAAATATTTGTCTATTAATGGCTGTCTGTTTAAGGCAAGCTAGTGAGGCAGCTCTTCAACAGTATTTCATTTTCTTGCTTGCAGGGCTAACTTAAAAGCGTTTTTTCAATGCTGCACTGACTGAAGAGGCAGTCCACTCCCATGTAACCATGAAAGAGGGTCAGAGAGCTTGGGCACCATGCATTTTTGCTATTATTTTCCAATACTTAGCACCATATCACTAAGGAACCTTGAATACAACCAGGATCCTCTTTTGCATGTGACTGTAGATGCATTTCATGGATAGTTTGAACCCTTGTCAATGCATTTTTTGAAAAAGAAAAAAAAAAAAAAAGAAACTTTGTGTGTGTGACTAAAAGCATGTAACCTTAAGATGTTGCATTCTAAACTGACAATAAAGACTTTCCCAAATATGTTGGTGTTCCGGAGACTGTTTAATATGCTTTTCTACCCCGTTTGGACCAGAATACATAAACCTATAAAGAAAGCAGGAAGGTGCACACCCTCCCTCACCCGGGGAGAGAAGCCAGGCCAAGGCAGGGTGTGGCAAGTTTTTGCACGCAGAGCACTGAACCCAGCTTATTTTGACCTTGCAGGCGATAAAAGCGAAAATGGATGAACTTAGGCCTTTGATACCTGTGTTGGAGGAGTACAAGGCCGATGCCAAATTGGTATTGCAGTTTAAAGAGGAGGTCCAGAACCTGACGTCAGTGCTTAACGAGCTGCAAGAGGAGATTGGCGCCTATGACTACGATGAACTGCAGAGCAGAGTGTCCAATCTTGAAGAAAGGCTCCGTGCATGCATGCAAAAACTAGGTAGGACCAGAACCCTGCGGGGGCGCGGCTCTGCTCCGCCCACCTCCGCTCCCACACAGGCTTAGGGAGTGGTGCTGAAGCGGACAGCGCCCGCCTGGCTTCAGAGAGGCCCCGGGCAGGGCTCCCCGGTAGGCGGCACTCAGGCTAGGGCACTGTCCCACCCTGTGCAGAGAAGGCCAGCTCACAGACCCCGTGGAGTCGCACACCTGGAGAAGGCATCAGATGCCACACACCATCTGAAGGATGTGTATGCGTGTGTGCGTGTGTGTGTGCGCGCGCGTGTGTCCCGGGTGAGTTTAGGACACAAGTTCGATAGGGCTGGAAACGTACATCTCAGATTCTCTCCGGGTTGGGGACAGGGGCTGAGGAAACTCCCAAGAGAACGCATCGGGCGTAGTTTGAATAAAAGAGAAGAGAAACTCCGGTCACACCACGGTAGAGGACTTGCCGTTCACGGGGAGTAAAGGCACGAGTCCCTCCTAACAGCCTGGATAGAGCAGCTCCTCTGAGCCCACCGGCCCCTCCACCCTGTTGCCCTATTCCGGGAAGGACCCCCGCCGCTGGGGGAACCCCTTCAGGTTCTTGGGATCAATACCCGCTCGCCTTGTCAACTCTCCCGTGGATTGCTTCCACAAGTCGTGGCTCGTTAGCGTCTGGGTCCGCTCTTCTAGCACGTTTCAGTTTGTCCAATTAGTCCTTGGGTTTTCTTACCGAGACTCGCTGGCCCTTGTCACCTGCCGTTTTTTGACACCAAGGTGGTTTGTGTCCCTGCCGTGTACTTCTTAGTGTGATGGAGGGTCATTTTGACTTATAAAGAAGCTTCCCTTAGGTTTTTCTCTGATATTCTAACTTGATTCCCTTTTTGTTCCCTCTCCCCCCACACACAAAAACACACCCCAAATGCCTCTTTATAAACTTACAACGTCCCGAAGGTCACAAATGCTTTTTAAAATCCCTAGTGCCATGAGGTGAAAGGGAATGTCCAGAGAGCGAGGAAGGAGTCGGCAGGGCCCCCTCCCCCACCCCCCGCACCCGTTTGAGCCGGTCCGAACATCCAGATTATCTCAAATGCCGTTCTAGGCACCTCAGCAAAGGCAGACGCTTGTTACATACCTCAGCCCCGGAGGGGACAGCGAGAGGCGTTGGGAGTTTAATCTGGTTTACCGTGGGCACTTACGCCATGTCACATGAGGGATCGTCTGCTGCGTTTTTCCAGTGACGTGGTTCACCGCACCCCAGTGTCGGGGGCTGGGGGACCCGGGACCTGTTCTGACACTGCAGGGGTCCGTGTGGATGTTCGAATGTTCACAATGATGGGGCTATGTTTAAGACGATGGGCTGTGTGGTTCTTACCATTGGGCACAGGTTTGGGTTTCTAGCCACAATTACCCCACGCTGACCATCGCCTCTCTCTAGCCACACCCTGCCAACACCCCCACTGAGAGGTCTGTCCCAGCCTCTGAGGACTCTGTGGGTGGGGGAGGGCTCATTGACTATGTTTTCCCTCGCTGGGATATAGACTGTGTATACCAGTGAGAAATGGCGATGAAACCTCCATGCTTTCCGAGTCAGGGGTCAGGGAGCAAAACGGAAATTCAGAGTGGAAAGTTACCAAGGCAGAGAAGGCGCAGGCCTCTCCGAGGGGGATGCCACCCCCTAAAAACACTTGGCCTATTTTTAGAAGCTGCGTGAATTTTCCTTGCAACTTTGAACCTTGCGGCTTTCACGTGGTTCCCCCGGGGCCGCCAAAATGGTTGATTTGGGAGCGAAGAGAGAGGACCAGTCCCGGGGACCGCATTCTCTACGTGTCGGGAGTGCAGCCGTGTGGTCTCGCCTCTGCGTTTCTTTGTTCAGAAACACCTTGACTTGTAGATAGACCCACTGAATCAGAGTCTGCAGGTGGGGCCCAGGGATCTGCATCTAACCAGCACCCGGGCGATTCAGGTAAACAACGCCAAAGCGGGAGAACCCTCGGTCTGGGGCCGGCAGTGCGGTAAAGTAGTTAAGTGCTGCTCTGTGGCCGTGTGACTCTGCCAAGGCACTGCCACCTGTTTTATCTGTACGGTGAGGGTGTAGGAGTCCCCGTGCCCTGGGGTCGCGGTGGAAGTCCAGGGACACCGTTCCCATCATGGCTGCGCACTGCATCTGGCAGAGTAGGGCGTGACAGGTAGGCAAGCAGGGAGGGAGGGAGGGAGGGAGGGAGGTAGTAGGTGATAGGTAGGCAGCCAGTTAGGAAGTAGGTGATAGATAACTAGGTGGACAGGCAGAGAGCAGAGGATAGGTGAGTAGGTAGGGAGGTAGGCGGGCAGACAGTCAGTCGATAGATGAACGGACAGGTGGGTGAGCAGGTGTGGGGGTAGATAGTGGATGATACAGTGAGCAGTAGCTGTCCCATCTCCCTGGGCTGTCACTTAGGCTCAGTAACTTAAGGACCACACTCCCGTCCTGCGGCTGCTGATTTGGTCTTTATTTCCGCCTTGCAAACGGGCCCCATCTTAGCGGCCCGTTCGCTTGCTTGGAGCTTCCGGTGAGCACGAAGCACAGAGCCCGCCTCCCGCTCCGTGGGGGCTGGTGGCTCCGTGGGGGCTGGTGGCTCCATGGGGGCTGGTGGCTGGGGCTCCCGCAGCTCCCCGGCCGCCCCCCCCCCCACCCTGCCCCGGCGCCTTGGTGCCTTGGTCTCCAGGCTGTCTCTTGGTCCTTGGCTTGCCAAACGGCACCTCGTTACCTTCCCGGTGTGACGGTGCAGCGCCTCTAATCAGGGTTCTCCTTGTGGCCGCCTTCTCTTTAGGTCCACGATGCTGGTAATCCCTGACCCCAAAACATACACAGGGAAAAACAAACAAGTGGTAAAGATTTCTCTCTCAAGGGGATTGTATGTTTTTCCCAATGGCCCCGCCAGAAAAAAACGACTCTGAAACTCCTTTTCTAAAACTGGAGGGGGGCTCAGCATCTCTGGGCATTCCTCTGCGGGGGGGGCGGGGGGGCACTTCCGGCCACACCCCTGCAGCTCCCCTCGTTCCCAGATGAGCGAGCACCACGGTTGCCCAGCGGCCCTGTCCCCCGAGCTGGGGCGTGAAACTTCACTGCCTCCCTGGGAGGAGCCTGCGGAGTCAGGTGACCCAGCAGCTACACCAGCCGAGCCAGAGACTCGGGATCCAGTGCAAAATGTTGTTCGTACATCAACGCATCCTGAGCGTGTCGTGTGCCTGCTAGCTTCAGGCCTCAGTTTTCCTGTCTTTAAGAACGGGGGGAGGGATAGCTGATTTTAGGGCTTCCCGCATTATACCATCCTGGGTGGGAAAGAAGTACCCAGACACCCAGAGCACTACAGTCTGGGGTGGCGGGGTGGGGGGGATTTTCTTGTCCCACGGAGAACACATCTGAGTGAAGCCCCGGGGCATCACCGACCCCACCAGCCCAGCGTGCACGTTGCTAGCCATCAGACTGTAGACGTTTTTGCCAGTTTTGGGTGTCGGGCATGGCGCTTTGCCTCGGCACTGTTTCCTAGGCTCGCTCTCCTGGAGGAGGCAAGCCTGAAGCCTCCCTCCTGTGCTCTGGCCCTGGAGGTGTGGCGGGTTCAGGGAGGCAGAGGGATCGGCCCTGACCTGCTCCCAGGGGCCTGCAGGGGCCGGTGAGCGAGCTGCTGGCCCAAGGGTGCTGCGTCCCGTCGAGGCTTGAGAGCTGAGTGTGGGTGCCTCTGCCTGCAGGAGACCCCGAGGGGGTGGCGGGGAGGAAGCAGACCCGCATCCAAGGCCCTCCTCACGTCTTGGCCTGGGTGGGATCCTGGCAGGGCCGGCGTCGCCTTCTGGAGTCCTCCCAGGAAGCGCTCAAGATTATGCCTGGTGAGAGGTCTCCTGACGCCTGCCCTGCCCTGCCCGTGAGCCGAGGCGGGGTGAGTGGCCCTCTTCGGGTGCCCCTCCCAGGCTCCAGGGCTGTGTGCAGCCTGAGCTCTGTCCTCAGGCTGCTCTCCCTGCAAGGACACGGGTCTGCCAAGCTCCCAGCTTTGTGAACTGTTCCCAGTCCTTGAGGGATGGAAACTGGGAGCAAGGGAGACCAAAAGCCCGGGGGGCCCGGCCTGCCTGCCGCGGGGCCGTCGACCCCACGGTCTGGTCTCTCTTTGGCGGGCGTGTCACCCCGGACCCGCTCAAGGCTCCTCGTGGAGACTGTCCAGGCTGTTGTCAGAAGCGAGTTCCTTCTAGGAATATGGCAAGAGGCAAATGACTTCGTCTGCAGGAGACTGCCTCGTCCGGGCTCCCGGCTCTGCGGGCATCCTCCCTCCTGAGACCCGTCCTGGGCTCTCGAGGGCGGCCGTGCGGGCCCAGCAACTCCGCCCCCTCCAAGCTGCACCTGCGCAGGGGCGCTTCCCGAGCCTCCTCCCCGCCTTACGCACATCCTGAGCCCTCGTGACAGAAAGGGACACCTACCTTCCTGAACTGAATGTGCCAAGACTCTTCCGTGAGGCCCTGCCACGGGGCTCTCTGAGATCATGTCAGCTCCCAAGGTCACGGCAGAACCTGTCTGGACAGAGAACCAAAAATAACTCCCTGACTCAAGCAGGGCTGGCTGCCTCCAGCCCCACAGGCCCTGCTCCCCTGCTCCGCAGCCCAGGCCAGGAGGCTCACGGTGGGCAGGACGTGGTGCAGCGGTTCAGGGCAGCCGTGACCCCGACTCTACTGGGGACGAACCCCGTCTTCTCCACAGCCGTAGTCTGAGTTCACAGCCATGATCGTGGCTGCTGCCCCCACTGAGCACTGATTCACATCAGCTGCCCTCCTGGACTCTCCCCCCTGGTCAACCCCTTCAGTCTCCACTGCTCCCCTCTGAGTTCGTGGAAAAGGAAGAAGGTCTGTGCCTCACTCCGGGGAGGGTGACCCTCGCTCTCTTGCTGTCCCCTGTGCTGGGCACATAGCGGAGCAGTAGACTCGTGAGGATTTTCTGAGAGGAGTAATTTCACCTCTAAGTACCTGAGCTGAGCGATCACTCACTCACTCACTCACTCGTTCACAGACAGCTCCCCAGGCTGGGCCTTGCGGATAGAGCGTGAGTGCAACGGGCTTATTGCCTGGGGCGGTAAGACCGGGCCGCTTGGGTCCACGGCCCCAGGAAGTGTGTGGTCGTGAGCATGAGTCAGTGGGGACAAGGTGGGCAGAGTTCAGAAGGCAGAGGTCTCGGGAAGAGGCGTGGGTTTGGGCCAAGCCACAGGGGACCGGTGGGAGGGCGGGGGGAGCCAGGGTGGGGGGGTGCATTCCAGGTGGAGGGAACAGCCCAGCAAAGGTGTGGAGGCAGGAAGGGCCTGGCATCTGAGCCGAGCTGAGGCGTTGGCCCGCTCTTTGCCTTCTGAGTACGGCATGGGGGACAGATATCTGTTCTCCTTCGGGCAGTCATCGTCCAGCACAGTGGGGGGTACGGCTGCACAGACTTGGCCGGAACTTCGGTGTGCGATTGGATAGAAACCCGCAGGCCCGCTGGGTTCCCCAAGCCATGACATCCTTGGGGGCGATGGCCCCTTTGGACTCCTCCTTCCAGGCAGGACCGCTGTCCCCTGGCTCAGCGGTGGGGAGGCTGGAGGGGTCCCTGGTCAGCATCTCCAGATTCCCACCCAGTTCAGAGAAGCTGCTGTCTCCTGGCAGCCCAGAGCCCCCAGGTCACAGGAACCCTACCGGGCAGAGGGGGACACCAGCCTTAGGTCCTGCTTCTCCCACGTTCCCCCTCCTCCAGACCAAACACTTAGGGAACCCCACCCCGAATCCTCAAGAGGCGCGTTAGGTGAAAAGTTGGTATGGGCTCTCCTGAGATTTCCGAGAACCCACCCGCTTTTTCTTACTTCTAGTCCCTGTAGACGCTGGCTAACCTTGGACGGCCGTCCAGTCCCCTCGTCCACCCTCTCTCCTCCCACAGAGCGGGGACAGGGCCCGGCAAGCTTGCTGTGATTCTCGGAGACCTGGCCCGCCTGCAGCCTGCGAGCCATGACTGCTGCCCGGAAGCTCGGTCTGTGAGGGGACAGTACTTACGTGGGAGAGCACACGATTGCTCCTGAAGGCGGAACAGACAGGAAATCTGGAGAAGGGGAAAGGATAGGCGGGTAAAAATAGGTGTGGACTCAAGGCAGCAGCCGGGAGCAGGGCGGCACCACCGATGGGAATTTGGAGGCGAAGCCAGCCCCGCTCCTGCCTGCTGGTGGCTCTTACCTACCCCGCCACGGCCTCCGTGCTCCCGCCAGGCACTGGGCCGCGATGTCAGGGGTCTGTCTCGGCAGTCTTGTGCGATGATGCTAACGTATATACTCACCCCGCTTTAAGTTCGTAGAGGGAGACTAGTCTCTCAGGCCTGGCCTGCCGTGCGCTTTGCCGGATTATCCTGGCTAAACTGTGTCCCCGGGTTAAGTCACTGACAATCTTCCGAAAACTCCCGGATCTTCTTGGGACCTTGCGGACCGCATGTCCGCGTGCTGATAGGCTCCTATGGGTCAGGAGCGCCCTGTGGCCAGGATTCTGGAAGGCCTGAGTGGCTGTGCACACAGGCTGGTGTTCGCCCGAGAGTGGAGTCTTTGCTGGGCCGACAGATGCAGCCTGGGAGGCCCATGGGACTGTGGGAAGGGTGCTGGGTCCCAGCCTCAGCGGTGCCGAGTGGCTTTGTGGCCCTGAGTCCGTCCCGGCCCTCAGGCCACATCCGAGGGCCTCTCTGTCCCTCTGCCCTGCTCCATCAATGCCTCCAGGGTCCCTGCTCTCAGGCTGCAGGGCTCCACCCAGGCAGAAGGGAGCTTCTCCCTCTGCGGGAGAGGCTCGCAGGCTGTCCGGCAGAGGAGGAGCTGGCCACTCCCCTAGTCTGGTTCTGACTGACGGAGGGGCGCAGAGCAACGGGCTCCTCCCAGAGAGGCGCCTCGGGGCCCAGGCGGCACCTTGCAGGGAGCCCTGGGGTGACCCCGCAGCACAGGGCCTTCGGATGCACCCTGCCATCTCTCCGGCCGCGTTATGGGCTGGAGCTGTGGCTGAGCCCATTGCCCAGGAAAACAAGGGCAGCCGTTAGACCGAGAGGGGTGGAGGGGACCCGCGTCCTCCTGCGGTGGGAGGCTGGGGTCGGGCCGGGGGACTCACCCTTCTGCACTGTGCACTGTCTTCCAGCTTGTGGCAAGCTGACGGGCATCAGTGACCCCGTGACCATCAAGACCTCTGGCTCGAGGTTCGGGTCCTGGATGACAGACCCTCTGGCCCCCGAAGGGGATAACAGGGTAAGTGCCCCCCCGTCCATCGGGCCTGGGTGTGAGGTTGTTTGGACAAGAGTGCCCTCGTGGGCCAGGCGAGCCTGTCTCCGTCCCCCGTGTGTCTGGCCCTCGCTCCGATGCCTGGGTGCCCACCCACCCAGAAAACCACTCCAGCGGTTGTGGCTTGAGCACAGCCTGGGGCCCCTGGGGGTGCGTTCCCGGGTCCAGGCGGCTTGGCAGAGGGGCCCAGGTCCCTCGCTGAGGTCCCTGTGCTAACCCAGAGCCCCAGACCGCAGGGATGGGTCGCTGTATGAGACCCTGAGATTGATCGCGGTGACTGTCAGAGCAGGTGGATCCGTGCACAGCCTCCGAGGCTCGACTCTGTCTCTCTGGCTGGGGAGGGGGGTGATGGGCAGGGAGGAAGGGGCAGAGGAAGGGGACGGGGGGAGGGGCGGGGAGGAGAGGGAGGGGGCAGGGGTGCTTGGAGTCCTTGTCCCTGGCTGCGGCCGCCCCAGACGTTTCCAGCCCCATCTCTGCTCCGGGAGAACTGCTTGGCCTTCCTTACTTTAATGACATCTCATTTGTATTTCATTTGTTATTCCTTTCAAGGCTGATGGAAACTCGCGTTCCTTTTTGATTTAGGGAAGAGGCTGTGTTCTTTTTTTTCTAGACTTCTCCCCTGGGTAAAAACGCAGAAAAGGAGAGAAGCGCAGGGCCTAGGTTGTGGTGTTTGAGCCCCTTTGGGGTGTGGGTGCGAGGGCTGGCTGGCTGAGCGCAGGGACGCCCGCACAGAGCTGTGACGGTGGCACTTAGAGCCTCCACCGGGGGAAGACTCGCCCGGGGTTCCCAGGGGAAGAAGGACAGAGTCTGGGCCACGCTGTCGCTGTCCCGCGGCCATGCACCCCGGCCCCGCGTGAACAGGCCAGACTCCGGGGCGGTTCCTGCCCTCCCTCCCCCTTGTTTTCAGGGGGTTGCGGAACATTTGGAAACTGATCACTTTCGTAAAAAGTCTCACCTCTTCCTTCAGGCAGGATTGAGAGCAGGGCGGCGGGGCGGGGGTTAGAAATCCGAGACCTTCTAAGGGCCTTGTCTGGGCGACTCTAATGGGAAGGGGTGGGTGGCTTTCTCTCCCAGAGATTCCTGATCCCCCCAGCTCCCCTCCCCCACTCGCACGCCTGCCGGGGAAGCATGAGGCATCAGCTCTTGTATTTGGGACAAGGGGTGGCTCCGGGCTTCTGGCACACTTCCTCCTGGGGAAGGTGGGTGGGGGACAGTGACTGTGGGCTCTCTGGGAGCCTGAGACTTGTCTGCCCACCCTCCCGCCCCCGCCTGGGGCGCCTTCCTGCCTTCCTGGCGTCCTCCAGCCCCTGCTGCGGAGGACTCTGGGGGGGCTGGCCAGGGACTGACTGCAAACCCGGGATATGCGTGCAGACACGGGTCTGCGGGGCGTTTCCGTTCTGTTTCCAGAGTCTGGACGGTCAGCTGGCGTTGGCAAGTTTTCTGACGGTTTGATTGGCTAGTTGTTATCCGGATCGGTTTTCTGGTCCACATCCCTCGTGGCGAACCCCAGCTCTGCTCTGGGGCGGCACTCGGGAAACAAAAACGAGGCGCGCAGGCAGGGCCCCGAGAGAGCGCCGCTCTCCGTGCCGGCACCGCTCACGCACTCAGGCGTGCGCGCAGGTCCGTCAACACAAGGGAAGGTAGCGGCTGGGCCTCGACACGCGTGCCTGCCCCGGTCGGGCCTCCCGCGACCCTCCAGCCACCCGCCAGTGTGGAGACCACCCTTACGTCTGCCGTTTGATGAGAAAACCCGGGTCCGGTCTCTTGCCTAAGGTCTCAGGAAAGGTCGGTCCGTGGGTTTATTAACGAACGTGTGCAGCAGGCTGAGTCTCCCGAGACCACGCTCTCCCCACCTCCTGCCTGCAGCCCGCCTCCCCGCCCCCTACACACACACACACACACACACACACACACACACACACACACACCCAGACAGGCCCTTGGGGAGCCTGGAGCCAGAACCAGTGACCTCGGTCGCTACGGAGAATGAACCCGAGTCGGGGGCACTGAGCCCGCGTCTGACGCTGCAGACGTGCCTCTGGCCCCCGTTTTGATGTCGCTTTCCTTTGTTGTAAACAGCACCGGGCAGAGGATCTCTCTTGCCAGAGATACCACGTGTCGGGGCTCCTGGAGGCCCAGCTGTTTGCCCGCCCCGAACAGGGAGGATGGAGGTGTGCGGGGCTGTTGAGGGCTGATGCATGCTCTTGATAATTAGACATCTATTTTCTGCTCGATGACTCAATCGCCCTCCAGGAGAGGAGGCCCTGGTGACGGACAGAGCGTGCCAGAGAGGGACGGCGGGAGGAGGCTTCGCGGGGAGCCGCCAGCAAGGGGAAGGGAGGAGCCGGGGCTGGCTGGTGGGGGCCGCTGGGCGCTGGGCATTCGGCAGCTCAGAGCCCGGCCCCCGTGTGGTTGGGGCTGATCGGAGCCGCACGCTTAGCACGGCCACCGCCAGCTCCCAGCCGGCTGCGCGACGCGTCCCCGGGCCCTGCCGTTGATGTGGAAGCGTGCTGTTTCGTGTGATCTGTTTCGTGTTCCCGTCCGGGGTGTCCCACGCACGCGGGAGACCAGTAACCTGCTCCAAAGGGAAACAGGAATCCGTGTCAGTGTCGGGGGCAGGCGCAGCGAGAGGCGCGCGGCCAGAGGCCGGGGGCGGGGAAGTTGCGCGGGGGTCCTTGGCGGCAGTGGGGGGGACCCACGGGGGGCCGCAGAGTAGAAGCCACAGCCTGCTGCTTCCCGATGCCCTTGCGCTGAGGTGTTAGAACAAGGTTAGCTCAGGGCGCCTTTGTGTTCTTCCTTGACTCCTTTATTAAGCACCAGCTGTGTGCCAGGTGCTATGCTGGCCTCTGGTGTCCTTCCACTGTGTCCAGATGCTGCCTTCTCTCGGCTGTGACAGGCCCACAGGCTTGTGGTGGCACCGGGACTCCAGAAGCTCTTAACCCTGATGCCGGGCTGTGTCCGCCTCCCCACCCCCAGGAGACCCCTTGCCCTGATTCTGAGACCTGTTGCCTGCTCTGTGGACCAACCTTCTAGAGTCCAGAACACCTTCCTTCCTATTGGCTGGCTTCTGCCGTGGATGTCCCAGGCGTCAGTCCCTCTGTGTCTACATCTGTTTTCTTAGGACAGCAGTCATGGGACTTAGGGCCCACCTTAACCCAGAGGCCCTCACCTGGAGATCCTTAACGATGTCTGCAAAACTCTCTTTTCCAAATAAGGTCACATTTAGAGGTTCCTGAATGTGGACATATCTTTGGGGGGGCCGCCATTCACCCCACTACAAAATTAAGAGCTCCCTGCCCCGGGGGGTTCCGGGGGAGCGTAGGAAACGGCCTCTGGGCGGTGAGCTTGATCAGTGGGGGGAGAGGGCATCGCGGTGGGAGCATCTCTCAGTCCCCGGGAGCCAGGGACTTGGCCTGGCAGGTGCAGAGGCAGCCGGAAGCTGGGGAGAGTGATGGTCTGGGGGTTCACTCGGCATCAGGCCCCGGAGCCAGCAGGGAGCTGATGGCATAACTGAGGGCACGGGGGCACAGGCCACTGGTTCCATCGTGAGATGCGCTCTGAAGCAGCCTGCTGTGGCCACGGCCGCCTCTGAGCCTCTGACGTAGGCGGCCAGTGGAGAGCACTCGGGGTCACGTCATCCATGCCGCGTTCTGTGAAGGGGAAACTGAGGCCAGGCAGAGACCGAGGGTCCGCGCCTGTATCTGGGACGATCTCTCCAGGAGTACTGGTCGTCCACAAGGCCCTTCCTCAAGATCACTGGCGCCTACGAAGGTCAAGGTGGGTGTGTTTCTGAATCCGGCCTCGCCCAGGGAAAGTCGTGTCTGCTTGGGCTCCTAAGCAGGAGCAAAAGAAACCTCGGGCCTGGGTGTCGCCCACACCCGCTTGCCATGCACCACACAGGTGTGCGGCCCTCTTCCTAGGAGGGGAAGGGAGGGTTTCGGTGGTCTTCAGCCAGGGGCATTTCCGGGCTCCAGGGCAAGACCTTGCGCCCTGCGGGCATAATGCCCGGTTCCGGGCCAGGCCAGCACCCCCGTGGCTCATCGGCCGCGCCGGCTGACACTGGGGACAGCATCACTCTGTACGGAGGAGGGTGGTCCACAGCCCCCTGGCCTCTCCCCCCCCGGATGTCAGGGGCACCCCCATCCCCGGGGCAGAGCCCCTCCTGGCTGGGAGCCCGGGGCCTGGCCACCTGGTGTGGGCATAGCTTCTGCCCACTGGCAGACCCACCAGACCCCTCTGGCCTCAGCTTTCTGTCTGAATGGGGGTAACGGCCCTCTCGGCACTCGGGTGGGCGTGAGAACCAGAAGCGGCAGGGGGCCAGTCCCGGCCACAGAGTCCCGTGTGTGTGAAGACAGACCTGTGCCCGGGCTTCTAGACACGGCAGTGCTGACCTGGGCCTTTACCTGGGTGGCCAGCCTTGGGTCTCAGGCGGAAGAGGAGTCCTTCCGGGAAGCACAAGTGCCCAGAGATGAAAAAGGTCTCCCGCCCCCACCCGGCTGTGAATGCCAAGTGCCCAAACATCTGGTAGGGTCTGGCCTCCAGCCGGGAGCTGGGGCCTGGGCCACCCTTTCGCGGCCGCCCCACACGTTCCAGAAGCTCAGCCTTGCGGGAGGGAGCCCTGGCCTTGGACCTGGGCTGGGAGCCAGAACTCTCGAACAGTCGGTTTCTCAAAGGGACCCCCCTGCTTATCTGCTCTGGGCCGGGCCCTGGGCTGCCCGGGAGGGGACACGGGGAGACGGTCTGGCCCCACACTCGCCCTGTGTAGCTGGGGTAATGGTTTTCCACTTGGTTTGTCTAATCCAGAGATGGGTCGTAAAAATCTTGGTGCTGGGGCCATGGTGGAAACCAGTCATGTGGGAGTGGTGGGGCCAGGAGGCGAGGAGCCCGGGCTGAGAGTCCCGGGAGGAGCCAGGCAGGGTCAGGTCCATGGCAAAGCAGCGGGGGCTCCAAGCCGGAGGGTCCGACCTCACCCGGAAGCTTTAACCAACACGCGTGCCTGGCTGCATCCCTGGAGTCCGGTGTGATCTTTCTGGGGAGTGGGCGTGCCCCGGGGCTCGAAGGGCAGCCGGGTTCCAGGCTCTAGGGGCTCAGCTGTGGGGGTTCAGGACGAGGCCGGAGAGTCGGGATTCCGTGTGAGCCTGGGGACGTGGAAAGGAGGGAACAGGCATTCCGGTCGGGGGAGGAGAGTGAGGAGAGGTGCCCTCTGTGAAGGCAGGGACCCCTCCTCTCGGGGCCCGTGGGGCTGTGATCATGTGCCTCTTTCTGCATAGAGTGTCTTGTCTCTTTGTGGTTAAACATTTAGCCCCTTGTGCTGATGTTCCCTCCCAGCCTAAATTGCATTTTCCAAAAGCATGGTACCCTGCATCCGATTTGCTAATTTCCGGAAAGAAAAGGCAGTTTACAAATCTGAGCAGTTCGATGCCCGTTTCACCCATCTCTGCCCACGGCAAAGAGGCCCCGGACCCTGGGGGTCTCTAGGGTCACAGGCCCACTCGTGGGGGAGGAGATGTCTGTGCTCATTCAGAGAGGGAGAGAGGCAGTTCCTGCAGGCACGGGTCAGGAGAGGGTTTGGGGGGGTGTCATTGGAGCCTGATCTTGGAATCAGTAGTGAGCTCCCCGTCTCAGGAGAGAGCCAGGCGGAGGCAGGAGGGCCACCCCTCGGCCGCGCAGTCACGGCCTCCGAAACCCCTTGATTCACGGCACTTGCCTGTTCTGATCCCAGACCCACATCACCGTGGGCTGGTCTGCGGGGGGTGGGCTAAGGGTAATAAAAGCCTCCAGACGAGACCCGGGTTTTTTGGCATATGTGTGTGCGTGTCTGTGTGTGTGTGTGTGTGTGTGTGTGTGTTTATCTCATTAAAAACAGAAAGCGCACCTGCCTCTAAGCATCCGAATGGATGCCTCAGGAGCGAGGTTATGATTTTTTGTAAATTTTTTAACGCGTGTGTAATGCCATGTCTGAAAGCCCCACACCCTTAATCTCTCCTGCAGCCGGCAGAGCCCTTGATGGATAAAGCAGCTGTCTCATTGCCAGACAGATGCACTGGGGGTGGCATTAGCCCGGCAGATTTTCCTCTGACTGACTGCATTGCTTTCTAATTTGCTCCCGTATTGGTGGAAAATGACTAAAGCGTTTTGTACAAAGTCTAGACCGTTTTCGAGTCAACTGGCATTTAAGCGATAATCGGAAATCTCTTCCACTGTGGCCCCAAATGGGGGCCACGACTGGGTTTGTTATCGTGGTGGCTTGTGACACCGGGGGCCCTGCACGAAGCCCACATTCTTCCTGGAGAAAAATCCCCCGCGTCGGGTGTGACAGAGAGATCCCACGCGCGGCGCCCCAAACGCCAAATCGGTGCCTTCCTGCCCTGCAGGCAGGGCAGCCGTGACGGCCTGGAGGGGCGAGAGGTCCCGTGTTCGGCGGCCCCTGGCTCTCGGGGGCTGGCCCTCCGTGGCGCCCTTGGCGATGGGCCCCCACGCCACAGGAGCCGCTGGCGGTTGCGGGCGTTCTCATCCGGCGCCGTCTCGCTGGCTTGGGGGTTCGTACCCTGATGGAGTCCCTTCCTTCCTCCCGTGAGTGTGAACACCTGCTGTGTACCCGGCTGGAGACGGAGCAGTGGACACAGCCCGAGCAGAGGGCTCCATTTCGGGGCCGGCGGCCCCCAAGCCCCCTCTGTAGGGTGTGCTCCCCCAGCCCTTCTCTGAACCGGACCCTTCTCTCCAGGCGGGGAGCAGCCCTGGGCCCTTGGACACGCGCCCTGCTGGCTCGGAGGGGGGACATGACGGGACCCCGTGTGGCCTCCCTGGTTCTCTCGGTGCCGGCCCGATGCCCGGTAGATTGAACCCGGAGTCGGGGGCGTGGGGGGGGGGGGAGTTGGTCCGAGGGGGGAGCCCTCCCCCCACCCCACCCCCAGCGGCTGACGGGTGTGCCCTCTCCGCAGGTTTGGTACATGGACGGCTACCACAACAACCGCTTCGTCCGCGAGTACAAGTCCATGGCCGACTTCATGACCACGGACAATTTCACGTCGCACCGCCTCCCGCACCCCTGGTCCGGCACGGGGCAGGTGGTCTACAATGGCTCCATCTACTTCAACAAGTTCCAAAGCCACATCGTCATCAGGTTCGACCTGAAGACGGAGGCCATCCTCAAGACACGCAGCCTGGACTACGCCGGGTACAACAACATGTACCACTATGCCTGGGGCGGCCACTCGGACATCGACCTCATGGTGGACGAGAACGGGCTGTGGGCCGTCTACGCCACCAACCAGAACGCCGGCAACATCGTGATCAGCAAGCTGGACCCCGTGTCCCTGCAGGTGCTACAGACCTGGAACACGAGCTACCCCAAGCGCAGCGCCGGCGAGGCCTTCATCATCTGCGGGACCCTCTACGTCACCAACGGCTACTCGGGGGGCACCAAGGTCCACTACGCGTACCAGACCAACGCCTCCACCTACGAGTACATCGACATCCCCTTCCAGAACAAGTACTCCCACATCTCCATGTTGGATTACAACCCCAAGGACCGCGCCCTGTACGCCTGGAACAACGGCCACCAGATCCTCTACAACGTCACCCTGTTCCACGTCATCCGGTCCGATGAGTTATAGTCGTGCCCGCCCGGAGGCCGAGGGTCCGTGTCCTCACCCGCGTGGGAGTCTCTGCGAAGCAGCTGCCAACATAAGCTCACGATGCTAATCATACACTGACTTCGAAACGATCATCAGCAGCGTTCTCTCCGTGCACTTCTGGTCCGAGCAAGAGGGCGACATCCTTGGGAAGAGACCCCCGTCTTTGCAGCTGGAACTGCAGTCCAGGGCTCCCTGACCGCCCCCCCCACCCCCAAGCGCCGCCCCCGCCCGGCCCCCTTTCCGGTCAAACAATCTCATACAGAAGCAAGGCAATGACTGTTGGCCGGCTCTCGGCCGAGAACAACCACTGTCAGGTCGCATGGACATCCCCCCCTAGATCGTGCCCAGCTCCGGTGGACGTGACCGCCGTGTCCCGACCAGGGCTCCCCCACCACCCCCGCCCCGGGCCGCTCGGGGCGTCCGCAGGGGCCGACGTAGGCTAGTGTAACTCATCCGTGACGGCTGCCGTCTCTCCACCTCGTGTCCTGTCTTAGCTGAGCTGAGGCTCGGCGTCCCCACGGACCCGCGTGGAGCGGATGGCCGCAGCGCCCACTTGTTTGAGCTTGTGTCCCCCGTAGATATATCGTGCCGCGTCCGTCTGTCCTTTCCTTGAGGCGGTAGCTCTGTGTGTTCAGTTGATGCTGTGAACGTTGTAAATGCCGTGCCGTAGTTTGGGGTAATAAGTGGATGGTTTTTGTTTCCAAAAAGAAAAAAAAAAAAAAATACTCAGTGTTCACCCTTAGAAAGAGGTAATCAAGTTCATGTTGATAGTAATCGAAGGAATTCTACTCCTCTTGTTAAATTACTCAGTAATGTAACCATGGGTGGCGAGGGCTTGTCTGGGGAAACTCCGTTTCCAGCGGGAAAGGAACGTTCCTGAGGGTAACAGAACGCGGGACGTACAGGTTTTAAGTAGAAATGAGGGGAACTTTGTACTGTCCAGTTATCTAAGGAACAATAAAGACAGTAGGAGATTACTGTTCCCTTTGTCATTCCTGAGGCTTTGGAAGGGACGGAGACTCCGGCCCCTTGTGACGTATTCCAGAGTCTGGGCGGTCCTCTGCCCCGGAGGACACACGCTCTCCACGGGTCTCTAACCCCCATCCCCCCACCACCGCCACCAAAAGCCTGAGAACCGGCCTGGGGCTCCACGCCCCCTGGGGTGAATCTGAATGCGGGGCTGCACCACGGGACCCCACCTCGGGGTCTCCTCCAGGGACATCTCTGGACGCAGTGAGGGACAGAGAACCTTGCGCATCCGAGGAGCCCAGGCCAACTCACAGGTGCCTGTCGATGCGGAGGGGGGCCCGGCCACACCCCCCACCCCACATCCCTTCCTGCTTTCTTGTTGCTGCCGGAACCCCAGCGTCCTTCTGCCAGGGAGCTCAGAGAGGCCCTGACCGGTGACATCAGGAGAGGAGGGGCGGGCAGAGGGATGCCAGCTCCTTAATTAGATCCTCGTCCCCACGAGCAAGACGGCTGTCACACCACTGCAGGACGCAGGACGAGCTTGCAGGGAAAGCTGGTCAAAGGGGGAGGCAGGGTCACACTTTCACGTTTTCACAGGTCTTCTGGGAGTGAGGCATCCAAACTCGTCCCCGTGACGGGTGGGAGCCGGTCATTCACGTAAGAGCCCCAAGTTTCGGTCAAGCGGTAATTCAGCCTCCAAGGCCCCTGCTGGTTCCTGGTGTGACACGAGCCCGTCCAAGCTCATCAGGCAGAGGCTGTTCCGTAATTACAGCTGCAATTATGGGCCAGCTTCTTGGGACCGTCCCCTAATGACAGAGGGGCCGGCAAATGTACAAATACCTGTTCTGAGTTCCAGGAACAAAATAATGACCCGAGAGGTCCAGAATGGATTTGCTGTCTCCGACTGAGTATTTGCTAGGGAAAATATTCCTCCAGGATATTAAATACGCAAGAAAAATGGTTCCATCCAGAAAGCAAATAAAACAACCGGCCAGCCACTAAATCTCCCAGATTCCAATAACTGAATATATTGGCTGATGGCAGGACATCTGTGGATGAATTTTCTTTATTAAAAGTCTGGCATGGCATCAAAACCCACGGCTCTTTGGGGGAACTCGAGGCCACGGCAGGAGACACCCAGTTCTGAGTGCGGCTGGGCCCGGGGCTTTCCCATTTCCGAAGTCCGTGATGGTTGACCCCACGCGCCTGTCCGTGGAATCTTCTGTGGCTCCCATAGACCCACGGGGTCCTGTAGACCAGGTGGGGGGAGGACGCCCACTCTCCAGCAAGCCAGCTGGAAGGGGGTCACGGCTGCGGGGGCGGAGGTCATCTCTGGCTCTTGGGAAGCACGGGGGCGCCATGCAGACGCCGGGTCACATCCGTGAGCAGGGTCAGAAAGGAAGGGCAGGGGCGCCTGGGTGGCGCAGTCGGTTAAGCGTCCGACTTCAGCCAGGTCACGATCTCGCGGTCCGTGAGTTCGAGCCCCGCGTCAGGCTCTGGGCTGATGGCTCGGAGCCTGGAGCCTGTTTCCGATGCTGTGTCTCCCTCTCTCTCTGCCCCTCCCCCGTTCATGCTCTGTCTCTCTCTGTCCCAAAAATAAATAAAAAACGTTGGAAAAAAAAAAATTTAAAAGGAAGGGCAGTGATGATTGCAGATCACTGAGCACACGAGACGGGGGTGGATGGTGGTCCTTTACTGGAACGTTCAACTGCATTCTCTTTGGAGGTTCCAAGGGGAACTCGAGCACAGACCACATTGGAAGCTGATGTTGGCACCCGCCCCGCCCCCACGTGCCCCTCTGACCTCACACGCACCCTGGAGATAAGGCAATGCTCCCTGTCTCCAGATCGGGGGCCTTGGGCTCCAAGAGGCCCAGTCGTCTCTCGGGGCAGCTGACCTTCCAACCCCCAAAACGGTGTCCACGTGCACAAGACGGTGAGGACCTACACGAAGGGAGGCATCTGAATGTTCCAGGCTCTTACAGGTCCCTGGAGAGGCTGAGTGGACGCTGGGGAGGGGCTGAGCCGAGGTTTGGACGCCGAGCGGTTCCTCGGGAGGAAGTGAACCCCCCCCAGAGGCCGGAGGGGGATTTGGGTCGGATCCTTGCTCAGCCCCCTAGCTGGCGTGGCTCCGAGAGACGTGGCAACTTTCACTGAAAGAATCAAGGCCAGGAGGAAGTGGCCGTGGAAACTTGGGTGCCACAGGGCGGGAGGCTGGATTCCCCGGGTGCACCGGAGGGGGCTTTCCGGGGCCTGAGGAGCCGGGAGCCCGACGGTCCATCCGATGCTGAGCGCGTTGGGCCTGGCGGAGCAGAGCTTTCTCAGTGTGAAGGGGCCACGGCAGATCCACTCACCATCGGGTAAGGTGTCCCTCCCTTGGTGGCCCAGACCTGCAGTACTGAGGAGACCGTCTGGAGAGAACAATCTCCATTTCCTGAATAAGTTGTTTCCGGAAGGGTCTCCTGTAATTTCATTTTAATAAATGTACTGTTAGAGATTGTTTTCACAGGCTGTGAGGACAGGGAGTCCTTCGGAGCCAATAACGAGGAGAGGCCTCACCCACACCCCCTCTTATACGAAAGGCGCCCCGCCTCTACTAGATTCCCCTGCCCCCTTGCTGTCCTCGTGTAGCAACTTCTCCTGAAGGCGACATTGGGAGCACAGAACTGTGCCCTGCTGCTTTGCACTGCCGTGTGACGTCCCATCGCGCAGAGGTGACACAAAGTGCTTAAGTCCAGACATTTTGCCAGGACTCTAAGAGCGCGGTGAGGTCCTGCCTTCTGAGGGATCCTTGGGAAACCCCCCTCCCGCGTGGTGCCGCACCACGTGCGTTTTGCAGACGCCGACCCCGGAGAGCAAGGAGCAGCCGGAACCCGCTGCCGAGTGGCAGGCTGGCCCTGAACCCGGGGCCACCGGGCCCTGCGCGCCACGCTCCCCGCCCTCGGCTTGCCCGTTGGCACGCACAGCATGTGTGAGTCACCGGAAGCTTGTTCATCACCCAGCAGGCAGCAGAAGGTGCCAGAACGGTGTGCCTGGTCCTCCAACCCCGGGGGCTGGTGAGTCACTGCTGCAGGGTGGCGGGGGGAGGGAAGGGACAGGGGTCTGTCCGGAGGGGGGGGGGGGGGCGGCTGGCAAGTAGGGGAGCAGGACCTCCCTCTGGGTGCCCGTCATCCTGCTGCCCCAGCACACGCGCCTCCACACACGTGTGCACGTATGGGTGTGCAAAGCACACGTATGCACACATGCGCACACACACGCACACCCTGGTTAATTCTAAGCCCCTGCAGGCTAGCGCCCGGGACCCGTCTCCGCCATGACAAAACGGGGGTGGTCACTCGCCCGGCCCCCTTCCAAGGGAGACTCCGCCCAAAGGACTTCGTCCACCGGCCCCGCCTTCCCAGCCTCCCGGCCCGCCCCAGCCCTGCGCCATCACATCCACGCATCCACGGAGGGGCTCCACCTTGCCTCCACCGCCCTTCGGGGCCTGGGCTCCCTGGCCTGACGCGGGCCGCGTGGGAGGGGTGCTGGAGAGCGTCCCACGTGACGCTGGCACCCGGTCCCCGTTCTCAGGAGGCGGCCACAGTCCCACGGCACCCCTGCCCAGCTGGCCGGGGCACCGGGCGTCGGCAACGACTTCAGGGCGCGATCCCTCGCTCTCCGCTTCCCGGGAGGGGGTGCGCTGCAGCCAGGCCCCACGTGACCTCCAGGCCAGGGGCCCTCCGGCCCTCCGGCCTCCCTTTCCTGCTCTGGGAAGCTTGTGTCCTGGCAGGGGATCCCTTGCCTCGCCTCCAAAGCACCGCTGTCCTCACGAAGCAGGTGAAGACAGTGAGCCCGGGGAGCCCAGCTGACGCCTGAACCTGTCAGCACCGCTGGTCGGAGGCTGACCTGGGATGCGCCTCTGCTGAAGGCACAGCTGTGCCTGGAGACGTTGGTGCCGTGTCATATAGCCGTCCCCTAACGGCCAGACTTTCGGCTGCCGGCGCCCCGATCCCGACCCCGACCCCGGGCCACCTTCCTCCCCCAGTCAGGCCTGGCAGGGGGCTGACGCCGTGAAAAAAAAAAAAAACCCCAGTAGTTTCCTGATTGATCTCCCCCCGCTACTGGCTTGAAAATCAGGTCTCCGAGAGCGATGTCACTCCCCCACACTCTCATTGTTTCATTTCTGCTTATCGGATTCTGTGTCGTCCCGGGGGGACGTCCCCTCTGCCTCCCTCCAACAGCTTCTGCTACAAGGACATCGCTGGCCCTCGGCAGGGGCGAGGAGGAGGTGCCCCTGCCCTCCACCCCCCACCCCCAACCCCAGCGCTCCCAGGCCCGGCCCTGCCGCCTCCTTTAATTAGCGGGACAGTCTCGGCTGTCAGCTCCCGGCTGCCTGTCTGGCTTAGGCCAGCGCCCGTTGTCTCGTTAAATCGGCCGTGGCAGACCATAATAAAGAAGAAAAACAGCGGCCGCACCAGGTGAGCGGAGGGGCCGATGCTTGCCCAGGAAGGGCCCAGAAAGGAGACATTCAATTAAAGTTTACTACGGCTCCAAGGCTCCAGGCCCGGCCCTCGCAACCAGGGGCTTCAGAAATGGCTGAGGACAGGGGCGCCCGGGGGACTCAGTCAGTTACGTGTCTGACCTCGGCTCAGGTCATGATCTTGCGGTCTGTGAGTTCGAGCCCCGTGTCGGGCTCTGCGCGGACAGCTCGGAGCCTGGAGCCTGCTTCGGATTCTGTGTCTCGCTCTCTCTCTGCCCCTCCCCTGCTTATATTCTGTCTCTGTCTCTCAAAAATAAATAAACATATTTTAAAAGTTTTTAAAAAGAGGAAAGAAAGAAATGACTGAGGACGGACAGGATGTGCTTCCTTGAGTCCGGCCTCCGGAAGGCTGTCTGTCCACGCGTGACCCCCGGGTGCCGAGGGGCTCTCCTTCTGGCCAAGGAGATGAGACAGTTCCAGAAGGCGTTCACCAGCCCCCAGTTCTCTGTTGCAAAACCAGCAGCTAATTTTGCCCGTAGAAGGGCAAAAAAATAACAGAAAAATTCAGGCAGCCTCTTCGAGCCAGGAATGATTCCGTAGGTACAGGCTTAATGTAAGCTGAGAGGAGATTTTCTGGTAAGAAACACCTTGTTCTGAGACGCTCGCCTTCTCTGGCCCCCAGCACGGGCTGTCAGGGCGTTTTGCAAAGGAAGCCACAGGGACACGTAGGCATCTAGCACTGGGAGGGGGTGCCGCCCGCTGGAGGCCAGCGTCACCTGGTCAGACCCCTGCTCCAGGGCTGGCCGGCGGGGCCCCGGGGGCCCTCAACTGACCCTCCAGGGCTGCGGCTTCCAAAGGCACCGCGGTGAGGACCCCCCGAGCCCACCCTTGCACAGCATGGAGGCTGGGGCTTCGGGATGGGGATGCTGGGGCCCGGCTAGCGGTCCGTCGGTGCCCCTGACTCCGGAGCACGGCGTGCTGGGTGCCAGGAGAGCCCCTCGAGTTCATCCCACATTTCGTCTCGGCGGCCATCCCATCACAGGGGCCGGGAAGCCCAGGCCGGAGCAGTCGGTGACCTCCAGCGGCCTTGGGGACGGGTTGGCCGTGCCCACCACCTTGCTGCACTCAGGGAGCAGCCTCTCCGACCACGGACGGACAGCCACAGTGACAAGCCCCCTCTTGGAGCCACAGGGCCACACGGTCTCGGGGAGACCGCAAACATCGGGTCTGCTCATCTCCGGCGTGGCATGGCAGGACCTTTGTGCCCTCTGCCCGGCACGTTTGCCTCAGAGGCTTACAGGGCAGACTTTCTCTCCACCTGAAGGTGAACCCCACCTGCAGGGGCACGTCCATCACCTGCGTGCGAGTCTCTGGGTGTCCCCGGGGCCCAGCTCTGCCCCTGCATGACGTGTACACATAGTCCCACCAGAGCATCGAGGAGGAAGGCTGGTTCAAGCTGGGCACGGGCCTTCGAAAGGCAAAGGAAACTCCAGCTGCGGTCAGTTCTCCGTTCCAATGGAGCAAACCTTTCCAGATGTCCTCGGAGGCGCCCGCCGTGTGCGGAGACGAGGTTGTTCGCGCCCTCCGGCAGGCCGTCCCCGTGGGACGCAGGACCTGGCCTGGCTCTGGTTCTTGTCCCCTTCCCCCCCCCCCCCCGCCCCGTTCTGGCCTCTGCACACTTCCTCCCTGCTGCTCAAACCCGAGTCGGGTGCGACGCAAGAAGGACGAGAAGGACCCGAGAGCCCCAGTGCCTTTGGGGCCGTGGAGGTCACACCATCGGTGCCTCTGCTGTAGCTCGAAATCGCCCAGGCCCCACATCAGGGGAGGCTGCCCGCCTGACAGCGCAGCCTCCCCCTCCGATGTCTCGGCGGAAGGAGCTAGAAGCAGTTTGCTGTGTGTGAATTATTCAGAGCAGCCGAAATGAAATGAGGAAATGAGGCGACGGGTACAGATACAGAGAGTCAGAAAACAGATCCTACTCCAAAGAATGCGTAAGGTTGACGGTGAAAACCAATTAGCTCTGAGTTACAGAAACATTATTTAATGAGGTGCAGCCAGTTGTTTCGAGAACGGTGCCCGTGAATTGCGTTTCTGCAGACAGCCTCACTCGCGCTGTTCCGCGGCCTCTTCCGTGATGTTTGCTGACCTCTGCTGCTTTATCACGTGAGCTCCCGGGGGGGCAGAGGGCCCTGGGGCTCGGCCACCGCCGGGGCCCCGGGCCGCACACCTGGGCCGGCACACAGCACGGGCCTGCGGCAGATTGCCAGGGAAGGGCAATCTGTTGCGTCTCCATCTCGTGGACTCGTCTCCACGTGCGCCCCTCGCGTGCGTCCCCACCCTGGCCCCAGACAGTGTCCCTGAGCCGCGGCCTCCACCCACCTGGACTGGCCCCAACCACGGGTGTCACGGACGTGCCTCAAGGCGATCGCCCAAGCCAGCGGGACAGACGCCTCCGCGGAGCCGTGCGATCCCCCTCATGGTGAAATCATCCCAATCTGGGCTCCGCTGGCTCTGGGTCTGGGGCTCGCTCAGACCATCTCCAAACACGCTGCTCGTTTAAGCTTCTCTGTGAAACTTGTTTGCCCCGAGACGGGGCATCCCCTGTGGGAAAGTGGGAACAGAGCTGCTGTGTGGACGTTAAGACCATCGGATAACAGATCAACCAGGCAAAAGCTTCAGGGCTCTAGAATTTTCCCTGACGGCGGGACATGGCCCTGGGGCTACTTGGTCTGGTCTAGAATTTTCCTTGACAGCAGGGGCACTGGGGCTGGCAGCCCTGGGGATGTGGACCATGACCTCGCTCGTCAAGGTCACCTGTGACATCGTGCCCAGGAGCCTCCCTCCGGGCGGACGCACAGCATGAGAAGTGAGAGGCAGGTGTGTCCCCGGTGCTGCAGCCACGGGTCAGGCTGACCTGCCAGGTTGGCTGGGCGAAGCCATGGCTTTCCCTACTCGCCTCCCCCTCTGAGCTACCGGACCTCGATGCCCAAGGAGCTAAGGCTCTTCAAGCCTGATGTTCTGGGGCTCCCCGCACAGGCGCCTGCTGTATGGAGGGCCCTGCAGCCGTGGGGGACACAGAGACCCATAAACCCGGGTGTCTGCACAGAGGGGGGTGAGCTCAGGGCCTTGTAAATGGCCAGAGGGACCCTCCGTTTCCGGGGCTGCTTTGACGCATTGGTCGGCGTGGGACGTAACCACCTGCTTCTGAGCTCGGTTAACCAAACAACCGTTCATCTGTTCACCCATCCAGAATCTCCGGAGCACCTACTATGTGCCGGGTGGTGCTTTGGGCACCGGGGATGCGGTGGTGAAGGCAGGCCCACCATGTTGGGGGTGGAGGTGGAGGGGGCAGCTAGAAATCAGAAAGCCCACGGCTGCTGGCAGCAGGGGTGGGGAGGGATGGGAGAGAAGGTGCCTCTCCCGGGAGGCACCGTCCACGGGGATCCGAGTCCCCGGGACGGACGCACGCCTGGCGTATGGGAGGAAGAGCCAGCCAGCAGGTGTGGCTGGAGCCAGAGGGAGGAAGGACAGGGGCGCAGACGGGAGGAGGGGAGGGTCGCCGGAGAAGTCGGGGTACCCGGTGCCGTAGCCCCTTGGAGAAGCTGGGAAAGAGGGGGGCAGCCGGGGAGGGGCCCGGGGCCGAGGGCAGGTCTGCGCAGGTGGGGACGCTGGGCCGCAGGGGGGCCGTCAGGGGGCCGGGCGGGCAGTTGCAGGACGCAAATCCCCAGGGGTAGAAAGGGACTCACGGGAACAGGGGCCCGTGGTGGGTCCGGGCACCCCACTCCTGGCAGCGGTAGAGCTTCGGCAGACGCGCGGTGGGGGCCCCGGGGGACGGCGGCCCCTTTCCGTTTGCCCCTGTGTTCTCAGTGCAGAGAGGGGAGGTCGGCGTCAGGTGAGGGGGGACTTGGGAGAGGGGGCGTAAGGTCTCGGGTTTCAAGGCAGTGCTGTGAGTCAAAGGCCCCTGGGCAGCCACATGCACACAGAGCAACAGATCGATGGGTTAACCACGCGGGGGCCGGGCCTGTCGACCGCAGTGAGAAGGTCACTTCTCACGGCACAGGGAGCGAGTGGGAGCGAGTGGGAGCGGGGTGACCGGGAGGGGTCATAGACGCCGTGCAGGTCAGGCGGGGTGGCCATCTGTCGTGAGAGCACGGCCCTGTCTGAGGACTTACAACCCTGGAGGCTGGAGCCAGGATTTGGGAGGAGGAGATACCCCGGGGTGACCAGGTGAAGGGCATGACCCACTGCCAGGGTGGCCCCGGTGGGGGGGCAAGCAGGCCAATGGAGCCGAAGGGCTGAGCGGCCGCTGGGGCAGGACCGTGCACAGAATGCTGCCGGCAGGTTCCGCAGGAGACGGGCTGGGGCTTCACAGAGCGGGGAGACGACAGGGTTGGACCACTTGGAGAAAGAGCCCCCCACTGGGGGACTGCAGGGGGCCAGGTCCCAGCCCCGGGGGGACCAGCCGTCCGAGCAGGAGGGAGGAGGGAGGCGTGGGGCTGAGGCCAGGAGCAACGCAAGGGCACCTAGGTCTCAGAGCTTAAGGAGGCAGCTGGGAGCGATGGCCTGCCAAGCCGGGCTCTCTGGGGCTGGCCACCTCCCTTCTGGATGAGAAGGGTCCAATCTTAACAGGTGGAGCCTCCAAGGGGGCGGGTCCAGGGAGGGGTTTTCAGCAGATGCACAAAGAACTTTCCCTGGGTGGTGAGCTCCCCACCACTGGCCATATGCAAGCGGAGAGGAGGAAAAATCACCGGCGGGGTGCCTGCTGCGCGAAGGCAGGGCCGGATCTAGCGACCTCTGTTCTGTCCCCGGCCCCCATGGGGTGCGAGCCTGAGTCTCCCTGCAGCCTCTGCCCGCTGGACCTCGTTGACGGGCCCTGGGCCATCCACCCGGCACCTCCAGGGCACCGCCCCGCCCGCCCGGGGCCATCTGCTTGTGCAGCGGGCCAGATGGGTTTTCCGCACACCAGCATCCGGCTCCACACGCCCCCCCCCCCCCCCCCCGGCTCCCGCAGCCCGAGCGCACCCCCGGGATGACATCTCAAAGTCAGCAAAATGTGATTTTATTGATTGGAGATGCTGGGCGTGTCGATTTCCTGCGCAGGGAAAAGCATGCGCTGCCCGGTCGCTTTCTTAAGTCGTAAAATGCGTTGTGCGCGTAAAAGGGCCTCGTAAAACACCGGCCACCGCGCGCTGCTGGAACCGCTGGCTTTCTAAATCAGGGAGATGAGTCTCAGACGAGCCTCGGTCTCCCTTTCTGCTGTAAAACGGTCTCCCTTGAAACTGGGACGGGAGTCAGCCAACATGTCCCCGAGGCTGCCAGAGGGCACAGGACACGGCCCTGGGGGGGCCGCGTTCCCAAAAGGTGCCTGCCAAGGCGCAGGGTGGCGGCCACGTGTCACCCTGAGCCTCCCCTCCCCTCCAGGGAGGACCCTCGCTTCTCCGGGGGAGAAGCTTCAGGGCCTGGTGCTGGCCCTCCCGAGCTCAGTCCCGGATGCTTCCACTCGCGGGCACGCTGGGCTCTCCGCACAGATTAAGAGAGAGACCCTCCCGAGTACCCACAGGGTCTCTGGCCCGCGGTCTGATGGACGGCCCGTGTTCTCTCTGACACGTTGGATGAGCAGCAGCGAGCGAGCACCAGGTTCCCTCCTCTCCTTCCAGGCGGTACGCGGGGACCCAGGGGCGTCCGGGGGCATCCGCGAGGATCCGGAGGGCTCGGTCCGTCCTGAGCCCCCAGCTCTTTGCCAAAAGGAATGTTGAGCAGGTGCCACGCGTGGCTCACGCCGCTTCTGCATTCCCAAGGCCAGAGTCGGTCTGTGACCCCCATCTGCGTGCAGGGGAGGCTGGGGGAGGTCGTTTCCCGGAGGCCGGGGAGCCAGGAAGCCGGTGAAGGGGACCAGATCTTGCCAAAGCGGTGAGGATAAAAAGCATACCTCCGGGGACCTCTTGGGCCACAGCTTCACGGAGGCTGCAGGTGCAGCGCTGGGCGATCCCAGGTAGGTGACTCAACCTCCCTGAGCTCGTGGCCTTGGTCCCCAGAGGAGAGGCTCACCCAGGTTGGCAGGGCTGCGGGGACCGGACGCAACGTCAACACAGGGCGAGGCCGTGCTGCGTTTATGCTGCGGGTACCTCTCACCCTGATCCTGCAGCCTCGTGGGCCGTCCCTTTCACCCCTTCATCCATCCCTCAAGGACGGGGCCAGCCGGGTGACTGACTCCAATCGTGCACTCAACGTGGGTGGATCGGTAAGTGAGATCCTTCCAGAAGGCACGTGGGCCCTTTTCAGGACAAAGCCAGCTCACGGAGGGGCCAGGTCCGTGACGGACGCCGCCTGCCGGCGGGACAGGACCTCCTTGGGCGCTGGCTGTGCCCCTCCCGTGGCCACCATGCCGCGGCCGGGGACTCCGGTCACCCGTTGGCAGGAGAGCCATCGGGGGGCGATTCAGGCCCCCATCCCGGGCGTGAGGCGGCGGGACCTGGAGTGGCAGCAGGCAGCCACGGAGGGCTCTGAGCGGGGAGCAGGCCACGCTGGCCGTGCTGGAGAAGACGGAGGCAGAGCGGAGGAGGCCTGGCTGCGAAGGCAGCTGCCTGAGGTCACCACGTCAATCTCCACGCAGAGAATGGAAACTGTGTGGCTCCTGAAGGTCACACGAGGGAAGGTGAAGGCAGAGCCAGAACTAGGGTCTCCCCGCTGGGCCCGGCTGGACCAACAGGGCGGGAGGGGGCTCAGCCAGGCGCCCCGCGGCAGCGAGCGGCCCAAGCGAGCGGGGCCCCACTTCCGTTTCTCCAGAAAACAGCCAACGTGTTTTCCCGGGCAGTCACACCGGGCCGCAGGAGGCGTGCCGCGGCTCAGACCCTGGTGACAAGTCAGGGCCCCCGGCCGAAGATCCCGGGGGGGGGGAGCGGCGGCTGCTCCCGCTCGTGCCGTGGGAAGAGCCCGAGAACCCGCAGGAGGGGCCCCCGGTCCGGGCAGGAAGCCAGGGACCCTCTGCTCGTCCGTCACCGGCCGACTGCTTGCTTCAGCGGCCTCTGGCGGGGCTGGCGCGGACACTGGCAGCCGGTTTCCGAGCATCTGGCCACATTATTTAGCTGCTTAATGACGGCAGGAGAAGCGGAGAGCAATCATGCACGTTAGCATGCGACGCGTTCCACATCCCTAATTGCGTGTCGCAGCCACTCATGGAAGAGCGCTGTGCACCCCGCCTGCGCGGCCGCGGCTTCCCGAGGACCAGGCCCCCTTGCAGCCACAGCCGGCCGGTTTGTCGGGGGCCCCAGGGCTGCTGCTCTCTCAGGCACAGCCGGAGCCGGGGTGGAGGGGACAGACGCACACAGGAAAGGAGGGAAACAGGCCGGGGACCCTGCGGAAGACGGAGTAGCAGCCCCCACGACGTCCTCGTCCTGACCCCAGAGCCTGTGAACCGTGACCTCACACGTCAGGAGGGGTTGGCAGATGCTGAAGACCGACGTGAGCCATCGATGGTTCTGGAGGAGGAGGGATGACCCAGTGGCCTTCAGGGGTCCTTACCTGAGGGAGGCGGGGGTCAGGGCGGGGAAGACGCTGCTTTAAAGAAGCAAGAGGACGATCTCGCGGTCCGTGAGTTCGAGCCCCGCGTCGGGCTCTGGGCTGACGGCTCAGAGCCTGGAGCCTGTTTCGGATTCTGTGTCTCCCTCTCTCTCTGCCCCTCCCCCGTTCATGCTCTGTCTCTCTCTGTCCCAAAAATAAATAAATGTTGAAAAAAAAAAAAATTAAAGAAGCAAGAGGGGCCTGAAGCAGGGTGTGGGGACCCCGGGAAGGGCAGGGGAGGGAGGGATTGGCCAAGAGCTTCCTTGTGCACCCCCCACCCCTGCGCCTCGCTGCCCGGACGCGGGTGTGCCGGCAGGCCTGTGTGGCTCCTTAGAGCAGGAGCCCCAGGAAGCAACAGGGGGGCCCTCCCTCTGCCCCTTGGGCCTGGGGGTCTCAGGGAGCTCGCAGGGGGGCGGACCGTGTGGGTGACAGCGGGTTCTGTCCACACGCACAGAAATGCGGCCAGCTCCGAAACACGTACGTGGGCCCCCAGGAAGGGGCTCTCTCCTGCCGGGACCCCTACAAGTGGGAGGGGAGCAGGTGTGCTGGGGAGGGCACTGGGCTTGGGTCTGGCTGCCGGGGTGTCCCTGACCATCCCGAAAAACCTCGTCACATCGCCCTAAAAGACCAAGTGGGGGAAGGAGGGAGTTCACTGATGGGTCCCAGGGGGAGGGGGAGGGGCAGGGGGTGGGTAGACACAGCTCCTCCCCGCCCCCACCAGCTCACCGCCTCCTGCTAATATCTGAGGAGGGGAGGGCCACCACTAACCCCTAACCACCGTGCCCCCCCATCCCCCAGCACAAGCAAAGCCTGGCACTGAGGGAGGCAGAGGGGGAGGGGGAGGGCAGAGAGGGGAGGGGAAGGAGGGAGGGGGAGGGCAGGGCGGGGAAGGCAAGGGAGGATTGAGGAGAAGGGAAAAGGATTTGGAGAGGGGCAGAGAGTTGGGGGGGGGGTGTTCCCTGGCCTGGGTCCCTTGGCTGCTCTTTGGTGAAGCCCTATCCCCCTCTACCGTGCCCTTCACCCCAAGCAGCTGGAGCAAAGGTCTGCACGCTCTCCGGAAATGCCTGCAGAGCAAGAGCGGATGGTGACCTTGCGTTTTAACTTCCAGCAACTCCGAGGGATGGAGCCCCCTCCCCCCAGGAGGAAGGACAAACCCCGGGAAGGAACCTGGGCCATCTGTGGCTGTGGCCCGCCCCTCTGCAGGGGGGCGGGCGGTCAGGAGAAGGGCTGTGTGGCGGGACCCCACCTGGTCCTCCCAGGAAGCTGCTGGAAATCACCCTCCACCGTGGGCTCTAACCCTGTGATGGAACTTGACGGAAGGACTGAGCTAAGAGACACCTGGGGGTTAGGGACAAATTTAGACCGTGCGTGCGTGTGAAAGTGCTGAGTCACGTCGCCTGTTTGGAAAACAGAGAGCTAATTAAGTTCGTGTCAGGGAACAGAGGAGGCAGTGGAAAAAACCTGCTCAGCTCACAGAGGGCCCAGGTCCCCCCTCCTGCGGCACGGGGACGGCAGGGCACGGGACGAGGACCCCGGGGGGCAGCTGGCCTCGCCCCCCCAGAGGGAGAGCAGGATCCGGAGAAAAGTCAGGTGTCTGCACCTTGAGGCCTGCCAGGTGGGCTGCTGGAGGGAGGGACGGGACTTCCGGCACCCTCCTCCCGTATGCACCCCACCTTCTTTTCTCACCCCAGCACTGGCTCCCCCTGCTGGGGCAGAGCCCGAGCGAGCTCTGCCCTCACAGCTTACGGTCTGGCAGCCAAGACACGTGCGGGGCACGGCACGGCCCAGCATCCGGTGGCCAGTGGCCGGTGGCCGGCTGCTAAAGGTGCCGAGGGAGCGAATTCATGGGGGAGGCCAGTTGTGCGGGGGGCAGGTGGGGATGATTGGAGCCCGGGTCTGAGCAAAGCCCCTGGCATTTGACTTCGAGTGGCTCGCTTTGCAGACATTTGCAGGCGCCCATCCTGGGACACGCTGGTACAGGGGGGCTCCCCAAGGAGCCCACGTCCAGGGGGACGTGCGCCCCATTCAAACGTTAACACGCAGGATGGGGCCGTGAAGCTGGGTCCTCTGTTCCCCGCACCGGCCCGTCTTCCAGGCTTCACCCCTCGGCCTTCCTCATCCTCACGGTGTCGGGGGCACACAGAGGGAGCGAGCCCGGGGCCGGAGGTCCTCCCTGCCTCTCCGCCGCCCCTCCTCTGGGAGGAGACGCCCGCCGTGGCAGTGCCGCAACCCCGCAGGTCCCTGGGGGGTGGTGTCGGGAGGGGCTGACTCCCTCCGAGTCTCTGAGAGGCTGTGGACTCGGCAGCCCGGACTCCCCCGGGCCTGGCCAGCAGTGAGGTTCAGGGGAGGTCCTCGCCAGGGGACAGAGGCCCTCATTCAGTTTGGGGAGAGGGGATTGGTCCCAGGACCCCTGCTGACATCACACACGGGTGCAGAGGACCGGTCCGGAACCCTTTCCCGAGGACGGGTGGGCAGGGAGCCGGCAGGTGGGACCACCAGGACGGGACGGTGACTCCCAGCCCCTGCCGTCTGCCCCTGACAAGCTCCCAGCCTCATGGCCCCCTAAGTGCGTCCCAACCACTGTGGGCCCCGACGTCCTGCCCTCACAAACAGGCCTTGGCGAGGGCCGTTCCTTCTGCTGGGAGTGGCCTCCTCATCCCAGGTCTCAGATGAATGTCACATTCACAGTGACACTCTCTCTGTTCCGTTAGACTTGGCCAAGCCACAGATGGTTTGCCGAGCAGGGATGGTTTGCCAATTCAGCTTCCCGGACCCAGACTTTTTTGGCCTCCATTCTGCCTCCCCTTTGTCTTCATGGCCCAAGATGGCGGCCCGAGCTCAAGCCCTCACATCTCTGTCCCAGGCATCAGGAGGAAGGAGAGGACAAAGAAGAAGCAGGTCACAGGGTGATCACCCAACTGCCATTTGGGGACCGTCCCCAGAGCTGTCACATGACACTTCTGCTTATCCCACTGGTCACACAACTACTGTCACGCAAGGGATGCTGGGAAATATTTTCTCCCCTGAAAACTGGAGCACCTGGGCCATCTGGTGTGCCTCAGATGCCCCTCGGGAATCTTCCAGCACGTGTGGTGCGCGTCTCCTGCTCCACGGAAGCCGTGCCCAAGCCCCTGCAAAAGCCCCGTCGTGTAGCCCAGGGCAGGGGTCCTGTCTGGGTGATGGAGAAGGATCCCAGGGAGACCCACAGCCCAGGGAGGAGGGGGAACACGTGCCCCTCCCCCCTGCCCGGTGGGCACAGGTGAGCCGGCCCGGGGAACATGACCACGGGAGACGGTTGACCCTGGACCGCGTCCCTCAGGATCCCCACCAGCCCCGCCCGGAGCCAGGAGCCCCGAGGCAAGTGCCACGTGTGGCTTCCGAAGCGAAATCTCTTGTTCCTCGAGAAGAAGGCTGTCAGAGCCCGCGTCTCCTCACCGCCCTCCTGGCTTCCCAAGGTCAGAACACGAGAGGCCCCAGTCCTCCTAGCTCCCAAGGTTTGGGGAGCAGGGTGGGGGGAAGTCAGCACCAGCAGGGGACAGCCGCACTGGGGCCTCTGGCCGAGCGGCGCGGGTGAGTTTGGCCCCAGGCTGATGTCACTCCCTGTGTCCGGGGGAGGGGGGTTGCCAAGGCCCGGACGGGTGGTGGCGTGGTTCTTCCACACCAGGTTCCCAGACTCCGAGCGGGGCCCAGAGAGGCTGAGTGAGGACGGCGGGCAGGGGAGGCCTCTGCTCCTGAGCCTTCCGTCCTCCGTCCTCTCTGGAGCCTCCCTGGAGGAGGACACCCTCTTCTGCCCCAGGGGTGCCCCGGCCCCCTCCGGCCCTTCCTGCAGCCCCGCTGGCTGGGCAGAGAGTCCGGACGCACGCTGGCCGGCATCCGCTGAGCACCCGCTCCCAGCCGGGCCCTTCCAGGCAGGGGCGTGCCAAGCGCTCAGAGGCCCGTCCAGCCCCGGCCTCTCCTCCTTACTCTAGACTCACCCACCGGCATCTGCACGCGGACGTCTGGCGGACATGTCTGCCCAGCGTGTCCCCGTCACCTCCAAAGCCCCCGCGCCGTCCCGTTCACCACACGTCACCACATTCCCCCCGCGGCTCAGACGGGAGCCCCAGGACGAGCCGTAGGCCCCGCGGTCCCTCCCCCGATATCCGGCCAACGGTAAGAGGTGTCCGTTCACTCAGCCCGCGACAGCTCGCAGGTCCTTCCGCCTTCACGGGAACCAGCTTCGCCTTCTGGGCCTGAGCAGATGCCCCCAGGTCCCCACCCCACCCCGCCGCCCCGCCACCCAGCCTCGGTGGCCCGTCAGCGGACGGAGGCTGCAGGCTTTGGCTCCCGCCGAGGTTGGCTCCGAGCTCCCCCCAGGGTCTGGCGCTGCTCCGGGGGAGGGTCCCTCCCGCCCGTCCCAGCTCCCAGGGACCCCAGTGGCCCTCAGCTTGAGGCAGCGTCCCTGAGTGTCACTCTGGTCTCACTTGGCCTCCTCTCTCCTTCTCTGCTGAGGACGTCTGCCCTTGGATTTTGTTCCCACCTAAACTAGGATGATCTCATCTCATGATCCTTAACTTAATTACATCTACAAAGACTCTTTCCAAGGAAGGTCATAGTGACAGACGCAGAGTAGGCATATCTTTTGGGGGCCACTGTCCACTCCACTAGAGTGTGTCCCTTGTCCTTCCCATCTTCCAGCATCTCCGCACCTGCAAAAGCTTCACCTCACCTTCCTCCTTCCGAAGGCAGCGCCCTGTCTGTCTGTCTCGTCATCCTCTGTGCCTGGAGTGGGTGGACACTCTAAATGCCTGTCTTCTGCTCCGAGGAATCCCAGGCAGTGTGTAGGCGGCCAGCAGGAGACCCTGCCGGGCCCCCTGGCCCCAGACAAATAGAAACCCAGGGTGGAGACTGGACCAAGCCGCCCCCACCGGCCGCGTCCACAGGCCCCTTGGTCCGCGTGAGAGCGCGAAGCTCAGGCTCCCCGAGGGGCCTGCACGACGGTGCGTGGCAGGTGCCCAGGCCCTCCGCGGCCGGTCTGGGAGCACAGAGGCACGTTGGCACCAGATGTGACTTGTGGGTGGGCACCAGCCCCTCGTCAGGCTGGCAGCTCGTTAAGGCAGCTCAGGAAGCAGCCGAGGGGGCGAGTTCACAGCGGCGGGCGGGGCGCACGCTTGGGTCTGACTCATCATTATTTTACAGAAGTTCAAACACGAGGAGGAGGTGAACGTGTGACCCACTTCTGCCGGCTGATGGGCACCGACACTGGCAGGAGTGCCATGGCAACCAGACGCACGGGTTTCATTACAGCAGCCCACGGCGCTTTCTCACCAAGATTAATGGGGAACAGACACCGTCACCTCTCACAGCCAGGGAAGGGGGGGCGGGGAAGGATCAGCGGGCTCTATTTACGAGCGGAGCCCCTGTGCACCCCGCCCTCCGCGGCCAGCTGCGCCCACGTACCTGCTGGGAGCTTGGGACACCCGGGGCCGCGAGGCAGGGCCGTGCCCGACCCCCTCCTCTGGTTCCCAAGGCCCCCAGTCCCGTCACCCAGAGCGGACCAGGGTCCCAGCCCGAGCCCCTGACGCCAGACCTGATCCCCCACCCCCTGCCCCCACTGCCCCCCTTCACTGAACCGAGGCTGGCTACTAACTTACGTGTCTCTTCCTCCAGGGAGGCCTCCTTGACTCCCAGACCTCTGATGTCCAGATGTGGCCCAAAGACACAGCCTCAGTGCAGAAACAGGAGCGTCTTGTTCCAAGTAGGATTGACATTGGTGAGCTCGATGGGGCATCCATTGTGTCCTCCACCCCAGAGTGAGGGCTGCCCAGGTGGGTGTCCTCCTGCCCCGTCTCACCCCTGTGTTGCCCACTCACTCCTGGTTGCCCACCCTCGGGGTGCCATCTAGGGAAGGTTCGCCAGTCTCCCGAACCGCAGGTGTTCAGAACGAACACGCTCCCCTTTCTGGCCGCTCGGACTTTGCTCTTTAGTTTTATTCCTGTGTCCCCGACTTGGAGCTCTTGTCGAGAGGCCCCATCACAGCCCCTCACTGGCCCCACCCTCCCCTGGGAGGAAGAGCCCCTGCCTCCACCAGCACCGCTGGCCCCTTCCCATCCTTCCCATCCTTCCCGCAGGTGACAGGTCTCGGATCCCCGAAACGGATTCCCAGAGATGTGCTCGGGGAGATACACATCTCGATCTGCAGTCTCATTTGGAATTACAGGTCCACACATGGTCTCAGCGCCCAAGTCAGTCAGGACGGGTCTGCAAGGTCGCAGGGGCTTAAAACAACAAAGGGGTAGGTGTCACTTACACCCAGGGACCCCACGGGTCGGCCCACTCATGGTGCAGGCCGCTGGGAAGCCCCGTGGGCAGTGCTGGTCCTGGAGGCGGAAGCCCCGCACCTGCCCCAGAGATCGAACGTCACACCCCCTTCTGCTCAGAGCTCATTGGTCGGAAGCGGTCACGTGGGGGGGGGGGAACCCCGGAAGTGCCTTCGCGCCAGCAGCTGAGAGGTGGAGAGCCACAGCCACGTGGCGAACCACGCTCATGACATCAAGCCAGGTGGCGCCGGCGTTCAAGGCCCCCTCCAGCAACCAAGGTGTCCTCCCTAGCACACGCCCCGACACCACCTGTGCCCCCCTCCCAGGACTAAGCGCAGGGACTGACTGAGTGCTGGCCCAGTGCTCGGTGTTTGTTAAATTAATAAATCAGGCCATGCAGGGGCTCCTGGGGGGCTCAGTCGGTGAGGCGTCCAACTTCGGCTCAGGTCACGGTCTCGTGGTTCGTGGGTTCGAGCCCCGCGTCGGGCTCTGTGCTGACGGCTCGGAGCCTGGAGCCTGCTTCCCATTCTGTGTCCCCCTCTCTCTCTGCCCCTCCCCCGCTCATACTCTGTCTCTTTCTCTCAAAAAATGAATAAACATTAAAAAAAAACTTAAAAATAAATAAACCAGGCCATGCATAAAACTTAGACGCTTCATGTGTTTAGAAGGCAGAGCCCCCCAAATGCTCTCCATCTGCGTGGGGGGGCATGTTTTGACATGGGACCACACCCACGCCAGCAGCCCCCAGCATGGCTCAGACGACACCCTCCCGGGGTTGCAGCTCAGAGCAGAATCCCCGTCCTGTGCCGTGGAGGGAGGAGCTCCAGGGCCTGGGCTCCTCCCTCCCCGCCCCCACCCCTCCACAATGGACCCTATTCGTCAAGACTTGCCTCTCCAAGTCCTTGGTGCTGCCCCACGGTCCCCCATCGCCTCTCCTGCCACACCAGCCCTCCTCCACTTCCCCCTCCAGACTCGGATCTGGGCACGTCAGGCCCCTGCTCCTGTCCGTGGCTCAGAGAAGTTGGCCTTGGAAGTAACAGAGCGGCCCAGGCACAGCCTGGGGGCGGGGGTCCAGGCTCCAGCCCACAGGGGTAGCTATTCTGTAAACTAGATGCGTTTGCACGGGGTGTGTGCACCCGGGGCTGGATGTTGTGGCTGTGGCACGAGCAATGCTATGATCAGGTAGACCCCTCAGAGTCTGGGGCCACCCAGCCCGCGGGCCCCTCGCCCTCCCGCACCCCTGCCCGACTTCTTCGGCTCCCCTCCTCTTCCACCAAAAGCCCGCTCGTCACAGCTGCGTTCGCAATCCAGCGTTGGGATCACTGTTTCCTCTGACCCTCCCCACTTCTGCATGACATTTGCCACAGTGACTCTGACCTCACGGTACTGTGCCCGGTGAGCGCCTAGTGCTAGGTGGGGCCAGCCAGGGTGCGGGGAGGGATTCACGCGGGAGAAACCCAGGACTCCCTCTGGGCTCTCTGGCACCCGACTGTGTGGCTCACCTTCGAGGCCTGTGCCATCCTTAACAGAGGGACTATTGAAAGTAGAAGATTTGCAGACGTCAAGTTCAGACAGTGGAGAGCTTGAGCCCGCCATGCAGGAGGGTGTCAGCACCACGGCCAGCACCCCTACCGTAGGGATGTAGGGAAGGGAAGACATCTTGGGGTCCCGTCACCCCTTCACCTACCGGCTGGGATGCAGACAAGCCTCCTCAACAGCCTGAGCCTCATCCCCTCTGCAAGGTGAGGACCCTGCCCACGGGGCTCTTGCGTGGCTCCCAGCAGACGAGGGATAGAAGAGATTCCAGCTCAAGGACGACACTGCTAACTGCTCAATAAAACATGACCTGGGTCCAGCTCACCTTCCGCAGCCTGCGTGTGCGCAGAGGGCCGGGGGGAAGGGCTGGCGTGCCGTCTGGCGCGTGCACACGCACACGCACACGCACATACCCCCAGGCACATGGGGGCGGCCGGGAGGGGCTTCCCCCGAGGCCAAGGGGCCAGCCACGCTTGCCCCGGGAGAGAAGATGGACAGAATGCACACGAGGCTTGTCTCTGGCTGTGAACTTCTCGTCTTGTGCAACCAGTTCTGAGCTGGGCTGTGTATCCTCAGTGCGGAAGATGAGCGGTCGGGCGGCCCCTTTCCCGCGAAGGTCAGAGAAGCCCCCAAGCGCCCAGGGACCCCTTTCAACGGCCTCCCCAGGGGACCCCGATGCAGGTGGTTCCCCTGATTTTTTAGGAACTTCCAGGTCAGAAATGGAGCCTACTGGTTTTTGAGAAGGAGATTCATTTATTATTTTCTTTAATTTTTTAAATGGTTTTATTTATTTTTGAGACAGAGACAGAGCACGAGCAGGGGAGGGGCAGAGAGAGAGGGAGACACAGAATCCGAAGCGGGCTCCGGGCTCCGAGCTGTCGGCACGGAGCCCGACGCGGGGCTCGAACCCACGGAGCGCGAGATCGTGACCCGAGCCGAAGCCGGACGCCCGACCGACCGCGCCCCCCAGGCGCCCCTAGAAGGAGATTCATTTAAACATTGCTGGTTCCTCTGCGCTTTGACTCCAGGTTTGAAGGACACGGTTTCCTCCTGTCCTCTCTCTCTGCGGCCGCCTGTAACTCACAGCCATCTGGCAAAGTGAGTCGTCGGCAGAGGTCGAAACATTTATCTTCCTCTCCCTACCTGATCCCTCCAGAATTCAGAAACTCTTAGTGCTGTCATTCCTCATGACAATTTATGTATTTGCCTGAGACTGGGAAGAATCTGTCTTCCTGGAAGAGGACACAACTGGACGGATCCTTGACCTGGCTTCCCGGCCCCTGGAGGCTTTTCGAAGTGCAGTCTGAGATTCCTCGTGGAAAGTTCCGGCAAAGCAGGTGTAAAACAGCCTGTACGTTCAGTCACTCTTCTCGCTTAAGTAACACTCTCCTTACATCCATCATCAGGCCGACTTTATTGAAAACCAGACTCGGTGCGCAAACAAATGAACCTTAACTGTGTTCAGCTTTGCTGGAGAGGAAAACCGTGTTTGCGCGATAACCTTTGCGGACATCAGAGTCCAGGACTGCCAGCCACCTGGGCTTTTGTCTTCTGCCCGTCACCCGGACCGGATCCGGAGTTCTCCCTGCTTTCCTCCAACGTGTGGCTAGAACCCCCCAAAAGCTGACGTTTCCAAGTTCTTCCCGCTCGTTTGCCTTGGAGTCAGATGGAAATCAAACTGCTCCTCTGCCCAAGTCACATCAGCTCCCGCAGGGGACAGGGCGACTGAACGTCTGGGCAGCCACCACTGAGGCTCCTATGTGGACGGCCTTCCCGCCGGTAGCCCTGCGGCAATCTTCTCAGCTGGACGCTCTCTCCGCTCCGAGAACGAGTGCGGGCCTTGCTGGGACTACTTACCCTTTGTTTTTTCTTTTGTTTCCATGGAAATGGCTCTCGGTAAACTACCTGATTGCTCAGATCACTTAGAGACCTAGCTGAAGCGGAAGCAACACCACCCAGGAAGACACGCTTCTCTCATCCTGCCCCAGTCGCGTGAGGGAGGGGGCGTGATTGCTAACGTGTCCTGGTGCGCCCGTGTAAACAGCTTTTACAAAATTGGAACCCTTTTGAGTCATCTGATGGTTAAATAGTGGCTCTTGGGGATGTCCGCTCCCAGAGGCATGTGAGTCCTTGGCTCTGGTCCTGCCCGGAGCCTCCACCCTGGCCTGGGGGCAGCCACTCCCAGGCTGCAGGGCCCCATCGAGATCAGGCCCCGGGGCGACATCCACGACATCCACAGTAACCACGGAACAAGGAAGGCCGGGACCAAGGCAGGACCATACGGTGCTCTCACCAGCCGGCTGCGCTGGAGGAGAGCCCCGAATTTGGTCCCCCAGGCCAGACGGAGGGTAGGTGGTGACAGAGTGGCGCTTGGGGCCAGCCATCTTTCCAGTCCGTGGAGCCAAGGACCAAGGGTGGGGACAACCGTTAACCTAAAAAACAGAGAGGGCGCCTGGGCGGCTCAGTCGGCTGAGCACCCGACTCTTGACTTCAGCTCAGGTCGTGATCTCACGGTGCGTGAGTTCGAGCCCCGCGTCGGGCTCTGCTTTCTGCCTTGTCTAGCCGACAGCGTCCTCGGAGATCGCCATAGGGCTCGGCGTGCGGGGCGGAGAGGCGAGACTGAAGCTGGGGGCCCTGGGGAGGTGAGAAGGGGCCCAGTGGGCGGCCGAGGTCTGGGTTCCTGCCGGCCACCTGGGGTGCTCTTAACCTCCCCAGGATCTGCGTCCCGGGCAGTGTCTTGGGGCCTCCTGAGGGAACGACGGATAGAAAGTGCTTTGCAAACACACACCAGGATCTGGCCGGGCTGGGTGTGGCTGGATTTCGGCCAGCCTGGAGCCCTCCCGCTGCTCCACAGTTAGGGAGGCGTGGGGAGGCCAGGCGCGTGCTGCGGGGGCGTGCGAGCGTCTCAGGGTGGCAGGGCCGGTGGGAAGCTGTGTGGGAATCTGGCCCTGACTCTGCCCTGCCCCCCCGGCTCAGGGCAGGCTGGGTGAGGTCGCTTTTCTTCTCTGCGCAGGGGTCTCCCCGTCTGACGGGGGTCAGCGGCCCCCCGTGTTTCTCAGAGCCCTAACCCCTTGGCAAACCAGAGCGCTGACCAGTCCGCGGACCCCCCCCCCGGCGCACCGAGCGAGCGGGGCGGGAAGGAGCCGAGGGCCCGTCCCCAAATGGACTGGGAACACGGCCTTTTGTCCACGGAGCCTCTGCCGGGCGTATTTCCAGTGGTGCTCCGTCCGGTCGGTGAGGGTGCCGGGTCCCCTGGCGGGCCCGTTCGTCTTCTAGCCCCAGGCACCTGGCCAGAGAGCTGAGGCCGGGCTCCCATCCGCGGACACAGGGGTCTCTCGCCCTCAGACGGCGACACTCGCCCTTCCTCGCCTGCTTCCTCAGCTCCCCCCGCCCCGTCCTCTGAGGTCTGGACTGGGCTGGGCCACGTCGTCCCTGCTGACGGGGGCCGCAGAGGCCCCGGAAGCCGGGCCGGGGAAGCCGCGCGGGGACCCGGGCCGGCTCTGTCTCTGCAGAGCGCGCCCGTGATTCCGCTGCCACGGCTTTAAACTCCACGCTCGGGGCATTTGTTTCCGAGGCCGGAGCCTGTGTTTATCGTTGCTAACGTGTGTTTTCTCGGGAGGGACGCGCCGCCTATAAATTTAGGAGGAGTGGGGGGCCCCGCGCAAGTAGTTGACGGTGGATGCGTGTGCTGGGAGCGTGGCGGCCCCACAGCTCAGAGGGAGACGGATCTCCCGCAGACCTCCGAGAGGCAGCTCATCTGTTCGGGGGCGAAGGAGGGGGGGGTGGGGGACCGAGCCTCCCATTTGTCTTGACGACGCATCAGAGGCTCGCCCGTCTCCGCACCCGGTCTGCATGGCCCTGCTGCCCGGGCTCCCAGACCCGCTCGGCCGAGGCTACTCGGGGCGGGGGGCGTGCAGTGGGATCGGGCAGGGGGGCACCCCAGGAAGGCCGCGGCGGAGAGGGCCGGCATTCGGGGCACCGGTTCACGTCTCCGGGGCTCCGCGTCTCCGGGGCTCCACGTCTGACCCATCGCACGGTCTTGCGGTTAAAGACCCCCCAGAGCCGTGGAACACCAGAGACGGGTGGGGTGGGGCAGGTTATGATCCAGCAGACAGTCCCTCCTGCCGGCACCTTACCTCTGTGGGAGGAGCCGTGTCCCCTGGGCACCAGGGTGAGCTTGGCCAAAGGAACGCGGGCCCCAGGGACAGCCAGCGGGGCCGGCACGAGCCGCTGCCGGGGCCTGGCGCGTCTCCCTCCGTCCTTCGGGGCGTCGTGCCTCACGCCCAGGCTAGCACAGTCCCTCTCGCCCGGCCCCGGGTGAGGCCCGTGGAGCCCGCCCATGGAGGCCAGAGGCAGAGGCTGAGGTCATGATGCCCACCATGGTTACGTGGCAGAACCTGGCGGAAGGAGAGGAGCACCCGGCCCGCACCCCTCTCCTCAGGACAGGCCAGCCACGCGGACAGAGGAAGCCCTTTCCCTTTGGCCACAGGAGCTCGGGCACAGCTGGGAGGGTGGGTTGTTCCCAGTGCTCACCCCCCAACCAGGGGGACGCACTGACCTGCTCGTTTCCACGCGACTTCCGTGGCGCCCCCTGTGCTCCAGGCGCTGGGCTGCATGCAGGGCCCTGGAGAGAGCCAGGCGGCACGATGCCTGCTCCCGGGAGCACGTGGGCACGGGGCCTAGCGATGAAACCCCCGGTCCTCAAAGAGACCCCCGGGGCAGCCCTTGCGTCTTTCCGGGAAACCCACTCTGGAGTCGGCCGGAGCCCGCGTGTTTCCCCGGCCCGCTGCCCTTCTCTTTTCCTCACACCTGTCCTGCCGGCCTCCACCTCAGGGCCTTTGCACGTGCCGCCCTTCTGCGCACAGCACGGGCAGCCAGAACCCGCGTGGCTAGATCCACTCTTCAGGGAGGACCCATCCTTCTCCCTCCCGGTCCAGGTTGTCCTCGAGCCCCTCTGAGTCACGCTGGCCGCTTGGCGACAGGCTGTCTCTTCCGACAAGAACAGGGGCGGGGCCTCACCAGTTCTATCACAGCTGACCGCAGTCTCCTGCTGCCGGGCTGACCCTCGGGACACAGGTGGAAGCATAGCGAATGCATGAATGCACGACGGTTCACCCAAGAGGTGGCTCCATAAGGGATCCGGCTCAGAGGCGCCCCCTGAGCCAGGGGGTCCTGACGGTGCCTCTGTCAGGGGCCCCAGGGCTTTTCTTGTTCCAAGTAGAACCTACTTATCCAGACAAAGCCACCAACCTCACGTGATCCGACCACACCGGACACTCGATGTCCCCAGACAAATCCACACCTTCCTGGGGAGCGAGGGCCCCTTCCCGGGGTGCGGGAGCGCTCGGGATGGAGAGGCGGGGCGGCAAGAGGACGCAGGCCCCGCCCAAGGCCCCGAGTCTCGGAGTGCGCAGCCCGAAAGGGGGGTGATGCCCTCTTGCTGGGGAAGAAACCGAGGCACTGTGCCCGGGCAGAGCGGCCCCAGAGGGGCTGGGTTCCCGTGTGGCTGTTCACGGTCGGCCCCTCGTCCTCCAGCCCGGCCCCGCCAGGACCCGGTTCCTTCTTACTGTTACCGCGGAGGCGCGGGGGCGGGAGGGCTTTTACCCGCATTCTTGTCGTGAATGGGTGTGACGGGACCGTCACCGTTTTCCAGATGACGCCCTGCGTCCCTGCTGCTTGGCGGGCGGCCCGCGGGCCAGCGGAAGGGCAACGAGGGAATTCACGTGCGCCCGAAAGTTCAGAAAGAGTGGCTCTGGGTGACGGCCTGGCTTCGGCCGCCGGATTTTCCGAAGGTGATAACCCTGTCCTCCATCCCGCGGTGCCCCTGACCCCCCTGCTGTCTGGGTCTGGGCCGGCCAGGTGGCTCTTAAACCCCCCCCCCGCCCCCCGCCGCCTCACACAGGTGTGATTTGCTGACTGGGAGCCCCTCCACCGCCCCGACCCGTCCACCCGCGCAAGGACTACAGATCAGATAGATCGGGGCGACAGGGCCATGTGACTGTTTCTGACGGAGGCACTAGGGAGGTCCCCGCAGTAATCCTCGCGTGGCATCGCCTCCCCGGGGCCCGAGACCGCGGCAGCCAAGCCCAGACCCCGGGGGGGGAGGGAGGGAGGGTGCCCCGCACTCCCCCGGTCTCATCGGGCTACTCAGTGGCGTTATTTGCACGTGTTGGTGCCGGGGGAGGGGAGCTTTCAGAAGAATCAGGTTCGCTCTCAGCCAAGGATTACCATCACCCACGCGACGGCCCCCTAGCAAACGTCTGGGGACAAAGGGAAAGGCGAGCGGTGGCCGTCAGGGCTCCTCCCTGTTCATCGTGGACAAAGAGAGGTGCAAGAATACTTCTATTGCTTTGGGGAAAAGCCGTCTTGGCTGCCAAGGAGAAAAGTCTCCGGGAGTCTGCTCTCTGGGGAAGGCTGTGGCCCTTGGTCCGAGGGGAGGCTCCCAGCCCCACACCGGGTTTGGGCCACGTGCTCACCTCCTCGGCCGCGGGCTGGAAAGAGGAGAGGACGGAGAACCAGGGTCACGAAGGTGGCTCAGGAATCAAGCCTGGATCATCGGTGTGACGTGGCGTGGCCAAGAACAACAGAGGGCCGGAGAGGAGCTCGGGAGGAAGGAACCTCTCCCTGTTCCTCCCGCCCCCTCCACGCAGCGTGCGGCCCCCACGCGAGGACTGGGGTGGCCCAAGGGCTTGAGCCGGCGTGACCCCCTCCTCCTGATAACAGACCTGGCCCGTCAGGATGACCTTCAGAACTCACGTTTGACCATTGTAGGACATCATGTGCTTCCCAGAAGGAGGGGGCATGACAACAAGGGGTGGCTCCTGGCAGCCATACTGCGACCATGAGGCAGCCAGCCCAGGGACAGAGCCGACACATGGAAAAGCAAAGCCGAGAGAACCCCAAGCTCCTCTCCCGGGCTCAGATGCATCCCAAGTTCTGAAAGGGCCTCCCACACACGATCCCACTCATCAGCACGACGGTCCTGCAACCTGGGAGCTATTTTGTTTCCCATTTTGTAGACCAGGGGACTGGACTGTGAGAAGCTAGGCGTGCCGGCGATCACACCCTCAGGACACCGGATGCAGGTTCCCACCACACGCCCTACCCTGTCTGGTGCCTGGGGACCGGAGCAGTGCTCTCGGAGAAGAGGCAGCTGAGAGTGGCCGGCGGGCTGTCGTGAGCCCAGGCGGCTCCACGGCGGGGGGCCTGGGGGCCGGAGAGCCTGACCGGAAGTCGTCTGGTCCCTGACCTCCAAGGGCACCCTGGCCGCGGGGGGTGTCTGTGTGGCGTGAGCACGCCGGGGAACAGGGGCGCTCCGGCGCCTTCCGCTGATGGAGAGGTAAGGAGACAGCTCGTCCAGATGAAGAATGCACCTATCCTCATTATTCCTGCAGAAATGCATGAAAATGTTCTGGGAGAGGAGCCAGCTTCCACTGGGGAGTGTCAGGGAGGTGGGCGAGGGAAGATCTCAGCTTGCGGCTGTGTGTCTGCTCCACACTGCTTGGTGGCAGGAGCCCTTGGAAGAAACAGGTGGCATTTAGAAGCGGCTTGGGAGGGAGTTCCAGAAATAAGCTGTTCCGAGTTCAACTCCCCCCAGTCTCTTCCCGGGTCTCAGCGTGTGAGTGCGGTGTCACCGTGACCCCAGAAGCCCCCCTTCTGTGCCCAGAGGCTGAGAGCAGCTGTCCCCACCCTTGGCGAGCAGAAGGGGCTCCTACGCCCCGGGCCGGCGAGACCCCTCGTGGGGTTGGGGGTTGGGGTCTCCACGTGGGGGCCTCGGGGACCGGCTGCCATCCCTGCAGGTCACGGGGACGCGCGGCGGAACCTGGGCTCTGTGCCACCGAGGCCAGCAGGTCAAGGGGAGGCCAGCGGGGAGCACAGCTCAGGTGGCCCCGCCCTGGGGCCAAAGGTGCCAGCAGACGGGTGCCTCCTCCAGAAGGGGTCCGGGGCGTCGTCTCTCCCCAAAGGCGGAGTCGGCGGAAGCCTCTGCGCGTAGCAAGTCGTACCTCTTACCGTCCCGTGCTCCCCACTCCCTGTGTGTGACCGTGGACCTGGGTTTATCGGGCGGGAAGCGAGCCCCCAGGGAGGGGTTGCGGGGGGGGGGGGTCTCCCGGCCCAGTTTCAGAGCTGAATTAGCTGGAAGGCCCTAAGCAGGAGCCCCCCGGGAACTGGCACGCCAGCCGTGAGCGAAACAGGAAGGAGAACATGGTGGGTCCGAGTCCGCGTGACAGGGAACTAGGACGCACTCTCCGTTCTCGCGGGTCTCAGACCGAGCCCTGACGCGCAGGCAGTGCGGCCATGCTGAAGCCATGGCAAGGGCGCGTCCTAATTCACGGTCAACACGGCTTGAAACACTTCTGAGACTCCGCTCCAGGGAGGCCTGGGCTGAGACTTGGTCGCTGTGGGGTCTGCGTTGCTCCCGGTAATGGCCAGCGGGCACGTGCTTCAGGGGAGGGGTTTCCGAGCAGCGGGTGGCTTGGCGTGACCGTGTGGCAAGACATCAGAGAGTTGATGGTGGTGTCGGATGAGGTTTCCGTGTCCAAAGTGGCAGCGGGGGGAGAGAGGAAAGAGGCCAGGGACCCCCGGCCCCTGCTTGGCGGAGGCCGACGTCGGCCTCCAGCCGGAAGAGGCCCTGCTCACCACCCCTGGGCAAAGGCACCTGAGTCTGGGGCCCGAGAAACACAGGCTTGGGTCTGGGTGTGTCCCTCCCGACTTGTGACGCGGGGACAGTCGGGCACGGACGGAGCCTGAGCCGCTGCCCTGGTCTCCCACGCTGGGGACCTCTCTGAGCCGTCCCAGTCTGTGTGTGCCTGACGCACCGTGTGGCCGCAGGACCGTTGATGACCCTTTGCTCTGCCTGCAGAGGGGCGTGAGCGACCCCACGTGCACACTAGGGGTCACTGGGTCACCCTCTGGCTCACGCGGCCTCTCATCTCATGGAGGGGACCCGCCTGATGCGTCCCGGCCCCCGGGTTTGGCCCAAGGGGCCGAGTGGGGGACAGATCAGCAATTCCATTTTACAGCAGAAACTCATTTCCAACTTCTTTTCATACAGGATTGCTTCTGTGGGTGGAAATTCACCGGGTTCCTGAAGCCACAGTTGACTTTTAATATTATGGAAGCTCTCCATTTTTCACTAATTTAATTTCTAGGGCTATTAAAGGTAGCCCGAAGAAACACCATCTGTTGAGTCGATGATAGAGAAGGAATTTTAGCAGTGAGACTGTAAATTTCCACTTTATCAGGGATCTTGGTATCTGAAATCAATTTGGGGACGCATTGAAATGCTTATCGGGAGAATTTCTCAGTCGGGGCCCTCTTCTTGGGCGGTTTTTCATTTCGACCCGTCAGCTCCTGACGTTCTCGGCCCCGGGAAGGGCCCCGGTGCTCCTGTCCAAGCGCATTTCAAAACTGTCAGGAGAGCGGCCGTCGGAAGACGAGATAGTTAAGGGATTTTGTTATTTTTGCCGAAATTCGGACAGTCGACGCTGTGCGTATTCCCGTTGGAAGAGCTCCCCCTGCCCCCGGGGACGGGAGGAGACCCCGTATGAGCTAATGCCCCCCGACGCCTCACGTCCTCCGGTGGGTTCCCACCTCTCCCAGGGACAGGCTGTGAGACTCAGGCTGTGGGGCCCCAGGAAGCCCCTTTCCCTGCACTTCTGGCCTCGGGGGCTCCCCGCTGCCTCATCAGGGACTATTTAGGAGACGCCAGCTGCGTGCCAGGCACTGAGCAACAGAGCAAGACAGACCCCGTCCGTCCCCGCGGAGCGCACAGCAAGGGGACGCCGAGATAAGCCCAGCTCCACGGAGGGGGTGACGGAGGCGGAACATCAGCCACCGGCTTCCTGGGATGGGGAGGAAGGGACCAGCCTCAGGGAGGGTGGGCGTCCGGGAAGGGCGTGCCCTCCGGCGGGAAGGCAGCAACGGGGACAGGCTTAGTGTGCACGAGGGACAGAAGCAAAGCGTCCCGGGGTGGGGACAGATCCTGTAGGGACAGGGAGCTATGCGGACAAAGGCCAGGGTGCAGGCCAAGCGGGCCAGCGGGTGGGCCAGAGGGCCAGCGGGGCTCCCGGGGCTCACGGGAAGGAGTCTGGGTCCCGGGCAGCCTGGATGGAAGGAATGTTGGAGAACTTCAGGCCGTGTTTGGAACGGCCCAACCAGGATGGGAGGGAGGACTCACGTCCGGGCAACAAACACGGCCAGGGTCCCAAGGAAGGGGACACAGCTGGTGTCACATAGGTTTCGTGTGTGAAATGTTGTCTCAACCCAGATGTGGGGTCCTGCCTGGAGACGGAACACTTCCTTCCTGAGCGGATGGTCTCGTCCACAGCCCCACACCTCCCCTCTCCGAGGGCCGCTCTACACGCACCTGCCGGCCCCGGGCCAGGCACCAGACAACCACGTTGTTCAAATTCGCCAGTCCCCGGGGACGGTGCAACCCGGCCATCCCCTGCTCTCCGCACACACTCAGCGGTCCCACGGGGCCTGCTGGACGTGGCTGCTGATGGGGGAGTGGGCGCAGGCCGTCCGCTGGGCCCGGCCGGGTCTCTGAGTGGGACTCCTGGGCTCGGGCTTTCTTCCTCGCCCCCTCCTTCCCCGTGGCCAGGCTCCCCGCGCCACACCCAGGAGCCCCTGAAGCTCTGGGACTCCACGAGAAACTCGGTCCATGTGCCTGGCGTGCGAGCCCGTCCTCTGTCCCCACGTGAAGCCCCAGCCCCCCATCACCCGCTCCCCACCATCCCCCTGCCCTGGCCCACCTCGCCCCCACATCCTGCCTGCCTTCCCAGACAAGCTCAACCCCCTCCTCCGGGAAGCCCCCCATCCTCAAAGCTCCTCTGGCTGTGGGTTCTCGGCGAGGGCAGGTAGACCGGAGGAGTGGGTCCTTCAGCGGCCGTGTCCTCGGATGCCCTGAGCTGCCTGTCCTCTGGGGCTCCCCGGATGGTCCCCAAGGAACAGGTTGGCGGGGGGGGGGGAGGGGGGCTCGGCTGAGGGGCCCCCAGCCTCTCGAGGTCAAACGCTGCAGACCGCCGTCCTTGGATGGCTGGAAGACTCCCTCACCGTTACGGTCCCCGTCTGCTTTCCAAAAGAGCCGTGCGCGAGCCGGCAGGTGGACCGTCCCCACCCGTGAGCCTCTGCCCCCACCTCGCCACCTTCCCGCTGCCTCGTCCCTCCGCCGTCTCCGCTCCCTCGCTCCGAATTCTGGAGGGGTTTCTACCTTTCAAGCCCCTTCTGAAAGGTTAATCCGTTAGACAGCTCGTCCCTTTAGCCCTCATTAGCCAGCCCTTCATTAGCAGCAAAATCTTTCATTAGCTGCGAAGACCTCTGCCAGGCGCCTGTCAGCGGCGGCAGCAGCGGCGGGGGGGCCCGGGCGTCAGCAAGAGGCAGGCGGGGGGTGCCGGGGGGAGGTGGCGCCCGGCCTTGGCCCACGGACAGCCCCACCACGTGCACGACCTTGGGCGGCCCTCTTAGCGGGCAACACGGTGCCCCTGTGAAGCTGAGACAAATGACCGCACCCCAGAGCAAAGCAGCTCGCGCCCACAGGGCACGGCACAAGGCAGGGGTGAAGGGGGCCCAAGCGTGCTGCCGAGGAGGCCGCCTCGTCCGTGCGCGAGGCCCTAACTGCTCAGCCCTGCGTGTGGCAGGAAGCCGGGACGGGCAAACAGTGGGAACGGCGGCCGTGTGCTAATAAAACTTTACGTGCAGGGGCGCCCCGGGGGCTCCGTCGGTTGAGCGTCCGACTTCGGCTCCGGTCACGATCTCGCGGTTCGTGGGTTCGAGCCCCGCGTCGGGCTCTGCGCTGACAGCTCAGAGCCTGGAGCCCGCTTCGGATGCTGGGTCTCCCTCTCTCTCTCTGCCCCTCCCCCGCCCACGTCCTGTCTCTCTCTCTCTCAAGAATAAATAAACATTACAAACAATTAAAAAAAAAAAAACTTCATGTACAAAAACAGGCCAGCTTTGGCCCACGCGTGGGCCGCAGTTTGCTGGGCCCTGGACTAGCCCTTTAATCCCCAGCACATCCCTGGAGGTGGGCAACCAGTCACGGGAAGGGTGAACCAGTCGGGGCAGCGGCCGCTCAGGTGCCGAGACCCTCTGCCCAGACTCCGGGGAAACAGATCCAGCAGGAGGTGTATGCACATGAAGAGATTCACCGGGAGAAGTGGTTCACGGACCCGCAGAGGCCGAGAGGGCCCGAGGCCTAGCCCCAAGAGCCGATGGCATCTGTCCCCATCCGACCCAAGTGGGAGGCGGGAAGGGACCGGTGTCCCAGCTGGAAGACAGGCGGGCCGAGAGGGGGGTCCCTCCCTTCCTCGGCCTTTTCACTCGATTCAGGCCATCAACGAGTTGGGTGAGGCCCGCCTACATTAGACAGGGTATCTGCTTCACTTCGTCTCTCACTTCACATGCCAACCTCACCCAGGAGCACCCTCTAGACACACCCTCAGCAGGGTTTCACCAAGCATCCGGGCCTCCGGGCCGGTGGCTCAGCCTCTTACACACGGGAGTGACCATCACCCCCCGCCCCAGGAGGTGTCACTAGTAATCTTACTCCACTCTGCTCCTTCCGAGGGGGGAGTAGCTCCACGGAGGGCCTCGGGGCTGCAGGCAGGGATCTGAGCGTGAGGGCATGACCCCAGAGGATGCGGTCGGCTCCTGGGGGCCAGGCAGGCCCCCCGCCTCGACTCGCTGGCCTGCTGCCCCCTTCCCCCCTTGTCCGGCTCAGCCCCAGCTCCGCACCTGGGCCACTGCTCCCAGCGTCAGAAGTGGCGGGAACAAAGCTGTGGTCGTTTTGCCGTGGGCCGCCTGCAAGGACAGTGGGACCCAGGTCCGGGACGCGTGCGTCCAACTCTGCTTAACAGGACACGAGACGCGGGATCGGGGCCCACCCGCCCCAGCACGGCCTGTCCTTAATTGCACCTCACTGACTCCCACAAAGACCTTATTTCCAAATAAGGCCGCATTCCCAGGTGCCAGGGCTCGGGACTTGAGCGCATCTTTGGGCACACGATTCAACCCACCACACGCGGACAAGCGAATCTCTGGGGCGTTTGGAATGTCAGGTCCGTCTCAGAGGGCAGGTGACAGGTGGGGAGCGACCCAGCGACCCAGCGACCCGGGCAGCGGGGGAGCCAGGAGCACGGTTCGGGGGCAGGCGTGAGAGCGGACGGCCAGCTGTCCCCCGCTGTCACAGGGAAGACAAGGCCCGCCCTTCCCCCGCTGCTGGCCGCTGGTAACAAAAGCTGAGCAGGGCCAGAGGGGCATCAGCTAAAGCCGGCCAAGGTCAGGGGTACAAACCCTCAGCGCCAGGATCAAAGGCCTTCAGACCATCAAAGCGACGCACGGCGCTATCTGGAAAAGCCGCACAGCCGTCCCTCGCCCGATCCGGTCAGCTGCTGCCCAGGCTGGGGTGGCCTGTGTGGGGGCAACCGACCTGCGCGTCGCAGCAGTCGGTCAGCCGAGCTCAAGGCTGAGCCCTGTGCACGCCGGCCCCGTCTCGGCCCCTCAGTGGCAAACGTGGCCATCAATTCCGGCCGGTGGCCGAACGATCAGAGGGGCCCGAGACGGGCGTCCACCGTGACACCAGCCGTGGGCTGCGGTGCCTGGGGGAGTGACACGCACAGCAGCCTGTGCCTATGCCAGACTCTGGACACGGGGCTCCTGGTTCGAGGCAAGGCCTCGGAACAAATTCTCAGCCGGTGTCTGGGCATCCGTCTCCGGTGACATTTCACCGGCTCCGAGGCCAGCTGCTGGAACAGCTTTACGAGTGCAGGGACTGGCCGGGTCCCCCGCCTCCCTGGGACGTCTGGACCTAAGAAGCACCCCCTCTCCATTCAGGTTCTCAGGAATCCCAGTCGGCAGCCCCTCACAGAGCCCCCAGCTCCCAGGGTAGGCACCTGTGGGGTCCGTGACCTCATGCTGTGGCATCCTCCAACGACCCGGGCATGGAAGCCGAATCACAGCCCACAGAACTGGCACATCAGCCCTGTTCCAGAAAGAGTCAAGTTGGAGCCACTGCTTACCTGGGGCTCTAAACAGCGAGCTCCTTCCCCAGACGATGACCCACCCAGAATGACGCGGCTCAGAGAGACCCCCCCTCTGGTCCGTATTCAGGCACTTAGAGAAGGAGACTCAGAGCTGGGCCAGAGGCCCCGGGCGTGTCCCAGAAGGACCCACACACGAGTTCCGGTCTGAAGCTCCTGCTCTGAGCACGTCCTCCTCTGATCCTTGTCCCCATGACGAGCGTGGCCAGAGAGGTGCAGCAGACCCCAGACTGCCATGGGAGGTGTCTCAGGAGCCAGCAGGCCAGGGCCACCCCCCCCCCTCATCTGGATGGACCAGCGAAGGTCAGCCAAGCCACGGGGAGCGCGTGGCCCCGGCCCTCCTGCCCCGACACCAGCGCCTGAAGCAAGACGGCATGGGACCATCCATCACTCCTCGCCCCGCATCGAGCTGGTCTCAGGGGTCACTCCGGGAAAGGGGGGGCATGTGCTTCTGTGCAGATGGGGCACCTTGATCACGGATGATGAAGTGCCTGTGAGGCCCGGAGACAGTGCCCATAAATCTTTCACATCAAGGGTCTTGGGTTCCTTTTGCCTCTGTGAAAGTCCCCCCTGGGGCCGTGTGGCTCGCGTGCGTACTTGGATCGAACCTCCAAGAGCTCCCTGGGGAAGGGCCAGGGGCGGGAGCCCAGCTTCCTGTTGCAAATGGACCCATGAGCCTCTGGGGGGCCCACCGAGGATGCTCGGCCCGTGGCCTTCAGAAGCATCCACCTGCCCTGTTGCCTCTGGTGGCTGAGCTTGGTCTAAGACGCGTCCCCCACGGGCTGGGATCTCCTGCACGCAGCCTCCTTCCCCCCGCTGGCACGTTTGTGCAGGGTCCCCAACACACAGGGTGACGACAGGCCCACGGCACCCCGGGGTAGGTGGGCGGGGCGGTGGCCCGGGGCTCTGTCCCCTGCCTCCCACCCCGAGGGACGGGGGCCTCAAAATCTCGGTTCCCTCCTCCGCGCCAGGCGTGGGGCTTGGGGGGTGCCGGGAGCCGCGCCCGCCAGCACCCGCTTCAGCTCCGGACCACACCAAGCACCTTTCCTGACTCGGGGGGCTTCGCGGACACCACCGGCTCTTCCGGGAAGGTGGCTGTGCTCAGCGCACACACGCCTCCAGCTTCTTCGCACCGTGTCCGAAGCGCCCGCTTTCTCTCTTTCGGGAGAGCGCTTACCACAACTACAGCGAAACACGGGGGAGACGGCCTCAGCCAGGCGAGTCCCACAGCCGCAAACATCGACCCGCCAGTCTATCCGCCCGGGGAACAGTCACGCGGCGGCTCCCAGGCTGCCCGTCCGTGGGGCTGGAACCGAGGGGGCTCGCTGTGCGTCCCCCGTCACCGGCTTCCTGCCCGGGGGGCACTTTCCAGACCCTGTGTGTTCCCACCTGGGACTCTGTCCATGGGGTTCTCCTTCCCCTGACGACGTGGGGTGACTGCCCACGTGGAGGGAAGTGCTTTGGCTCAGCTGGGGGGCAGGGATCGGAGTTTGGGGGGACGGAGCACCGGACAGAAGCAAGATTCACAGAGAAGGAGGCTTCGAACCGCAGCGGGGCCCCCGGAGTCTGGCTGAACCCTCACAACATTCGGTGGGGCACACACGGTTCTCGCCGTGGCCGAGCTGCGAGCGGACCCCCGCTCTGGAGGACACGGGAGTGCCCGCCAGTCGTGGCGAGGAATGGGCCGAGGTGCCACGCACTCACCGACGCCCCAGAGAGGCTGCGCCTCGGGAGCAGGGTCAGTGTCGCTGTGCACCTCTCCAGGGGAAGTTAGAGCCAAGCCTGAAAGGATGGGTCCCACCTGCCCATACACAGGCTGCTGGCCCGAGCAGATCTCGGCGTTCTCTCGAGAGAGAGACGGCCGGGCCCAGCTTCCTGGCCCCCGCGTGTCCCCAGGTCAACACAACAAAAGTGCCTGGACACGCGCCAGCAGGAAACCGTGGCCTGGAAACGGGGAAGGATGATGGACACGGGCCCCGGAGGCCGCAGGTGTTGGGACTGGCGGCCGGGATGTGACCGCGGAGGATACAGACACGGTTGAGTGATGTCATCACGCACGGACGGATGGACAGACACACAGATGGGCAGACGGGAAGCCTCCACAAACAGATGACAACCGCGGGAGAGAGTCACGTGGCAGTTCCAGGACTCGAGAGCTGGGGTGTGGGAAGCGACGCCGGGCAGGATGGAAAGGGCCGGAAGGGGCAGGGTGAACGGCGGGGCCGTGCGATGTCCCCCGTCTGAAGGGCAGGCGGGGACGAGCTGGGGACGCGAGCGCAGACTCCACGGCCAGGGACAAGAGAGTCAACAGGGTAGGAGAGCCGTGGGAGGGTCAGACGTTTCCGAGATTCTGTGGCGAGCACGAAACGCACAGATTCACGCGTCTCAGAGCGCGCCCAGTGGTGGAAGTAAAAAGGAACGACGCGTGACCAGACCGCCGGGAAGCAGGGGAAGAGAAACTCTCCAAGGTGGCCCCGCGGCCTTCGGGGACAGCAGCACGGCCGGCGCCCGGCCTCGTCCTCCCAGCCAGGGAGCCGTTGCATTAGGGCGAACGGCCAGCCGCGTGTGGCTCCAACCTGCTCTCGGGGCAGAAAAACACGGTGCTCGGGTGCGTGAGCGCGGGGGCAGGGAGAGGGCACGCTGTCCAGAGCCCAAACGACGACTCCTGCCCTTCCTCTGCCCCTATAAAAGCACATAAAAGGCAAAGGATCTGTTATTATTGTACTTTTTTAAATGTTTATTTTTGAGAGATAGAGAGCGAGTGGGGCAGGGGCAGAGAGACAGAGACAGAGAGAGAGAGAGAAAGAGAGAGAGAGACCCAAGCAGGCTGCACGCCGTCGGTTCAGAGCCCCAACGCGGGGCTCGAACCCACGAACTGTCAGATCATGACCTGAGCTGCAACCCAAGAGCCAGACGCTGAACCGACCGAGCCCCCCAGGCGCCCCAGCAAAAGATTCTTCAAATGGTTATTTACATCAAAGCTTAGTACGGGGTAGTTGTTTACTATCTGCTTCTCCGACGTGGGGTCAGCTCCGGCCCGCCGGGCCCGCCCGCTCTGGTTCGGCACAGGGCAGGTTTGTGTTAGAGAAGCGACCTCAGTGTGAAGGGCTCCCCTGACACTCCAGGAGGACGAGCCCGGCGTCCGGGGTCCCTCACCGCACCCCACCCCCACCCCCGTGCCTGTCTCTGTGTTTCTGTCTGTCCCTGGCTCCCTGTGGTAGGCAGGCTCCCTGTTCGGGGAGGAAGGGGGCAGGGCGGCAGGGACCACGCACCGTTCGCAGGACCGTCACAGCCTGAGCGAGCCAGCGGCACACTTAGGGCCCCCAGGCTCTGGCCGAGAACGACTTTTGTCCTCGGGGAACTTTTGTCCTCGGGGAAGCGAGGCCTCGAGGCCTCGTCACCTGGGTCCTCTGCCCCGGGCCCGGCGAGCACTCAGCGAGTACCCCAGGCCACCAGGGCTAATGACTAGTGCCAAGAGGAGCCTGAGGCGTGGACCCCGAGAAACCAGACCCGGGCACCGGCCCACAGCCCCCTCCCCCGGGGGATCCTGGCCACTGACCCGCTGGACCCTCGGGCAAGTTCCCGCCTCTGCGAACCTCCATTTCCTCATCCGGAAAAGACACCTCGCACGGCCGGGGGCGTCGAAACGGGGGCTGTGTGTCGAGAGCCTGGGGCCACCTGTCGGGTGACTGTTTCTCAGCAAAAGGGTCTCGATGCTGCTACCTGAGGGGAGGGAGGGACCTCAGAGGGTGAGCGCCCTGGGCCCCGGCCTCCCACACCTGCCCCAGCGCCGCCCAACCAGGCCGAGCAGGTGCAGCGGAAGTGCCGAGCCCCGGGGCCACGGGGACTTGCAACATGTTCTCTCATCCTTGCGGTCAATGTCTTTATTCCTTGGAGGGCAGTGACCGGGCCCTCCGACGGCCCCCGGTCCCAGCCGTCTGGCTCTCGCCAGCTGACGGTGTTGACGGTGGAGGCTTCGGGTGAGAAGCGGCACGCAGCCCCAGGCAGGGGGTCACCCTGGGGGCCGAGGCGCCGGGGGCCCCGGGACTGATTCCAACACCGGGGTCTTCGCAGCGACTTGGTGCAGCCACGAAAGTGACCACACGGCGTGATACCTACGGGTGTGTCCCGATGTGCGCGTCTTTCCACAGGAAACAAGGTGGTGGCTAGTGGGGGGTCAGGATTTCCTTCCTCAGGCTTTCTGAATTTTCCCAGCTTTTTTTTTTTTTTTTTTTTTTTTTTTGCAATAACTACAGATTAGTTTTATAGTCAGAAGGAAACAATCAAGCTATTTTTAAAGGCTGGGAGTGCCCGCTCGGAGAGGGAGTATGGCGACTGAGGCCAGCTGTGAGATGAGTCATCCGTGGGCACCGGGCTTTGTGGCATGGCGCTAAGGGACAGGCCGAGAACTCCCCGCCTGGACAGGTCAACCACTTACCAAGGGTGGGGACCCTCCGGCGGCTCAGGGCGGGGGCAGGGGGCTCGGAGGAAAGGGCCCGGACGCGGGTGTGGTGGGAGGGAGGGAGGGTGCTGGTCCCTGACGGCGATGAGACACCTTCGTCACCGACATATGGGACATCCTTCTGTTTTCCCTGGCTGCTCTCTGCCAACAAAGAGAGATCGGCAACACACACACACACACACACACACACACACGTGCAACACCCCTACCACGCAGAGGTGGGGCGGGTGGGGGAAAAATCAGTGTCCTTTCTGGAACAGCAACGTGAGGAAGGAATATAGCCTGGCCGGGAGAGAAGGTTTATCGGACGGTTCTGGACAACGTCCTGATTAAGCGGTGTCCCCAGCAGCGGGGACAGGGTCCTGGGTCTTGGGGGCTCTTCCCAGCTCTACTGACCCCCAGCCTGGACCCGACGCTGGTGTCTGAGGACTGCTTGCCTCCTGTTTCTGCCGAACTCCCATCTGTGCTTCGGAGAAGGCACGCGTCCCCCCTCCCCCAGCACAAAGTCTCCCCCGGCAATGAAATGAGAAGCACTTTTGACCTCGTGTTGACTTGATGGATGGACAGAGCCTGGAGAGTGACGCGGGCATCGCTGGGGACGGCCGCCGGGTGGCAGGTGGTGGTGGGAAATTAAACCAGCCTCCTCAGATCATCCATCATCAGACGCTCATTCCTTGCCCCCTGCCCAGGGTCCGCCCTGCTCCCTTGGGGCGATCCATCACCCCCAACCCGCCCCCCCCAGGGGGCTGTTATCACCTGATGCCTCTCCCGGAAGTCAGGAACAAGGAGACACCCAGAGCCCAGCGCTGGCCTTGCTCAGACACACCCTTCAAACGCTGACCTAAATAGGGACTCCGCTGAAGTGCGATAAGGCACCTCGCCCGTGTTGAAGGGACAAAGCCCTCCCAGAATGAAGTATCATTTAAATAACCACCTTCTTGGCTTTGGCCCCACCCCGCCAGTGACTGTGACCCAGGCTCCAACAAGCTCTGCTGCGTTTGCTCATTTATGATAAAGGTAAGAGGCAGACACAGTCCTTCCTGTCACCAGATCCCATTTCCAAGTCTTCCTGGGGCCTGGGGAGAGGAGGACAGGCCCCAGGCCGGTCACGTAACCAGTTCCGGCCAATGAGCTGTGAGTGGTCTTCCCAGGGCGAGGTAGGTAGAGTCTTGCCCCCTTCCCGGACCCGCAAAAAGTGGGGAGGTCCCAGGCCGGGAAGGCCTGTGGCTGAGCCGCCTGGAGACTGGCCTGGCCACAGAGCAGTCTCGGTGCGTGCGAAATGCGCCCAGATGCGGACGATGCAGGCCACCCAGCATCGCGCAGCCCGGCCCGGGGCCCTAATGGGGCCCCACCGCTTGCCGGGGACAAGGGTGAGGGGCGCGGGCCTTGCCTCGTCTGTGGACAGTCTGGAAGAAACCTCAGAACTTCTCCAGACTTTTCCACTTTAGAAACGAGGGACCGCGTTCCAGGAGGGAAGGTTGTCCCCAGCCAGCCAGCGGTGGTCCCGGAGCTCAGTATCCCGAAGTCCCCCAAGGCTGGGGCGTTCTAGAAGCTCTCGAATCTCGGGGCCAGCTATGGGAGCTCGGTCACAGGACCATCCAGGGGCAGAGGCAAGATGTCACCGCCCCCTCCCCTTTTCTGTCACCTGGTGGATTCCTGGACCGTCTTCCCTGCAGGCATCTGCTGAGGCCAGATCTTATGAGCTGAGTCAGCCCATTCATGATGAACACCATTCCAAGGTCGACACCTGGCTTGGTCGGGGAGGGACCGACCATGTTTGTCTAAATAGAACGCTCACTCGGGTTTTGTCAATGACGGGAAGCCTTTCCTTTCAACAAGCATTTATGGACAGCCCTCTGTATGCACAGTAGTCGGTGTCCTTGAATCCTGAAACTGTTCCCAAGGCCGGGATGCTCTGCACGAAATATACGAGCAGCAGACTTTTCATTTGGGGGAGGGTCTGAGTTCAGCCTCCTATTATTAAATTTTCTCATTATTTTCGGGGTTCCAAAAGTCTGGGTCCTCGCGAGTCCAGGGCGGGGAAGGACCTTGAGGGCACAGTAGTCAGGCCCCTCCCCTGTCCCCGGCCCCCCGACACCCCACCATCCCTCGCGATGCTCAGAGTCTCTCCATGTTTCCAGAAGGACAGCGCCACCGTCTGCCCACCTCCCCCAGCAGCAGGCTGTAAGGGTTAAATTGTAGTGTAGGGCTAACCTGTAGCCTTAAGAAATAACAGATTAAGAGATAACAGCCTTGTCCCATCAATCAAGGGAACAAAAGTTCAAGGAAAATCAACTGGATTAGTGTTTGATTGGATTGGGGCAAGGGCGCGTCTGAGCTGTTTCCACCCCCATCTGGGAACTATTTCTTTGTTCTGTTCCCAGGTGATGATAAGACCATGTGGTCGGCTATAAAAACTCTGTACCCCGGCTGTTCCAGACCGCGCTCTGGTCAAGAGTGTCGGTCCCGATCGGTCGGCCTTGCCTCTCAGTGCGATAAATTTTGCTGTGACTGTCACTGGTGCCCGTAGCATTCTGTTTCAGGAGTCGTGTGGATGCAACACAGGCCAGACCCCTTTGGCCCACCTGGAGCGCTGGGTGCTATGTCCCCGGAGGGCATCAATATCCAGGAAGCGGGTGGCCGATGGGTGCCTTGGCTGGGGTTCTGCAGGAGGGCAGGCGGGTCTGGGGCCGGCGTTAGGGGCCCCCATTAAGAAGAGGGGAAGAGGTCCGGCCATGGGGACACGCCCAGGCACACGTCCTCAGGGCCAGGGTGACTCCCCACCCCTATTCTTGAAGAAATTAGCCGTCCGGAGCTGGGGAAGCCATCCGCGTCTCCAAAGCCCATCTTTGGGATTCCCTTTCAAAATCCCCCCTCTTCCTCCCGCACGAACTGCCCCAGATTTCCATGGTACTAAGGAGCCCTAACACCCCCGCAGATGCGGTTTGCAGCGTGCAAAAATACAAAACCACCCAGGCGTTGGCAGCCTCCCTAAAAATGGTCCCGCTTGTTAAGAGGTGGAACCGTGGTGAGAAAGGCAGGGGCCGGGCCGGGACGCAGCGCCTGCCCCTGTCCCGAGTTCTGGGAAAGCCGGGCCTCCCCAGACTGCGGCCCAGCCAGGCGCCCGGGCCCTGCAGCAGGCCTCCCAGCCCCTGTCAGCCCAGCCTGAACTTTAGTCTTGTTATCTTGACACAAATCCGTTTTCAAGTCAAGGATGCCTTCCCAAATGAATCAACTTCCACTGCTTTAAAAAGGGAAAAAGGAACATTAATTCCAAATACGGGCGGGCGGTCCACGTGGGCTGATGTGGGCGGTGCATCTGGGGCCTGTTTTCTTCACGGAGAGGCTGCGTCACCTCTTTGCCCAGTGACGGTGCCAGCCAAGCCGTCCAAGGATGCAGTCCTGGCCTGGGGAGGGACCACCCCGCACAGACCCAGGCTGCAGAACAGCTCTGGAGCGACGGGGCCGGGGGCTCGAAGCCACGCCGGGTGGGGTCTGGGCAGGGCACTGTCCCGGGGGCGTGCTGCCCTCCCGCTCCATCCACAGCCCCTGCAGCCGCCAGAGCCCGAGTCCAGACCCGATGCCCTGCCTGACACCCGCCCCCCCAGGACCCCGCCTCAACCCTGCATCGTCTCCCCTGCGTGCCGGGTCCCCCGCGTGCCCTTCCGACCCATCCTCCAGGGGGGTTTTGCTAGATTTTACTGCTGGCTCTCGTCAGCTCTCGGCCGGGCTGCAGCCCTCCTTCCCACTGGCTGGAGGGGAAGCTCGGGAGAGGGGTCAGGCCCAGAAGGAGCCTGGCCACGAAGCCTAGAATGTGCACTTGAGCTGCACTTAGCTGCCAGCCGTTTCAAAGCGGAAGGGGGAGATTAAAAATGAGCCAGCCAAGTGGCTTGGAGTCAAACCCTCAGCAGCCCAAATGTGCAGACGAATTCAGTCGCTGTCTCTCCTGCTGCTCCAAGGGAACAGACTCAAGAGCCCTGGCTTCCCCGTGGGGGAGGGGTGGAGCGCGTGGAGCGGAGCCACCGGTGAGTTTCCCCAGCTCCGTCCCACGACAGCGTCCCAGTTACAGCGGCTAATAAAACCCGGGCGTCGGCTCTGGAAGTCCCCCGAACTCCTGAGCCGCGCTGGGGCAGACGGGAAAAGGCCGAGGCCGGGTTCCTGGTTAGCAAGCATTGGCAAGTGGAAGCAGAGGACAGCGGCGGCCACGGCGGCCACGCCCGCCACGCCCGGCCACCTGCCACATGGGCCGTGCCAGCCATAGCAACCGCGAGGCCCCGGGCCCAGCTGGAGCTGAGTCTCCGCACACCCCTCCCCTTCGTCCTCAAGGTAACCGCGTCACATGGGTGGCATTAGTCGCCTGGCGCTTGTCCCCAGATCACTTCCAAATCTTAGCCGCAGGCAACAAGCAACATCCGCCCTTCCCGTCTCTGTGGGTCTGGGGCGGGGCAGGGGGGATGGGGAGGGCCTGCTGGGTGGTCCCCGGGCTCAGGTCTTCCGGGAGGTGGCAGTCACGCGCGGGTAGTGGGGCTGTCCCAGCTGCGGGTGTGGACGCGGCTGTTGGCCGGCAGCCCCAGGGCCTCCGTCCTGGCCGCCAGGCCGCACCAGCCGGGGGCATCTGGGAGACAGCAGTACGGGCACCCGGCAGGGGCCACGGTTCCATTCCAGCCCGAGCCGGGAGTGACAACAGGGCGCGGTGAGGGAGGGGACCCGCCAACTGTGTCACACCGCATCCTGATGCCCAGATGGAGCTCGCACGGCTGGGGGGCGAGGCGCGGCCCCTGCCCTGCCACTCACGGGGACGCGCGACCTTGAGACGGTCACCCAGTGACCTGAGCTCTGGGGCTCCCGGCCTGCAGAGGAGGCCACGATCCCTGTGCCACGATGGCCCCCGTGTCCTGATGGCGACGGGGAAGTCCGGGGGCAGAGCCGAATACGTCCCTGCTTCTGAGGGGCCCGGCTGGGAACGGGGGGCCCGGCCTGGGGCCAGCACACGCCTCCTGCAGCCTGCGTGGCCGCAGGGACGTTACTCGGAGTCAGCCCCGGGGTCGGGGCCTTGACCCACTGCAGGACCCGCCCCCGTGGAGGCTGGTGGGGCATCTCTGGGCCGCCTGGGCTGCGCCCCCTCCAGTCTCTGGCCACCACCGCCTGAGGCGGATGGCACCGTCGTTCCCCACCGACGTAAGCGGAAACAGAGGCGAGCGGCTTTCCCGAAGAGTGACAGCTGGCGGTGAGCCTGGGCCCCCGCGGCCCCCACGCTGAGGGCTCCCAAGCACCTCCCGACTCGTGTCCTGTAAGGACCGTGTGTCAGGCAGGCCGGCTGCCGTGACAAACACCGGAGCGCGGGCACTTGCCGAGCCAGGTTTGGGCTGGATTTCTCCAGGTGACAAGGCCTCGGCTCCCCTTGGTTTCTCACTGGGGGAAACTAAGGCAGCGGGCCACCCACTCCACGGTAGCTGCTTTACGCTGAGCTCTCCACCCAGACCCTCAAATACGGGAGCTCGTGAGCCCGACGGCAGGGAATCGCCCTGGAGAAGGCACACAGCGGGCCGTGCCCACAACCCGCCCTTCCTCCCCACCGGACCCTTCTCTCGGGCCTGGCGACTCAGCCCGGCGTCCACGGGGAGCCACACGCAGCTTATGCACCCCTGGCGGGATCACTTCACAACTGAACTCACACACACCTGACACCCATTTTCACAGGGAGGCAGGCCAGAGTCCCGGCCCTGAGGCCCCGAGAGCTGCCCCCTCGTGCCCCCTGACCTTCTTGCCCTCCCTGTGCTCTCCCCCCTTGCTCCCTCCCTCTGATGTTCCCGCTCACAGACATACCAGACTTGTTCTCACCACAGGGCCTTTGCACCTGCCGTTCCCTCTGCAAATGCTCTCCTCTCAGATACCTGTGGGTTCTCTCGCTCACCTCCAAGCCTCTGCTCAGATGCCCCTGTCCGTGAGGCCTGCCCTGACCCCTATTTCAAATTAGAGTCCCATGTCACCCCCAGTATTCCCACCCCCTCTTCAACCCACGCCACATACTCTGTATATTAGTGCATGTTAGCTGCTGGGTTTCGTCAGTGCCTCACCTCTGTTTTAGATGTCACTTTATTTTTGAGAGAGAAGAGAGAGGGAGGGGCAGAGGGGGAGAGGGAGACAGAGGGTCTGAAGCTGTTTGAGAGCAGAGATCGGATGGGAGGTTTGAACTCATGAACCGTGAGATCATGACCTGAGTCGGATGCTTAACTGACGGAGACGCCCTGGCGCCCCAGCCTCACCTCTGTTTTAGATGTGGGCTCCACGGCAGGACCTTTGCTTGCCCTGGTGACCACGTTACCTGACACACAGGACATGCCTGTCAATTATCTGCTTCAACACGTACATGCACGTGCAGAGCCCTCCTCCCTGTCACCGCCTCCATGCAGCCCTCCTGGACCGACCACAGGGGGATGGCTGGCGGCTCCCAGCACCAGAGTGGAGGGGGAATGGATTCTTCTTGCCCCCCTGGGCCATTTTGCCCCCTGCCACCAGCTCCGGACCCCCCGAGGTCGAGCTGCTGTCTGGGCTCAGTCTTGAGGAAAGGCGTGGAGACCCACTGCCGAGGTGGTCAAGTCCGGGCCAAGGTCCTGGGGAGGCTGCCCTGGTGTTGGAATTCTCCTTCTCACGGGGCTCTGACAGCCTGTTCTGGAAGCACCTGGCAGGAGACCCCATCCCCAGGCCTTTCTCCCCAAACAAGTGACTTGGCCGGAGGGCCAGGCGGGGCCGTCGTGTGGCCCTGGCCCTCTGGCAGCTCAACAGGCCACTGTCCTTGTTCAAGTGACAATGCTTTCAACCGAGAGGAGCTGGGGTGGGCCGGGGTGGGCCCGTGGGGCTGGAGAGCCCCCGGAGATAAGCCTCTGGGCTTAGGGGAGAGCCAGGCTCAGTGCCGGCCTGACCATGCGAGCTCACGGGGACCGGCTGGCCGGGCAGAACAGCCGGAGCTCCCGGGTCAGAGCAGCCAAGGCCTGAGGCGCGACCACACGCAGCGGCAGGAGGTACAGCCAGCCCCGTCACTGCCACACGCCTCCTGCTCCTGTCACCACGGAGCGGGGCGGGGGCGGGGGGGGGGGGGACGCAGGGATGTCCCACTGTGCACGCGACACCCGGACTCAGGGTCTGAGGACTCTCACCGCCTTTCCTCGGGGGTGCTGGGACCCTCGGTGGTCCTGCCCGGGATCAGCCTGACCCCTCCCTCCATCCCCAGAAGCCTCCAGAAGAGCTCGCAGGGGGACAGGAGGGACACCAGCCAGGACGCTGGCTTTCAATTTCATCTCAGCACAGGAGAGGTTGGGAGGGGGGGCCTCAGCCTGAAACCCTGGTCACCCCACGGCCAGGCGGGAGGAGGGGACGGAGGGCCCCTGAGGGCGGCTTCCCCACCGGATCTGCAGACGTAGGGATCTGTACGTTGGAATCTGCAGGGCCCGAGTAGCACAGGATTTCAGGGTCCTCCTGGGCATTGCCTGGTTGGTTTCCATGACGGCCTCTCCCCCGCTCCATCCTGCTGGGCTCAGGCTCCTGGACACGAGGAGGACACTTGCCTCTGCCCCGTAAACGTGCCTCTCCTGTGAGCCACACTTCAGTGCGCCACTTAGCCGGCCCTCAGTCCCCACCTGCCTCACCCGGACAGAACAGCACCCCTGCTGCCTACACACCGGGACTCGGGCACATGCGGTCCCTTGTGGACGCCACACCTTCCTGGGATCCGGCGACCCGGAGACCTCGGAGCCCCCCCGGTGCCCGCAGCCAGCCCTGCGTGTTCCGCGACGGGCGCCGCACAGCACCTTCCAGCCGAAGGTCGCCTCAAAGCTGGCAGAGACGGAGGGCAGCCAGGGTCCCGTGAGCGGCTGCCTCCGCAGACCGTCCCCCCGGGCCTGCAGGGGCCCTGCCGAGGACAGGTCCCGTGCCGGACGCACATCAGTCTGTTTGGGGGCACGGAGCGGATTCCAGAGCCAGCAGGCTGCCTGTCCCCGCCCCAGGCACGGTCCCCACCCTCAGTGTCTCCCCACGGCGGCTCACTGCCGGGCCCGGCCGCGTCTGGGCGCTGGGTCGGGGTGGGGCCTGGGCCATGTTTCCAGCCGCTCCACCCTCCCGTCCGTCCGATGGCCTGTCGCTCACAGCTCCGTTTTGCTCCCGATGATGACATCATCGCCATCTATCATCCAGATACCCCAGGAGTGGAGTCTGAGATGAGACCTCGCCTGGGTCCCTCCGCCGGCAGGGTGACTGGGCCACGGAGCCCGGAAGAACCCAGAGCAAGCCCGCCGTGAGTGTCTTGCCAGGTCCATGCCAGGACGCTGACCGCGGTGCCACCATGGGTGACACCCGGCAACCCTGTTCCTCTCTGTGACCCACACTTGCCGCCCTCTAAAGTGCCACTATCTCCAAGGGCAAGGGGGGTCCAGTCGGGTGACCTGGGAGCCCCACGGAGACCCCCGACCGAGGATTATGGGACCGTCATCTCGGATGCTCAGGCAGGTGCAGCCTGTAAACACATGAAGAAACCCTCCACCCCTCTGGACTCTGGGCGGCCCACCGTTTCCCAGGCGCCGTGACCAGACCCGCTTGATGGGGTTCTGCCGCGACCGTCAGGCTGGGCCAGGTTATGTCTTGGGGTCACACGGCCCCCAAGGCCCACAGGCCTGCTGTGTGCAGCTGGGCTCGCAAAGGGCCTCTGCCTACAGGACCCTGGGGGCCCGGGGGAGGGTCCCTCCTTGCCCACACTCCCTCAGTCACCCCAGAAGAGGGGACACCGCACTCTGGCTCCCCACATTTCTTTCTGGAAGTGACTCTCGGACCCCGCCCCGGTCTCCCCGCTCAGAGCAAGGCCCGTGGCGGTGGGACCCTGGAGGGGACACGAGAGGGGCCCGGAGGGGACACGAGATCCTAGGTGTCTCTGCAGCTGTTAAGTCCGACCCTGGTCCCACAAAGGAAGCTTTGGAAAACGCTGTGTTTACTAACGACCCCAAAGGGGGAGACGTGTCCTCCACCAAGACTGAAACCGAGCCTTTCAGGGGACAGCGTCACCCAAGGCGAAGACACGGTGTTGCTCTGTTTCCTCAGGCGCACATTTCCGCTTGTTGGATTCGCATATTTATTCCTATGTAAACCGTTTCCCAGCCAAGTGTGGCATTTGGATGCTGAGTCACTGTTTCCTTTCCTCCCAACGTCCCGCAAAACATAAAAAAAAAAAAAAAAAAATATTGTGGACACCGAGTCCTGCTTATATGTTTCCTGGAAGCAGTGTTTTGATTAATGACTAACATGACACACAAAAACAAATAGAGCAGGCACGCGTCTCCTCTCCCGGGGGACAGGCCAGCTTGCTGCCTTCAAGTTCGAGGCTGGGCCACCGAGCCGCTGCCGCTGGGCACCTCCAGGGCGGGGGGCCTGGGGCCATGGCCTCGCCCTGCGCATTGTGACCCCGTCAGGCGGGGCCCCGAAGTTTCCCCGGCGACCTGGCCGTCGCGTGCTGCCTCAGTGTCCCCATCTGTGAAATGGGCACGGCGGCTGGCCCCTGGTCTGCCAGCCACACCCTCAGCTGGCCGAGGTCCTTCCCACCCTCCGAGTGGGCCGCCAACCTGTGCGGATGCCCTGGTGGCCGTGGGGCATCTGCTGCCCATTCTGCTCCTTTTAGACTCAGGGTCTCATCCCGGGAAGTGGGAGAGGCCACGGCCGGGCCCTGCCCGCAGAGGTCTCGGCAGCGAGCGCCGGCCGCGCGTCCGTGACCCCGGCGTTACGGCTGCCCTCCGGCGGCGGGGACGGGTTGCAGACCTGTGGTGAGTGTGGGCCAGGGCCTGGCGGCACGAGGAAGCGCAGAAGAAACTCGGGGAGGTCCCTCGGTGTTCTGTCCTAGCCACGGGCAGCGCACCTCGCGTCCTTGACCGGCAAACCCTTGCAGACCCCGACGGGCCTCCGGGCTCGGGTGGCCGTGCGCCTTGCCCCTGGCGTCCCCAAACGCCTGGGTAGCAGCAGGAAGCCTGCTGGCCAAGCTGGCTGACACACAGACCTCGGGGAACATGACGTGGCATCGAGGCCTGGCTGTCCCCAGGCCTCTGTGCCTCACGGCCAAGCCACCTCACCTCCCGGAGCCCCGGGTTCTTACCGGCTCTTTGGGACCGCCCCTCCTCCGTCCTGGAGCCGGGTCCCGTCTGCGGCCTGCAGAGCACGGGCCCGGGGCCCTGTAGCCCCCCCCTCCCCCCCACCGTCTGCCCAGGAGGGAGCCAGCCCTGGGGGGTGTGACCCTGGCTGGGTCACTAGGCCCCCCGTGGCCACACGGCTGCTGAAGGCGAGCACAGAAGCCCCCTGGGCTGCACCCCACCCAAGAAGTCACCCCACCCAGCGAGAGGAGTTCGCCGGCCTCGAGACCCCTGGAGGGGCGCGGCAGGGCCGGAGACGCTGCAGTCCGAAAGTCACGGACCCTGGATTTGTCACCACGCGGGACCGTGCAGAGCGAGGCCCGTCTCCTGGAAACCGCCCCCGGTTTATACAGTACTGGATAATTGAAAATATTAACCTGTTAGGAGGAAAATGAAAAAAGCCCGATGAGACCCTCTTCAGCCTGGCCGCGGGGCCCGTCAGCGGGGAGCGATGCAATCTGCCTGACCTCCTGCTGCCCGGGATTGATGACGCGGGGGTCTGAGAGGGCCAGTCTCGGCGCCGGCCTGCTGGAAACGCCGTGAAATACGAGGTTCTGCAATCTGTGGACTGGCCATGTAAATGAGCGTCCTTAAAGGGCTTTTACATGTGTCTTGACTTCCATGTAGAAGGCAAGGGCACCCCGACAGAGAGGCATTCATCATCCCAAGGAACGGATTTCTGCGCAGCCCAGAGTCCCCATCCTGGCCTTCAAGGGCAAGCACGGGCTCTCTCCCGCGGTGGCTGGCGTGGGCGGTGTGGCTCGGGAGTTAGTGCGAGGCTGGCCTGGCCCAGTGCGGCTGCGGGGCGGGAAGGGGCCCCACCGCCCCCCCCCCCCCCGGACCCTCGGGTTTCTCCCCGGTGGCGAGGGAGGTGGGGGAAACAGAGCCACCCTAAGACACCGGGCACGCCTGGGGCTCTCGCAGGAGCGCCCAGCTTCTTCAACCCATCTTCCGGCATGTTCTGTCCGCAGGAACACAAAGACTGAGTGTTGAGAGCTGGTTGGGCGGGGGCGGAGATTAGAGAGCAGTAAGGACTTCCGAAGGAAACTGCGAAGACGGGTTTTGCCTTTGGCCTCCGTGGTAGGAGGTGACGCACCTGCTTGGGTCCCTGGGAGGCTGGCAGAGTTGGCAACGAGGGCGGAGGGGAGCTGGCCCAGCCCGAGCCCGAGATTCCGGGTCGTGGCCCTCGCTCCAGGGGCCTGTGTCACTCCAGGGGCAGACATCACTCCTGAGACCGAGGTCCCTGCCAGGGGCCAACGTCCCTGAGCAAACTGCCTCTCCAGCAGGGACAGCAGGTGCTCTGCCCAGCCCTCTGGCTACAGCAACAGAAGCTGACACCGCTTACAGCACACGGCCCACGGCGCCAACAGCGGATTGGCCGGCGGGCCGCGGGCCGCTCACGGCATCCAAGGAACACGGGAGAACCAGGCTCGGAAGGATCGGGAGGCGGGGCGGCTCCGGGGATCCTGGGACTCCCCACGGAGGGGGGTCGCTGCCGGAGGCCGCCTCTCCAGCCACCGCGCACCTTTGCGTTTGTCCTCGCCAGCCTCAGACCCTGGGGAGGGGACTGCGGCCGGCCCAGCTCGGACCGTGCGCCCGCCCCGGCCCGGCAAGGGCAGTGGCAAGATGGATTCCAGAAGGAGGCAGCCACTGAGGGCCACGTCACGGTGCAGGGAGCCGGGGGCTAAGCAGGTAGGGCCAGTGGCCCCCAGCTGGGCTCCTCCACATCGGATGCCCTGCCTGGCCCTGGACCCTGAGCCCCCGGGGCCTCCGGGCGGGTGAGCACTCGGGCTGCTGAGGGCGAGGCGAAGGGGACCGCGTGACTGCTCTTCTGGTTCAAGGTGGGTCAGAGCGGGGAGCGCGGACCACGACGCGGGAACCCTGTGCGCTCTTGCCCCCCCCCCCCCCCCCCCCCGCCCCGGGCCTGCGGGGAGCCCTCCACATCCGGCCCAGACAGCTCTGTCTCCGGACCCTGCTCCTTGGGAACGGTTTGTTTTTCTCTCAACAAAGACTCACACGGGGACCTTTGAGACTAAGGGCTGGGCCCCCTTTCTCTCCCGCGTGCCTGGAGCCGGGTCCAGCCCTGGCCCTGCGTTGGTCCCAACATTTACAACAAGCCACGTCTCTTCCCGTAACGACCAGGTGCTTTGTGATTTAGACGCAGTGTTCACGTGGACGGTTTAAGGTAAGAGAAAACTCGGCTTACAACTGTGTCCCCATCGTGAGAACCACACCAGATCGAGACAGGAGACGTGTTCCCTCAAAGCCAACTTTTAAAAAAGTGCTAATAAAATAGGGACGTGGTGGGTGGAGGGTGTGCATGGGAACGCTGTACTGTCTGTTCAGTTTTTCTGCAAAGCTAAAACTGATCTAAAAAAAAAAAAAACAAAACAGTCCATCAATTTTTGTTTTTTACAAAGGCAGTTACAGGAAACTTCCAGGGACCGGACTACCCTCACCTCCCGACCAGACTTCAAACAGCTCAGAGGCGAACCTAGCAGGTGCCCCGTGGGAACCACAAACTCAGTCACTAAGCCTTCACCCTGAAGCTAGTCTGTTTTTCACTTCCTTTAAAAGGGGGGAGGGGAGGGGAGGGGAGCCTGGGTCACTCAGTCGGTTGAGCGTCCGACGTCGGCTCAGGTCACGATCTCGCGGTTTGTGGGTTCAAGCCCTGCGTCAGGCTCTGTGCTGACGGCTCGGAGACTGGAACCTGCTCCCAATTCTGTGTCTCCCTCTCTCTCTGCCCCTTCCCTGCTCGTGCTCTCTCTCTCTCTCTCTCTCTCTCTCAAAAATAAATAAACATTTTTTGGGGCTCCTGGGTGGCTCAGTCGGTTAAGCGTCCGACTTCAGCCCAGGTCATGATCTCACGATCTGTGAGTTCAAGCCCCGCGTTGGGCTCCGTGCTGATAGGTCAGAGCCTGGAGCCTGCTTCTGCTTCTGTGTCTCCCTCTCTTTCTGCCCCTCCCCTACTCATGTCTCTCTCTGTCTCAGAAATAAACATTAAAAATTTTAAAAATAAATAAAGAAACATTTTTTAAAAATCTTAAAAGTGAGACTGATTCTGCATATCAATTCTTTTTTTAAAAAAGTGGGGAGGGGACCCTGATCCCATGGATACACCTGAATCTGGCGACCCTGAATTTGGTGCTAGGCCGCCCGTGCGTTTCTGAGAAGGTTGCTACAGATGACCGTACCAGTAGGCAGTGCAGAGATTTCGTTTCCTGTGTTGGAGAACTTTCTAGAACTGCGTTGTTCCGTGTGTGTGTGTGTGTGTGTGTGTGTGTGTGTTCTGGGCTCTGAGCGGTGCCTGCAGGGGTCGGCCAGGCGGCGTTTGGCTGAGAGGCCAAGACTCGAGGCTCTCACATGCAGTCTTGAGCGGAACACCTTCCACGGGAGAAGTAGGCCGACCGGTCTTGACATCTGTAAAGGCCCTTAGAAAACAGCAGCCGAGCGGGGGAGAGCACCATGCACCCACGGTCCACGGCAGCACCTGGTTATTAACATTGGTGCCGGCTGTGAGCGGCTGTGCCCACGGGCACCTTTGGACCCACGGGAGCCCTTCCCGCAGACCACCCGGCTCCGGGGGCCCTGCCTCTGGAGAGCACTTGCTGAGGGCCGTGAGCCAGGTCCTCCCCGGGGCGGTGCCAGCCGCTTGCCACCCCCAGCTGCCGGCTTTGGTGACCCTGCTTGGCAGGTGGCGCCCCCCCCCCCCCCCAACTCGCCTGCGGCCACATCTGACTCAGACTCTGGTGGGGCAGGAGAGGAATCTGGGCACAGAGCATAGGAGGAGCTCGAGGCCCCATGCTGACCCCGGGTGGGCGCCCCCTTGAGGCGTGCGCCCTGGTGATGTCCTGCCCGCCGTCGTGGGGCGGGTTCCGAATGCAGCCCAAGGAAGAGCCTCCCCGGGGGACTCTGGGGCCGGTCCCTCGCAGGGGGCGCTGGGCTCTGACCGGCCCACACCCCGCCATGCCTGACCTGCCTCCTCCACTGACTCGGTCCACTTCGGCTCACCCCAGAGGCACGTCCTGTGACCGACCCTGTGGACCCACCGCCACTGCCCTGCAAGGCGGCCGCCCTCCAGGCAGGGCTCCCCTCACCCTACCCCTGGCACATTCTCTGCTCTGCTCTGCTGTCCAAGCCACAGGGAGGGACACGAGCTCCAGGACGGGGGTGGCGCTTACCTCCTGAAGGCCTCGGGCGAACACTGACCTTGTGCGGCACGTGCTCAGTCAGGGCTGAGTTTCCGGGTTTTAAAGACAGCTGGGCAGGAGAACAGCCCTCGCCCCTGACCTTCCTGGTCCCGGAACCCCCAGTGAGCCTAGCTAAACCCTCCGGCTTTCCCCCACGCCTCAAGAAGGGTCCATCTCAGGCGGGATCAGGTCACCTGGAGCCTGAGGACCTGGGGCTCCAGCCAGATGGGGGCGGATTTCTCTGAGCACCGGGACCGTGGGAATTGGACCGGCCCAGGGCAGGACAGGGACAGCCACCAGGCCCTTGACCTGTTTCCACGTGCGGTCACCAAGGTCAGAAGAGTGTCCTGAGCGGTGGGAGGACACGTGGCCTGATTCCCCGGAGGCAGAGACCCCAGGCCGGCCACCCGTCCTTCCCCCCAGAGCCCATCGCACCCCTCTGACGTGACCTGAGCTGGGGCCACCGCCCTGATCCCTGCAGCACGGGGCCCGCTCGGTGGCCGTTGGAGTCGGCTGGGGAAGCAGACCATGCCTCGTGGCTCAGCTGTGCCCCCGTCTCCGCCTGGTTTCCTCCCTCCCACCTTCTCAGTCTCCCTCCCGGACGCCCACGGCCCACCTCCACCTCCCAAATCGAGTCTTCCGAGAGGGGTGAGTCGTCAGCAAGTGCTGTTGTGCAAGCCGTGGGGTTGGATTCGGGGGCACACGGTGCCTCCGACGTCCCTGAGAACGTTCTGATGATGAGGGCTGCATACGGAAGCAGAGGAATATTCCACCGGTGTTCGTGTTTATGGGAAATTACATATGCACCAGCTTAACACACTAATGTCAGAGCAAATAAATATACACGGAAACAACCACCCCGCCCTCCCCTGCCGTCTCGCTGCGGACCGGCCCCCCGCGTCTTTAATCTTACAGATTCATTTTCCTGCCTTCGATGTGGCATATTAATGTCAGGTCAAAAAGCATTTCATCAGGTATTCTGAAGGTTTTATTTCATTTTTATTCAAGAATGTGTAATCCTGAGAAAAAATAATTACATATGAGATCAACAGCACAGCTCTGACCTGAATTCACAGAATCATGAAATCTCAAAACCAGAAGAGGGGAGTTGTAGCCAGTCTTCTTGTTTCACAGTTGGGGAAACTGAGGCTCAGAGAGAGGGAAGGACCACAGCCCGCCCCACACGTCCGGGAGTCTGTGCCAAAGCTGGGTTTTGGACCTCATCCTCCTGACACTGGCCACTGGACCCTCCAATGCCACGTGGGAACCGAAGGTTTTTATCTTGGTCATCTCATAAGAGAGTGAGCTTCCTGGCCCCGGAGGTGATCCAGTAGACCAGAAAGCCACCGTCCAGGGATGCTATAATAATCACGACCCCGCCGTCCACTGACCATTCCTAGAGCCCGGCGCTGTGGGGAGCGCATCACGGCCTCACCGTATCGAATCCTCGGACGCAGGCATTGCTCCCGTCTAAAAATGGGGAAACGGAGGCAAAGGGCATTTTGGAAATGCACCAAGGCCACACAGCAGTTAGGATTTGTGCCCAACCCCTCTTGGGCTCCAAAGCTTGTTCTAGAAACCATCGTGGCTTCTAAGGCCCATTTGCTCCAAGAGCCCACAAAACACTTGCACGTGTCACCAGGACACGTGAGCGTCGCCAAGGAGGACTGTCGTCTCAAGTACCTGTTGCTGCCTTAACCGATGGGCACAAATTTGGTAGCTGGACACAGCAAAAGGCTACTGTCTCAGTTCCAGGGTCCCGTGGTTGTGACGGGGTCCCCTGCTTCGTCTCACGAGGGCCAAAATCGCACGTCAGCCCGGCCGGGCCCCTTGGCCCAGGCTCTAGGGGAGACCGTCCTCCTTGCTCGCTCTGGATGTCGACAGAACTCGATGCCCTAAAGGACAGGCCCCTGCCTCCTTCTGTGTCCGCTGAGGGCCACTCGGCATCTAGAGGCCCGTCCCTCCACCCGCGATGGTGGCCCTTGCTCTCTCTTCAGGGCCCTGGCCATCGAGCCCCTCCTGCGTCTTCCTGGCCCCCCATCTCTCTCTCCTGCCTCCTCTGCTCTGAGGTCCTTGTGTCCCGGGCCGCTTTGCCTGCCTCAAGGTCTATCCCTCAAGCAGCTGCCCTCACCGGCCTGGGGACCAGGGTGGAGACATGTCTGCGGGCACCTTGCTCCTCCCGCCCCCTCGGTGAAGACGGGGAACCCTTTGGGCAGAAGGTGGGTTGACGCCTCACCTGTCACCCGGAAGGTAGGAAGGCCCCCGGTGAGGGTCCACGCGGATACCTGCTCGGCTCCCGTGCGGCCGCTCGGGGACCCGGGGGGAGCAAGGCCCGGGACGAGGAGGTTTAGGGAAGAGGCGTGTGGACGCGGACCCGGCGGGGGGGGGGGGGGGCGCCTCCGGGGTCCGCATGCGGAAGCAGGAAGACGCGCACCCGAGCAAGGAAGGGCGGCGAGAACCGCTCGGCATAGATGGGGCTGCAGGCACAGGCCCGGTGCCAGGGGAAGGCGGCGGGGGGGCTGCGCTCTGGCAGGAGAGACGAGTTCCGACCTTTTTCTGCGAGGCCCGGGGGCCACAGTGCTCATGGGGGACAGAGGCCGACTAGGCTCGGACGGTAGCGGTGGCCTCCAGTCCGCAGGGAGGAAGCGTCTGCCCGCCCCGCGCCCCCCCCCCCCACCCCCCGCGCCCCCTGCCCCGAGCCCCGCGCCCCTCAGATGGAAGGGACCACGTGTGGCAGAGCTGGGGACGGAGAGTATTCAGGCCTTGAGGGGTGGCCTTCGTCAGACAGAGAAGCCCCCCCACCCCGGTCTGGGGGACCCGGGATCCTCAGATTCCCCGTTCCCCACCCAAACATTCACTGGCCGCCTACAAATGCTCGTCTCCCCTGCCTCTGCTGCACGGACAACGAAGCAGCCATTCATTGACTCGCGCACACGCTCCGCTCGAAGCATCAGATTGTGTGTCCAGCGCCGCGAGGTCAAGATTCACGGTCTCTGCCCCTGTGGCACCTGCTGTCCTTTGTCTGGAAGTCAGACACCGACCTTGGAACAGTACCTGCCACCGGCTCAGCTCCCTTCGTGTGCCCAGAGCGGTGCTGGCCGGCGGGCACGCACGGCTTCCTGTGGCCCCAGAAGCCCGCCAGGCGCCATCACTCCCCCGTTTTACAGCAGTGGAAACTGAGGCTCCAAGAGGCTACGCACTGACCTGCGGGGTGGCAGGTGGTGGACAGAGAAATGGCCACCAACGACGTCCCAATCCCCAGACCCGGAGGCAGAGGGCACTTAACACTGCAGATGGGATGACGGTGGCCAGTCAGCTGACCTTGAAGAAGGGTGATGATCCGGGATTACCCGGATCCCTTGGGCGGTGGGGGGGGGGGGGAGGATCCTGGGTCCCGCCCCCGAGGTGGAGCTGATTCCCCGCAGCGGCTGCAACCGGGCCTCCAGAGCCCGGTAAGGGGACGCTCCAGAGTGTCGGGGGACACTCTGCGTCCTTCTTTTTCCAGCTGCTGGAGGCCACCTGCCTTCCTCCGCTCCGGGAGCCAGCGGTGGCTCGCACAGCCTGTCGCTCCGACGTTGCCCTCCTGGTCCCTCCTCCACATCTAAGGGCCCTTGTGATTCCGTGGGCCCCCCTGGGTAGTCCCGGAGCACTTGCTTGCTCTGGCCTCAGTTTCCTCACCTAGGATGGAAGCCTTGGTCCCACGGAGCTCTGGGGGCTCGGTCCCCAGCCTGCTGGTGGGCATCAGCCCCAAGGGGCGAGCGTGCCCTCCACGCACGCCCCCCCACCCCGGGATGCCGCTGGGTCTCAGGAGTTCGGGGGTGCTGAACGTGTTGGCCCGCTGGCATCCCCTGGGAGCCGGCCGAGGAGGCGGGTACCTGGGCCACACTTCAGTCAGGACCCACCCTCTGTGGTCGCTCTGCAGACCCCTTTTAGAAGCTGCTGGAACTTGTCCCCGGGCCCCAGAGACAGGATCTACACGCAGGCCTCTGCCTCAACTGGCCTCCAAAAGCCCCAGTTACAGGCTCTGGGGTGGGGGCGGGGCACGGCTGCCCCGGTTGGTGGGTAACCAGAAGGCGGCTGTTAATAACATGATCACAGCTTGTATGTGGGCGGTTGTGGGTGGGGAGCAGGACCATAGCACCCTGACGAATCTGCATCTCAGGGAAACAATAATTTTGTTGGCATAAGTACATCCCAAATATTTCATGGGATATACTTGTGCTAAATATTATGAGTTGTCGTTTCTCTGAAATTCAGATTTCACAGGGTGTCCCATTTTATTTTATTTATTTTATTTATTTTTTTTTTTTCCTGCTAAATCTGGAAGCCTTAGCAGGAGGGAGAGTGCCCGTAGGTGGGTGGGAGTGAGGAGTACGCATTTGGATGTTCTAAACACTGAGCCTGGTTTTCCGGCGACATTTCCCAACCAAGATTAAAAACACACTGAAAAATCGGACGCATTTAAATCTATACATAAATGACAAGTAAGAAAATGCTGGAACCCATGGGTCGACTTTCCAGTAATGTTAAAAAAACAGCAAAACAGCTCCCAGGACCCACTGGATTTCAAGGGGCAAAGTGTGCCCTTCAGGATAGCCTCCTCCTGGCAGACTCTTGGGTTTGTGTGAAAACACTTGACTTTGCCGCCTGCTGTTCCCCTGACCCCCCAGCCCTCGAAACCTGCTCCCGGCAGAAACTGTCAGCTCCCAGTAGAAACTGCCCACCCCCCACCCCCCACCTTCCTCCTACAGCCCGGCCAAGCTGGGACATGCAGTACCCGGAGCCCTGTACACCTGCCAGTGTCTACACCACAAACTCAGAAACATCACAGGCAAACCTAAGAAGCCTCCACTGAAATTCCCCACGGAGCCTGAGTCGTCTTACCCCCTCCCCACCGCCCTCGCCAGACACGAATTATCCCACAGCCATGCTGCAAAGCCAGGCCCAGCTGAGGTCTGAAAACACCTTGTCCTTACCAAAAAGGGCCTACCAAAGGAGGTTTTCACGCGGGCTACCTTTTCTGACTGTAATTTATTTATTTATTCATTTACTTATTTATTTATTTAATTTTTTAATGTTTGTTTATTTTTGAGAGAGAGACAGAGCGTGAGCAGGGAGGGGCAGAGAGAGGGGGAGACACAGAATCCGAAGCGGGCTCCGGGCTCCGAGCTGTCGGCGCGGAGCCCGACGCGGGGCTCGAACCCACGGACCGCGAGATCGCGATCTGAGCCAAAGTCAGACGGTCAGCCCACTGAGCCCCCCAGGCGCCCCTTCTGACTATATTTTATTTTTTTTTTTATTTTTTTTTTTAACGTTTTTTTTTTTTAATTTATTTTTGAGACAGAGAGAGAGCATGAACAGGGGAGGGGCAGAGAGAGAGGGAGACACAGAATCGGAAACAGGCTCCAGGCTCTGAGCTGTCAGCACAGAGCCCGACGCGGGGCTCAAACTCACGGACCGCGAGATCATGACCTGAGCCGAAGTCGGACGCTTAACCGACCGAGCCACCCAGGCGCCCCCTGACTATATTTTCGACTAGCCCTTTGCGAACTCAAAAATGAGACCGAGTTTTCTGATCTGTCCGCATATCTCTTCATCTTTCTCCTCTCCCTTTGCCCCAGAAACTTAGTCCCTGGGGGTGAAGTGGGGGCATCGCTGGATCCGGGGGAGAGGCCCCCCTAGCCAAATTAGTTGTCCAGGGGGCCTGTGAGCTGAGCTGTCAGCCAGAAGCCCAGCCAGAGGGAGAGTTTGGGACGGTGGGAGCCCTGGAGCCCCAGGTCAGGGATGGAATCAGCCAGCTGTGCACGGGAACCTGAGGGCTGTATCCTGCCCAGAGCCGCCAATGGCCCCACCTGCACCCCCCAAATATCTCCCGGCCCTTGGGCGGGGCCCCGGTCCCTGTCCCCTAGTCCCTGAGTGGGAATACGGGGTCACGGGGTCAGGCCAGCCTCTCTCCCAGGAGAAGAGAGGACCAGGTCGCAGTGGGAAGTAACGTGCTTTGAAAAGTGAAAGGCCCACCAAGATCCCCCACGGGAAGGCTGCGCAGGCCTGGCTCTGGAGGGAGGGGTGAGGGTGGGCGGACGACAGGGCGGATAGGATGGTCAGGCCTGGGCCCAGGAGGATCGGGAGGGCTCAGCTGCACCCATGTCCCCCCCCCTGCCCCCAGGCCCCTTCCGTGCCCTACTGATGCATCAGTTGGGAAGGCATCCCACAGTGTCCCTCCTGAAAGTGCCATTTTCAGCCACTGGATCAGAACCTGGCCGGCTGCCCAAGGGGGCCGTAAGCGGGCAGGTGACTTACACCTCCATCTGTCCCGTCCTGCTCACCCGGCACGTGGGGCACCTGGAAGTCGGTACCCAGAGGATCTGACGCCTGCTAGACTGCTAGACCCCGGCTCTGCCTGGCTTGGCCTCAGAGCTGTGCGGCCACGGGCAAGTGTCAGACCCTCTCTGGGCCTGGATTTGTACCTACGAGGTGGGAATCGAGGCTTCCTCGTGGGTTGTCCGAACAGGTGCCAACCAGAGCCAACACTGGGCTGCCGTTCGTTCGTTCACGGAAGAGTAATGAGGTCGGGCCTGACCAGGGCACCGGAGCCTGCCCTCGGGTGCTGGGCGTCAGGACGGGGAGCCCGACCTCACATTCCGGCACTAAGTAGTGGCCGGAGCCCTGGAGGAAAGATGCGGCGTTCTGGGCGCGGCTGGTGGCCGCCCCCGTGAGGCAGGTCTCGAGAGGCTCGGCCGAGCGAGGCACCTCGGGGATGAAATCTGAGAGAGTGAAGGGGCAGGTGATGCAGGCCCGGGGAACAGAGTCTGGGAAGGGCCTGAGCGGGAGGGCCTGGACCCCCCGGGGGAGCCACCCGGGGGCCCGTGGTGAGCAGTGACAGCCAAGGGGCTCAGACTGCACGAGCCGGAGGCCAGGTGAGGGTCTGGCCTCTATGCTGAGCACGGCCAAAGCCCCCAAAGGGCATACGGTGGGCGCCAGAAGGCTGCGCATCCGTGTGACCTCGGCCACGTATGGCCCCCCCACGTATCCTTGTCTCCAGATGGAGATCGCACCGCTGCACCCAAAGGCCACGTGGAGGTTAAATAGATCCCCATGGAAGGTTCTGGTCACTCCTGGCGTGGTGCATGTCCGAGGCCCAGGGTCCAGGATGGAGGCAGAAGGCCTGGGTTCAGATCCCAGCTCTGCCCCTCCCTCACTGTGCACCTGTGGGCCACATCCCTAAGTTCTCTGAGCCTCTGTGTACATGTGGAAATAATAATAGGTCCTCCGGGGTGGGGTTGTTCTGAGCATCAATTCATTCATGCAGACAGTGCTGAGTCAGGGATCAGTAAGCACAGTTAAGTGACAAGGATGGTCTGAAACCGACCTGGCGTCTTTCGAGTGTTCCCACCCCCATGAGGCAGGGAAGGACTTCGGAGGAGGAAGGTGCCCGTTCTGAACACGCCCTCCCAGCCCGGGGTCTGGACTCCAGGGTGGCTCGTAGTTCCTGGGAGCCGGGTCCAGCTGGTTTGAGGCGGACTTTGGAGCCGGAAGACAGGGAGCCGGTGCGCCCAGCGTCCTGGGCTGGGCTCTCCGCTTCCGGTCGGCAGGTGGGAGCTCTGGTCCTGAACCCAGGACCAGGCGCCGAGGCGGGGCCCCGACCTTTGCCCCGGAGCTCCTGATCCCTGGGTGACCGGCTGACCACGGGCTGCTAACAGCTGACGGAAGGAAGATGGGGACCGCCGGGTCAAGGGCACAGGCGGCAAGGGGGCCACCCCGCCCTTTCCACCGGGGCACAGGCTGCTCTGGGGCTGAGGTCCAGGGCGTATGGGAGCCACGCCCCCTGTGGGACAAGCCAAGGATGCCACCGCGGTCTGAGTCAGGAGTCGTGTAGGTGACTGCAGAGGGGTCCATCCGAACAGTCCCGAACCCAAGGTCTCCTGGACTGGGGAGGTGGGGGCAGGTCAGGGCTGGCCTCCCGTCCCAGGGCTGAGCCCTGGAGGGCCGCTGGGTCCTGGCACCTGGCCTGAGGTCCTCCTGGCCAAAGCTGGCTGAAAATGAACAGAAAACCACTAAGTGTTTCACCGCCGGCGGGCCTGGCCTGTGGGGGCTTTCAGATTTGAGGGGGTGGGCGGGCCCGAGACCCCCATCCACCTGCGGCTGCCTGAGAAGCCGCCTCTGTTACCGTCTCCAAGCAAAGAAAAGACGTCAGAGCCCCAGAAATGCGGCTGGGGGCCGTGCAACCAGCCCCCCTCCTGCGGAACAGGGAGGCGCCCCAGCGGCCGAAACACAATCATCGTGAGCACCAGACGCCCCTCATCTTAATGGATGGGAGGCATTTTTGTAGCAATAAAAATAGATTTAATAACCCGACAGCGAAATTACTTTTTTTTGGGAAAAAAAAAAAAAAAAAACCGAGGTAGTAAATATTCATTGATGCTCCCTGTGAGATGGCTGGGTCGTGTTTTAGAACTAGATTAGAACACGCACGTGTGCGTGCATACATGCACATGGATGTGCACACACACACGCACACCCCCTCAACAGATGTCCAGAGGCAAGATCGACCCTCCTTTGATGAGAAGCAGGAGGGGTGCTCGCTCTTCCTGACTCAAATTCCTTCTCACTAAATCACATCAGGGTAATAGTACGAGGCTCCTCCGCGGCCAACAGGAAGCCCGGGGCACCTCCGAGTGGCTTCATAAGCCCTTCCTGCCGGATTTCTCACCTCCCAGGAACCCAGTGGAACGTCTGTAATTTGCATTTTCAGCCATTCAGCAGATCTGCTCAGAGCAGAGGCTGCGCTCCCTGGGTGCAGGGAGAGAAGCCTCCAACCCCGGCGGGGAGGGAGGGCCAGCAGCCCCCCACCCGGCTCCAGGGGACAGGACCTCGGGGGATGGGGTCCAGGCAAGGGCTTGCTGCAGGGCTTCATCCCCAAAGCACTAGGGAGCCACGGAAGGCGTTGGAGCAGAGGAGTGATGGGATCGGATGTGCACTTGGAGAGATTATTCCTGTGGCCCTTGGGAAGGAGAGGGAGAGGGGCAGGCGAACATGGGGTGAGTGCCAACCCAAGCGAGAGACGGGAAACGTGACAGAGCAAGAGGCAGCCCCTTCTCTGAGCGTCTCTTGTGGGGAGGCACTGCGCCATCCTCCCGGGCCCCCGGACTGACATGAAGCCCGGGAGGAGCGTTGCAACCCGGCCACGAAACAGGCCTGTCATGGCAAATGGGCCGCCAGGACTGGCCCCCAACCTCCCCGACACAGTGCCCTCCACAGGACTCCTCACTGGGGCCGGCTGGGCCAGCCGATCTCAAAGGCCGTCTGCCCCTGAGCTCTGATCACTCTGGCCTCCGCACCCACGGCCCTTCTCCCAGCCCCCAGCCCCACCCACGGGATGCCTCCCCGAGATTTGCCCCTGGCGGAGCTCCAGGCTTTGGGGTTCTCTGATGCCCCGTGTCAGCATCTACTGGGTCTCTCGCCTTTCCCTTCAGGCCCTGCTCTAAAACACCTGTCCCAGATCGGGGCTCCCCGGCCCTTTCCAAGGGAGTGGGTCTAGAGGTGGAACCAGGTAGATCAGGGCCTTGACTTTCAGGCAGAGGCCTGCCCACGCTCCCCGGCTTTCCTGCCCGCCCCCTCCCGGTGCTCAGCACACACGGGATTCCTGGTTGGGGGGGCGGGTGGCACGGCCAGCTCCAGGGGCGCCGGCCACAGAGCACAGAACGTGACCGGGCCCCCCTCGGAGTCCGGCCTCCGAGGGGGTCCCGCTCTCTGCATGACATGCCTGGCGGGGGGGTGGGGGGGTGATGGTTCCCTACCCTGTCTGCGGATGTGTTGAGGTCCCAGCCGCAGCCCAGTCTAGCGGGGCGCCTGCTTGGGGGTGCATCCCCCCGACCCACCCTGGCCGCCGGAACCTCACGTGGCGAGTCGACCCGCTGGAGCCCCTCCCCCATCACCGGGAGGGGTGACCCCGCCTGCCCACCACCCACCACCAGCCGCTGCTCCGCCTGCACCGCGGGCCCTGCAGCCGCTCCACCGAAGTCCCCGAAGCCGGGTGACCCGGGCTGGTGCCGCCCCAGCAGTGGCCTCTGTGGCCCCAGTGGGCTGGCACGGGCTGGACTTTTGTTTTTTTTTTTTAATTTTTTTTTTTTCAACGTTTATTTATTTTTGGGACAGAGAGAGACAGAGCGTGAACGGGGGAGGGGCAGAGAGAGAGGGAGACACAGAATCGGAAACAGGCTCCAGGCTCCGAGCCATCAGCCCAGAGCCTGACTGCGGGGCTCGAACTCACGCGAGATCACGCGAGATCACGCGAGATCACGCGAGATCACGCGAGATCACGCGAGATCACGCGAGATCACGCGAGATCACGCGAGATCACGCGAGATCACGCGAGATCACGCGAGATCACGCGAGATCACGCGAGATCACGCGAGATCACGCGAGATCACGCGAGATCACGCGAGATCACGCGAGATCGTGACCTGGCTGAAGTCGGACGCTTAACCGACTGCGCCACCCAGGCGCCCCTGGACTTTTGTTTTAAGACCAGCCGGCGCTCGGGTTTGTCCGGGACACGCCGAATGCACTTCCTTTATTAGGCGCTGACTCGGCCTTGACGGCGGCCTCGGGTCTGGGGTCCCTCTGCTTTCAGGATCCCGGTCCCGAAGGAACCCTGTCACACGAGTTTCTGTGCACTCACAGGACTGCGGCTGGAGCGGCCGCCGGGCCGCCGACTCCCGTCAGGCTCTCCACGATGGGGGCAAATCGCCTCCGACTGGGCCCGGTGCCCCTCCACTTGGCCTGCTGTGCAGAGAAAGAAGCCGGCGGAAAGCAGCGGCCGTGCAGCAAGCCCAGCAGAGGCTGGAAGGGTGCTTCTTGCCCGCCTTATGCACGCGCACGGAAGAACAAGGCAGGGGGAGGGGGCTGCTGTATGCCATGGGGTCAGGAACCCCCTCTGCGGGGAATTTACAGAGAGTAAACCACGGGGATGCGGTGAGAGCAGCACATCAGCCCAGAGAGCAGCCCGTGCAAAGGTCCCGTGGCAGAATATGGTGGTTTGGTAAGGAAGGCCGGGCAGGAGCAGTGGTGAGGCGGGGCAGGGGCGTCCACAGTGGCCTCCTGGCACTGGGGGGCGCGGCCCTTTATCCCCCGAGTCACATTCACGGCGGCCAGGAGGGCATCGGCCCCACTGGTGAGGGCGGCTGGCTGCCTGCTACCCGAAGGCACAGGGCTGAGCAGTTAGCTGCACGCTGTGTTGTCTGACCTTCTAGAACCCTCCCTGCTGGCCGGAGCAGCAACGCACACTTCAGAGGCTCTCTCCCTCCTGCCGCGGGGGTGGGTGGGCGGGAAGCAGGCAGACCACGCTCGGCAAAGGAGTGGCTCTTCTCTGGGAAGAAAGTGCGTGTCTTCCCTCCTTGGGCAATCACGGCTCGTCCCCGTCACCGGGGCCGGCAGGACGCGCCACAGGGCCAGGCGTGGGCAAGAGGGCTGGTGAGGAGGTGGACGTGACATGGAAGGGCTCGTTCCAGGGAGGCACCAGTGGGAGGATACGGTGGGGGGAGGGGCCGTCGCGCCCCCCCCCCCCCCCCAATCTGACATCGCCGGCCTCAGGACGCGCTGTCACCTCCAGGAAAGGTGACCGGGTCCTCACTCGGCAGGTGGGTTCTCGTGGGGCCACCAGATCACGTGGCTGAAAAGCGTAACCCAGTCCCGCTGCACGACCTGCTCTTTTCAGCCACTCGGCTGTTTGATGGCATGCTGTAAGGCCACGGAGAACGGTCCAGTGGCGTGGACCCTGCCACCAGCCTGCTCGGCGGCCGTGGGCAAGCGCCCCTCCTGCCTGCCGCTGGTGCCCACCTGCCCGACGAGGCCGAGGCCGGCCTCCCTCTGGACGTGAGAGCAAAGCCCCAAGTGCCTTCACGTCTACCAGGCCCACAGAGCGACAGTCTCGAGGGAGGTCAGGGGTGGCCCACGAGCCCTCGAAGGAGCCCCTGCAGTCACGGATGTGATGGCAGCCACATTGTCACAGGAGGGCTCATTGTCGCCGTGGAGAAGGACAGTGAATGACACACGGGGGGCCCTGCAGGCGTGATGGGCTGGGCGACCCTTCGTGCCCGAGAGCTGTTGCATGAGCAGCACGTAAGAAGGTCGAGTCCCTGACGCCCCCAGTGCCTCAAATCCCTGCAAGGTGCAATTCTCGTCCGACCGCCGGAAGTGGACAAACAGGGTCAGACAGGGCAGGTGGGGCCCTCAGTCCCGAGGAGGGGGGCACAGACTCAGGTCTGGGTCCTTCTGACCTCCCATGCCTCTGACTGTGGCTGAGCCCGGAGACCTGAGTGCCGGGTTTTTAAGTCACCCCGCTCTCGGTCTGGCCCTTATCCCCAGGTCCCCTCAGTTAAACCAGGAGCAAAAAGTGAGAGTTGCTTACAAGGGTCCCCTCGCTGCCTGCGGGAGGGCACCTGGTTTTTGTTCCTGTCCCCAAGTCCCTTCCCTGGAGAACCCGCAGGGAGCCTTCAGGGTGGTCCTCTTCACAAGCCATTCCTGTCCCTGTGTTCCTGAGCTGTGTCCCGCCTGCAGGGCTCTGATGGGCCTGAGGATGGCCGAGCGGCATAATGTGTGGGAGAGATGTTGCTGGAACCCACCGGCAGCCCACTTAGACTTCGCTAGTTCACGCACAGGCGTGTCTGCAGGTGCGGGGGCAGGCCAGGTGGCAGACCCACAGCCCCGGGCCCGCCTCCATCGGTGGCAAGGTCCAGGGCACCTCCTAGCGCCATATGGAGACACCGTCTCGTCTCCCACACCCCAAGGCACGCTGGGGGACACGGCATCCAGAGTGAGCCCTTGTACAGATCATCTTGGACCTGCTGTAAGTTTCAGATGAAAATTCAGAAGTTTTCATCGAGATGATGGGCCAAAGCAGATGAATGTACCTCCGTTCCTTCCCAGATCCCTTTAGAGAGAAACTTCCAGCAGTAAATAAATAAACAAGAAATCCCAGCCTCCTTCTGCTCCGGCCACAATGTGTAACCGAGGACTGGATTCAGCTCTTGCCTCAAGCTGCTAGAACAAGCAGGACAGACAGAGGAAGGGATGGTTTTCAGACAAAGTCTGATGAGCAGCAGGAAACAGGGGCCCCAGAGAGAAGGAGAGCGAGAGCAGGAGCCTGGCACATGCCCCCGGCGGGGCCCCAGGAGGGACCCCACACTGCAGCCCCGACCTCCTGGCACACAGGGCGTGAGGGATGGGTCTGGCCTCGCAGTGGGGCCAAAGGGCACCAGACGCCTTCACTGCTGAATTCTACCAAGGATGTCCAACAGAATCACCACCAGCTCCCACACTAACTCATCCAGAATGTTCAGGAGGAGGGAGAACTTCCCAACTCCTTCTGTGAAGCCGGCATGAGTCTGATTCCAGACAAAACCAGACAAAGACATCGCGGGAAAAGAAACGGCAGGCCAGTCGCCCCAACAGCAGAGCCACAAAGATCCTCAACGAAGTATCAGCAAGTGGGAAGCCACAACGCCTAGCAAGGATAAGACACCATAGCCACGTAGGCTTTACCCCAGGAATGCAGGGTTGGTACTCCACTGGTGAGTCAGTCAACTTGCTCCATTAATACGCCGAGTTACGGATACTGATATCGACTCACGAGCGTCTCAACAGATGCAGAAGAATCGTCGCGCAAAAGCCAACAGCCATTCGTGATGTGAAATCTTGGGCTACTAGGAACAGAAGGGTGACGGGTGTGTACGCGGAACCTAGAGCTGTCACCAGCCTCGGTGCTGACGGACCGTGTGCGTGTGACCAGAGATGGGGAAGGAGGCACGGTGGCCCCTCGTCCCTTCTGCCTTGTCCTGGAGATCACGGTCAGTGCAACCAGGCAGGCAGATTAGAAAGAATTTCTACAGCCAGAAATGCACCCAGATTAGCAAGGAGACAGCAAACGGTCCCTACTCACCAACAACAAGGTCGTCTAGGGAGGAGATCCCAAGAAATACGCACAAAGCTACCACATTTAACAAGTCGGTGTATAAATTCCCCAGGACACGAGGGGATGATGTTACCTTTATGTGTATACGCCAGCAACAAACAATCAGAAATTGACATTTCTTTTTAAACGCCAAGTAAAATAGCATGAATGGGGTACTTGGGAACAAATTTAACAGAACGGGTTCTAGATCTGTACGCTGAAAATGACAAAATTCTGCTGAAAGACACTGCAGAGATCCTAAGCCAATGGAGGGAGACCGTGGTGATGAACCGGCAGAGTCAATATTGTTAAGGTATCCATTTTCCCCAAACTGACCTATAGAGTCACCACAATCCCAATCGAAATCCCAGAAATTGACAAGTCAAACAACTGGAATATTTCAGATAAAAAATTTCAGAAATTTCAAATAAAAAAAAAAAGAGAGAGAGAGAGAGAGAGAGAAGATCAAAGATAGAGGACTTACATGACTTGGCTCAAGACTTATTATTGGGTTATAAGTAGTTGAGACAAAGAGGTTTTAATGTACAGATACATATATAGATTAACGGGACAGAATAGAAATTCCAGACACAGACCCAAATATACATGGCACTGGTTTTGGGAAAGAATGCAGCAAAGACAAGGGGAAGAATATTCTTTTCAACAAATGACACTGACACAATTAGCTACCCATCTGAAGAAAAAAATTGGATCCTGAGGTCATACCCTTCACAAAAATTAAGACTAACTAACAATTTAAACACTTTAATGGACTATAAAAGTTTTAGAAAATACAGAGGAGTACGTTTGTATATTCTTTGGGAAAGAAAAACGGTTGTAAAGGAAACAAAAAACCTGGAAGCCATAAAGAAAATGATGCACATATTTCACTTGTAAAACCTTTTTATATCTTCTACTTGACCAAAGATGCTATTTTTAAAAAGTTCAAAAGACAAAAAAAAAAAAAAAAAAAAATTCAAAGACAAGTAACTGACTGCGAGAACATTTGCCACCTCTAAAATAAATAAAGGATTACTCTTTAGAAAATCCAAAGAGTCCTTACAAGTTAATAAGGATATCATGACAAACAAAGCGAAAGAAAAATTGTAAACAGGTGAGTTCCAGAGAGGGGAAAATATGTGACCAGCATCATTCAAAGAAATTAAAATTAAACTTTAGTGACATAACATTTTGTCTCTAAACTGACGAAAATTTTAAAATAGTGAAAATATCCAAATCTGGTTCCCGCGTGATGAAGCAAACAGTCACACCAGATGTGTAATTGTGTGCACATCTGTGAACTCTGTTTATCGGGCCATTTGGCGACGTTAAGAAAAGTCGTAAGTGTGCATATCCTTTGATCGTACAAATTCATTTCTAGGAATCTAGCCTACAGAAATTCACACACGTCCCCAAAGACGGATGTATTGGTTTCCAGTTGCTTCTGTAACAAATTTCTACAAACCTAATGGCTTAAAAAAGAACGAATTTATTCTCTTACAGTATGAAGCTCAGCAGCCTACAATCAAGGTGTCGACAGGACTCTTGGGGGGACCCTCGTGACTACATTGGGCCCAGCAGATAATCCAGGGTAACCTCTTTGTCTCAAGATCCTTAATCTCATCACATCTGCAAAACGCCTTTTGCCACGTAAGGTGACACTTCTCAGGTTTTGGAGATTAGGAGGTGGACATCTTTGGGGGGGGGGCGGTAGTCGGTCTACCGCACAGGTTGTTCAAGGATTTAAATTGCAGCATTATTTGCAAAAGTAGAAAGCCAAACAACCCAGTGTCCATCACTACGGGAATGGATCCATAAAAAGGCAAAAGCCGGGGCACCTGGCTGGCTCAGCCAGCTAAGCATCTGACTTTAGTTCAGGTCGTGATCTGGTGGTTCATGAGTTCGAGTCCCGAGTCGGGCTCTGTGCTGACAGCTCGGAACCTGGATCCTGCTTCCGATTCTGTGTCTCCCTCTCTCTCTGCCCCTCCCCTGCTCATGCTCTGTCTCTCTCTCTCTCAAAAATAAATAAACATTAAAAATTAAAAAAAAAAAAAGACAAAAGCTGCTCTAAGCCAATGACATGCTACTCAGCCATCAAGAACCAACTTGCCTCTTCATGCTGTCAGAGCGACCTCATTTATAAATGCATAGAAACAGGACTGGAAGGAGAAATACCACCGAGTACGCAGTTAATGGTTTAGTTGGAGCGAGTGACAGAGAAAGAAACGTCCAGCTACACACTTCTTTACTTATATGATCCAAAATCAAATCGTGTTTACCATTTACGTAACAACAGCACTGACAACAAGTAAAGGACACCGTTTGCCCGCTTCCCACGCATTTGCACGTCCGCGGGGCTGGAATTCTTGTGCCCGCTTTACAGACGCAGAACTTGAGGTCAGAGAGAAGTGACCCATGTCCCTGTGCGACCGGCAGCTGTGGGCTCTGCCCAGATCTCTCGTCTCCCGCGCCCTGTGTCTGTGAGCATCGGGCCTCATGACTGGTGACTCGCGACCTGGCTCACCTCCCCGGTCCGCTCACCACGACGGGCTGACGAGGGCTCCCTCCCTGACCCGATGTCCGACGGGCTGCTGAGCCCTCTGTTCAGCGGGGCTCACCCCGAGGCCTATCTTTGTCTTCCAAAGCCCAGTTTCAGGAGGCATTCTGCTAAGTAGGGAGGTGAGAATCCTCCCCCGAGATCCACTGGGTTCCTCATCCCCCCGCCCTGCACAGCCGAGTCCTGGGTTGCCCTCGGGAAGAGCCCTGTGGGCCAGGTTCGCAGAACACCCACCCCGACGACACCTGAGCAAGGTCCCCTTAGGGATTTTTCTGCCCACTGACCCCCGCCCTCTGCACCTGGCCGTACTCGGGGTTGAGGCCAACCCCCACCTACGGCGGCAGCCGTGACCGACCGTGGCAGGGCAGAGCAAAGGCCACCTTGCCGTCACTAACAAGGGCCCGGACGTGCAGAGGCCACCGCAGGAAGGACCCAGGTGCCAGTCGGCTCTGAGCCCCACACCAGCTGGTCACACCTTCGCCGACCGCGTGAGCGCCTCGGAAGAGAGCTCCAACCCGGCAACGAGAACATTTCCGCAGAACCTTACACCGAAAGGTTAGCAGGTGGGGTAAGCAGCTGGTCCGGGCGTTCGCGAAAGCTAAAAATTGCCAGTGTTTTACATCGTAAACTGGTTTATCAAGCCAGGTGCTCAGAGCTTTCGTATTCCACGTTCCCACATAACTGGATCTGAATTAATGAATTTTCACTCTGCTTGGAACGTTTTTGTCCTAATGATCTGAAGCTTTTTATTGTCAGAGGAGGGGGGGAGAAAAAAAGTTTACAGAAGAGTAAACCATAGAAATCTGAGCACACAGCCCCGCAGGCGGCCGGATCTCTGTCGCTTTCTGTACCACGGTGCGTCCTAAACACGTGTCTGTCGGGCCCGGAATTAAATCAGGTTCTCTGAAGGATACAGAAGAGCCAAATGTGCGCCCGTCTGTCTGGAGGATGCTCTCGTTGTAGCAAAAGGAAAACAAAACAGACCCTCCGTGAAGCACCCATCAGAGCTGGGCGCTGCGCCCCCTGGCCTGGGGGGACCCTGCGGGGTGAAGGAAGCCGGGCACGCGTCGCCTTCTCGGGCTGATCCCGTTGTCTCTGCACGGAGGCCCTGACGGGCCCCTTGGCTTCTGTGGGGTTCTTTATCATGCCAGCTTCTTCCTGCCTTGAACTGTCCCGTGTGCCTGGAACCTTCGTCCCAATTCATTGCCTAGAGAACTCCTATTCACCCACAGAGCCTCAGCTAAAATGCCCTTCTGGAGCCACCACAGAAAATTGGGATGCCCTGTCACGTGCCTTGCGGCACATTGTACCTTTCTTTCTTCGCATGTCACGATGAGAAGTGACTTAGGGGTGAGGCTGTCACTTTCAGCTGTCTCTCCCTCCGGACAGCAGCACCCTTCCAGGCGGGGACGTGCGGGGTCTGCCCGGAGCATCCCCAGCGTCTGCCAGAGAGCCTGGCTCGGGGCAGAGCTCGGCGTCCGCTAAGTCGCAACTGCCTTTAGCCCCTACTGTTCCCGCAGGAGACACGGAGTCCGAGGAGGGGAATCTGCACCGTCGCCCCGGACAGACTTGAGCGCCCCTCCCCGCCTAAAAGTCCGGACTTGAGGGCCTGATGGAAAGCGGCCTTGAGCTCAACGTCAGCCCTGACGGCTTTCTCTCTAACCCAGGGACAGAAAGCCATCCTTAACGGAGAGAGTGCCTGCCGGCACCGAGAGGCAGGTGGAGGAGGTATTTTGGGGCTTGGAAGGGGCCCCCGGAGCCTGTGAAATCACACTGAGGAGGCAGCAACCCACCCCACCTAAATATAAAGCCGGTCTCAGCTGCCGGAGCCGCCTCCCGGCCGACACCGCCCCCTCGCAATGTGGCTCCAGAAGGGAAGAGCCTTCCAAGCCACCTTCTGCTGAAAGCCACTCCCCACTGCCCCGTCCTACTTTCCGACCGACCGTCTCTAGGATCTGATCCTCGCGGGGGGAACTCGGCTATTTGCAGAACTGGCGGTGTCTTTGTGAGACACGTGAGGGAGCCACGCCTCTGACACCCATTTTAAAGGCTCCGGGGCCTTCCAGGTTCACTGGATCCTCCCCTTCCTTTCAAGGCCACCCCCCCCGCCCCCCCCAGGATGTTCAAGGTCATCTCTACCACACCTCCGGCAGCCTCTATTGGAAGGAGCACAGATATCAGGGCCGGGGCTCCAGGCTGGCCCTTCTTTTTCTAACGTGCGACCGCAGACCAGTGGCTTCATCTCGGTGTCCTTCCTGCGGAACCAGGGGCAGTCGCCCCCACGCCAAGGAGAGCCGTGTGCGGGAACACGGCCCGGCACGCGGGAGGCGCCCGTAAACCACCGCGGGAGAGCGCGGGACCCAGCAGGCTGTCACCCCAGCACAAATCGGTGTGGAGTCTCTGTTTCAGAGCCACCCAAAAGGGACGCTCCGGTCTCTAGGGAGCTCGGTCTAGGGACGCTCCGCGTGGACGTTTGAAGCTTGGCCCAAGGGAGCCACGCCTGCTGCGGGGTAGCACAGCCCACACCGCAGCCAGGAGGAAGGGGCCAGCAGGCTGGGAGAGGCGAGGGCGAGGTGGCCTCTGGGCCCCAGTGGGTTCTTCCTAAGTAGGACAGGGCTTCCCTCGGGGATCCGGAGACCCACCCAAACCAGAATGTGGCGGATAGGTCAGCCCCTACCAAAGCGGCCCCAGCCCTGGGCCCCCTGCGTGTTGATCCTCCAGGAAAGCCCTGCCTGGTGGCCAAGGTGCCCAGAGCGTGGCAGGGGCGCCGGCCACGGCCAGCGGCGGCTCCTCTCCTGATGTGGGAGCCGGCCGAGGGCCCGCCATCCCTGGGGATCTGGGCGGGAGGGTTCTCAAGGACAAATCTAATCTCGCTCTGCTTCCCATGGAGCAAACAGCCTGTCACCGTCTGCGGAAGGCGTGGCCGCTGTCCCCTGTGCCTTTACTGGACACACCGCGTACGTGGAGGGCTTCACGCCTGGCCTGCCTCTCCGCTTCTCCTGGGGCTCTGAGATGAGCCAACCCGTGCACTTCACCTAGTGCCCCCAAGCCGAGCATGTCTGGGACGGTTGCCCCGCATGGCTGCTCCCCGGGCGGGGTAGGTCAGCCTGCGGGGGGTACAGGAATGGCCACAATGGGGGTGGAGGGGAGAAGCCACCAGCACTCTTGGGCTTTGGCCAGGGAAGTTTGGTGCTTGAGGCAGAAATCTGGAGGTTTATGCGTGTTGTGGAGGGGCGGGGGGGTCGTTGTAAAACTGCCCCTCCTTGGGCTTCCAGCACCCTCCCTCCCTGCTCAGGGCACCTCCCCTTCCTCACCCCTCCCTGGGGGCAGCCAGACCCCACCTTTAACCTCCTGTGGACGGTTGGCTCTGGGTTCCTGGCCTGGACTTTCATATCCTCCTGAAATCAAGAGAACTGAGGCCCGAACCTAGGGACTCGTGATGAAGGTGGGGACACTCCAGCTGTTGTCAGGAAATGGCCTGCTCCCAGGGCTGTGCAGGGATGACGGGAGCCTGGGGCGGGGGCAGGGGAGGGGGGGGAGCAGCGGCCAGCAGCGAGCCCTACAGTCAGAGGTTAAGACCTACACTTCATTTGCAGATGCGGGCCTCCTGCATCAGGACAAGGGAGACTCTAGAAGGGCCCCCAGGCCCGTATTTGCCACTGTCCTGCCAGTAAGCCAATACCTTGACCTTCCCCAATGCGGTTCCTCTTCAGGGAAATCACGGAGTGAGACAAATGATCCCTGAGGTCCCTTGCAGCTCTCCTCTCCAACGACTTGTCCACAGTTCCTTCATGACTACCGTGCTCACTTGAATACCTCAAGCGACGGGGTGCTTACTCCTTACCAGGGCAGCAGGTGAATCTTGCCAGGTGACTTATTTCTAGCCAGCTCTACATCGTCTGTGGCCCATCTCTGGCAGGTGATGCCCCCTCCGCCCCGTGTACCCAGCACTGCACTCCATGCCCACAAACTGTCCTCTCTGGGGTCCCAAATGCTGACCTTGACCTCAGTAGGACCCTGCCCGCCAGGACAGCTTGAAAACCTGAGAGCCCCGAACTCATCCATCCAGAGCCCGCGGGCACGGCTTCCTGGGAGGCCCCTGTTCGCTCCCTTTGGCTCAGCAAAACCAGGCACGTCATTTCTCAGAGCCCAAGCCTGAAGAGGGACCCACACCCGCTACACCTGTGGGTCCCCCTTCAGGTCACTTCCGTGGCTCGGCACGAGGGTAGCACGGTGAAGGACCTGTGGCAGCAGCCTGGCTCCGCAGTGCCTCTCCAGGTCGGCAGCAGCAGCTGGATGGCACCCTCGGGCCCCCTCCCCAGCTTGGTCTTTGGGACTGACTCCAGGCCCGGTGACCTAGCCTACCCACCTCTTGCTTCGGCTGAAATGGACTCCAGGACAGCTGACGGCTGGCCACCCTCTGCCGGGTCCGGACCTCTGCCTTCGTGGCGGCTCTGCTCAGGACAGCCCGAGCGCCCAGCAGGCCCGGGGCGGGTGCGGGCTCACACTTCCCCAGCCGGGACTCAGCAACGTTTCAGGCGGCACGTGCTTTCCTTTCTGGGGATGGGGCTTTTTCCCCGTCTGTGATCTAGAAAGTTCCTATAATTCAGCTAGTGTGTCTCATGACGTCTCATGTGAGCTAAGGGGAGGCACTCTTCTGGTCTCAAAGAGTTATTAGCTTTTAGAAAACGATCTTCTCCTTCACTCCTTCACTCCAAAGAGAAGGCTCTTTTCGCTCAGTTTCTTGATTTGAACCCTGTTTTGCCCTCTGGCCTCGTAGCCGGCAGGCGGCCGTCACACCGGGGCTCTGCAGGTCTCCCGCGCGGGTGATGGATGGTTCTCTTGCAGCTTCGGAGACATCCTCCACCCCAGACCGATCAGGCCAGGCGCCCCCGCTGTCCCTGCTCACCAACACGTTGCATGAAGGGCCCTCACGCCTCTGACGGAGCTGAAATGAAAAGTATCTGCAGAGCCCAAGAGTGCCAGGGAGCCGCAGTGGCAGCACCTTGGGGCGGGGCAGAGTCTAGGGAGCAGGAAGGAGTCTGGGGGGTAGGGCGGAGTCTAGGGAGCTGGGAAAAGTCTAGGGTGTGGGGAGGAGTCTAGGGCGTGGGGTGGAGTCTAGGGGCCAGGGCGGAGTCTAAGGAGTGGGGCGGAGTCTAGGGGCAGGGAGGAGTCTAGAGGGTGGGGCAGAGTCTAGGGGATAGGAAGGAATCTAGGGGGGTGGAGCAGAGTCTAGGGGATAGGAAGGAATCTAGGGGGGGTGGGGCAGAGTCTAGGGGGCGGGGCAACTCTACTTGGGGGGGGGGAAGGGCGGAGTTTAGGGGACAGCTGCAGTTTCCAGGCCACACAGATCAGACTATGGACCCCAGCTCTGCCCACAGACCCGAGTGACGTAGGCAAACAGCCCGGCTTCCTGATCTGAGTAGCAGGGTGGCCCTCGGGGTGCTTCTGAGAATAACTTGAGCTGCAGCCCATTTGACATTATCAATATTAATGAATTGTATTAATATTAATGATCGCTAGACCGCAGCTGGCCATGCAGAACCGGCACTGAGCTACATTTAGGGGCATTTCTGGAAGGTAGCAATCGCTGGAACAGAGGCAGTCACCCGCCGCCAGGGAGGCCCGTTGCTTTAGAGCCTTTGGCCGCCTTGGCTGCAGAACGCCCCCTCCGCAGGCACAGGCAGACCCCATGATGCCAACACCCAGCAGCCTTGCAGCCCAAGGGTGGTGCCCGGATCTGTCTTGGCCACAGGGATGCCAAGCACTCGGTGCGGGCTCGGGGCTGTGGGGGCACAGGAGGGCACCCCAGCAGGACTCGGGGAGGCACCATCTCCCCCACACCCCTCCCATGTGCTCTCGCCTGCTCGCCACCCGCCAAGCCGCTCCACCCCACGCTGCCATCCCCAAGCTCTGGTGCTCAGTGGTCACTCCGCTGTCTCATCCCTTGTCCCTTTTCTGCCTGGAGGACACCAATGATGCCTGCCTCGTTACCATACCTCAGTCTTGCCCCCACTCTGTCCCCACGGGGCAATCAAACACACTCCTAGGGGAGCCTCTCTTGTCTGCGGCCCCTCATCTGCTCAGGACCGAACGGGCCCCTGAGCTCCACCTCCAGGGACACCTGCCGCGTGGGGCTCACGGCCTGGCGTCCCCTCCCTCCTTCTGCTGCACACACACCACCGCATGGCTCAGCGCACGTGCCTCTGGGTCTCTGCACACCTCCTGCCCTCCACCACCCATCCCTCCCCCCTCAGCCCACAGGGTCTGTCCCGGACACGAAGGTGGAGACAGACACCCCTCCCCCCACCACGTTCGGCCTTTCACGGGTCTGGATAGATGTCCCTTAGCCCAGGGCAGGGGCCGTGTCCCAGGATTCAGCACAAACCCATCAAGGGCCCCCACCAAGTGTTTGATGAAGGAGTGAATAAATGATCTGTGAGTCCTGGGGGTCTGCTTTCCCTTATTCATCTCACCCTGGCTGGCTGCCGTTTCCACTGGAGCCGTGGCCCTCCCATTTCTCCTGTCCTCACCCCTGTCTGGCACGGAGTCACTGCTCAGCGGACCCACAGACAGAGAAGGAAGGTGCTTGGACGCAGCCCGAGGCGAGCCCAGGCAGGAGGGCTCAAAGCCACTTGCCGAGAGGCGTGAATTAGCCGAGGAGTGTCTCCCTGTCTCCTCGAAGGCCCTACACAGGCGCCAGGGCCAGAACAAGTGACCTTCCCCTTCAGGGGATGACAAAACGTACTCATGGCGTGGGACTGAGCAGCTGTGACAAAGTGGCCTCCTCGAGGGAGCCTGTCCCAACACCCAGAGGGGGGTGGGCGCCTCCTGCTCACTGGCCGTCTGCAGTGGGGCCCCTCTGTGCACAGGTGGGGGACACGGTGGCTCTCCCAGTGGTAGTCTTTCTGGGTTTCCCTTAGCACCCGTGATGGGGGGTGGCTCCCCCATCCTGGAGATCACGGTGTCCCCTCCGGAGGTTCCCGGGGAGGAGTCTTCCTGTCTCTTCCTGGGCCTGTGGCCGCCTGCCTTCCTTCTCTGCCTCTGTCATCACATGGCCTGTCGCTCTGTGTCTGCGTCCCCTACCTTCTTGTAAGGACACCAGTCTTCGGATGCAGGGCCTGCCCTGATCTGGGATGGATAAGGTCACTCTCTAGACTCCAGATGGACATGAATTTGGGGGGCACTATCAGCTGGCACAGGGCTCACACCCTGAACACCTGAAGGGATGGGCACAGACCCAGCTGCTGACCAAACTGTCAGAATCAGGATCGGGGGAGGAGGTCTGATGAGTTCAGTTAGCCCCACCCCCTCAACTTACAGCAGGGGAAACCGAGGACCGACAGGGGGCGGGGCTTGCCCAGGTCCACAGCCAGGCGGGGCTTTGCTGGGTCTGTGGAGGAGGGACAGAGCATCTGTCCTCACCTTCTGTGGGCAGCCGCGAGGGGCCAAGAAGCCCCCGCCGCCGTTGTGTCTTCCCGGATAAATAAATAAGCAGATAAGTAAACACGCCTTGGGTGAGATCATTGCAGCGGTGACAAGAGCAGACGGGGCTGGGATGTATGTTTCAAAAGCTGTGCTTTGGGGACGACAGACCCAGGGGACCATCTGGAGGCGAGGGCGCAGCAGGGGCGGTTGGTGATGGGGAGGAGAGCCGCAGGTGGTGAGAGGCTGGGGGTGAGGGGCACAGGGAAAGGCTGGGGCTGGGTCCCCTCCATGTGGGTGGGCACAGGGTGGCCCCCCGGTGGCTCGGCCCAGCGGTGTGTGGATGGCATCTTTCGCAGGTGCGGACCTGGGTTGCTTAGATCTTGGGGGGCACCTCTAGAGAGACCAGGTGGGGGCGGGCTGGCCTGGCTGCAAGCCTCCCCCTCTCTCTCCTCCCTTCTGCTCATCCTCCATGGACAGATGGTGAGGCCGGGAATGGAACCCCTGGACTGCCTGACTTAATCCCCTCCGTCCCTAGAGGGCCGGGCGGCACCCACCGTTGGCCCGGGAGTACCGGCCTGGCCCCTGGACCCGAGAGGCTACAAGAAAGGAGAGGGGCAGGCCTGGGAGTGGCCTTGTCTGCAGGGGCAAGAGGAGAGAGAGAGGAAGGGAAGGGGGCCCTGGTAGCAGAGGGCGGGGGGGCCCACAGTTCCTGCCCGGAGCCCTGCTGTGACCTGTCCGGCCAATACCACCGGCTGCTGCCCACCCCCCCACCCCACCCCCCTTCCCACCGCCCCGGCTTCTCAGGAGGCTCCATCAGCCGGCTTGCCCGCTGGCTCTTCCTCCCGCGCCCTCCCAGGAGGCTGCTGGGGCTGGCGGGCCTATTTGTGTTGTTTCGTGAAACAGACTTAGCACAAGGGGAAGAATATTAACAAGGACAGGAACGCCAGGGCTCGGGACCAGGGAGAAGTTGTCTTGTTTGTTTGGGTTTCAAGGCATCCTGGAGGGAGAGCGCGGGTCTGTAGGGATGCAGACACCAGAAAGCGGGACGTGGACAAGGGGTTCAGGAGGCGGAGAGCACTCCAGGATTCCTAAAGGCTTTCTGTCCTGGCCCCGGTTTCTCTGGGGGAGCTCAGAGACTGAACCCCAGGGGCTCCGACGGCACCAGCACCTCCCGCCGCTCCCGGGGCGTGCCTGGGCCCAGGGCCCGCGGGGTGCCGGCCGTGACCGCTGCCCAGCGCTGCAGCCCTGTTTCCACAGTGGGCAGCCTGTCCCCACACCTCCTGGCGGTCCAGCCAGGCCGCACTGGGGTCAGCTCCCCGGGCTCCTGGGACGTGGATTCGGGATGGAGACTGACACGAAGGATGACCTTGCTGAGTGCGCCCATCCTGGAATTCAGGGGTCAGCGTCCCGGGGGGTCAGGTGGAGATGAAGGCGGACGGAGTGAGGATGAAGAACGGAGGAGAGACAACGCTGCAAAGGCCGTCCCAGCCACGCCCCAGCCACGCCCCAGCCACGCCCAACCACGCCCCAGCCACGCCCCAGCCACATCCCAGACCTTCCCAGCGATGTTCCAGCCACGCCCAGCCATGCCCCCTGCCACGTGCCAGCCACGGCCCAGCGATGTTCCAGCCACATCCCCAGCTACATCCTTAGCCACGTCTCACCCACGCCCCAGCCACCCCCCAGCCACGCCCCAGCCACGCCCCCAGCCACGTCCAACCACGCCCCAGCCATGCCCCTAGCGACGTCCCAGCCACATCCCAGCCGCGGCCCAGCCGCGTCGCAGCCACAGCTGCAGTGAAAACAAAGAGGAACACATCAATCACCTCGCCTCCTTTCAAGCTCTCCTAGCTCCACTCGGGGTTGGCGTCCTGGAAATTTATCAAACTGGGCTTTTAGGCATGTTTCTGATCCGGCTCTTTGGGAATTAACCCCCAGGACTTGGGATGTGCACAGCCGCTCATTAGCCGCCTCTCTCCCTCTCCCTCCACAGAAGCCACGCGTTCGATTTCAGTCCTCCGGGGCCCGCGTCGCACCAAAAGGCGGGTAACTTAGCTTTGCAGAGGCTCCCAGCCGGCACAGGCCGGGACGACCGAGGCAGGAGGCAGAGCAACTCGCCAGGAGCAGCCAGGGACTCCGAAAGCCGTGGAGACCTGCGGACGGAGAAGGGGACACGGCCGAGCCCCGGCCCATGAACGGGCACTTCGGGGAGAGCAGAGGGGCCAGCGCCGGGGGACAAAGGCAGAGCGACTGCCTGCAGGTAGGAATGATCAGGCGGCCCCAGGCGGCAGCCCGGGACAGCAGGGCAGGCGCTCGCGAGAATGTCTGCAGCGGTGAGGTCAGCCACACAGCCCTGCCCCTGGAGGCGAAGCTCTGTGCTGCTGGACACAGTCCCCTTGCTTCACCTGGCCCCGCTCCCGGGCACTGCCCCGGGCAGTTTCTGAAGCGACATGCCTCCCGGCTCTCTCCGCCCCACGCCGAAGAAGCAAAGCGTGACCAGTGGCCTCGGCGTCTGCCAGTGGCTGCGTCCAGGCACCCAGCACCATGGGCTGAACTGCCCTGAGACCTGTGGGGACTGTGGGTCCCAGAGGCAAAGTGGGCGATTATGAGGTCCTGGCCCTCGTTGCTTGCTGAACCTCAAGAAAGCCCATCCCCCACCCTCCCTGCTGACGCCCGGCACCCCCGCCTCAGACCCACCTGAAATGGACTGTTCACACCCGCAGGTGTCCCTGGGGGAGAAGTCTCCAGCCGTCTGGAAGGGGCCGCAGGTCAGAGGCGCCAGGGAGACTCAGGACACATGTGGGGCACGGTCCAGGCTGCAGGGAGAGGAGAGAGATTTACGGGCGCTGTAAGTGCCCCAGGCAAGCTGCTTCGGCCCCCCGCTGCCCTGCGGAAGCCCCACGTGTTTGCTGCGAGGTCCCATCGGGACAGGGGATGCGAGAGAGAGTTTCGTGTGCAGCCTTGCGAGGTGGGTCACCAGGGCTTATCGACGACAGACAATTATTTCCGGAGTCCTGGACACCGGAGGTCTGAGACGAAGGTGCCGGAACCGTCAGGCTCTGGGCTGCAGGTGGCCGACTCCTCGTGACCTCACGTGGTGGCTAAGGAGGGAGCAAGCTCTCTGGCCAATTCTTTTAAGGGCACTGATCTCGTTTGTGGGGGCCCCACCCTCATGGTCCGGATCACATCCCAAAGGTCCCACCTCATGACTCCATCTGTTAGGGATTCGGTGTTAGCATAGGGATTTGGGGGGAACGGGCTGGGGCAGACGGGGCTTCCGGGCAGTCCGGGCCCCAGTCGGCCCTTCTGGTTACATGCCCAGAAGCCCGTGCGATTCTGCAGAAGGAGGTGCGACAAAGCCTTGGGGCCCCGGGAGCTCCAAGACAGTCCACCCTGCAGCCTTTGGGGGTCCTGCAGCCACCCTCCAAGCTCGACTCCAGGAAGCAGGGTGGACCGGAGAGAGGCAACCCCATTTCCAGGCAGGGCGACGCACCCCCCCACACACCTCCCCCTGCCCCGGCCACATCCAGTCCCAAGTCGGCAGGAAGGGGAAGCTTTCAGCTGAGAAGCCAAAGGCTAGCTGAATGTTCTAGAATGTTCTAGCTCTTCCTCGACCAGGCAACGCGGCACGGCAGCAAGCAGACAGCGGGGGCCGGCTCGGATCTTCCCCCACCTCCTACCGGCAGCCTGACAGACGCCCTGAAACACAGCTTGCCTGGTGGAGGGGGACGCAGGACCATGTGCTCAGAGAGCCCTTACTGAGCGCCCCGCACACGCTTCATAAACTCCCATTTGGAGCCCGGGGCCCCATGGCTCAAAGGAGAAGCTGTCCGCAGCATCACGGCTCTTCAGACGGGGCCCCCGGGAGTTAAGGAGGACCCCCCACACCCCAGGGTAGGAGCCGGCCTATGGTCCAGGCCCAGGAAGCAGGGCAGCGGCCTGGGGGTGGGGGGTGCTGGAGGGGCTCTGCGTCAGGCCTGTCTTCCCTGGGCAAGGACAACGCGGGTCCGCAGATGCCCCCAGAAACCTCCCCCCAGCTTCCTCTGCCTGGTCGCAGGTTTACCGAGGGCTCCCTGATTCCTAATTGCTGGGAGAAGGGCGACGGCCCCCCCGCTTTGCTGATGGAGCCGAACTGGATTCACTCAGGGACTTCACGGGGACTGTCCCCGCCCTGGTCTCTGCTACGCCCCGGCCGTAAACGGCCACCCACCTTGCTGACACCCAGCCCAGGGGCGTCTGGCAACACCTGGCCGTGAGCCCCGACCCGCCGTGGGACGGGCCTGCCCAGCCTCACAGGTAGAGCCGCCGGTGGAGATGAGCAGCCGGTCTCCCCGAAGGAACCAAGAGTCTTGAGCAGCACCCGGACCGCAGCCAGGTGGCCAGGGACTCTTGGACACAGTTATGCGGGAAGCGATGTGGGGCTCTGTTCTCAGCGGTGGGACAGCCCTTGGGGGCCGGTGTTGGCACGACGGACGGATCCGAGAAGGTGGGACGATCCGGGGGGGATGCCGCCACCAGGAACACACGGCCGGAGCCACGTCCACCCACACACTGGCCGGTCCAGCAGAGACAGCACTGCCCCAGCCTCCCACTGCTCCCCGCTCATCAGGCTGGGACCCGGTGTCGGGAGCCCCACAACGCTGCCCCCCCACTCTGAAGACAGCGTCACCGGCACCTGCCTCCCAGAGCCTCCTGGGCTCTCCGCTGCACTGGCTTTTATGCGTGCCGCTGACGGGCCACGTCAGGTCACACGGCCACACCTGAGCCGCGGGGGAGTCTGGCAAAAGTAGCTCTGGGATTTCACCTGGGGAGGAGGGGAGTCGGCGTGGGGAGCACCGGCTCATGGAAGCTGACACGGGACTCCTAACCCCCACCCCACGGCTTGCATCTTCCGGGCTTCCGCTCCTCGGGTAGATGGCTCCACCATCCACGCGGCCGGGGGCTCTCCGTCCCCCCACTCGCTGCACCCCGTCCCAGCCTCGGGAGCCCCGCCCGCTCCAACATATAGCCCAGATCTGTCCCCTGCTTCCCCACCTCCTCTCCCGCCCTGGTGCCGCCACCTCCTTCCCTCCAGGACTGGCCACCCTGAGCTTCTCTCTGTCCCTCCAGGGCCAGGCGGCCACCCCCCCGGAGGCTCTGCACACCCAGCACACTCCTGCCCCGGTCCTGAGCTGTCTTCTCCGTGACGGTCCTGTCCCTGTTCCAGTCACACCTCCTCTGAGAGCCCTTCTCCCACGGCCAGGCTAAACTCGCTGCCTGCGCGGAATTGGGGACAGAACCCTGGTGGAGGCAGGTTTTTTTTGCAAAGCGTCCGCCTCCTCGCGGCCTGGATGGCTTCCAGGGAAAGCTCTGAGCTAGTCGGGGTGAGGAATCTCTCCAAGTTACAGTCCAGGAAACCGAGGCCCGGAGGAACGGAGCTGAGAAGGAGGGCTCGGGCTTATCCAAGTGGCTAAAATAAAAGCCGTGGCAGCAACGAACGCTGGGGAGGCTGAGGAGACACCGGGTCACGCAGACCTTGCTGGAGGGCGTGGGAAACGTCGTGGCCGCTCCGGACAACAGGCCGGCGGTTTCTCTAGAATTGGAGCGTGCGCCCACAATACGGTCCCGCACGATTGCGCGTTTATGGCAGACAAATGGAAATGAGGGTGTAGGCAAAACCCTGTGTGCGAGTGTTCACCCCCCCCCCAAACCTTCCACAGCCCGACTGTCCCACCTCGTCGGGCCGCCGGGGCACCGAGGGTGGGCGGCCACATGGTCCCTTCTAAGCGGGGAGGAGGGGGCTTGACACGCAGAGATCCTGAGGAAAGACGGAGCAGACGGATTGGGAGAGGCTGCCCTTGACGGCTGGAGTGAGGAGGCCGCAGGCCAGGGGACCCTGGGCCACCAGGAGCCGGGAGAGGACAGACAGACCCTGCCCAGATCTCCACCGGGGACTTCACCCTCCAGCACTGGGAGGGGGCACATCTCTGTCGTTTTGTGCCACCAAAACATCTCTGGGGTCCTTTGTCACAGACCCCCCGCCCCCCGAAACTCATTCCCTTCCCCGACAGGCCTGCTGTGCGTCCTGCACCCCGGGGGGCGGACATTCCTGTCCTGGGCCGCAGGCCACCTTGCTGGCCATCGCAAGGGGAAACAGGAAAAGCCCTCAAAGTGCCCGAAAGCAGGTGCCTCCAGGGCGTCCAAATGTGCACAGACCTGCTGAATAATTAAGCCACTAAGTCACACCCATCAGCTAGGACAGGATGTGGCATGTCCAGGCGGACAAGCCTCACCCTCCGGGAGGTCGCCGGCGGGCGGTGGGGCTGGGGTTCAGCTGCTCGCGCCGGCAGGAAAAGCACCCGGTTCAGCTCGCGGACGCTCGTCCAGCACCAGATGGGCTCCTCCCTGGGGCCGCCTCCCACCCCTGAATCCAGGGGCTGCCAGTGAGGCACTCGGGATGACGAGGTAGGTGCCTGCACACACACGTGCACAAATGCATGCCATGCACACGTACGTACGTACCTCCTGATCCCAGGGTCCCCAGGAGGGACCTGCCTGGAGAGGAGGCGTTTCCTGCCGAGACCCCAACATGAAGCACAAGGCCGGGGAGAGCGTCCCCTTGCTCAGAGCCGGGACCCTAGGGCTGCCCGGCCAGAGCAGAGGTCCAGCTGTGCTCGGGAGCTGCAACCGTCCACACCCCACACGTCCCCAGGACACGTGGAGAGCCTCAGGTCTCCCTTCTTTCCCCATTGGTGCACCTCCCAATCCCACCCCCCATCCGGGCCGCCTCCTCTGGGAAGCCTCTCCTGGCTGGAATTCTCTCTCCTTCTCTGAGCTTGCCCTGCACTTCACCTGGGGCCCCGGTGCTTGGCCTCCTGTCCGCTTCATAGCACTCAGAGCACAGCTTCCTTCTCTGAGCCAGCTCTATTCCTACCCTATCCCAGGCACGGCATCTTGTATACAGTCGGAAGTTAATAAACACTTGTTGCACGGATGACCATACAGGGAGTCCCTCTTGTGCAATCCCGATGGCTCCAGCTTACCAAGATCGGAACTGTCTGAAGGGTGACCCTGGCCCCTCATAAACCCGGACTCTACCCGGCCAGGGAGGGGTGTGGTCTGAGTGAGGACTTCCTGTGGGAAGGTGACCGTGACCTTGGAAGACAGAGTCAGCGATGGCTCTGAGTGGCCCCCTTTCCCGCTGACGGCCGGTGGCCCTCCCGCCCGCCTGGCCTGGGGAGCCTCAGGACCCACCCACTCTGCAGACACAGCGACCAGGGTCCCACAAGCCTCACACGCGTCCCCAGCCTCACAGTGGAGGGTGACACGGTCTCTGGCCTCTTCCGCTGCCCCCCACCACCTCCTGCTGGGCTCAGACTTCAGCAAACAGAGGAGCTGACATTTTGCCCGCACGTTGCAGCTCTCCAAGCTCGGTCCCTTGTGTTGTCTGTTGTGGCCTCCCCAACTCGGCGAGGTGGCATTTATAACAGAGAGGCCAGCTGTTCAGAGACGTGCAGACAGGAAGCAGCGGAACCCACTGGAGGGGTCCCAGCCTGGGGCCTTCAGATGTTCCCGAACAGTTGACAGCCCCAGAGGCCGCACTTACCTGCGGAGGCGGCATGTGAATTATTCACATCCCCCGCAGGTGGAGGGCTCTGTTTCCACGGGCTCCTTCCTCCCGCCCCCACCCCCCACCCCCCACCCCCTACCCCCCACCCCCCAGGCTCAGCCCACCCCATCCGCGGGGACCATTGTGATGGTTAATTAGACACAGTTGGCGAGGCGCCCGCCCGAGCCCCGGGGATGACAGCGGTCCAAGGAGACGCGGCATAATCACAGCTCAGCCTAATTCAGGAAAAATGGATTTGACTTTGGGTGATAGCAGGCCAGTTCCAAGATGGTTCTTCTGCGTGTGGCCCGATCACGGCCCGGATTCCTCCCATTACCCCTTCGGAATTTTCTTAGCCGGACTCAGAGCTGGGTGGCCAGACGAGGGAGTCCGAGCCCTGAGTTAGGAGCTGGTCCCTGAGCGACACCGTGAGGTGTATCTTCCCCCCCACCAGAGATGTGTCAGATCTTTGGGACCTGATTAGCACAGGCTCAGAGGGCCCAGCATCGGTGGAGGACTGGGTAAGAACCGTCCGAGCTAAGGCCTTGCTGTCCTCTCCTCCCCACGTTAGGGACCCAGACACCACGGCCCGGAAATAAATACTTCACTGGAGCCTCCATCCAATCCGGACTCAGCAGCCTGGAGAGACCGAGTCTTCTACGGATGAAGCAATGCTTGCTTTTTATTATTGAATTAACTTTGCTCAGCTCGCCCACACTCTGGGGAGAATTAGTGCTAAAGCAAATTGTTAGGACTCGGGGCCGGCGTCTCTCCTGGTGAACGCCTTGCTGGGCGGTGTGGCCTGACCTTCCCCTAAAGCAGACTCAGGGGGCTGCCTGATGAGCGCCGGGGCTCAGTACCGGCCCCACAGAGCTCGGTGGGGTCAGGGAGATTTCTCTGGGGCGGCCAAGGGGAGCCAGGCTCCCGTCGGCCCAGCGGACGCAGACCCTGGGCGCCCCGACCGCACAACCACAGCGACACTCGAGCCCTGGGTAGCTCTGGCTGAGACCCCGGGAAACGGCTGGGTGTCCAGTTTCCCTAAGAGCAGATGGCCAGACCGGACGGATTCTGGGGACAGCTGTCCGTGTGGTCCCACGATCACTGGCCCCAAAAGGGGCAGCCCCCCCCACGGGGGCAGAGGACCCAAGTCCAAAGCTACAGAGGCCCTGAGAGGGGTTCAGAGTAAGCAAAGGCGCCCCGCAGATCCCAGCCTCAGGGCTGGCTGACCTGGCCCCAAGGACAGGGACGACGGACACAAACACCGGCCTCTGGGAGTAGGAAGGGACGGTATTGGCGTCCAGACAACGAAGGGGAGGGGCAAACTTGTCCTGCCCTGTCCTGAGCCCCAAAGGCAGGGCCTGGCCTTGCTGGCTGTCAGAGTACCCAAAGCCTCAACGCCGAGCCGGGCACAGAGCTGAGCCGCTCCGTGGTCTGTGTTTCCCTGTCCGATTAACGACCGACCCCATGAGAGCCCGGGGCCTGAAGCTGAACAGGTGAACGTCCAGACCGGAGGGCACTTGGCAACGGCCGGCAGCATTTGTGGCCATAACACTGGGAGAGGCGCCACCAATGTTGTAGCTCATGGAGCCGGGGATGCTCGAAACATCCCGCGATGCACAGCTGGCCCCGCGACGGAGAATTTCCCAACCCAAATGTCAACAGTGCGGAGGCGGGAAGCCTGCTCCGGCCTGGGGGAGGGCTGGATGCCCCGGAGTGACTCCCCAAGGCTGGGACGCCCACAAGGGGGCGGCCCCTGGCCTGGGACGCCAGGCACATCTCCCCTGGGAAGTACCCTCCTGGCTGCATTTCCCGAGGAAGCCAGAGTCCGCCTATCACCGGAGGCCACTGGCCAACCCGGCTGACAGCCTGGTGGGTTGTGACACCCTCTTGGTGCTCCCGCGGGACCGGGCCCCAGGACAGATCCCTGCGATGCACGGACGTCTTCGATATCTCACCACCGACCACATGCAAGCCATGCGCGCGCGCTCCTGCACACACGGGCATGCACGCACGGCCACGAGTGCAAATGCACCACACCCACCCCTGTGCGCACAGGCACACATACAGTGCACACGTGCTCGCACAGATAGGACACACACGTGCTCGCACACAGGCACAGACCTGCGCACACACGCACACAAATGCCCGCACGGCACGGGCACACACACGCCCTCCTTCAAGAGCTATTCCCATTTCCTGCGGCCCCACCACCACCTACCTCTAGTCCGCAGGAGAGAAATGAGCTCGGATTAAGATGTCTCGGGGCAATTGGATGTGGTCTCTCCCATCACACGTCTGCGTCTGGCCCCGAGCTCTGCTGACGCTTTTGTATTCCAGGCATTCTGTTCCCTGCCCACCCCGGTCCCTCACAGACCGGGACTGTATCCTTTTCATCCCTAATATCATTGCTCACATCCTCGCCGAGCTATTGTGGTTCCCGCTGTCCTTCTGAGGCTGAGGTTTTACAAGAATGAATGCAAACGACAGAAGCCGGGATTTACGGCCCAGACCCGAGGTGCTGGCTGGGGCCCCGGCCGCTTTCATCATCGGAGGTAAGCCGCCCGCCGCCCGCCACTAGAAAACCTCCCAAACTGAGTTCGCTTGATCTCTTGGTAGCAATTTTGTTCAAAGCCTCCTTTCTTATTACGTTTGCTCTCCGGGGCATTTTGGCCACAGTGATCGCTTTAGAATCAAGGGATTAGGAGACACGCCGGGGTCCGTAAGGCCCAGCCTTCCAGCAGAAAGCTGGCCCCGGTCAGAGCTAGTCCAGAGCGGGGGCCATCTCCAATAATCAGAGGTCACGACCCGTCCTGAGTTCCTCTCCGAGCGCTGGCGGCGATCCCCGAATCTCACCCCCGGCTCCCCTGCCCTCTGTTGAGAACCGCCCTGCCGTCCAGGCCTGGCTTGTCTGCTCACGGAGGGCCACTCGAGAGCAGCCTCCGAATTGGAGGAGGAGGAGGAGGAAGCTTACTCCTGGGGACCCGAGTCTCTCTTCTAAGAGACCGAGGCTGGGGCATGAAGCTCCAGAAGGCTCCCCCGGGTCCTCTGGGCTCCCCGGCCAGCACCCCATCCCGTCTGGCAGTAGACGGCCCGCATCCCCAGCCAAGGCCTCGTTCTCCCCGCGCTGGGGACACTCACACGTGGCCTTGACTCGAGGCTTCGTGTTCCTCCCAGCTCTGAGCTCAGGAAAAAAAGAATTCTCCAAAATATGAATTATGTATTGAAAACCCGGGCAGAGCCATCACAGGCAATAAATAATTCTCAGCTACAGACACATTAGTTAGCTGTACAATCTGCTTCCAGGCCAAACCGACTATCTCATTAATAACAGGCAGAAGCAGGCGCATCGTGAGTGCGGAGCCGGAGCAGGGGTCCCCTCTCAGGGCTGCCGTGGGCCTGGCCCGACGTCTCCTCGGCATCGTCTCCGGGGGCGCCGGCTCAGGATGAAGGGACCAGCAGGGACTCTGTGATGCCCAGACTCTTCTAGAAGGGAGGACACTTAATGGAAACACTGCTCTGCCACACGGCCAGTGCACCTGGCTTTGTGGCCCAGCCTGGTGATGTGTCCCCTGTCCCCTGCGTGGGTTGCAGAGGGCTCTGTGTAGCTCCAGAACTTTCTTAATGAACAGACAAGAATTTATCGAAGTTAGCAGTCAAGTAATCTGCGGTTCGATTGGACATTCGTAAGTGCTTCTAGAGATGTTTGCTCCGTAAGCTATTTTTGCTATCACCCTGGAAAACTCGTTGGCGTAATGGCTTTGCGATGTCTTGGAAAAGCATTTGCTAAGCAAAGGTCAGCCCTGACCCGAAGCCTACTCACAGAATCCTCAATCAGCAGCCGTGTCCTTGCTGGGGCGGAACTCGGCTGCTGGTTGGGAAGGGCCTCGGTTTCTGGCTCTGGTCCCAGCGGGCTCGGAGAGCGTGGCGGGCACTCCCACCACTTGCTGGTGCCTGCTGTGGAGCGCCAGTCACGGGCAGGAGGGCGTCCCCATTCTGGAGGGCCGTCTTCACGCGAGGGCCGCGTGACTTCACATGAGGCATGTCCCTGGATCTCGGTGATGTTACAAGGGGACCCCTGTAAGCACCCCCCACCCCGCTCCGTACCCATGGGACAAGTGAGGCTCGGGTCCCCGGGGCCACGAGAGGAAGCAGACCCAGGACGCAGCATCGCGTCCACCAGCCTTAAGCTCTGAACTGTCCCGGACCCCCTCACCCTGCAGGGGGGCCGGCCGGACGGACATTGATCGCCTCGTCTACAGATAAGGAAACCGAGTTGCAGGGGGATGATGTCATTTATCATATTTATAAGCAACGGGCCACGGTGTGTCCAGGCACCTGACCAGGGGCCAAAAGCTGTCTCTGGTCTCCTGTCTCCTTTTGTGGGCAGGGGACTGTCCTCTGAGCCGGGCCCTGTCCCCCAGAGAGCCCAGCCCCAGCTCTCCTGGCCCCGCAGAGCAGAGTCACATCAGAACACCTCTGCCTCACCCCCCCACCCCCAGCCCAGGCCTCAGCAGGAAATCTCAAGCCGTCGGCAGCCCCCGCTGACGACCCGGGGTGTGGAGCCTCCCTCCAGTCCAGGGCTTCGTCCACCCGAGACGGCCCTCATTTGTCATGAAATCACAGGCCTGCTGTCCCCGTCTCCCCCCACCCCACTGCAGAGGCCCAGGGGGTACAGGCCCAGGGGAAGGCTCGCAGAGCTGGCCCCTTTTCCCCTTAAGTGAAGTTCCTGCCGGGTCTGTTTAAGCTCTCAGCATCGTAATGCCTTAAAAGCTTCTGCTTTCTCTCTGGGTCAATTTTCTTCCAACAAAATATCAAGATGAAGCTTGAAAGGCTGCCACCGGGGCCTGTGTGCCAGACCGGGCCGTCAGCGCCCGGCCATCAGCGCCCGGTCTTGCATCACACCCGCGTAAATATTTAAAGAGATGACAGGGGAGTGGGTTGCTCTCGGGGAGCGTGGGGCCAGCGGGGCTGCAGAGAAGGAGAAGGCCATCCGAAGGTCCATCTGGCCGTGACAGGAGCCATCTGGTGGGGAATCGTCTGAGCCCCAGGTCGCTCGTCACAACGGCCGTAAGTACCAGCCGTGGGGTTTTTAGCGACGCCAGGTGCCAGGGTGCGGCGCCTGGCTTGGTCTTCTCAGAGCCCAGGTCGTGAGGACAGAGCGTGAAGGACTCAGTTTTACAGAGGGGGAAACTGAGGCACAGAGCGGTTGAGCAGCCCGCCTAAAGCATACACCAAAACCGTCCAGAACCCCTTGAATTTTGCCGTGTTTGGGCAGTCGTAGAATGGCCCCACAGGGAGGAACGCAGAGGTCACCAAACCCCTTATTTCACAGGAGGGAAACTGAGGCCCAGACATATCCAGATAGGTGGGGGCGGAGGGGAGAACAGAGCCAGACTTTGCATCGCAAGCATTTATTCGTTCCTTCAGTTGTTCATTCACAGACGTGCGTGGCACACGGTAGGCCCTCAAATTAGCGGGCGAATGAACGACTATCTAGGTGGTGCCGAGCGCAGTGCTAGACCTGAGACCCTACAGTGGGAACCTTGAACCTGAGCCACAGAGAGAAGACAGACAGCCAGGCAGCCCGGCCAGCGTCCGGGGAGGGAGAGGGGTGGTGGGAACGGACGGCAGGGTCGCTGTCCAGCTGAAGCTCGTGATGGATTCCTCTCTGTGCCCAAGCTGCCTGGGCGGGACTCCCACGGAGGGTCGCAGTGGGGACCCGGTTCCTACGATCCACCCTGGCGTGACCGAAAGGGGCCGGTCCATGTAAATACACACAGGCATGTGGGCCTCCCTGAGAAGAGACCCCCGTCTGTGGAATCTCCCCTCTTTGGGGAGCCTCTAGAGACAGGGTCTCTGGAGCCCCGTGCCCAGTAGGTGCCGTGGGTGCAGCGAATGCTAGCGGAGAACATTCCCGGCTCTTTTTCCTCTGTCCGGACACTGTCTCCCTCGCGTTCTTGCCTTCGGGGGGCAGCATCTGGGGGGGGCGTGGACGGGGCAGCCGACGTCTGGTCTTGGCCGATGACGTCTTCCTCTAAGGTCTGGTTTCCTCGCCTGCAAAGTGGGGACGGTGACAAGGGTTCGTCCTCCCCGGTCATCTTGAGGACGAAGGATCACAGTCCTCGGGGAATGCCCATCGGGGCCCCGTATACGGAAGAGGCAAAACAAAGTACCTCTCTTCCCTCCTTGCTCTGTCTTCCTTTGACAGCCCAGGGCAGAGGGGACGACCAAGACTGGTGGGGCTCCGGCAGGCTCTCGGGGGGCTGGGGGGTGGTGCATCCGTTTGCGAAGGTTCAGGTTCGCCGGTCCACAGCCCCTCGTGTTCCTCTTGGACACCGGCGCCCCCAGACCTAATCGGTACCCTTCCCCAGCCAACAGGGACAAACAGACCCCTGACCGCTCCCCCCACCCCATCTCGCCACAGCCCTGCAGCATCACCTTCAGGGGCGACCCCTTACCACCTGAGTTCAACCTCCCAGCTCAGCCGTAAAATCCCATAAACAAGTGCCAGGCCTTCTCTGCAGCCGGCCGTGGACCCTGCTCCCTGCACCAGCCTCTCTCCCGGGATGGGGCTGGGGCCCTGTCGCCCCCTTGCTCCCTTCTTGCCCCCTTACTGTCCTTGCGCCTTTGCACCTCGGCTTGTACCCGGTCACAGGCTGTTCGGACACATCCGTGACTGCCCCGCGCCCTGCGGCTAAGTCCAGGGCCCCTCTGGCCTGCCCTTCAGCTCGTGGTCCGGCTTTTCCTCCCCCTCCTTGGCCGGCTTTGCTGCGGCCACAACACGCAGCCACAGACACGGCACTCATCACCACACACCTTAACTACCTGTGGCTCTGAAATGGGTCTCGCTGGGCTGAACGCCAGGTGTGGGCACGGCCAGGCTCCCGTGGAGGCAGCAGGAGAATCCCCTCCTTTGCCCCTCCCTGTTCTAGAAGCTCCCACCTCCTTGGCTCCTGGCCCCTCCCCTCAAGGCGGCAGATCTCTCCCACCTGCCTGCTGCAGAGAGCACACTTTCCTTGAAATGACAGCTGGGGAGACAGAGGCCAGAGAAACACCAGAAGCAGACCTTTGTGGGAGGTTCCAGGCAGATGGTCCAGGAATTAGCATCACAGCCTGGAGGCCGCTTCGGGGCAGGAGAGGATCTGCCCCTCACGGCAGGAAAACAGGGCTCTGGGAGCCAGACACGACCCCCTTGGGCACCCAAACACATCTGCCTTGACACCCCCCACCCCCAACCCGCGGACAGACCCCAGATGTCAGCAGGATGGGGTCCCTACCCCTGTGAATGCGCTAAGGAGCCGGGCCCAAGCAGAGCGGCCGTCGCAGGCGGAGTCGGGTGCTGGCAGGGTCTGATCCCCAGTAAAACAAACAGCCGGGGGCTAAGCAGCCCCAGGGTGGCCTCCCGCTCAGGCCCAGAAGGTGGGGGATGGTGGCAGGTGTGACAGCAACCGCTGACCCTCTGCCACACAGGTCCCCTGTCCTGCTCGATTCCACCTCCAGGGGACCACGCGGTCTCCTGCACCCCAACGATCAAGCGGAGGCCCGCTCCCCCCTCTGGGGGCCCCCACGCGGACGTCCGTGCAGGAAGCCGCTCGGTCAGAAGGACCAGGACGAGTTTCGACCCGGCAAAAGCAATCTCAGCGCTGATCACTTCGAAGAAGGTTTTCCAATGTGCTATTGGCTTAAAGACGGTCTCTCACGCTTCTGGGGCGAAGGGGCCCCCACGGCCACGTCGCGTCGCACCCAAACTCCGTCCAGATGCCGTGCCGAAAGCCCACTCGTCCTCCTGGCCACGGCTCCGCATTTCAAAGTGGAAAGAAATTGTTTCTATCACCAGACAGCTCACTGTTGCACACATTTCAACAGCTGGTTGAACTTCTCTGCCCAGTTTCATCATGGCTGTGACCACCCGGCCTGGTGCTCCCTGGGCAATGTGCCGTGGGCCTGAGGGGACAGGGCCAGGGGCCCGGCAAGGGAGTCCCGGGCGGTTTCCCGGGATGGCCACAGGGGCGTAAGGGAGGGGACCGTCACAGAGAGGCTATCTGAGCCTCTGAGCTCTCTGAGCACAACATCCCAACAGAGACAAGTCCGCAGACAAGACAGCGGGGTGAGGGGTGAGGGGCCAGGGGTGGGGGAAGGGCCTTCATTCCTGCAGGTGCACCAGGCAGTGAACCCTCAACCGCCCAGGGGAACCGACGTGTGGGGTCCCGCTGCCTCACGTCCCTGGGCTCTGTGGACCCCTCTACAGACCCCCCATCACTGCCACGGTTTCCTCCTCCAGTCTCTGTTGGCGGAAAACACCTCTCAGTAGTGGGAGGTCCCACCAAGCGGCCTGTTCTGCCTCCCTCCTTCCCTCCTTCCCTCCCTCCCTCCCTCCCTCCCTCCCTCCCTCCTTCCCTCCCTCCTTCCTTCCCTCCCTCCCTCCCTCCCTCCTTCCCTCCCTCCCTCCTTCCTTCCTTTTCTTTTTTCCTGTAAAACCCAATGAATGCACCAGCTGGCTTTGGACACCGGTCTCCAGAAACGCAGTGGGCCCACCACATCACCAAGGGCAGCTGACCCACATTTCAAGGTCAGCCAAAATCATTAGAACCGACCCGACTTTTGCATAACACACCAGTTACCGGCCCGACAAAGGACACTCGTGAGCACCACAAGACTCGCTGGAAAGCCGCCAGGAGTCCGGAGCACGTGTGAAAAATGGGGCCTCGTCCGCTCACGGGGGCATGAAGTAGCCAGCAGGGAGGACGTCTTCAAAAGGCCCCCGCCCAGCACAGGCAACGCCGCGGCCTCCGTACTCCGCGCGAGTGTCCTTGAAGGAGGGGTACAGGAAGAGCCCAGGGGACCATCCGCCACGACCCTGACGACGGTGCTCAAGGTCACGGCCACCCTCGGGCCCATTCTTCCCATGAGGAGGCTCAGGCTCAGAGAGACGGGGAGGCGAGGCAAAGGACAGCTTGTGAGCGACAAGAAGCCCCAGCACGGGTGCCCAGGAGCCCCCGTCGTACAGACAGCAAGCGGACAAAGCCAGCGCGACCGGCGTCTGCTGCTTCCTCCGGGCCAGAGCTGTCCCGCGGGCGGGGGGGCGGGGGGCCCCACGGTAGTGACGGGCAAGCCGCTCAGGGCAGGCTCCGCGAGCACTGCCCCGGGATATTGCCTCCTGCGGGGACAAGTGCCACTTCCTGTCCCTCGTCCGAACCGTGGCGGTGGCCACGCCGGGGCTACACATTGGGAGGGCGCCGTCTGCCCCCGCGTCACCGTCTTCGCCGGGAGGCCGATGTTTCCGGAGCCGAGAAGTTGCCAACGCCGTGGGCTCCTTGCACCTCCCCCGCTAACCTAAGCCGACGGCCCACAGAGCAAACCGCCACCTCGGAGACAAATACCAAAACCCCTCTTGAGGACCCGGGATGGACAGCAGCCAGCAAGACGCGGCTTAGTCCCGCCCGGCGTGTGCTCAGACCGCACGAACCCCGAATTCAGACAGGCTCGGGCTGGCACGTCTGCTCGCCGAGACTAGCTGCGCATCGTTGAGCAAGCGCCTCGACCTCTCTGAGCCTCAGGTTTGTCACCTGCGGGGGGGGGGGGGAACGGCTGCCAGGGTGGGAGGCAACGTGTCCCCTGGAAGGTGACGAGGAAGGTGTCGGGGCCAGTGGCGGCAGCTCGGGACTCCTGAGAGCTCGCTCTGCCCACGACTATCGGGGACCGATCCTCGTTACTCCCCCTACTCTACAGCTGAAGGAGCCAGGGCTCAGAGAGGTCGAGTGACTTCCCCGAGGTCACACAGCTGAAGGCGGGGGATCGCCAGACCCACCCACCCGAGGGTCATCTGTCTCCAGTCGAAGCTGGCCGGGCCCGGTCCTTCCAGGAGACCTCCGCGGCGGGACTCAGGCACGAACAGAACCGTGCGGACGTCTGAAGCCTAGGGTCAGAGGGGTCGGGCCGATCCCCCCGGGGCCACTCGGCGATGGCCGCTCACCGCACGAAGCGAGATAGCAACAGCAGCAGCGGCAGCTTCCCCAAACCTCGGAAGCAAGGCGGCGGGCAGGCTCGGGCCGGGTGGCCCCCACTTCCTCCGAAACAGCACCCTGGTGCCAGACTTCCAGGAAGATTAAGCTGAAAACTGGCTTTTCCAGCATCGCTGCCGCGGGAGGAGAGAGGGTTGCCATGGAAACAGCATCTGGCTGAGTTTTAGAGGCGAGGAGACAGGGGGGGGAGGCTCGGAGAGCCCCCAGGCACTACGCCCCCTTCCCCTGCCCTGACACGCGTGTGTGTGGGGTCAAGCGGGAGCAAAGGGGGTGCTTTACAGCTCGCGGACACAAGCCATTTAGGATTTGTTCACGGCCCTTGAGGACCCAGCGCCCCGAGCCTGGCTTTGACTGTTCTGTGGCCAAAAGGGCACGTCAGATGTTTGGCACCGGGACAAGCAGAGCGGCAAGGAGACGCACAGATGCTTCCCTGCGGGCGCGCTTCCTGGGAAACCGACTCCTCCGAGGCCGCGGGCAGAGCTGACGCCCTGTGCCCGTCGCTCACGTGCCCAGAGTGAGGCTGAGACACGCGGGGCCCCGTGGAACTGCCACCGGTGGTGGGGGGGGGACCGAGAATCTCTCGCGGGGCCGGGGGGGCAGCAAGTCCCGAACCCGGGGAGCGGTGGGCCAGCCGGGCAGCCCCAGGGAAGATGCCAGGGAGGCTTCCTGGGGGAGGTGGCGTCCGAGCTGAATTCTGCAGAATGGCTCAGCTACAGGAAGAAGGAGCCGGTGAGAAAGCCAGCAGCACAAAGTCCCTTCCGTGAGGACCCCAGTGATGTGCGGCCTGGCCAGAGCCGGGTGACCGGGACTGCGCGGGGACGGTCCTCGGGGCATCTTTAGGAGGACGCAGTGGAAGGTAAGCCCGTCCCAGCCAGAGCCCCCTGCCCCTCCGGGAAGGTGAGCTGTCCCCGCTCACCAGGTGGGGACCGGTGCTCCAGGGCTGGGATGGGAGCAGAGGCCAGGAAACCTGCAGCCGACCCCCAGGAGGACCTCGGCTCTGCTGGCCTCGGCCCATGACAGCCAGCGGGCTGAAGGGCGGGGGGCCTGGGTGGGGGTCCAGAGAGCCAGGGGAGGGCTCTGCTCCCCAGGAGGGTCGGGGGCACAGGCTGACACTCAGACAGATGGAACAATGTCCTGGGGCCTTGGGGAGCGGGGCTGGGGGAGCCGGGCATGCGTGCTGGGAACCCATTGCAGGGTCGGCAGGGAGAGGCCTGGAGACAGGACCCGATGACTTACGAGGGGCCTCCTGCCGCACACCCTTGTTTATATGCAAATGGAGCCTTCTGAAATCGCATTTATTTCCAAATCTAATTTCGTGAGCCACATACATTCATCACGGAACATCGTGGGACGCACCAGGAAGCCGAGGGGAGACACAAAGCCCGCCCCCTGCCCCCGCCACACACACAAGGGCCCGGCAGTGTCCGGGGCACCCATGTCTCCCTGCACACCTTAGGGCCGCTGGGTGCCCGGAGGCTGCCATCTCCAGTAAACACGTCCGTCTCCCAGGCACCTGCCAGGCACCTCGCACGTTATCAGTAAACACCCGTCGCACAAACGCACGGAAGGAGGAACACCTCCTCCTCTGCGATCTTGTGCCGACAACGCTTCCGACGGCTACCTGGGGACCCACCATGTGGAGGAGACGCTGTGTTTTGGGGGGGCCCACGCCGTGGGTCTGCAGGACCCCAGAGGGTGGGCGCTGGGCGTCCCCGCGGTCGCTCTTTCGACGTCACCTCGGCAGGCCCTTGACACGGACTCACTCGACGTCTGTCGAGAAGGCAGGTGGACCCCCGCCAACGCCCGCTGGGGCCCACGCTGCGCTCGGCGACAGTCGCTGCCATACTGCTTTCAAAAAAAAATTTCTTTTAATGTTTATTTATTTTTGACAGAGAGAGAGAGAGAGAGAGCATGAGCAGGAGAGGGGCAGAGAGAGAGGGAGACACAGAACCCGAAGCGGGCTCCAGGCTCCGAGCCGTCCGCACAGAGCCCGATGCGGGGCTCGAACCCACGAACCGTGAGATCATGACCTGAGCCGAAGCCGGACGCTCAAGCGACGGAGCCACCCACGTGCCCCCATGCTGCTTTTTTTAAAGAGAAAAGTTTATTATTCACAGTTTTCATCTTGTGTTTCCCAAACCCACCGCGGCAAAGACTAGGGGTAGTTTTTTCCGATCAGCACAGACCAATCCCAGAAAAATGAAGCCCCCCCAAAAACTCATTAACAAAAACTCACAGATTGGGGTGCCTGGGTGGCTCCGTCGGTTGAGCGTCCGACTTCAGCTCAGGTCGTGATCTCGCAGTTTGCGGGTTCGAGCCCCGCGTCGGGCTCTGTGCTGGCAACACAAAGCCCGCTTTGGGTCCTCTGTCCCCCTCTCTCTGCCCTTCCCCTGCTCACGCTCTCTCTCTCTCTCTCTCTCAAAAATAAACATTTTTTTAGAAACCCACAAATCATAAGCCCCAATGTTCTGTTCTTAGATTCAACAGACAAAATTATCCCGTCAAGTGGCTCTAAGACATTCTCGGTTTCTGTGGCTTTCTGACCTAAACGCTTAGCACTTAGCGGCTGGCTCACAGACCACCCCTGGGTAGCGCTGGCTGAAAGGATTCCCTGCGGAAGAGCCACCATTCTGTCAACAGGACGACCTCCCCCGGGGGAACAGCAACCTCATTTACATCTCCAACCTCCAGAGGTATTCCCATTTTAAGGAAGGGCAAAGCAAGGCCCCAGAGGCCCTCACCTTCACCCACCCAGGGGCTCGTTGAGGCCAGGGCTTGGATGCAGAAATCGATCGGCCTCCCAGTGGGTGCCCTGCGTCCAGAGCCGGGGGCCCCTCTGGGTCCCAGGATGCCCCTCCGCAGCCGCAGGCGCCCCCCCCCCCCCCGTCGGACACGATGCCCCACGCGCCCAGAGCGGTGAGACGGAAGCCTGAGGAGCGCCTGGGCTGGAACCAGGCGACGGACGGCACACAGAGCAGGTGGCTGAGCACCTGTTACAGCCAGGTCCCCACGGCCCTCCTGCCCACCCGCATAGTCAGCTCCCACTGCTGAGCGGGGAGCACGCGGAGACGCCCGGCCACACCCGCGGAACGACTGACCGCACCATGCACGCGAGGGAAGGTGCCGGAACTCTCTCGATCGCTGCAAGCACTCTGGGAAACCGTTGGCGGTCTCTAACCAAGTTATGCGCGGAGTTACCACCGGACCCAGCAATTCCGCTCCGAGGGGACTTAGGGAGGACGGATGAGCGTGCGTCCACACCACGGTCTGTCCGTGAGCGCTCAACCCAGCTTCGCTCATCACGGCACCAAACTGGAAAGAAACAAAAGTGCCCCAGCAGGAGCGGGAGCCAAGTGTGGGTGGTGTCACGCCCCAGGGAATGGCGGGGAGCCTGGCAGGGCCAGAGAGGCCCAGGCATCACCTGCCCACCTGTCAGTCCGTGGCCGCACCCGGCTCGGTGGCGGGACAGACGCGGTCTGGCTAGCCTGCCCGCGGCCGTGCCGGAGGCTTCCAAGCACAGGGCGGGTGGCGGGGGGTGACCAGTGACCCGCGAGCCCCGGGCTTCCCCCACTCCGGATCTGTCAGGCCGCTCCCCGCTCGCTGGGCATGTCATGGCGTCCAGTAAACAGCCACCGAGCACTGAGGAAGCCATCAGTGCCTGTTCCTCTTTCCCCCACCCTTGTTCCGTGGCTTACAACCAACACCCCCCGTCCGGTTTGCCCAGAGCTGGATCCCGCCCTCACGGGCTGTGTGAGCTGGGCCCTCCCGGGCCCGGCTTTCCCATCTGTAACATGGGCGGAATGAGCTGGCGACCTGCAAGGGTCCTCCCCTCCACCTCCACCACGCAGGACCCCAGCCCCCCTAGACTTTGGGGAGCACATCCAGAGACCACCCCCAGACGCGGAAGGCGGCCACGATGTCTCCACCTGGCCTGTTTGCCTCCCTTGGATGCGGTCAAATGCACCGTGCTCTCCAAGGGATCAGACATGACTGGTTTTGAAAAAATGGCCTCATCGAAACCTTGTGGCTGTATTGAATCCGGAGCTAAACTCCTGGATCTTTGAGGTCTGGGGTGGACGCTCCATCGAAGATTGATTGTGTTCCTTCGGAGGCCACGGTGACTCCTTGTCGAGTGTGGTCTGACAGATGGGGCGGGAGAAGAAGCTTGTTGAGGGAGGGGCCCAGTCCTGCCACCCCCACCCCGGGCATTGACGACCTGGAATCTATACAGCAGGAGACGGACGGGGTAGCTCAGTCTCGAATCCTGGGCTCCTCCCGAGGCTCCAGAGGGCATCCTCCAGGCCAGCGCCCGGGGAAGGTGCGCTCCTGCCCATCACCTGCCTGCCTCACATAAATAAAGGGTATGTGCTTCCCTCTTGTTCATCCAGGACCGACTAGTCTGCAACCCAGGGAGACCCCAGGCCTCCACCCCAACGGCAGGACCTATGACTGGAACACACAGGCGGGGCCAGACCCTGGAGGGCACTGGGGCTGGGCCTCCAGACGTGGGGGAGGCCCCGTAGGGCGGGTGGGGTGGGGGAGGCAAGGCCGCAGGCCTGCAACCTGCACCCCCTGTCCCGTGGGCAGACCCCTGACCTGGGCTCCCTCCCCGGGGGGGGGCGGGGGGCACGTCCCAGCCTCTGTCTGCAGGGCATCTCTCACCCACCAGCCAGAGGTCTAGTAGGAGCAGAGAGAGGTCCCTCTCTCTAGGGAGAAGGGACACAGGGACAGGGAAGGGCTAGCCTGGGGCCCAGCCTCAGTAGCAGACAGTTGGCTGTCAAAGGGGAGGCTCTGCCTGAAGGCAAGAGACCCAGACTCTCTCCACCTGAGCTGGCAGCTAAAAACTAAAATCCAGAAGACTGGGTCCCTTTGGGAGGCAAGAAAGGAATGTGCTTTCAGTCGCCGGGCACCCAGCTGGCTTCTTCCGGCTGAGCCCGTGAGAGGCAGAGAGCGGCCAAGGGGCTGTTCTGTCCCTCCCCACCACCACCAGCCACGCAGTCCCCAATAAATGCCCTTGGGCCCCATCCCTGAGCCCAGGACCTGTCATAGGAGGACAGGCATCCCTTTCCCCACCCAGGTGTGGGGTCAGAGCTCCCGCACCCCCAGGAGATGAGCAGGAGGCAGGGACCCGGCTGCCTGGTGGGAGGCACTCTGGGGAAGTAGCCAGGGGTCAGCGGTCTCCCGACGCCCGGCCACAGCGTGGGTGGTGGGGAGCCCCGCGCACCCCAGGTGAGGGTGTCTGAGCTCCAGCTCTCTCTCTCTGTCTCTGTCTCTCTCTCTCTCTCTCTTGGGTCATACGGGGAACGAATCTGGTCCCCCAGGGAGGGAGGAGGGTGAGGGGAACAGTCAGGAGCACAACGGGCTGGGTTTGCTGAGCCACGTGAGAAGATTGGGTGTGCTATGATACATGGGCCTCCGAGGGCGGCCGGTTCACAGGCTGGAAGGAGACTCCGAGATTCCTGGCCTCTGCAGAGGGGCGGCCACAGCCGGGGGCTGAGGGCAGGGGCCCCGGAGGCGTCGGCTCTCAGCCGGGACCTGGCGGGTCAACCGCACGACGCAGCCCCGCGTAAAAATAGCTGGTGTCGCGGGCACAGAGGCGCAGAGACACGTGCAGACGGTCTCATTTCTGGTGATTACCCGGGTGTCAGTCCAGGCTGTCCCTTCCCCGCCCTGTCACACCGGGTTCCTCTGAAATCCTAACAAGCCTCCTGGTCAACCCGGCAGCCGCCACCAGGAGCGGAGACGCGCCCAGAGGTGCAGAGGCTGGCGGAGGCTTTTCTCAGACTTGGCATTTAATTACCTCCTGGTTGCTTTCGTGCCTGGCGGGCAGGTCTGTCACCGGGAACTTCACACCAGAGGCCGCAGACGAAAGAGGCAGCAGGGCGGGCGGCCCCCTGGCAAGGCAGCCGGGCCCCCCTGGGGCCTGTCCGGACCGCACTTGGGGTTCTCGGGGAGCCGTGGGTTTTCGGGGCTGGGCTGCACCTGCTGGCCTTGGGCCGAAGCCCCGTCTCCCCCACCATTCACCGTGCTCACCGGCTACAAGCTCTGTCCTGTCTGGGGACCATTATTTTGCCTGGAAGCTGGTCTCCCGACGCTCAGAGAAACCAACAGGCAATGGTGATTCTTTTGCAAACATTTGCTTTTATATGTGGAGTTTTTTTTGTTTTTTGAGCCCCTCGAGAAACAGACCTCTTCCTTTCAAAGGAGCAGAGTGCCTTTTCTGCAGCCAGCTGGGCAGCCCCCACCCCCAACCCCATCAAGGCTGGAGCCCGATGGGGCAGGAGGGCCAGAGGGTGTGTGTGGGACCCCAAGCCGCTTCCCATCAGGATGACGCCCCCCCAGAGTCACTCCCCGGCATCTCATGTGACTTTCACCAGGCTCAGAAAATCAGCACATCTTGGAATTGCTTTTAAACAACTTGGACCCTGGGCTGTGGCCACAAAGGGCCTGCCTTCCACCCCCCAAAGTCCCCCGCCCGCCTGCCCTTCCCACCCCGGCCGCCCTCTGGGCAAACCCCATTGTGGGGACAGCTGGCCTTGGGACCTCCACCAACGGGGGTGTGAGGGGATAGTGGCCCCTGCTCTCGGCCCCTGTGGTCCCGTGGCCACCGACGGCCGCAGGACAAACAGACAGATGTACCGGCACCCAGGTCTGCCATTTGACCCCCCGCCCCAGCCCTGCGAGGCTCCCATTTCTATTGTTATCTGTTCTTTCTTTGATAACTTTTATGTTACTCATTCGGGATTTGTATTTGATATAATTCTGGGCAAGAATAACGCGAAGAAGCCCCGCGAGCGAGCCCGCCCCTCACGGTTAGGGTCTCGCCGTCCGTGCACGGGACCCTTCTGAGCCACAGGGCGCTGTTGGGTCGAGGCCTCCTCACCCCCACGCGCGTTTCTTAGAACCAGACTTTTCCATTCTCGTGCAGCCATCACTTGCGCGTGCGGTCCCCACAAACGTCAGCCGCCGCCCGCGGTCACGGCCCCGCGGACCCAGTCACCGGCACGGCCCTCGGGCGCCTCTGTCTTTCCCGCCTGACGTTTGAAGGAGCGAGGGGTGCAGTCCCCACGACTGCTCCTGCTCGGGCTTGTCCCCTGGCGGTCACGACTGCTCACTGCGCATCTGGGGCAGGAGACCCCCAGCGGTGACGTCGTGTGTTCTTGGGGCCTCCCACCCCGGTGACCGCGGCTCTGACCTGCCCTGAGAGTGGACAGCAGGTGAATGAACCTTCACCCCCAGCGTCGGGAGGATGGATAGCATCGCGGACCCGTGGTTACTGTGACCGTGGCTCGGACAGCTCCGTCACAGAAGACGCTGTGACCTCGGGGAAAGGGTGGCGCGGGGTCGGGGCGAGGGCACGCGGCGGCCGCTCCCTCCACGGGGACCGAGCCCGCCGGCCTCCCCACCAGCCGCGCGATGCCAGCTCCGTGACCCGCGCCAGCCAGACAGGCGACAGGGATGATGATCGGATGTCTTTCGGATGTCTTTCTGGTTCGTTTTGCCCTTGCTAGGGAGGTAACACGGCTTGTGTGGGAAATTGCACGCATGTCTCATGCGGGTGGCAACGTTGTGCACCCTGAGTGGTAGGCCGTGTGCCCAGCGCTCCACAGACACCGCCCCAGGTGCTCCCGCAGGCTGGCCCCCACCTACAGACACAGACACTGAGGCTCAGAGCCAAGGGCCCTGCCCAGGGTGCCCGGGACTGGGGACAGAGCCAGGATCAGAAAGCCGCCCCCCACCCCGCCATGCAGCCCACAGGGGTGTGCAGGCCGTCCCCACACCCAGCCCTGCCGGGTGCATCACAGTGACGCCCCAGGAGGGCTGTCCAGAGGGCCCCATCCCTCTGCCCTCCCCGCCAAGCCTCTAAAATGCTTCTGATTATGAAATACTCCAAGTGCTCGAGAATTCACGTGAAAAACACCCCGGTACCCACCACCCAGATGGAACAGATGTTAACATTTTGCCATCTGTTCCAAACCATCCCTCTTTGGGAGGAGACGGAGCCTTCGAGACGGCACCTGTCCCTTTCCCATCCCCTCCCCACCCCCCAGCCCTGCTGGCGTCACCGTCTCTCGTCCTGTGGGCTCCGTGCTCTCACCACACGCGTGCGTGTCCACAAACACCGTGTCTCGCTGCCTTGGGAGCTTTGCTGTTGGCACAAAAGTCCTCACGCCGAGCGTGTCTCTGCATCTCCACTTGCTGGGTCACCTGGCCACGTGGACGCCCGTGGCTGCGGCCTTCACGCCTTCCCTGCTGCCGCCCTCCTCTGCCAGCGGACCTCACCTCGGCTTCCTCGTCATCCTCCTCCTGGGGCACGCGGGTCCTGCCTGGCATTTCAGTTTCCAACAGTGCGGCACGGGGAGAACGTTCTGGAACATCCCCGGTATGCATGGAGCCAGGGTGGGTCAGCAGCGAAAGATGGGCCGGGGACCCCTCACCTCCACGTCGCTCGCCTTGCCAGAGGCCGCCACGGAGTGCCGTGTGCATGCGCCCTGCCTCGTCCGCCGGCCGCCCCGTCCCCCCGCCCCGCCTGCAAGCGTCCTCGCCGCTGCGACCCCCACCCGTGCAGTTCTCTGGCCGCGCATCTTGTCGCAGCGCTGTGGTCGCTCCCGCCTCCTCCCCAGCACGTGTGCTGTCCCGCGTGCGCTCCAGCAGGAAGCAGACGCGTGGTCAAACAAGGAAACTGAGGCTGATTTACGGAGCGTGAGGGGCGAGTGGCGGCTGCCCCGACCCCAGCCCGGGGGAGCCAGGAGGAGCCTGGAGAAAGGGGGTGCCCGACCACCTGCCAGCAAACAGCGTCGAGACGGCCACTCCAGACCGTGGGGATAGTCCTTCCCACCACGGGCACCACTGGACACAGGAAAGCCTTTCATCCAGAGGCTGTGACCGCCCCGCCTCCATCCGCGACGTGGACTCAGGCAGACCAGGCGCCGCGGACAGCCACCGGGGCGCAGGGGATTCGAAAGACACGGTTAACGCACAAGAACCTGTAGAGGCCGAAACGGGCACCCCAGAGCTGGGAGTTGGCGATCTTTCCAGCGCGAAGGGAAGCGTTTCTGAGAACCGGTGACCTGCCCGGATGGGAGCAAGCCTCGCCAACACACGAGGCCCCATGCTCTGGGCCCAAAGCGGTTAAGTCAGCAACCGGGGAAAACTCTACGCCGGGAAATCAAGGCCAACGATCGAGAAAATCTGAGTCACGCGTGCTCAACGGAGGAGTCGGAACAGACATTGGAACATAGTGAAAGGTAATAAAAGACTGCAGGTCAAAACTTGAGAAGCGCAGCTAACGCATAAGTACAAGGAAATGCACGGTGCCCAGAGACTATTTTAGCCAAGAGGGAAGGCCAAGGTGCATCCGCCTGAAATACTATCAAAAGGACGATAGACGAAAACAAAGAAAGTAGCTCGAATTGAATCATGAAGGAAGCAGAAAAACACGCCCCTGAGAGCATTAAAAAGATTGAAACCAGTTCACGCGGGGAAATTAATAATAAAATAGACAAATCTTTGGAAATATCAATCAAGAATAAAAGATGGGAAACAGATTTAAAATACTTGAGACGATGGGGTGCCTGGGGGGCTCGGTCGGTTGAGCATCCGACTTCGGCTCAGGTCATGATCTCGCGGTCTGTGAGTTCGAGCCCCGCGTTGGGCTCTGTGGTGACGGCTCGGAGCCTGGAGCCCGTTTCGGATTCTGTGTCTCCCTCTCTCTCGCCCCTCCCCCACTTGTGCTCTGTCTCTCTCTCTCTCTCTCTCTCTCTCTGTCTCAGAAATAAATAAATATTTTAGGAGGCCAATGCCTTATCCATTAGGCGACCGGGGCAAATAAATATATTAAAAAATTAAAAAAAAATACTCGAGACGAACACATAATCACGTACGTGTGTGACCGTGGTTGCAGAGGTGAGAAGATAGCGTGTCAATAAACAGGAGTTTTATGCCAATATATTCGAAAGCGTGGGTGCAATTGACAAATTCGTAGATTAAAAATTACCTTCTGAATCCTGACTCCACCATAAATAGAAAACCCAAATCATCTCATAACCATTGAAGACGCTGGATTCATAATTCAACGTCTCCCCCCGGAGACAAGAGCAGGCCCAGACAATTTTATCCAGAGCCTCGACAAGTTTTCATACAAAATGTCTGGTACTGAATCGAAAAATGCCAATCAGTCTGAGAGACAGACTGAGAGAGGAAAAGACAGGGACAGGCAGGAGCGGGCGGGCCTGGCAGGCGACCCCTCACCCTGTTCCCGCCCTCCCCATGGAGGTGACGCGGGACACAGGCGGGCGTCCCTTGGGACCATCTGGGAGACCGCCGTATCTCACCCACCCCGCCCACATCACCTGCAGGTGAGGAGGATGTTGGGGCACACGGTCCCACAACCAGGCAGGGGCAAGGGCTGGGCGCTGGGAGTCAGGGGCCTGGGTTCTGGTATCATCTTCTGTTCTTTTTGGTGGTCCACCAGGGACCCCACCTTCCCGGTGACCTGCTGGTGCCTTCACCCGCCACAGATGCCTGCCTCCGCCCGTGTGAAAAATGCCCGGGGCCGCCGCATGGGAACAGGGGGGGACCTCCGAGGGTGGGAACACTGAGCCTGCGCCCCACAGCCCCTCGCAGGGCACCTCCAGCGAGGGCACAGCCACAAGCCCGTGCTCGGTCCTCCCCCAGCCCCACTGCCCTGGCCATCCCCCAAGTGCACAGAACTCTCTCCTCTCCGCCGACTTCACACGGGGAGGCAGGTGCCCGCCTGCCGCAAGGTTCTCACCCAGCCCCAGGCCGGGACACCTGCTGCCCCACGAGGCTGGGCCACCAGCGCTGGGGACGTTTGGGAGACCCAGCTGGCCTCCTGCTCCAGGAGGCCTGGATCTCCGAGGCCTGGGGCACCCCGCCGTCCCCCCAGGGCCCTTGGGGGTGGATGAGGACTTGGCCAAGCTCCCAAAGGATTCCTCCCCCCTGTAGGATGGCCTTGAGATGGGAAAGGCGCCACAGTCTCGTGCTTCCTTCCGGACGCTGTCAAGTCTGGGAGCCCCTGCTGGGCTCCAGCTAGGGTGCAGTCGGCTAGGCTTCCAGCCCTCTGAGGACCCACGGGAAACAACTGGGCCGGCCTCAGAGCCCTCGGGAAGCCGGGATTTAGGGTCACTGGTACTTAGGCGGTCCACAGCTCTCCTCCCAGCCCCCACTGTCAGGCACGGGGGCCGCTGGGGCGCATGGGGCTCAGCAGGGAAGTGTCCGTGTGGGTCAGGCCCCCGGCATTCATTCCCGCCGTTTTCTGGGGCCACTCTGGGGCGTGGGGCGAGCAGAGATGAGAGGGATCATTGCGGCTTCTTCTGGACGCTCAGGCTTCTGAGCACCTGCTGTGTGTCAACCAGAACGTTCTCGGTGGGCAGGCAGGGAGGAGGTGAAGGTACAGAGAGAAGACAGAGGAGAGCAGACATTGCTTCTGGAAGCTTCCAACCCCACTGAAGGGTGACCGCGAGGCAGGGCTCGCCTGAGCGAGGGCCACCTGCAAGGTAGGGGGCCGGGTGCTACGTGCACGGCCTCGCTCAGCCCTCACAGCCACAGAGATGGGTCCCCAGGAGGGCGGAGGCGGGTGGAGGGGAAGATTCTCCAAAGACACCTTTCTTACATGGATCTGACACATCTCTGTCCTTCTATCTTTCCCCAAACAGAATCGAATCCCACAGAAAAAAGGATCCCCCCACAGATTACTCACTAAGGCATAAGGAAGTCACATCTTTCCAAGGACCAAGTGACTGCAGCGTGTGGACGCCCTGATGTGCGTGGCACTGCCGGGAGCCAGTCCTACCTGGTCCTCTTGCCGGAAACCTGCAACCTGACTCCGGGGGAGCCTTTACAGGCGACTCCGTGACTCAGGAAGCAAAGGGATGAGAAATGGACGGAGCCCCCCCCCCCCCCGGGAACAGCCGAGCATGGGACGTGCGGCAGGGACCCAGCCCGAGCCCTCGGCCGAGAAGTCACACCTGACATCACAGTGTCATTTCGTGCCCCCGTTTAGTCAACAACGGTTTTAGGCTTTTAGAAAATAAAACTCATTTTTATAAACAAAAAAGCGAATGTTACCCCGAAAAGTGAGCGAGCGTGTCTAGCCCTAAAAGCCATCGAAGAGGCATAAGCAAACCAATGCACGAACGATAACTGAATTTTAGTTCACAAAAATCGCCATGAAGGACATTCGGGGACAGCTTGCACATCTACGGACCGGCTTCCGGCTGCGAACTAATAATTTTTAGGTGACACACTATATTGTGGTTGTGTGAGAGAACGTTTCCATTAGGGGGTGGGCCCCTCACACTCTGAGATTTGCAGCCTGGTTTCAGACGGTTTGGGAACGAGAGACAGACAGACAGACAGAGACAGGGCCGGAGAGCAGGAGAGTGGCCAAAGCTCTTACACCATCTTCGTAAGCCACGTTTGGCGGGTGGTACAATGGGGGATCACGCGCACAGGCCGGGAGGGGGCCCAGCCGGAGCCTCGGCTCCTGCGGGTGAGCCAGGGAGGCCACTGGCAGGGTGGAGGGTCCCTCACTGCAGGCGGCCAGCAGCTTGGGAAGGGGCGGGTGAGAACGGGTGCACCCGGCCAACGGTCGGCCTGAGAGCAGCCTGTGTGTCCCGCGAGCAGGCGGCCGCCGCCTCGCAGAGAGCGAGGCTGCCACCGTTGAGGGACGGGCGTGATGGGGTGGGAGCCCCCCGACCCCCCGCGGCCCGACGGTCATGGCTGTGGTTCCCCCCACCGATGGCGCTGTGCCCGCTCAGCGCTCCTGGCCACGCTCCGTCCCCCCCCCCCCCCCCCGAGCTCCAGCCTGGCCCGGCCCACGCCAGCGGGGCCGCAACGAGACGTCTTGCGCGCGACCCCCCCGGAAGCCCGTGCGCAGACAGACCCGTCCCCGGCTGCCACCAGGCTCTCCTCTCTCCTGCCCCCGCTCCTGGGCCACGGTGAGCTTCCCTCCGCGGGCGGGCAGCGGCCTTCCCTGCGGGACCCTTCTGGGCGACGACCGCGGGCCCCGGACGCACAGCGCCGGGCACACACCTGGGGCACGAAACTGAAGGGAGAGCCAAGGCACCAATCATCACAAGAGACGCTATTTTAACACACTGCATCTCGAGTCAAAATTAATACCGAAAAGAAAAAAAAAAAAAAACCCACGATGAATAAACATCAAAAGCTTTAAATAACGACAGGATCAGTGACGGTCAGGACTGTGGCTGGCACAAGCCACGTGGGACTCAGGGCCAAAGGCAACATCCGACCACGGGCACAGGTGAGCCTCCCGATACCCACGACGGACACATCCCGGTCACCGAGCCCGAATCCCTCCCGTGGGGCCTCCGTCCCCTCCTGGAACTGGACGCACCCGCCGGGGCCTCTGGGGCCCCACGTACAGCCCTAAATGCCGGTTGGATGGCCGGCCCCCACCCCGCCCACGGTGCCTGCGCCCTGCGGCCATGAGGCTGGCGGTGCTTCTAATGAGGAGGGCAGAGAGGAGGCTGGCGGCCGCCGCGTGGATTGATGGGCTTAATTTAATTTATTAATCAGCGGAAAGCGTGCGAGAAGGGGCTCCGAGGAGGCCCCCGTGCAGCGTGGGGTCTGACAGTTGAGCTGCTAATATAAATCTGCTCAGCTGTGACAGACACGGGGCTGCTCTGGCTGAGAGAAGAAATAAATGCCTGGCCCGTCATTTTCTCGCCAACAGGGCTAAATGCTCTCTGGGGCCTGCCTGAGGCAACAGGAGGCAGGCCACTGCCTCCCCGAGGCCGATCCGTGGCTTGAGGTCCAACGTGGATTTGAATCCAGCTCTGTCACGGGGCCACGCGACCTTGGGCTGTGGCCCAGGGCTGCCGCTCCCTCACCTCGGGGTGGTGGTGGCGGGGGGGACCCCTGCCCGCCTGTGGGTGCTGGAGATCGAGGAAAGGGTTTGGGGGTAGGGGCTCAGCGTGGCCAGAGCGCGTGGAAAGACGCTCCGCGTCCGTAGCTGTCAGGAAAATGCGAATCGAATCCAAACGAGAGACCGGCCCAGACGGCAGCACCAGAAGCAGGTAACACACGTTGGCAAGGCTGTGGGGATGGGAGGGCCCCCACTCGCCGCAGGTGCGCCAAAGTCAGGCGCGGAGCCACCCTCTGCCCCCGCAACTCTGCTCCGAGAGAAGCGAAAGCATCCGTCCACACAAAAACTCGAGCACCCGTGCGCACGGCAGCGTTGTTCGCAGGAAGCAGGGCGTGGGGCCGACCCAAATGGCTGCCGTGAGGCCATCGCGCAAGCAACACGCGGTGCATCCGTCGGATGGAACGTCATTCAGCCTTAAATGGGAGGGAAGGACGGCCACACGCGGCCGCGCGCACGGACCCGGGACACGTGACGCTGTGTCAGCGACGCCACACTCCAGGGACCATGGCGCCCGTGATTCCCGTCGTGGGAAACGTCCAGGACTGGCAGATCCCCGGGGACGGAGAGGACGTCCGTGGTTGCTTGGGGCCGAGGGAGTAGGAAGGAGGCTCCTTTCTGCATAATAAAAACGTCCCAGCATTGATTCCGGCGGGTGCACAACTGCAGATACGCCAAAAGCCACTGAATTGTGCACTTTCGGTGGATGGATTGTGCAGAAGGTGAATTAGATCTCAAAAACGCTGTTAGCAGAAAACAAGAAAAAAGAACCGTCCGTCCTGCACTTGTTACCGGTATCCCGGTGTTAATAGAATTTCACCAGCAACTAAGTGTAAAAACAGAAGACATGCTTTGAGGTGTGGATGAATCTGTAGATCGATTCCTAATTCATTAGTAGTCACCTCCGTCTCCCCGGGGATCCGGTGGACGGACTCAGGACTCCCGGCTTGGCCCCCAGCTCGGACCCCGCCCGCCCGGCTGGTCCCAGAGCCGAAGTCATGGCCCCCCAGGCCCCTGTGGATTCTTCGGCCATGAGGCAGGTGACGGCCACGCGGCGGATGCTGGGAGAATCCTGGTGCCGGTGGGGATGGCTCCTGCCCTCTCGAGTGTCCGCTCGGACGGCCGAGACGCCGAGGCGCGGTCAGGCTGGCGACACCACGAGGACACCCGCGAAACCGACATCCTTAACAACGAGCACAACGGTCATGGCCCGAGGAGGGGCTTGGCCTCAGCCCCCACCCTCGAGACCGCAGCCCCTGACTCACCCAGCCCCGGGCCCCCACCGGCTCCCACAAGGAGCTCACCCACATAGACACCCCAGCTACCCTTTCACCTCTAGGCCCCTCGTCCTCCTCACCCGCCCCCTGGTCTGGGACCGTACTGGAGCCTTATCAAATGGAGGTTGGGACGGAGCTTTCTTCTGAGACAAGGGGTTGGGGGGGAGGGGACAGAAGCTGGGAGGCAGCTCCATCGGTCACTTGCTCCCGGCCCCCAGCTGGCGTGTCCAGGGCGGGTTGCTCGTCCACCCTCGGCTCTGGAGGCAGTGAGGCCCCAGCGAGGTGCTGGTGGGCAGGAGGCGGGGGCCGGTGGGCGGCTCGTGGCCTGGGCCGCCTCCTCTCCGCTCTGGGGGCCAGAGGCCGCGGGCGCACTCAGCGTCGGCGTCGGTGTCGAGAGCCCCCAGGGACCCCTCGGCGGCCTCCGACAAACCCCGGGTAGACAAAGCTTATTTATGTTTGTTTTTCTCTTTCCGGTGGCTTCTGTCAGCAGCGGTGATAGATGGGAACTTACTGATGGATTTTCAATCTGCTACCCGTAAAAAGATTGTGTTCTGACGACTTCGGTGCTTTGGGTCGAGTGTGTGGTCCTAGTGTGATAATTACAGAATAAATATCTACAGCCTTGCAAGGTTGCCATCTGCTGTGCCCGGGAGGCCCTGGCTGCAGGGCCCCGTCTTCCGCGGGACAGACGGCGGCGGGAGTGAGATTCGGGGGGCCGGGCCGGGGGAGGAGTGGCCTCTCCGGGTTATGGGAGCTTGTGCTGTCTTCCCACGGGACAGATTCCCTGTGCCGCATCAGGGAGCCGTGTGCCCTGCCCAGGATCCAGCGCCCACCTGCCCTTTTCTGGGCTTTCTGGCCTGGGACTGAGATGAGACCCGGGCAGGACGGGCGGCCGTGGGACGCCGTGGGACGTGGCAAAGGCGCTGCCAGCCGTGTCCTCAGATCCACCCGGTGGAGCCCGGGACTCTCACCAGCCGGGAGGGGGGCCCCGTTTCTCTGCACGGAGACACGCAGCCAGCTCTGCTCTGACCACGAAGCCCCGAATGATGCCCAGCGCGGCCCGCATTCGGCCCCGGGGGTCCGAGCCCCTCGCCAGGCCTGGCTGGATCGCCACAGCCAGGAGAGACGGTGCACACGCACGCACGCACCTGGGCGTACGTGTGCACACAGCGGCCTCCACGCAGGCACGCACGCACAGACATACGCACACACAGACGCCCACGCACAGCAGGTGCCACCCCAGCTGGGGTCCCTGGATGCCAGGTGACCTCGTCCACCGGGCACAGGCAGGCCCAGATGGGCTTCCCCCGGGGGCTGAGCCCTGAGGGGACCAAGCAGGGAGTGGGCTGGTGACTCCGGCTGCATGGTGGGGTCACGCCGTGGTGCCAGAGGGTGGCCAGGGGACACAACCCCCAGGACACGGACCAGCACATCCTGGAGCAGCACATCGTCTCCGAGCCTCGACCCCTCGCCGGGAAGCACGGAGCACACACGGGAGGGGGAGAGGGATGACGGGGGAGAGGCGCCGACTCCCTGCCTGGCCCCGGGCCGAGCACGCAGCGTGTTTCTTAATCCCCTCCACGTGCTGAGAGGTAGGAGGGCCTTACGATTATCCTCAGTATCCAGAGGAGACAACTGAGGCCCAGAGAGCTTAAGGAGCTTTCCCAAGACCACACAGCCATTCCGTGCCAGCCCAGGGCTCAATCCCGGCCATAGGATCCCGTCATTTGTAAATTTACAAAGTTACAGGGTCCAGCAAATGGGCAAACAGTGACAGAAGGGCTTTGCAAACACAACACTGCCCTCGAGAGGTGAAGGCGGTCATCTCTCCGTGCTCGCTCAGAGCCCCCACCCCCCCCCCGCCCCCGGGGTCCCCTGAGGCCCCGCTTCCTCCAAGCCAAGAAAAGGCCCAAATCACCAGCGTCTGTCTGCAGCTCGGGAAGGTGTGCCGAGTGACGGATGACTGAGCTCAGGGACTGTGGGTAGAGCCCGCGGGGGACTCCCCCCGGCCACATCTACACCCCCAACCGCGTCCACACCCACAGCTATGTCTACACCCCAGCCATGTCTATACCATCACCCTGGCACCTCAACCCCAACCCCCTTCCCCGCACCGGCCCCCACCAGCAGCCGGTAAGCCTCACTCGCTGCCGACAAGCCCACCCACAGGCTCTGGGTTTCAGCTGTGCAACTGGTGAGTATTAACCATCCACTTCGGAGCAAGAGGGAGGGTATTTAAATACTCGTATATATGGGCATGATGAACACACTTGCCTGCGTGCGAGTGCCCGTGTCTGGCTCTAAACCTTACAAATCGTTCCTCTGATCGAATCCAGAAAAAATGACCCGTGATGAAGGCGGTACGTTTGCTCGCGGACAACACTTAAAATCCTACCGCCTCCAGTAACGGCAAGACTGCTCGTGCACAGGCCTCACCCGTTATCGTTGTGAGCAAGCTGCTCATGTTTATGATGCCAAGGGGGGGAGACCCATTTCTAAAAGACACAGTGTGGGAGCGACGCTCTGGCATCCTGGGGCCATGGATTGACCCCTGCAGCTCCTTTCCGGGGAGTTCTCTAAACCGCAGGCCTGGGGCGAGCCCTTCTCCCCAGGGTGGCCGGGCTGAGGCAGCCCTTGGCCTCCGTGGATCCTTCCGGTGACTGCTCCTGACCGCTGGCCCCAAACACTCACACCGATACTTGGGGTCCCCCCAGGAACCCCGACTCTCACATCACGCATGGAAGCTCCCCTGCCCTGGGGCCTGGCTCCCGGACTCCCGGGCTAAGAGGGTCCGTGCTGTGCCCGCTTCACCAGAAGCATCGGAAGACACGATGCCTCGTCCTGGAAGAGGGTCCGTGGCCCAACCCAGGAGATTCATCGGGACGGGGCGGGGGGGGGGGGGGGGGGGAGGAGGAGCTTCTGCCAAAGTAACAAGCAATCCTGGGGATCTCGTGGCTCGCTACCCGACTTGCCTTCCTGCAACAACGTCCGCGGTGGCCGGTGGTGGTCGGGGCAGCTCCTCCCAGGCTGAGACCCGGAGGCCTGGCCTGTGGCCCTCTGTGGTCCCGGCCCTGGCCTTCAAGGTGGCTGCGGCGGGGAAGAGACGGCAAGGCCACCACTTAAAATCCCCAGCAGTGCCATGCAAAGGCAGAGCCACCACACCCTCCCCCACATCCTAAGAGCAGCCGGGAGCAGTGGGTGCGACCCCGGTGGCAGGAGGTGTGGCCGTGGGCCCAGGACACTCTCTGTGCCTCTGTTTCCTCATCGGTAAAACAGGGCAAGTGATCGCAACTAGTTCAGGCTTGTGCTGAGGATTCGGACAAGTTAACAATACGGCCCGGCCCGCGTCTTGCGATGGCATTACCATTATTCCCGCCCATCCAGCTGCTCCCACAAGAGGAGGCTCACGCTCAACGCACTTTCTGAGCAAAAATAGCACATTTTTTTCCTCCAAGGTCCCCACCACGTGGAAGGGTCGGAGCTGTGCTCCCACACTGAGCTGCACGTGGCTCTGAGCTGGCGGGAGCTTCTGGAATTGCAACGTAGCCTCCTCAGGCCGGCCTCGGGGGTACCGGGCTGCAAGGCAGCACTGAGGATGTGGACATCCCGTCGGCCAGAGTGCAGGTCGCTTGGCAGGTGCTCCTGAAGCTGCTCCGGGTGGCACCTCGGCCCCTGTGGTCAGATGGCGACCTCAGGCTGGGGGGACACCTGTCCCCGGGGCCACCAGCAAGGGAACGGTGGAGCCAGACGGCAGCACGCCCCCTCCCGTTGAGCACGGTCACGAGTGACCCCGTCAGACTTCATCCCTCCAAGTCGCTGTGGCAGTTTGTTAAAACTCATGGCAGGTGCCGCCTCTGGAGCCCAGAGTGCTCGGGGAGAGCTGTGCTGAGATGATCTGTACATGACCCTCCTTCTTCCATGAAGAGAAGCCTCCTCCCCGGGGGCGGGGAAGAGATCGTCCAGGACGTGGGTGTCCTTAGCCAAGCCAGGGCACCGGAACCTCCCACCCTGAGGGGGGAGGGGTGGGTCTCCCCCACGGCCGCAGGCCATCGCCTGGGCCGCTGGAGGATCAAGGTATGTGTCGGCAGGGCGATTGTTTCTGAGTCCTCTCTCTTCTCTCCTGGGTTGTGGACAGCGTCTTCTGCCTGCGTCCCCGCATGGTCTTTCCCATGGCATGTCTGTGTCCTACTCTCCTCTCCTTGTAAGGACACCAGGCCCGTGGTATCAGGACTCATACCGATGACCTCCTTTTAACTTAATCTGCTCTTTAGAGACCCCCATCTCCAAACACAGTCACACTGCGAGGTTCTGGGGGCTAGGACTGCAACGTACGAATTTTAGAGGGCACGTAATTCAGCGGTTTGGCCCATCACGGCACTCTATAAATTCCTGTTAAATTGATGACAATGACAATGACGATGAACAATCTGTATTCACCTGACCCGGGGATAAGCACCTTACATACCTCATTTAATTGACTCAGCACGTCTTGAGGAGATGTCACCGGCCCTCTTTTCCAGGTTGGAGAAACCAAAGCTCAGAGAGGATCGAGGACTTAGCAAGGTCACCGGCCAGGAGCCAAAGCGAAGACAATTTCCATTTCCCGGCTCCTACCGACCATGCTGGATGCTAACGTGCGGGGACGCCTCCAAAATAAGTGCCCTGCCTGCTACCATGGCCAAGCCCCGTTCCAACAGCCTCTACACCGTTTGACCTACCTTCATCACAGTTGTGTAAGCCGGGCATCTTTATTCCCTTTTCACAACTGACACAATAAAGGCCAGAGATGAAGCACTTTGACTAACTGCTTGTAAGACAGATAGATGGATGGAGGGACAGATGGATAGATAGGTGGATGGACAGGTGGATGATGGGCGCATGGATGGACGGATGGACGTTAGACCGATGGACAGTGGGTGGATGGGTGAATGGAAAGATGACTGGGTGGGTGGGCAAGTGCTTTATCAGGACGCATATTCTCGCCACAGAGAACGGAGGGAAGCCGCGTGAGGTGAAGGCGGCCACGCCACCGACCAGCCTGTAAATGCTCCTGGATCAAGGGTTCCGGTTCAGCAGTCCTGCCCTGACAGAGCAGCCCCATTAACAACGATGCAACTGTGAAGCAGCCAAAGATCAATCATTTCCGTGAAACATATATATATCTGGGCAAGTGCCAAGCTGCGATTGAAGTGTCCTGGAAGAAAGAGCTCCTCCACGGTCACCAGGGAGTCCAGCTGGCCAGCCAGACAAATGGCAGTGATAAGACCGCCGTGGGTGGCACTCACCCGCCCAAGAGCCTGGCGCAGCCACTTACTGCGCTCGAGTCACAAGGTCGTTTCCATAGAAGCAGAAGACATTGCTGAGCCTGGGGGTCTGACTCGCCAAGTACCGGTCCGTCTGTCTGATAAAGGAGGCCTTCTGGAAGCTTCAGAGAGCCGCGAGTAGCCAGGCTGAGACATACACCAGGTTGTTGGTATGATGGCGGGGGGAGGCAGATTGTCCGCGTTCCCGGGACGCCCTGTGTCGGGGGGTGGGAGGCCCGGGACCCGGAGGAGCTGGAAGTCCAGCAGACCCTGAGTTCCCGCAGCTCAGCCGTGAGAGCTCCGAGGGCGTCCCGGGCCCGCCTGGGAGGGCTGTGGCTTGGGTCTGGAGGACGAGCCAGAGCCGGACGAGAGGCAAAAGCGGGAGAGAGGGTCCGCAGCAAAAGCCAAGAGAGGGGAAGGGCCGTGTGGAAGCCAGAGGACCCTCGCTCCTCCTCCAGAACTTTCTACACCTGTAGGGCCAACAACTTCCAGACACATGTTCACCGCACCCAGGTAGGGAAACAGCCATCCAGACTTGGGGCAGAAGCGTGTATGATCAGCCCAGCCGGCACCTGGCCTCCCTGGGCTCACGATCCCATCAGCAGAGGCCATAGGAATGTTCAGTTTCCCCCTGCCCGGCCTCTCCCAGCTGGACCATCACCACACACAGCTCTAGGCCTCGCCAGTGATGCTGTGTCTCAACAAGACTGCGGTCCCTAGACAAGTGCAGTGTGCAACCTGCACAGCTGTACGTGGAAACCCTGAGATCGGCTCTGTCCCAGCTCCTGCAGCAAACCCGGCTGAGAAGCCCCTCGCCAGGCCCCTCACCCACTCCAGCTCTGGGCTGTTCCGGGCGCCATCCTCAACTTCCAAAGACGCTCTGGACACCAGCAAGTGCACAAACATCCGGGCACACGGCTCGTCCACTCCAGTGTTGTTTCGGAAAGTCAAGACTGGAAGCAGCCTAACTTTCGACCGCAGGAGACTATTTATGCGAACGACGGCACGGACTTACGGCAGATTTTCACAGCACCTTCAATAAAGCGCGTGTCCGACCTGGACGGGGCCAGATGCTCCCTGGGGACCAGAGGAGAAAGAGCAGGCCGTGGAATTATGCAGAGCATGATCCCCGTAAAAATGCCCTGAAGTTTGCAAACTGCGGAGACAGAGCCCAGTGGGCTCTACACCAAGCCGCCCTCTCCCTCTCCTGATTCTGGGACGAGAATGGCTTGCTTGGAGGTGCTCTTCACAAGCTCAGCAGTAACCACCAATCTGGAAAGAGATTACCCGGGAACGTCTGAGGAGCACAGGCCCCCGGGGCCCAGGCATCGAGGGGGCCCTTTCTTGCAAGCGGCCGGGGGCAAGAAGCCCTTCCCACAGGCTTTCCTCACCTGGCGGGGTGGGGACGGTCACGCCACCACGGGGAGGTCAAAGCAGAAGCACCAGGAGGCTGGCCGGAGGCGGGAGGTGGACCGGCCCGGGGAGCTGCCGGGGCAGGTGCCGGGGAGGGGGTCCAGCCCAGCGCTGCCCCAGACACGCTCTCCTAAAGCGGAGGAGGACGCGGACCCTCAGAACAAAGCTGGCCGAGCTTGGATGCCCGCCTGCTGTGGGTGAGGTCCCGGGATCCCTGATGGGCACACTCACACTGCAAGGCTGCAGGGGTGCCGAGAGTGGGACCCCACAGCAGGAGCTCCCGAGGTGGACATGGGCCCTGGAGGAGAGCCGATCTTTAGGGCTTCCACGTACAGCTGTGCAGGTTGCACCTGCACTTCTCCCAACCAGAAGAGGCCTGGACGGTCTCACTGATGGGTATCCAGGGTCCTCCCGAGGGTAGGCACCTTTTGAGGGACGTGCAGCCCCTCGAGGAGAATGAAGGACTCAGAAGGGCAGCCGTCCCGGTCCTGCCGAAGGAGCGGACGACCAGTCCCCCACAGGCTCCCAGCTCTGGTTTTCTTCGTTATCTCCAGAAAGTTCCTTCCACGCCCCCTCCTCCCACAGCCCGGCCCCTTCTGCCCCTGACCTCCGCCTCCGAGCCTTCCGGCCTGGTGGCCCAAACAAAGCAAACGGTAGGTAGGGACGTCTCAGGGTCGTCGGTGGGAGTCGGGGGGATTTCATATCTGCAGAAACCTTTGCCTCCGTTCTAGTCAAAAATAAAGATAAAAAGCCTGCTCCCAGGGGCTGCGTGATCCAAACGCCGAAAATTCCAAAGACTAAAGAGGACGGGGCTGGGCAGGGACCCCCTTCCCTGGTGCGGCTAGGGGTCGGGCTCCCGATGACACGTCCTGTTAGCAGCCGGCGGATAAAATATTTAGACAGCCCTCACCGAGGGTTCCAGGCAAAGCCCGCCCCACAGCCGCGCCAGCCCCAAACAGGAAGGCGCGAAGACGAAAATTAAAATAAAACAAAGGCCAGATAAATGCAGACGTTTCGTCGTAAAAATTCATGAACACCAACCTCCCTTGCAATGTGTTTTGGTTGAACAAGTGGAGAGCCCCGTCTCACCTCCAGGAGACACGCCATCTAAGTATGATTTGGGGAATTCCCGGCCAGTGGTCTCCCAGTGCGTGTGGTGGGGCCCAGCTGGCCGCAGCGGGAGAGCCCCAAGGCCCCCTCGGGACCTGGAAAAGCCAACCCGGTCCGGGCGCCTGCTCCGCCAGGGACCCGGGCCTCGGCCCCTCCCTCCGGGGCTTGGGGGTGTCGGCAGGAAGCAACCGCGGGCCCGGGGGTTGGCCGGTGCCCACTGGGTGCCCGGGCCGGGCATCCCGCAGCATAATCGCGGGAGACGGGCACCGTGCGCTTGACGGGGCGACGGACCGTCCGTCGTAGGAGCTGTGTGGCTGCAACTGGACGGCTCTTTCCCGCCACGCGGAGGGGGGCTGGCCAGGCGCCAGAGGGTGGCCGCAGGACCCGCAGCCGCCCCGCGGGAGAGGGTGGAGGGGCCGACCCGGGGCTGCAGCGGTGGCCGTGGCGGGCACTCTGTACATGGCGACAGGCCCCGTTCCCCGGGGGACGCCGGCCCGGCGGGAGAGGCGCCACCCGCGCTCAGCAGGGAGAGGCTGTTCCTCTGCAGTCGCTAATGGAGGCCTGTTTGTACAGAAGGCCGCTGGCAGAGACAGGCTTTTACAAAACCTAATTGGGGCCGGAAGGCTCCGGAAGGCTCCGGAAGGCGCCGCTGGCTGCTGGCAGGTGTAGCGGCGGCAAGGGGAGCGGCAGACGGACACAGAGGGGCCCACGTGACCAAGGACCCGAGATGAAGGGCGGACGGGTGAGTGGCACGGGAGGTGCTCGGGGACGCCCGGCCAGGGTCCGGCAAGAAGCCCCTCATCCGTGCAGCCTGTTCCGGGCACCCACCAGCCAGGGTCAGGGGGCGAATGACAGGCGGGGCCGGTCCGGACGCAGGCGGGGCTGCAGGGCGGGACCGAGGCTGCTCTCCGGGCTGATGGGCCGGTGCCCTCAAGCCTCGAGCAGCCAGGGCCTCAGACAAGTGCCACAGGCTGTGCTCTGTACCCCCTGCCCGACCCCCACACATCCATTTATCTTCCGCAAAATGGGATAATCACAGATCATCCTACCCACAGACCTGAGGGGCCGCCTCGTGGCTCGAGGACACTCGAGGACACTGCCCTGGCTGGGCCTGGTGGTGACAGGCGTCCTGATGTTCCTGGTAGTGTTACTTCCCCTCTCTACCATCGCAGCCCAGGGAGACCTACCCGAGGGGCCTTTGGCCGCATGCGAGGGGATGACCCTGTGCCCGAAGGAGCTGAGGACAGCATGGGACTCCCGATGTTCCGGGGGACTCAGGACACACTGTGTTGGGAACAGTATCTCCGTGTCATGCTCTCTGGATAAGGGCCCCTGGGGGGTCCTTGTAGTGCCTTTGTGCCCCCCCCCGCCCCCAGCCCGCCCCCCCCCCCCAGGGCTCCCAAGCTCCTCAGAAGCATCCGTAAGACCACACCGCGACATTCATGAGCCCTGGGCACCGCCTCCACTCTGCCTAGTGGGTCTGTCCACCCTGCCCCTGCCCAGGGACAGCTGCCCAGCTTTGGCTCTGGGAGGACCACCAGCGTGAGAACGCCACTGGCCAAACAGCCTGGGCCACGCCCACTCACAGACGGGTTTCCCGACACCCGGGCCGATGGGCAAACAGCAGAGAAGGCTCCTCTTGTCAAGAAATCTTCGCATCTGTACCTCCCTGGGGCCCCTCCCCGAGACAGACAAGCCTGATGTCAGGGCTGCCCAGGACTGAAGCCACAGAGGGCACTCTGTCTGTTCCCCCCCAGCCCCACCCCTCCAGAGCCACCCCTCCAGAGCCACAGCTGTGCAAGCAGTTCGGGGACCTTGGCGGACATCAGAAGCAGCGGGTGCAGGAGAACCAGGGTGCTGGCTGAGCCCAGGCTCTGGCGGTCACCTCCATGTGTAAAGCAGGCTCGGTCACGGGGTCCCCGCATTCGGGCTGGGACAAGTTGACCTCTAGACAGATGCCCAGTCTCAGGATGACACGTGCCGACCTCCCCGGGGGTCTGTGGCCTTTCCAGGAGGTTGTGCAGCTGAGCAGGTCCCTGCAGGGGGGTCGTGGAGGCAGGTGGGTACAGGGGTAACGAGTCCCCCAAAGGCCAGCGCCAGCCTGGGTCACGTGCTGTCTGGACCCCCAAGTTGCCTACAGCTTCCTGCACGCCGACCGGCCTCCTATGTGCCTCTTCCGTTTCCCAACCTCCAAGCAAGGGCCCCAGGCGCAAGCTTGGGCTCTCTCCAGCCTCAGTCCGCTCCCCTGTGAGGTGGCCATCTGGCCCCCTAAAACAGTGGGACACCGTGGGCCCTCTGAAAACCCAGGACTGGCATCAGACCCCTACCAGGGGCACCGTGGTCATTGTAGAGAAGACGTCCCTTTGTGTCCCTTAGTTTACATCACGCAATGGTTTACGGGGAGGACCCGTCCCCCCACCCATGGCGTCTGTGGGGCCTCACCGCAGGTGGGGAGCAGGCTGGGCAGGTCCACGGCACCTCCATTTTGCAGATGAGTAAGACTGAGGCTCAGGAAGGGCAAGCCAGGTCTGGACAAGTCCGGCCCACGTCACAGGGCCTGGCCTGGCCTGGAGAGCACTGCTTCCCACCTCTACAGCCCATCCCCCCCCCCACAGGCACACGCACACTCACGCACACACAGGCAGGGGCAGGCCCATGTGCACACGTCCTAGCCCCACCGACAGGGAGGGGTGTTTCCTGGTCAGAACTGGGCTTCTCCGGGCAGGATTGAACAAAATCTGTGCTCCGGGCTCCGTGAACCCAGCAATGAGGGCTTTAAGCCCCCTGGGAGGGGGGAGGCTCTGTCCCCCTCTCGGTGCTGAGGCCCTGGGCCAGCAGGTGACCGTCCTCCTCAAGCCTCCCGGGAGCTGTTGACAGCAGGACACAGACGTGCAGCAGCGCCACCTAGCGGGAGCGGCGGGGCCTGCAGGCGGGCGTCCACGGCCTGGCCCCTGCACCTGCTCAGCCCAGCGCCCAGGGGAGGGAACCAGCCGTGCAGAAGCCCTTTCTAGGGCACCACACAGCCCGACGCCCACCTGTCTCTGGCACGCGACCCTCAACAAAACACAAAAGAACGTAAGGCTCAAGTTCCACGGAGTCCCAGAAAGGCCTGTCCACGCGGCAGCCACTGACTACTTGAAAAGACAGGTTTGGGCTTTTTCTCCTAAAGACCTGATCTCTTCAAAACCCCTGGTCCCCACGCCTGGGAGCCAGGGCTGGACGGAGGAAGCTTTAGGCGCGTCGAAGTCCATCCCCTCCCTCGGTCCCGGCCCAGTCGTGGAGCCGTGGACACCGGGGAGGGCGAACGGGGAGGACCCAGTCTCACATGAGAAGCTGTTTCTGCGTTGGTGTTGGGTTCCCCCCCCCCCCACGGGGCTCCGGCTGCAATCACGGCGGCATTCCCCTGAGTCCTCTCGGCAGGTGGCTGCAGGGCAGCGGGCAGCGGGGGGCCTCTGAGCCAAGACCCCAGGCCCGCCTTTCCAGGACTTTCCTCACCCCAATGAGGCGGATGCACGGGGTGGCACGGGGGCGCCCCCTGCTGGCACGGCCCCTCGCAGGGGTGGGACAGTTGCCACCCGCTGGGACCCTCACTCCTTATGTCAGTGTGAATGTGCCCTTCAGATACCCCTGCTTTAATCCCAAATTTACCCTGCCCAGCAGTTAGTGGGGACCTCAGAGCTGTGCGGGGAAGGCAACGTCAGTGGGCTTCATAGGCAAGACGCGAGGGGGACGGGCCGGCTGTCTCAATGTCGGAGGTGAGAGCCCGAGGTGGAGACACGGGTGTAAGGCCGCCAGGCCCCAGAGACGGCTCTCTGTGGGGCGCCGCCCCGACCCCAGACTCCCCCTCCCTGGTTTGGCACCAGCAAGGGGCTGGGGGGACGTGGGGGTTGTCCTACAGGCGGGGACAATTGAAATCCGCCCCCTCCCTTTTTGTGTCTCGTCTTCCGTCAGGGCCACACTGCCAGACAGGCTAGCGGGGCACTTGCTGGGTTACGAACAGACGGGTCTGGGCCGGGCCTTCTGCTCTGAACCAGCGTCTCTCAGCCCTGGTTCTGGGAAAGAGGGACTTGGTGTGGGCTCTTCTGTCCCTTCGGGAGACGTGGGTCCGAGGGCTCAGCCGCGCATGCGGGTCGGCACGCGTGTGCCCCCATGCGCGTGGGCGGGCGCGGCCCCGTGTGTGTGCGTGCAGGTGCATGTGAACCTCCGAGCAGCTCCACGCGGGGGTGGGGGCGGGAGTTCGTGAGGACCAGAGTGCTCCCCGGCCCCCGGCCCCTCAACTGCAGCCACGGCCCAGCCCCAGTCCTGAGCGGGGCCTTCCGCACCCGGAGCCTGCCCCGCCCCTCAGCCCCACGGCCCATCCTCCCCTCGGCACCATCAAGGAACCCGGTGCCTCGGAGACGCCACGGGATCTGTTTCGTGGGCCGTGTTTGCTGCGTCCGTGGGCTGCCTTGTTCCTCGCTGAGCTGCAGCGAGAGGCGGGCCCGATTGTGCGGAGCCCGCTGCCAACGCCCCCGCGGACTCGGGCTCCGTCCAGCTTCTGCCGGCGGCCGGCGCCGGTTCAGACGTCCCCCCGGGCGTGGGCCACACGGGAGGTGGACTTTGCCACCTGAGTCGGCACCAGGGGCCGGGCCACGTTACACTACGGTTTGACTTCTTGTGCTAACGGTGGGCTTGAGAGGGACTAAAGCTGGTGTTCCAGAACGTTCCCGTTGCTGATTGTGTACATAAAACAGTGGAATGACAAAAAAAAAATCAGAATTGGAGGCACCCACTGTCTCATCCCCCACCGCCCCCTCGCTCCCCGGCCTACTCCAATCTGGCTTCCGGATTCCAAGGACTCTCCGCTCCCAGCAGCTGCCCGCCTCTCTGGACCTCCTCGGCCACGCCTCCGAAGTCCCGGGGTGACCAGTGGCCTCCCCTGCAGGAGATGCCCAGGTAGGACTTGCACGCCGCTGCCCCTCCCCCCGTGTCAGCCTCACCGCCCCCCTCGGCCACACGTCCCGCTGGCCTTAGTCCCCCCGCCCCCCGCCGTCCTCTGCAGAGGGCTCAGCTCAGTCCGCGTCAACTTTCCCAGCTCTGATGCTGACTCTGCTCCCAGGCATCTGTCCAGTGTCCACTGTCAGGCAATTCCCCAGCACCCCGGGCCCCACGGACCTCTCAATTCTTTCAACAGAAACGAGGCAGGTGGCCCCGGGCCTGCCTCGACCTCCCTTTGGATGCGTGTGCCCCAGCCTGGGTGTGTGGGGGCACCTTCTTCCGCTCGGGCCTCGGCTCAGACATCACGCCTCGGCGAAGGCCCCGGGGCCCCACACTCAGACCCAGGCCAGGTATTATGGTCTCGTCCCCTACACTAGAGTTCTCTGTTCCCGGTAGGCGCTCACTGGATCTCTGCCCTTTGCCCCGCCCAGAAGGCAGGGTGGCCAGGCAGCACTTGTGCAGGTCCCCATTCCAGAGACACTTCTTCCCGTGTCCCACCCACCACGTCCCTGGCAGGGCTCCCTTAGCAAGTTGTTAAACCTCCCGGTTTCACCTGAAGACATCCCAGGTGCCGGCTGAGTCTCTGGTTCTCTGTAGCCCAGCTCTTTGTGGCCAAAGTCAGGAACCAGCAGGGGGAGGCAGGGAAAGATAGGGAGAGGCAGGGGGAGGCGGGGGAGGCAGGGGAGGCAGGGGCAGCAGGGGGAGGCTGGGGAAGGCCGGGGGAGGCAGGGGGAGGCGGGAGGAGGCAGGGGAGGCAGGTGGAGGGGGCTGTCTGCTTCAAACGCACTCTGCCCCGCTCCGGGGGATGCCAGGGCTTTCACTGTTCTCCCACCAGCAGGGACTCGACTGTGTGGTGCGGGGACACTGTTAGTAGGTGAGGGGGCAGCACACCCAAGGCTCGCGGCCTCTGACCGGCCTCCTGCGGTCTACACTCATCCTTCCCGGTGTTCACCTCTGCCCCTGTTTGGTCGGGCACTGAGCTGAATCTGGAGCTGACGAGAGAAAAGACACGGGAGCTCAGAGAGCTCGGGGGAAATGGGTTCTAACAGCCCCCAGCCCGGGTACGCGCTGGGCGGCCCAGGGTCAGGGACCTGCAGGGAGGGCGCCTCACCCGACCCGGCACAGGCCTGGATCCGGGGCGGAAAACACTGACCCTGCCCCGTGCTGGGCCCACTTTACGGATGGAGACACCGAGGCACCGGCAGCTGGAGCAGCCTGAGGTCTGGTGCCAGGGGGCCGAGGAGAATCCAGGCCTCCTGGGCCAGCGTGCTTCCTACCCCGGCCCCACCTCCCCCTAAGTAGACCTTTCCCAGATGCTGGGGTAAGAGCTTCTGCTCCAGCGCCCTGGATGAGCCCAAGGTCACCCAGCCCTTGGGACACCAGGCCCCGGGCTCCTCCTCCCCCCAGGCGCCGGCCGGACTCCAGCAGCCCCCTTCACGGGGTTCAGGAAGCGCCCCTCCACGCGTGATCCACCCACAAGCCGGCTCTGCAGGGGTGCAGAGGCCCCGTGTCAGCCAGGCCTCCTGGGGCTCCCGCGGACACGCTCCACGCGTGAGGAAGGGAGGTCAGAAGCAGCCAACCGTTCACAGCCTCATCAGCTCACGGCGTGTGGGCGGGTGTTTCTCCGGCTGTGGAGAGCGGCTGCCCAGAGCCCGGTGCGGTTAAGCCGTGCCTCTGCGTAGTAGGTCAGTGCAAAGATGTTTACGGAGGCGCGTGAGTTCCAAACGACGCTACTGCCCTGGTAAGCAATCGCATGACCTCATAAAAGAGTTAATGTGGTCCAGGTCAGCGCTATTTCTGGGGCTGGGATCAGAGCTCAGCCTGGTGCTGGGGATCAGGGCTGAGTCTGGGACTAGGATCAGGGCTCAGCCTGGGGGATGGGATCAGGGCTGAGTCTGGGGCTGGAATCAGAACTCAACCTGGCTGGGGATCAGGGCTGAGTCTGGGGCTGGAATCAGGGCTCAGTCTGAGGCTGGAATCAAGGCTGAGTCTGGGACTGAGGTCAGGGCTCAGCCTGAGGTAAGGATCAGGGCTGAGTCTGGGACTAGGATCAGGGCTCAGCCTGGGGCTGGGATCAGGGCTCAGCCTGGGGCTGGGGATCAGGGCTGAGTCTGGGACTAGGATCAGGGTTCAGCCTGGGGCTGGGATCAGGGCTGAGTCTGGGGCTGGAATCAGCGCTCAACCTGGGGCTGGGAATCAGGGCTCAGCCTGGGGCTGGGATCAGGGCTGAGTCTGGGGCTGGAATCAGAACTCAACCTGGGGCTGGGGATCAGGGCTCAGCCTGGGGCTGGGATCAGAGCTGAGTCTGGGGCTGGAATCAGAGCTCAACCTGGGGCTGGGGATCAGGGCTCAGCCTGGGGCTGGGATCAGGGCTGAGTCTGGGACTAGGATCAGGGTTCAGCCTGGGGCTGGGATCAGGGCTGAGTCTGGGGCTGGAATCAGGGCTCAACCTGGGGCTGGGGATCAGGGCTCAGCCTGGGGCTGGGATCAGGGCTGAGTCTGGGACTAGGATCAGGGTTGAGCCTGGGGCTGGGATCAGGTCTCAGCCTGATGGAGGAACAGGGCTCAGTCTGGAGCAGGGTACGAAGCACGAGCTCCCCGGTCGGGTGGTGGAATCTCTTCGCGGGAACAGCGTGAGCCTGTGCAGCCCACGTGATCCTCTGCCGTGCTGGGAGCAGCAAGATATTTCCAACAGCTGCCTGATGTGATCCCCCGCAAAGCCATAAAGCAGAAACTGACTTTGAAATGGCCCTTTCTCCGCCTGTATCCTCGGACATAAATTTAAATAAAACGGCAATTTAAATGCCTGCAACACTGAGGAGGCGGCATGGGGCTGTCTCTCCGGGCTGCGCAGGGAGACGGAGAGCGGCCCTAAGCCCATCGTGCCGAGCCACGCGGGTGAAGGTCGGCGCTGGGGCAGCGGGGAGGGTGACCAGCCCTCGGCAGATGGGGCAAACAGCGGGCACCTGCACCTTCCCCTCTAGGCCCGCGTCCCCAGGCGGACGGGAGGAGCGCCGGGTCACCTCTGGGAGGGCGCTGACCCTCCCTGACCCTCGGTTTCCACCTCTGGACGACAGGGAAATATACAACGTGTGTGTACACCGTCCGTGAGACTCACGGGGACGCAGCAGATCCCCAGCCCGCGGAAAGCGCTCGTAAATCCCCTGCCGTGTTTCTGCTGTGATGGGGACCCACAGCGGCTCCGGTGGGGACTGAGCTGACCTGACCTGTGCCACGGCAGCGCCCCTCACTCCCGAGTGTGCGGCGGGGGTCCCCAGAGCGCCGGCCCACCCCAGGGCCTCTGAAGCAGCAGGTCTGGGGTGGGGTCTGAGAGTGCACGTGTCTGACGCGCTCCCGGCTGGTGCTGCCAGGCGGGGACCCTGCTGAGACCCGCTGTGCGAGAGGGGGTCCCTGGGGCAGGACGGAAGGAGGAGTCTCGCTGGGGCCCGGTCGAGAGAGGACCAGAGCGGTCTCCAGGGGAGAGGGAGGAGCTACCGAGCCTCTGGGGACCCGCCCCAGCCGGACCCCTACGGAGCCCCCCTCAGCGGTGGGTCCCTGGGCAGAGCACCCCATCAAGGGCCGCTGGACCTTGGGCCCCTGCCCGCCCTCATCCATGGCTCGTCACCCCTTCACAGCAGCAAACCTCTCTGCCTACTCCATCCCCCTGCGAACTCGGAGGCCCGGTTTCTGGCCAGGCGGCAAGTCCCAGGATGGGCAGGTGGGGTGCACGTGCCAAACCCAGGGTGCCCTCAATGCCATCCCGAGACAAACCTGGACTGGGGCCCCTTCCCTCCCCTCCCTGCAGCCTCTATCCTCTGGACAGCCAGGCCTCCCTGTTCCCTGCCTCTGCAGCGAAGCCCGGAGGAGGAAGGCCGTCAGCGACATCGGTGGCTTTTACGGGGTGGCCTTTGCCAAGATTTGCAGCCCGGCACTAAAAGTCAGACACAAGCCCACAGCAGGGAGGAAGGAAATCGGTTACAGAGATGAGCCCCCGGGGCCCATGTGGCCCCAGCCTGTCCAGGGGTGGCAGGTGGGGTGGGGTGGGGGTCCAGTGACATGGCTGAGAGGGAAGGGCAGGAAGCAGGTGTCGGGAGGGGTCTTCAGAGCTGGCGTGGTCAGGAAAACCCAATAGGCCAGGAAGGGGTAAAATGGCTCGGGGGTCCCTCTGGGGACAGTGAGCAGACATGAGCTCACAGGTGTGTGCTCACAGATATACTAGGAAACGGCATAGGCCCTACAAGGACTTCACCAGTGACAGGGACTTACTGGCCACCAAGAAAAGCACCAGAAAGGTGAAGAGCTCAGGCTTCAGGCAGAGGCAAGGTCAGAGACTAGCTATGGTCAAGGGGCAGGGGCTCCGTCCGGATCGGGGAGCGGTGATGGGTGGGGGCATCTTAGGAGGCTGGGATCAGAGTCAAGGTCATTCCCCAGGCCAGATGCAGAGTTCTCGGTAGCTGAGGTCCAAGGTTGAGCTCAGGTCACGGCGGAGCCAGCTCTGGGGGCGGCTGGACGCTGAGGAGTGGGGAGAACTCAGCAGGGAGTGGCCACGCAGGGCACAGCCATGGCTGCAGGTGGATGTGGAACGGTGCTCACAGGCAGCGTGGGAGCAGATTCGTCCTTTTTGTCAGCCAGGGTCCCTTGCTTGTAGTATAACCAGGGTCACTCACTACCCCCCACAGCCCAGGATCAGTCCGGTGCCCTCTCAGACAGGCTCAGCCATGAGCCAGTCTTCTCTGCCTCAGTTTCCTGCTTCCACCAGTCCCTGCTACCCTCGACATCCCCCCCAACCCCCACTGGCCCCCACTGGCCCCCGCTACCCTCCACCACTCCCCACTGGCCCCCACTGGCCCCAACACCCTCCACCTCCCCTCCCAACCCCCACTGGCCCCCACTGGCCCCCACTGGCCCCCACCACCTTCCACCTCCCCCCCAACCCCCACTGGCCCCCACTGGCCCCCGCTACCCTCCACCACCCCCCACTGGCCCCCACTGGCCCTCACCACCCTCCACCTCCCCCCAACCCCCACTGGCCCCCACTGGCCCCCACTACCCTCCACCTCCCCTCCCAACCCCCACTGGCCCCCACTGGCCCCCACCACCCTCCACCTCCCCCCCAACCCCCACTGGCCCCCACTGGCCCCCGCTACCCTCCACCACCCTCCACCCCTCCCACCGGCCATCAGTTTCTAGATCATTCTCTGTCTTCACCTACTTCTTTCTCTCCAGTCTTCTGCCAACACAAATGAAGGGCGCACCCCCCAATCCAGCAAAATACCACCCCCTGGGACTGACAGAGAGCAGGGACCTTCTCTGCTGATTCAGTAACACCACCGGCTGGAAGAGAGGGCATTGGAAGCTGTACTGCAGAGGATCCAAAGTGACACATTTGGCCTCCTTTTCTGGAATCCCCTTGGCCTCCTGGGGGAAGAGGCAGGCTCCGGGGTGGAGCCGAGCCCGGAACGTCCTGGGATGTTGCGAAATGATGCACAAACCCACGGAAAGGGCGTGGGAGCCAGACCCAAGGAGCTGCCAGCTTGGCTCCAAAAGCTGGGACAATCTGGGCAAGAGATAAAGAAAAGGCGTGTTGCATTTTAACCCACGACGGAATTAATGTTCACGAGTCCTTCCTGGCATAAATAAACGACTGAATGATTACGCGGAGAAGGGACAGTGCTTCCTTCGGGAAGGTCCTAGTTCATAAATGTGGAGGGAGTGAGGGAACAGAACGTCATCAGACCCGCTGCCACCAAGATTCACCAATGGGCACCCAAAATCACAGAAGTTTGAGGGGGAACAGTGTCTCTGCAGAGCCTGAACGTATCTCCCTCAAGACACTGGCTAATTACGAAGAGAAAACAGAGACGGTTTGCAAGAGAAAATATTTTGCAATAACTTTTCAGGAGACAAATTTGCAGTAGAGAAACATAGCAGACGGCAGCTTAACGAAGGGCTCGAGGTTAACAACACGGGGACCTGTGGGCGTCCCGTCCCCCCAAGACGGGGCGTGAGAAAGCCGCCTCTGCTCTCCTGTCTTCCTGCCCAGGCGCAACTAATGGTGAAAAAGTACCGGACGGACCCCATTTGGGGGACATTCTGTGAAAAAGCCGATCGGCACAGTCCAAAGGCAGAGAGACAAAGACAGACCTCTCGGCAGACGGCAGAGATTAAGGGGCAAGACGGAACATGGGCGCGACGCAGCTCGGTCCTGGCGGGAAGGGACTCCGCAAAGTGGGTGAGCCCCGGGGGAGGCCTGCGGGGCCCTTCATAGTGTCACAGCCGTGCTTGTGTCTCACTCTTGCTAATTGCATGAGATTTGGCCGGACACGGGCGTTAGGGGGACTGCACAGAACTCTGCCCTATTTTGCGGCTCTTCCTTTTATTTTAAAATAAACAATAAGGAAAGCACCCTGTTTGGATTCCAGCCAGGCCCCAAGTGGCTCAGCCCTCCCTCGGCCTCCCTCCTCCCTTCCCCAGCCCCTGCGCCCCCCACACCCCTCCACGGAGCTCTCTGACCTTGCCTCATTCAGAGGTACTCCCAGCTGGAGACAGCTCCCGCCTCCAGGAGCTCGGGCACCTCCCTCACCCCACGACTGGCCAAGCGGCCCCCAGGGGGAGCCCCACGTCCACTGCCCCCGGAGGGACTGACTCCTGGCCGTAGCGGCCTGTCTACCGGTGACTGCCTTGGGGTCAGGCGGCCCACAAGATACTGAGTATGCAGCCTGTGAGTAAAAATCCTTTCTGGAACAGGGGCGCCTGGGTGGCTCGGTCGGTTAAGCACCCGACTTCAGCTCAAGTCATGATCTCACAGTGCATGAGTTCGAGCCCCGAGTAGGGCTCTGTGCTGACAGCTCGGAGCCTGGAGCCTGCTTTGGATTCTGTGTCTCCCTCTCTCTCTGCCCCTCCCCCACTCGTGCTCTGTCTCTCTCTCTCAAAAAACAAACAAACTGAACAAACAAACAAAAAAACAACACGTTAAAAAAAAAATCCTTTCTGGAACAGAAAGATTCCCCGCTCAAATGACTCTGCTCTCTCCCATCTCCCTTTCTCCTTAACGCCTCGTCGTGTTTTCCATGTAGAAATTTCTGCCAAAGCCTACTCCCTTGGGTCAAGACATGGCACCAAGGGACAGAGGCAGAAAAGAGAAAGCCAAACCACCGTGTGGGGCCTCTCGTCCCGGGGTTGGGTCCAGAAGGGACCTCTCAGCCCCGGGAGCACAGAGAGATGCGAGAGCCACGGGCCTCCGGCCCCAGCCCACTCCCCAGCCCAGCCCTCCAAGAACGGGACCCCCTTCACAAGCAACCTCGGGCCGGAGCCATCTCTGCTCACTCCGGGCAGCCGCAGGAGGGCTCTGTGAAGCACATCGTGACTTCACACTGGGAAACAGATTAATAAACCATTATGATAAGCAAGCTGATTATTAGCGCGAGAACGAGGCTCGGGAGCTAATTGAAGCCATCCAGCAAAATGTCAGCGCCTTCTCGGGGTATGAAATATTAATCGCACGCAGGCCCAGACTGGGGAACAGAGGTCTCGTGAGCACCTTTCCTCATACGGGCCCAGGGTCAGGTGCAGCTCCGTTCCCTGCGACAAGGTCAGGGCCACCTGCTCCTGGGGCACGGGGCGCCCCCCTGGTCCCCCTTTCCTGGTCCGCTTCGAGACAAGAGATCCCTGTAAGTGTTGGGGAGCCCCGTTCTTATGGGGTCTCAGCTCAGGGAGGGTCCCGTGTCCCAGGAGGTGGGGCTCAGGGCTGCCTTTGCTGCCACGTTCCAGCGGCTTCCTTGAGGCGTTCGCGGGGACTCTGAACCAGCCCGGAGGAAATCTGCCTGTTCCAGAGACTGGAACAAGCCATTCCAGACCCCAAAAGCAGCCCTCAGCCACCGGACCCTTCTCTCCCCATTGCTCGGCCGGCAACCCCGGGGCCCCCTCCTCCGGCCAGCTCCAGTCACGGTGGTGGGCAAGACGGGATGGCACCAGGCGCACTGGCCAGCCCTCGTGCTGAGGCCTTGCCTCCGGAGAGCCCCAGGCTCATCGGAGGCCAGGAGCCTGTCTTTCTGGGGCGAGGATGAGTCCAGGTAGGTCGGCTCTAGGTGAGGTCAGGGTTCTGGGCTGGGAACGTCCTCCCTCAGGCCTCGCTCCCCGCCCGTGAACTGGGTCGCCTGACAGTGGAGGGGCACGGGGGAAGCGTATAAGTAAGACGGGTGCAGAGCCGACCGTCCGAGGCGTGGGGCCCGGCCGTGTCTCTTCGGCAGAGCCTGCTGAGCATCAGAGCCAGAGCAGAGCGGGCCTGGCCACGGCAACGCTCGACTCGGGGCACAGGCCGGGGGTGGGGCCCGGGCGTCCGTCCTGGAGCAGCGCGGTGGGCGCCACAGGCCTCCAAGAGGCAGTCCCAACTCCCCTAAACCCGCCGGCTGCCGGACGGCCTCGAAGGCAGGGGGGCGGTCTCTGAGCCCCTCTGATGTGGTAAATATTAATGGCCTCTTCTCTATTGTCATAGCAACCACACTTTCTAAAAGGTATCCCGCCTTCTATTGTGTTAGGTGTTATGAGATCGAGGTCAATTTTTCCAACATTGACAAAAGGAAAGGGGGGGGAGGCTGCTCTATACCGTGGCAATTTTTTTTTTTAAGTTAAGGTCCCTTAAACTTTCTCTGGTTTGCCTTCCTGGGGCTCCCTCCCTCCCTAGCTTTGATCCCATCTGGATCTGAGAACCCCCCCCCCCCCGCAGAAACCCCAACTGGGACCGAGGCCCAGTGCCCACGCTGAGACGCGGGTGCCCCCATCTCCTGCTGGGCACTGGAGCAGAGGCAGCCTTTGGGGGGCACCGTGAAGCCTGAAATATGTACATGCCGTCTCCAGGGGTGTTACAGGCAACACCAAGGGACGGAGTTCTGATCCGCCCCAGGGCACGGGTGAGAACAGCGTGCTAGGTGGAAGAAGCCCGACACACGGGACCACGTGTTATAGGACTCCGTTTAGGGGAATGTCCAGAAGAGGCAAATCCCAGGGACAGAAAACACGTCAGAGGTTGCCAGGGGCGGGGGGCCGGGGATTTGAGTCAGTGCCACGGGGGACGGGAGTTTCCTTCTGGGGGTGATGAAAATGTCCTCAACATGGCTGAGGTGGTCACACGACCCTGTGAATACACCAAAAAAACCACCGAATTATAGTCACATGCATCATACCTCAATAAAACTGGGTTTTCTTAATCCCTATAGAAAAATAATACATTTATTCTGAAAAATATATACACATATATATACTCTCTGACCTAGAAATTCCATTTCTGGGAGTTTTTCTTTTTTTTTTTTTTTTTAAATGTTTATTCACTTTTTGAGAGAGAGAGACAGAGGGTGAGCAGGGGGAGGGGCAGAGAGAGAGGGAGACACAGAATCCGAAACAGGCTCCGGGCTCCGAGCCGTCAGCACAGAGCCCGACGCGGGGCTCGAACTCACGGACCGTGAGATCGTGACCTGAGCCGAAGTCGTCCTGCACGGGCAGGACGTCGCGGGGGAAACACGTTTACTGAGTGGGTTTGTGTTCTCGATAAACCGTTCCGTGAAATGAACGGGTCACGACCAGCAAACGCACGTAGAACCACAGGCCTCACGGACGCGGAAGGATGGGGGCCGAGTCCTAAAAGGGGGCGTCTCCCGGATACGGCACTTGGGAGGACTCTTTGCTCCTCTTTGCCAGTTCTGAGGCTTGTCCCATGTGTTACCGTGACCTGGGGTGGTGGTATCACCCTCCGGCATGAGTCGCGCTTTGCGGCACATCACCAAGAGCCCTAGCGCGGAGCGTGGCCTCGCGTGGCCTCGCGTGGAGCCAGCCGAGCGAGCGCTGCGTGAGCACCGCTGAGCAGAGCACACGTGGCTCAGGGGACCACAGTGAGGCCTGCCTCTCTGGGCCTCCGTCGCGGGCAAGATGTTAAGTGACAACTCCCTCCCGGACCCCCAGGCCCGAGGTTGCGCCCCAGCGGGCCCGAGGCGGCGGCTGATGGAAGGGGCCAGCTGTGGGTGAGGGAAGCCGGCCCAGAGCCCGCAGCCTCCTGGGCACGCCGGCCCGGATGACAGCTCTGGGCCCCGGGCCAGCGGGTCCTCTCCGGGCCCGCTCCCTCTGCCGGCGCATTATTTCCTGCTAATCAGCGTCACCGGGCCCCAAGAGATGTCAGCCCGGAGCCCCACCAGCTGCTCAGACCCTGTTCCGGGGCACGCTTGGCTGGTTTTGGGAAGGCCGGGCGTAAGCGGAGCTGACAGCCCCATCTGCTTCCCCCCGAGGAGCCCGAGGCGCTGGGAGCGGGCGCAGAGCCCTGTTCGACACCCAGGGCCCGGCCTGGCGGGGCTCCCTCCTCTCGCCAGCCTGAGCCCCAGGCCCGCCTCCCCTCCGTGCCTCTCTGCCAAGGCGACCGCAGGAGTCGGGACCGTCACCCGGACACCAGCCCGGGGTTGGGAGGCAGGGAGGGGGCCGGGATGCTCCATCCTGACGGCGACACGGGCCACAACACGGCCTGTAGACCAAAAGCCGTTGACGTTAATTGAGCGCTTGCTTACCAATTGCTCCGCTGGACGGCGGCCCTTAACCTGTCGGGCGTCCCTCTTACAGACGAGGGTTCTGACACCCGGGGAGGCGGTCGTCGCGGACCGGCAAGCCACACTCCAGCCGGCCCACACTCCCAGGCACGTGGCAAAAGGTCTTGGATGGCTGAGTGTGGGCCCTCCGCTGTGCGGCCTCAGGCTTCCAGACTCCTGCAGACCCCCCCCCACCAGGGAGAAGCAGGAGGAGGAGAGGCTCCATCCGAAAGTCTGATAGAGCAGGGAAGAGGGGCCCGGGGCCCTCATACGTCCGGAGGCTCCTGCGTGACAGGCCGGGGCCTGGAGGCTGGCTGGAGGCTGGCTGGAGGGACCGAGCCGGGAGCCTCGGCCAGGCCTGCGCCCCTCGGGGACGAGAGGACAAGCAGAGCCTGCCCATCGGCCAGGGCCCTGAGACAAACCCCTCCCGGTGCCGGTGCAGGCACCTCCACGCTGGCTTTTCTGGCTGCCACTGCCACTCTCAAAGGTCCCTCGCGGGCTGTGGTGCCCCTGCCCCTGGGTGGTGCTTGTTGAAGGAAGCCGGAGCAGGTGCAACAGGGGGGCGGACACACGCTTCCTCCGACAGCTCCAGCAGGGGCTCGCTGCCCTGAGCCCAGCGCCCCTCGCCCCTCCCCGCTCACAGCGAGGGCGGTGCAGACCCTGAGACGGCCGTTACCGGTCAAGAACAGGGCATTTGTTCTTGACGAAGATATTAGAGCTCATTGTGGCACGTCCGGAGTTCTGTCGGGCAGGAAGCAGGTTTCCCGAGCGCGCCCCGTGCCCTCCCCCCCACCGCCACAGAGAGAACCTGCTGACCACCCTCAACCAGCCCGCCTGTGGTTTGCGGATACGGGAACTTTGCAGGAACGGATTGGGCCGCTGTGCTGCCCAGTACCTCCTTGTGTCACTCAACGTGATGTCCGTGGACCAGATGGCCCCTAGCCTTTCTAGTAAAAATCTCAAACCTCGGCGACCTTCCCCGGGCGCGTCTGGGTCGGCCCGCCCCCGACGGGGATGGACCCGAGAGGTGGGTGCGGGGACAGCAGAGCCCACAGGGCCGAAGTGGGGCTGGCATGGCGTGTGCAGACGTCACAGCCGCCACCCGTCCGGGAAGCGAGGAAGCTCTCCAGGGCGTCTGGGGAGGCAGGCGGGAGACGGGAGCCTGGGACCCAGAGGCGGCAGGCGGCAGTAACTTCTTGCCTCAATCAATAGCTATTTCTCTGCTCCAAATTACTTTCTCTTCCCCCTGAAACCATCAGAGGCAGCAGCTGCCGATCAGCTATGACACTTTAAAGAAATGCTATTGGAATTTCCAAACTCGGGAGGGTTCTCCGGGGCCACTGTTTGCTCAGCCATGTCCAGCAGCCAACGGGGCGGGGAGAGCGGGCCCCGAGCGAATGGACTGCCCTGGGCAGCTCGCTCTGGCCTCCGCGGGGCAGCCAGGGCACGTGCGAGGCCACGGTGCCCCCAGAGCAGCCCTGGTGGGGCCCCACACGACAATGGGTGGGGCCAGACGTGGGCAGTGACCTTGTGTGTGACCTTTGAGCAGAGGTGCTTCCTGGAGCGCACTAACGCCAGGGAGTGGGGTTTGAGGGCCCGGCCTGGGCCCAACCCCTGCAGATCGTGTTCCGGTGAGACCATCTCTTGAGGTCCCTGTGGGCTCCAAGGTCGAGTCTGCGAGACAGAGCTTTGGAGGTGTTGATTCTTTCCTCGTACACCCCGGCATTTGCAGGGCACGGCTTACAAAGTGTTTTGATGAGTACTCACTCCCTTAAGCCCCCACGATTGGATCCCAGCCAGTATCCACTTTGGGATAGTCAACCACAGCTCTCGGGGAGGGGGTCCTTGGCCCTGGGTCCCAGAGCCAGAAAAAGGTGGGACAGGCAGGCTGTCTCCCACCGGTGGCACAGTCCCATCGAGGGAAGGACACAGGCTCAGGGGCCACACCGAGCCTGGACTCCGATCGTCACCTGTCACTAGCTGGGTGACCTTGGGCTAGCCTGAACAACGATGCCTGTCGCGTGACTGGCAAGACAAGTGTCCGTGCAGGAAGCGTCGGGCACACGCCGGGCTCTGATCTGCACAATTACAGGCCCATGCGTTACGGTTCCACGGCCACCCACCCCTCGTTCCGGTGCGAACGCCCCCCCGGAGGCTCAAGCTAGGACCCCAGTTTGCAAACAAGGCCTGGAATGACGGGTCAGTCACAGAAGGTGCGTCAGCGGGCTCTGAGGGCTCGTCAGGCCACGGCCCAGCCAGGGGTCCCCAGCCACAGCCCCGTGGCTCGTGCCCCGCGGTGCCCAGCCACACCTCTTCGGCGGCTGGGACAGACGGTGCAGGGCCGCCTGGGTTTGAGTCCGTGGGCCCCTCTCCTCCCCCATGTGGACGCACTTCCCGGAGAGCAGACAGGCCCTGCCTGGAGGCTGCAGCCCCCTCACCCAAATGTAATTAACAGAAGGAACATGGCGGTGACCTTCTAATCCCAGAGGGGCTCCAGCGGGCTGTGTCTACTACAACTGGCGGGAGCGGCCGCCAGACCCGCGGAGTCGGAGCTGCTTTCCCGCGACTCCCCCCCCCCCCCCCCGGCAGCCCTGGCCACCCCCAGCAGAACTTAAGAGGCAGCGAGGCAACTCCCCCGAGATGTCCCCCAGGGGGGCAAAATGGGGCACTGGGGAGTCTGGGGTGAACAAGGTGCCCCCGTTTTCTATCTCAGGCTCGGTCAAAGCAGCAGCTGCATTCAGGAGGCGGTGCAGAGTGGAAACACAGGCCTGAGCGCCAAGCCCTGGGCCCCGAGCCTCAGTGTTCCCATCTGTAAAATGGGGAAAACATCACCTGCCTTCGTGGGAACTGCAGGAGCATCACACAGAGGGCCCAGCGGGGGGCCAAGGAAGTGTGGTTTCATTCTGCCCCAGTCGCTGTTGGTTTTTCCAAGAAAGGAAGGGGAGCTGGAGGGACGTGAGTCGAGGACCATCCGGTCCCGGGTCCCAGGCACGTGGGGGATGATGGGGAGGGGCTGGAAGAATTGGGGAACCTGACAGCAACAGATGAGCGGGACACAGTGAGGCCGGCCACCCTGGGCCCCAGCTGCCTGCCCGGCCCGCCTCTGCCCGTGAACTTCCAGAACAGGGGATCCCAGCGGACCTAATAACCACACTGAGTCGACCAATTAACCGTGGCCTGCGGGAGACTGTGGTTTCAGCCCGAAAAATGCATTCAAATAAAAATAAATAAAGCGATGTCGGAATTAAAGTCCGAAGGATCCATACAGAGCCTCCGCCCAGGGCTCAGGAGGGCCGGGGCCCCGTCGGGCTCCCCACTGTGTCTCCAGCGCCTGACCCCGCACAGGTGCCCCAGGCAGCAGGGTCCGCGAGAGCAGGGCCCCAGGCAGCTGTCTGCGCACAGGCCCCGGGAGCTCCTCCTCCTCCTCCCAACCCCCGGAACCCACACACCTGGGTCCCCACCCCAGAGTGAGAGGGTTTCTGATGCCCTCTGCCCACACTCGGCTCTGGTGAGACCCTCGGGGGCTCCCGCTGCCCACAGGCTCCTTAGCTGGGCATCCCAGGCTCCCTCCGGGCCTTCCTTCCACCGTCTGCCTTGTGACCGAACCCCCCCCCACCCCCGCCGTCTGCTTCCTGAGCACCCAATCCAGAGCGAACCCCACTTCTCCAAATCCCCCCTGGCCACCTAACACAAGCCGGAGTCCTGCGATCAGCCCTTTCTAACACCCTGTGTGGACACGCCCCTTGGGTCCCCAGAGCGTGCGTTCTCCCCTGCCGCGGCCAGCAGTAAACCGGACTTGTTCAAGCCCAGGGTGTCCCTGGTGACCTTTACCAGGGGACGCCAACAGCAGCACGTCCTGTCATACCTCTGCACTCACTTCCGCAGGACCCCTTCCCAGGAAAGCACTGAAATGTCCCCGTGTCCTCCTCTATTCTCACCGATACATATGGCTGATTCTTATCTGTCCCGTTACCTTCCCTTGGACGGCCCCTCCTCCAGGAAGCCTTCCTGACCCTCCAGACGGGCCTCAGTGTCCGCGTCTGTGTCCCGTGCCCTTGAGCCCCCCTCACGGTCCTGGGCCGGCTGCGCCACGGCTGCGTCTTTCCCCAGAAGACCTGCGTGCAGGGCCCTGGAGCGGACGCCGGGGGCCCAGCCCCGGCAAGAGGAGAGGCAAGCTCGGCCAGTGACCTTGACCCTCGCAGCTGGCCGCATCAGCCCAGGGGTCTGCAAGGCACTCGGGGCACCTGCCCCGAAGGGAACAGGACCAAAGAAATTGCTGCGTGAAGGCGCTGACTTCTGCGTGTCCCCCTGCCGCCCTCCCCACCCCTCTGGACGAGCACCGAGCACGGGGCTGGCGGCGGGGCTTTTCCTCATCTGGAGGGGCAGTGTGCCCCCACCCGGGCTCCAGGTTGGGCTCGTAGCAAGACAGCCACGCACTGGCAGCACAAGTGTCACATTTTAGGGGCCCTGGACGTCCCCAGGCGAAACAATGCGGTAGAACAGACCTCACACCTTTCATAAAAGTTAGCTCAAAATGGATCACAGACCTGAACGCAAGGTCCAAAGCCGCCTGAGGGGAGAGGTCTGGCTGACCCTGGGGTCTTCTTCCTTACAACATGAGAGGCACCATCCGTAATGAAACAGCCGATGGGCAGGACTTGGTTAAATTTAAAACCTGCTCCGCAAGAAAGACAACGTCAGGACAGCGAGAAGACAGGCCACAGACGGAGAGAAAACTTGCAGAGCACGGAGAGAAAACTTGCAGAGCACGTCTGATAAAGGGCTGCTATGCAAAAGTCTAAAGTACTCTTAAAACTCAACAACCAGGAAAACAAAAAACCCGCTTAAAAAATGAGCAAAATACGGGGCGCCTGGTGGCTCAGTGGGTTGAGCATCCGACTCCGGCTCAGGTCATGATCTCGAGGTTCGTGAGTTCAAGCCCCGCGTCGGGCTCTGCGCTGACAGCTCGGCGCCCGGAGCCTGCTTCCGATTCTGTGTGTCCCTCTCTCTCTCTGCACCTCTGAGAACGGCCAACGTCCAGAACACTGGCTGCAGGACCACTGGCGAGGGCACGGGGCCACAGGAATGCTCGTTCAGGGCTGGGTGATAGCGGACCGGGGCCACCGCCCCGCAAGACGGGTCGGCAGTTTCTTACAGGACGGGGAGCCCACGCAGCCCAGTAACCGCACGCCTTGGCATTCACCCACGTTAAACGCATGTCCACCGTGAAATCTGGTCACGGATGTGAAAGGCAATTTTGTTTATAATTGCCGAAACTTGGAAAGTAGCCACGATGTCCCTCGGAAGGTGCATAAACGAACTGCCGTCCACGCAGACGGCGGAATATAATTCAGCGAGAGAAAGACACCGGCGATCGGGCCACGAAAAAACACGGAGGCACCTCACGTGCAGATCAGTAACTGAGACGCCGACGTGGGAAAGCTCGCGCGGTGCGCTCGTGAGTCTGTGGCATTCTGGAAAAGGCAAGATTTTGGAGACGGTGAGGGGGTCAGAAGTTACCGGGGGCAGGTGGGGTGCGGCACAGAGGACGGTTAGGGCAGGAAGACCATCCCGCGTGACGGTGGAGCAGCGGACACACGTCACCATAAAATCGCCGAAATATGATTGTCTATAAAAGTGTCTTGATTTTGCTTAACAGAAAAAAAAATTATTCGGTTAAATTGTAGAAGAGAAGCCAAAAGAAAGAAGCCAGGGGGTGGCATTCCAGGCAGCAGGTGGATGGCCGGTCCCCTGCACAAGGCCAGTGCCACCGAACTCGGCCTGGAATGTTTTCAATCAAGTGCCCCCCACCCCCACCCCGCGAGGGCCGAGGGAGGGTTGGGGGACCCGGGCAAGAGGCCCTGAGAGGTCTTCCTGGGCGTGGAGTCAGTCCCCAGGCACGGGCGCCGCCGTTCATTCTGAAAGTGGACCGTGGGGCCGCCAAGGGCCCGGCCTGGGCGTTTGCTCACTCTCATTACCAGGGAAATATTTCAGAAGAGCCGACCGCGGTACCGTGGCCAGGGCACCATGTGCCGGAAGGTACTCCTCGCCCAGATGAGCCACGGAGAGGAGGCCAATCAAGCAAGGAGCACTCGCCTCCCCCCCCACCCCCCCACCCCCCCACCCCCCGCAGAGGGACAGCCCTGACCTTCCCCGGGGCATCGGCACCCAGCAGAGCAGACGGGCCAGGACCCGCCTCCGGGAAGGGGCGGCCCAGCAGCAGCGAGGGTCCCTGGCCTGGCGGCTGGCAGGCGTCCCAGCCTGGAAAACGTGTTTACTGGTGGCTACTGCCTACGGAGGACAGACAGACGTCCAGTTGCTTGTCCGTGCATTTTAATGAGCTCATTCATGTTCGTGCGCTCCCTCATCGGCCATGGTGCGTTTTTCAAATGTTCAATGAACGTCTACTCTGCACCAAGCACCTTCAGAATGAGCCCACACGTTTATTTATGAATCTACGCGCCCACAGACTTCAGGCATTCTCGCTTCGGAGCGGAGCTGCGGGAGGGTCCGGGGCTGCTGGGGGAGCAGGAGTGCTCCCCGAGGAGGGGCCTCCGCGCTCCGGGGGGCGGGCGGGGGGCTCGCTGTGGAGAGGGACGAGGCCCGGCTCTGGGTTGAGCGGACGGCAGCCACAGAGGCAAGTAAGCCCCAGGCACCACGGACGGCGAGCCTTCCGGGAGGCCCGGCTCAGGCTGCCAGCCGGGGAGGCGGTGGGCTGGCGGGGTCCACGTCGGGCGGGCTTCGAGCCCACGGCCACCGCGCGGCGGCGGGACGGGCTGCCTTGGCCCCCCAGTGCCCCGTGACGAGCGCGCAGCGGCAGGAGCGGAAGGAGCTCACGTTACGATGAAATATTCATCGCTGCTGGCAAAGCCTGGCCCTGAAATATAGTTTGGAGAAGGAGAAAGAAAGCCATCAGGCAGTTAATGGTGGTGTTAACAATGCTTTATTTGGAGGCGAGTTCGTCCCCACGTCATCCCAGCCAGCAAGTCAGGGCCCGGCCAGCCTGCCCTGCCAGCTCCAGGGTGATCTCTCATTTCCATGACACTGAGGAGACGGCCGGCGGGCCGGAGGCACACCTGGGCGAGGCGCGGATCCCGCTCGAGGTCACGGCCAGTGGTCCTCCGCTTAAGGGGAGCCCATGAAATTTTAACGACGTCCTGAGGTTTGCCAAAAGCATCCTCTCAGGTGAAAAGGGAGGAGCGCCCTGTGCGGAGGCTGGGCACGGGGCCACGGCGAGCGGCTTCTCCCGCGCACCAGCTTCCCGGGGCGGGAAGCAACCTTCACCTGCTGCCTCTGCCTCCCCCCGCGGCCGCGCGGGCACCCCCAAGTCACTGCCCTCCAAGGCAGGCGTCCCCACGGGGGTCTCCCACGCTCGCACTCCCCGGGCCAGCCCAGCTGGGCCCCGGCTTCAGTTTCGTTCCCCTGGAAGTCCCTCCCCAAGGCAAAGGCACCCTGGTCGCAAGGCCCAAAGCCCCTCTGGAAGGGCCATCTGGACCTACACGGCCCCTCGGGATTGCTTCCGGGAAGTAATTTGCGTGTAACGAGAACCCCACACTTCAGACACCGCTGACCGGGGGTTTGCGATCAGCCTGTCTGGGCCGGCAGAAGTGGACGTTTGCTTTCTCCATAGACAGGATCAGGGGGACCTTTCAAACGCCAGAGGCGGGTCCTGGCGGGCGGCTGGCCGCCACTGGCATCTCCGTGCGCGTGGGGGGCACCAAATACAAGTCTTTCCTCCCTTGTCAGTAGTGGAGGGTCCCCAAAGTGTGGCCAGGGGCACCGCGTGCGGCCTGGTCCCTTCACAGGGCAGACCGAGCGTCCGGTCACAGGGAGGACACCACACAGACCGCCAGGCCCCCCGTGCCTCAGGGGCTCCTTCACAGGACACACGGAGAAGAGGGACACAGGCCGGGAGTCAGAACCGCCAGGCAGGTACTGGGCTCCCTTCTGGGCTTTGCCAAATCCCACACTCTCTGGGAGACCCGGAGGACAGGACCGAGGGGCCCTTCTCCTTTGTAAACTGGGGTCCTGGGGTCAACAGAGAGGGTGGTGGGAAGGGGAACACGGTGCTGCTGGAAAGCGTCCTCGAGGGCACACGGTGGGCTGGACAGTGGGAGCCATGGAAGGCTAAGGAGCAGGAGCCTGTGGGGGCAGAGGTCAGGGGGCGGGAGGGGTGGAGGGCAGGGACGGCGACGGGGCGGCCCGGGGGAAGGTGAGCCCAAGGAGGGCGGGAACTGGCAAGGGCTGCCCTCGGGGGCCCAGAGCCAGATGAAACTGCAAGGCTGCGGCCCGACAAAGCAGGAGAACAGGCTGCACACGGGACGGAACCCCAGAACACCGTCCTTTCTTCCACCTGATGTGTTTTATCCGCTATTTCACGCCACTCCAAGGAAAATCCTAATTCTAATACGGAATCCTCCCGTATTTCTCACCTGATCGTTACATCGGAGCATCTCGCTCGTGTGCAAGATGACAGAAATTACACAATTTGTGCTTCCCGTTTGTTGCCGGGGAATGCCTCTGGGCACCGGGGTCCCGGCCCCCCTTGCGGCCCCTCTCCTGCCATCCCGCCCCCGCTCCGGGGCCTGGACACTGACCCGGCCCCTCCCCAGGATGTCCTGCCCGAGGCTGACCCCGGTGCCGTGTTTGACTCGGGGTGGGCACCCGGCTCTGGGCTCCTCCCGTCGCTGAGAAACCGTCAGCCTGCAGACCCCACCCCGTCCCAACCTTGTGCCTCCTGTGGCAGAGGCCAGGGCTGGGGGCAGCTGGGGACGAAGGCGGCCTTTCCAGGTGCTGGGTCCCCCGGGGCCAGAGCCTGGCTGACAAAGCCCCACCGGGGCAGGGGCCCTGCCCGCCCCCAGCGCCCCCCCTGGGCCCTGCAGACAGGCCCTTCACACCTACCCTCCACCTTCTCCCCAGACATCTGCCCGCACAGGCCCGGTCTGTCCCGGCCTGTCGCATCACGCAGGCCGTGGGCCATACTTCTCTGTATCTCTCTGGCTGTAAACTATAAGTGCCCCGCGAGCAGGACCGTGGCTTTCCCACCCTGGTGTCCCCGGCATCCGTGGGCGTTGGGGCTCCCGACGCCGACACACCAGCGGCAGGAGGGGTGGAGCGGGGGGACCTGAGCCGGGCAGCTCCCGGGGAAAGGCAGGGCGGTGGGCAGTGTCACCCCGCCAGTGGGGTGACCAGCTGACCTCACCGGCCATTCACGCGTCTGTGCTGGGACTGCCTCTCTGCCTGGTACGGCAGAGGACCCCTGGCCCCGTCTGCCCTCGGCGCCCCAGGACCACGGAGCCCCTTCCCTGGGAGCAGTCGGGCCCCTGCTGTCCCCATCTCTCCCAACAATTCTTTCAGCCCGTGTTGTGTAAATAAAATTATTCTTCCCCAAAAATCATTAGCAGGGCCCGACATTAATTCCCCCGCAATCTGGGTAATTAGCTGCACGTAACACAGGGCATTAAGGGATCCGTGTGCTAATCACCGAGCCGAGCCTCCTGGCTCCTGATTAAACCTTCCTCCTGTTTACCCGCTTTACCGGATCCTCTGTGAGGATACCGCAAGGAGAGAGCGTGGTAACAAAGCATCCTTCCAGATTTTCGGAGGGAGGGGCTCCACTGCAGGGCCCCCTCCCCCCACCCCCCGCGGTCCCCACGAGCCGCCGCAGCACCAGGAAAGGTGAGCATCTTGGTAGGAGTGTCCTTCTAAGGGGGAGGCAGAGGATATGTGACACCAGATGGGAGAGGCCACGAGAGGACAGAGCGGGGGCTGGGGGGGGCGGGGGGAACACGGCCGCAAGCCGAGGGACGCCGGAGCCACCGGCAGCCGGAGGGGACAAGGAAGATTCCTCGCCTCGAGCCTCCAGCGGAGCACAGTCCCTGACACCTTGATTTTGGACCCATGGCCGCAGAGCAGGGACAATGAGTCTCTGATCTCTGTTGTTCGGGGCCCCGCGCAGCCACGGGAAACCGATATGTGAACTGAATCAGAATCTGAATCTCAACAGCCTCCCCCGGCCGTTCTGCACGTGTCAGGGTGGCCTGGAGCCCGCCCCCCACCCCCCCGGGCAGAGCAGGGCTTGGGTCTGACACCATGACATTGCGCTTGCCACACGCCCGCCCCTCTCCCTTCTAACCCTCACCATTCGATCCTGGAAAACACCAGCCCGGGAAACTGAGGCAGGGTGACGACGGAGCTAGGCCGGGAGCGCGCACTCTGGCTTTAGAATCTGTCCACGGGGCATGGGGGGCGTGGGGCGCAGGGGGTAAGGAGGCCCCTGTCTCGGCACCGGCACGGAGAAGCTGGGATGAGAAAGCTGAAATCAGGCAGCCATGCTGGGCTGATGAGGAGAGATGCGGGCTCATTCTGACAGGGAGCCCACGGAAACGAGCCACCGCACCTCCTCCCTGTCGCCCGAGGGCGAGGTCGGTGAAGGTGGGCACCTCGGCCTGGGACACGCTCAAGGAAATGGGGACGCGTGGTCTGCCGGGGTCTCCTGACCCCTGCTCCCTGCAGCCGTCCCCGAGGCCCTGCCCAGATGTCGGCCCCGGGTGGCTCGATGCCCCCTCCACAGGTCCACCGTCCGGGCCCTGTCCCTGAGACAGACGGGTGTGCAGGAGCCTCACTGGGGAGCCTGCCGGGATGAGCCCCCGTGGGGGGAAGAAGCGGGATTGGGCAGAGAACTGAGCTTTGACCCAATCTTGGCAAAGGCCGTAGCTCGTCCCCCGGTGCTTAGAGGGTCCCAGGCCCGGGGAAGGGGCTGGCCCCTCCACACCCCACCTCCTGCACCAGTCCGGGTGCTGGCTGCCCTCAGAAGGCGGAGACTGGGGCCGGAGGTGAGTCTGCAGAGGGTGCCCCCCAGGGCTGTTGTTGACCATCAGTACCCACAGCTGCAGGGGACACGAGGCTTCCCTCCAGGGACCCAGGGCAGCGGGGCCCACACCCACCACCACCCACCTCCCCGCCTTCGTCGTCCACGTACCCTCCCCCAGCTGCCCCGCCCACCACCGTAGAGGCCCCGAATCCTGCAAGCACAGAGACCCTGGGTCCCCAGAACAGGGGGCCAGAGCCAGTGCTCTGCGTGGCCTGGCGGGGGGGCGGCCGCATTCACGGCCACCGGCCCCCCCGTTGCCCTCCACGTGCACGCTGAAACCGGGCGTCCTGCCAAGCCCGTCTCCGGCAATTTCCACGTGTTAATAATGCTCCCATTAGCCCCATGCGGCAAATCTGTCACAACCAGCCCCCTTCTGGGCTGTATGTTTTACTTTTAATTATGATCAGACGTGGAGTATTGAGTACTTTGATGCATGTTAGACGTCTTCAAAGCGTTCTTTTTAATAACACAGTTGCGGGGCTCTCAAGGCTCGTCACCTGGGTCATTACCGAAATAAGCCTTCGGAGGTATCTCCAAAGTTAGGGGGCTTGGCGGGCGGAGCTGAGGGCTGGAGGCGACCCTGTGGGTCCCCACGGAGACCTCAGCCCCCAGGAGCTCACTCCCCCTCCTGCCAGCGTGACCACACACAGACCCGCACTAACCTCCATCAGGGCAGGACAGCTAAGGGTTCGGGGCGGCCTCTGGGTCAGGCGGGCCTGAGCGCCTCTGCACGTGGGTGGATCAGTGAGGGGATTCGGCGCCATAAGCCCTGAAATCCACCTGCTCCGGGCCTGGCTGGTGGCAAGTCAGTCGGGGACCCGAGCCTGGGTCTTTCTAGCTCAGGGGAAGATTGGAGGCGCGTTGATCAGAAGTTTCCAGGGTGTGGGAGGCAGTGAGGGAGGGGATGGTCAAGGTCAAGGACACTGGGACCCCAGTGCAGTTCTGGATGCTGTGTGGCCCCAAGCAGGCTGAGTCTCGGGTCCCCTAACATGGGGGTGTGCAAATCCATTCATAGTGAAAGGACTCAGTCAACCCTGAAGTTGGCGGGGGGGGGGGGGGGGTGGTAGGCAACCAGACTTGGGGGTGCATTGCTGCTGGCCTGGAAGGAAGAGGTTTGTTTATTCTGGGAACAGCGGGGGCCTCACCACCTCCCCGGCCCCACTCTCTGCTTCTCCCTGGGGCGGCCGGCTCAGGTGTCCCTTGCCTGGGGGGCCTTTCGCCCCTCCACCTGCCCACTGGCTGCTACCCTCCCAAGGGCTCCCCGCCCAACCCCCACCCAGGTTCATTCATTTAACACAAATGTGCCAAGCACCTACTATGCGCCAGGCTCTGGCAACCAGTAGGGACACATTCTGGGGAGGCGGGGCGGGGGGTGGCGGTTGCTGACCTGCTGTGGTTGTGGAATCTCCCCCAGGGCGGGGCACACAGGGCACCCAGGTCAGCGGAGCACCCCCAGGTCAGAGCCCCGCCCGCCCCGCCTTCTCCCCAGGGAGCTCCCTGGGGGTCACGGTGCACGCAGTCTCAGCAGCCGGGCGGGCCCGGCGCCCTAGAAAAGGCCTCCGTGGGAGGTCAGCCGTGAGGTCCGAGGGAAGCTGGAGAAGAGCCGGGACGTGCCAGTGTCGGTGTCCGGGCTGTACCCACGTGCCCTGTGACCATCGGGGCACGAAGCCTCTGACCCATCTCTACGGCTTTACTCTAAGCCTAAACCCAGACAGAGTAAGTTCAGGACCTCGCCTCCGAAGTCACACAGCCTGGCCTCTTCCGCCTTCTGCTGGCCAAGCCAAGTGACGAGGACCGACCCAGGTTCCCGGGGGCAGGGGCTTGACGGGCACCTTTGAATGGAAGAAAACAAAGAACTGACAGGACACATAACTGACCAAAGCGGCTCGGCCAGGCCAGAGCCTCCCTCCCGCCACGGCCCCTGACGAGCCAGAGGGACCCCCGGGCCCTGGGGCTCCGGGCTGCGCCCGCCTGTCCTGGCTTCCCTGGTGGTCCCCACCTGACCACGTGCCTCCGCGGGTCTGGGGGGGCAGGCAGCCTGGGATGGAGGGCATCCCCGGGGGCTCCCTGCGTGGCTGTGTCTGGGACCCCGCCCCCCGTCGCCCTTGGACGGCGACCCTGATGTCCACCTTCAGCTCTGCACGGGGTTGGGGGGTGTGTGCAGCCGCCCGAGGCTGCGCGGGGTTCCCGCCCCCCCCCCTCCCCGTTCCCAGCTCACAGGGGAAGCACCCCGAGGGCACCCCGCCCAGCGCAGCACCCGCACCTACTGGTGCATGAGGGAGGCGCTAATCACTCTCCACCGCAGCCCTGATTTATGGCTCTTTCCTTGCAAAAAAAATAAATAAACTCTGCTGGTTTCCCTGAAGGCCCCTAAGTTCCCTTCTGCAGATCCATTCATCAGCCCACTACCGAGCACAGCGCGGAGGGGCCGGGGGGAGCCCACGGGCACACGGACACTGCCCGGCCGCCGCATACCCCGTGCTTCCCGACAACTACTAAGGCTCGGGCAGGCGGCACCAAAGGGGGCCACGGGCAGAGTGTCCGAGTGGCCAGTGTCTCCGAGTATTCTGCTCACCCTGGAGGCTCTTGCAGCCACTTGGCTGGACCTTGGCTGCTCCTGAAACACTCACCATCTTGCCTTTCCCGTCATGGCGACTACTGTCCGGCCCCTGCCGCCGCCGTGGCCCCCGGGAGCCCTGCCCCTTCTCGGGGGAGCCTCTCTCCGAGGCAGGCTAGTGCCAGGACCCCACCCTCGGCTGGATGTGACCTCTTTGAGGCCGGTCGCTCCAACGCGCGCCTGGAAACGAGAACCATCTCCTGAGTGTTCATCTGAGACCCCCGCCCGTACAACGGGGGCGCACACATCCTCCAGCCAGCCGCCACGCCACCTGCGTGGGGACCCACGCGGAGGCTGGTCTCCCTCCCGCACCTGTGACCCCACAGGAGGACGCGAACAGCCTGCCAAGGGCTGGGAGCGAAGGACAAGCGTTTCCCTGAGGGAAACGTTGCCGTGTGCTGCGTCCTGCGCCCCCCACCCCGGGCAGGGAGGCAGGTACTCTCTCGGCACTGTGAGTCAAGCCAGGGGACCTCAGGCTGGGCACCTCCACCCGGGCCGTCCAGGAATAGGGGCTGTGGCTGGAGGGGCCTTGTGACAGAGTAAGGGGCCCACACTCGGTGTGGCAGGGCCAGGGGCCCCATTTGGAGGCATGGCACAAGAGGGCTTCTCCACCAGGGGAGCTGGGCCTGGGGACCCACGAGGACCACTTGGAGTGGCCAGGCGAGCTCAGGAGAGGAGACAGTGGGAGGTACCCGGCCAGCAGGCTTCCCCTACGTCAAGAAGAGATCCCCCACAGGTGAGAGACCTTCAGAGACCGGGTCTCCAACACCCAGCCCAGGGCCCCCAGCAGCAGGTGCGAGCCTTCCTTGCCCCTCCTCCCCACCCCGGACTCTGCTGGAGCCTAGTGAAGGGGGGAGACCAGGCAGGGCTTAGAGAATCAGCCGACAGCTCCCTGGAAGCATCTGTATCCCGCCCAGAGGGGCGTCGTCCCAGAAGGCAAGGGCTTGACATCAGATGAGTGTCTGGAGATATGTGACTATGGGGCCAGACTGGACAAGAGATGTCGTCCAGGGCAGGGAGAGACGTATCTGAGGGAACAGGCTGAGCCGGAAAGCCCATCCCCCCCATCCAGCTCTTTCGATAAGATCCTTACGAGCCCAAGCGTCCATCGAGGGATGATGGATAAGTAAAGTGTGGTCGATCCCCACAACGGAATACGAGGTAGCCTTAGAAAGGAGGGAAATTCTGGCACAACCTGGACGGACCTGAAGGTCGTCATGTTCAGTGAACTAAGCCAGGCTCAAAAGGACAGATTCTGTAGGGTTCCATTGATACGAGTCATCTGGGGGTTGGGGGGGGGGGGATCCACAGGTGCAGGGAGCCGGAGGGGGGGGGGGGTCCGTGTGTAACGGGGACAGGGTTCCGTCTGGGGAGAATGCAGAGACCTGGAGACGGACGGAGGTGGTCACGCAACCACGTGAGTGTGCCCGACGCCAGAGAACTAGGCACTTCAAAATAGCTATGAAGGCATAGCTCGCGTTACCTGTATTCTACCACGATTAAAAACGGACATAAACCCGGCACACATGTCCCTATTGTCATCAGCGTGTGCACCGAATGAGGGCTTGCTTATTTCCGGCCGGGTGCCGACGACTGGCCGCTAGGACTTCTCCATCTCAGTCGCTTGTTCCTCAGTTTTCCGCATGAACACACGTCCTCTGAGCTGGAAACAAAGGCACGGGGGCCAGTCCGCTGGGCGGAACGGGCGGGGCACAGAGGGCCAGGTGGGTGGGAACTCAGGGATGGAGACGGGGCGCTGAGCACGCCCAGACCCATAGGTTGGGGGGGGGGGGGGCATCCAACCTGCCCCGAGGGACTAAGCGTGTGTGACTAAAACAGTGGGAGGAGAGGCAGGAAGGTACGAAGCAAAGAGCAGGGGCTCCAGGGGACCCCGAGGACCCAGCCCTCCCCGCCCCCCGCCCGACTCCCCACCAGGAGCCAAGAATGGCCTATGGGCGGAGCCTGCATTCGGGGCGGGGGGGGGGGGCGCCCAGAGGGAGCCCAGGAAACTGCTCTCCTCCCTTTGAGCAACGGGTCCTCAGGCCATCATAGATGATGCGTGGTTGCCACGGCAACAGCCTGGCCCACACTCCGACCCCTGGAGGTCCGGGAGGGCCGGCTGAGAGGGTCAGAGGGAAGGGGCCTCGCCCGCTCCCTTGCCTTTGCCCCGGCCAGACCCAGGGGCCTCCGAGCTCAGGGCTGTCTCTGGACAAAGGGCCGGGCACGTCTCCCCGGCTCTGTCTCTCCCCTGAGTCCCAGGAGAGATGCACCCAGCCACCGACCTCCAGCCAACGGGTCTCTCCAGGAAAACGTTACCGCCGGTCCACGAGATGTTTAAACGCCGTATTTCACAACTGAAACGTGAGGCAGGAGCCAGCACCTTCTGGGAGGATTTTCCTGGGTCCACACAAGCACTTTATAGATCAAAGCCATAGAATAAAATAAATATGACCATCGAGGTGCAAGGAGCAGGAAGTCCTGTCCAGGGAAGAGGTCCTGGGGAGACTCGGCCACACAGGGAGCAAAGGCTGGACGGCAGGGGGGCCCCTCCCCAGTTCAGTTCAGACTCTGCCGTTGAAGTTCCCCGATGAAGAGCCTGAGGTTCTGAGAGCTCCCCTGACCGGCTCGAGACCCCACGGCTCTCGGTGGTGGAGACAGGCTTGACCCTGTGTGAACCCAAAGTCCGCGCCTGCCCCCCACACCTCAGCCCCCCTGTCAGTACAGCGGGTGACCCCCAACCTCGTGGGCGAGGTCGAGGACACCTCGGTGGGTCCGCCGAGCAGCACCCTAACAGCCACTTGTCCAAATTCTTTGCGCTCGGGTCTCAAGAGCAGTGGGGCCCACGCTGACCACGGGATGGGTCTGACGCTGCCCTCCTGCCCCCGGAAGAAACCCGAGAGATGCGTTAAGGACGGCCTTTCGGGGGGCGTGGGGCAGGGCGGGCTCCGGGGACAGGCAGCCCCGCGCCCCCACACTTGGGTCCTTGCTCTGTTCTTGCATTAATTCCTTCGTCATTCCGAACAAAGGGCCCCGCTGTCCTTCCGCGCTGGACCCCACGGACCACGACGCCGGTCCCGGCACCCGGCAAGGAAGGCTGTTGTGCCCGGGGCCCCTGCACCCCCCAACACCCAAGCGGGGTGTCTCTGGAAGGGTTTTGGCCTGCCGTCCCAGCAATGAGGGAGGGTGGAGAAAACGGGGGGGTGGGGAGGGCAGCGAGGTGACCCGTGCTGGGACACACAGTCATCAGGGAGCCACGGGAGGTGAGGGACGGAGTCTGAGCATCAGGCGGGGGTGGGGGAGGGACGGAGGCAGAGCGTGGGACTCCTGGCAGGCAGCCGTGAGGGCAGAAATGGGGCGTCGGGGCCACAGTGGACGGCAAGAGCCGGGTGGCGGGGCCGGGTTCAAATCGGACTCGCCTCCGTGGCAGCAGTGTGACCGTAGCAGGAGGCCTCCCCTCTGACCTGGCGGTGCTGGGGGACTAGGGCCTCACGCAGGGGTTGAGTACGTGGGACCAGCTCCGCGGGACCCCGATTCTGAGCCCCTCAAAGGGCGAGAGCCTCCCGGGCTGCCCGAGCCCCTCTGCACGTTCTGCTGGTGCCATGTGAAGCATGGCCTCCCAGAGACCCCAGACCCCTGCCAGCCTCCAGGAGACACGCACCGCCCGCCGCCCAAACAAAGCCCTCCCCTTGTGGCCCAGAGAGGCCCCTGCAGACGTGCTGGGCGCCAGCCTCTCCCTCCGGCAGCTTCCGAAGCGGGCAGCCCCCCTCCAGCAGCACCGGGCCAGATACTATGTTTTCCCTCCGCCGTGGATTCTTTAATGAGACCCAGACAGCCCGGTCCCGCCCGGAGTCACCCTCAAAGACTCACAGTCCAACAGCCAAAAGTATGTAATAAAACAAATTCTGGCCTTTCTTTCTGCTTCTTAGAAAAGATTGAACTGGGGCGCCTGGCTGGCTCAGTCGGCTGAGCGTCCAACTTCCGGTCAGGTCGTGATCTCGTGGTTCGTGGGTTCAGCCCCGCGTCGGGCTCCGTGCTGACAGCTTGGAGCCTGAAGTCTGTTTTAGATTCTGTGTGTCTCCCTCTCTCTCTGCCCCTCCCCCACTCGCACTCTGTCTCTCTCTCTCAAAAATAAATAAACATTAAAAAAAATAGCTAAAAAAAAGAAAAGAAGAGGTTGAACCGACCCAAATCAGAAGGCACGGACAGCCTTGAGCACGTACTGTTACTTCTTTCTCTTTCTCCCACGACCCACAGGGCTCCAGGGCTCGGTGCCCTGAACACATGGCCTCCCCGAGTCCAGAGCCCCCCACCCTCCTCCTGGCCCCTTGACCGCCCCGCCTGGTCGCCTGGCTCCATTGTGGTGCCGCCACAGAGGCACAGGGGCCCGGGATGTCTCCGGGACCTGCAGCCCAGCCTCCAACCGGCTCCTTCTCCCACGGCCCTGCACTTCTCTCCCCGAGGGGGTGGGCGCCGCGTCCCCGCACCCCTCCACGCTCCCCAGCACAGAAGACCCACGTGTCAAGGTGCCACGGGGGCCCGGCTGACCCCGGCCCGGCAGACCAGCCTGCCCACGGCCCTCCCACCGTGGCCACGTCCCTCACCCGGGGGCAGCCAGCGACTAATTACGCTCCCCGGGGAGAGCCTTTCTGTCTTGTGTCCTTTTTAATGAGGCTCTGGGTCTGAGCCTCCAATCACCGCCTTCCGTGATCTGTGGGCTGTCAGGCTGCTGTCCTCTGCGGCCCCCGCCCTGCGGGAGGGGGCAGGCACATCTGAGGGCAGAGGGCGAGGCTGGCAGGAGAGGAAAGGGCAAACCCCCGCCCTCTAGATGGAGGGTCCCTCCATGTGCGGGATGCCTGACACCCCGGCGCTCCTCCTGGCCTCCCCAGCTCAGCCGAGGCCCCCATCTCCTCCCAGATGCCCGGCACACAGTCTCCAGGCCCCCCTCCCCGCCATCCACAGACCGCAGGTCCGACGACACAGGGGCCTCCTCTTGCCCTTCCCGCCGCCTCTCTGCGACCCAAACCCAGCGTTCTCTTCCCCATCTCCCCCACGGGCCGTGGGTTCCATGCGGGCAGGGGGGTTCTGCTGTGCCCACTGTCGGCAGACCGGCGTTTCTCCAGGGGGACCCTTCCTGCCCCAGGGGACGCTCGGCAAGGTCTGCAGACATTCTGGCTGTCACAAGTGGGGACGTGTCCCCGGCATCTAGCGGGCAGGGGCCAAGGATGCTGCTCGACACCTCCCAGGGCACAGGCCAGTTCCGTGACAAAGAATGGCCCAGCCCCAGGGGGCAGCGGAGCCGAGGGGCAGACATCGGCAAGGGACAGGCCACCCAGCACCGCAAGCCCACTGTAGGGGCTCAACCACCGTGTGGGGGCGAATGACTGAAAAACGAATCTGTTGATAGCAAGTGAGTGATGAGTGATTCCCTCCCGCCTACCCCTCTGCACTCCTCGCCCCTCCCCCAGGCCCCACCCCCAAGTCCAAGCCCCCCTCCCCCAGGCCAGGCCTTCCACGGGGCAGCCCTCCCTCCAGCCTCTCCATTCCCCCGTCCACACCCGCACAGATCACACGTCCCACCGAGGAGAAGGCTCAGCCCTGTCCCTGGGAGCCCTGCGCCAGAGACAAGCCACCAACTCCCTTGATCCTCAGTTTCCACTTCTATGAGGCGGCAAGCCTCCCGGGACTGTCACAGAAACGGGCCTCCTATACTGTAAAGTGATGCGCCTCCTGGAGGAGCGTCCCCCCCACCCCCACCCCCGGTCTCCACCAGGGCGAGAGACCCCCCCCCCCCCGGGTGCCAGGGCCCACGTGTGCAGCCGGCAACTGTGCCGGGAGCCGGGCAGCCCACGGGCTCCAGCGCGCTCGCTCGCGGAAGGAAAGAGGCAGATGGCTCGTGGGCAGGCTGGTGGCGCCGCCCGCGCGGGCGGTCGACGCAGACTTTTCTGTGCAGCCGCCTCCGCACGCATCGGGAGACGCCAAGGGGGACAGCCGGCTTGGCCAGGGGACGGGCCTCCAGAACCTCAGCTGTGTCCTCCGGGAAGCCCTCCCGGATCAGGTACCGCCCTCGCCCCGCCCCCGCCCCGCGTCCCCGGATGCAGCCGCTCAGCGGACTTTGGCTCTGTGGGGGCAGGATCTGGATCTGGTTTCTCCCCTGTGGGCCCCTCCCCACCCACCCCCACCCTGAAGTGGCATCGTGACTTGCCCGAGAGGACATTTATAGAATGAGGCAGGCAGGGACAGGTGCACGGGGATTGGTGGACGGAGGGTGGGTGGCTGAGGGGGTGGAGGCATGGCCGGATGAAGAACATCCGTGCCCGGACAGTGGGCGGGCCGAACGACAGACGGAAAAACGGACAGAAGGACGAGCGGCTGATGGGTGGACACGTGGCCAGGTAAGGTTGCCTGGACCAGCGGATGGACAGACGGACGCGTGGACAGACCAGTTCAGCACGTAGGTGGAGGGATAATCCCGGTGCAGAAAAGCAGGGGGAGAGGCAGGGCCCAGGCCGGGAGCCAAGCCCCCGGAGGCAGCGCCAGGAGCCGGGAGGAGCGGAGCCTGTGTGCACAGCCCCGCAGCCCCAGCAGCGCCGTCTCCATTAAGGTGCTGATAAGGAAGATGTCATCCGAGGCAGAACGGCGGTGTGAGCTGCTCCTTGTGTTCCCGGGCAGCCTCCCGACGACGACGCGGCGTCTCTCATTCACTGGGCAACCCCCCCCCCCCCCCCCGCGAGCGCACCCCACCGTCGTGTCCCGCGACGTGCAGACTGGAGGCGAGGCCCCAGTGGAGGCCTCTTTGGGCTCCAGGGGCAGAGAGCTCTGTTCCCGAGCTGCCCTCGGCTCCCCGAAGCCCGAGTGTTTCTGGAACCCTCCGCGCACGGGACCGGGCATCCAGAGGGTCAGCCCCGCGGGAACCTTCAGTGTGCTAAAAAGAACAAGGGCCATTTTATGGGAAAGAATTGTGGGTTTGAGCCGGCCGAGGGCTTCTTTGCTTGGTGACCCAGTTTCCCCGGGTGCGGGGTGGAGTGGGGGTGTGTCCAGTTAGGACAAATTAAAACGCATGTGTCCTTCCATTCGGAAGGAATCCAGCCCAGCGGGGAAGCGAGGGGCGGTCTCGTCCCAGCATGCCCAGCGCCAAGTCAGCCTGCAGAGAGCCGCACGCTTCTGGCTCCGCGACAGAGGCTGTGGCCGATCCGGGCCGGGCACCCTCAGCCCTGCCTCAGCGCCTCTCGGGAGCCTGGTCCACGCTCCGTCCAGGGCCACGGTGGCCCACACTTTAGGACGGCCCTCCCTGCTTCCTTGGGGTGCCTCCTCCCGAGATGACAGCCCAGCGAGTTGCTGGCACAGGGTGGGCACTCCCAGCTCGGGCAGTGGTCCCAGCTGGCGCGCGTGGTGGGAGAGGTGACGTGGCGGAGGCCACGCTGCTGAGCGCCGTGTGTCAGACGCTGTGGGGAGCCCGCACCCGGATCCCCGGGCGGGCCTCAGGGCAAAGGCCGTTCTCAGCTCCGCAGGTGGGGACACTGAGGCTCACACGGGACGGACCACGCCAGGAGCGTTTCCATGCATTCATCCGCGGGAGCGGGGCTTGGGTGGGGCAGACGGTCCCCACCCTGCCGGGCTGCATCCGGGGACAGGCGGCACGGCAAATGTACACGCGGCTCTGTAATTACATTGAGGCCACAGGGAGAAAACCGGGTGTTGGCAAAGCAGATGGGCCTGGATCTAAGCCCATCGTGGGGCCGGGATAGTGTCTTGGGGTGGGGGGTGGGGGGGGGGTGACGGACAGAGAGCACGAGCCCCAAAGGCTGGAGAAGCCAGCAGGCATGGGGACATGGAGAGACACGGAAATGGGGCAGGTGGGCGCTGGGCGGTGGCAGCCGGGCTCAGAGGGCCCCAGGGCCAGGAAGGGGAGTCCTGGCGGCTGCTGCAGCAGGAAGGGACCGGCTGTGGGGGAAAGGGACACCCTTGACCTGGGCTGGGGTGCCAGTGTCACCAGAGACACAATCCTGGACCCCCCACTCGGAGTCGATGGTGGGCCCTCCCCGGCTGCTCAGCCCGGCCACGTGCTGAGTGCCCCACCCACAGTCCCCCACCGGCCTCCTGCAGGGGGAGGGCCCTGAGCTGCCCACAGACTGGGACCCAGGCCCCTCTCCTGGGTGCCCTCTCATCCACCTCCCAGCAAGCTCCCTGCCCTCCCTCGTGTGGGAGAAGAGGTCTCCTCTGGACCCCTCCTCCTGAGGTTTTCTTTGCTCCTGGAGGACTTTAGACCCAACTTAGGAAAGATGCCCCACAGCCAAGTGGACTCGTTCCCCCCCCCCCCAACCACCACCTCCCAGCGGCACCTCCCTGGCCTGGACCACCTCCAGGCACTGCTGTCTGTGTCCCATCGCAGCCACCTCAAACCCCGAACCCGCGCCCTGGCCCCCTGCAGGGAAAACAGATGAGAGAGGGGCCCAGCGGGACCTCTGCGAGTGGCCTCAAGGCTTCCCAGACAAGCCCCACACACAGATGCAGGTGCCTTGGGGCCAGGGAACTGGCGTTTTCACCCAGCACCCAGGTCATGCCCATGAGTGCTGGGGCTGAGGCAGAACCCGGGGAACGCACGCCCACGCCCACGGAGGCTGGCAGGGTCCCAGCCTGAAACTACACAGAGGGCAGGGCCAAGCTGGAGGCCTGCCCTGGGCCTGGGCCCCTCCTGACCGGCACCCATCGAGGACCCCCTGGGCTGCCCTGGCCCACCGCCCTGCGGGCACAGCGCCCCCAGGCCCCCAGATCCGTGTAGACACGCGCACGCCTGCACACTCCCGCTCCTGCCACGTGCGCGTGCTCACCCCCCTCCCCGACCGCTCCCCAGGCCACTCAGCCGCCGTGGGTGGGCTCTCGGCGCCCTCTTGTGGACAATCACAGGCTGGCCGGTCCCCAGCCGTCTGGGGCAGTGCCAGGACAGCACTCCCCGGTCACCCCACACAAGGGATGGGGTCCCAAAGAAGACTCCGAGGGCAGGAGGGCGGGCAGGAGGCCCGCGGCAGGGGCGGGGTGGAGTGGCCTCGCGGGTGGTGGAGGGTGGGAGTCTCGAGTTGGGGGTGGTCCCCACGGCCCCCACCCACGGCAGGTGATTCTGGCGTTTCAGGGCCCAGGGGCCACAGGGTCATCGTTCACATATTCATCCAAGCCGTGTCTTCCTGGGTGCCCACTGTGCCAAGGACACCTGCCACCAGGGCCCGGGCTCGGGGGCTCTGCTCGTGGAGTGCCAGTCTGGGGCAGACAGATGTGTGAACCGAGCCGTGCGGTCATCCCGGCTGAGACGCTCACAGGGTCCCATGGGAGCCCCAAGGAGGAGTGCATCCCATCCGGGCCAGGTCTGTGGGGTGGGCTGCAGGGATTGGGGTCAGGACACGCGGTCCAGCATCACGGGAGTGAGCAGGGAGAGGTCAGTAAGATTCACTCTGGGGGCTTGGGCGTGGGGGGCCACGGAGTCCCGAGCAGAGGTGGACGAGGCCAGACTGATGAGTTAGGGAGACGACTGTGGGGGCCTGGGGGAGGGGGCCGTCACAGCGGCCCGGGCTGGTGGGGGGTGACCTGGGGCAATAGGGTGGGCACAGCAGGCCTGGAGACTGGGCGGGTGTGGGATGAGGGCGGGAGCTCCTGGAGAGCTTTCTAGAAGGGGAAGGGAGCAGCGGGCGGGGCTGGGGCCATTCAGGCGGCTCTAGGGTCTCAGGTGGGCTGGTGGAGGCACCCAGAGCCCTGGGGCCACCGCTTGGGGCCACCGTGGCCTCACAGCCCCACCTCGTGCCGTTGTCACTCTCCCTCTCTGACCCCAAGGAGAGCCCCGAGGGCGACGGCTCTGCTCTGCCTTCCACGCTGTGGCCCCAGCACCGGCCTCCGCGTGGCACACCCAGGAGGGAGGCGGAGGCGTCTTGCAGGGACTCAGGGAGAAGAGGGGGTCTGGAGAACTTGCTCCCGCAGGGGCCCAGCTGTGGCAGCTGAGGCCCCCCGGCAGGTGCGGTCCGATTTCCCTGTTTTCCACGGTGAGGGCAGACGTGGGGCTCCGTCCCCGAGAACCAGCAAGTAGAGGAGGGCCTTCCTCCGATCCCTGAGCAGGAGCAGAGTCACTGTGGAAAGCTGGGGGGCCCGGGACCCTGACAAAGGGAAGCCTGTGCTCCTGGCGGCCACAGGGCAGCACCAGCAAGGGGACAGAGGTGGCTCGGCTGCCCTTCTCGCTGGTTGACTTGGGTCCGCGTGCAGTGGCTTGGAGACGGCACTTCTGTGACCGACGTGGGGCTGAGCACTTCTCAGGTGCCATGTCACTAAACCCCAGTGACTGTCTGTGGTCCAGGGTCCCACTGTCTGGACAGTGCCTTTTTACAGAAACATCTGAGGTGGGAACAAGGACACGTCTGAGCCCAGAAGCTGGCCGTGTTCCCCAGACAGGGGTGGCCACGGGACAGGGGAGCAGTCACAGGGAAGGGGGGGCAGTCACAGGGAAGGAGAGCCACTGGGGACCAGGCCAACTCTCCCTCACTGTCACTCGGGCCCCTGCCCTCAGCCTGCACAAGACCAGCCCCCCGAGGGGCCCAGGACCGGGTTGGGACACGTCACTGCTGTTATTCACAGCACCTCCCCCTGAATCTGTGCTCACTCTTCTCCAGGGTGGGCCCTACGTGCTTTTGGCCTCATGTGACCCCCCCTCCCCCAGCCCCATCGGGCACTAGATGGGATGACCCCTGCCCTCAGGTCTGCTCAGCCCCAGGCCCAGAGAACTTGGTCCCAATGTTGGGACTTGCCAGCCGGGGCCACGGGCGAGTGCCCCGGGCTGCTCTTGGCCGGACCCAGGACGCCGAGCCCAGAAGCAAGGCGGCCTCACCAGAAGCAGGGCGGGCCAGGCACCCGGGGAGATGGTCCCCACCACACGACAGGCAGGGCACCGGACCCCTCACCCACCCCCTCAGCAGGACACTCCAGCCACCTCCCAAGCCACTGCCCCGGAGGCCGCTGAACAGGTTCTGGGGACCGAGTCAGAAGCACAGAGGCCGCCGGGCTTTGCTAGGATCCATGCAGGTGACAGGCTGTCCTGAGCCCCGCGCCCAGGCTTCAGCTTCCTGTCCCCAGAGGAGCCACACCCAGCTGTCCGCGCTCCACACAGCCGTGCAGGGAGCTCCTCGGAGGGACACACACTGTTGCTGGCGGCTGACGGGCAGAAGACCCTACTCTGTGCTTGGCCAAGTGCCCGGCGGGCTCCCTGCAGGCCCCGGGGCCCGGACCACTGCCATGTCCCTACACACTGGGAAGCCGGTAACCCAAACGGGGTCCGACTCTGGACATCGGGTTTGCATCAAGTCCAGCAAGTGGAAAAGTGTGGAGTTTGGAGCTGGGTAGAACCGACTCCCTTCCACGGCCAATTGCTGCGTGACTGACACAGACTTGGAGTGACCCCGCCTGGTCCCCTGTGCCCCCTCCGAAGACCGGGGCAGTGATGTCACCCACCACGGCAGTGGAGACTGGAGCTCGCTTTCCTGGGGCGTGCCCAAAACCCGGTGGGAGAGGTGACCGAGGGGACAGCCCAGGGCAGGGGTGCCCGGAACAACCCTGCCAGGAACCCTCTGAGAACATTCGCCATCGTGTGGTGGACCACACGCCCCGGTCCCCTGGGCCACGCCAGGTGCTGCTCCCCCCCGCCTTCTTCAGGGAGGTGGGGTCCCATCACGATGGATGACCACCTTCTAGAGACGGAGGGTGGACAGGGACCACCCTGGGTGGTATTTCCAGAGTGCGTTCCTTCCGGCGTCTTCCCATGAAACACCCCCGGGGACAAACACACCGAGGAGGTCCGTGCTCGGCCCCCACAGCAGCTCACAAAGTGCAGGGCTGTACGACTGGCCGGAAAGCATGGGGACCTCAACCCTTCATCCAGAACCACGTCCCCAAATTTATTTGGCTGGAATTCTTTTCTCCACGCCTCATCTACCAGCATCCCCGGAGCGGGTGTTCTGAGCAGGACACTAGGGAATTTCTGCCACAAAGGGTCTTGGAACAGGTCAAAGAGTCACCCAGAGCTGTTCTGTGACACCCTTGTCCCCACACCCCCCTCCCAGCTCAGCTCAGCGCGAGAAAGAGCCCAGCACTGGCACGTCCACATGCGGAATCTCCAGCCCGCTCAGGGACAGGAAATCTTTAAGCTAACGAAGCTGCTCATATCCACGTCCACAAGTGGGTCAGAACCAGACGCTCCCCAAAACGGATTTCCGGAGACAGAGATCGACTGTCTTCCCACAAGCTGGGATGGCGGGGGGACACAGAGCACGGATTCATGCTGGCAGACGGGAGGCTCCGCGGCCCCTGACTTCCCCTCTCAGACTGAGGGACGCCCGTGCAAAGCCTGTCCGTTGCGCAAGCGGGTGTCTGCAGGGGGAAGGCGGGGACCCGCCGGCACTGCCCCCAGGTCACCCTACGGCCTCGGGTCAGCCCTTCCCTGCCGTGAGCTGGTCCTTGGCCACGGACGCCCAGCTGGACCCTGGGAAAACCTGGAAAAGACAGGCATAAACAAGAGACCAAGCTATGGGGCAGCCGGTGTTTCCTCCTGTGTTAATTGTAACCCTGAGCAGGCAGTAGGTTTGCGGGGGTGGCACTCGTGTCCGTGTGCCATCTGGACTCGGGGCTCAGACTCGATGAAGCATACTCTCCGGGGAGAACTTGGCCGGAACCCAAGGCCGGAGAGGACAGCGGGCGAGCTGCATCCTGGCGGAGGGCCAGGGGAGGACAGCGGAGGACTCACCTACCCCATTGTTGCGACCTGCGTGCCACCAGGCCCAGAACCTGCCCGCCCCCAGGAGAAGCAGATGGGCGACGTGGAAGGAGGGATTTGTACAGACACTTGGGAGGACTCTGCTGGGTGTCAGAGGCTGATGGGAGTCTGGGCCCCTGTGTGGGGACACGCTCCGTCTGTGGCAGCCTGAGTGCTGCTGACCGAGCTCCCCACGTACATGGGGGCCCGGGAGGCGGTGGGGGGGGAGAGGGGGGGCTGGTGCCGCGAGGCCAGGCACACCAGCACCCTGAGGCCTGGGCTGATCCTGGCCACGGGCCCTGCAGCCAGGACGGGAGGTCCAAGGACTCGATCAAACCGCAACGCACAGCCCTCCTTCCCCAGACCCGAGGCAGCTCGGGTCACCCCGGGCTATGCTGTCAGAGACTCACAAGCCTCCTGTGCTCCCCCTGCACCACGGGGCGCGGGACCGGCTTCCAGGGGCTCAGGGCCCAGGAAGCCAGTCATCAACCAAGATGACCAACAAGGCACAGGACACAGACGTACCCAGGGACGACCGAGTGCAGACACGGGGAGAGCACGGCCGAGCAGAAGCCCGAGAGGGAGGCCCCGGAAGGAACCAGCCCTGCCAGGCCTCCGCCTCGGACTCACTCCAGCCTCCACAGCGTGAGGACACCTTCGTGCTGTTGTCTGAGCCGCCTTCTGTGTGATGGCCGCCCCAGCAGTCAGAAAACCTTCCCAGTCAACTTCTCCTCCAGCTGCTTTCTGGGGACCCAGGTGCCCTGAGAGGTCTCCACAAAGCCGCTGGCATTTCTCCCCATTGCGGAGAATATTCTGGAAAGGGGCCCCGGGGTCAAACAAGGCAGGTCCTTTGGGACCCGATGCTCCTCTCTGGGGCAGAGCAGGCTGCCAGGCGCTGATGGGTGTTTCTGCCCCGCGGTGCCTGGGACAGTGCCCTCCTGGTGAGGACGCCCAGTGCTCGGTGCTCCCCTCCTCCGGGGCTCCCCCACAGCGGAGCGGGGCCCTGGCTCGTCCCAAACCCCTGAAGGCCAGGAGGACACCACTGCAGGCCACCCTGTCTCCAGCCCCTGCCTCGCCTCCTCCCCAGGTTTTCTTGCCCCCAAACCTGCCTCTGGGGGCTGCAGAGCTGGGAGGGAATGAGCTTTGTCGGCCCAGGTGCAGGGGCGGGGGGAGCTCTGGGGTTCTGGGCGGGGTCTGGGAGGAACAAGGCAGAGGGACCCAGAGAGAGGAGCCCCCGCAGGCCTCCCCGTGGCTGAAAGGTCCCGCGGGGGCACCCGCTGCCTATGGTCACCCCTCCCCCCCACGGCTCTGACTGCCTCCCCCAGGAAGCCCGCCCTCCCCAGCATGTCACCCAAGGCCCCAGCTGTCTAGCTGCGGCTCCCCGCCAGGGGTGAGGATTGAAAGAGGTGCTGGCGGTGAAGGCTGCCCGGGTGTGGCACGTCCCACGCGTGCCCGAAGTGTTAGCCGAAATAGAAATCCCCCTGGGGACTCCGGCCCCAGCCCTGCTGAGCCCGGGACCCCTCCCTCCTAGCTCACCTCACCACTTGGGAGCCTCGCCTCCTGCCCCCCGCCCCCCCCCCCCCCCAGCTCCCTTTGGGCATCCCCGCCTCTGTGAATCACGTGGCTTCTAGACTGGGTCAGGTGCCCGCTCTCCAACGCCTCTCCCCCCTCCCGCCAGAGGGCTGCCTGGAGGGGGCAGAGGTCAAAGATCCGGTTCTGGGATCTGCCTCCACCTCGGGGGAACTCATCCAGACGTCTTGTCCCCAAGTGCCCGCTGCTCGGGGATGGGCCACCCCCACGGGGTCTCCCCGACTCCGCGAGGCAGACAGGACACAACCGGGGGGGGCGGGGGGGGGGCGCTATCCGCGCAGCGCTGTCCTACGGAAGTGGAAGGGAGCCCCGTCCACTCAGCCACAGCATCCAAGCGGTTGTCGGTGCCAGCGTGTGACCGCTACACACGGGACTCAGGCGCGGCTTTGCAGTCCCTCTGCTAGGCGGGTAGAGGGACACGTCCAGGCGCGTTGCGGGCTCAGTCGCCACGGGGGGAGGGGGCGCTGCATTGGATGCGCAGAGCAGCGGAAAGGGCCCAGGAACCCCCACCTCGCCCGCGTGGACACGAATACGAAAAACTGTGAAGCCACTTTTCTGAAAAGAGGAGCGTGGGGCCAGCGCGGGGAAGCGGGGGTCTCCGCTCCACTTGGACCGGGCGTCTCTTCCAGCGCTGGGCGCCCGGCTCGTGACTGCCCCCTGCTGGACGCGCCCCTCCCTGCGCCCGCACCGCTGCCTGCGGAGGGTCCTGGGCTCCCAGAGCCCCGACTTCTGCGGTTGGTGGCGGCTCCCGCGGTTGGGGGGGGGGGGGGGGGGCGGCGCCCTCGGGTGAAGGCGATCAGAGGGACACGCCTAGGACAGTCGAGCCCTGGGGATGAGACGGGCCCGGTTAATCAGACTGGGTTGCGTATTTGAAAGCTGCTGAGAGAAGTAAATCTTGAAACTCCTCGTCACAAGAGAATAGATTCTAGAACTGTGGAAGTGACAGATGGTAACAGACGTAGTGTGGTGGTCATTTTGCAATACATACTAATATTGAGTCATTGCATGTTGGGCACCTGGGTGGCTCAGTCGGTTAAGTGTCCGACTTCGGCTCAGGTCATGATCGCGCATTTGTGGGTTCGAGCCCCACAACGGGCTCTGTGCTGATGGCTCAGAGCCCGGAGCCCGCTTCGGATTCTGTGTCTCCCTCTCTCTCTGCCCTTCCCCTGCTCGTGCTCTGTCTCTCTCTGTCTCTCTCTCTCTCAAAAAAAAGAAAAAGTTAAAAAAAATAAAATAAAAAAATGAATCGTTGCGTGTGTATACCTGAAGTCAATATAATGTGATATGTCGATTATGCCTCAAATTTTTTTTATTTTTTTGTAACATTTATTTACTTTTGAGAGAGCACAAGCACGGGAGGGGCAGAGAGAGAGAGAGAGAGAGAGAGAGAGAGAGAGATGGAACCGTGAGGACATGACCAGAGCCAAAATCAAGAGTCGGAGGCTTAACTGACTGAGCCACCCAGGCGCCCCATAATTTTTAAATCAAACTCAGTGCAAAAAAACATCCATGATGGGCAAAATATCCAACGGTAAATAAATATGGGATCGGACCCTCGCTTCCCCCTCGCCCAGCCCTGGTGGTGACTGAGGTCCTTCTCAGCCTCAGGGAAATAAACCCGAGTGGCCCGGGGCTCTCCCAGCCCTCAGAGATTTTTCTGGAAAAAGGCGGTGTATTAACCTGTTTGAGCGGCCATAAAAGACACCACAGACGGGGCAGGGGTGGGGGGAGTGCTGAAACTACAGAACTTGATTTTCTCACAGTTCTAGAGGCCAGAAGTCCCAGATCAGGGGGCCAGCCACTGTGGGCTCTTCTGGGCACACAGAGGGTACCTCCTGGCCACGCCCTCGCATGGCCCTTCCTGGGTGCACACATGCAGAGGTGGGGTCCCCTGTCTCTCCCTCTTCTCGTGAGGACACCATCCCTGTCGGATCACCCTCACGACCCCCTTGAGGCTTCAGTGCCCCCTAAAGGCCCAATCTCCAAAAGCAGTCACCCGGGGGTAGGGTGACTTCAACTTAGGAATGCAGACCAGCAGCCGGACCCCAGAACCTGCCCGGACCCACCACCGCCTGGCAAAGGCGTGGGTCAAACGTGGGCCCAGTAACCCACCTGCCTGCACGATCTGCAACAGCCCCGCAGCTCAGGCCAGGCTCCCCTGCCTCTCTTTGGCAGCCAGGCCTCGGGGCCACCGGCTTGGCCACGTCCCAGCCCACAGGGTCTCCCGGATTCCAGGCCGGCAGCAGGCGTCTCCCCGCGACAGCTCTTTCTGCGCCCACAAGGATCCCGACAGTGGCCTCTGAGCTGCTGGACATTTGATTTCTGTGACCCCCCCCCCACCCATGGAGGAGCCTGCGGTCACCCAGGGCCCGTGGTCATCCTGGGTATACACCCAGGGGTAAAGCCGGGACAGCCCAGATCACACAGACCTGCTGCCTCTGTCCGGGCCCAGCTCGCCCTGCCCTGCGGGCCCAGCTCACTGCAGAGATGGGAGACCGGCCTCGGTTTCTCCGGGCGCCTCCAGCCAAACCGAGCTGACTTCTTGGGAGCTTCTGCAAGACTTTCCAGCTGCGTCTTGTCACAAAAGTGGCCTGGCCCAGGGTGCAAGAAGCATTCAGCTTAAAGCTTTCTCTCTGGAGGCACAGCCGAGGGAGGGAGCATCTCTCTCTCTCTCTCTCTCTCTCTCTCTCTCTCTCGTGCTTTTCCCTAATAATTGAAGACAGACACTCAAACACTTTTACACAAACGTTCAGAGCGGCCCTATTCACAGAGGCCAAAATACGAAAACAACCCCCAACGTCCCTCAGCAGGCGGACAGATCACCAAAACGGGCCCGTCCGCACAGCAAAGAACCACATCAGCGTGTGAAGTTCTAACACACGCCGCAGCATGGACAAACCTCAAAACGCGACGCTGGTGGAAAGACGTGGACCTGAAAGGCCGCATGCCACATGACCCCCTTTGCACGAGGGGGTCCAGAACAAGCCAATCCCTAGAGACAATTGATGGGTGGTTCCCGGGGAGGGGAGGTGCCGCCATAGATGTTCCAGAACCCGAGACAGAAGGTAGTTGCCCAACATCGTGAACGTGTTATACGTCACCAAATCGTGTCCTCTAAAGTGGTTCCTTTTATGTTACGTGAACTTAACCTCAATTTTCTTGAAAGTGCTGTCACCCTTGCGGGGTGCTCTGAGTGGCAGCAGGGACCCAGCTTCGCAGGCTGGGGCGGTTTAAACATCTGGAAAGTTCCAGATTTTCTGGGATACCTTGGATGTCGCCATTCATTCCTAGAGCTCCAGAGCGGGTCCTTCCTGTCCCCCAGACACAGAGGACAGAGGCGTGTGTTCCTTCCTTACGAATTTTCGCACGACGCTCCATCCCAGGCTTGGAGAGGTCTTGGGGACTGATGTGTGGCAGCGATAAAACATGGCCTCCAAGTTTGCGACTCTCTTTCCTTTGAGTGATGGGGTCTCTGTCCCTCTCCCCGAGGAGGGGTGGGGCTGTGGCTGCTTCCTCCAGCCCAGGATGGGCAGAGGGGCCACAAGACCCGGGCAGCGCTCGCCAGTGCTCTGCAATGTCAGCTCCCTGGGCCGGCTCAGTGGGGAGGCTCCCTCTCGGAGCCTGGCCACCGCCGGGAGAGCCCCAAGACACACGGAGGGGTCGAGAACAGGTGCTCACCCTTGGGACGCCTCCCGTGCCGGCCCGCTCCCGGCAGGGCCCCAGACGACACCCGACAGGGGCAAAGCCACTCCAGATTCTGTCCCTGCGGGCCCCATGGGTGAGGCTAAACTATGTCCCACAACAAAGGCCGGGGTGGTACGCCTCACAGGACAGACGGCCACATCCTCCGCACGGTCCTTTACTGACTGACCGCTGCCTTATGGCTTCCCATTTGAACGACCTGCAGCTGGTTTGCTCTCTTTTTTTAAAAGAGTTTATTTTTATTTATTTTTGAGAAAGAGACAGAGGGCAAGCAGGTGAGGGGCAGAGAGAGAGGGAGAGACAGAATCCCAAACAGGCTCCACGCCATCGGCTCGAACTCATCAACCGCGGGATCATGACCCGAGTCGTAATCAGGAGCCAGACGGCTGAGCCGGCCGGGTGTCCCTGGTTCTCTTTCTATCTAAAAACTCACGTCTAGGGGCGCCTGGGTGGCGCAGTCGGTTAAGCGTCCGACTTCAGCCAGGTCATGATCTCGCGGTCCGTGAGTTCGAGCCCCGCGTCAGGCTCTGGGCTGATGGCTCGGAGCCTGGAGCCTGTTTCCGATTCTGTGTCTCCCTCTCTCTCTCTGCCCCTCCCCCGTTCATGCTCTGTCTCTCTCTCTGTCCCAAAAATAAATAAACGTTGAAAAAAAAAATTTAAAAAAAACTCACGTCTTGCGAACGTCTGAGCTCAGGCGTGTAAAGACTTGGTGAACGGCAGTTTGCTCAGGAAGCACAGACCCTGCTAGAAGCCCTACAGGTCAGAACTTTCCACTGCAAGGAGCAGAAACTCGACCCAAACCAACTTGCCCCAGGAAGGAAGCTTCTGGTAGGGCGGAGGCGGCCTCAGCCTGGGCCCAGAGACCAAGCAGAGGCATGAGGCGTTTCTGCCTCCCTCCCTCCTTCTGTAAATGAGCCTTCTCCACGTGGCCACAGGGTTCCAGGATGACACCGTCCCACATCAGCCACCTGGAAGGGAACGGCCTCCCACTTCACGTGTGCACACACATGCACACGGGCTCACGTGTGCGTGCACACACACACACACACACACACACCCTGGGTTTCACCACCTTCCCATACTCAAGACTTGGCCATCTACCCTAAGGACCCCTTCTGTCAGGAAGAACGACAGACCTTTTTAGAAAGACACCTAACGGAGGGACACGCCTGCACCGAAATACAAAACTTCCTGCCCCAGAGGACATTTTTCATTTTCGCTCTGCAGTCGGCTGGTGTGGAGCCTGGAGAGGGTTCCTCTCGCCCGCCCCGTGCTCCTGGGGGAGGGTCCCTGCAGGCCGGCACCCCGGGGTGCGGGCCAGGGAACGCCACAGCCCAAGCCGCGACAGCAGGGACGCGGTTCCCGCTGGCAGTTCGGGCCCCACCCCTGCCTCTTCCCCGCACCTCCGGGACCCCCTCCTCCTTTAATCCTGCAAGTATTTATCGAGCGCCTTCTACGTGGGACGTGTGCCGATGCATCAACTGAAACGTGCCTTCAGGTTGCAACGTTTAGGCCAATTAATTCTCCTGTTGCCTTAAATCAATCAGGATAGACCAGCAACCATGACTTCCGAGTTCCGGGAGGCTCTGAGAGACGGCGGGGAGCGCTTTCCTTTATAATAAAGATATTTTTACACAACATTATAAAGCCTCATGTAGTTCTCTTGCCCAAATTCAGGCTGCCCGTCTGCTTTTCCTAAAAGACGCCCCAAGAGTGGGTCCCCACTTCACCGCGGGGCTGAGTGACTTCCTGCCTCGGGGTCCCCGGGCACTGGATGCTGGAGGTGGGCGGCCACAGTGTCCCCAGACATGGCCACGAGTCCCCGGGGGGGGCCCCCACCTCCCCTCCAGAACCACAGGTACAGAGGGCACGCCTTTCTTAGATCTTGGCTCTGTTCTTGAGCCCGGTGAGAGGGACACACGTCCGGGCCGTGCGGTGGGTCTTTGTAGGTCACTGCACCGAGCACATCTTCAGGGAGAAGTCCCACGGAATGGGACGCCGTCACACCACAATGACGAACGCCAGCCTTGACAGCCGTCTCCCCAGCACGTTTATGCATTCATTCTCCCTCATTCTCTCCGTCAGTACTGGGAGAACTCTTCACGTCCCCGTTTGGGGCGAGCTTTGTCATTGCTGACACATTTTCGACAGCTTCTTCCACCAAAGACGGTTTGAATGAATTTGCTGCGAGGGACATTCCAAGCCGGGGCCTTTCGTGTGGAATATAATCACCGAGGAGCGTTCCTATCCGAGAGGGTCCCTGGGAGCAAAGATCGATCAAAGATCGCCCCGACTTGAGGGGGCCCGGGGCCTGGGCCTGAGCCAGGGGGAGGGGGGGTCACACCTGACCAGGCTGCCCTGGCTTGAGGGCTCCTGAGTCCGGGGGTCCTTCTGGAGTTCAGCCCCCCTGAGGGAGCTGCCCTCCCCACCTCCCCTCTCCATCCGGGCGGAATTTCTCACCTCCAATTCCACGGGGTCCCAGGGGCCATCCAGAGCCAGGGGCCCACATCTGTCTGCAGCCCTCAATGCTCTTTTAGCCCTTTTCGTCTGAGAAGTGTCAGCACGGAAAAATCATTGGTTTTCCCTCAAGGTTTTTACACAAACAAGCATAACACCAAGCAGCAGGAAACGAGAAGTCCTTGGTTCTTTTTTCTTTTTGAAAATAAGAATCTAGTAAAATTTGCCCTCTTGGTTCACTCTACTGGGTGGGTTTGTTCAGATTATTTGTACTTAGGGGCGCCTGGGTAGTGCCCAGTCAGTTGGGTGTCCAATTTCGGCTCAGGTCATGATCTCACGGTTCATGGGTTCGAGCCCCGCGTTGGGCTCTGTGCGGACAGCTTAGACCCTGGAGCCAGCTTCGGATTCTGTGTCTCCTTCTCTCTCTGCCCCTCCCCAACTCGTGCTCTGTCTCTCTGTGTCTCTCAAAAATAAATAAACATTAAAAATGTTTTAATAAGCTATTTGTACTTAATAGATAAACTTAATAATTGCTCAAAGTAAATAAGAATCAATGTAGAATTATAACGGGATGGGGCAGGGGTGGGAAACTACATCGTGCTTAAGGGAAATTTGCCCCAGACACAAGCATCCGGAAAGATTGAAGGTACAAGAACAGGGAAAAGATAGCACAAAATGCTAACTGAAGGAAAGCTGCCGTAGCCACGGTAACATCAGAAAAATAAACTTCAAAACAAAAAGCATTACTAGAGATAAAGAGAAACAGTTCGTGCCCGACGAAACAACCCATTTATCAGGAATATGTAACAATTCCAAATTTTACGTACCTAATAAAATAGCTTCAAAATACATAAAGCAAAACCTTTCAAAGAAACAAAGAAAAATAGCCAAACCTACGACCCAATGGGAGATTTTAACATATTCTCTCCCAATAAAAAGAACAACGAGACAGAAAATCAGTACGGATATCAATCAACGTGACGAACACAATTGACTGAGATTTTGCTACTTCGTACGAGCCCGGAGCACACGTCCCTCTCAAATGCTCCCAGAGCGTTTACAAAAATTGATCATCAAGTCTCGAAGAAAAGCGAAAGGGCTGATAGCTCGCGCAGTATATTTTCCGACCACAATGAGCACAACAGACTGTATTTTCCAAAAAGGGCTGCGATACTATTTCTGTTCCAGGGTTTTTCCAGAACCTTGGCCTTTCCCATCAAGAGAAGAACTCTGAACCTGGAGGGTCTTTGTGGCTGCTTCAAGGACGGGAGCCCAGTGGACCCGATGCCAGGGGACACCCAAGGTGGACACCACTTCTGGTGGGCTCTCTCTCTCTCAGAAAGGTCTGGCTCGTAAAACCGGCCAGGATGCCGCAAGGAAGCTGAGGGCACACGCAGGGGTCCTGGGAAGGTGTCCCACCCCCAGAGCCCCCAGCGGCTGTCCCATCAGGCGCTAGACATGTGGCTGGGCGGACCCTACAGTGATTCGACCTCGACTTTGGGTCCCACCCACAGAGCTCCAGCCAAACTTCACCAGCAAAATCAATGCCCTTGTTGTCGTCGTCACTTGAGTTCACTGTTTGAGGGTAGTTTTTCAAAAGCAACGTGTAACCAAACCAATGAAACTAAGCTGGAAATCTTTTTTTTTTTTTTTTTTTAATTTCACAAATGTCCATGCTTGGAAGTTACTATCAAATTACTACAAAAATATTTTTAACTGGAGGCGCCTGGGTGGCTCGGTCGGTTAAGCATCTGACTTGGGCTCAGGTCATGATCTCGCAGTTCGTGGGTTCGAGCCCCGCGTCGGGCTCTGTGCTGACAGCTGGGAGCCTGGAGCCCGCTTCGGATTCTGTGTCTCCCTCTGTCTCTGCCCCTCCCCTGCTCGCACTCTGTCCTTCTCTCTGTCTCAAGTATAAATAAAAAATGTTAAAAATTTTTTTTAAAAAGTTGGGCACCAGGGGCACCTGGGTGGCTCGGTCGGTTGAGCGTCCGACTTCGGCTCAGGTCATGATCTCGCGGTTCGTGGGTTCAAGCCCCGCATCGGGCTCTGTGCTGACAGCTCAGAGCCTGGACCCTGCCTTGGATTCTGTGTCTCCTCTCTCTCTGTCCCTCCCCTGCTCGCACTCTGCTCGCTCTCTCTCAAAACTAAATAAACATTTCAAAAACCTGAAAAAAAATCTGTTAATTTTAAAATTGGGGAAAAGGCTCACTCCAGAGGACACGTGGCCACAAATAAGCAACAAATCGAGACTCGGCGTCTTTGTCATTAGGAGACGCAGACAGAAGCCACAGCAAGACGCCACCACCTACCGCGGCGCATTGTGACCAACACCCGCGCACTTGTGCTCACGGCCCCGGGACAGAGGACGGGGCGGGCAGACTGGAGCGCCACTCACTGCTGGGAGGAACGCCCACCACTTGGCGCCCCGTGAAAACTTACCCTGTGACCCAATCATCTCACGAGCAGCCGTGGTCCGTCCAACCACTGGTCCCGCGACGCTGAAAAGGAATGGCAAATGCGGAATCGCGGGTGGGTTCCGAACGCATCATGCTGCGTGGAGCAGGCCAGACTCAAATGGCTGCGCAATCGCCCCAAATTAGCATGTCCATCAACTGCCGAATGAATGGCGAAGACAGCAATTAAGCCACTGAGACAACGGGTTTGGCAATAGAATAGGGAGCCCAGAAGCAAATCTTCCTAAGTGGGTACTTGATTGATGACAAAGCCAGCCCTACAGAGCCCTGAGGAAGGAAGCGTTTCTTCAGTTAGTGGCTCTGGGCAGAGAAGCGTTCGTGTTTTTAAAAATATATGTAATATAATTCAAACCCTGTGTGAACGCGAAAGGCAAAAACACACGGATTTTAAAGGATCCTAGAAAAGAACAGCTTCGACCCCGGAGCGGGCAAAGGAGAAAAGGGTCAATCGTGAAGGGAAATACTGAACATTTCACCTGCGTTGAAACTGAGAGCTTCTGTTTGCGAAAGGACGCCCCGCGGGCAAGGAAGAAACAGGCGAGGGAGATACAAACAGTTGCGATGTGTGCGACCGGGATCAGCCACTCCCGGGTTACTTAAAGAAATTTTATAAGTCAGTGAGGAAGAGACCATCAGCACGATGAAAACGGGGACAAGAGACTTGAGCGGGGCCTTAATCCAGGGGAGCATCTGACGGCCACAGACCATGCGAGAGAACACCGCCCGCCTCGGGGATCCCGGGGGGGGGGGGGGGGGGGAACAAAAGCCACCGTAACGCCTCGCGGCAGGCGGAGGGCCTCCGGTAACAAGCGTCAGTGAGAACGCAGGTCAGCTGGGACCCTTGCGGCGCTGGGGGGTGTGAGTGGCGTGGCCCGTTTGTGCAGAAACACCTGCCGTGTTTGCCCCCAAAGGTGTGCGAGCATGCCTACTGGGGGGTGTGTACCAGAATATTCGTGTTCGCCCCATAGGAGAAGGATGAATGTGATGTTCACAAGACGGAACGTGACCGGGGGCGCCTGGGGGGCTCAGCCGGTTGAGCATCCGACTCTTGATTTCGGCTCAGGTCACGATCCCAGGGTCATGAGATTGAGCCCCTGGTCCTGCCCCAAGCTGAGTGTGGAGCCTGCTTGGTTGAGATTCTCTCTCTCTCTCTCTCTCTCTCTCTCTCTTTCTCTCTCTCTCTCTCAAATAAAAAAAATAGAACTTGACAAAATTCAACAACTAATCCTTAAAAAAAAAAAAAAAACTTGATAAGAAATAGTTAAATGCTCCTCATGTATCTTCCACATCATACTTTTTGCTGGACAGCGGACTTTGATTTAAACTTGGTAGGGGCGCCAGGGGGCTCAGTCGGTTAAACGTCCGACTTCAGATCAGGTCATGATCTCCCGGTTCGTGGGTTTGAGCCCCACGTTGGACTCTGTGCTGACAGCTCAGAGCCTGGAGCCTGCTTCGGACTCTGGGTCTCCCTCTCTCTCTGCCCCCTGCCCTGCTCACACTGTCTCTGTCTCTCAGAAAGTGAATAAACGTTAAAAAGATAATAATAAATACATTTGGTAATGGCGGGAGAGGACCGTACAGGCACGACAGGGAAGTGCTGGAGGCTGACCATGAGACATCACTACCCTGAAGCACTGGGGCTGTTTCCTGCTCCGACTCTCCCACCGCCCCCCTGCCGTCTGCCCTACTCCCGGGACCCCTCAGCCTCCTCAGCTTCTCCCTACGCATGTCTCCCCTGGTCAGGTGTGCATTCACCCTGGGAGAAGTCAGCCAGCATCGCGCTTAGTGAGAAGATACTCGGAGGTGGGCACTTTCTCGAGGGTCATCTCAGGAAGCACTCGTGGAGGTGGGGACAGGTGGGGAGAGACGGGAAGTCAAGAGAGTGTGTTTCCCTGAGCGGGGTGGGGTGCGGCCCCCTCTGTGCTCCAGAACTCTACCCTCTGGGGGGGTCCCTATTTCCATAAGCAATGCCCCTTGGCAGCTGACTGGCCTTCTCAGTCTGGTTTCTGCACAGAGGAAGCTGGGCCCCCAGAATCTTGCCCGCAGCTCGAGCCGTCTCAGGCCACACCGTGGTGCTTCTGACAATACAACTGCCTTTAAAGACATGTGCATTTCCTACGAATCTGACTTCAGTCCTTCCCATTCAACAGTGGTCCTGCCTTCAGTTCGTTTCTAGACAGGCCTCTCTCCAGCTGGGGTGGGATGTGAAGGTTCCACGGGCAATAACCTGAAGATGCTTAGACTCTCTCTCATCTGCCGGGGAGGGTCCACTGGCCACTGCCTGCAGTCCTCCCGAGGTCCCAGCAAAGGGCTTAAGCTCCCTGTTTGATTTGACCCTGACCCCGTGGTCATTTCTTCCACTTATCACGCTCCACCAGGTCCCACCTTCTGAGTTACCACGGACAGCGGTTGGCCAGCCGTTGAGTTCCTGTGCGACGACTTTTCCGCCAGCCACAGTGCTCTCTACTGCCTTTCCCAACGCCCCTGATAGTTCTGTCATCTTCCCAGACTTTGCTAGTAGTCTCCATGGCACTTTCCCATGTGCTGCCTGCCGCCCGGTCCCCAAACCAATGCCACGGGCTTGAGGTTTGTGAACATCAGCCCCCCATCTCTGGATTCCCCTTCCTGTTTCAGTCGGCTAGTGCTGCATAACAAAGGATCCCAAAAGTAGCGGCTGCACAATGTGCACCTCATTTACCTGCACGGTCAGCCCTTGGGCTCCGTTCAGGAGAGAGCCTTGCACCCTGAACAAACTCCCCGTCACTGGAGCCTGAGCCATTTGGGCTGGGCTGGGCTGTTCTATAGGTCTCAGCTGCTCTCTTGCACCTGTGGTCCGTTGGCGGGCTGGCTGGTGGCCAGACGATCCTGGTGAGGGCCTCGGCTGGGACAGGTCCCTCCAGGGTCTGTCACGCTCAATCCTTGCCAGCCTGGGCTTCCTGCCACAGGGGTCTCGGGGCTCCAACATCAGCAAGAACGGCAAGCCCCAACGTGCAAAGGCATTCAAGCCTCTTCTTACGTCCTGTTTCCAGATGCCCATCAGCCCAAGCGAGCCACATGGGCGAAGTCACCAGCGAAGGAACAGGTGTATGAGATAGAAGCAGCCGCGGCCCTTGCTTGCGATCCACCACCCCAGGGTTCTGGCTTAAGCGGCTGTGTAGACGTGAGCGGGCGTACCTCAACGGGAACGGTAAATGGTAGACAAGGAGCTGGTCCAGTCGGGGGCATTTTCAGTCCCAGGTACTTGCTGGGCATCTAATGCTGGACCTACTCCCCATTCCCAAGTGGCTTGCCCTTTATTCCTTCCAGGGATTGGCCTCTCCCCGCCCCCGCCCAAGCCCCTCGGCCCTCTAGGCAGAGCTGATTTGGGTAAACACCTGACCCACGGACAACCAACCCACAGAGTGGTCTGTGACCTGTGGCTGGGCGTCTGGGTTGGAAAGATGACCCCTGCCAGACAGACTCCCTCCCTAGGGTCTGAGCTCGAGCACCAGAGGCAGAGCTGCTGGCTGTGGGGGGGGAGCCGGGGGGCCAAACGTTTGGGGTGCAGCAAAGGCTGGTGGTCGGGTGAGCCATGCCGGACAGGTGCCCTCGAGAGAAGCTGGTCAAAGTGAGCGATGACCTGGGATGCTGGCCCAGAGAGGGCGCAAGAGCTGCCTTAGGATAAAGCCCAAGTTCCTGTGGGCCTCAGCCCTCTGTCCCTGCGCGGTCAGCCCTTGGGCTCCGCACCCTAAAGGAACAAACTCCCCGTCACTGGAACGTGTCTGAACAACGCAGTGTTCCTTCTTTCCCCTCCTCCTCCTGGAAGACAGGGGTGGTCTCCCAGTGGTCCCGGACCTCACGGCCATCACCCAAACTCGTTATCCAAGCAGCCAGCCAGCTGACGTTTCTAGAACACAAACAAGAACCTGCCATCTCCTTCCCCAAACACTCCTACATCCATAGACCTCATCGGGCATCTGACGCTGGACCACTGTGCTGGACATTTCCTCTCCACGGTCTGTGTCCACCGTCCTCCCTCCCCAGCCTTGGGTTCCAGGCTCCCTGCCCTCGTTTGGGCTCCACCAGGGGGGCTGGAAGTGGGTGATTCACTGCTCCTCCCCAGTCCCCACACCCCTGTCACTAATTGAAGGTTTACTACTAAAGCGATGTCACACGGTTGTCTCGGTGACCGAGGGTGGTAGGGACTTGTTGCCCTAGGGCACCCACTGGCCATCGCCCATGGCCCCACAGCCACAGACCAGCTGTCTGGGGAGGCCGGGCCAGTCTTGGGGGGTGGGAGCACACTCTTGTCCTGTGTCCCCACAGCCCAGCCCTGTCCTGCAGTGGCTTTCTCCTGACTTCCAACTGACCCTTCCATAGCAGAGTAGATGAGAAATGGTTGCCCATTGTAGGTGCTTTTAAGCCTCTTTTTAACAGACCTGTTACCTCTCAGATTTTCCACCAGAAGCCCTCATTACTTTTCGGCAATGCAATACAAATATTTTAGCAGACTAGACGTTAAATCGTTTCCCCCCCAAGAAAGATGCTCACTCCGGACCATGGCCTTCTGGGCCCGTGAGAGACCCCACGGGGCACACGGCCACGCTGTCCAGATGGATTTCACTTTTGCGAACACAGACAGTAATCCAGGGGGATTTACTTTTCGGGAATTACTTTTGGGAGAATGGTGTGAGTCACCAGGCAGGCTGTGGGTGTCAGCTTGAATGCAGGGCTTGGCAAAATCACCCGGGACTGGTTTCCCCGAGGGGGCCGTGACGGCTGCTGGGCATTGTGGGAACGGGAGCCAGGGGCCTCCAAGGCAGCCCGCTGAGTAAGCGGGGTCCGGTCTGCAGGACAGGGACTCACACAGATCATCTCCAACGCCGTGGGGTCGTTTCACGGAGCTGCAAGGGTGGGTGAGCGTTTGGGAGGCTGGCTGCACCCCCAGCTCGTCTGCGCGCCTTGGGTGTCCAGGCGGCGAAGGGGTCCTCTGCACAAAAGAAAGGCATGGCTCGGACAGCGATCCGGGAGGGTGGGTGGCTCTGTCCCTGCTTCTGACCCCCAGGGCCATCCTGTAAACCTGCAGGGGAAGCCATTCCTCACCTGGTTGGTGCCTCCGATCTTCGAAATCAAAGCCCGCCTGTCTCCCCACCGTGGGAAGGGCACCGACTTCCCTTGGATAGTAACAGCCCTTTGTTCTGTTTTGCTGCCACCCCCAGCCCCAGGGCCTCAACCAGGAGCCCACAAGCCAGGTTGTCAGTAGAGCCGGCCCCTTGCTCTCCCGGAGGCCACAAGGCACTCTGGAACATCAGGGGCCAATCCAGCCTTGCCTGAGGCTGGGGCAGCCTTGCTCAGAGGAGGCCCGGTCCCCTGGGGCCAGCTCCTAGCCCGGAGCCCCACAGCTGGAGGGTCTGACCCTGGTCGAGCATTGGAAACCACTGGGAAGCCCCGAGCCCCTCGCCCAGAGCTTCTGATCTGATTGACCTATTACGGGCCAGGCTGGCCAAGGGCGGAGGCTACCGTGGGGGAGATTCCCAAACAGGTCTGCACACGGGAACCCGGGGGGGACAGCAGTGATATGTGGGGCTCGTGGCCCTCCCAAACCTGAATGTCCCTGCCCCTCTGCCCCAGGGCCCCAGTGGGGCTGCTGGAGCCAGAGCTCGAGGGAGGGAGGGAGGGAAGGAGGGACTTTAGAACTTCCTAGATGTTTTGGGGACTTTAGCCTCGGCTCCTTTCTTACTGTCCCTGTGACTTCATTGCCCTGTGGGCCTGTAAGTTCTTCATAACTTGCGGGGGGGGGGGGGGGCAGGGGGTCACTCCTTTAGCGGCCCAAACACCACTCTGCCAGCCCCAAAGAAGCCCCAGGAAGGGGGACCCCAGCGTCTTTCCCTGAGGGGTCTGCCCAGCACACGGGGGACCCTCCGGCCCGCCCCAGCCTGAGGACACAGGGCTCGTGTGCCCCCACCGGGACCACTTTGGGAAACAGCTGGGCAGTGTCTTCTAAAGCTAACATACCGTATACAATCCCGCCCCAGGCGTGCACGGCTTACAACAGCCCAGACGGAAAACAGCCCGTCTACCGGCAGCCGAGCCGGTTATAAAAACAGTGGCATTTCCATGCGCTGGAAAAGACACAGCACAGAAAAGAACCCACTTGTGACACGCGCAACGTGGGTGGGTCCCCAAAACATCACACCAAGTGAAAGGAGCCAGGAGTAAGAGAATAGCACCGTGAGATCCTATTTACACGACCTTCTAGAACCTGCAGAACGACAGAAGGCGGTCGGCGGCTGTCTCTAAGAAAGTACCCACCGGTTTTCAGCATCGCGCGTTCCCACGGGCGGCAGCTGAGGGTCGCAGCGGCTCCTAGTCTCTGCCGGCCCGTGTCACCCCTGTCCTCGAGCGTAGCTAACCCCGGCTGTACAGAGCAGTGTCGCCCTGAGGTTCACGGGGATCTTTTTTTACAAATCTGCATCTAATTGTGGCCCTCCTTCATCAACACTCTCCAAAATCCTTCTGGCCAACTCGGGGACAATTTGAATAACGACAGCAAAAGTGACAGTAACTCAGTATGACGCATAAAATAGGAGTCACGAGTCCAGGGGCGCCTGGGGGGCTCCGTCGGTGGAGCGACGGACTTCGGCTCAGGTCACGATCTCGCGGTCCGTGAGTTCAAGCCCCGCGTCGGGCTCTGTGCTGATGGCTCGGAGCCTGGGGCCTGTTTCAGATTCTGTGTCTCCCTCTCTCTCTCTGCCCCTCCCCCGTTCATGCTCTGTCTCTCTCTGTCCCAAAAATAAGTAGACATTAAAAAAAAAAAAAGAGTCACGAGTCCCTACTTGCAGAGTCACGTCGAAGGGAAAGACTTCCTCCTGCAGAACGAAAAGTGGTAAAGACAGACGACGGGATAGACAACCGCCGTCTGACCAACGTCACTGTCTAGTTTCTTCCTGGCGAGAGTCATCAACGGATGCCAACACCGGTGGGCAAACTTACGATAAGAAGCAGGATGTTGACGTCGTCCCGAAGCACAGCGTCTCCCGCTCCCTGAGACTTGCTCGCGGAGAAACGGAAAACTACGATTCGCGCCTGACGCCTCCCTGCCCAAGCAGTCGGCAGGGACTGGACAGATCGACACCTGTGTCTGCTACGGTGCATGCCCACTTCTGTGATGCTTCTGATCGCAAGGACGCGCCCGAAAGAGGAAACAATCCAGGGCTTGCCGGGAAATGACCTCTTCAGAACCGTCAAGGTCACAAAGACAGAAAGCAAGAAAGGAACGGAACCAAAGTGAGCCGGAGAGGCGTGCAGTTAAGGCAACAAGTGGCCTCAGGGCGTCCGGGGCCATAAGAGCCTCTCCTTGGACATCGCGGTGACAGCGGCTGTGGGGCCATGGTGAATTAGCCTTCCTTGTGCAGTGAGCAACCTACATACCTGTACGTGGCCACCCTGCCCAGTTCAGCAGCCCAGGAAGGGAGAGGAACTCTGATCCTGCCCTTCTACCGCTGGAAGCTCGTCGGCAGCTTCTCACTGCATTCCGATGTGCCTGGATATGCCCGGCTCCGAGCTTCCCCAGCCTTAGCCACGCTGTATTGGCCAATGTCACCTCACCGATTCCCCATCCGTGGGGCTCTTGCAGAGCAGGGCTGGACTCTTACTTTTGCTGCATTGCCAGGCTGCGGCACCCGGGAGGCACCAAGCAACGCTTCCTGAGTCCATTCTCACTTTCTGCTAGTAACTGCTGGGTTCCCAGGGACAGCCTCCACTCGATGGGGCATCAGGGAATCACGCACACAGACGAGTGCCATCCGTGCCGGGAAGGAAGGTGCCGGGCTGCAGGGAAGCCTTCGCCCAGGACAAACCACTGAACTGAGGAGACACTGGAGCCATGTCTCTGCTCCTTAGGGAGTGCCTGGTGCCGCCTCAGGGCTCCCTGCCACCACCCCCCCCACACACACACACACCCAGCGCTTTGTGCACAGGCCAGGGAAGTCATGGGGATCCCGCCCAGCCGTTTCTGAGACCCCACGTCCACGGGCCAGCACCCAAGCCCCCCATTCCCCCTGGCCCCTGGCCGCCACCACCCTACATTCGGGCTCTAAGACGTCCCTGAACATGACGGGCTGCTCACTTGAATGAGTTCCCTGGCTCTGCCGTGCCCAGCCCGGGGCTCCTGGGTGGAGGTGGGGAATGTCCCCTCGGAGCCCACGTGCCCCCTTCCCCGCGGCCCTGCACGGAGCGCGGAGGGGAGGGTTTTCATTCCAGATCCCAGCTGAGGGCAAAGGGGGAGCTGACACCTGCTGGGCATGTCCTTGCAGGACTCCTGACTGCTGTCCATCAACCCAGCCTCGGGGGTCACTTTGGGGGAGAGTGTAAGGCACTGGGCCGCGTGAGCTTGCCCCGGCCCGGCCCCCCAGGACACACGGGTCGAGCCTCGGGAACTTTGATTTTTTTTTTTTAATTGTTTATTTATTTCTGAGACAGAGAGAGACAGAGCATGAACAGGGGAGGGTCAGAGAGAGGGAGACACAGAATCTGAAGCAGGCTCCAGGCTCCGAGCTGTCAGCCCAGAGCCCGACGCGGGGCTCGAACTCACGGACCGTGAGATCGTGACCTGGCTGAAGTCGGACGCTTAACTGACTGAGCCACCCAGGCGCCCCCAAAATATATAAATTTTAAATCTGACATTTCCCATGCTGCCCGGACCCCCTGTGGGCCGAGCCACAGCCCGAGGGACACTCCCGGCCCGCGGTCACCCCCTGCCCAGAGGCGACCCACGAGCAGTGGCCTCTGTGCATCAGTGTAGAGACCGGGCCTCTCGCCTCCACTGGGCCAATCCCTGCTGCATTCACAGCACAGCCCCACCACCCGGCCTCGGGAGCCTGTCCCAGAACCCCCCGCACATCCTTCTCCTGTCCCGGAGCTCGTCGGGTCAGAGGCGTCGGCCTGCCGCTGGCCTTTGTCCCTTTCCCTTTGCTCAGTATGTTTTTCCTGCCCGGAAGTGGGGGGGACCCAACCTGGCCCTGAGCCCCCCGGTGCCAGCGGGCCCTCTGAGGAGAGGACAGGAGAAAACCCGCCAACACCGCCCGGTCAAGGTCTTCATCCACTTTATTTTCTGCCAAGAACCAGAGCGAGAACATCATTTTTCTCTCGAACCCAGAATTGGAAACTATCCTGCTCTGCCTTGAATGAATCGGAGGTGACGTGTCCTGGTTTCCCACTTAGAATGCACACCGGGTCCTGTGGAATAATTGCGTCCCGGGAGGCTTACCTTGTGCCCTCACTTAGGCCGTCACCGTATAAATAGGCGGTCTTAGAGTCGCGCTGGCCTCTGCGATGGTGATTAGCAAACGGGGTAAAATTCATGCCCGGACCATCCTAAGCACCTGACGCCCAAGCAATAAAACTGAAAGAAGCCACTAAAAGCCATTTCTTAGGTAAAAGACTTTTACGGTTGTTTGGAAGAAACAGAATTTCCAAAGACGGGACCAGGCGGGCTCTGGGTGGAGCGCGTACAGCCTCACCTGCGGACGTGAGCATTCACCCCCTGCGTTAAATGTCCTAAGTTCTGCACGCGTGAGAGCAAAATTGCTCACGACTTAAAGATGAAACAAGTGTGGAAGAACTTGGCAGGAATAACCCAAGCCGCCGCAGCCCAAGCGTCTGAGTCTGTCACCCGGAGGCGGACGCACCTTGACCCGCTCTGGGGGGCGCAAGGGCAGACCTCCTTCCCTCCCAGTGACCCTGCTGCTGGTCCTCGAGGCTCTTTTGCTTTGATGAGCCAAGAATAGTCTTTGTAGAGACCCGCCTGTAGGAACCGTGTGAGCCCGACCTCGGGCCAGAGTGTCAAAGTGGGGCCGATGCATTTTCCGTTTCACGCAGGGCAGGGACACAGCAGCACTCAGGCCCACCACCTGGGTCTACGCCTGCATCCCCAGGGCCTCCGGGGACTGTCAAATGTCCTTGAGTTGGGGCGGGGGGGGGGGGTGCCTCCTTCCGCATGAGTTCCTTTATGAGACCATCATTAACTCTTGAAAGGAAAACAGCTGTGAATAAAGGACCCCGGCTTCTCTACCAGCACTGACCCTGGTCTCCGGGGTCCCCAGCCATCTCCCTGGAGGTGTATGGAGACTAACAAGAAGCTTCCTAGAGATTCTCTGCTCCCTTCACAGAAGGGCAAACGGAGGACCAGGGGAGAGCGGTGACGCGCGTGGGCCCCAGGGCCTGACCAGACGCCCCGCCACCGCTGTCCCCGTTCCCACCGTGGCCCACCTACAGGAGAGCACAGCTACTGACTGTCCTTCCAGAAGCACTGGGCCAGGGCTGAGTGGAGCTGCCAGCGGCCCCTCCTCCCCTGGGGCGACAATGGGAGGGGGCCTGCTATTGCAAGAACGCTGGGGAGGCAGCCCGTGGGCTGATACTGGGGGACCCAAACCTGCACAGTCAGGAGCCTGTCTAGAGGGGTAACTCGAGTGCCCAATACCGAAGCCCACACCTCTCACGACAGGAGAGTTCTGGTAAACACAGACGTCTCTCTTCTCATTCCTCCCATGGAGACCTGACGATTTGCAAGAGGTTAAGCGTCCCAAAGTTAAGAACGTGTGTGTGCGTGCATGTTTGTGCATGTGTGTGCACGTGTGTGAGCATGCATGTATGTGCATGTGTGCATGCCTTGTGTGCATGTGTGCGTGCGTGTGCATGCCTTATGTACATGTGTGTGTGCGTGTCCGTGCCTCGTGTGCATGTGTGTGTGCATGTGCATGCCTCATGCGTGTGTGTGTGCGTGCCTCGTGTGCATGTGTGTGCATGCCTCACGTGCATGTGTGTGTGCGTGCCTTGTGTGCATGTGTGTGCGTGTGCATGCCTTGTGTGCATGTCTGTGCGTGTGCATGCCTCGTGTGCATGTGTGTGCGTGTGCATGCCTCGTGTACGTGTCTGTGCATGCCTCATGTGCATGTGTGTGCATGCCTCATGTGCATGTGTGTGCGTGTGCATGCCTTGTGTGCATGTGTGTGCATGCCTCGTGTGCATGTGTGTGCATGTGCATACCTCGTGTGCATGTCTGTGCGTGTGCATGCCTCGTGTACGTGTGTGTGTGCATGTGCATGCCTCATGTGCATGTGTGTGTGCATGCCTCATGTGCGTGTGCATGCCTCGTGTGCATGTGGGTGCATGTGCATGCCTCGTGTACATGTGTGTATGCATGACTCATGTGCATGTGTGTGCATGTCTCGTGTGCATCTGTGTGCACATGCATGTGTATGCACGTATGTGTGCCTGTGTGCATGCCTCTGTGTGTGTGCGTATGTGTGCGGATCCATGTTTCTGAAGGTCATGCCTTTGGACAGAAGTGCAGAAAGTACTTTCCCTTTCAAGAGGCCGCTTCTTCCCCAACATACGCTTCAGCCTCTCGTTTCCATAGAAGGCCTTGACTCACGCCCCCCCTCCCCATGTCGTAAACAGTTCTCTTATTTTGAAATGTAGCTATTAAACTGGTGAACCCCTAGGAAATCTTACCCTGGTAAGAGCTACCCTAGGCCTCATCCCAAAGGCAGAACCCAGTCAGGAAGTGATAGATTTGGCTGCACACACATTTAAAAATCTATGCATCACAAACAAAAAGTGAATTCCAAAGGTAAAAAGACAAACTGAAAAACCGATGTGATGCACACTAGCACAGGGTAGACACGGGCTGAAACCCTTATTGTAAAAGAGCTCTAGAAGAAGAAAGAGACACACAGCCCAAACAAAACAAAAATGTGCAAGAGCACACACAGGCAACATTCTACACGGCCAATAACAGCGTCAAAAGATGCTCAGCGTCGCCAGCAAAGAAATCAAAATGAAAGCAACAAAAGACCTGTTCCCCAAGCCTGCCCGAGAGGAAACGGAATGGGCAGGGTGGCCAGCGGCCAGCAGGACAGAGGGCCCTGCCCCCCCCCCCCCATGGCGGACACGGCATCGCTGATGCCTCTGGAACGCATCCGGCCAAGATGCGAGGTAGTCTTTGTCCCAGCCCAGAGGCGTCTGTTCTAGGAAACCACCCCGAGTAGATACTCAGGCCACTTCCTACACAGCAGCCCCCCCCAGCTCAGCTACCCCGCGGTCGCCAGGGTCCAGGAGCAGATGACCCTCCTTCTGATGGGTCCTCAGGTCACCAGCAGCCTCCCGCTGCACCACATGCCTGGGCCACTCGCCTCCTTCATCCAACCCTCTGACATCACAAGAAGGGTGAGCACAGGGCAGGAAGATACTTTGACGGACACCACAGCCCCGTGACTTCACTCCAGGATATTGCTACCACGGCTCTAGCTTATTATTAGTTATTATTGTTACTCTCTTTTTGCGCCTAGTTCTTAAGCTAAATTGGTCACAGGTATGTTCGTATAAGAGAAAACACAGTCTGTGTAGGGATCAGTACCACCCCTGGTTTCAGGCATCCACCGGGTCTCTGAACGGACTCCCCACGGATAAGGGGTGGGGGACCATTCTGTCACCAAAGATGTTCATCACGGCACATATTTAAAAACCGTGAAGAGGGGCGCCTGGGTGGCTCAGTCGGGGGAGCATGTGTCTCTCGATCAAGGGGTCGTGGGTTCGAGCCCCATGTCAGGTGTAGACATTACTAAAAAAATAAACTTAGAAAAGAAAAAGTGTGACTTAATAATGTATATTTAAGTCTATACCTTCAAATTTAAAATACACATTCTTGGGGTGCCTGGGTGACTCGGTTGAGCATCCGACTTCGGCTCAGGTCATGATCTCACAGTTCGTGAGCTGGAGCCCCGCGTCGGGCTCTGTGCTGACAGCTCGGAGCTTGGAGCGTGCTTCCGATTCCGTGTCTCCTTCTCTCTCTGCCCCTCTCCCGCTCATGCTCTGTCTCTGTCTCTCAGAAATGAATAAACGTTAAAAACTTTTAAAAAAAAGAAAAAGAAAAAAGTTTATTAAAACAACTCACCAAAACATTAAACAATGTTTTAATGGGTTTCTTGACACTTGGTCCCCGAATTCCCCAGACTGGAAAGACTAGAAATGCCCCCCCCCCTTCCCGTCAACCCCCTGGAACTTACTAGACAGAAAACGATCCCCAGTTCACCCCAGAGGCAAGGAGTGCCCCAGGGAGGACCTGCACACAGATGGTAACTGTGTCTTCCTTCCCTTCCTGGGGCTCCACCCGCCCCCCTCCCCGGCCTCACCTGAGCAGCACCTGGAACACCAATGGCCTTGAGCAAGGACTCAAACATCAGCCCAAACCGCAGGGGTACAAGGTCCCATGGCCCGTGCAGAATGCAGAAACAGAACTTGACTTAACTGTGGGGCTCTTGGGGCTGGCTCCCCTCCCCTCCCCCAACAGGCCACCAGGGACACCTTTTACCCCGTGTGTGTGTGTGTGTGTGTGTGTGTGTGTGTGTGTGTGTGTGAGCACGCGCAGGAGGAACGGGGCTGCTGGTGTCCACTCCACCCCCCACCCCACCCCACAGAACCCCAACCCGGGAGGCCAGGCCCAGGGCCCAAACTCCCAGGCGCCCAGACCTGAGTGACTGAGCCACGCGTGCCTGGTGGACTCCTGTCTGCCTCTCCTCGGCCTCCTGGGGCTCCTGATCTGTTAGCTGGGGGGTAGGAGTAAGCGCGCACTGCACTGCGAGGAGGCCACGGCCCAAACTAAAGGCACAGGCAGCTGGCGGCCTGGGCAGCTTTCCCGGAGAGGAAGCCGGCCCTGGGGCCGGGGGGCCGGACGTCGGGCTCAACCGTCGCGCGCGGGAAGACGACGAGGACCGCGCCGCGGACCGGGCGCCAGGGACACGATGGACGCTCGTGGAGGAACTTCCAGCAACGCTGCAGCCGGTCACCACGGCACCGACGTCAGGACGGAGAAGCCAGCGAGCGCCGGCCTCCGGCCCGCCCCTTCGGCTGCCAACCTTCCAGCGTTTACGGAGCGCGCGCCCCCCGCGCCGGCACCCCGGGGACAGGGCGGCCCCCAGCGCCGGCCCCGCCTCCGGCAGGGCGGGCGTGGGGGGGGGGGGGTCACACGTCAGCCACCCCGAATTCCCCGGCGCGGGGGGCGCCCCGGGCCGGAGCGAGCCTGGGCGCGCGGGGCGGGGCGCGGGCGGCGCGGCCGGACGCCGGGCGGGGGGGCGCGGGAGTGGGGGTGGGGGCGCCCCGCAGCCGGCCGGCAGGTGGGCGCGCGCTAGCGGGCGGGGGTCCGGCGGGCCGCGCGCCTCCCCCGGAACTCGGCCGTGCCATTCCCATGATGCCCAGCCACCGGGCACGGCTTCCGGAGCGCGGCCGCCGGTAGGTCCGGGGAGGGGGCGCTGCCGCCGCCCGCGCCCGCCCCGCCCCGCCCCGCCCCCGGCGCGCCCGCCCCCCGGCCCCGCGCGGGCACGCCGCCTCCCCCGCCCTGCCCTCCAGTCCCCTCCCCTCCCCTTCCCTCCCCTCCCCTCTCCTCCCTCGCTCCCCGGGGCGCGCGCGCGCGGGCGCGCGGGCGGCGGGCCGGGGGGTGGTGAGGCCGGGGCGGGGCGAGCGCGGCCGGGCCGGGGGGTTGGGGGGGGGTGGGGAGGGGGGTCGGACGCCGGGCTGCCGCCTGGCCTGGGTCGGAGAGCGCGTCCCCGAGGCGGCCGGGCGGCCCTCGGAGCCGGCGGCGCGCGGCGGGCGGGCCCAGGTGCGCGCAGGTGAGGCCCCGCGGCGGGCGCTTCCGGCCTGGCTCCCCGCCCCGAGCACGGCCGCGGGCCCGGCCCTCGGGCGGAAAGGCGACCCCGCCCCGCGCCCCGCGCCCGGCCGCGGCTTCCGGGAGGGTCGCGGGGCCTCGGCGGGGCCTCGGGCCGCCAGCGCATCCCCGGCGCAGACCTGGGCGGAGGCCGGCCCCGCCCCGCGGGAGGTGCCCGCGCTCCCCTGGCCGAGCGCCCCGGGGCCGGGCCCGCTGGGAGGGTCTCGGGGCCGCTGCGCCCCGGGACACAGGCGGTGGCCCGGCGGCTTCGCGGGAGAAGAGGTCGTGGCGACCCTGTGGACCCTCCTCTCCTGGCAGGCCCACGCCCACTTGCCCCCCCCCCAGGCCCTCCTTCTGGGCCTGGTACCCTGACCCTCACCTTCCTCCCCCACGAGGGGAAGCTGGCCACCTGAGCGCAAAGGACAGGAGCTGAACCACCTTTCGGTGAGCCGAGAAATGTGCTTGGGGGCATTTGGTGCAGGGAGCCAGACTGTTCAGGGGATAAGCCAGGTTCTGTTCTCCGCGCCCCCACTGGGGTCTGGCATCCACACTGAGATGCCCGGGTGCCCCCCCCCCCAAACGCGCTTCCAGCTTTGGCACCGCGTGGCTTTGGGGTGCAGGGCTGGGTGGCCCCACTGGCCACCCTCCAGGCCTGGTTTGGGGCTCTCGGGGTACAGGGTGGCTATTTGACAAAGCTTCGGCTCACAGTTCTCTCCAAGTATAGTTTCGGGGAGTTTTTCTGAATGATTCATCTTATGTAGTTGATTGTTTTAAATACGCAAGCTGTCGCTGGAGATTCCCTGTGAGTTTTTTCCCTCATTCTCGCACTAGGTGATTTGACAGTTCAGAAACCTCCTCACTGGGAGTCTGAGCTCTCTACAGCCATGCAACCACGGGAACGCGGTGAACACGGGGAGACCAGTGTCTGTCCTTCCCCCGGCTATGCTACGTGGTATGGAAATCACTGCAGCCCAGTGCCTTTGGGTGCGTCGCTGCGCCCGCTTTTAAAAATTTAAGTAGTTAACATTCTTGATATAGACTCTTCACGGCCCGAGGCTGACGCGAACATCTCATGATCTCTCGTCATTTTGCTGAGGCAGCTGGAATAACCCCCACTGCAAGGTGGGCACAGGCCCCCCTAGCCAGTGAAAGAGCCCTCTCCCCACCCTGTCGTCCCCACTGGTCTGTGACCCCGGGAGCCTTCCGGGAGGGTGATGTTACGAGAGAGATTTGGGGCCGCCGTGGGATGCCAGGGTCTGAGAACTGGCAGATAGGTTCACATACTTCCTCTGGTACCAGATCTGTAGCCCAGGACAGTTGCGAATTAGCTGTGATTAACTGTCTTTGGTCTCAGGGTTAAGTTTTTCCAAAATTCAATTTCAAGCCCTTAAATTAATGCTCTTTCTAAAAAAAAAAAAAAAAAAAAAAAAAAAATCTGTACTAGCTGAAGTTTCGGCATCTGAATTAGACGTTTCTGATTTTCTTTACCCTGTGGCAGTCAAAAGTCTATTTTAAAAGTCGGTAAAGGAACGGGAAGGGGGGGAGGGGGGGAAGACCTAATCCCTGAAATGCTTTACAAACATCGGCTCCTGTGTTATCCCACCGAACCTGGCCTTGAGAATTTCAAGTGATTGCAATAAATGCTTTTACGTTATAGCTTCACTCTGGGGACACACGAATCCGTGATCGTGAACGGCTTGCTTCCGAAGCTCTTGTGCCCTCTGGTTAAGTTGCACCTGTTTGGGCAAGTCTGTGCCTAGGTTGCCGGCCACGCTTTTCTTGGAAAGGACTGTGGTGTGTAAATACAAGATGATGTGCTCGTCGGGACGGAGGCTCCTGGTAGAGAAGGGTCCATGTTAAAAGCAAAGCAGATACACAGGCCGGTTCCGGTCTGTCCACTGGGGTTCAAAGGGGGTGACAGCCGTGCCCAGCACTATCCTGGGGCGGAACTCAGTTTCCCTGCTGCTGTAAATGCTGCAAAGCTGTCTTGCATCACAGATGTTTTGCATTCTAATTTGGGGGGGGGGGTCAGAAATCAGGGATCAGAAAAACAGGTTAGGAATGACCAGTAAGGTGACGTGTCTTGTATTTTCTAAGCGACTCTCTACGGTGCCCGTCACATCCCCCTCTGCAGCGGTCCCTGACCTTTAGCGGAAGGGCGCTTTGCAGACAGGTCCTCAGAACCGTTCCCAGGACCAGCCCAGCGGTTCCGCTGACACAGCCACCCTCGGTCCGAGATGCGGGAACCGGAGTAACCACGCAGGATGAGAAAGGGCGCGTGACAGCGTGTGGGACTGCTTCTCTGCCGATTAGCAGAGAATGATTTCAGCCCATGAGGCTGCCTGGCAGTTTTTAAACAAAAAGGTTGTAGGCTCTGTGGCTCTCTAAAGACTGTCTGGGGAATTCGTTTTTTCATTGCTCACGGCACATAACTTTTTATTTCAGGGGCTTGTTTTCCACATCGAGAAGGAAACTATCCGCGAAGTCACCCTGAGCTTACACTCACACAGTCATTCTTTTTAACCTGCGGAGACGCATACGCACACCTGATCCCGTCGGCACCTGTTGACAGCCTTTTGCGGCAAATAACACCTCGCTTCCCGCGCAGAGAAGACGGAAGGCCGAAGCAGGAACGCGGGACGGGGAAGAGACGCTTGCGGGGGGCCTTGGTGTGAGCCCGGTGCCCATGGCTCGGGGGCGGGTCCTTCCTCGCCTCCCCCTGCAGCTGTGCGGACCGAGGCCCGGGAAGCATGAGTGACCTCCCCCCCGCGCCCCCGGCTCACCCGGCACCGGATTCTGAGCCGCCTCTCTGGACTCCAGCCTGGCGTGCCGTTTCTCCGTGGCCGCGTGCGCCAGCAGAGTTGCGGTGACCCCCCTCTTTCCTCCCAGGATGTGAAACGGGCAGAGAAATAAAGAGTCGCCTTTCCGCACGTCCCTCCCCGCCTGCTAGAATGTTTCTCATGAACGCCCCTCCTGTGGTTGCTCTCCAGTCGAAATGGGAGGCCTTTGGCACGCCCGGGGGCTTTAGGTTTCCCGGGGGCTTCGCAGAGCCGCACGAGGGCGTCGCGAGGGCTTCGGTGAGTGCCCGAGTGCAGATGGTCATTAGCACGCTGCAGAGCCACGAGGCCGCTCTGGGCATGAGCAATGAGCTTGCCCTGCAGAGAAGCCAGAGGGCAGAGAGAGGCCGGGACGCCAGGCTGGCCGCCAACCCTGCGTTTGCCGCCTGTGGGCTTGCTGCCGATTTTGCCCCCTCCAGGGAGGAGGAAGCTGCAGCCTTTGGCCCCCTGGTGCTGGATTCGGACAGCGACGATTCCGTGGACCGGGACATCGAAGAAGCCATCCAGGAGTACCTGAAGGCCAAGGGCGGGGCTGCCCAGCCGTCCGGGGCCGCGGATGGGGGGAGGCGGTGCAGACCAGAGGTTCCCCGGAGTAGCGCCCCGACGGCCCCGTGTCCCCCGAAGCTGGCACCCAGCTCAGGGGGCGCCCCTGGCAGCCGCGTGCGAGCCGGCCGGGACCAGGGCTCCGCCTCCCCGGCGAGCGTTAGCAGCGATGACTCCTTCGAGCAGAGCATCCAGGCAGAGATAGAGCAGTTTCTGAACGAGAAGAGACAACACGAGACCCCAAGAGGTGACGTTTCCGTGGACACGAAACCAGACCCCGGCGATAATCCGGCCAGACCGGCGTTTAGGTCCAGCAAAGAGCTGGCGGTCAGGGCACACCATGCACCGGGTGTGACCGGAGCCTGCAGGGAGTTTGTCTTCCGGAAACCCCCCAGGCTGTCGAGGGTGAGCACGCGGCCCCGAGGCCTCAGGTCTAAGGCGGATGTGGAGCCTGCAGAAGCGGCCCAGAATAAAGGTACCATCAGGAGGAGCACGGGCCCCGGAAGGAGGGCGAAGCGACCCAAGAGCACGGCCCCGGTGCCCGAGGCGTCCGGCTCCAGCAGTGACGATGGCATCGAGGAGGCCATCCAGCTGTACCAGCTGGAGAAAAGGAAGGAGGCGAGCGGAGACCCGCCGCAGAGAGCACCCTTCGCGGAGGGGAGGGGGCCCGACCCTCCCCCACGCGGCACAAGCCACTCCACAAAAAGTGCCTTGCCCGAAACCCACAGGAAAACACCAAGCAGGAAGAAGCCGGTGGCCCCGAAGGCCGTGGACCTCCGCCCAGGTGGCCCTGCCCCTGACCCCCCCTCCAGGCCCCCCAGGGAACCCAGAGCTGCCGAAGACGAGCTTGCCAAACGGCCGCCGTGCGGGGCAGAAACATCCGCCGAGCTGATGTGCGCGGAAGCGATCCTGGACATTTCCAAAACGATCCTGCCAGCCCCCGTGGGGGGCAGCGAGAGCCCCCCGCCTGCCAGCCCTCTCTCCTACCCCCTAGCCCTGCCTGCCCGCTCCGACGGGGACAGCAGCTCCGTGGACAGCAGTGACAGCATCGAGCAAGAGATCCGGACGTTCCTGGCTCTGAAGGCTCAGTCGGGGGGTTGGCTGGCCACAACGGAGAGCCGCCCACAGTCCACACAGAGCCCACCGCCGTCGCCTGGCCCCGGGGTCCCTGTCTCCAAGACGCCGGGCCCGTCGCTGAGCTGCAGCAGGAAACGCAGGGGAGGCAGCAACGCTGTGCGGCCGTCCACACCCAAGAAAACCAGAGAGATGGTGCAGGAGGGGGCCCAGGCCGCAGACCACGGCCCCGGGAACGTGCAGCCCGGCCGGGCCCCCAGGACGGAGGGCGAGACCAGGGGCCAGCCCCTCTCCTGCAGGCCGCTGGAGCTGGGCGAGCAGCACAGTGGCCCGGACCCGAGGGGCGGTGTGTGGCCCGGCCACGGGAAGGCGGCCGCGGGGAGGAGCACCGGGGGGAAGGGGAGCTCGGAGGACAAGAGCAGCTCACTGGACAGCGACGAGGACCTGGACACCGCCATCAAGGACCTGCTTCGGTCCAGGCGCAGGCTCAGGAGGAGGTGGAAGGACCCCAGGGCCGCGTGCAAGAGGAAGGTCCGGTTCAGCACCACCGAGACCCAGTGCGTGGATAAACTCGGGGGCTGCCAGGACTGGAAAGACAGGAGCCCCCCTCTGCTGAAGAGTTGCCTCTCCAAACCCAAAAAAGACAGCAGAGAGAATCAGGTGAAGACAACTTTGAGCGTCTCCTGCAGGGAGACGGAGAGAACGCGGGCCGACAGCACGGGGGCCGCGGACGCGCCCCCGGTCCTCCAGTCAAGGAGAAAAGCGCCCGAAGGGAACTCGTTCTGCGGGGACGCAGAAGCCTGTGAACTTCAAGGTGCAGGCCCCAGCCCCGGGCCCCCGCCCGATGACAGCAGCTCCGTGGACAGCGATGACAGCATCGAGCTGGAGATTAGAAGGTTTTTGGCGGAAAAGGCCAAGGAGTCTGGGAGCGGTTCAGAGGCCCTAGGAGGGGGCCCCGCCGCCCCGGGCACACGGAGCATGCCCAGGCCCGAGCTGCCGTGCCAGAAGGTGTCCACTCCCGCCCCGGCCCTTCAGCCCGGTGTGTGCACACAGAGCCAGCGGGGCAGGGGTGGCCCTGGGGGCACGGGGAGGGCCTTCCTTCCAGGCGGGAGGAGCGGCCCCCTGGCGGAGCAGGCCTGCCTCCCTGCGGCCCTGGCCAGGCGCACCGGCACGGCCGGGGCCCTGTCCGCCAGAGGGTCGGCTGCCGGTCGGAGACTCGTTTGCACTCACAGAGATCAGAGCCCGCGAGGGGCCGGGGGTGCCAGAGAGCGTGCTCTTGGCCCGCCGCCCGCTCACGTCGAAGCTGGCGTCCGGACGGAAAGCCCCGGTGCGGCCTTTGCTGTGACCACACGGGGCCGGAGCCCGCGGACTCGCAAGCCGGGAGCAGATGGCCTGGGGGGCCCCCAGACCGGCCTCGCCCTCCCGTGGGCCGACTTCGCCCACCAGAGTCGGCTGCAGAGCGCGTGGGCGCTGAGCCCAGAGGGCAGAGAGGCCGTGTGGAGAGGGGGCCTTGGGGGCCAGAGAGACCAGGGGCCGGAGGACCAGGACCCCAAGAAAGGCCTGCCCTTCGCGGGCTTCTCCTCACTGCTGTCCACACAGTTATTCCACTTCGGGAAGAGTGTCTCCTGGGGGGGGAAGCAGGCGGGAGTCTTTAGCCCACCCCTGAGTCTGCCCCTGCAGGGCCCGTCCTTCTCGGCCTTCAGAGACACGCCGGCTGGCCGCAGCCCCGTGTCCGGAGGCTCGCACCTGCTCACGAAGAAGGAAGGCGGACGCTGGCCCAGCCGGAAGTCACAGGCTGCGTGCACCCTGCACGCCAGGAGGAACTCGGGCTCTGAGGACGATGGTTTGGACCTGAGGTACAGGCGGAGGGCCGTCGGTGGAGAGGACAAGGCCCGGGAGGCCGTGGGCAGTGACTCGAGCGAGCTCAGCGACACGTCCGTGGAGGAGGGCGGCGGCCCGGCGGCCGAGGGCAAAGCCCTCCAGCCCTGAGGACGCGTGCTGGCTCTGTGTCCTTGTGGGAAGCGCGTCTGTGTGCGTCCGCTGCTCGCGAGCCTGGGCCCGGAACGGGAAGGCCCCCTGCGCAGCCCCGTAGACGGGTAGGCCCGCCGGGAGCGGTGGTGTTATTTAACAGATGTGTCCTGGAAAATAGCGTTTTTGTAGCCTTTTTGTAAATTATTTAAAGTGCTGTAAAAAGTATTTTTGGAAAATGCTGTTATTTGGTTTTGTAGGGCATTCCTAACTGCCGCTTTCTGTGGTCTGCGTGCGAGGCTTAGATTAGCGGCCACTTGGCTTGGCCGTCACAGCCAGGGCTCAGGTGACCCTGACCGCCAGTGTAGCCGCCGGAAGGGTCTGGCCGTGCCTGGGAAGGCAGCAATGGACGCCCGCCCTGAGCATCCCAGAAGCGCCTCCGGAGGCCTCCATCAGGAAGCTACTGGACAGCTCTTGTGACCTGAAGGCCGCCGGTCCCGCGAGGCCAGGGCGAGTCCTCTGAGCGCTGCGGTCGCCGCCTCCGCGGGAGAACATTTCAAAGCACAACGGCCAGCGGGCGGACGGACCGGCACCCGAGCCTGTGTTGTTTAACGTCCAGCCCCGTTCAATTCCTGTGTGATTCTAACAGCCCAATAAAGCCCTTTTCGTATGGGAGCCACTATTCCTCGTCGTCGTCAGTCACGGTCTAGGAAGGTGACGTCACTTGAGAGTGCCCTCCTCCCCGTCGGCACTCGGGAACACACGAGGCCGGGGCCGCTTTCCTTGTTGTGGTGCCCAGACGTCTGGAGAGCCCAGGATGAGGCCCAGCACCCTCCAGGGACCGGGGCCTCGCCAGGCGTGCCCACACACTCACTCACACTCACACACACTCACGCACTCAGCAGGTGCGCCAGGCGGCTTCCCCAGGGCCCGCCTCCCCGAGGCACGATGGGCCGTTGCCTGCGCTGTTGCGAGGGGGGGTGGGCAGGGCCCCCGGCCTCGCGGTGGGTCTGAGCTGCGCCACAAGCCACAGCGCCTTGCGGAGGCGGGGAGAGTGTGGCTTTCCGTGCCTTCTGCTCAGAGGCTGCCGGGGAGACAGGAGGGGCTGCTGTCGCGTGGGGTGGACGCTCAGCGGTCACGACGTTGATTGTCTGCGGCCCTGAGTTTTACGACTCACTGTTGCATTCAGCTGACGGACCTGGACAAGGTTTGCTTTGCAGCTGAGTTTAGTATTCAGACGTGCAAGTGAATTTTCTACAGGCTGTGTTCACCCTGGGGTTTAGCAACGGCCCCTTCTGCACCCATAGGCCAGGGAGCACCCGTGGGCCCTCAGCCTGCAGCCCGCCCTCCGGCCCGCCCGACACCTGCAGGGGTCCGTCCGCCAGCCCCGTGGCCGGCTCTTAACTTGCTTTGGTGCCCCCCCCCGGAGAAACAGTTCGTGTGATCCATGCTTTACATTTAATTTTGAAGAAGTGCTTTTAACACTTGGAAACGAAAATCAGCTTGTTTTGTATATAGGAACTGGGTTTTTTTTTAATGCAAATGAGCCCAGCCCTGCTTGTAAATCTGCTTCAGCAGCTCATCTTACCCAGAGTGGCCTTTGTGGGACGGGATGGTGACTAGAGGACCCTCCTGTGCACTTAGCTCTGAGTACCCCCTGCCCCTGCTGCTTGCTCACTGTCTCCTCCAGGCCCAGCACCCTTCACGCATGCCTCCTTCCTGCCCCCGGGTTCCCGCGGCCTCTGCGACACTGACCCCCATTCTGCGTGGGGCACCGCTGTTCACACACGCCTTGTTCTCACACACACCAGGCACAAGCCTGCTTGGGCTGGTCCCTCCCAGGGACCCCGTGCCCTAGGTCAACTCTGGCGCACGCTGGGGCCCAGGCCAGAGGTTCCCCCCGCACCATCTCTAGGGAGGGGGCCGTGGTGCGGTGAGTGTGCGGGACCTGACGCCACAGCCGTGAGTAGCAGTGTCCGGGGAGCTGCCGCATGGGGTGCCGAATGTGCACCCACCTCTGCGGGCAGGGGGACCGTGTGTTCCCAAATCAAGCCTCGCTTCCGGGGGAAGGAGGGGTCTGTGCGCCTGGGGCCAAAGGTTCATTCGTTTAATGCAAAGAAGGAGAGAAGCCTAATGGGCACAGTGGGAAGAAAGGTAGGGAGGGGAGGGAGGGAGGGTCCCGGGGGTTCAGACGTGAGGTCCATCTGGAGAGGGAGGGTCTCCTACAGCCAAGGCTCACTCCCTCCTTTTATGGCTCAACATCTGAATTCTCGGCAGGTTTCTGGAGCTGACACACACTCGCCTCGGGAAATCGGGCCCTAAGTTTAAGTTCTAGCGCCTTCTCTGCTCATATAAAAAGATGAAAAGTATTGCCCCCTTGCTCCCCGCCCCTGCCGCCCTCCGAACTAATTTCAGGGCCTGTTTAAGGGACCCACCATCCACTCTGCGAGCCACCACCGGGTTCGCTCCAGGCAAGGCGGACCGGGAGTGGGAAATAGTCTGTTATTTGGAGAGTCTTTGGGGTTTCTGCCATTCTGTGCCCTGGACAGACGTTCCGCCCAGCGTGGACGCATTTCCTGTGTGTTTGGAACCCTGTGTTCTCACCGACTGCAACCGAGAGACAGCTACTGACGCACATGGAAATACGTGTTCAGCGTGCGAAGCCGCTGCCCTTCACCCCACCCGGCAGGCAAGCCGCGGGGGCCTAGTGACGCCCCGGTTCTCTGCGTCGCGTCTCATGGTGGAAGGAAACAGCCCGACCCGGCCAGGCCTCCTCGTGGGTCAAGACAGGCTTTCCTGACATCACAGTCAGGAAACACAGAAATGCCGTGCTGGCCTCTTCCCTAACTGTTGTGACGCGGAGTGAGGACTTTGAGAGACGTCAGGATCGCGGCCAGGGAGGGACGGGGTCCTTCCCGTGATTCGGGCACCCGGCCCGCGCGCGTCCCCGCGGCCTTCCGTGAGACCGTCCATCTGAACGCTCGGCGTCTGCCCTCAGCACATGAAGATTCCTGGTGGAAGGCGTGCCAAAAGAGAAGTTTATAGGCACCGGAGTCCCCGTGAGACTCATGTGCAGCGTCGGGGCCAGGGCTGCGGGGTCCCCTGCCGGCGGCCACGCCTCCCCAGACGCACCCAAGGCGGGCTCCGCGTCGGGCAGGCCTGGGACTCGCCCCAGGTGATGACGTCAAGGTCCTCCGAGAACCCAAGCCAGCAGACAGGGTGCGCCAGGACGAGGACGCCGGGAGCCTGAGCTGGAGACGCTCCTGCTCTTGCGGGAAGACGGGCATATATGTTCTATCAAAGTTATTTCTGGTTTCCATCTTCCCAGACGTTTATTCTACTTACAATGCACGTAGAGTGTAGCTTTACCTCACTAGCATCTCTGACAGAGCAGTTTATCGGCCGTGACGCGTCGAAGCACCCAGCACCTGTTAGGATGCCCAGGTCTGGCGATGTCAGCTCCCCTGGCACCCCCAGCCGGCCGCAGGGACGGCCTCTCCGAGCCTGGCACTCACCAGCTCCGACCAGGAGGAAAAACGGCTATTTTGCCAGCTAACTTTGCCCTTCCCCGGAGTCCCCAACCTGCTTTTCATAGCTGCCGAGGGAGGAATTCATTCTTTTCGGGGAGTTTAGAAACTTGGTTAAAAAGGCATTCTTTGTCTGGTGTTTATTTCAACAGAGCCTCAGCACAGAGGCATCCCCAGGATTTGGGTATTTTTTTTAGTGAAGGGTCGTGGAAAGTAATTTTTGGCCTGATGCCTGGAGAGCCCACTGGTTTTGCGGCTCAGAAATATAACGCACAGACCCTGGGTTCAGGCTCAGCTTCGCATCTTTTTATTAAGAATATCGACTTTCTCTGGAAACCATTTCCGTTCCAAGTGGGACATTAAGCCTGTGGCCAAAATGTCTACTTCTGTGTGTTAATAATAAAAAGGTTTTAACGAAGAAACAACCAGTCATGGCGTTTCATTCCTTCCCACTCTGACGGGACCACGCTTTTTGTAAAGGAGATAGCATCCGTGAAACGTAACCGTGGCCTCTGTCTAGAGCGAGCGCCTTCCGGATTTCCCACGATGAACGCGTCCTGCTCTCATACCTCAATCGGTCGAGGATTGCAGAGAAATCAACGTGCACGCGCTGTCATTGCTACCCCACCCAGAAAATGCGTTATTCCCTGCCTGCTGGGTTTTTTCTTAACGTTTTACTGAACATTGGAAATGAACACAAAGGGAGAAGTCCCACGGACACATCACCCCCTCCAACCGCGAGAGGCGCTGGCCAGGCCCGTTCCACTCATCTGGCCTCCCGGCCCTGCCCCTCTCGGTGGCCGCAGGATGTCCCCGGGGACTCCACACCGGCCAGCATGCGTCAGGGACAGGGGGCTGTGTTCCTGCCCTTCTTCCCCGCACGGCCCCTGTCCTCCCTCCAGGCAGGGCATCCCACCCTCCTGATTTCCACCAAGGCGCTTTAGAACAGGAAACCCACTCCGGGATCTGTCTGGAGTGTGAAACGGCTGCCGAGAAAGACACGGGGGGCAGGGGAGGGGGGTGGGGGTTACCCAGGCCTTCCTCGTGCCAGGCCAAAACTTGGGTCCCAGGACGCCCACGGTCCTGTTCCCTGATTACAGGTGAGTCCAGAATTCTGGATGCTGCGACTTTTTTAATGGAAAGTCAAGCCACTAACATCCTTCCCAGCTCAGAAGTAAAACGCACACGTAGGACGTTACTGCCCCGTCCGCATGTTTTCCTAACGTAAAGAGCAAACATTGTCAGGGAAGGCAGTGAAGTCTGCACCTTCACGATTGGGCAAATTACGGGAGACGGGGGACAACGTGTCAGGTCATTGCTGCTGGTGTCAGGGGACCCCTGACCTCTCAATCGCAGATGGAGGGCCTGTTGACGTTGTAGCTGGGGTGGAAGTTGAAGCGGTCGTAGGAGGTGATGTAGTTGTCGGGACCCGTCACAACGCTCTTCTCCATGCAGACGTTGAAAGTATTGTTCCGGAACATCCCACCGGCCGCAAGTTGTCTGGAAAACTTGCCCGAATTTGGGTAAAATACTTTCTGGAAGTGGCAAGGGGACACAAGTATTAATGGGGTGTGCAGCCGGTCATCGGGCATTTCTGGAAGAACAAGAATTTGTAAGAAAATGTCGTCTCCGCTCCCAGGAAGCAGCGACGTCAGGGTGGGCAGAATGGCCCAGGCCGTCCCTGTTTACTTTTTTTTTTTTTTTTAATAATTTTATTGATTTATTTTGAGAGACAGAGAGTACACGCTCAGGAGGCGAGGGAGTGGGAAAGAATCCCAAGCAGGCTCAGTGCTGAGCCCGACTTGAAGCTCCGTCCTATGAACCGGGAGATCGCGACCTGAGCCGAGATCGAGAGTCAGACGCGTCAGCGACTGAGCCACCCGGGAGCCCCCAGACCATCCCAATTTATAGGTGACGTCTGGGAACACTTACTAGTAGCTCGTTACGCACGGACTGAAGGACTGCCTACGGGCCACCTGGGCATAGCACAGCCACTGCTGGCCCCAAGTCACCCCAGTTCTGCTCGGACCAACCGTGCCACCAGATACACATCTGGACCTCTCTGAATGTCAGTTTCCTCTTCTGCAGAGAAGAGACAAACTCGACACGCGTGGGTTTCAGCCCTGAGTGCGTACGCGAATCCCCTGTAGAGCTGTAACACGCTTCTGATGCCCACGCCCCACCAGTGCAGGGGTGTGGAGGGGGCACTGCCCTAGTGGGGTGAGGGTGCGGTGAGGACCACACCCAGACAAGCCTGAGCTCCCGTGTGCAGGCGCTAGGGTGGTGGGGATTAGGCCAACAGCACAGCATCATCGGGTGACCCTGGGGCGCCCGGGCCTGGGGCTCTGCCAGATGGCTCACCCTGGACAGGTGAGCTGTTCTTTAGCTAGCCTCCTGTCAAGATCGCTGGCTGTTGTGTCTCCTTGGCAGGAAGCGGGGACAAAGAGAAATGGCTTCCGTGCATGTTTTTAATAGACTGTCTTTTCTCAGGGCAGAGGCTGTGGGCTCCAGAGAAATTGAGTGTGGAGCGTGGAGTTCCCAGATAGCCATCATGGCCACCCCCCCCCCCGCCCAGGGCACAGACAGCCGCCCTGAGCGTCACTGTGCCACGTTTCTGACAGCTGAGCCGACGTCCACACATCCACACGTCACTGAAGTCCACGGCGTTCAGTTCATCAGCGTTCACTTTTCGTGTTGTATGCTTCAGCGGGATACCGTTACAGTATCGCAGAGAACAGTTTCCTCGCGGTATCATTTTTCTTTTCAATTTTTTTCCAATGTTTATTTTGGAGAGAGAGGCGGAGCGTGAGTGGGGAAGGGGCAGAGAGAGAGGGAGGAGACACAGGATCCGAAGCAGGCTCCAGGCTCCGAGCTGTGATCACAGCGCCGGACGCGGGGCTCGATCTCACAAACCACGAGACCGTGACCTGAGCCGAAGTCAACCCTCAACTGACTGAGCCACCCAGGCGCCCCAAATGTTTATTTATTTTTGAGAGAGAGAGAGAGAGAGAGACAGAGTGCGAGCAGGGTGGGGGCAGAGAGAGAGGGAGACACAGAATCCAAAGCAGGCTCCAGGCTCCCAGCTGTCAACACAGAGCCCGACGTGGGGCTCGAACCCATGAATCAGGAGGTCATGACCTGAGCCAAAGTCGAATACTTCACCGACTGAGCCACCCAGGCGCCCCCCGTTTTCATCTTTAAAACACTTCATGGCCAAATTCACTTAGTTATTTCTACCCAGCCCTGTTTCAAAAAGATTTGAGGTGCCCCCTCCCCCTTTGTGATGTTGGAACTTTGGGCCACTCCGGACAGCCCCCCCCCCGATGTGTTGCCCTTTTGAGAAATCCAGGGTTGCAGCCTCCTCCTGGAGATGCCCCCCGCCCCCCACATACACGTGCTTCCCGCTTACCGGCATCTCGTGCACGGTGGGGGCCCTGCTCCCGTAAGCTTGGTTACTGGTCCTGTACACGGAGACAGCCTCCTTGGTCCTGGCAGATGAGAAACACACTCTATTTTCCGTGCATTTATTCTAATTCTGCCCAAGCCGCGGCCTTAAAACATCTGCTTGATGGATGGAGCTCTGTCGGGAACGCCCCAGGCTGGCAATGCAGCCGTGAGCGTGGGCTCCCTTGGCCCGCAGGTTCACCCTCCCCGCCTGCTCTGCTCACCTCTGCCCTTACTCTCCCCCAAGGCAGGCCAAAGCCCTAAAGGCAACCCTCGCAGGGTCTTGGCACCTGCCTTCACTTCCTGGACAGGCAGGGAGGTCAGGAGCTGCGGCTCAGCTGCCACACCCCTGCTGGGGGGGGGGGGGGTTGGGGGTCGTCCACTCCGGAGCCGCTGAGAGAAAACACGCCTACGGTCTCTGATGCTGACCCTGAGTTGAACTGAGTGGCTGGGTTCGGACATCAGCTCTGTCTCATGCCTCCAGAGCTGGAGCGAGATACCACCTTTCTGCACCCCAGTTGTCTGTCCTGGGACAGGATAACAGCCCCCAGTCCACGGGATGGCAGGGGAGACTAGGTGAGGGAGGGCAGGGGGCTACCAACGTCCCAGGGTTAGCCATGAGCAGCTCAGGCGAGCCGGTGGCGGCGCCTCCCAGCCCAGAGAGGTAGGACTTATCCGGGCCACCCCGGCCAGTCCTGCACGACTGCAGGCCCCTCGCTTGTGCTTTCGGAGGACTTTCTCGCCCATTTGGTGGTAACAGCTGGGCGCGGGGCCAGGCCGCGGACTCGTGTGTGCGGGCCTACTGAGCGCAGCCGCCACCCAGCCCCAGCGCGGGCCCGGTGACCCCTGACTCCGTCCTCACCCGTAGCCCCGAAACCACTCCGGGTTGTTGAACCTGACTGGCAGATCCCCGTCTATGCGGTAGTAGTCGCTGGTTCTCTGCGGGGGCGCGGGCGCCGGGGCCTCCGGGGCCGGGGGCTCCGCGGCCTCCGCGCACTCTCGGGGGTTCGCCTCGGACATGAGCCTGACCTCAGTGGAGTCGGTGGGAGAGCTCAGGGGTCCGCGCGGCTTCCCGTTGCCAGGCGACGGCCCGGTCACCTGACTGGGCGGTCAGGTCTTAAAGGCGCCGCACCCACGGCCTTCCCGGTCGCTCCCCTACTGGCCGGGGGACCCCAGGTCTTGGCCTTCACCCGCAGAAGGCCCGCTTCCAGCTCCGCACGCCGCTTTACCGCGTGCCTGGGTGTCCCCGGCCCCGGACGTCGGGCCCCGTCCCCTCCGCCCCATACCCGGCCTCTAAATGCAGACTCCAGATGCGCCTAATCTTATGGGAGTCCCCCTGGGAGAGCGACGGGTTGTGCTGGACTGGCCCGAGGTGAGGAGGGCCCCCACGGGGACGGCGGCTCGTGCGGGGTGCAGGGGGCGAGCTGGGGGGACAGGGCCGGGGGACGCGCTCCCCTACACCCCGCGCTCGCCTCGACCCCGCCGGGCCTCTCCATCCTCCCGTGTCCGTGGCGTCCGGGCGGGCGGCGGGCCGAAGTCGGGCCCGGGGCTCACGCATCGCGGGCCTGCGCGGCCGGACCCGGGGCCGAGCGGCGGGGCGCGCAGAGGCACCTCCGGGCCGGCAGGCGGCGCTGCGGCCGGGGCGCTGGCGGCGGCGGCGGAAGGAGCGCCGCTCCCAGAGCTCGTCCCTGCCCCGTCCGCCCTCCGCGCCATGGCGCCCGCCGCGTCCGTGTCCCGCCTGCTTGGCGCGGGTGAGCGTGCGCGGGGTTCGGGGGGCCGGGGGGCGAGGGCGGGGGGCTCCGGGGGGCGCGGAGCACAGGGCGCGGGCGGGATCCCCGGGGACGCGGCGGGGATCCGGGCCGGAGGGCACGGGCAGGGGCGCGGGGTGAGGGCGGGGGGTGGGGACGGGGGGCGGCGCGACGCCTCCCAGGCCTGCGGGTCACGCAGCGCCCGCCGCGCGGGGACCCAGGCCCCCGCAGGGACAGCGGCCGGGCGCGCGCGCCACCAGCCTGCTCTCTCCCCAGGTGTCTGCGCCGGGCCGCTGCGGCCACGTCTGCTCCAGAGCGCCACCCCGGGGCGGGCCCGGCCTAGCGGCAGGACCCTGGCCAGCGCTGCGACCCCCGCCGTCAGGGAGCCCGAAGGCAGCATCGGTAAGGTCGGCTCCTCTGTGAGCCTAGGGTGTTGAGGGGACCGCGCCTGGCCTCCCCCGTTTGGGGTTGAAATCGTCTGCCACGAGGAGTTCTGAGTGCCCTGCCATTAGGTGTGAAGCCCCGGAGGGGTGAGGACCCAGGAAGGAAGAAGGGGCAGCCTGCCTGCGTCTCCTGCCCCCGGCAGCCCCGTGTGCTGGGTGCACCCGCACTGCACTTACAGTGGCCTGAGCTCGTGCCTCGCTGCCCTGCCCTATCATCCGCTCTCATCTGAGGATGGGGCTAAGGCCACTGTCCTCCCCGGGTGGGGGGAGGGAGAGCGAATGGTGGCCCATGTGGCTTGGCCCTTTGGGAGGTGCTCTCTGGACCGCTGAGCCCTCCCTGGATGCCTGATCAGGACCTTCCTCTGGTGACTGGGAGGCACGCCCAGGACCGGCCTGGGCCCCTCCCCTTTCTGGGTATAGACTTGACCAGGGTTACCCAGGAGCAAAGCCAGGGTCAGAGCCTGGCTGCAGCCCCAATCTCCTGGAAAGGACCCCGTGGCCTCTGGCACTTTGGTCAGCTGGAATTACCGGCCCTCCTCCTCCCCGGCCACGTTGCCTCCCTTCCACGGTTGGGAGCAGGGGGGCCGCAAGCCACAGCACCCTCTCCTCCCCACCCCAGATCTCAACGACAGGATCCTCAACGAGCCCCTCAAGCACTCTGACTTCTTCAACGTCAAGGAGTTGTTTTCCGTGAGAAGCCTCTTCGATGCCCGGGTGCACCTGGGGCACAAAGCAGGCTGTCGGCACAGGTGACAGACGCGGGGGCTCGGTGTGGTGGTGCCTGCGGGGCCCGGGGACCCTCCTGCCTTGGGATCCTTGGAGTCCAAGGCCCTTTTTGCACTGGCGCGTTTCGTCCTCTTCCAGACGGGGCCACTGAGCCCCGGGGAGGAATAGGGGTTTATTCTCAGACTCCGCTTTGGCCCCCACGCTGGACTGTGTGCTCAGGGCCCTCGGCAGGGGCACAGGGTGGAGGCTGGCGAGGGAGGCAGCGGTGGCGCATTCACACGTTCAGATGTGTGTGCGGCGTTCCTTCCGGTGGCATCCCCACGTGATGGCGTGTGGGTGCGGGGAGACTTGCCCGAGGCTTGCTGTAGCCCAGGCCTGTCCTGGTCACCCCGAACCCCACCCCACCCCCACTGCCTCCCGGCCATCACTCGCCAGACAGGGGCCCCCACTGCCGTCGTGGTCGTGGGTTGCAGACTGCGCCGTCCCCGGGGATGGTTGCCCCAGAGGGTCCTCCACGGAGGGCCCTGGCGGGTGGTGGGCATTCAGACCAGGAGGCGCCGAATTGGCCACGTGGACTTTGCTCACCCTTGCCTTTGTGGGGTCTCCGGCAGGTTTATGGAGCCGTACATTTTTGGGAGTCGCCTGGACCAGGACATCATTGACCTGGAACAGACAGCCGCGCACCTGCGGCTGGCGTTGAATTTCACGGCCCACGTGGCTTATCGCAAGGGCATCATCTTGTTTGTGGGCCGCAACAGGCAGTTCTCACACCTGATCGAGACCACGGCCCGGGACTGCGGCGAATACGCCCACACCCGCTACTTCAAGGGCGGCCTGCTGACCAACGCCCCGCTCCTCTTGGGACCCAAGGTCCGCCTGCCAGACCTCATCATCTTCCTGCACACGCTCAACAACGTCTTTGAGCCCCACGTGGCTGTGAGAGACGCAGCCAAGATGCAGATCCCTACCGTGGGCATCGTGGACACCAACTGCAACCCGTGTCTCATCACCTACCCCGTCCCCGGCAACGACGACTCTCCCCCATCCGTCCACCTCTTCTGCAGGCTCTTCCAGACGATCATCAACCGGGCCAAGCAGAAGCGGAGGCATATGGAGGCCCTGTGTCGGCTGCAGGGCCAGGAGGGGCCGGGGGCCCGGGGCGGGGGGCCAGCTGACCCACCGTCCCTGGGAGCGTAGGCCCGGCCGGACCTAGGTCATTCCCGGCGACGGGTCCTCTCCCTTGCCCGAGGAGAGCAGCAGCCACGCCTGTCCCTGAGCCAGAGCCCCTTGCCTTCCCCGGCCGCGGTCCTTAGCGGGTCCTGTGGCTCTTGACCTCGACTTGACCTCTTGACCCTGCTGTTAGGAACGGCTCCTGGCAGCCACCCCCCGCCCACCCCCGCCTGGGGCTCCACTCGAGACCCGTGGGTCCCAGCGGGTGCACAGAGGGCCAGCAGCCTGTCCGGAAAACACGCTCGTCCTGGAGTCCGGAAAGCCTCGCTCACACCCTAAATTCAGTCCCTTGTATGGCGGGGAGGCCCTCCCACCGAGTCGCCCTTCATCGTCTCCCAGACTGTGCCGAGGTTGGGCTGCGTCCCCCACGGTTTCTGGGGCTGTTCTGTAACCGGAGGCCGCAGGGCCAGCCACCCAGAGCATCCCATCCGGGAGGGGGCGGGCCGGGCAAAGCAGACAGCAGGATCCCAACGGAAATAAAGCTTTCACTTGGACGGATGCGGCTTTGGGGCCTGTGGGTTGCACAGTGCGGTTTATGTGCCTCTGCTCACCAGCGTGGCGTCCATCAGACCGCCGTGGGCTCCACGGAGCTCACGGTACGCTCAAGCTTCATGTGGTGTGGGGGGTGGAGAGGGCTCAGCCCCTGGGGACCCCTGCCCATCAGTGAGGCCGCCCCGCGGCGCACACACTCTCGTGTGCACGGACACCTGCCCGCCTGTGCTAGCCCGCGTCGCGCAGAAGCACACGGGGACAACAAGAGGGGGCCCGGTGTCCACCCGGCCTCTTCCAGGGTTGGGGCAGGGGTGCGTGGTGGAGGTCCCTGCTGTTTTCCGTTTTCCACGCTTCGTGATTTACAAGGTGCGGGGAACGGGGCGCCCACTTGCCCACCTGAAGTACGAAAATGCAATTTATGGGAAGGTAAGTGCAGGGGTCCCCCCGGGGCTTTCACCAGCAAGTACTTCCTGCTGACTTCTGACAGAAGTGCTTGGCCCCCCCATCCCTTGGAGCTCCAGAGAGGCCAGCTGTGGGGACCCAAGACCCTCAAAAGTGAGCACCGTATAGGACTATGCGGTGAACAGGGCCTTCCTGGGGCCTGTGTGGGGCCCCTGTGAGGCCTGCCGGTGGCAGAGAGCCCATGCCAGCCTCCAGAAGCAGGCCACGGTGGGGGGAGTGGGGGGTGGGGTGCAGCTTGGGTCGGCGCAGGACCGTGAGAGACACGGGAGGCGGCCCTGGCCCCTTTTCTGTCCTGGGTTTAGGGGCTGAATGGAGGGCACTGGTCGCCACCCTGCCATGCCACGGGAATTGCACCGACGGCCTGCCTGGCCCTGCCACCCTCTGTCCCCTGAGGGTCCCCTGGAACCTGTACAGTGAGGACCAACAGGGCTACCAGGAGTTGGGTTTTTGTTTTTGTTTTTTTGGACTGTTTATTTTTGGGGGAGAGCGCGAGCAGAGGAGGGGCAGAGAGAGAGGGAGGGGGCAGAGGGTCCGAAGCAGGTTCCACGCTGCCAGCACAGAGGCCGACCTGGGGCTCGAACCCACAAACCACAAGATCGTGACCCGAGCCGAAGTTGGACACTCAACCGACTGAGCCACCCAGGCGCCCCCTGGGGTAACAGGAGTTATGACTGGCCACCGCTATGCTCCCCATACTGGGAGTGCTGGGGGGTACAGGGCAGGCAGGGTGCCCCCTCCTGAGTGGATGCCTCAGGGGACACGCAGACCCAAATCATCAGGGCAACGAGGACCCAAAGAAAAGGCTCGGGCTTCTAGGACAGCAGGAGTGGGGGATTGAGGGCCGCTTCTAAACTGACATAAAGGTGACCCTGGCAGGAGGGCACCTCCACATTTGCCACCCTGGAGATGAACCCCAAGAGAGCCCAGGAGCGGCCAAAGGAGACAGTGAGTGTACTCGAGGCTGAGAGAGCTGGGGGGCCCGCTCCTGAGTCAGGAGAGGAGGGGTCGCGCCCAGCCCTTCCCCCCCTGCCGCCGCGGTGGCTGATATGCCCACTGGACCTGACACCGGGCCGTGCCCCGACCAGCGGGGGTCTCGAGGGAGCTGACCACGGGGACCAGAGCAAAGGCCTGGGAGAGCCGGGCTCAGGGTGGGTTTGGGACCAAGCTGAGGGTAAGTGCCATGCCACCAGTGAGGGCCAGGAGCTCGGGGTGAGTGTGGGTACGGAGGGGGCTCCACAACCAGGCCCGGAGGCGGCCACGGAAGGCCACCTGCCCAGAAGCCAACCAGGTGACTCCCCATGGTCCCGCCCACGGCTTGCACCTCGAGGGGGCATAGTCCCCACCCAAGGAGCCTGGGCTCCTCCCTACCCTCACCCCCACCGTCCAGCCCCAGCCTTGGCCAGGTGGGAGTCACCCTTCACGTGTTTGTAAGATTAGCGAAGCCACTTCAGGACGTGGACAGGATTATTTTTATACTGTATTTTGAACTGTCCCTCCTTTGTCCAAAACCTAGCCCAGTTGTGAAAATGATCCAGCCCTGCCCCTGGATGAGACCCAGAGGGTGTGGACGGCCAGTGCAGACACCCTGAGGCAGCTGGGGGACCCAGGGCAGTGCTCTCTCCTATGTCCCCCTCTCCCTGCGCACCTCCCAAAGGAACGCCACCACCCAAGAGGCCCGGGACCTGCCGCTCAGAAAGGGTGAGCGGCTCCCCGCCCCCTCCTGGCACCTTTTTGAGCCTCAGGTGTCTCGTGGGAACCCTGGGTGTCAGGAGGACCACCCCACATGGGGTCGTGTCCCACTGTTGGGACAAGTCCCCCACCCTGTGTCCAGCCCGTGGAGGGGGTTGCCTGGGGCTGCCGTGCTTCCTCTCTGCCTCCAGCCTGGGTGTCCCGTGCCTGGGGCAAAGCTGCTCTCGCCCTCGATTGTATATGGGGGACCCATCCTGGGGGTGGCCAGGGAGGGGTCCCCGACCCCCTCAGATGTCTGTACGGTGCTGGCTGGGCGTCGTTCACTCAACAAGTGGGCACGGAGCCCCTTCTAGACGCTTCGCATACCCCAGACCAGACGCTACCCTCCTGGGCTTCCGTTCCCGTCCAGAAGTCAGCCAGTAACCCTAGACATCATAGCAGATACGGTAGATGTGATGCCCTCACGGCCTCCTCTAGATATGGATGCATCCTTCCTTATTCTGACGAGGACGGCGGACCCCAGGACCAACTGAAAAAGTGAGCGGACTTGGGAGCCGATGGGAGGACCCCCGTCTCCAAGGTGGGGGACATCTAGAGCGGGGGCGGGGGCGCTGGGCAGAGCCACGGCTCCCACACGAGCTGTGATTCCTGCTGGAGGGCCGAGGGGCAGGGGCCTCTCCTGCAGGAGGAGAGGAGTCAGACAGCCGTGGCTGGGGTCCTGGGCCCTGGGGAGCAGAAGAGAGGCCGGGGGCTGAGGTTGGCCCCTGAGAGAGTGGGTCCCCCCCACAGCCCACCCCAGCCCTTCCTGCCCGGCCCCGACCCGGGGTCCCAGGACGGAGGTGTGGGGGCCACCTGCTCACCCATCGACCTCACGCGTCAGTCCCCTGAGTCCAGCTGCCCGGACTGAGAACAGTGTTCCTGAGAATAGTGTCTGTGGGGAGAGGAGACCCCCAGGCGCCTCGGAGGCAGTACGGCAGCCATGGGTGCAGGAGCTGGGGACGAGGGGCCATGAGAGCCCACGCAGGCTGGGCGGGAGGACGCTGCCTGTTCCCTCCTCCTCACACACTTACGCAGCACCTACTGTGTGCGGCCAGGGCAGGGACAGAGCAGACACGGCAGCCCTCCGCCGTCCTGGAGTTTACGTCCCCGGACAGACAGGGGAGGGGCAGGCCTCCCTGAGGAAGGCAGGGGTGCCCACACCATCGATGGAGGGTTCCCTCCTGTGGAGACGGCCAGGCCCCCGCCTCCTGACTGGACCTGCCCCTGCCTGGACAGCCAGTGGCGGGGGGGGGGGGTGCTCAGGTGGGCCTGGCCTCTGGATGGAGGACCCCCAGGGGCGCCGCAGGGGGCCGTGCGGAAGGAAAGGCCGGCCGCTGACTCTGCTGCCTGCCCCCCCTCCCTCCAGTGCCATCTCCTCCATTCTGGGCACCTGTCTGGACCAGTGTTCGGAGGACTTCTGTCAGCCCCCAGACTGGTCTGTGTCCCATCTGGAAGCAGCAGGGGGTGAAGGCAGAACGTTGAAGACGGCCGGGCAGGGCTGTGATGCGTCCGGGCCGGCTGCCGGTCGCTGTCTTCGCAGAGCAAACTCAGGAGATCGGCAGGAAGCTGGTCAGCGGGGACGCCTACTCCCTCTTTCGACTGAGGGGCAGGTGCATGAAACCACCAGCGTGGGCCAGTGTGGGCTCAGGACGAGTGCGGCCACCGAGGGGTGTCTAGATCCAGGGACTGGAGATGGCCAGGAAAGTCGTCCTGTCCAGATGCCACCCAGGCCGCCCCAAAGCCCTCGTTCTCCAGACTCGGCCTGAGGAGCCGGAGTCCACGGAGGCCGAGCTGAGGGCCGGAAGGCTGGCGGTGGACGCATATGGGTGTGTGGGGCCGGGCGCTGCTGGGCCAGGCAGAGAGGGGCCCCCGGAGGCTGGTGTGGGACCAGGAGCTAAGACCGGCCTCAGAGCACCCAGTGGGGGACCGCGGTCCGGAAGAGGTCCAGGTGTGGGTTCCTGGGCAAGAGCTTCTGGAAAAGGCAGCAGGATATTCCTTTCTTCGGAAACGCCTGTCTGGAAGGCAGGCATGTTGATCTCCTCTTGCGTCATCTCCGGAGCGAGCGGCGGTTCCGGCCCCGGATCCTCTCCGATCTGAAGATGGAGATTCAGCTGCAGAAGCAGCAACGGAACCGAAGCCGCATCCAGAGCCGGCGGCATTTCCATCAAGACCAGGAGTCCCTCCTCCAGACCAGGAGCCGCCTGCACCCAGCAGCGCCCACCTTCTGCGGCGGCTCCGGGAGAACCCGAGCCAGGGCCCCACCCACTGGGAACGTAGACCCGACCTCTGCGCTCGATCTTGCAGAAGACCTGGAGCCAGCTGGGCACCCGGCAGCCCTGCAGGGAGAGCCTGCCCCTGCCCCCCTCCGTCCCTGCCCCTGCACGATCCTGGAGCCAGCTGGGCACTCGGCAGCCCTCAGGGGAGCTCCAGCTGTAGAACTACCCTCAGTGCCAATGCCTGATACACATTTTCAGCCCGATGCCCCACCAAACACTCCTTCCTCTCCCCTGTTATGGTTTCTGTTTTGTGTTTGTTTTGTCTATTTTTGTCTTATGCTGTTTTCTACTTTAGACTTTAAATAAAATCACTTCTTTTAAATTGTGCCATTCCTGAGCACCGAGTCCACTCACAACACTGTGCAAACACCACAGAATATCGTTGCAGAATATCTCAGTCCCCAAGGGACACCATGTACCCGGAGCCCTCACTCCCCGTTCATCCCCTCACCCAGCCCCCGGGAAGCCCTAATCTGCTTTCTCTCCCTGTTCCATTCCTTACCCTGGATGCTTCCTATAAGTGGAATCTCACAACAGGTGCCTTGTTTTTAATGAAATAACATTTTTGTTATTTGAAAGGGAAATTCCCCTATGGATTAAAGATTAGATGTAAAACTGGGTCCCTTTTAGTAAAAATGGGGACAATCTTGGAGACCCCTTTTTGTGCTGTGACACCACAGCCTGACGCCAGCTGGGACACGGCTGGTCCTCCCGTGGCCCAAACAGAAACGGGGAGATGCAGAAGGCCGGACGGTCACACCACAGCGGGGAGAGCATCCCTCACGACCCAGGGCCAGAAGGTTCACAGGCCTCTGGGCCAAATAATGCGCCAAAGCCAGTGCGTTCCCCGGGATAGAGGCCAGACCTGTCCCAGTCCAAGGGGAGGCAACCCCCACGGGAGCAGGCGTCAGAGATGCAGGGCTTCCTGGGGTGGGACTCGGGCAAGTGAGACCCAAGGGAGGCAGTGGTGGTCACCATCAGACGGGCAGGTTTCTGGTCTGGGAACCGGCAGCCCGGGTGACAACATGAGGAAGCAGAGGCCCCAGCCGATCCCCAGCGAGAAGTCCTCATCCTGCAGGGGACCGGCTGGCCCAGTACTGGGAGAGCCCCCAGAGCCCCGTTCGGCCCTTCCCCAGCCCCCTGTGGGCCCCAGGCAGGTTGGTCAGCTGTGCTCCCCTGAGTTCAGGGGGGTGGCCCTCGGTGGGTGGTGGGGTCCCCCAGGAAGAAGGACCCCGAGCCCCAGGACGCCAAGATGCATGCCTGCGGGTAGGACAATCCAAAGTCAAGGAGATGGGCTTCCTGACCCAGCTCGTCTTACTTGTGACACAGTTTGTGCTATTAGCCTCGGTGTCCCCATCTGTGACATGGGGACGTAACGGGCCTTCTAGATGGGTTGGCACATTCCCTGAGAGATGAGGTGGAATCGTGGCCTGGTGCCTGGAGGACATAAAGGGCCACCTGGAAGGCTGTCCCAGAGTCCCCCAGGGCACTGGATTCTGGAAGCCCCTCCTTGGCCCCTGCCCACTGTCCCCCTTCTGGGAACACTCAGCGTTGTTTGCGGAGGAGGAGGTGGAGACGATCCAGGAGGTCGCAGGGCCCACGTGGAGGAAGGTCAGCGCTGGAGGGACAGAAGGACGTGTCCTGTGCCCCCTTCCAGGGCCCGAGCTGTAACGCCCTCTGACCTGACCTGGTGTGGACCCGCTTCTGTGGTTTCACTCCCTCCCTCCTTCCCTCTCTCCTTCCCTAATTGAGCCGGCAATCTCAGGTTCCTGCCGTGTGCTGAGCACCGTGACCTCTTCAGTGAGCACGACTCGATAGGTCCCCCACGTGGCATCTTCCTTTGCAGGGTCTGAATGTTCCTGGCCGTGTCCCCTCTGGCGAGTCTGGGAGGGAGGCCTCTGCCCACGTTCCCGACAAGGAAGCACGAGTCCAGAAGGTCCAGACGACCTGCCCCAAGTGCCAGCGTGTGGAGCCTGGACAGAGGGTGGTCCCCGAGCAGAGGAGGACTTGGGCCCACGCAGCCCGGAGGAGGAGGGGGAGCACCATGGCGGCCTGGCGCTCAAGTCCGCTGGGAGACGGTGTCCTACCCAGACCGGCCCTGTCCCCACGGCATTCGGGGTACCTGCGCTCCCAGGTGGCAGGCTGGCCCCGCCTGGCAGGAGAGGAGGTGCCCCTGGGACAGGACAGAGCCCTCAGGCAGAGCGGAGGGTCGCCCGTGCTCTCCCAGGGGCAGGTGGACTCGGGTGCCCTGAGGGGGCGTCACCGGGACAGCTGTGCCTTGCCAGCCCCAGTTCCCCAAATCCAAGCACAAGACCCTAACAGACTCTGCCCCACCACGCAGAGCAGAAACCGCTTCTGTCCTTGTTCCTTTGTGGATGCGTCCATGCCTGCCCTCAGCACCCTGTCTGCTCCCCGCTGTGTGCACGCACCTGGATCCCAAAGCAAGCCCCGGACCCCACCCAGGAGGTGGTACGGCCTCTCCCCCGCAGCCAGCAAGGGGGAGCGCCGTCCCCATGGCCCTCCTCACCCTAAGAAGACACGTAAGCCATATTCACCAAGGTTTTTAACCATCGTACACACACACACACACACACACACACACACACACACACAGAGCGAAGGGTGGGGGCCCTGGAGGACCCACACACTTATGTCTCCGGCACCTCCTGCCGCCCCTATGCTTTGGTGGGTTTGCTCTGGTTCTCTTGGATCCTCCTCCCGGCTCCCTTGAAGGCGTCAGGTCTCCGCCCGAGTCCCTGGGTCACCCACCCACCTCTCCTGTTAGGAAGATGTGCACATGCACACCCTGCATTTCCTCCCATCTTCCTCTCTCCTCCCAGACTTCGGTCGTCAGATTTGGGAGTCGAGAACACCCCCTTGTGTCTTCCCTCACCTGTCCTTCCACCCAGCGCTTCCCAGGCCGTCCCCGAGGCTGTCCTCGGGCTGGATTCGTCTCCTGGGAGGTGGGGGTCAGGGGACAGAGGGCAGACGGTGCCGGTGGGGGCAGGAGAGGGCCGTGGCCCACAGACCGAGTGCCCCGGTCCCTCCTCTCTGCCTGAGGACTCTCTCTTCTGGAGACGGGAGTCTGTCACACTTGTCTCTGGGGACCTGTGCTTCCTCACCTTGTCAGCTGGGCGGCTGGTTCCCAGAGCAGAAACCTGCCCGTCTGAAGGCGACCAGCGCTGCCTCCCTCGGGTCTCACTTACCCGAGTCCCACCCCGGGACGTCCCGCATCTCTGACGCCTGCTCCCGTGGGGGTCGCCTCCCCTTGGACTGGGACGGGTCTGGCCTCCATCCCGGGGAACGCACTGGCTTTGGCGCGTTATTTGGCCCAGAGGCCTGTGAACCTTTCTGGCCCTGGGTCGTGAGGGATGCTCTCACCTCTGTGGTGTGAACGTCCGGCCTTCTGCATCTCCCGGTTTCTGTTTGGGCCACGGGAGGACCAGCCGTGTCCTCTCTGGTGTGTCAGGCTGTGGTGTCATGGCACAAAAAGGGGTCTCTACCCCGAGACCAATGTCACCGAAAGGGCCCCTTTTTCCCCCCTAATCTTTAATCCATTGTGATTTCAATATCAAAGGAGATAAAGTCTATTTCAAACGACCACAAAGTACAAAAATGAATCTGTCCCGTCTGAAAAGTCGGTGCGGACCCAAAGGTATCTCTGGCAAGATTCCACTTGAAGGAAACCTCCAGAGTAGGTAACGGAACACGGAGAGAAAACAGACTGGGGGTTCCCAGGGGATGGCGGGGGCACGAATGGGGAGTGAGGGCTCCGGGTACACGGTGACCCTTGGGGACCGAGATATTCTGCAACAAAATTCTGTGCCGTGGTTCACAGCGTCGTGAGCGTACCCCGTGCTCAGGAATTGCACAACGTAAAGTAAATAAGTTTTTATTGCAGATTAATGTGGATTTTAAACATACCATGAACAAATAATGTACCAGCTAAAAAGTAGAGGAGAGAAAGGATAAGGGAGAAGAGGAAGAGGCATTCTGGTGGAGGGGTCGGGGACTGGGACTGGAGCAACAATGAGAAATACAATAAACACCCCTCGAAGGCCTTTGAGCCCTTGATTTGTAGCCGGAATCCATACGGGAACAAGGGCGGTGGCAGGAACGGTGTCGGGAGCAGAAGCAGGAACCAGCTGACCCTGTTCAGGTGCCCGCTGTCCCAGCACAGGTACCAGGTCACCTGCTGGCTCTCCGTCCCCTGCAGGAGTTGCTCCAGACTCCACCCCTGCCTGCAGAGACTCCGAGGACCCGGATGCCCTTGGGTCCGGCTCTGGAGCCGCACGGGCTTCTGCTCCTGCCCCGGACTCTTGAGAAGGAAACAGAGTGGTGGTTGCAGCGGCTCCAAGGCCTCAGGGTGAGAGGAGGGACGGTCCCCCACCCACCCAAGGCCGGCTTCTCCAAGAGCCTTTGCAGAGACACAACTCACCCCAGAGCCTCCCCGAGAAGCCACGGCCAGGGACCCACACCAGGACCTCTGCCCCCTGCAGGCCACAGCCCTGGGCTCTCAGTCTCTGCTCCTGGACCCACACCAGCCCCCGAGGGCTCCTCCCTGGGTGGCCCAGCACCGCCCTGGTCCCATGAACACACATTTCCCACCCCCAGCCTTCTCACCCTCGGGCTCTGGCTCCAGGGGCTCCGGGTCCTGATCCCAGGACCCGTGAACCAGGACCCTGTGGGCGGGCCGGGGCGGTGAAGGAGGCCTTCCCAGGCCATCTCCAGGCTCTGCTTCCCAAGACCTCCCTGTAGCCACTCTCTGCCTCGGTCCAGGGTGGCCCTCCTGGGCGACGGGGCACACGCACAACTCTGTAGGGCAGGCGTATTGGGATTCGGCCAGACGTTTCCCGATTTCATCGGTTGATTTCTGTAAAGACAGTGACCCGCGGCCATCCCGGAGACATCACAGCCGTGCCCGGCCATCCTGAGTGTCCTTCCACCCTCTCCACCTGTGGCTCCCAGATCGGACACAGACCTGAGTGTGCATAGACCTGTGCCTGGGACACAGTGACATCCACCTACAGGGCTCGGGATGAACATCGGGGACAAGAGGGCCGCTCCGGCACACCCTGTCCCTCCCAACCAGCCTTGACCGAGTGTGAGCCTGACCCGCCCCCCAGGCATCTGACCCCTTCATCAGCCTGCACCTGCTCGGGTGGACCCTCCACACACGACCCCTCCATCCACACAAACACAGACACACACACACACACACACACACACACACACACACACGGTGGGGGACATGGGGCCGCACAGGTCAGATCAGAGCGGTGTCGGGCTGGACTGGCTGTCTCGGGGTCTCCCTGTGTTACCTTTGGGTCCCTGCGAGCTAGAGACCTGAGGCGTCCTGTGCACGACCTGACCCAATGTCTCCAGGGACAGGAAGCGTCGCGGCCACGGGCTCCCCTGAGCCGGCAGCCGCGGGACACGGGCACACAACAGGAGAACATGTTCGTCAGGCAAAGGTGTCCCAACGAATGAGCCCAGTTGGGCGCTGTCTCCAGAACGTGGGTGCCTGGTGACCCGGGTTCTGAGTTCAATTGGGCTTTGTGACCAGGGAGGTGAGGTCACTTCCTGGGGTCCCCTTACCCGGCTTCCTGCTCCTACAAGAGCCCCTCCCAGGCTGCAAAGGGCTCCCCTCCACCCCATGCCCTGTCCCTACAGTGACACCAACACAGCCCAGACACGTCCCCGAGAGGCCTGGTGCAGCCGGGGCCGAGGCTTTGGGGCCACAGAGCTGGGTTCAGACGTGGGTTTTCCTCCTGACCAGTGCTGGGACCCCGCACAGAACCCGTGCCTCCTGGGGCCCCCCAGTCTCCCCATCTGCACAGTGGGGTCCTTGTGGCATCTACTTGTAGGGGCGCCATCAGGGAGCCACCTGTAGACACGTCCCATGCCTGCTATCCCGTGAGGCTTGTGGATACACGTGGCCGTGGAAGGATGAGGAAGGGGTGCGCCTGGCACGGAACACAGGAGAGGGCAGAGTGGAGTCTCCTTGAGGTCACGGCCTCCTGCTCAGCCCAGACCCTGGTGTGTGCCGACCCCTAGGGCACCTGGACCCCAGCTGCCGACCGGGCTCGGGGACGGACACCAGAATGTGTCCCTGTGTCCTGTAGCTCTACACAACTCACCCTGTCCCTCCCAGTCACCCTTGACCTGGGGTGTGGACATGACCCTCCCATCAGCCTGCTCTTGCTCTGGGTGGCTTCCCCCCCACGTCCCATCCTTACAAACACACACAGCCTCACACACACTCACAGACACAGGGAGGCTTGTGCAACCCACCAGTCGGATCAGGGCCGTGTCAGGCTAGACCGGCCAGGCCTTGGCCTCCCGGTGTCACCTTTGGGTCCCTCCGGGCACGTGACCAGAGGCTTCGGGGGTGAGACCGGACCCACCGTCTGCCAGTGGGAAAAGGCTCTCCCTGTGGGCTTTCCTGAGACCACAGCCTCGAGATATCAGGGCACAGCATGAGAACACGTTGCGCATTCGAAAGTCTCCAACCACAGGAGCTGAGTGGGGTGCTTCTCTAGAAAGGGGGTGCCTGTGATACACACGGGGGCATCTTGGGGATCCCCTGGCCATCGGCTTGGCTTGGCTCCCCTCTTGGGCATGTTCCCTGGAGACAATGTCCCCGCCCCACACCTCTTTTCTCCCCCAACCCCTGTCACCTCCAGGGTCCACTCATCCTTTGACCCCCACGCGGGTGGTTAGTTACTGGGGGCGGGGGACTGTGTTTCCATGCAATTGCGTGGACCTGTGCCCACTCGGGGATGCCCAGAGGAAAGGACCCCACACGGGATGGGTTCGGTGGTCCTCCAGGATCTTAGAGGCTCTCATTCCCTCGAAAACCCCACAGGAAAGTGAAGCCCTGGCCTAGGAGCCCGAAACCTCCCCCAGCCCCTCTAGGCTCTGCTCACCTGGTGGGTCCCCGGCCAGTCCCTGCCTCTCCTGGCTTCAGTTCCCCGACTGTTCCATGCGCGCTTGGAGGAGGAGCTTCACCAGTCCGGCTAGAGTGGACCCTGGCTCCCACCTTCGGGTAGGATGTGGCGCGGGAGCCTTGTGGGCGGGGAGGTGCTCCCACCAAAGGTCGAGGCAGGTGGAGCCTCCGCAGGTGCACCGGACCATGGGAGTGCGCACACGGGACCACCTCGTGGCAAGAGTCCACGACACATGGGGTCGCACGTATCCAAACTCCACCGCCCGCTCAGTGACCCTCATATCCTCTTAGGCCTGGGGCCATGGCCACTCCACCCAGGCAGGGCAGCTGGATGCAGCGGGTATGGAGACACGGGGGCAAGACGGAAACGACACAGACCCCCACCCTGCTGACCTGGACCCCACACTCCACTCCACTGTTCATGCGGGCGTCTGGCTGAGCAGGGGGAGGGGGAGGTGGACACCAGTCTGGGCAGGGAGAGGTCAGGCCGACATTCCCTCCTCCCATCCCCTCCCCGTGCCTTCCCGAGACCCCCTCCCCCCACAAACTCCCCCACTTCGGACACCTTCACCTCCCTGCTTTCATCCCCCACACATCCACCGGAGGTGGGAGCCGCCGACCCCATCTTCAAAAAAGAGCACCGAGGTCCCAGAAGCTGGCATAGAGCTTGCGTGTCACAGGACTCTGACGTGGCCCCGCTGTGAGTGTGAACCCGGGTCGCTCTGACCCGAAGCCTGGGCTTTCGCAGGACCCCGAGGAGGTGACCTCTGAAGCCAGCCTTAGAGATGAGGGTGCTCTGGATGGGACCCATGGTGCAGGGCGGTGGTAGCAGGGGGCTCGAGGGCAGGGATGGTGGGCTCCCTGGGAGGGGAAAACACTAGGGAGGAGGGAGGGGAACACCCTGGGGAGGGCATCTGGCCCAGTTCACTCGGGGCTCGGACGTCAGGTAAGGAACGGGGGTAACCGCAGCTTGCCAGGCTCAGGGGACGTGACCAGGCAGTGTCGTCAGAGCCACAGCATCCTAGATGTGGAGGGAGCTCGCGGGCTTGGTATTTGCCCCCAGGCAAGCATGGATTCCCAGGCACCGGCCTGGGAGGACGATGTTGCCTCAGTCTCCTCCTCTGTAGAGCAGAGCAGGTCGTCGCCTCCTCCCGGGGCTGGATTCCCCGGCAGGTCCAGAGATGGTCTCCTGTCAGAGGAGTTGTTCAAGTGAGGTCTGTACCTCGGTGGTCTCGGAGAGGGGACCAAGGGACATTCCCCCTGCCAGTTCGGCAGATGCTCTTGTCCAAGCTGCTGATCCTCACGTCCAGGCCGGCACCAGTGATGCGGTGGCGTCCGCCGGCTGGGGGGACAGGGGCAGTGAGGAGCTGTACTTGCGGACCCTGAGAGACAGAGCTCATGAGCACCAATGTGCCCTGGGGCGTGTGGAGGCTGAGGCTAAGCTGACGCCTGATGTCTCTGGGAAGGACCGGGAGGACAGCCTGGGTCCTGGGGTCTCTGGGGGGGGGGGGGGGGACCAGGAGGACATCCCGGGCCCAGGAGTCTCCGGGGGGGACCGGGAGGACGGTCCAGGCCCTGGGGTCCCTGGGGGGGACCAGGAGAACAGCCTGGGCGTTGGGGTCTCCAGGAGGGACTGGGAGGGCATCCCGGGCCCTGGGGTCCCGTGGAAGAACCGGGAGGACAGCCTGGGCCCTGGGGCCTCTGGGGGTGAATGGGAGGACAGCGCGGGCCCTGGGGTCTCTGGGAAGGACTAGGAGGACAGCACGGGCCCTGGGGACCCTGGCGGGGACCGGGCTCCAAATTGAGACTCACAAGTTGCCGAAGCAAGTTCCTGCTGGGTTTTCAATGAAACTGCCTTTCAGTGTACATGGTGAATTTGGGGGCTCACACATTCAAGTGCAAAGTCACTGTCTACAGCCAGTATAACCCGCTGACCCCCCACCCCCGCCAGGGAAACAGTAATGGGGAAGAGCTCTCTGGGCTGGGGGAGCGCTCCTCCCATTTCTCCTGGCCTGGGGGGACCCCAGAGAACGTCTCCATTGTTCTCTGTCTCCATTGTTCTCTTTCCCTCCAAGGGAGGAGCTGCCCCGAGCACCCCTGCACCCTCGGTGTCCCCGCCCCCGGGTCCCCACTGCTGAGAAAGAGGCCACAGTGACCTGTGTCAGGAGTCTGGTCGGCCACCGCTCTTGGGGCCATGCCAGGCCCTGGTGGCTGGATGGAAAGGTTGGATGGCTTTGGGGGCGGGGCCTCACTGGCGTCCCCTCTCCCCTTCCCCACTGCTGTCTGCGATCCGGGCCCTGTACGGGTGCTCCATCTGTCACCGGTACCTGCCTTATTCCTGCCATGGGAGTGATTGCTCTGCATCACCCATGTCACAGAGCAGGAGAGTGAGGCCCAGAGAAGGGAGGCAGGTGTTTCTGGGCACAGGGCTGGTCAGCAGAGAGCTGGAATACCACCTCCGGAGCCCCGGCCAGCCCGGGCAGGGACCCCCCGAGTCAAGGGTGATCCTTCCCCTTGTGCCTGGCCGCTCATTCTTCCCAGACCTTGACGGTGGCCTGTTCCTTTTGGCCACAGATATTGCTGGCCGACCAGGAGGGAGTCCAGCTGGTAGGACAGGTCTCACTACAGGACACAGGGACACCTGGGAGCTACCAGGAGCCACATTGTGGTCTCTGTCCCCGAGCCTGCCCGGCAGCTGGGGTCCAGGTGCCCTAGGTGTCGGCACACACCCGGGTCCGGGCTGAGCAGGAGGCCATGACCTCAAGGAGCCTCCACTCGGCCCTGTCCTGGCTCCTGCCCGGTCTCACCTGTCCTCCCTGAGGGGCTCCAGGGCCCGGATCCAGGCCCCTGATGGCTGCTCGGGCTCCAGCCGCGAAAGATGTAGAGCCTGTGGAGCAGCTGGACCAATTGGGGCTGGAGGGAGGGCCGGCCACCCACGGGCCTTGGCTGGGGAGGATGAGGGCCTCTTGGGGTGAGGAAGAGGCCGGGACCTGGTCCCGGGGTCACGGCTCATGTATACAAAGGGCTGAAATCACTGAGTGCCCGGGGGATGGCCAGTTCAAGTAGCCCCCTGACACTTGGTTTTCCTGGAGGTGCCCCCTGGCCTCCAGGGGCCTCTTCCCACCCTCTGACTCCGCCCAGGGCTGCAGCCAGGCACAGACAGGCCGGACCTCTGTCCAAGGTCCTGCCAGGAAGACAAGGCGGAAGGAGGAAAGGAGAAGGGCAAGGGGAGGACCGACCTCTCCCTGCCCTGAGTCGGCCTCCACTGCTGCCTCCAGGAGCCCTGGCCCAGCCATGCCCCAGGGTCCAAGCACCTGGACCCCGGGGTGGAGTCTGCGGTCCAGGCCAGCTGGGTGGGATGGGTGTAGTCACTGGCCGTCGTGTCCCCAGATGTCCAACCCACCTGGCCTCGCACCCTGAGGCTTGCCTGGATGGGGAGGGCATGGTTCTGGGGCTCAGGAAGGTTGGGGTTCCAGATTAGTTGGCGGAGCTGGGAACATGGGGGACCAGCCAGGTGGGGAGCGATTGGATTCATGCACGTCAGCGTCACCTCTGGATCATCCACGGGTGCTGAGTGCCAGTCCCTGGACATACCTGGCCATGACACAGACCCGGCTGACCCTGGAGAGGGAGGCCTGTGTACCCGGGGCACCTCCCATCCACCTACCCCCGGGGGCGAGCCTGGGCCACGGCCACACTGATGCACTTCCCCGTCTGACCCCCAGGGACAGAGGGACCCTGAGGAATGGCAAGGACTGGCCCAGGACAAGTGAGGTGTGCAGGGTCCAAGGAGCAGGGCTGGTCTCCAGTCCTAGGCCAACCTCTACCACCCCATGGGGTTCCCCCTGGGAATGAGAGCCCCTGAGATGCTCGGGGGTCCCTATCCACCCCGTCCCTGTGAGGCTGTGACCTCTGGGCATCTCAGAAAGGCGCGTGCACACACACACACACACACACACACACACACACACACACACACATTCTGACTGTCCCACTGGAGATCAGAGGGGATTCCACACTGGGAGGGGGTGGGTAAAAGGGGGGAAAGAAGAGAAAGGCTGGAGGCAGTGAGGCCATGGGGCAGGGATATCAGGATTCCTGGCAATAGCCTGGGACCCACAGCATAGGGAGGGGGACATGCCGGCTGAGGGTCAGGGGGTCCCCAAGGTGTCCGGGGGGATTGCCAGGAGCTAGGGGAGGACGGGGTCTGGGGTCCTGTGTCCACCACGCTGGGCCCCTGGAGCTAGGAAGTGTGGACGGGGCTATGGCACAGAAGGACTCAGCTTCCTCCTCCTAAACTGGTCTGCGTCGACAGTGTCCCAAGGATCCCACAGGCTCATAGATGAGTCTGTGTCCTTGGATCTTCATCCCTGGCCCTCTGTTCTCCCCTCCTGGGAAAATGCATCCTACTCCCTGAAGGCCCTTCTGAGCAGAGGGCAGCCTGGGGGCTTGAAGGACCGAGGACCTGGGTTTGCAGCACGTGGCCGAGCAGCGGACCCTGGTGTGGGGACCGAGGTCAAGACCCTCCTTGATGGAGCCTCGGGCCCTCATTAGGAAGTAGTTCCCCAGGCAGTGCCCTGGCTGGGCCGAGGAGGCCTCATGAGGGAGCTGAGCACCGGGCCTGGGGAGGGACACGGGCCACAAGGGAGGCTTCTGAGGGTTGTCACCTGGACCCTGGAGCCCACAGGCCCTGCTCCCGCGAGACACACAGAGACAGACAGAGTCCGAGGCAGAGCAAAAGAATGGACCCACGAGAGAGGAAGTGAGAAATTCCATGCATCGGCCCAGAAATGACACCTGGTCATCATATTCTAGCCCTTAGAACCCGGTCACACGGGTCGTCCACCCGGGAGGAGAGGGGGTGACAGAGGCACGTGGGACCAGGATTCGGGAAGGCTGGGAGCCACGGTGGGGACCGCCCAGCACGTAGGCCCAGACCAGGCGCTGGGACCCAAGCCCAAATGCAATGGGGCCTCTGGAGTGCGTATCCGGTGGGCACAGAGTCTGAACGAGTTCACCTCCACCTTACCCCGGGCCTGGGGCCCAGGCAGCAGGGGTGGCTGTGCCTGGACCCGGAGCAGACCCAGGCCCACGTGAGTGTGTTCCGTGCCAGGCCCACCCCTTCCTCATCCTTCCACGGCCACGTGTGCCCACGAGCCTCATGGGATAGCAGACACGGGACGTGTCTACAGGTGGCTCCCTGATGGCGCCCCTACAAGTAGATGCCAGAAGGACCCCACTGTGCAGACGGGTGACCGGGGGCCCCGGGAGGCACGATGCAGGGTCCCAGCACTGGTCAGGAGGAAAACCCACGTCTGAACCCAGCTCTGTGGCCCCAAAGCCACGGCCCCGGCTGCACCAGGCCTCTCGGGGACGTGTCTGGGCTGTGTTGGTGTCACTGTAGGGACAGGGCATGGGGTGGAGGGGAGCCCTTTGCAGCCTGGGAGGGGCTCTTGTAGGAGCAGGAAGCCGGGTAAGGGGACCCCAGGAAGTGACCTCACCTCCCTGGTCACAGAGCCCAACAGAACTCGGAACCCGGGTCACCAGGCACCCACATTCTGGAGACAGCGCCCAACTGGGCTCATTCGTTGGGACACCTTTGCCTGACGAACATGTTCTCCTGTTGTGTGCCCGTGTCCCGCGGCTGCCGGCTCGGGGGAGCCCGTGGCCGCGACGCTTCCCGTCCCTGGAGACAGTGGGTCAGGTCGTGCACAGGACGCCTCAGGTCTCTAGCTCGCAGGGACCCAAAGGTAACACAGGGAGACCCCGAGACAGCCAGTCCAGCCCGACACCGCTCTGATCTGACCTGTGCGGCCCCAGGTCCCCTCCCGTGTGTGTGTGTGTGTCTTTGTGTGTGTGTGTGTGTATGTGTGTGTGTGTGTAAGGAGGGGTCGTGTGTGGAGGGCCCACCTGAGCAGGTGCAGGCTGATGAAGGGGTCAGATGCCTGGTGGGTGGGTCATGCTCACACCCCAGGTCAAGGCTGGCTAGGAGGGTACAGGGTGTGCTGGGGTGGCCCTCTTGTCCCCAACGTTCATCCCAAGCCCTGTAGGTGGATGTCACTGTGCTCCGGGTTCAGGTCTGTGCACACTCAGGTCTGTGTCCGATCTGAGAGCTGCAGGGGGAGAGGGCGGAAGGACACTGAGGTGGCCGGGCGGGGCTGTGATGTTTCCGGGCCGTCCGCGGGTCACTGTCTTTACAGAAATCAACCGATGAAATCGGGAAACGATTGGCGGAATCTGGATTCACCCGCCCTACAGAGTTGTGCCTGTGCCCCGTCGCCCAGGAGGGCCACCCTGGACCCGTGGAGAGAGTGGCCGCACTGAGGTTTGGGGAAGCAGGGCCTGGAGTTGGCCTGGGAAGGCCTCCTCCAGCGCCCCGGCCCCGCCGTAAGGTCTTCGTTCACCGGTCCTGGGACCAGTACTTGGAGTCCACGGAGTCAGAGCCCGAGGGTGAGAAGGCTGGGGTGGGCGATGGGGGTGCACGGGGCCCGGGTGGTGCTGGTCCACCCTGGGAGGAGCCCCCGGGGGCTGGTGTGGGGCCAGGAGCGGACTGAGAGCCCCGGGCTGCGGACTGCAGGGGGGCAGAGGTCCTGGTGTGGGTTCCTGGCCGCGGCTTCTCGGGGAGGCTCTGGGGTGAGTTGTGTCTCTGCAAAGGCCCCTGGAGAGGCCGGCGCTGGGTGGGGGGGGGACCTTCCCTCCTCTCACCCTGAGGCCTTGGAGCACTGCAACCATCACTCTGTTTCCTTCTCAAGAGTCCGGTGCGGGAGCAAAAGCCGGGTCGGCTCCAGAGCCGGGCCCAAAGGCATCAGGGGCCTCGGCGTATCTGCAGGCAGGCGTGGTATCTGGAGCGACTCCTGCAGGGGCCCCGGAGCCAGCAGGTGACCTGGGACCTGTGCGGGGACAGCGGGCACCTGAGCAGAGTCAGCTGGGTCCTGCTCCTGCTGGTTCCACTGTTCCCGCTTTCGCTCCCAACACTGCTCCTGCCATCGCCCTTCTCCCCGCCCCTGCCACTGCCCCTGATCCCACATGGATGTCGGCCAAAAATCAAGGGGTTGAAGACCTATACAGGGTGCTTTTTTTATCTTATTTTATTTTTTGTTTATTATATTTTATTTCAAATTCATTCTCCAATCCTTGACCCCGACCCCCCTCCAAAATGTCTCTTCCTCTTCTCCCTTATCCTTTTTCTCTTCTATTTCTTAGCTGTTATGTTATTTGTTCATTAGTTATAATCTATATTAATCTTCAATAAAATGTTATATTTATTTTACGTTGTGCGATTCCTGAGCCCTGGGTACGCTCACAACGCTGTGAACCACGCCACAGAATTTTGTTGCAGAACATCTCGATCCCCAAGGGTCACCGTGTACCCAGAGCCCTCACTCCCCTTTCGTGCCCCCTCCAGCCCCTGGAAACCCCCGGTCTGCTTTCTCCTCGTGTTCCGTTACCTAGTCTGGAGGTTTCCTTCAAGTGGAATCTTGTAAGAGATACCTCTGGGTCCGCACAGACTTTTCAGATGGGACATTCATTTTTGTACTTTGTGGTCGTTTGAAATAGACTTTTTCTCCTATGATATTGAAATCACAATGGAGTAAAGATAAGGGGGGACAAAGGAGGCCCCTTCGGTGACAATGGTCTCGGGGTGGAGACACCTGTTTGTGCCGTGACACCACAGCCTGACGCCAGAGAGGACGCGGCTGGTCGTCCCGTGGCCCAAATAGAAACCGGAGATATAGAAGGCTGGACGGTCACACCACAGAGGGGAGAGCATCCCTCACGACCCAGGGCCAGAAGGTTCACAGGCCTCTGAGCCAAATAATGCGCCGAAGCCAGTGCGTTCCCCGGGATGGAGGCCAGACCCGTCCCAGTCCAAGGGGAGGCGACCCCCACGGGAGCAGGCGTCAGAGATGCAGGTCGTCCCGGGGAGGGACTCTGGCAACTGAAACCTGAGGGAGGCAGCAGTGGTCACCTTCGGATGGGCAGGTTTCTGGTCTAGGGACCGGCAGCCCAGGTGACAATGTGAGGAAGGCGAGGCCCCAGCCGATCCCCAGCGAGAAGTCCTTGTCCTGCAGGGGACCGGCTGGCCCAGTACTGGGAGAGCTCACAGAGCCCAGGGTCAGCCCTTCCCCAGCCCCATGTGGGGCCCCAGGCATGTTGGTCAGCTCTGCTCCCCTGAGTTCAGTGGGTGGGGGGGCCCTCGGCGGGTGGTGGGATCCCCCAGGAGGAGGGACTCGAGCCAAGATTCACGCCTGCTGGTAGGACAATCCAAAGTCAGGGAGATGGGCTTCCTGACCCAGCTCGTCTAGTGACTCAGGCTGTGCTATTAGCCTCGGTGTCCTCATCTGTGACATGGGGAAGTAACGGCCTTCTAGATGGGTTGGTGCATTCCCTGAGAGATGAGGTGGAATCGTGGCCTGGTGCCTGCAGGACACAAAGGGCCACCTGGAACGCTGTCACACAGTCCCCCAGGGCACAGGATTCCGGAAGCCCGTCCTTGGCCCCTGCCTGCTCTCCCCCTTCTGAGAACACTCAGCGTTGTTTGCAGAGGATGTAGACATGATCCAGGAGGTCAGCAGGGCCCATGTGGAGGAAGGTCAGTGTTGGAGGGACAGACGGACGTGTCCCGTGCCCCCTTCCAGGGCCCGAGCTGTGACACCCTCTGACCTGACCTGGTGTGGACCCTGCTACTGTGGTTTCACTCCCTCCCTCCTTCCCTGATTCAGCCGGGGATCTCAGGTCCCTGCTGTGTGCTGAGCACCATGACCTCTTCAGTGAGCATGACCCTACGGGGTCCCCCACGTGGCATCTTCCTTGCAGGGTCTGAATCTTCCTGCACTCTGTCCCCTCTGGCGAGTCTGCGAGGGAGGCCGCTGCACATGTCCCTGCAAGGAAGCACGAGTCCAGAAGGTCCAGACCACCTGCCCCAGGTCCCAGCTTGTGGAGCTGAATGGCAAGGTGGCCCCAACCCCCACAGTGGATGAGGGAGGCTGGACCTTCGTCCCTCCCAGCCTTCTCCAAAGTGCAAGGCCTTCTCTCCAGCCCAGGGTGAGCCTGCTGGGCACACAGGGCCCTCCGAACATGCCCTCGTTCACATGTGGGTCTGGGCCCCTTGCCCCACCCTCAGCTCCTCTGCCGGATGCAGGGGGAGCCCTCTCCTCTCCCTGGGTCTGCTCCTGGGGTCCCGGCCTGCTGGTCTCAGAAGAGCTTGCAGATTTGCTCCCCGTGACCAGCGTGGGATCAGGGACAGGATGGGGGCTGTGGGTGGAGGCCAGGCCTTAGCGAGTGCGGGACGATGGGATTTGGTAAAAGAATGACCTGCAGGTTCAGCTGGACCCCTGTAGACTGAGCAACCAGACTGCATACCCACTGGTGCCCCCTGAGCGCACAGGACAACACGGAACAGAGGAGCAGGGACCCAGAGGAACAGGTTTGGCCCAGCGCTCACCTGCCCTTACGGTTTTAAACCTCACCTATATGGGGGCAGGCGTATGTTGTCCCGACGGTACCTAAGGCAGAAGCCTTGTGTGGCAAACACAGGACAGAGCTGCTCAGGATGACACCGGGATGAGGCGTGGACTCCCTGAACGTCCACGGCCCCTTGGAGGCCCGACCCCCAATCCCAGAAGCACAGCTTGACGAGCCCATGAGGAACCCATCGCTTCTTTTTAGAGCAGGGAACACTGAGGTTTTGTCCGACGTCACCCAGAACTTGGAGGGCAGAGCCCGTGGCAGGTGGCCTGAGACCTGGCATCTGTCCACAGAGACACGTCTCCTGTTGTCGCCCGGTCCCGGTACCGAGGCCCCGCGGGGCCTGACATGGATGTCTGGGTCTACCCTGAGCTTTCCAGAGCCGTCTGCGGGGCTCACGGGAAAACGCCGGCCCTTGCTCCAGACAGAAGGTTCTGGCCTCCGGTAAGAAAAGGGAGGTGCATGCACTCACTGGGCTAGAGGCCCTGCCCCCGCCTGCCCTTGGAGAGTAAGGTCTGGGGAGCCCTGTCTTCCTGCTCCTTCCAGGGTTCTAAGACCTGCTCGACCACGTAGCCCCTCCTTCCTGGGAGACATTCCCGGGCCTCCTCCGGGATCTCAGGCGGAGGTCACAGCAAGGGATCGAGCGGGAGGATCTGGGCGGTAGGGAGGTTGAGGACGGAGTCTGGAGGCCAGGGCTCCCGGTCCAGCTTGGCCGCTAACCAGAAAAGGATCCCTAGCCATTCCCCCGGGGGTGCCGCCCCATCCCCTTGGTGACGTCAACCCCTCTCCTGGAGTTACCAGTGGGGAGACCGACCACCAGGAAGTTCTTCCTCATCTGCCCGGAAGAGTCGAGACCAAGTTCACGGACAAATCGAGGGGCGTGTTTCCCTACACACCCATTGGACAGATGGGAAATCTAAGGACAGGCCAAGGGAACGGAGGCTTGCTTATCCGGGGTAGCTGGGCATAGCCCCTCCACCGCGGGCCTCACTTGGCTTGGTCCTAAGCTGCTGGACGAGCCCGCTGATCCCAGCGAGACCACATGGCTGTCACCAGAATTGCACAGTGAACCCCTCCCTGCTCCAGTCAGCTCCATGCGAGCAGGAACTAGGTTGGCTCATTGCTCTGAGTCCAAGTCCCCAGAACCTTCCCGCAATGTAGTGGACGTTTACCTTTCTCGAATAAGCAGATGACTTGATATGCGTAAGGTGCTGTCATTGACAGAAACCGCTTCTGTCCTTGTTCCTTTGTGGATGCGTCCATGCCTGCCCTCAGCACCCTGTCGGCTCCCCGCTGTGTGCACGCACCTGGATCCCAAAGGCGAGCCCCAGACCCCACCCAGGGGCGTTGGGCCACAGCCAGCAAGGGGGAGCGCCATCCCCATGGCCCTCCTCATCCTAAGAAGACACGTAAGCCATATTCACCAAGGTTTTTAACCATCGTACACACACACACACACACACACACACACACACACCCATAGAGCGAAGGGTGGGGGCCCTGGAGGACCCGCACACGTATGTCTCCTGCACCTCCCGCCGCCCCTGTGCTTTTGTGGGTTTGCTCTGGTTCTCTCGGATCCTCCTCCCGGCTCCCTTGAAGGCGTCAGGTCTCTGCCCGACTCCCTGGGTCACCCACTCACCTCTCCTATTAGGAAGACATGCAAATGCACACCCTGCATTTCCTCCCATCTTCCTCTCGCCTCCCAGACTTTGGTCGTCAGATTTGGGAGTCGAGAACACCCCTTGTGTCTTCCCTCACCTGTCCTTCCACCCAGCGCTTCCCAGGCCGGCCCCGAGGCGGTCCTCGGGCTGGATTCGTCTCCTGGGAGGTGGGGGTCAGCGGACAGAGGGCAGACGGTGCCGGTGGGGGCAGGAGAGGGCCGTGGCCCACACGCCGAGTGCCGGCTTGTCTGCCGGGGCCCCCGGGCTGGGTGAGCCCCGCCAGCTCTCCTCTTTCTTACCGGGAAGCATCCTTGTCCTGAACGGGCACCAGGGAACCTGAGTGAAGAGACCGCTTTGCTTTGAAACGAGGGGCGGAGTGGCAATGGCTACAGAGGACGTTGGCCTTGGATGGGGAAAGCGAGGCCGGCCACGCACCGCTGTCCCGTTCAGGTCCCTTCTGCCACCTGGGTGCACCTGCAGCCTGAGGGGCTGGTTCCCAGCAGGCTGGCAGCTTCCCCCTGGATCCCTCGGTCCCTCCTCTCTGCCTGAGGACTCTCTCCCGGAGACGGGATCCCATCACAGCTGTCTCTGGGGACCTCTGATTCCTCACCTTGTCACCTGGGCGGCCGGTCCCCAGACCAGAAACCTGCCCGTCTGAAGAGACCACCGCTGCCTCCCTCGGGTCTCACTTGCCCGAGTTCCTCCCCGGGACGCCCCGCATCTCTGATGCCTGCTCCCGTGGGGGCCGCCTCCCTTGGACCGGGACGGGTCTGGTCTCCATCCCGGGGAAAGCACTGGCTTTGGTGCAAAATTGGGCCCAGAGGCCTGTGAACCGTTCTGGCCCTGGGTCGTGAGGGATGCTGTCCCCTCTGTGGTGTGACCGTCCGGCCTTCTGCATCTCCCGGTTTCTGTTTGGGCCACGGGAGGACCAGCCCTGTCCTGGCTGGCTTCAGACTGTGGGGTCACAGCACGCACAGGGGTCTCTATCTCTGACACGTGCCCTCTTTTACTGACACAGCCTCTTGTATCCTCGTGACATCCCCTCCCCTCCCCCGTGGAAGGCCCGTGTGACCGGTTCTGAGGGAGAGAATATAACGATGGGTGTCGCTTCCAAGGTGGTTCATGAAAGCCTGTGGTATCTCCGGGTTCCTTTTCTCCCGGGTCCATTCTCTGTCTCTGTGTCAGTGTGTGTGTCTGTGTGTGTGTCTCTCTCTGACGAAGCAAGAGCAGATAATATGAGCTGCCCCAGGAGGCCCGGTGCCAAGAACCTGCAGAGGCTCCGGGCTGAGACACAGAAGGCCTGAGACCCCCAGTCCCAGCCGAATCCTGCCAAGAGCACGTGCCCGGTCGCGGTCTTGGAGGCGGACCCTGCCCCAGTCGAGCCTCAGCTGAGGCTGCAGCCCTGGCCTCCTGGGTGACCGTGGGGCTGAGGCTCCCAGCCGAGCCGAGCCGGGAGACTGGTACAGAAAGTGTGAGGTGGTCCAAGTAAGGTGAATGTGTCCCCCAGCACAGACAACAGCCCATCCTCCAGGCTGGGGGCTGGGCCCGCCCTCCTCCCTCCCGAGCTCTCTCCGGCCACACTGGCTCCTCCTCAGCTCCTCTGCGGACAAACCCTCTGTGCCTCCGAGTCTCTGCAGCTTTGCTCGTCCCCGCAGCACACTGCTTGCAGACGTGTGCGGGACTGGCTCCTCTTGTCCTTCTGGGTCCCAGCATCAGGGCCACCCTGGAGGTCTCACAGGCCAGGGGCCCCTGGCCGCCCTCCTTCACCCTGCTTCATTTCCCGACAGTGTTGGTCTTTCCTTTCACACGGATTCGCTCTTGTGCCTTGACCCACCTCCCCCTCTGGGCTGTGAGCTCCTGGAGGGCTGGGACCTCACGGGACCTTTGACTCTGGCCCCCGGGCCCAACAGCCCCTGCTCAGGGTGAGAGGCACAGGGGCTGAATGCGTCCAGAGAGGATCTCAGAGTCCCTACCTGCCTCTGAGCAGCTCACGCTGTGCACATGCAGACTAATAGTAAGAGGTACATGTTGGGTTGGGAGCAGGGGACGCCCAGCTTGACCTCTGAGCGTTCCTTCCTGCTCCAGAGGCTTCACTGAGCACAGTGGGCACAGCCTGCCCCCTGGTGGTCAGCACCAGCATGACAGCCCCAGGCAGGGACACCAGAAAACAAAACACACACCTCTGTTTGGGTGTAGTCAAGGCAGCAGCCCTCCCTGGCCCTAGACGGGCACAGGGGCAGGACCTGCGGGCTCCAGGGGCAATGTGAGGACTTCAGAAGCCTCCTTTGTCCCCTGTTCCACCTCTCCCTTCCCGGTGCCCCGTTCATTCCTAAGGCTTCCTCACCCCAGCCAGGGCGCTACCTCTGGAAGCCCTTCCTGATGAGGCCCCGGGGCTCTGAGAAGGAGGGTCTTGACCTTGGTCCCCACACCAGGGTCCGCTCCTCGGCCACATGCTGCCCACCCAGGTCCTCGGTCCTCCAACCCCCCAGGCTGCCCTCTGCTCAGAAGGACCTTGAGGGAGGAGAAAGCATTTGCCCAGGACCAGGAGCATCTTGGGGCAGGGGTGGAGGTCCAGGGCCAGCAGACAAGCCTGTGGGACCCTTGGGACACCACGTCTATGCAGCCCAATTTACACAGGAGTAAGCTGAGGCCTGTCCCGTAGCCCCCTCTCAGTAGGGGGGTGTCTCCTTCTAGCTCCAGGCTGGTGGTGGACACAGGACCCCACACCCCGTCTTCTCCGGGTGCCCCGGGGAAGTGCCCAGCCCAGGCAGCCCCCTGGGTACCCTGGAGACCCCGCTGGCCGTCAGGCTGGCACGTCTCCCCACCTCACGTATGAGCCCTGGTCGTGCTGCTAGCCCACTGGGCGCCCCTGCCCCGTGGCAGAGCTGCCTCCAGTCCCCTTCTCCTTGCCCCGGTGTCACCTCCCCCCTCTGGGGTGTACTCCCCTTGAGCCGCTGCCGGGTGGTCAGTGTGCGTGTGTGTGTCTGTGTGTGTGTGTCTGTGTGTGTGTGTGTGTGTGTGTGTGTGTGTGTGTCTGTGTGTGTGCGTGTGCTTGCCTGTACGGTCTGGGGACATCCAGATATAACAGCCCCACCTATGGCGTTGATAGGGATCTGACGGGATCTCAGGGGTCTCATTCCCAGGGAAAACCCCAGGGGAGGACTGAGTTTGGCCTAGGACGGAGACCCCCACTGCTTGGACTCTGCCCACCTCACGTATCCTGGGCCGGTCCCTGGCCTCAGTCTCCCACCTGGCCCTGAGGTTGGGCGTGGAGTGACGTCAGCGTGGACAGGGCCCAGGCTCTCCTCCTGGGTGGATGGAGAGGAGATGTGCCAGGCACACAGGCCTCCCTAGCAAAGGGCAGCTGGGTCTCGTGTCCTCGGCCTGGCACGGCCGTGTGCCCTCCCCGGGGGGCTCCGTCCCTGTGATTCCGTGTGCGCCCTGCCTCCAGACCGCTGCCCTCTAACCCCAAATCCTGTGAGCCCTCGGATCAGCCTCACCCCAGCCAGTGGGCTGCAGACTTGAGGGCCGGGTGGGTTGGACACGCGGGTACACGAGGGTCGCCGAATGTACCTATGCCGTCCCAGCTGTCACAGACCCCAAGCTCCCCCCCAGGGTCCAGCTGGGTGCACGGCCGGGGCAGGGGGCCTGGAGGAGACGGTGGACACCAAGTATGGGCAAGGAGAGGATCGGCCTGTCCCCTCCCGCCTCCCCCTCCTTCTCTCCACCTCTTCCCGCGGTCTTCGTGCCAGAACCCGGGACACAAGGCGCAGCCTGTCCCTGGCTGCAGCCCTGGCCGGGTCAGAGGGGCGGGAGGGAGCCCAGGAAGGAGGGGGCACATCGTGGGGATGTCTGAGTGTTGGGGGTGGTTAGAGTTGCTAGGGACCCCCCGGGGTGCTCACTGACTTCACCCCTTCTTATACATGAACTGCGGCCCCGGGATCAAGGGCACTCAGCTCTGAGTGACCAAGTCCAGCCATGAACGGGAACGAGGGACTCAGTCTTCACCCTCATGGAGCCCTGCCCTGACCATCACAGGTCTTGTCCTGGGTTGGGATTCCCCCAGCAAGGTGACCCCCGTGCCTCCTGCTCACCTTCCTGAGATGGGAGTCACAGACCCCATTGTCAACGAAGAAACTTAGGCTCTGACACCCACCACGTGAGCTTGTGGGTCACAGGGCTGGGACATGGCCCTATTGTGGGTTTTTCTCACAGACAATCCGACCCAAAGCCTGAGCTCGCACGGGAGCCTGAGGAGGCTCCAACCCTGGAGATGAGGACGTCCTGGGTGGGGGCCATGGGAGGGGCGGTGGCGGCAGGGTCTCTGAGGGGCCGGGGCTCCGTGGGCTCCCTGGGGGAGGAAGGCCCTAGGGAGGCCGGAGTGGGGTGAGGGGTGCCCACGGGGGAGGGCGTCTGGACCAGCTCACGCAGGGCGCCGGACGTCGGGCCAGGAGTCGGGGGTCACTGCAGGTTGGGGAGGGTGGGGATGCTCTGCCTCTGTGGCCCCCAGCTGCTGACCGTGGGGGAGACGCCGTCCCGCCGCTTAGGCTGTGAGCTCGAGGGCGGGGTGGCGTCTGGGCTTCACCATCGTGTGCGGGAGCCTGCACACAGCAGCAGACAGACACGGGTGCTGACGTGTGCGGGGATGAGTGAATGGACACGAGGCTGCGGCTCCCATCTGTCGCTGTAAACAGCGGGACCCACGTCATGCGGCTCTGGGACGGTCCCAGTGAGTCAGCGAGATGTGAAGTGTTATTCCTCACCCGGCACAGTTTGAGGGCTGAGAATCCAGCAGGGGACGGGACGGGGTGTGTGCGCATGGAGCTGACCGGAGCGGGTGCCGCTCGAGCCGGGCACAGACGCCAGAAATACGTCGCTTGCGGGTGCTCTCGTCGGCCCTCCCTCTCCGGCTGGGGACGTGGTGGCCGCCGGTCTGCGGCAGAGGGAGTAGCGGGACAGAGCGGAGTCCACACGGTCCCCAGGCGAGGGGCAGGGGCAGCACAGAGCTGACGCGGAGGGGCAGGGAGAAGCGCCCGGGGCCTGCAGCCTGCCCGTCTGGACTCGTGTGTGTGCTAAGCAGGTGACCTCTAGCCGGTCAGTCCCTGGAGCCACGACACTGGGGCGTCCGATGGCGATGCCGCGGAAAGCCAAGCACCCTTTTCCCAGTTTGATGCCGACTCAAACGCCCAGGACCCACCTGGGAGCCAGGGGAGGTGGAGGTCAGCGGTGGGATTATGGGGTGTCTCCGGCCCCATCACTGTTCTTTTTCTCATTTCTAACATCCTGTAGGAAATATGCCAGTAACTGGAACAAGGTATCACACACGATGTCTGCATAACACCCTGTTGTAGATTTTCTGAAACAAGATCCTCTACAAATAGGGTCATGGCAGACGCTGGACCCCGGCCAGCACCCCGGCGGGAGACACCGTGCCTGGCGTGCAGGGTCTGGGGCGGCAGGGCCGCCTGGCAGGGGCGGGGATGTTGGGGGACGAACAACTCCCCCGGAAACCCGCTGTGTTACTTGGGTCTCAGCCCTCCCCGTAGTGTCTACATTTTGTATTCCACCTGAAACTGGCCCAACCTTTCGTTCCAGAATTTCACATGGCCAGTAACAGCCGGGACAGAGGAGTGAGCGCACAGGTGTTTCCTACAGCTGCCCTGGGCCAGGCCCGCCTTTCCTGGCTTGGTTCCCAACTGTCCCTGAGGGCCTGAGGTGGAACCACATCGCTCACCCAGCCTGGGGGCAGTGTGGGCTCTCAGCAGGGCTGGAGGGTAGCAGGAGGCAGGGGGTGGGGACGCCGGAGGCAGGGGTGTGGACACTGGGGCAGGACTGGGGCCCTCCGACCAGGGCGGGGGAGGAGACGCACGCCTGGGGCAGGGGAAGGGAGGCTGGGGTTCAGTCGTGGGCCTCTGTCCTCAGCCGCGTCCCCGGGACCCAGCCAGGAGGGCGCGCACCCCGCCCCGGAGACTCCGCTCCTCCTGGTCCCGTGTGGTGCACGTCCGTGGGGGTGTTGGAAGGGTTCCTCCAGCCGCTGTGGGGCCTCTTCATGCGCACTGGGTGTGCGCAACCTGTTGCAGGGCGACCCGTGCCTGCCCACACTTAGCAGTCCTTGCACGGGGCTCAGCCGGTGCCCAGAGTCCACTTAGGACTTTCCGGTGCCGGGGCAGGTCTGGGTGCCCTTCGACTGCCCAGCCGCCCCGGGGGACCGGGGATCCTTTGCCTGTCCCCGGGCCTTTCTCTTGCACTGTCCTTGTTTGTGTATGAAGGGACCGGCTGGAGACCTCCGTCCCTCCCTGGAGGATCGGGGACCCCCCGTCATCCAGCAGGTGAGAGGGCAGATCCTCGGCACCAAGGGGGGCACCGTCCACCACCACTGCCCTCGACTCCCTCGGGGTGCCTGGGGGCAGGGGCACACCTGAGGTCATTTTTCCTGTAATGACCTGGCAGCAGGTGCCCAGCCGTAGCTAGGGAGGCTGTGTTGGGCCTTTTCTCTACACAGAATAACGCAGATGTGCTGGTTTCCGAAAGCTCCTTTAATGCAGCTGATGTTGTCAAGGTTCCCCACGAGTGCGGCAAGGACCGGGAGTTCAGTCGGTCTCAAGCCGAATAATGTTCTTCAAATCATTTTTATTGTGTAGATAGGCCGTGTTCTGTATCCACTCAGCAGTCGATGGACATTGGGGGTGTTTCTACCTTTGGGCAAGTGTGAGTGGCAATGCTGTGAATGTTCACGGTCAGGCTTTTCACAGGTTTTCATCCCTGGATCATATGGATACTCCGTGTTTACGTTTTGAAAAATGGCCAGACTGTCTCCCAAAGGGCTACATCACTTTATATTTCTGCCAGCAAAGGAGGAGGACCCCAACGTCTACGGATCCTTGCCAACACTTCTTAACATCTATCTTTTTAATGACAGCTGTCCTGGTGGATGTGAACTTGTATCTCATTGTGGCCTTGATTGGATTTCCATCCTAAAGAACGATGTGGAACACTGTTGGTCACTTGTTTATCGTTTCTCGAGAAATGTCTCCTCAGCTGCATTTCCCATTTTATCTTAATTTTTTTTTAATGTTTATTTATTTTTGAGAGAGCCAGAGACAGAATGTGAGTGGGTTAGGGGCAGAGAGAGAGGGAGACACAGAAGCAGCAGCAGGCTCCAGGCTCTGAGCGGTCAGCACACAGCCCGATGCGGGGCTCGAACTCACGAGCTATGAGATCATGACCTGAGCCGAAGTCAGACGCTCAACCGACTGAGCCACCCAGGCGCCCCTGCATTTCCCATTTTTAAATTGGATGCGCAGTTTCTTCCTATTGAGTTGTAAGATTTAATATGCATTCCACATGCAAGTCTCTTAGGATATATGTCCTTAGCCGATTCATTGTCCCATTCAGTAGGGTGCCTTCTAGCTTTCGTGATGCTGTCTTTCAGTTCACCTACTTGTAGTGTTTCTTTTTGAGAGAGAGAGAGAGAGAGAGAAAGACAGAGTGCAAGTGGGGGAGGGGCAGAGAGAGAGGGAGACACGGAATCCGAAGCAGCTCCAGCTCTGAGCCATCAGCGCAGAGCCCGATGCGGGCTTGAACCCACGAACTGTGAGATGATGAGCTGAGCTCAAGTCGGCCGCTTGACCGACTGGGCCCCCCGGGCGCCCCTGATTTTGTTTCACTGACGCGTGGCATTCAGTCAGTTCCGTATATACCTCGATGATCGGGTAGCTGTGTGTAGGGCCGAGTGATCACACAGCAGGTCCTGTTAACGTCCATCTGCACACGTAGTTGCACATGTTTTCTTGTTACAGAGACCTTTCAGATCTACCCCTTGGCAGTTTCCACACGTGCAATGCAGTATTAACTATAGTGACCGCGCTGCACATCACGTCCCTAGACTTATTTATTTTATCACCGGCAGATTGTACCTTTCGACCACCTTCCCCGGTTCGCTCATCCCTTAGCCCCTGCCTCTGGCAACCAGCGGTGTGATCGCTCGATCTGTGAGTTCTTTGAGCTCTGTTTTTAAGATCCCACTTACAAAGGAGATATGATATTTGTTTTTCTCTGTCGGACTTATTTCACTTAGCATAATATCCTCGTCTGTGTTGTCACAATCGGGTTTCCTCCTTGTTTATGACTGACTAGTATTCTATGATATGTACGTTTCTGTGTGCACACACTCCCACATCCTCTTTTTCCGTCCATCCATGTAGACGCTTGGGTTCCTTCCACGTCTTGACTCTGTAAGTAATGCTGGGAGGCGGGGGTAAGATATCTTTTGGCGTGAGTGTTTCGTTTTTTTCCTATGAATACCCGAAAGTGGACTTGCCGGGTTACATGGTGTTTCTATTTTCGATGTCTTGAGGAGCTTCCATGCTGCTTTCCGCATTGGCTGCACCAGTTTACTGTCTCGTACAATTTCTTTCTTGGTACTGTGCTTGTATCCTGCAGCCTTGCTGAACTATTTTATTACTTCTGGAAGCTTTTCTGTGTATTCTGTACGGTTTCCTGTATACCCAGTCATGTGGTTTGCAAGTAGAGACGGCTTTCCTTCATTCCCTCGGACCTAGATGTCTGCTATCCCCCTTTCTTGCCTCGTCCACACGGCCGAGACCTCTAGGACAGCGTGGGCTGCTGCCGGGGGCTTGGGCCTCGTCCGTCTTGCTCCTGACCTCAGGGCCAAGGCTTCCAGTCTTTCCTCCGTTCCGGGTGACGGGAGCTGTGGCTGGTTCGCAGGTGGCCTGTAGGAGGGCTCAGGAAGTTCCCTTCTGTTTCTGCTTTGAGCGTTCGTATCACGAAATGGTCTTGGATTCTGTCAAGGGTTTTCTGTACTCAGTGGCGATCGGATTTTACAACAGCTTGAAAACCACGAAGTCGTGTCGCTTTCCCTCTTCTTCTGTGTTTCTCCCTCACACAAACACACAGAACTTCTCTGGAAGCTCATCAGGATCCGGATGGCAGCTCTTTGGTCCTGGTTATCCTCGTTCGGGCCGCTGCGTGCCTGGGGGTGGGCCCGTTCAGAGGCCACGCCCCAAAAGGGACAACTAGAAATCAAAACAGTAATGATAATCTTCCAGGTGGTGGCTGCCCCTGGCATGCGTATGCCATAATTTCCTCTTCTCTGTCCCGACTGTAGAGTGAGAATATTTGGCATTAAAGGAGACGACTGTACGGGAAACAGAGCATGTCAAGCATGTGTACTAACGGGTAATGACCAGCAGGCAAAAACCCCTGCTCACCCGAGACGCATGTCAGAGGGAATACAGCATCTTCTGCAGTCAAATGCTCTACCCTACAGCATCTTCTGTACTGACTTCCTTTGTGGAAGTCCACGTTCTGAAAAGACCGTTTCTGGCTTGTTTTCTGAGGCCTCGCGTCGGGAGGCCCGCTATTCTCTTCCGGGAGTCTGGGTGCTGACGGTGTTTCTGGCCGGTCACACGAGCGGCAGTTCTGAGCCGACACTGTGGCCTCTTCCAGGTAAGAGGGCTTGGGGGGTCACCTGTGTCCTCAGCCAGGAAAGCATCAGCCACGCACTTCTCGGCATTCCCAGGAGGTGCCCGCAGAGCCCAGTACGCAGCGCGAGGCCTGGACCGGGGAGGCACTTTGCACGCTACGTGGCGCTCGGTCTCTAAGGCCCGCGAGTGACAGAGACTCTTAAAGTGGGAACGGGAAGGCAGTTTAGCGCTGTGGTAGTTGACGTTCTCCAGGTTAAGCTCCAAATGAAGAGAGTGAGAGAGTCATCCTCCCTCCTAACGTAGCACAGCTGTCCCACGTACAGTTCAAACCATACGAATCCTCTCCCCGAGGAGGATGCTGAGCTCTCAGGGGACGTCCACGCTCGTCTTTGATATCCTGTGACTTACATCCTATGATGTGAAGTGAGCCGTTATTAATGCATCTTATGTTACATGATAACAAGGCAAGGAAGGGAAGAAAAGAAAGGTATTTGATATTCACAGATACAGTCTACAGGTGAGGAAGACGCCCTGGGGTGGATCCTCGGGCCGGGGCTTCTCTGCGTGGCACTGGAACGTTTTCTGGTTTTGCAAAGGCACGTGGGAAGGCGCTCGTGTGGCCAATTTTCGTCCTCTTGCGGGACCAGTGCCAACCACGGTGCCGGCTCGACCCCCGGCTCCAAGGCTCGCACTGCTTTCAGGACCAGCTCTTTGGTACCGAATCCGGAGTTAGAGCCCTCTCCGGCACAAGCCCAGCAGCAGACAGAGCGGCAGGTACGGAGCGCGGGCCGGCTTTCTCACCTGATCCAGTGTCAAGTCCAGAGCCGTTGTTCTAACATCGGCTCACGTGAGAGCCCCGGAACCACAGCCAGCTCCAGCACCGGCTCCAGGACCAGCGGAAGGGCTGGAACCAGCACAGGCACCCGCGGTATCACCGGCTGCAGAGACAGAGGCAGCTCTGTCTTCAACCGACTTGCCAGGTCCGGCACCAGCCAGTTCTGGAGTCTGGGTCGGACCAACGTGCATTCCAGAGCAACGGACAAGGCAGGAGTGAACTAGACCTGGTCCTCATCGCTTCCGGCAGCACGACTAGAGCTACAGGCATCTCTAGGGCTCGAACCATCTCCAGAGCCAGCGTCAGCACCGGAAGTGGCCTCAGCGCCTGATCCCGCCATAGAGTCAGCTCCGGCACCGGCTCAAGAGCTTGAGAGACCTGCAGAGCCAGCCAGCTCCCGCCGAAGCTCCAGACCCAGAATCAGTCTGAGCCCCGGCCCCTGCATCTGAGCCACTGCCACAGCCGGTTCTGTTACCAGCTCAGAACCAGAGCCAGAACCGGCTCCAGAGCCCGAGGTCAAGCCACTTGCCAGCTCGAGTCAACTCCAGGTCCGGCACTGATTCAACTGCCGAGATCGAGGCCGCTCCAGCTTTAGCTCCAAGGTCAGGGTCGGTGTTCTCCCACCAGCCGGCCCTGGCTCGATGCCGGCTGTAGCGCTGCCTCCAGAGACGGCGGCCGCTCTCTCGCCAACCGCTGGGTCAGCCCCGGTGGTCGTTCCAGTGCCCACGTTAGAGAGAGAAGCTGCTCGAGCCCCATGTAGCGCCGGTGCCAGGTTGCAAGGAAGAGCCAGCTCCAGCATCGGCTCCAGCGTCGGCTCCAGAACTAGAGTCAGGACCGATTTCAGAGCCAGAGCCTGCGACAGCAACAGTTCTCATACCGGGTCCGGAGCAGAAGCCCCCGCAGGTGCCAGCTGCTGCGCCAGCTCCAGAGCGAAAGCGGCCTTGGGCACCTGTGGTAGACGCAGAGCCGATGCCACCTCCGGACAAAGAACCAGCTCCGGCGCCGACATCCCAGCCACGTCCTGCTCCGGCACCGGCTCCATCACCGCCTCCTGTGCCGGAGCCCACGTCCACTCTAGTGCCAGCTCTGGTGTCGGCGTCCACCCGGACACCGGTTCTGCAGGTGGAGCCAACGCCGGGGCTCCGACCAGCTCCCCCGCCGGTTTCCCCACCAGCCGGAGGGCCACATCCAGGACCGGCGATGCAAGCAGGGCCCCCGGCACCGGGTCCAGCGTAGCAGTGGCGACGAGAGCCAGCTCCGAACCAGAGCAGCTCCAGCACCACGGACAGCTCCCGCAGCGGTTCCGGGATTGGATCCCCCGGGACTCTGGCACCAGCTGTGTCCCTCGCACTGGCTGCACGGCCAGCTGCAGTTCCAGGGCCAAAGCTGAAGCCGCTTCAGCACCCACTCAGGAGCCAGAGCCAGAGTCTACAGCAGAAGCTCTAGCTTCAGCTCCAGAGCTATATCCGGCTGCAGAAGCAGGTCTGGGTCCTCTCTGGAGGTGCCTGCCGCTCTAGCACCTTCCCTAGAGCTGGAGCCACGTCCAGCACTGCCTCTTGCCGCAGCTGCAGAGATGGGGCCAGCTCCAGCTTCAGCCCTGGGGCCAGTTCCGGGATTAGAGCCCCGTTCGAGCCAGAGCAGCTCCAGCACCAGCTGTGGAATTACCCATACGAGTGTCCACGCCTTCCTCAACCGCCACCGTCGTGGGGGCCGGTATGGGGCTGGGGTCGGGACGGTCCCTGCTAGGCCGGTCACCCCAGGTACCCTGGTCACTCCACTCAGAGCTCGCCTGCCCGATCCCTCCTGGACATCATAGTCCCGGGGGCTCTGCACCCCCGTTTCCCAAGCAAGGCTCTCAGTGGCCCAGGAGACCGTGGAGGCTGAAAGCCGAGGCTTGTACCTGACAAGTGATATAAAATTTGACCCAGAAACTCCACTTGATTGCTTGTGTCCTGAAAAAGGAGAGATTTATGCACACGGTTGATCCCTTGAGGAAGCTGGGAGTGAAAACTCACAAATGGCCCATGTTCCAGGGCTGGGGCGCTTTGGAAATTCTGATGTGGGGACACAGGATGCAGAGGAAGAGACTTGAGTGGCCGGCACCCAGGCCCGGGGAAAGCTGGCTCGGGAAGAGCACACACCCGGCACCCGCCTCACCCCGCACGCTGCACCAGAGTCTCTCCGTGGTCCTGGGACGAGCTCTGCTGGGGGAGGGTCCGCGCCTGTGGCCGCGGATGGGGGCTGCGCTCTGTTGTCCCAGAGAGGGGAGCCGGTCACACTTCTCGCTGGGGATCGGCTGGGGCCTGTGCTTCCTCACGTTGTCACCTGGGCTGCCGGTCCCCAGACCAGAAACCTGCCCGTCTGAAGGTGACCAGCGCTGCGTCCCTTGGGTTTCACTTGCCCGAGTCCCTCCCCGGGACGCCCCGCATCTCTGACGCCTGCTCCCATGGACTGGGACGTGTCTGGTCTCCATCTTCCTGCAGACTCACTCCCATCGTGTTGTTTTATCTCAGGATGGTTTACCCCCAGCCCAACGTGCTAACACCCTCGTCACTAACTTGCTGAACACCCCCCAAACTCATCATGTACATTAAAAGGCAGTTTCACTGAAAACTCGGCGGGAACTTGCTTCGGCAGCTTCTGAGTCTGAATTTGGAGCCGACCAATTATTCTCCGTCCTTTCTCTCTCCACCAAAGAATGCCCAAGGGGCGCCTCCTCCTTCCCGGAGGACGGCCCCCGCCCCTCGCTGGCAAATCCCAGCTCCCACGCTGAGGTCCAGCAGGGTCCAGTGTTCGCTAAGGGCTGCGAGTGATTTGCACGAGTCTGAGTTTTGATTTCCATGTCATTTGTTTCTTGCACATGTGAAGGCCTTCTGGAAGGAGGGTCAGCCCTGTGGGTCCCTGATGGGGTGCACGCTGGGTGGGTGGGGTGGGGTGGGGTCCCGGGTGGGGGTGGTGATGCACCAGGGCCCTCTGTGTGTTCACTGTCATGCTACTGACACCGGGTGGCTCTCTTGTGCCACAGTAGGAAAGATGTCCTTGTCCTCACCCCTTGGCTGGCCCCCATCGTCTGGGAAGGGACCTTCAACATTGACATCCCGAATGAGCAGGTCCGGCTCCAGAACACCACCATCGGACTAACGGTGTTTGCGATCAAAAAGTAAGTAGGTGACGGGGCGCCTGGGTGGCCCATTCTGTTCAGCGTCCGACTTCAGCTCAGGTCAGAATCTCGCGGTCCATGAGTTCGAGCCCGACCACATCGGGCTCTGTGCTGACAGTTCAGAGCCTGGAGCCTGCTTGGGATTCGGTGTCTCCGTCTCTCTCTGCCCCTCCCCTGCTCATGCTCTCTCTCTGTTTCTCAAAAATAAATAAACATTAAAAAAAAAAAAAGTAAGTAGATGAGATGACAGAGGGTGGGGACCGGGATGTAGGAGAGACCGAGGACATCAGGTCTGGCTGTGTGTTCAGCACACGGTGGGTGGGGACCCAGCCTGTCCTCCTAGGGGTTAATGTGAAAGTCCACGTGTTCAGCAGTCTTCCCGGGCTCAGTGAGTGGACACCACCTGGCTCTCTTTCCGAAGGCTGCACGTCACCCAGGAAGGCAGCTCCAGACCCATCAGTGATCCCAGGTTGCTCCTCTGCTGAGTCAAGGAAGGAGCAGAGCACCCCAACATCCTGGCGGCAGGGGAGCCCTCCTCCGGCCACAGTAGCAGAAGGGAGGAGGCTGTGTGCTTCCTTGGACGGGTAGGAAGCCAGTGCCTGTGGAGCTGGGCTCCTGTGTGCTCCCTTATAGGGTGACGGTCATGGAGGGGGGACAGCCAGGTCAGGCACAGCACTCGGTGCCAGACCCCAGGCTCCTGTGAGGGAGCTGAGCAGTGAGGCCCTGGGACTCCAGGGTCAGGTGACTTCCGCTGAATGAGCTGGGCAGCCGCAGGTAAGTGGCGTGGTCTCTCTGAGCCTCTGGAAAGTGGGGCTGACGACAGCATCCTCTCTCGGGATCGCCACGGGGGAAGTGAAAGCTCGTAGGTGCTGGGCCTGCGTGTGGACAGGTGGGGCTTCCTCCCTCCGCAGAGTTCACCCGAGACCCCAGAGGATGGCCCTGAGGCCTTTGGAACCCCTTTCCCAGGTCTTGGCCCCAAGTGCAGGGACTAAGAAGGGCACAGGGTCGCCTCAGAATCCTACTCCAGTCCCTGGAGACAAGCGGCTGAAATCACCAACCAGAAGCTTCACTGCCCAGGCTCCTCGGCCAGTGCCAGTAGCTGCCTGCTGCACGTGCGCTGGCTGTCCGCGTGTGTCCCCTCTGGGCTCCGAGTGCAGTCCCCAGGGGGTGGGCAGGTGGTGGGCATGTCCTCAGAGGAAACCGGACTCCCCGAGTCGAGCTGTGAACCCACGATCACATCGGCTGGGTCTGGACTTGCCCCTGGTGACCTGACTGGTGGCTGGGCAGGGGTGTGTGTGTGTGAGTGTGTGTGTGTGCATGTCCCCTATTGAAACGGAGTGCCCACCTTCCCTGTGGGAGGGGTTTCTGGGCCAGGCACCGGGAAGTAGCCTTAGGGCCTGCTCAAAAAACTGTCACCGAGGGGCTCACTGCACTTGCCCGATGACGGGGGAGCTGCTATGTGCAGGGTGGGGAGCAGCGAGCCCCCTCGAAGAGGGACCAGCCGTGGGAGGCGGTTGGAGAAGACTTCCAACCTCTTGGGGTTGGGGAGATACAGACCTGGACCCGGAAGCTTCCACGCTCGCGTTCAGTGCTGGGGCCCGAGCAAGCCCCCTCTTCCTCCAGGGGCCCTCTTTGGCCTCCCCTGGCCACATGCTGGGCCTGAGTCCTGATCTGGGGGAGATGGGGGGGTGACGCCTTCTCGGAATACCCGCCGTTGACTGACGGCCCAGTAGCCTTCAAGGGAGGGCCCTGCAGGGGCAGACACAGTCCTGGGGGGCCAGGGACCGACCACTGAGCCAAGACGGGCAGGTGGCCGGCCCTGCAGGTTCTGCGAAGTCTGCGAGGGCACGTTGACCAGAGCTGTGCCCGAAGGGTCTCGACTCCCTCACAGCAGGTGGGACCCTGCAGGGGATTTGCCAGGGGCGGGTCTCGCGGGTGGAGGGGGTCTGCCAAGGGAGCTCGGCACGGGGGTGCGCTGCTGGCTCCAGCATGCTGACTCGTGGCCGCACGGGTTTCCAGCCTCCTCCGCCTCAGGCTCGCTCCCCTTTGTAAGATGGGGCGCTGATGGTCCCCCGTCCCCCGGGGCAGAGGTTAGGGAGGCGCCGCGGGCAGACTCGCCCAGGACAGGCCAGGACAGCGGCTGTTCCTTCAGCAGCCCAGGGTCTGCCTCCTCGATAAGGCGCACAGGTCCGCGGCCCCCGGCTTTGGGCTCCTGCCGCCAGCCTCTGGCAGCGACCCTCCTCCCGCCCTGTCCCCTGTCCCTGCAGATACGTGGCCTTCCTGGAGCTGTTCCTGCAGACGGCGGAGAAGCACTTCATGGTGGGACACAAGGTCTCCTACTACGTGTTCACCGACCGGCCGGGGGATGTGCCCCGCGTGCCCCCGGGGAAGGGAGGCAGGTGGTGGTCCTGGAGGTCCGGAGTTACTCGCGCTGGCAGGACGTGTCCACGCACCGCATGGAGATGATCCGCAACTTCTCCCGGCGGCGCTTCCTCCACGAGGTGGAGTATCTGGTGTGCGCGGACGTGGACATGAGGTTCCGCGACCACGTGGGCGTGGAGATCCTGTCCCCGCTCTTCGGCACCCTGCACCCCGGCTTCTACGGGGCGGCCCGCGAGGCCTTCACCTAGGAGCACCGGCCGCAGTCCCAGGCGCACGTCCCCAGGGACGAGGGCGACTTTTACTACACGGTAGGCTTTTTCGGGGGGTCGGTGGCCGAGGTTCTGCGGCTCACGTCGGCCTGTCACCAGGCCATGGTGGTCGACTGCGCCCACGGCATCGAGGCCGTGTGGCACGACGAGAGCCACCTGAACAGGTACCTGCTCGACCACAAGCCCACCAAGGTGCTGTCCCCCGAGTACCTGTGGGACGAACAACTGCTGGGCTGGCCCGCCGTCGTGAAGAAGCTGAGGTATGTGACCGTGCCCAAGAGTCACCGGGGCATCCGGGACTGAAGACGGGCTGGCCTAGTGTCCGTCAGGGGTGCCACCCTGACCCCAGCCGTCAGAGCAGATGGGCTGTCGCCGCTCCCTTTCTCTGTCCGGTCGCGGGACATCGCCGAGGCCCCGCGCCGCCCGCATCGGGCACGGGCACAGTTAGGCCTGACCGGGGGCCTGCCGGGGGGCGCGGCTCCAGCAAGACCCCTTGCTCTTCGGGTTCCTGGTCAGAGTTGAAAGGTCGCTTGCAGCCGCGGGCAGGACGTGAAGGTGAGGCCGGATCAGGACCCCCTTGGCTGGCGCCTGGCTTCCCGGCAGCCTGAGGCACAGCCCGCCGCCCGCTGGGGCAGGACAGCCCCCCCACCCCCTGGCCTCCCTCGGTCACTGCGGTGCTGTGGGTGTCGCGCTCGCCCTGTCACTGCCACTAAAATGTTTCTGGCGGATGAAGGGAATTGCGGGTTGTCCCGGAAACCTGCCTTGTGCGCTTCCTCGAGGCCCCGGCCAGGCCTGAGTGCTGCAGTGTGTCCACCTCGCGTCTCCCTTCTCACTTCAAGGACAGGGCGGTCCGCGTTGCCACTGCTATTTCTCCGTGACGTTGGCCAACTGTTACAATTTCTGGGTCACTTGCCGCTGTAAACGGCTCCAATTTTATGTCGGATGCTTTTCTATTTATTTTTTTATTTTTTTAAGGTTTATTTATTTTTGAGAGAGAGAGAGAGAGACCATGAGCTAGCGGGGAGGGGCAGAGACAGAGGGAGACACAGCATCCGAAGCAGGCTCCAGGCTCCGAACCGTCAGCACAGAGCCCGACGCGGGGCTCGAACCCACGTACCGTGAGCCGAAGTGGGACACTCAGCCGACTGAGCCCCCCAGGCGCCCCTATAACCTTGATAATGTTAACCGTGTTCAGGTGTACAATTCAGTGGCAATAGGTACATTCACGGTTCTCCAACTGCCCCCTCCATCCATCTTCACGACTTTTTCGTCACCCCAAACTCTGTGTCTGCCCACTAGACCCTAACCCTCCCCCACCCATCCCCCTCCCCAGGCCCGGCACCCACTGCTCCTCCCACGCCTATGAATCGGACTGTTCTCCGTCTGTCATGAGCGGGGTCCTCCAATATCGGTCCTTTAGGGACTGGCTTATTTCATGAAGCACAGTGGCCTGAGGGTCTGTCCCCGTGAGCCTGGACCTGACCCACTTTTCCCCCAGAGGAGTTGCTCAGCTCTGTCTTGTCTAACCTGAGCCTCCTCAGTCCCCTGTGCTCCCCTCATCTTCCTCCTCGGCCTGAAGGACCCCGGGGCCCCGTCCCTTGGGCCTCACCCATCCCACCCCATCTGAACCGAACTGTTCAGTCCAGATGCCAGACACACACCCGTGGGGGCCTCGGGCCTCCCCTGCCCACCCGTCCGTGTCAGGTAACTGCTCCTCCTGCAGGTGTCCCCATGTCAGGAGAGAGACACCAGGTCCAGACCCTTGGTGTCATTGTGACTTCTTGCTGGCCACCAACTCTCCCAGTGGTGAGGTGGCTACCAGAGGGCACTAAATGTTCAAAACATTTCAAGGCATATGTTAGTCTCGGCTGCCTAAGGCAATGGCTGAACCGAGCAGAACGATTGGAAGAAAGGCCGAGTGGTGAGGAGCTTTAGGGAATAAGGACCTAGAACCTCTGGCCCATTATTCCTGAGCCTCTAGGACGCTTGCACGCATGGGCTGGGTGCATGTTCAGGAAAGACCTGAGAAGGGCCCCGGCTCTCCCCTCTGGTGACTGTCAGACTCTGCAATTAGGAAGTAAAGGTCAAGGCAGAGTTGTAAACAGCCTGGGTGGTGTGGAAGGTGTATCCTGATCTTTGCAGACCATGTCCTCCCCATCTGTAAAGACTGGAGGTTGTTTTCTTCTTTGGGGGGGGGGGCGGTGGTTCCGGGTGTTTAAGGAAATGTCTGCCCAAAGAGCACTACATTCACAGAACAGACACTTCGGTGACCACACACGACAAAGAATACAGATTTTACACAATTAGTTCAGAAAAGTGACTACAGTAGCAACTACTGCGAGCTGTGCCAGTAAACCCTGGAGGGGAAGACTGATATTTGAGTTGTACATTATACTATTCAAAATGTCAATTTTCAACAAAAAACATTTAAGATTTTTTTAATGTTTATTTGAGAGACAGAGAGACAGAGACAGAGACAGAGCACAAGTAGGGAGGGGCAGAGAGAGAGGGAAACACAGAATCCAAAGCAGGCTCCAGGCTCCAAGCTGTCAGCACAGAGCCTGACGTGGGGTCTGAACCCACAAACCATGAGATCATGACCTGAGCTGAAGTCAGACGCTTAATCGACTGACCTACCCAGGTGCCTCCCCCAAAACACTTTTTAAAAAAAGTTTATTTATTTATTTTGAAAGAGAGAAAGAATGAATGGGGGGCAGAGAGAGAGGGGAACAGAGGATCCTACGTGGGCTCTGTGCTGACGGCAGAGAGCCTGATGCGGGGCCAAAACTCACAAATCATGAGATCGTGACCTGAGCTGAAGTCGGATGCCTAACCAACTGAGCCACCCGGGCACCCCAACTAAAAAACACTTTTGAGGTGTGCAAAGAAACAAGAACATGGACCCCGTAGACCGTTGAAAACAAAGCAATTGATGGAAACCGTTCCTGAGGAAGCTCATGCATTAGACTCTCTAGACTTACTTAAAACCAACTATTTCAACGTTTATTTATTTTTGGGACAGAGAGAGACAGAGCATGAACGGGGGAGGGGCAGAGAGAGAGGGAGACACAGAATCGGAAACAGGCTCCAGGCTCTGAGCCATCAGCCCAGAGCCCGACGCGGGGCTCGAACTCACGGACCGCGAGATCGTGACCTGGCTGAAGTCGGACGCTTAACCGACTGCGCCACCCAGGCGCCCCAAAACCAACTATTTCAAATATGCACAAATACCTAAAGGAAACCACGAGAACAATATCCCCCAGGGAGAAGATAACAATGGTGAATGCATTAGGAAGTGTCCCCTCCTCTCTTTTTGAGGAATTTGGGGACAAGTCGTGTTAATTCTTTGTCAGATGGTTGGTAGAATTAACCAGCAGTGAATCCTGGCACTGAGATTTTCTTTGTTGGGAGGGTTTTGATTCCTGATTCAATCTCTTACTATAGGTCTATTCAGATTTATTATTTATTCTTGAGTTGCTTTTGGTAGTGTTTTTATTTCTAGGAATTTATTGTTGTTTTTTTTTTTTTTTTTTTTTTTTAGAGCGAGAGAGAGAGAGAGAGACAGAGAGATGGAGAAGTGGGGCTCACTGGAACTTGTGTTTTACCTGAAGTGGGGCTTGAGCTCACCTGATGCGGGACTTGAACACACAAATTGTGAGATCATGACCTGAGCCGAAGTCAGTCTTAATGAATGAGCCGCCCAGGCGCCCAGAAATTGACCCGTTTTATCTAGGTTGTCTGATGTGCTGGTGGAAAACTCTTTGTGGTATCGTCTTATAATCCTCTTTATTTCTGTAAGGTTGGTAGTGATGTCTCCATGTTCATTCCTGATTTTAACAATTTGAGTCTACTTCCCCCCCAACCCCGATCAGGCTAGGATGGGGCTACTATTATAAACAGCAAAGAGAAAAACCAGAACATAACCAGTATTGGTGAGGATGTGGAGAAATCAGAACCCTCGTGCCCTGTTGGTGGGAAAGTAAAATCTGCCACCGCTCTGGAAAGCAGTGTGGTGTTTCCTCAAACATTAAAAATGGAACCGCCATATGATGCAGCCATTCCACTTCTGGATACACATTCAAAGAATTGAAAGCAGGATTGTGAAGAGTTATTTGCACACCCAAGTTGCAGCAGCACAATTCCCAGCAGCCAAGAGGCAGGAGCACCCCCAGCGTCCACCTCCACCAGTGAGTGATGGATGAACAAAATGTGGTAGGAACGTGCATTGGTTCATCACCCAGCTTTCAGCGGGAAGGAATTGCTGACACCTGCCATGTGGGTGAACCTTGAGGACAGGATGCTAAAGTGAACTAAGCAAGTCACGAAAACACAAACGTTGCATGGTTCCACTTCTATGAGATGAGGTATGTAGAGTGGTCGGCCTCACAGAAGCAGAAGGAGCAGGGTGGTTTTGGGGAGCTGGGCAGGAGAGGGAGACCGGGAGTTGTTGTCCACCGGGTATAGAGTTCCGGTTCTGCAAGATGCAAAAGATCTGGGCATCGGTTGTGCACCACTGAATACGCACCGTGATACTGTGCTTCACGGTAAATACATATTTGGTCTTCGCCCCTGTTTCTGGCACAGATTTCCCCAATTTCCCGAGTGATGAAAACCGTGACACTGCCTTTTGCTGTGTTCATGGGTGGCTTTTGGACTCTACCTGAGAGGTAGGCTGGCTGCTGGGGGAGCCAACCCTGCGATTAGATGGCTGGAACTTTCCATCCCCTCCCCCCACCTCTGGGGAGGGAGAGGGGCCGGAGACGGCGTTCGGTCCCCAGTGACCAGGGATCCAATCAATCGTGCCCGTGTAATGAAGCCTCCCCGAACGCCCATCCGACTGGTGAACACGTGGAGAGAGCAGAGAGTGTGACATACTCGGTTACTGTCACGGGGCCCGAGTGTGCACGGGCACTGGCTTCGAGGGTCCCAACAGACCAGGTTCGGCCACTCACCGCTGACAAAAGCCAAGGGCAGAGAGACACAGGAAAGGGTGGTGACTCAAGAAAGGATCCATTTCGGTGAGGCCGGCACTGGGAAGACAGGGGGCTGACATCTCAAGGTGCTGCAGACAGTCCTGGTGGTGGTTCTCTCTCTCTCTTTTTCTTTCTTTTTTAAATTTTTTTAATGTTTATTTATTTTTGAGACAGGAGAGACAGAGTATGAGCAGGGGAGGGGCAGAGAGAGAGGGAGACACAGAATCGGAAGCAGGATCCAGGCTCGGAGCTGTTAGTACAGAGCCTGATGCGGGGCTCGAACTCACAAGCTGCGAGATCATGACAGGTGCCCCCCCTCCTTGTGAAGTTTTATTTCTTTCTTAGGATTTTACATGAGGACAATCTAGGACAATGGTCATGGGTACTTGAGGTGGACAGTGAAGGTCGGGTCGATCGCTGTCTTGTGGTCAATCCCGCAGGGTCTTGCTGACGTCAGGGATGTCAGTCCCTGTGGCTTGACGGTTAGTTTGCTGCCCTCAGGGTCTTTGGCTGGCGTTACGAGATGAGCTGGGAGGAAGGACCCGGTCGGTCAGGAAGCACAGATGATGGGCAGAGAGCAGGGGGGCTCCGAGCCTCCTCTGCACCTTGCCCTGTGCTCCCCATCCCTTCTGCCCGGCTGGTCCCGAGTGCCGTCCTGTGTGACAAACGGGCGATCTAGGAGGTGACAGGCTTGTCTGAGTTCTCTGAGCCGCCCCAACGTTATTCGAACCCGAGGGCAAGGTTGTGGGAACCTCCTCTCTATAACTTAGAGACGCGGGCGACCTCTCTGCCCGGCCGCTGAGTGACCCCTGAGTTGGCCGCACAGAGACTCCAGGGGCCACACACGACACAGGAAACAGACCTCACGCGGTTCAGACAAGTCACAGCCCCGAAAAGCAAACAGTAGCAGCTTCACGGAGCAGCAATGATGAGGCTCGGGGAGCGGGGGCTGCAGAGCTGAACGGTGGGCGGGTCGCCAACCTTCCACTGGAGCCAAGCCCCGCCCCCTGCAGGGCCGGGTCCTGGTGGCTGCCAGATGTTCCACCTGCTTCTCCGCGACTCCACGGCCGGCCGGCCACAGCGACGTCACAATGTGGGTCAGAAACACAAACATCTCTGGGCATCCACCGCCACCTGAACTATTGTCCATTTTTGTAACTTGAGGTGGGCAGAGAGAATGGGGGCAAGGCCTTGAAGAGGGTGGTTCCTGGCCCAGGCTTTGTGTTTGGGGGTAAACGCCATGCAGACGGGCCTTGCTGGGCCCGAGGAGGGGACAGGTATGGGGACCCCAGCCGCAGGCACTGCTGTCCCGGTGATGCCACCTCAGGGCGCCCGAGTCCACCTGCCCCTTGGGGAGCACTTGCGACCCTCCGCTCTGCCTGAGGGCTCTGTCCTGTCCCAGGGGCACCTCCTCTCCTGCCAGCCAGGGCCACGTGCCCCAGGGAGCACGGGTACCCCGACGGCGCTGGGGACAGAGCCAGTCTGGTTAGGACACCGTCTCCCAGAAGCCCTGAGCTCCAGGCCGGCACGGTGCTCCCCTTCCTCCTCCGGGCTGCGTGGGTCCAAGTCCTCCTCTGCTCAGGGACCAGCCTCTGTCCAGGCTCCACACGCTGGCACTTGGGGCAGGTCGTCTGGACCTTCTGGACTCGTGTTTCCTTGCCGGGAACATGGGCAGAGGCTCCCTCCCAGACTCACCAGAGGGAACACGGCCAGGAACATTCAGACCGTGCCAAGGAAGATGCCACGTGGGGGACCCCGTTGGGTCGTGCAAACCGATGAGGTCACGGTGGTCGGCACACGGCAGGTACCTGAGATCCCCGACTGAATTACGGAAGGAGGGAAGGAAGGAGGGAGGGATGGAGGGAGAGAGTGAAACCACAGAAGCGGGGTCCACACCAGGTCAGGTCAGAGGGTGTCACAGCTCGGGCACTGGAAGTGGGCACAGGACACGTCCTTCTGTCCCTCCAGCACTCACCTTCCTCCACGTGGGACCTGCTGAACTCCTGGATCATCTTCACGTCCTCTGCAAACAATGCTGAGTGTTCCCAGAAGGGGGACAGCAGGCAGGGGCCAAGGAGGGGCTTCTGGAATCCTGTGCCCTGGGGGACTCTGGGACAGCCTTCCAGGTGGCCCCTTATGTCCTCCAGGCACCAGGCCACGATTCCACCTCATGTCTCAGGGGATGCGCCAACACATCTAGAAGGCCCATAACGTCCCCATGTCACAGATGGGGACACTGAGGCTAATAGCACAGCCTGGGTCACTAGTTAGACGAGCTGGGTCAGGAAGCCCATCTCCTTGACTTTGGATTGTCCTACCCGCAGGCGTGCATCTTGGTGTCCTGGGGCTCGGGGTCCCTCCTCCTGGGAGATCCCACCACCCGCCGAGGGCCTCTACCCACTGAATCAGGGGAGCAGAGCTGACCAACCTGCCTGGGGCCCCACATGGCGCTGGGGAAGGGCCGATCCCGGGCTCTGGGGGCTCTCCCAGTACTGGGCCAGCCGGTCCCCTGCAGGACAAGGACTTCTCGCTGGGGATTGGCTGGGGCCTCTGCTTCCTCACATTGTCACCTGGGCTGCCGGTCCCTAGACCAGAAACCTGCCCGTCCGAAGGTGACCACCGCTCCCTCCCTCGGGTTTCACTTGCCCGAGTCCCTCCCCGGGACGCCCCGCATCTCTGATGCCTGCTCCCGTGGGGGTCGCCTCCCCTTGGAGTGGGACGTGTCTGGCCTCCATCCCGAAAACGCACTGGCTTTGGCGCATTATTTGGCCCAGAGGCCTGTGAACCTTCTGGCCCTGGGTCGTGAGGGATGCTCTCCCCGCTGTGGTGTGACCGTCCGGCCTTCTGCATCTGCCGGTTTCTGTTGGGGCCACGGGAGGACCAGCCGTGTCCTGTCTGGCTTCAGGCTGTGGTGTCACAGCACGCACAGAGGTTTCCACCCCAAGACCGTGCCCATTGTCACCGAAGGGGCCTCCATATCCCACCTAATCCTTAATCCATTGTGATTTCAATATCAAACGAGAAAAAGTCTATTTCAAATGGCCACAGAGTACAAAAATGAATCTGTCCCGTCTGAAAAGTCGGTGTAGACCCAAAGGTATCCCTGGCGAGATTCCACTTGAAGGAAACCTCCAGAGTAGGTAACGGAACACGGAGAGAAAACAGACTGGGGTTTCCCAGGGGCTGGAGGGGGCACGAATGGGGAGTGAGGGCTCCGGGTACATGGTGACCCTTGGGGACCGAGATATTCTGCAGCAAAATTCTGTGGCGTGGTTCACAGCATCCTGAGCGTACCCCGTGCTCAGGAATTGCACAACGTAAAGTAAATAAATTTTTATTGAAGATTAATGTGGATTTTAAACATACCATGAACAAATAATGTACCAGCTAAAAAGTAGAGGAGAGAAAGGATAAGGGAGAAGAGGAAGAGTCATTCTGGTGGAGGGGTCGGGGACTGGGACTGGAGCAACAATGAGAAATACAATAAACACCCCTCGAAGGCCTTTGAGCCCTTGATTTGTGGCCGGAATCCATACGGGAACAAGGGCGGTGGCAGGAAGGGTGTCGGGAGCAGAAGCAGGACCCAGCTGACTCTGTTCAGGGGCCTGCTGTCCCAGCACAGGTCCCAGGTCACCTGCTGGCTCTCCAGCCCCTGTAGGAGTCTCTCCAGACTCCACCCCTGCCCGCAGAGACGCCGAGGACCCGGATGCCCTTGGGTCGGGCTCTGGAGCCGCACCGGCTTCTGCTCCTGCCCCGGACTCTTGAGAAGGAAACACAGTGGTGGTTGCAGCGGCTCCAAGGCCTCAGGGTGAGAGGAGGGAAGGCTCTCCCCCACCCCCCACCCAGCGACGGCCTCTCCAGGGGCCTTTGCAGACACACAACTCACCCCAGAGCCTCCCCGAGAAGGCGCGGCCAGGGACCCACACCAGGACCTCTGCCCCCTGCAGTCTTCAGCCCGGGCTCTCAGTCTGCTCCTGGCCCCACACCAGCCCCCGGGGGCTCCTCCCTGGGTGGCCCAGCACCGCCCTAGTCCCATGAACACACATCTCCCACCCCCAGCCTTCTCACCCTCGGGCTCTGGCTCCGGGGGCTCCGGGTCCTGATCCCAGGACCCGTGAACCAGGACCCTGTGGGCGGGCCGGGGCGGTGAAGGAGGCCTTCCCAGGCCATCTCCAGCCTCTGCTTCCCAAGACCTCCCTGCAGCCACTCTCTGCCTCGGTCCAGGGTGGCCCTCCTGGGCGACGGGGCACACGCACAACTCTGTAGGGCAGGCGTATCGGGATTCGGCCAGACGTTTCCCGATTTCATCGGTTGATTTCTGTAAAGACAGTGACCCGCGGCCATCCCGGAGACATCACAGCCGTGCCCGGCCATCCTCAGTGTCCTTTCACTCTCTCCACTGTGGCTCCCAGATTGGACACAGACCTGAGTGTGCATAGACCTGTTCCTGGGACACAGTGACAACCACCTACAGGGCTCGGGATGAACATCAGGGACAAGAGGGCCACCCCAGCACACCCTGTCCCTGCCAACCAGCCTTGACCGAGTGTGAGCCTGACCCGCCCCCAGGCATCTGACCCCTTCATCAGCCTGCACCTGCTCGGGTGGACCCTCCACACACGACCCCTCCATCCACACAGACACAGACACACACACACACACACACACACACACACACACACACACGGGGGGGAACATGGGGCCGCACAGGTCAGATCAGCGCGGTGTCGGGCTGGACTGGAATCTCGGGGTCTCCCGTGTTACCTTTGGGTCCCTGCGAGCTAGAGACCTGAGGCGTCCTGTGCACGACCTGACCCACTGTCTCCAGGGTCGGGAAGCATCGCTGCCACTGGCTCCCCTGAGCCGGCAGCCGCGGGACACGGGCACACAACAGGAGAACATGTTCGTCAGGCAAAGGTGTCCCAACGAATGAGCCCAGTCGGGCGCTGTCTCCAGAACGTGGGTGCCTGGTGACCCGGGTTGTGAGTTCAATTGGGCTCTGTGACCAGGGAGGTGAGGTCACTTCCTGGGGTCCCCTTACCCGGCTTCCTGCTCCCACAAGAGCCCCTCCCAGGCTGCAAAGGGCTCCCCTCCACCCCATGCCCTGTCCCTACAGTGACACCAACACAGCCCAGACACGTCCCCGCGAGGCCTGGGGCAGCCGGTGCCACGGCTTTGGGGCCACAGAGCTGGGTTCAGACCTGGGTTTTCCTTCTGACCAGTGCTGGGACCCTGCACAGACCCCGTGCCCCTGGGGCCCCCCAGTCTCCCCATCTGCACAGTGGGGTCCTTCTGGCATCTACTTGTAGGGGCGCCATCAGGGAGCCACCTGTAGACACGTCCCGTGCCTGCTATCCCGTGAGGCTCGTGGGCTCACGTGGCCGTGGAAGGATGAGGAAGGGGTGCGCCTGGCACGGAACACAGGAGAGGGCAGAGTGGAGTCTCCTTGAGGTCACGGCCTCCTGCTCAGCCCAGACCCTGGTGTGTGCCGACCCCTAGGGCACCTGGACCCCAGCTGCCGACCGGGCTCGGGAACGGACACCAGAATGTGTCCCTGTGTCCTGTAGCTCTACACAACTCACCCCGTCCCTCCCAGTCACCCTTGACTTGGGGTGTGGACATGGCCCTCCCATCAGCCTGCTCCTGCTCTGGGTGGCTTCCCCCCCACGTCCCATCCTTACAAACACACACAGCCTCACACACACTCACAGACACAGGGAGGCTTGTGCGACTCACCAGTCGGATCAGGGCCGTGTCAGGCTAGACCGGCCAGGCCTTGTCCTCCCGGTGTCACCTTTGGGTCCCTCCGGGCACATGACCAGAGGCTTCGGGGGTGAGCCCGGACTCACCGTCTGCAAGTGGGAAAAGGCTCTCCCTGTGGGCTTTCCTGAGACCACAGCCTCGAGATATCAGGACACAGCATGAGAACACGTTGCGCATTCGAAGGTCTCCAACCACGGGAGCTGAGTGGGGTGCTTCTCTAGAATGGGGGTGCCTGTGATACACACGGGGGCATCTTGGGGATCCCCTGGCCATCGGCCTGGCGTGGGTCCCCTCATGGGCATGTTCCCTGGAGACAATGTCCCCGCCCCACACCTCTTCTCTCCCCCAACCCCTGTCACCTCCAGGGTCCACTCATCCTTTGACCCCCACGCGGGTGGTTAGTTACTGGGGGGCGGGGACTGTGTTTCCATGCAATTGCGTGGACCTGTGCCCACTCGGGGATGCCCAGAGGAAAGGACCCCACATGGGATGGGTTCAGTGGTGCTTCAGGATCTTAGAGGCTCTCATTCCCTCGAAAACCCCGTGGGAAAGTGAAGCCCTGGCCTAGGAGCCCGAAACCTCCCCCAGCCCCTCTAGGCTCTGCTCACCTGGTGGGTCCCCGGCCAGTCCCTGCCTCTCCTGGCCTCAGTTTCCCGACTGTTCCATGAGCGCTTGGAGGAGGAGCTTCACCAGTCCGGCTAGAGTGGCCCCTGGCTCCCACCTTCGGGCAGGATGTGGCGCGGGAGCCTTGGGGGCGGGGAGGTGCTCCCACCAAAGGTCCAGGCAGGTGGAGCCCGCGCAGGTGCACCGGGACCATGGGACTGCGTGCACGGGACCATCTCGCGGCAGGAGCCCACGACACCTGGGGTCGCACATATCCGATCTCCACCGCCCGCTCAGTGACCCTCATCTCCTCTTAGGCCTGGGGCCACGGCCACTCCACCCAGGCAGGGCGGCTGGACGCAGCGGGTATGGAGACACGGGGGCAAGAGGGAAACGACACAGACCCCCACCCTGCTGACCTGGCCCCCACACTCCACTCCACTGTTCATCCGGGCGCCTGGCTGAGCAGGGGGAGGGGGAGGTGGACACCAGTCTGGGCGGTGAGAGGTCAGGCCACCTTTCCTTCCTCCCCATCCCCTCCCCCTGCCTTCCCGAGAGCCCCCTCCCCCCATAAGCTCCCCCACTTCAGACACCTTCACCTCCCTGCTTTCATCTCCCACACACCCATCAGAGGTCGGAGCCGCCGACCCCATCTTCAAAAAGAGCACCGAGGTCCCAGAAGCTGGCATAGAGCTTGCGTGTCACAGGTCTCTGACGTGGCCCCGCTGTGGGTGTGAGCCCGGGTCGCTCTGACCCGAAGCGTGGGCTTTCGCAGGACCCCGAGGAGGTGACCTCTGAAGCCAGCCTTAGAGATGAGGGTGCTCTGGATGGGACCCATGGTGCAGGGCGGTGGTAGCAGGGGGCTCGAGGGCAGGGATGGTGGGCTCCCTGGGGGAGGAAAACACTAGGGAGGGGGGAGGGGAACACCCTGGGGAGGGCATCTGGCCCAGTTCACTCGGGGCTCCGGACGTCAGGTAAGGAGTCGGGGGTCACCGCAGCTTGCCAGGCGCAGGGGATGTGACCAGGCAGTGTCGTCAGAGCCATGGCATCCTAGATGTGGAGGGAGCTCTCGGGCTTGGTATTTGCCCCCAGACAAGCATGGATTTCCAGGCACCCGCCTGGGAGGATGATGTTGCCTCAGTCTCCTCCTCTGTAGAGCAGAGCAGGTCGTCACCTCCTCCCGGGGCTGGATTCCCCGGCAGGTCCAGAGATGGTCTCCTGTCAGAGGAGTTGTTCAAGTGAGGTCTGTACCCGGAGAGGTCTCGGAGAGGGGACCAAGGGACGTTCCCCCTGCCAGCTCGGCGGATGCTCTCGTGCAAGCTGGTGATCCTCACGTCCAGGCCGGCACCGGTGATGCGGTGTCGCCCGCCGGCTTGGGGGACAGGGGCAGTGAGGAGCTGTGCTTGCGGACCCTGAGACACAGAGCTCGTGAGCGCCCAAGGCTGCCCCGGGGCGTGTGGAGGCTGAGGCTGAGCTGACGCCTGATGTCTCTGGGAAGGACCCGGAGGACAACCTGGGCCCTGGGGACTCTGGGGGGGACTGGGAGGACAGCCTGGGCCCTGGGGTCTCCGGGAGGGACTGGAAGGACAGCACAGGCCATGGAGTCTCTGGGAAGGACCGGGAGGACAGCCCGGGCCCTGGGGTCCCGCCTTGTTCCTGCCATGGGAGGGGTCAGTCTGCATCACCCATTTCACAGAGCAGGAGAGTGAGGCCCTGAGAAGGGAGGCGGGTGTTTCTGGGCAAGGGCTGGTCAGCAGAGAGCTGGAAAACCACCTCCGGAGCCCCCGCCAGCCCGGGCAGGGACCCCCCGAGTCGAGGGTGATCCTTCCCCTTGTGCCTGGCCACTCATTCTTCCCAGACCTTGACGGTGGCCTGTTCCTTTTGGCCACAGATATTGCTGGCCGACCAGGAGGGAGTCCAGCTGGTAGGACAGGTCTAACTACAGGACACAGGGACACCTGGGAGCTACCAGGAGCCACATTGTGGTCTCTGTCCCCGAGCCTGCCCGGCAGCTGGGGTCCAGGTGCCCTAGGGGTCGGCACACACTCGGGTCTGGGCTGAGCAGGAGGCCATGACCTCAAGGAGCCTCCACTCGGCCCTCTCCTGGCTCCTGCCCGGTCTCACCTGTCCTCCCTGAGGGCCTCCAGGGCCCGGATCCAGGCCCCTGATGGCTGCTCGGGCTCCAGCCTCGAAAGATGTAGAGCCTGTGGAGCAGCTGGACCTCTTGGGGCTGGAGGGAGGGCCGGCCACCCACGGGCCTTGGCTGGGGAGGATGAGGGCCTCTTGGGGTGAGGAAGAGGCCGGGACCTGGTCCCGGGGTCACGGCTCATGTATACAAAGGGCTGAAATCACTGAGTGCCCGGGGGATGGCCAGTTAAAGTAGCCCCCTGACACTTGGTTTTCCTGGAGGTGCCCCCGGCCTCCAGGGACCTCTTCCCACCCTCTGACTCCGCCCAGGACTGCAGCCAGGCACAGGCCTGACCTCTGTCCAAGGTCCTGCCAGGAAGACAAGGCGGAAGGAGGAAAGGAGAAGGGCAAGGGGCGGACCGACCTCTCCCTGCCCTGAGTCGGCCTCCACTGCCGCCTCCAGGAGCCCTGGCCAAGTCATGCCACAGGGTCCAAGCACCTGGACCTCGGGGTGGAGTCTGCGGTCCAGGCCAGCTGGGTGGGATGGGTGTAGTCACTGGCCGTCGTGTCCCCAGATGTCCAACCCACCTGGCCTCGCACCCTGAGGCTTGCCTGGATGGGGAGGGCATGGTTCTGGGGCTCAGGAAGGTTGGGGTTCCAGATTAGTTGGCGGAGGTGGGAACATGGGGGACCAGCCAGGTGGGGAGCGATTGGATTCATGCACGTCAGCGTCACCTCTGGATCATCCACGGGTGCTGAGTGCCGGTCCCTGGGCATACCTGGCCATGACACAGACCCGGCTGACCCTGGAGAGGGAGGCCTGTGTACCCGGGGCACCTCCCATCCACCTACCCCCGGGGGCGAGCCTGGGCCACGGCCACACTGATGCACTTCCCCGTCTGACCCCCAGGGACAGAGGGACCCTGAGGAATGGCAAGGACTGGCCCAGGACAAGTGAGGTGTGCAGGGTCCAAGGAGCAGGGCTGGTCTCCAGTCCTAGGCCAACCTCTACCCCCCCATGGGGTTCCCCCTGGGAATGAGAGCCCCTGAGATGCTCGGGGGTCCCTATCCACCCCGTCCCTGTGAGGCTGTGACCTCTGGGCATCTCAGAAAGGCGCGTGCACACACACACACACACACACACACACACACACACACACACACATATTCTGACTGTCCCACTGGAGGTCAGAGGGGATTCCACACTGGGAGGGGGTGGGTAAAAGGGGGGAAAGAAGAGAAAGGCTGGAGGCAGTGGGGCCATGGGGCAGGGACATCAGGATTCCTGGCAATAGCCTGGGACCCACAGCATAGGGAGGGGGACATGCCGGCTGAGGGTCAGGGGGTCCCCAAGGTGTCCGGGGGGATTGCCAGGAGCTAGGGGAGGACGGGGTCTGGGGTCCTGTGTCCACCACGCTGGGCCCCTGGAGCTAGGAAGTGTGGACGGGGCTATGGCACAGAAGGACTCAGCTTCCTCCTCCTAAACTGGTCTGCGTCGACAGTGTCCCAAGGATCCCACAGGCTCATAGATGAGTCTGTGTCCTTGGATCTTCATCCCTGGCCCTCTGTTCTCCCCTCCTGGGAAAATGCATCCTACTCCCTGAAGGTCCTTCTGAGCAGAGGGCAGCCTGGGGGCTTGAAGGACCGAGGACCTGGGTTTGCAGCACGTGGCCGAGCAGCGGACCCTGGTGTGGGGACCGAGGTCAAGACCCTCCTTGATGGAGCCTCGGGCCCTCATTAGGAAGTAGTTCCCCAGGCAGTGCCCTGGCTGGGCCGAGGAGGCCTCATGAGGGAGCTGAGCACCGGGCCTGGGGAGGCACACGGGCCACAAGGGAGGCTTCTGAGGGTTGTCACCTGGACCCTGGAGCCCACAGGCCCTGCTCCCGCGAGACACACAGAGACAGACAGAGTCCGAGGCAGAGCAAAAGAATGGACCCACGAGAGAGGAAGTGAGAAATTCCATGCATCGGCCCAGAAATGACACCTGGTCATCATATTCTAGCCCTTAGAACCCGGTCACACGGGCGGTCCACCCGGGAGATGAGGGGGTGACAGAGGCACGTGGGACCAGGATTCGGGAAGGCTGGGAGCCACGGTGGGGACCGCCCAGCACGTAGGCCCAGACCAGGCGCTCAGACCCGAGCCCAAATGCAATGGGGCCTCTGGAGTGCGTATCCGGTGGGCACAGAGTCTGAACGAGTTCACCTCCACCTTACCCCGGGCCTGGGGCCCAGGCAGCAGGGGTGGCTGTGCCTGGACCCAGAGCAGACCCAGGCCCACGTGAGTGTGTTCCGTGCCAGGCCCACCCCTTCCTCGTCCTTCCACGCCCACGTGTGCCCACGAGCCTCATGGGATAGCAGACACGGGACGTGTCTACAGGTGGCTCCCTGATGGCGCCCCTACAAGTAGATGCCAGAAGGACCCCACTGTGCAGACGGGTGACCGGGGGCCCCGGGAGGCACGATGCAGGGTCCCAGCACTGGTCAGGAGGAAAACCCACGTCTGAACCCAGCTCTGTGGCCCCAAAGCCACGGCCCCGGCTGCACCAGGCCTCTCGGGGACGTGTCTGGGCTGTGTTGGTGTCACTGTAGGGACAGGGCATGGGGTGGAGGGGAGCCCTTTGCAGCCTGGGAGGGGCTCTTGTAGGAGCAGGAAGCCGGGTAAGGGGACCCCAGGAAGTGACCTCACCTCCCTGGTCACAAAGCCCAATTGAACTCACAACCCGGGTCACCAGGCACCCAGGTTCTGGAGACAGCGCCCAACTGGGCTCATTCGTTGGGACACCTTTGCCTGACGAACATGTTCTCCTGTTGTGTGCCCGGGTCCCGCGGCTGCCGGCTCAGGGGAGCCCGTGGCCGCGACGCTTCCCGTCCCTGGAGACAGTGGGTCAGGTCGTGCACAGGACGCCTCAGGTCTCTAGCTCGCAGGGACCCAAAGGTAACACAGGGAGACCCCAAGACAGCCAGTCCAGCCCGACACCGCTCTGATCTGACCTGTGCGGCCCCAGGTCCCCTCCCGTGTGTGTGTGTGTGTGTGTGTGTGTGTGTGTGTGTGTGTGTAAGGAGGGGTCGTGTGTGGAGGGCCCACCTGAGCAGGTGCAGGCTGATGAAGGGGTCAGATGCCTGGTGGGTGGGTCATGCTCACACCCCAGGTCAAGGCTGGCTAGGAGGGACAGGGTGTGCTGGGGTGGCCCTCTTGTCCCCAACGTTCATCCCGAGCCCTGTAGGTGGATGTCACTGTGCTCCGGGTGCAGGTCTGTGCACACTCAGGTCTGTGTCCGATCTGAGAGCTGCAGGGGGAGAGGGCGGAAGGACACTGAGGTGGCCGGGCGGGGCTGTGATGACTCCGGGCCGTCCGCGGGTCACTGTCTTTACAGAAATCAACCGATGAAATCGGGAAACGATTGGCGGAATCTGGATTCACCCGCCCTACAGAGTTGTGCCTGTGCCCCGTCGCCCAGGAGGGCCACCCTGGACCCGTGGAGAGAGTGGCCGCACTGAGGTTTGGGGAAGCAGGGCCTGGAGTTGGCCTGGGAAGGCCTCCTCCAGCGCCCCGGCCCCGCCGTAAGGTCTTCGTTCACCGGTCCTGGGACGAGTACTTGGAGTCCACGGAGTCAGAGCCCGAGGGTGAGAAGGCTGGGGTGGGCGATGGGGGTGCACGGGGCCCGGGGGGTGCTGGGCCACCCTGGGAGGAGCCCCCGGGGGCTGGTGTGGGGCCAGGAGCGGACTGAGAGCCCCGGGCTGCGGACTGCAGGGGGCAGAGGTCCTGGTGTGGGTTCCTGGCCGCGGCTTCTCGGGGAGGCTCTGGGGTGAGTTGTGTCTCTGCAAAGGCCCCTGGAGAGGCCGGCGCTGGGTGGGGGGGGGACCTTCCCTCCTCTCACCCTGAGGCCTTGGAGCACTGCAACCATCACTCTGTTTCCTTCTCAAGAGTCCGGTGCGGGAGCAAAAGCCGGGTCGGCTCCAGAGCCCGGCCCAAAGGCATCAGGGGCCTCGGCGTATCTGCAGGCAGGCGTGGTATCTGGAGCGACTCCTGCAGGGGCCCCGGAGCCAGCAGGTGACCTGGGACCTGTGCGGGGACAGCGGGCACCTGAGCAGAGTCAGCTGGGTCCTGCTCCTGCTGGTTCCACTGTTCCCGCTTTCGCTCCCAACACTGCTCCTGCCATCGCCCTTCTCCCCGCCCCTGCCACTGCCCCTGATCCCACTTGGATGTCCGCCAAAAATCAAGGGGTTGAAGACCTATACGGGGTGCTTTTTTTATCTTATTTTATTTTTTGTTTATTATATTTTATTTCAAATTCATTCTCCAATCCCTGACCCCGACCCCCCTCCAAAATGTCTCTTCCTCTTCTCCCTTATCCTTTTTCTCTGCTATTTCTTAGCTGTTATGTTATTTCTTCATTAGTTATAATCTATATTAATCTTCAATAAAATGTTATATTTATTTTACGTTGTGCAATTCCTGAGCCCTGGGTACGCTCACAACGCTGTGAACCACGCCACAGAATTTTGTTGCAGAACATCTCGATCCCCAAGGGTCACCGTGTACCCAGAGCCCTCACTCCCCTTTCGTGCCCCCTCCAGCCCCTGGAAACCCCCGGTCTGCTTTCTCCTCGTGTTCCGTTACCTAGTCTGGAGGTTTCCTTCAAGTGGAATCTTGTAAGAGATACCTCTGGGTCCACACAGACTTTTCAGATGGGACATTCATTTTTGTACTTTGTGGTCGTTTGAAATAGACTTTTTCTCCTTTGATATTGAAATCACAATGGATTAAAGATTAGGTGGGAAAAAGGAGGCCCCTTCGGTGACAATGGTCTCGGGGTGGAGACACCTGTTTGTGCCGTGACACCACAGCCTGACGCCAGAGAGGACACGGCTGGTCGTCCCGTGGCCCAAATAGAAACCGGAGATGCAGAAGGCTGGACGGTCACACCACAGAGGGGAGAGCATCCCTCACGACCCAGGGCCAGAAGGTTCACAGGCCTCTGAGCCAAATAATGCGCCGAAGCCAGTGCGTTCCCCGGGATGGAGGCCAGACCCGTCCCAGTCCAAGGGGAGGCGACCCCCACGGGAGCAGGCGTCAGAGATGCAGGTCGTCCCGGGGAGGGACTCTGGCAACTGAAACCTGAGGGAGGCAGCAGTGGTCACCTTCGGACAGGCAGGTTTCTGGTCTAGGGACCGGCAGCCCAGGTGACAATGTGAGGAAGCAGAGGCCCCAGCCGATCCCCAGCGAGAAGTCCTTGTCCTGCAGGGGACCGGCTGGCCCAGTACTGGGAGAGCTCACAGAGCCCAGGGTCAGCCCTTCCCCAGACCCATGTGGGGCCCCAGGCATGTTGGTCAGCTCTGCTCCCCTGAGTTCGGGGGGGGGCCTCAGCAGGTGGTGGGGTTTCCCAGGAAGAGGGACCCGGAGCCCCAGGACGCCAAGATTCACACCTGCTGGTAGGACAATCCAAAGTCAAGGAGATGGGCTTCCTGACCCAGCTTGTCTAGTGACTCAGGCTGTGCTATTAACCTCGGTGTCCTCATCTGTGACATGGGGAAGTAACGGCCTTCTAGATGGGTTGGTGCATTCCCTGAGAGATGAGGTGGAATCGTGGCCTGGTGCCTAGAGGACATAAAGGGCGACCTGGAAGGCTGTCCCAGAGTCCCCCGGGGCACAGGATTCCGGTAGCCCCTCTTTGGCCCCTGCCCGCTGTCCACCTTCTGGGAACACTCAGCGTTGCTTGCGAAGGAGGTGGAGACGATCCAGGAGGTCAGCAGGTCCCATGTGGAGGAAGGTCAGCGCTGGAGGGACAGAAGGACGTGTCCCGTGTCCCCTTCCAGGGCCCGAGCTGTGACGCCCTCTGACCGGACCTCTGACCTGACCTGGTGTGGACCCTGCTACTGTGGTTTCACTCCCTCCCTCCTTCCCTGATTCAGCCGGGGATCTCAGGTCCCTGCTGTGTGCTGAGCACCATGACCTCTTCAGTGAGCATGACCCTACGGGGTCCCCCACGTGGCATCTTCCTTGCAGGGTCTGAATCTTCCTGCGCTCTGTCCCCTCTGGCGAGTCTGCGAGGGAGGCCGCTGCACATGTCCCTGCAAGGAGGCACGAGTCCAGAGGGTCCAGACCACCTGCCCCAGGTCCCAGCCTGTGGAGCCTGAACGGCAAGGCGGCCCCAACCCCCACAGTGGATGAGGGAGGCTGGACCTTCGTCCCTCCCAGCCTTCTCCAAAGTGCAAGGCCTTCTCTCCAGCCCAGGGTGAGCCTGCTGGGCACACAGGGCCCTCCGAACATGCCCTCCTTCACATCTGGGTCTGGGCCCCTTGCTCCACCCTCAGCTCCTCTGCCGGATGCAGGGGGAGCCCTCTCCTCTCCCTGGGTCTGCTCCTGGGGTCCCGGCCTGCTGGTCTCAGAAGAGCTTGCAGATTTGCTCCCCGTGACCAGCGTGGGATCAGGGACAGGATGGGGGCTGTGGGTGGAGGCCAGGCCTTAGCGAGTGCGGGACGATGGGATTTGGTAAAAGAATGACCTGCAGGTTCAGCTGGACACCTGTAAACTGAGAAACCAGACTGCATACCCACTGGTCCCCCTGAGCGCACAGGACAACATGGAACAGAGGAGCACGGACCCAGAGGGACAGGTTTGGCCCAGCGCTCACCTGCCCTTACGGTTTTAAACCTCACCTATATGGAGGCAGCCGTATGTTGTCCCGACGGTACCTAAGGCAGAAGCCTTGTGTGGCAAACACAGGACAGAGCTGCTCAGGATGACACCGGGATGAGGCGTGGACTCCCTGAACGTCCACGGCCCCTTGGAGGCCCGACCCCCAATCCCAGAAGCACAGCTTGACGAGCCCATGAGGAACCCATCGCTTCTTTTTAGAGCAGGGAACACTGAGGTTTTGTCCGAGGTCACCCAGAACTTGGAGGGCAGAGCCCGTGGCAGGTGGCCTGAGACCTGGCATCTGTCCACAGAGACACGTCTCCTGTTGTCGCCCGGTCCCGGTACCGAGGCCCCGCGGGGCCTGACATGGATGTCTGGGTCTACCCTGAGCTTTCCAGAGCCGTCTGCGGGGCTCCCGGGAAAACGCCGGCCCTTGCTCCAGACAGAAGGTTCTGGCCTCCGGTAAGAAAAGGGAGGTGCATGCACTCACTGGGCTAGAGGCCCTGCCCCCACCTGCCCTTGGAGAGTAAGGTCTGGGGAGCCCTGTCTTCCTGCTCCTTCCAGGGTTCTAAGACCTGCTCGACCACGTAGCCCCTCCTTCCTGGGAGACATTCCCAGGCCTCCTCCGGGATCTCAGGCGGAGGTCACAGCAAGGGATCGAGCGGGAGGATCTGGGCGGTAGGGAGGTTGAGGACGGAGTCTGGAGGCCAGGGCTCCCGGTCCAGCTTGGCCGCTAACCAGAAAAGGATCCCTAGCCATTCCCCCGGGGGTGCCGCCCCATCCCCTTGGTGACGTCAACCCCTCTCCTGGAGTTACCAGTGGGGAGACCGACCACCAGGAAGTTCTTCCTCATCTGCCCGCAAGAGTCGAGACCAAGTTCACGGACAAATCGAGGGGCGTGTTTCCCTACACACCCATTGGACAGATGGGAAATCTAAGGACAGGCCAAGGGAACGGAGGCTTGCTTCTCCGGGGTAGCTGGGCATAGCCCCTCCACCGCGGGCCTCACTTGGCTTGGTCCTAAGCTGCTGGACGAGCCTGCTGATCCCAGCGAGACCACATGGCTGTCACCAGAATTGCTCAGTGAACCCCCCCTGCTCCAGTCAGCTCCATGCGAGCAGGAACTAGGTTGGCTCATTGCTCTGAGTCCAAGTCCCCAGAACCTTCCCGCAATGTAGTGGACGTTTACCTTTCTCGAATAAGCAGATGACTTGATATGCGTAAGGTGCTGTCATTGACAGAAACCGCTTCTGTCCTTATTCCTTTGTGGATGCGTTTATGCCTGCCCTCAGCACCCTGTCGGCTCCCCGCTGTGTGCACGCACCTGGATCCCAAAGGCGAGCCCCAGACCCCACCCAGGGGCGTTGGGCCACAGCCAGCAAGGGGGAGCGCCGTCCCCATGGCCCTCCTCATCCTAAGAAGACACGTAAGCCATATTCACCAAGGTTTTTAACCATCGTACACACACACACACACACACACACACACACACACCCATAGAGCGAAGGGTGGGGGCCCTGGAGGACCCGCACACGTATGTCTCCTGCACCTCCCGCCGCCCCTGTGCTTTTGTGGGTTTGCTCTGGTTCTCTCGGATCCTCCTCCCGGCTCCCTTGAAGGCGTCAGGTCTCCGCCCGAGTCCCTGGGTCACCCACTCACCTCTCCTATTAGGAAGACGTGCAAATGCACACCCTGCATTTCCTCCCATCTTCCTCTCGCCTCCCAGACTTTGGTCGTCAGATTTGGGAGTCGAGAACACCCCTTGTGTCTTCCCTCACCTGTCCTTCCACCCAGCGCTTCCCAGGCCGGCCCCGAGGCGGTCCTCGGGCTGGATTCGTCTCCTGGGAGGTGGGGGTCAGCGGACAGAGGGCAGACGGTGCCGGTGGGGGCAGGAGAGGGCCGTGGCCCACACGCCGAGTGCCGGCTTGTCTGCCGGGGCCCCCGGGCTGGGTGAGCCCCGCCAGCTCTCCTCTTTCTTACCGGGAAGCATCCTTGTCCTGAACGGGCACCAGGGAACCTGAGTGAAGAGACCACTTTGCTTTGAGACGAGGGGCGGAGTGGCAATGGCTGCAGAGGACGTTGGCCTTGGATGGGGAAAGCGAGGCCGGCCACGCACCGCTGTCCCGTTCAGGTCCCTTCTGCCACCTGGGTGCACCTGCAGCCTGAGGGGCTGGTTCCCAGCAGGCTGGCAGCTTCCCCCTGGAGCCCTCGGTCCCTCCTCTCTGCCTGAGGACTCTCTCCCGGAGACGGGATCCCATCACAGCTGTCTCTGGGGACCTCTGATTCCTCACCTTGTCACCTGGGCAGCCGGTCCCCAGACCAGAAACCTGCCCGTCTGAAGAGACCACCGCTGCCTCCCTCGGGTCTCACTTGCCCGAGTCCCTCCCCGGGACGCCCCGCATCTCTGATGCCTGCTCCCGTGGGGGCCGCCTCCCTTGGACCGGGACGGGTCTGGTCTCCATCCCGGGGAAAGCACTGGCTTTGGTGCAAAATTGGGCCCAGAGGCCTGTGAACCGTTCTGGCCCTGGGTCGTGAGGGATGCTCTCCCCTCTGTGGTGTGACCGTCCGGCCTTCTGCATCTCCCGGTTTCTGTTTGGGCCACGGGAGGACCAGCCCTGTCCTGGCTGGCGTCAGACTGTGGGGTCACAGCACGCACAGGGGTCTCTATCTCTGACACGTGCCCTCTTTTACTGACACAGCCTCTTGTATCCTCGTGACATCCCCTCCCCTCCCCCGTGGAAGGCCCGTGTGACCGGTTCTGAGGGAGAGAATATAACGATGGGTGTCGCTTCCAAGGTGGTTCATGAAAGCCTGTGGTATCTCCGGGTTCCTTTTCTCCCGGGTCCATTCTCTCTCTCTGTGTCAGTCTGTGTGTCTGTGTGTGTGTCTCTCTCTGACAAAGCAAGAGCAGATAATATGAGCTGCCCCAGGAGGCCCGGTGCCAAGAACCTGCAGAGGCTCCGGGCTGAGACACAGAAGGCCTGAGACCCCCAGTCCCAGCCGAATCCTGCCAAGAGCACGTGCCCGGTCGCGGTCTTGGAGGCGGACCCTGCCCCAGTCGAGCCTCAGCTGAGGCTGCAGCCCTGGCCTCCTGGGTGACCGTGGGGCTGAGGCTCTCAGCCGAGCCGAGCCGGGAGACTGGTACAGAAAGTGTGAGGTGGTCCAAGTAAGGTGAATGCGTCCCCCAGCACAGACAACAGCCCATCCTCCAGGCTGGGGGCTGGGCCCGCCCTCCTCCCTCCCGAGCTCTCTCCGGCCACACTGGCTCCTCCTCAGCTCCTCTGCGGACAAACCCTCTGTGCCTCCGAGTCTCTGCAGCTTTGTTCGTCCCCGCAGCACACTGCTTGCAGACGTGTGCGGGACTGGCTCCTCTTGTCCTTCTGGGTCCTAGCATCAGGTCCCCCTGGAGGTCTCACAGGCCAGGGGCCCCTGGCCGCCCTCCTTCACCCTGCTTCATTTCCCGACAGTGTTGGTCTTTCCTTTCACACGGATTCGCTCTTGTGCCTTGACCCACCTCCCCCTCTGGGCTGTGAGCTCCTGGAGGGCTGGGACCTCACGGGACCTTTGACTCTGGCCCCCGGGCCCAACAGCCCCTGCTCAGGGTGAGAGGCACAGGGGCTGAATGCGTCCAGAGAGGATCTCAGAGTCCCTACCTGCCTCTGAGCAGCTCACGCTGTGCACATGCAGACTAATAGTAAGAGGTACATGTTGGGTTGGGAGCAGGGGACGCCCAGCTTGACCTCTGAGCGTCCCTTCCTGCTCCAGAGGCTTCACTGAGCACAGTGGGCACAGCCTGCCCCCTGGTGGTCAGCACCAGCATGACAGCCCCAGGCAGGGACACCAGAAAACAAAACACACACCTCTGTTTGGGTGTAGTCAAGGCAGCAGCCCTCCCTGGCCCTAGAGGGGCACAGGGGCAGGACCTGCGGGCTCCAGGGGCAATGTGAGGACTTCAGAAGCCTCCTTTGTCCCCTGTTCCACCTCTCCCTTCCCGGTGCCCCGTTCATTCCTAAGGCTTCCTCACCCCAGCCAGGGCGCTACCTCTGGAAGCCCTTCCTGATGAGGCCCCGGGGCTCTGAGAAGGAGGGTCTTGACCTCGGTCCCCACACCAGGGTCCGCTCCTCGGCCACATGCTGCCCACCCAGGTCCTCGGTCCTCCAACCCCCCAGGCTGCCCTCCGCTCAGAAGGACCTTGAGGGAGGAGAAAGCATTTGCCCAGGACCAGGAGCATCTTGGGGCAGGGGTGGAGGTCCAGGGCCAGCAGACAAGCCTGTGGGACCCTTGGGACACCACGTCTATGCAGCCCAATTTACACAGGAGTAAGCTGAGGCCTGTCCCGTAGCCCCCTCCCAGTAGGGGGGTGTCTCCTTCTAGCTCCAGGCTGGTGGTGGACACAGGACCCCAGACCCCATCTTCTCCGGGTGCTCCGGGGATGTGCCCAGCCCAGGCAGCCCCCTGGGTACCCTGGAGACCCCGCTGGCCATCAGGCTGGCACGTCTCCCCACCCCACGGATGAGCCCTGGTCATGCTGCCAGCACACTGGGCGCCCCTGCCCCGTGGCAGAATTGCCTCCAGTCCCCTTCTTCTTGCCCCGGTGTCACCTCCCCCCTCTGGGGTGTACTCCCCTTGAGCCGCTGCCGGGTGGTCAGTGTGCGTGTGTGTGTCTGTGTGTGTGTGTCTGTGTGTGTGTGTGTGTGTGTCTGTGTGTGTGTGTGTGTCTGTGTGTGTGCGTGTGCTTGCCTGTACGGTCTGGGGACATCCAGATATAACAGCCCCACCTATGGCGTTGATAGGGATCTGACGGGATCTCAGGGGTCTCATTCCCAGGGAAAACCCCAGGGGAGGACTGAGTTTGGCCTAGGACGGAGACCCCCACTGCTTGGACTCTGCCCACCTCACGTATCCTGGGCCGGTCCCTGGCCTCAGTCTCCCACCTGGCCCTGAGGTTGGGCGTGGAGTGACGTCAGCGTGGACAGGGCCCAGGCTCTCCTCCTGGGTGGATGGAGAGGAGATGTGCCAGGCACACAGGCCTCCCTAGCAAAGGGCAGCTGGGTCTCGTGTCCTCGGCCTGGCACGGCCGTGTGCCCTCCCCGGGGGGCTCCGTGCCTGTGATTCCGTGTGTGCCCTGCCTCCAGACCGCTGCCCTGTAACCCCAAATCCTGTGAGCCCTCGGATCAGCCTCACCCCAGCCAGTGGGCTGCAGACTTGAGGGCCGGGTGGGTTGGACACACGGGTACACGAAGGTCGCCGAATGTCCCTATACCGTCCCAGTGTCACAGACCCCACGCTCCCCCCCAGGGTCCAGCTGGGTGCACGGCCGGGGCAGGGGGCCTGGAGGAGACGGTGGACACCAAGTATGGGCAAGGAGAGGATCGGCCTGTCCCCTCCCGCCTCCCCCTCCTTCTCTCCACCTCTTCCCGCGGTCTTCGTGCCAGAACCCGGGACACAAGGCGCAGCCTGCCCCTGGCTGCAGCCCTGGCCGGGTCAGAGGGGCGGGAGGGAGCCCAGGAAGGAGGGGGCACATCGTGGGGATGTCTGAGTGTTGGGGGTGGTTAGAGTTGCTAGGGACCCCCCGGCGTGCTCACTGACTTCACCCCTTCTTATACATGAACTGCGGCCCCGGGATCAAGGGCACTCAGCTCTGAGTGACCAAGTCCAGCCGTGAACGGGAACGAGGGACTCAGTCTTCACCCTCATGGAGCCCTGCCCTGACCATCACAGGTCTTGTCCTGGGTTGGGATTCCCCCAGCAAGGTGACCCCCGTGCCTCCTGCTCACCTTCCTGAGATGGGAGTCACAGACCCCATTTTCAACGAAGAAAATGAGGCTCTGACACCCACCACGTGAGCTTGTGGGTCACAGGGCTGGGACATGGCCCTATTGTGGGTTTTTCTCACAGACAATCCGACCCAAAGCCTGAGCTCGCATGGGAGCCTGAGGAGGCTCCAACCCTGGAGATGAGGACGTCCTGGGTGGGGGCCATGGGAGGGGCGGTGGCAGCAGGGGCCTCTGAGGGGCCGGGGCTCCGTGGGCTCCCTGGGGGAGGAAGGCCCTGGGGAGGCCGGAGTGGGGTGAGGGGTGCCCACGGGGGAGGGCGTCTGGACCAGCTCACGCAGGGCGCCGGACGTTGGGCCAGGAGTCGGGGGTCACTGCAGGTTGGGGAGGGTGGGGATGCTCTGCCTCTGTGGCCCCCAGCTGCTGACCGTGGGGGAGACGCCGTCCCGCCGCTTAGGCTGTGAGCTCGAGGGCGGGGTGGCGTCTGGGCTTCACCATCGTGGGGGGAGGGGGCTCTCAGGAAGGCAGGGGGAGGGGATGGGGAGGAGGGAAAGGTGGCCTGACCTGCCCCCTTAGACTGGTGTCCACCTCCCCTCCCCTTGCTCAGCCAGGCGCCATGATGAACAGTGGAGTGGAGTGTGGCCAGGTCAGCAGGGTCGGGGTCTGTCTCGTTTCCGCACTGTGGGCTCCTGCCGCGAGGTGGTCCCGTGCACGCAGTCCCATGGTCCCGGTGCACCTGCGCGGGCTCCACCTGCCTCGACCTTTGGTGGGAGCACCTCCCCGCCCACAAGGCTCCCGCGCCACATCCTGCCCGAAGGTGGGAGCCAGGGGCCACTCTAGCCGGACTGGTGAAGCTCCTCCTCCAAGCGCTCATGGAACAGTCGGGAAACTGAGGCCAGGAGAGGCAGGGACTGGCCGGGGACCCACCAGGTGAGCAGAGCCTAGAGGGGCTGGGGGAGGTTTCGGGCTCCTAGGCCAGGGCTTCACTTTCCCACGGGGTTTTCGAGGGAATGAGAGCCTCTAAGATCCTGGAGGACCACTGAACCCATCCCATGTGGGGTCCTTTCCTCTGGGCATCCCCGAGTGGGCACAAGTCCACGCAATTGCATGGAAACACAGTCCCCGCCCCCCAGTAACTAACCACCCGCGTGGGGGGTCAAAGGATGAGTGGACCCTGGAGGTGACAGGGGTTGGGGGAGAGAAGAGGTGTGGGGCAGGGACATTGTCTCCAGGCAACATGCCCATGAGGGGACCCACGCCAGGCCGATGGCCAGGGGATCCCCAAGATGCCCCCGTGTGTATCACAGGCACCCCCTTTCTAGAGAAGCTCCCCACTCAGCTCCCGTGGTTGGAGACCTTCGAATGCGCAACGTGTTCTCATGCTGTGCCCTGATATCTCGAGGCTGTGGTCTCAGGAAAGCCCACAGGAAGAGCCTTTTCCCACTGGTGACGGTGGGTCCGGTCTCACCCCCGAAGCCTCTGGTCACGTGCCCGGAGAGACGAAAAGGTGACACCGGGAGGCCGAGGACTCGCCGGTCTAGCCTGACACGGCCCTGATCCGACTTGTGAGTCGCATGAGCCTCCTTGTGTCTGTGAGTGTGTGTGAGGCTGTGTGTTTGTAAGGATGGGACGTGGGGGGAAGCCACCCAGAGCAGGAGCAGGCTGATGGGAGGGTCATGTCCACACCCCAGGTCAAGGGTGACTGGGAGGGACAGGGTGAGTTGTGTAGAGCTACAGGTCACAGGGACACATTCTGGTGTCCGTCCCCGAGCCCGGCCGGAAGCCGGGGTCCAGGTGCCCTAGGGGTCGGCACACACCAGGGTCTGGGCTGAGCAGGAGGCCGTGACCTCAAGGAGACTCCACTCTGCCCTCTCCTGTGTTCCGTGCCAGGCGCACCCCTTCCTCATCCTCCACGGCCACGTGTGCCCACGAGCCTCACGGGATAGCAGGCACGGGACGTGTCTACATGTAGGTGGCTCCCTGATGGCGCCCCTACAAGTGGATGCCACAAGGACCCCACTGTGCAGATGGGGAGACTGGGGGGCCCCAGGAGGCACGGGGTCTGTGCAGGGTCCCAGCACTTGTCAGGAGGAAAGCCCAGGTCTGAACCCAGCTCTGTGGCCCCAAAGCCGCGGCACCGGCCGCACCAGGCCTCGCGGGGACGTGTCTGGGCTGTGTTGGTGTCACTGTAGGGACAGGGCATGGGGTGGAGGGGAGCCCTTTGCAGCCTGGGAGGGGCTCTTGTGGGAGCAGGAAGCCGGGTAAGGGGACCCCAGGAAGTGACCTCACCTCCCTGGTCACAGAGGCCAATTGAACTCACAACCCGGGTCACCAGGCACCCACGTTCTGGAGACAGCGGCCGACTGGGCTCATTCATTGGGACACCTTTGCCTGACGAACATGTTCTCCTGTTGTGTGCCCGGGTCCCGCGGCTGCCGGCTCAGGGGAGCCCGTGGCCGCGACGCTTCCCGACCCTGGAGACAGTGGGTCAGGTCGTGCACAGGTCGCCTCAGGTCTCTAGCTCGCAGGGACCCAAAGGTAACACAGGGAGACCCAGAGACATCCAGTCCAGCCCGACACCGCGCTGATCTGACCTGTGCGGCCCCATGTCCCCCCCCCCCGTGTGTGTGTGTGTGTGTGTGTGTCTGTGTGTGTGTCTGTGTGGATGGAGGGGTCGTGTGTGGAGGGTCCACCCGAGCAGGTGCAGGCTGATGAAGGGGTCAGATGCCTGGGGGGCGGGTCAGGCTCACACTCGGTCAAGGCTGGTTGGGAGGGACAGGGTGTGCCGGAGCGGCCCTCTTGTCCCCGATGTTCATCCCGAGCCCTGTAGGTGGATGTCACTGTGTCCCAGGCACAGGTCTATGCACACTCAGGTCTGTGTCCGATCTGGGAGCCACAGGTGGAGAGGGTGGAAGGACACTGAGGATGGCCGGGCACGGCTGTGATGTCTCCGGGATGGCCGCGGGTCACTGTCTTTACAGAAATCAACCGATGAAATCGGGAAACGTCTGGCCGAATCCCGATACGCCTGCCCTACAGAGTTGTGCGTGTGCCCCGTCGCCCAGGAGGGCCACCCTGGACCGAGGCAGAGAGTGGCTGCAGGGAGGTCTTGAGAAGCAGAGGCTGGAGATGGCCTGGGAAGGCCTCCTTCACCGCCCCGGCCCGCCCACAGGGTCCTGGTTCACGGGTCCTGGGATCAGGACCCGGAGCCCCTGGAGCCAGAGCCCGAGGGTGAGAAGGCTGGGTGTGGGAGATGTGTGTTCATGGGACCAGGGCGGTGCTGGGCCACCCAGGGAGGAGCCCCCGGGGGCTGGTGGGCTGGTGTGGGGCCAGGAGCAGACTGAGAGCCCGGGCTGCGGACTGCAGGGGGCAGAGGTCCTGGTGTGGGTCCCTGGCCGCGGCTTCTCGGGGAGGCTCTGGGGTGAGTTGTGTGTCTGCAAAGGCCCCTGGAGAGGCCGTCGCTGGGTGGGCGGGGTGGGGGGGTTTGGGGGGGACCTTCCTTCCTCTCACCCTGAGGCCTTGGAGCCGCTGCAACCACCACTCTGTTTCCTTCTCAAGAGTCCGGGGCAGGAGCAGAAGCCGGTGCGGCTCCAGAGCCCGACCCAAGGGCATCCGGGTCCTCGGCGTCTCTGCGGGCAGGGGTGGAGTCTGGAGCGACTCCTGCAGGGGCTGGAGAGCCACCAGGTGACCTGGGACCTGTGCTGGGACAGCAGGCCCCTGAACAGAGTCAGCTGGGTCCTGCTTCTGCTCCCGACACCCTTCCTGCCACCGCCCTTGTTCCCGTATGGATTCCGGCCACAAATCAAGGGCTCAAAGGCCTTCGAGGGGTGTTTATTGTATTTCTCATTGTTGCTCCAGTCCCAGTCCCCGACCCCTCCACCAGAATGACTCTTCCTCTTCTCCCTTATCCTTTCTCTCCTCTACTTTTTAGCTGGTACATTATTTGTTCATGGTATGTTTAAAATCCACATTAATCTTCAATAAAAATTTATTTACTTTATGTTGTGCAATTCCTGAGCACGGGGTACGCTCAGGATGCTGTGAACCACGCCACAGAATTTTGCTGCAGAATATCTCGGTCCCCAAGGGTCACCGTGTACCCGGAGCCCTCACTCCCCATTCGTGCCCCCGCCATCCCCTGGGAACCCCCAGTCTGTTTTCTCTCCGTGTTCCGTTACCTACTCTAGAGGTTTCCTTCAAGTGGAATCTCGCCAGAGATACCTTTGGGTCTGCACCGACTTTTCAGACGGGACAGATTCATTTTTGTACTTTGTGGCCATTTGAAATAGACTTTTTCTCCTTTGATATTGAAATCACAATGGATTAAGGATTAGGTGGGAATATGGAGGCCCCTTCGGTGACAATGGGCACGGTCTCGGGGTGGAGACCCCTGTGCGTGCTGTGACACCACAGCCTGAACCAGACAGGACACGGCTGGTCCTCCCGTGGCCCAAACAGAAACCAAGAGATGCAGAAGGCCGGGCGGTCACATCACAGAGGGGAGAGCATCCCTCACGACCCAGGGCCAGAACGGTTCACAGTCTTCTGCACCAAATAATGCTCCAAAGCCAGTGCGTTCCCCGGGATGGAGGCCAGACCCGTCCCAGTCCAAGGGGAGGCAGCCCCCATGGGAGCAGGCGTCAGAGATGTGGGGCGTCCCGGGGAGGGACTCGGGCAAGTGAAACCCAAGGGACGCAGCACTGGTCACCTTCAGACGGGCAGGTTTCTGGTCTGGGGACCGGCAGCCCAGGTGACAATGTGAGGAAGCACAGGCCCCAGCCGATCCCCAGCGAGAAGTGTGACCGGCTGGCTCCCCTCTCTGGGACAACAGAGCGCAGCCCCCATCCGCGGCCACAGGCGCGGACCCTCCCCCAGCAGGGCTTGTCCCAGGACCAGTGGAGAAACTCTGGTGCAGCGTGTGGGGTGAGGCGGGTGCCGGGTGTGTGCTCTTCCCGAGCCAGCTTTCCCCGGGCCTGGGTGCCGGCCACTCAAGTCTCTTCCTCTGCATCCTGTGTCCCCACATCAGAATTTCCAAAGAGCCCGGGCCCTGGAATATGGGCCGTTTCTGAGTTTTCACTCCCAGCTTCCTCAAGGGATCAACTGTGTCCATAAATCTCTCCTTTTTCAGGACACAAGCGGTCAAGTGGAGTTTCTGGGTCAAATTTTATATCACTTGTCAGGTACAAGCCTCAGCTTTCAGCCTCCACGGTCTCCTGGGCCACTGAGAGCCTTGCTTGGGAAAACGGGGGTGCAGAGCCCCCGGGACCATGATCTCCAGGAGGGATCGGGCAGGCGAGCTCTGAGTGGAGTGACCAGGGTACCTGGGGTGACCGGCCCAGCAAGGACCGTCCCGACCCCAGCCCCATACCGGCCCCCACGATGGTGGCGGTTGAGGAAGGCGTGGACACTCGTATGGGTAGTTCCACAGCTGGTGCTGGAGCTGCTCTGGCTCCAACGGGGGCTCTAATCCCGGAACTGGCCCCAGGGCTGAAGCTGGAGCTGGCCCCATCTCTGCAGCTGCGGCAAGAGGCAGTGCTGGACGTGGCTCCAGCTCTAGGGAAGGTGCTAGAGCGGCAGGCACCTCCAGAGAGGACCCAGACCTGCTTCTGCAGCCGGATATGGCTCTGGAGCTGAAGCTAGAGCTTCTGCTGTAGACTCTGGCTCTGGCTCTGGCTCCCGAGCGGGTGCTGAAGCGGCTTCAGCTTTGGCCCTGGAACTGCAGCTGGCCGTGCAGCCAGTGCGAGCGACACAGCTGGTGCCAGAGTCCCGGGGGATCCAATCCCAGAACCGGTTCCAGCCCTAGAGATGCCTGTAGCTCTAGTCGTGCTGCCGGAAGCGGTGAGGACCAGGTCTAGTTCACTCCTGCCTTGTCCGTTGCTCTGGAATGCACGTCGGTCCGACCCAGACTCCAGAGCTGGCTGGTGCCGGACCTGGCAAGTCGGTTGACGACAGAGCTGCCTCTGTCTCTGCAGCCGGTGATACCGCGGGTGCCTGTGCTGGTTCCAGGCCTTCCGCTGGTCCTGGAGCCGGTGCTGGAGCTGGCTGTGGTGCCGGGGCTCTCACGTGAGCCGATGTTAGAACAACGGCTCTGGACTTGACACTGGATCAGGTGAGAAAGCCGGCCCGCGCTCCGTATCTGCCGCTCTATCTGCTGCTGGGCTTGTGCCTGAGACGCCTCTAACTCAGGATTCGGTACCAGAGCTGGGGCAAGAGCTGGCCCTGAAGGCTTTGGAGCCGGGGGTCGAGCCGGCACCGTGGTCGGCACTGGTCCCGCAAGAGGACGAAAATTGGCCACAAGAGCGCCTATCCACGTGCCTTTGCAAAACCAGAAAACGTTCCAGCGCCACACAGAGAAGCCCCAGCCCGAGGATCCACCCCAGGGCGTCTTCCTCACCTGTAGACCGTATGTGTGAATATCAAATACCTTTCTTTTCTTCCCTTCCTTGTCTTCTTATCGTGTAACAATAGATGCATTAATAAGGGCTCACTTCACATCATAGGATGTAAGTCACAGGATATCAAAGCAAGCATGGACGGCCCCTGAGAGCTCAGCATCCTCCTCGGGGAGAGGATTCGTATGGTTTGAACTGTACGTGGGACAGCTGTGCTACGTTAGGAGGGAGGATGACTCTCTCACTCTCTTCATTTGGAGCTTAACCTGGAGAACGTCAACTACCACAGCGCTAAACTGCCTTCCCGTTCCCACTTTAAGAGTCTCTGTCACTCGCGGGCCTTAGAGACCGAGCGCCACGTAGCGTGCAAAGTGCCTCCCCGGTCCAGGCCTCGCGCTGCGTACTGGGCTCTGCGGGCACCTCCTGGGAATGCCGAGAAGTGCGTGGCTGATGCTTTCCTGGCTGAGGACACAGGTGACCCCCCAAGCCCTCTTACCTGGAAGAGGCCACAGTGTCGGCTCAGAACTGCCGCTCGTGTGACCGGCCAGAAACACCGTCAGCACCCAGACTCCCGGAAGAGAATAGCGGGCCTCCCGACGCGAGGCCTCAGAAAACAAGCCAGAAACGGTCTTTTCAGAACGTGGATTTCCACAAAGGAAGTCAGTACAGAAGATGCTGTATTCCCTCTGACATGCGTCTCGGGTGAGCAGGGGTTTTTGCCTCCTGGTCATTACCCGTTAGTACACATGCTTGACATGCTCTGTTTCCCGTACAGTCGTCTCCTTTAATGCTAAATATTCTCACTCTACAGTCGGGACAGAGAAGAGGAAATTATGGCATAAGCATGCCAGAGGCAGCCACCACCTGGAAGATGATCACTACTATTTTGATTTCTAGTTGTCCCTTGTGGGGCGTGGCCTCTGAACGGGCCCACCCCCAGGCACACAGCGGCCCGAACGAGGATAACAAGGACCAAAGAGCTCCCATCCAGATCCTGATGAGCTTCCAGAGAAGTTCTGTGTGTTTGTGTGAGGGAGAAAGACAGAAGAAGAGGGAAAGCGACACGACTTTGTGGCTTTCAATCTGCTGTAAAATCCGATCGCCACTGAGTACAGAAAACCCTTGACAGAATCCAAGACCATTTCGTGATACGAACGCTCAAAGCAGAAACAGAAGGGAACTTCCTGAGCCCTCCTACAGGCCACCTGCGAACCAGCCACAGCTCCCGTCACCCGGAAAGGAGGAAAGACTGGAAGCCTTGGCCCTGAGGTCAGGAGCAAGACGGACGAGGCCCAAGCCCCCGGCAGCAGCCCACGCTGTCCTAGAGGTCTCGGCCATGTCGACGAGGCAAGAAAGGGGGATAACAGACATCTAGGTCCGAGGGAATGAAGGAAAGCCGTCTCTACTTGCAAACCACATGACTGGGTATACAGGAAATCGTACAGAATACACAGAAAAGCTTCCAGAAGTAATAAAATAGTTCAGCAAGGCTGCAGGATACAAGCACAGTACCAAGAAAGAAATTGTACGAGACAGTAAACTGGTAGAGCCAATGCGGAAAGCAGCATGGAAGCTCCTCAAGACATCGATAATAGAAACACCATGTAACCCGGCAATTCCACTTTCGGGTATCCATAGGAAAAAAACGAAACACTCACGCCAAAAGATATCTTACCCCCGCCCCCCAGCATTACTAACAGAGTCAAGACGTGGAAGGAACCCAAGCGTCCACGTGGATGGACGGAAAAAGAGGATGTGGGAGTCTGCGCACACAGAAACGTACGTATCATAGAATGCTAGTCAGTCATAAACAAGGAGGAAACCCGTTTGTGACAACACAGACGAGGATATTATGCTAAGTGAAATATGTCTGACAGAGAAAAACAAATATCATATCTCCTTTATAAGTGGGATCTTAAAAACAGAGCTCAAAGAACTCACAGATCGAGCGATCACACCGCTGGTTGCCAGAGGCAGGGGCTAAGGGATGAGCGAACCGGGGAAGGTGGTCGAAAGATACAATCTGCCGGTGATAAAATAAATAAGTCTAGGGACGTGATGTGCAGCGCGGTCACTATAGTTAATACTGCATTGCACGTGTGGAAACTGCCAAGGGGTAGATCTGAAAGGTCTCTGTAACAAGAAAACATGTGCAACTACGTGTGCAGATGGTCGTAACAGGACCTGCTGTGTGATCACTCGGCCATACACACAGCTACCCAATCATCGAGGTATATACGGAACTGACTGAATGCCACGCGTCAGTGAAACAAAATCAGGGGCGCCCGGGGGGCCCAGTCGGTTAAGCGGCCGACTTGAGCTCAGCTCATGATCTCACAGTTCGTGGGTTCAAGCCCCGCATCGGGCTCTGCGCTGATGGCTCAGAGCTGGAGCTGCTTCGGATTCCGTGTCTCCCTCTCTCTCTGCCCCTCCCCCACTTGCACTCTGTCTTTCTCTCTCTCTCTCAAAAAGAAACACTACAAGTAGGTGAACTGAAAGAGAGCATCACGAAAGCTAGAAGGCACCCTACTGAATGGGACAATGAATCGGCTAAGGACATATATCCTAAGAGACTTGCATGTGGAATGCATATTAAATCTTACAACTCAATAGGAAGAAACTGCGCATCCAATTTAAAAATGGGAAATGCAGGGGCACCTGGGTGGCTCAGTCGGTTGAGCGTCCGACTTCGGCCCAGGTCATGATCTCACAGCTTGTGAGTTTGAGCCCCGCGTCGGGCTCTGGGCTGACCGCTCAGAGCCTGGAGCCTGCTTCTGCTTCTGTGTCTCCCTCTCTCTCTGCCCCTAACCCACTCACATTCTGTCTCTGTCTCTCTCAATAATAAATAAACATTAAAAAAAAATTTAAATTTTTTTTTTCAACATTTATTTATTTTTGGGACAGAGAGAGACAGAGCATGAACGGGGGAGGGGCAGAGAGAGAGGGAGACACAGAATTTGAAACAGGCTCCAGGCTCCGAGCCATCAGCCCAGAGCCTGACGCGGGGCTCAAACTCACGGACCGCGAGATCGTGACCTGGCTGAAGTCGGACGCTTAACCGACTGCGCCACCCAGGCGCCCCCCAAAAAAAAAAAAATTTAAAAAAATGGGAAATGCAGCTCAGGAGACATTTCTCGACAAACGATAAACAAGTGACCGACAATGTTCCACATCGTTCTTTAGGATGGAAATCCAATCAAGGCCACAATGAGATACAAGTTCACATCCACCAGGACTGCTGTCATTAAAAAGATAGCTATTAAGAAGTGTTGGGAAGGATCCGTAGACGTTGGGGTCCTCCTCCTTTGCTGGCAGAAATATAAAGTGATGTAGCCCTTTGGGAGACAGTCTGGCCATTTTTCAAAACGTAAACACGGAGTATCCGTATGATCCAGGGATGAAAACCTGTGAAAAGCCTGACCGTGAACATTCACAGCATTGCCACTCACACTTGCCCAAAGGTAGAAACACCCCCAATGTCCATCGACTGCTGAGTGGATACAGAACACGGCCTATCTACACAATAAAAATGACTTGAAGAACATTATTAGGCTTGAGACCGACTGAACTCCCGGTCCTTGCCGCACTCATGGTGAACCTTGACAACATCAGCTGCATTAAAGGAGCCTTCGGAAACCAGCACATCTGCGTTATTCTGTGTAGAGAAAAGGCCCAACACAGCCTCCCTAGCTACAGCTGGGCACCTGCTACCAGGTCATTACAGGAAAAATGACCTCAGGTGTGCCCCTGCCCCCAGGCGCCCCGAGGGAGTCGAGGGCAGTGGTGGTGGACGGTGCCCCCCTTGGTGCCGAGGATCCGCCCTCTCCCCTGCTGGATGACGGGGGGTCCCCGATCCTCCAGGGAGGGACGGAGGTCTCCAGCCGGTCCCTTCATACACAAACAAGGACAGTGCAAGACAAACGCCCGGGGACAGGCAAAGGATCCCCGGTCCCCCGGGGCGGCTGGGCAGTCGAAGGGCACCCAGACCTGCCCCGGCACCGGAAAGTCCTAAGCGGACTCTGGGCACCGGCTGAGCCCCGTGCAAGGGCTGCTAAGTGTGGGCAGGCACGGGTCGCCCTGCAACAGGTTGCGCACACCCAGTGCGCACGAAGAGGCCCCACAGCGGCTGGAGGAACCCTTCCAACACCCCAAGGGACGTGCACCACGTGGGACCAGGAGGAGCGGAGTCTCCGGGGCGGGGTGCGCGCCCTCCCGGCTGGGTCCCGGGGACGCGGCTGAGGACAGAGGCCCACGACTGAGCCCCAGCCTCCCTTCCCCTGCCCCAGGCGTGCGACTCCTCCCCCGCCCTGGTTGGAGGGCCCCAGTCCTGCCCCAGTGTCCACACCCCTGCCTCCGGCGTCCTCACCCCCTGCCTCCTGCTACCCTCCAGCCCTGCTGAGAGCCCACACTGCCCCCAGGCTGGGTAGCGATGTGGTTCCACCTCAGGCCCTCAGGGACACTTGGGAAACAAGCCAGGAAAGGCGGGCCTGGCCCAGGGCAGCTGTAGGAAACACCTGTGCGCTCACTCCTCTGTCCTGGCTGTTACTGGCCATGTGAAATTCTGGAACGAAAGGTTGGGCCAGTTTCAGGTGGAATACAAAATGTAGACACTGCGGGGAGGGCTGAGACCCAAGAAACACAGCGGGTTTCCGGGGGAGTTGTTCGTCCCCCAACATCCCCGCCCCTGCCAGGCGGCCCTGCCGCCCCGGACCCTGCACGCCAGGCACGGTGTCTCCCGCCGGGGTGCTGGCCGGGGTCCAGCGTCTGCCATGACCCTATTTGTAGAGGATCTTGTTTCAGAAAATCTAGAACAGGGTGTTATGCAGACATCGCGTGTGATACCTTGTTCCAGTTACTGGCATATTTCCTACAGGATGTTAGAAATGAGAAAAAGAACAGTGATGGGCCCAGAGACACCCCATAATCCCACCGCTGACCTCCACCTCCCCTGGCTCCCAGGTGGGTCCTGGGCGTTTGAGTCGGCATCAAACTGGGAAAAGGGTGCTTGGCTTTCCGCGGCATCGCCCTCGGACGCCCCAGTGTCGTGGCTCCAGGGACTCACCGGCTAGAGGTCACCTGCTTAGCCCACACACGAGTCCAGACGGGCAGGCTGCAGGCCCTGGGCGCTTCTCCCTGCCCCTCCGCGTCAGCTCTGTGCTGCCCCTGCCCCTCGCCTGGGGACCGTGTGGACTCCGCTCTCTCCCGCTATGCCCTCTGCCGCAGGCCGGCGGCCACCACGTCCCCAGCCGGAGAGGGAGGGCCGACGAGAGCACCCGCAAGCGACGTATTTCTAGCGTCTGTGCCCGGCTCGAGCGGCACCCGCTCCGGTCAGCTCCATGCTCACACACCCTGTCCCATCCCCTGCTGGATTCTCAGCCCTCAAATGTACCAGGTGAGGAATAACACTTCACATCTCGCTGACTCACTGGGACCGTCCCAGAGCCGCATGACGCGGGTCCCGCTGTTTACAGCGACAGATGGGAGCCGCAGCCTCGTGTCCATTCACTCGTCCCCAAACGCGTCAGCACCCGTGTCTGTCTGCTGCTGTGTGCAGTCTCCCGCACACGATGGTGAAGCCCAGACGCCACCCCGCCCTCGAGCTCACAGCCTAAGCGGCGGGACGGCGTCTCCCCCACGGTCAGCAGCTGGGGGCCACAGAGGCAGAGCATCCCCACCCTCCCCAACCTGCAGTGACCCCCGACTCCTGGCCCGACGTCCGGCGCCCTGCGTGAGCTGGTCCAGACGCCCTCCCCCGTGGGCACCCCTCACCCCACTCCGGCCTCCCCAGGGCCTTCCTCCCCCAGGGAGCCCACGGAGCCCCGGCCCCTCAGAGGCCCCTGCCGCCACCGCCCCTCCCATGGCCCCCACCCAGGACGTCCTCATCTCCAGGGTTGCAGCCTCCTCAGGCTCCCGTGCGAGCTCAGGCTTTGGGTCGGATTGTCTGTGAGAAAAACCCACAATAGGGCCATGTCCCAGCCCTGTGACCCACAAGCTCACGTGGTGGGTGTCAGAGCCTAAGTTTCTTCGTTGACAATGGGGTCTGTGACTCCCATCTCAGGAAGGTGAGCAGGAGGCACGGGGGTCACCTTGCTGGGGGAATCCCAACCCAGGACAAGACCTGTGATGGTCAGGGCAGGGCTCCATGAGGGTGAAGACTGAGTCCCTCGTTCCCGTTCACGGCTGGACTTGGTCACTCAGAGCTGAGTGCCCTTGATCCCGGGGCTGCAGTTCATGTATAAGAAGGGGTGAAGTCAGTGAGCACCCCGGGGGGTCCCTAGCAACTCTAACCACCCCCAACACTCAGACATCCCCACGATGTGCCCCCTCCTTCCTGGGCTCCCTCCTGCCCCTCTGACCCGGCCAGGGCTGCAGCCAGGGGCAGGCTGCGCCTTGTGTCCCGGGTTCTGGCACGAAGACCGCGGGAAGAGGTGGAGAGAAGGAGGGGGAGGCGGGAGGGGACAGGCCGATCCTCTCCTTGCCCATACTTGGTGTCCACCGTCTCCTCCAGGCCCCCTGCCCCGGCCATGCACCCAGCTGGACCCTGGGGGGGAGCTTGGGGTCTGTGACAGCTGGGACGGCATAGGTACATTCGGCGACCCTCGTGTACCCGCGTGTCCAACCCACCCAGCCCTCAAGTCTGCAGCCCACTGGCTGGGGTGAGGCTGATCCGAGGGCTCACAGGATTTGGGGTTAGAGGGCAGCGGTCTGGAGGCAGGGCGCACACGGAATCACAGGCACGGAGCCCCCCGGGGAGGGCACACGGCCGTGCCAGGCCGAGGACACGAGACCCAGCTGCCCTTTGCTAGGGAGGCCTGTGTGCCTGGCACATCTCCTCTCCATCCACCCAGGAGGAGAGCCTGGGCCCTGTCCACGCTGACGTCACTCCACGCCCAACCTCAGGGCCAGGTGGGAGACTGAGGCCAGCGACCGGCCTAGGATCGTGAGGTGGGCAGATTCCAAGCAGTGGGGGTCTCCGTCCTAGGCCAAACTCAGTCCTCCCCTGGGGTTTTCCCTGGGAATGAGACCCCTGAGATCCCGTCAGATCCCTATCAACGCCATAGGTGGGGCTGTTATATCTGGATGTCCCCAGACCGTACAGGCAAGCACACGCACACACAGAGACACACACACACAGACACACACACACACACAGACACACACACACACACACACAGACACACACACACACAGACACACACACAGACACACACACGCACACTGACCACCCGGCAGCGGCTCAAGGGGAGTACACCCCAGAGGGGGGAGGTGACACCGGGGCAAGAAGAAGGGGACTGGACGCAGCTCTGCCACGGGGCAGGGGCGCCCAGTGGGCTAGCAGCACGACCAGGGCTCATACGTGAGGTGGGGAGACGTGCCAGCCTGATGGCCAGCGGGGTCTCCAGGGTACCAAGGGGGCTGCCTGGGCTGGGCACTTCCCCGGGGCACCCGGAGAAGACGGGGTCTGGGGTCCTGTGTCCACCACCAGCCTGGAGCTAGAAGGAGACACCCCCCTACTGGGAGGGGGCTACGGGACAGGCCTCAGCTTACTCCTGTGTAAATTGGGCTGCATAGACGTGGTGTCCCAAGGGTCCCACAGGCTTGTCTGCTGGCCCTGGACCTCCACCCCTGCCCCAAGATGCTCCTGGTCCTGGGCAAATGCTTTCTCCTCCCTCAAGGTCCTTCTGAGCGGAGGGCAGCCTGGGGGGTTGGAGGACCGAGGACCTGGGTGGGCAGCATGTGGCCGAGGAGCGGACCCTGGTGTGGGGACCGAGGTCAAGACCCTCCTTCTCAGAGCCCCGGGGCCTCATCAGGAAGGGCTTCCAGAGGTAGCGCCCTGGCTGGGGTGAGGAAGCCTTAGGAATGAACGGGGCACCGGGAAGGGAGAGGTGGAACAGGGGACAAAGGAGGCTTCTGAAGTCCTCACATTGCCCCTGGAGCCCACAGGTCCTGCCCCTGTGCCCCTCTAGGGCCAGGGAGGGCTGCTGCCTTGACTACACCCAAACAGAGGTGTGTGTTTTGTTTTCTGGTGTCCCTGCCTGGGGCTGTCATGCTGGTGCTGACCACCAGGGGGCAGGCTGTGCCCACTGTGCTCAGTGAAGCCTCTGGAGCAGGAAGGGACGCTCAGAGGTCAAGCTGGGCGTCCCCTGCTCCCAACCCAACATGTACCTTTTACTATTAGTCTGCATGTGCACAGCGTGAGCTGCTCAGAGGCAGGTAGGGACTCTGAGATCCTCTCTGGACCCATTCAGCCCCTGTGCCTCTCACCCTGAGCAGGGGCTGTTGGGCCCGGGGGCCAGAGTCAAAGGTCCCGTGAGGTCCCAGCCCTCCAGGAGCTCACAGCCCAGAGGGGGAGGTGGGTCAAGGCACAAGAGCGAATCCGTGTGAAAGGAAAGACCAACACTGTCGGGAAATGAAGCAGGGTGAAGGAGGGCGGCCAGGGGCCCCTGGCCTGTGAGACCTCCAGGGTGGCCCTGATGCTGGGACCCAGAAGGACAAGAGGAGCCAGTCCCGCACACGTCTGCAAGCAGTGTGCTGCGGGGACGAGCAAAGCTGCAGAGACTCGGAGGCACAGAGGGTTTGTCCGCAGAGGAGCTGAGGAGGAGGCAGTGTGGCCGGAGAGAGCTCGGGAGGGAGGAGGGCGGGCCCAGCCCCCAGCCTGGAGGATGGGCTGTTGTCTGTGCTGGGGGACGCATTCACCTTACTTGGACCACCTCACACTTTCTGTACCAGTCTCCCGGCTCGGCTCGGCTGGGAGCCTCAGCCCCACGGTCACCCAGGAGGCCAGGGCTGCAGCCTCAGCTGAGGCTCGACTGGGGCAGGGTCCGCCTCCAAGACCGCGACCGGGCACGTGCTCTTGGCAGGATTCGGCTGGGACTGGGGGGGTCTCAGGCCTTCTGTGTCTCAGCCCGGAGCCTCTGCAGGTTCTTGGCACCGGGCCTCCTGTGGCAGCTTATATTATGTGCTGTGACCTCCGCCTGAGATCCCGGAGGAGGCCCGGGAATGTCTCCCAGGAAGGAGGGGCTACGTGGTCGAGCAGGTCTTAGAACCCTGGAAGGAGCAGGAAGACAGGGCTCCCCAGACCTTACTCTCCAAGGGCAGGTGGGGGCAGGGCCTCTAGCCCAGTGAGTGCTTGCACCTCCCTTTTCTTACCAGAGGGCAGAACCTTCTCTCTGGAGCAAGGGCCAGCGTTTTCCCGGGAGCCCCGCAGATGGCTCTGGAAAGCTCAGGGTAGACCCAGACATCCATGTCAGGCCCCGCGGGGCCTCGGTAACGGGACCGGGCGACAACAGGAGACGTGTCTCTGTGGACAGATGCCAGGTCTCAGGCCACCTGCCACGGGCTCTGCCCTCCAAGTTCTGGGTGACCTCGGACAAAACCTCAGTGTTCCCTGCTCTAAAAAGAAGCGATGGGTTCCTCATGGGCTCGTCAAGCTGTGCTTCTGGGATTGGGGGTCGGGCCTCTAGGGGGCCGTGGACGTTCCGGGAGTCCACGTTTCATCCCGCTGTCACCCTGAGCAGCTCTGTCCTGTGTTTGCCACACAAGGCTTCTGCCTTAGGTACTGTCGGGACAGCATACACCCGCCCCCATATAGGTGAGGTTTAAAACTGTGAGGGCAGGTGAGCGCTGGGCCTAGCCTGTCCCTCCGGGTCCCTGTTCCTCTGTTCCCTGTTGTCCTGTGTGCTCAGGGGGCACCAGTGGGTATGCAGTCTTGTTGCTCAGTCTATAGGAGTCCAGCTGAACCTACAGGTCATTCTTTTACCAAATCCCATCGTCCCGCACTCGCTAAGGCCTGGCCTCCACCCACAGCCCCCATCCTGTCCCTGAACCCACACGGTCATGGGGAGCAAATCTGCAAGCTCTTCTGAGACTAGCAGGCTGGGACCGGAGGAGTAGACCCAGGGAGAGGAGAGGGCTCCCCCTGCATCCGGCAGAGGAGCTGAGGGTGGGGCAAGGGGCCCAGACCCACATGTGAACGAGGGCATGTTCGGAGGGCCCTGTGTGCCCAGCAGGCTCACCCTGGGCTGGAGAGAAGGCCTTGCACTTTGGAGAAGGCTGGGAGGGACGAAGGTCCAGCCTCCCTCATCCACTGTGGGGGTTGGGGCCGCCTTGCCATTCAGGCTCCACAGGCTGGGACCTGGGGCAGGTGGTCTGGACCCTCTGGACTCGTGCCTCCTTGCAGGGACATGTGCAGCGGCCTCCCTCGCAGACTCGCCAGAGGGGACAGAGCGCAGGAAGATTCAGACCCTGCAAAGGAAGATGCCACGTGGGGGACCCCGTAGGGTCATGCTCACTGAAGAGGTCATGGTGCTCAGCACACAGCAGGGACCTGAGATCCCCGGCTGAATCAGGGAAGGAGGGAGGGAGTGAAACCACAGTAGCAGGGTCCACACCAGGTCAGGTCAGAGGTCCGGTCAGAGGGCGTCACAGCTCGGGCCCTGGAAGGGGACACGGGACACGTCCTTCTGTCCCTCCAGCGCTGACCTTCCTCCACATGGGACCTGCTGACCTCCTGGATCGTCTCCACCTCCTTCGCAAGCAACGCTGAGTGTTCCCAGAAGGTGGACAGCGGGCAGGGGCCAAAGAGGGGCTACCGGAATCCTGTGCCCCGGGGGACTCTGGGACAGCCTTCCAGGTCGCCCTTTATGTCCTCTAGGCACCAGGCCACGATTCCACCTCATCTCTCAGGGAATGCGCCAACCCATCTAGAAGGCCCGTTATGTCCCCATGTCACAGATGGGGACACCGAGGTTAATAGCACAGCCTGGGTCACTAGTAAGATGACCTGGGTCAGGAAGACCATCTCTTGACTTTGGATTGTCCTACCCGCAGGCGTGCATCTTGGCGTCCTGGGGCTAGGGGTCCCTCTTCCTGAGAATCCCACCACCTGCCGAGGGCCCCTTCCGAACTCAGGGGAGCAGAGCTGACCAACCTGCCTGGGGCCCCACCCGGGGCTGTCGAAGGGCCGACTCCGGGCTCTGGGGGCTCTCCCAGTACTGGGCCAGCCGGTCCCCTGCAGGACAAGGACTTCTCGCTGGGGATCGGCTGGGGCCTCTGCTTCCTCACGTGGACACCTAGGCTGCCAGTCCCCAGACCAGAAACCTGCCCGTCTGAAGGTGACCAGAGCTGCCTCCCTTGGGTCTCACTTACCCGAGTCCCTCCCCGGGACGTCCCGCATCTCTGACGCCTGCTCCCACGGGGGTCGCCTCCCCTTGGACTGGGACGGGTCTGGCCTCCATCCCGGGGAACGCACTGATTTGGAGCATTATTTGGCCCAGAGGCCTGTGAACCTTTCTGGCCCTGGGTCGTGAGGGATGCTCTTCCCTCTGTGGTGTGACCGTCCGGCCTTCTGCATCTCCCGGTTTCTGTTTAGGCCACGGGGGGACCAGCCGTGTCCTGTCTGGCTTCAGGCTGTGGTGTCACAGCACGCACGGGGGTCTCCACACCGAGACCGTGCCCATTGTCACCGAAGGGGCATCTTTTTTCCCACCTAATCCTTAATCCATTGTGATTTCAATGTCAATGGAGAAAAAGTCTATTTCAAACGGCCACAAAGTACAAAAATGAATCAGTCTCGTCTGAAAATTCGGTGCAGACCCAAAGGTATCTCTTGTGCGATTCCACTTGAAGGAAACCTCCAGAGGAGATAACAGAATATGGAGAGAAAGCAGACTGGGGGTTCCCAGGGGCTGTCGGGGGCACGAATGGGGAGCGAGGGCTCCGGATACACGGTGACCCTTGGGGACCGAGATATTCTGCCGCAAAATTCTGTGGCGTGGTTCACGGCGTTGTGAGCATACCCAGTGCTCAGGAATTGCACAATGTAAAATAAATAAAACTTTTTATTGAAGATTAATATAGATTATAACTAATGAACAAATAAAGTAACAGCTAAAAAGTAGAAGAGAAAAAGTATAAGGGAGAAGAGGAAGAGATATTCTGGTGGGGGGTCGGGGTCAGGGATTGGAGAATAAATTTGAAATAAAATATAACAAAAATAAAGTAAAGTAAACACCCCGTGTAGGCCTTCAGGCCCTTGATTTGTGACTGGCATCCATGTGGGAGCAAGGGCGGGGGCAGGGGCAGGGAGAAGGGCGTTGACAGGGGTGGGGGCAGGGGCGGGGAGAAGGGCAGGGGCCGGAACAGTGTTGGGATCAGAAGCAGGAACAGTGGAACCAGGAGAAGCTGGAGCAGAAGCAGGACCCAGCTGACTCTGCTCAGTTGCCTGCTGTCCCTGCACAGGTCCCAGGTCACTTGCTGGCTCCCAGGCCTCTGCAGGAGTCGCTCCAGACTCCACCCCTGACTGCAGAGACTCCGAGGACCCCGATGCCCTTGGGTCGGGCTCTGGAGCCTCACCGGCTTCCGCTCCTGCCCCGGACTCTTGAGAAGGAAACAGAGTGATGGTTGCAGTGGCTCCAAGGTGTCAGGGTGAGAAGAGGGAAGGTCCCACCTCACACCAGCGCCAGCCTCTCCAGGGGCCTTTGCAGACACACAACTCACCCCAGAGCCTCCCCGAGAAGCCGCGGCCAGGAACCCACACCAGGACCTCTGCCCCCCTGCAGGCCGCAGCCCTGGGCTCTCCGTCTCTGCTCCTGGCCCCACACCAGCCCCCGGGGGCTCCTCCCTGGGTGGCCCAGCACCGCCCGGGCCCCGTGAACACACATCTCCCACCCCAGCCTTCTCACCCTCAGGCTCTGGCTCCAGGGGCTCCGGGTCCTCATCCCAGGACCGGTGAACCATGACCCTGTGGAGGGGCCAGGGCGGTGAAGGAGGCCTTCCCAAGCCAACTCCAGGCCCTGCTTCCAGAGACCTCCGTGCGGCCACTCTCTCCCTGGGTCCAGGGTGGCCCTCCTGGGCGACGGGGCACTCGCACAACTCTGTAGGACAGGTGAATCGGGATTCCGACAGTTGCCTCCCGATTTCATCGGTTGATTTCTGTAAAGACAGTGACCCGCGGACGGCCCGGAGACATCACAGCCCCGCCCAGCCATCCTCAGTGTCCTTCCGCCCTCTCTCCCCGCTGCTCCCAGATCAGACACAGACATGAGTGTGCACAGCCCTGCCCCTGGGATACAGTGACATCCACCAGCAGGGCTCGGGATGAACCTTGGGGACGGGAGGGCCACCCCAGCAAAACCTGTCCCTGCCCTCCAGCCTTGACAGGGGTGTGAGCCTGACCCGCCCACCAGGCATCTAACCCCTTCATCAGCCTGCACCTGCTCAGGTGGGCCCTCCACACACGACCCCTCCTTACACACACACACACACACACACACACGGGAGGGGACGTGGGGCCACACAGGTCAGATCAGAGCAGTGTCGGGCTGGACTGGATGTCTCTGGGTCTCCTGTGTTACCTTTGGGTCCCTGCGAGCTAGAGACCTGAGGCGTCCTGTGCACGACCTGACCCACTGTCTCCAGGGTCGGGAAGGGTCGCGGCCGCGGGCTCCCCTGAGCCGGCAGCCGCGGGACACCGGCACACAACAGGAGAACATGTTCGTCAGGCAAAGGTGTCCCAACGAATGAGCCCAGTCGGGCGCTGTCTCCAGAATTTGGGTGCCTGGTGACCCGGGTTCCGAGTTCTGTTGGGCTCTGTGACCAGGGAGGTGAGGTCACTTCCTGGGGTCCCCTTACCCGGCTTCCTGCTCCCACAAGAGCCCCTCCCAGGCTGCAAAGGGCTCCCCTCCACCCCATGCCCTGTCCCTACAGTGACACCAACACAGCCCAGACACGTCCCCGCGAGGCCTGGTGCGGCCGGTGCCGCGGCTTTGGGGCCACACAGCTGGGTTCAGACCTGGGTTTTCCTCCTGACCAGTGCTGGGACCCTGCATCGTGCCTCCTGGGGTCCCCCGGTCTCCCCGTCTGCACAGTGGGGTCCTTGTGGCATCTACTTGTAGGGGTGCCATCAGGGAGCCACCTGTAGACACGTCCCGTGCCTGCTATCCCATGAGGCTCGTGGGCACACGTGGGCGTGGAAGGATGAGGAAGGGGTGGGCCTGGCACGGAACACACTTACGCGGGCCTGGGTCTGCTCCGGGTCCAGGCACGGCCACCCCTCCTGCCTGAGTCCCAGGCCCGGGGGAAGGTGGAGGTGAACTCATTCAGACCCTGGGCCCACCAGACACGCACTCCAGGGGCCCCATTGCATTTGGGCTCTGGTCCCAGTGCCTGGTCGGGGCCTACGTGCTGGGCGGTCCCCACTGTGGCTCCCAGCCTTCCCGAATCCTGGTCCCACGTCCCTCTGTCACCCCGTCCCCTCCCGTGTGGATGGCCCGTGTGACTGGGTTCTAAGGGCTAGAACATGATGACCGGGTGTCATTTCTTGGCCGATTCATGGAATTTCTGGTTTCCTCTCTCCTGGGTCCATTCTCTGTCTCTGCCTCGGACTCTGTCTGTCTCTGTGTGTCTTGCGGGAGCAGGGCCTGTGGGCTCCAGGGTCCAGGTGACAACCCTCAGAAGCCTCTTTTGTGGCCTGTGTCCCTCCCCTGGCCCAGTGCTCAGGTCCCTCACGAGGCGTCCTCTCCCCAGCCAGGGCGCTGCCTAGGGAACCACTTCCTAATGAGGACCCGAGACTCCAACAAGGAGGCTCTTGACCTCGGTGTCCACACCAGGGTCCACTGCTTGGCCACATGTTGCAAACCCAGGTCCTCGGTCCTCCAGGCCCCCAGGCTGCCCTCCGCTCCAAAGGACCTTGAGGGAGTAGGAAGCATTTTCCCAGGAGGGGAGAACAGAGGGCCAGGGATGAAGATCCCAGGACACAGACTCATCTATGAGCCTGTGGGACCCTTGGGACACTGTCGACGCAGCCCAGATTAGGAGGAGGAAGCTGAGTCCTTCTGTGCTGTAGCCCCATCCACACTTCCTAGTTCCACGGGCCCAAGGTGGTGGACACAGGACCCCAGACCCCATCTTCCCCTAGTTCCTGGCAATCCCCCCGGACACCTTGGGGACCCCCTGATCTCAGCCGGCATGTCATCCTCCCCATGGTGTGGGTCCCGGGCTATTGCCAGGAATCCTGATGTCCCTGCCCCATGGCCCCACTGCCTCCAGCGTTTCTCTTCTTTCCCCCGTATTACCCACCCCCTCCCAGTGTGGACTCCCCTCTGATCCCCAGCTGGGCAGTCAGTGTCAGCGTGTGTGTGTGTTTCTGTGCGTGTGAGCCTTTCTGGAGATGCCCAGAGGTCACAGCCTCACACGGGTGTGGTGGATAGGGAAGCCCGAGCCTCTCAGAGGCTCTCATTCCCAGGGAGAACCCCATGTCAGGGTAGAGGCTGGCCTAGGACTGGAGACCAGCCCTGCACCTTGGACCCTGCACACCTCGCATGTCCTGGGCCAGTCCTTGCCTCTCCTGACCTCAGTGTCCTCTCTGTCCCTGAGGATCAGATGGGGAAGTGCATCAGCATGCACCTGCACCTGGCAAGCTGCGGTGACCCCAACTCCTTACCTGACATCCGGAGCCCCATGAGAACTGGTCCAGATGCCGTCCCCAGGGTGTTCTCCTCCCCCTCCCTAGTGTTTTCCTCCCCCAGGGAGCCCACCATCTCTGGCCCCTCAGAGCCCCCTGCTACCACTGCCTCACTTCATGCGTCTTCTTGTTCCCCGAGCGCAGAAGGGACCTAAGGCTGTGAGTGGTCCAGGGAAGCCAGGTCAGCGTGATGCTGGGCGTCTGGCCTGGCAAAAGAAGAGGTCCTGGACACAGCTGCAGTGTGGGGGTGGCCTGGGATGCCAGCTGACGTAGAAATTGCCTGGAAGCCTCATCCACTCCTGTCTGTAGTTGCTTATGTACCCAACAACCCAGACCTGGACAGTGGCCCTGTGGATGGCTGGTGTCCACAACAGTTAGAAGGTTCCTCTGGGTAACTAGAAAAAGAAATCAAAGGCAACCTGAAAATATTAGATCAAAAGAAATTATAACGATATAGGAAACAGAGGAGCCCTCGAGAAAATCGGTGAAAACAACATTCTTTCTTCTAGAGATTTACAAAATTGACGGAATAGACAAAAATTGAACAATTTCGCACCAAGAAATTGGCTGAGACGAACCGTATCAATTCTGAGACACACACAAACTACCAGAACTGACTCCAGAAGAAATGGAAACCGCAAGCGGACCTGGAATAAGTGCAGAGACTGAAGCGGTACCAAGAGCTTTCCAACAAAGCCAACCCCAGAGCCTGACGCTCTCACTGGTGGTTCGTCCCACACGGTTCAAGAAGCAGCCATTGTTGCAGGATGAGCTTTGACAAAATCTACAACCTTTCGTGACAAGTGCTGCCAATGAAATAGAACTAGGAGATTGCATTATGACAAAGGGTATTTAGGGAAAAAACTCACGTGTGTGTCATTCTCAGTGGTTAAACACTGACCGTTTTCCCCTTATGATGGTGAATAAGGGAAGGATGCCCTCTTCCAACACCTCATTTCAACGGCTTAATGGAAGTTGGGTCAGAGCTACTACACAAGATGGATAATTTAAAAGTTCTCGAACGGACAAGAAGAAGGAAAATATGTGTATATATTCCATGACCTCACGGGCAAAATATCATGGAATAAAAACATTCTGTGTGAGATTATAGTACTTTCACCAAGCTATGGGCACAGAAGTCCAACACATATGGATCAATGGAATCCAACTGGGAATCAATGAATGAATCCATACGGGTATGGTCACTTGTTTATGAACATGGGTGCCAAGACCTTCCGTGCGGTAAAAACGGAGTATTCACAAACGGTGTTGGGAAACCAGATTCCACACAGAAAAGCGTGAAGTCAGAACATTACCTGACACCACGGAAAACAATGATCTCCAGGGGCACCTGGGTGGTTCAGTCAGTGAGTGGGTCATCCAACGTCAGCCCAGGTCATACCTCACAGTTCAGGAGTTTGAGCCTTGTAGCTGGCTCGTTGCCATCATCGTGGACCCCGCTTCGGATCCTCTGTCCTCCCCCCCACCGCCGCTTGCCCACTCATGCTCTCTCTCTCAAATATAAGGAAAACATTTTCTCAAGGGCAAAAATGTTAACGCCCCAGAAATCAATAAAGAGCACTTAGAGGGTGATCTTCATTCCCTTGGGTTTGGCAGTCGTGTCTCTAATGTAGCACCGGAGGCAAGGCAACCAAGGAGAAAAGAGACACACGGGACTTCATCATTGCCAAAACGTTTTGTGAATGACTGACAATCTCAAACGAATGTAAAGAAAACCCAAAGAATGGTAGGAAATATTGGCGCACCATAAATCTGATAAGGGTATTGCATCTGGAATATACAAAGCAAAGGAAATGCAACCCGACACCGCACCACCACAGTAACACGCCTTCCCACACCCACAAGGAGGGACTCTACTGAATACACCGACATCACACCTGTTGGGGAGGATTTCGAGAACTCGGAACCCGCTTACGTAGCTGAGGGAGACGTAAAATGGTGGAGCCTCTGTAGCAGAACGTCTGGCACGTTCTCGAAGAGTTAGGCGTACAGGTATCATTTCACCCAAGTTCTCTATCGTATAACCAGAAGAATCGAGCTCAGGTGCTCTAACGAAAGCCTGTACGTAAATATTCATAGCAGCACCATTCACAGCAACCCTTTATTCGTTCGGGCACAAAGGACTGAAGTGTGGATACGGGCTACAGTGTGATGAACTCGGTGTTTGTTTCTTCAGAGAGAGAACGTACACACAGTGTGAGGGGCAGAGGGAGAGGGAGAGAGAATCTGAAGCGGGGTCCACTCCTAGCACAGAGCCCGTCTCTGGGTTCCACCTCGTGACCCTGAGATCATGACCTGAGCTGCAGTCAAGAGTCTGATGTGTAAGCAACTGAGCCTCCCAGGCCCCCCCGACGTAGGTGAACTAGAAGACGTTATACTGAGTGGCAGAAACCAGACACAAAATACCACACGCTGTAGGATCCCACCCGTGTGAAAAACTCATAGTGATAAGTAAAGAAATAGTGACGGGAGCCACGTCGCTGGTTGCCGGGGAGCACGGGGGGTCGGCAAGAGCAAGCGCCTGACCCCTCGGCGGCGACTGGTTTTCTGCTTGGGGTGATGCGGATGTTCCGGAACTAGATAGTGGTGATGGCGCCCGGCAGAGGAAGCGTAGTTAAGGTCAGGGACTTGTACCATGTTAAATGTTTAAAAGGAGAAAGTCGAGGGGCACCTGGGTGGCTCAGTCAGTGAAACGTCCGACCTCGGCTCAGATCACGATCTCACAGTTCGTGAGTTCGAGCCCCGGGTCGGGCTCTGTGCTGACAGCGTGGAGCCTGGAGCCTGTTTCAGATTCTGTGTCTCCCTCCCTCTCTGCCCCTCCCCCGCTCGCACTCTGTGTCTCTCTCGGTCTCAAAAATAGACGTTCAAAAATTTAAGGCGAGAAAGTCCATTTTATATTACATTTAAGACATAAATACACGTACTCGTGAAAAGAAACAAACCAAGAAAAGAGAAAGAATGCCTTCCCGGGTGAGGACGGGAAGACTCCGGTCTGGAGCTGGCACTGGCCGTGTCTCGTAAGCGGTGCCGAGGCAGGCGGGAGCCGGGTCTGGCTCTGGAGCTGGTGCTGCCGGGGGTCTCACCGTGTCGAGGGCACCGGCTCCGCGTCAGGAGGGGATGCGAGAGCGAATGCGGGGCCGGCTCTAGTCTGGGCCTTGCGCTGGCTCTGTCTGCGCGAACGTGCCGGAGCGGGTCACGGCCCTGGAGCCGGGAGCCCAGCCGACACCGGGGCGGGTGACAGAGTGTCTCTGTCTCTGGAATCTCCGGGCAGTGACCTGGGACCTGTGCGGGGACATCGGGCACCTGAGCAGAGTCAGCTGGGTCCTGCTTCTGCTCCCAACACCGTTCCTGCCACCGCCCTTGCTCCCGCATGGATGCCGGCCACAAATCAAGGGCCCGAAGGCCTACAAGGGGTGTTTATTGTATTTCTAATTGTTGCTCCAATCCCAGTCTCCACCCCCCCACCAGAATGACTCTTCCTCTTCTCCCTTATCCTTTCTCTCCTCTACTTTTTAGGTGGTACTTTATTTGTTCATGGTTTGTTTAAAATCCACATTAATCTTCAATAAAAACTTTATTTATTTTACATTGTGCAATTCCTGAGCACTGGGCACGCTCACGACGCTGTGAACCACACCACAGAATTTTCTTGTAGAATATCTCGGTCCCCAACGGTCACCGTGTACCCAGAGCCCTCATTCCCCATTCGTCCCCCGCCAGCCCCTGGGAACCCCCAGTCTGCTTTCTCTCCGTGTTCCGTTACCTACTCTGGAGGTTTCCTTCAAGTGGAATCTCACAAGAGATACCTTTGGGTCTGCACCGACTTTTCAGACGGGACAGATTCATTTTCGTACTTTGTGTTCGTTTGAAATAGACTTTTTCTCTTTGATATTGAAATCACAATGGATTACAGATTAGGTGGGGGAAAAGAGGCCGCTTCTGTGACAATGGTCTCGGGGTGGAGACCCCTGTGCGTGCTGTGACACCACAGCCTGAAGCCAGACAGGACATGGCTGATCCTCCCATGGCCCAAACAGAAACCGGGAGATGCAGAAGGCCAGATGGTCACACCACAGTGGGGAGAGCATCCCTCACGACCCAGGGCCAGAAGGTTCACAGGTCTCTGGGCCAAATAATGTTCCAAATCAGTGCGTTCCCCGGGATGGAGGCCAGACCCTTCCCAGTCCAAGGGAGGCGGCCCCCAAGGGAGCAGCATCAGAGATGCGGGGCGTCCCGGGGAGGGACTCGGGCAAGTGAAACCCAGGGAGGCAGCGCTGGTCGCCTTCAGACGGGCAGGTTTCTGCTCTGGGAACCAGCCGCCCAGAAGACAAGGTGAGGAATTCAGGTCCCCAGAGACAAGTGTGACGGACTCCCGTCTCTAGAAGAGAGATGCCTCAGGCAGAGAGGAGGGACCGGGGGCTCCTGGGGGACGCTGCCAGCCTGCCGGGAACCAGCCCCTCCTGCTGCAGGTGCACCCAGGTGGCAGAGGGGACCTGAACGGGACAGCGGTACGTGGCCGGCCTCGCTTTCCCCATCCAAGGCCAACGTCCTCTGCAGCCCTTGCCACTCCGCCCCTCGTCTCAATGCAAAGTGGCCTCTTCACTCAGGTTCCCTGGTGCCCGTTCAGGACAAGGATGCCTCCCGGGAAGAAAGAGGAGAGACGGCGGGGCTCACGCAGCCCGGGGGCCCTGGCAGACAAGCCGGCACTTGGCCTGTGGGCCACGGCCCTCTCCCGCCCCCACCGGCACCGTCTGCCCTCTGTCCCCTGACCCCCACCTCCCAGGAGACGAATCCAGCCCAAGGACCGCCTCGGGGCCGGCCTGGGAAGAGCTGGGTGGAAGGACAGGTGAAGGAAGACACAAGGGGTGTTCTCGACTCCCAAATCTGACGACCGATGTCTGGGAGGCGAGAGGAGATGGGAGGAAATGCAGGGTGTGCATGTGCACGTCTTCCTAACAGGAGAGGTGGGTGGGTGACCCAAGGACTCGGGCGGAGACCTGACGCCTTCAAGGGAGCCGGGAGGAGGATCCGAGAGAACCAGAGCAAACCCACAAAAGCACAGGGGTGGCGGGAGGTACAGGAGACATACGTGTGCAGGTCCTCCAGGGCCCCCACCTTTGCTCTGTGTGTGTGTGTGTGTGTGTGTGTGTGTGTGTGTGTGTGTACGATGGTTAAAACCTTGGTGAATATGGCTTACATGTCTTCTAGGGTGAGGAGGGCCATGGGGACGGCGCTCCCCCTTGCTGGCTGCGGGGGAGAGGCCGTACCACCTCCTGGGTGGGGTCCGGGGCTCACTTTTGGGATCCAGGTGCGTGCACACAGTGGGGAGCAGACAGGGTGCTGAGGGCAGGCATGGACGCATCCACAAAGGAACAAGGGCAGAAGCGGTTTCTGCTCTGGGCGGTGGGGCAGAGGCTGTTAGGGTCTTGTGCTTGGATTTGGGGAACTGGGGCTGGCAAGGCACAGCTGTCCCGGTGACGCCCCCTCAGGGCACCCGAGTCCACCTGCCCCTGGGAGAGCACGGGCGACCCTCCGCTCTGCCTGAGGGCTCTGTCCTGTCCCAGGGGCACCTCCTCTCCTGCCAGGCGGGGCCAGCCTGCCACCTGGGAGCGCAGGTACCCCGAATGCCGTGGGGACAGGGCCGGTCTGGGTAGGACACCGTCTCCCAGCGGACTTGAGCGCCAGGCCGCCCCGGTGCTCCCCCTCCTCCTCCGGGCTGCGTGGGTCCAAGTCCTCCTCTGCTCGGGGACCACCCTCTGTCCAGGCTCCACACGCTGGCACTTGGGGCAGGTCGTCTGGACCTTCTGGACTCGTGCTTCCTTGTCGGGAACGTGGGCAGAGGCCTCCCTCCCAGACTCGCCAGAGGGGACACGGCCAGGAACATTCAGACCCTACAAAGGAAGATGCCACGTGGGGGACCTATCGGGTCGTGCTCACTGGAGAGGTCACGGTGCTCAGCACACAGCAGGGACCTGAGTTCTCCAGCTGAATTCAGGAAGGAGGAACGGAAGGAGGGAGGGAGGGAAACCATAGAAGTGGGGTCCAAACCAGGTCAGGTCAGAGGTCCGGTCAGAGGGCGTCACAGCTCGGGCCCTGGAAGGGGGCACGGGACACGTCCTTCTGTCCCTCCAGTGCTGACCTTCCTCCACGTGGGACCTGTTGACCTCCTGGATTGTCTCCACCTCCTCTGCAAACAACGCTGAGTGTTCCCAGAAGGGGGACAGCGGGCAGGGGCCAAGGAGGGGCTTCCGGAATCCTGTGCCCTGGGGGACTCTGGGACAGCCTTCCAGGTGGCCCTTTTATGTCCTCCAGGCACCAGGCCACGATTCCACCTCATCTCTTAGGGAATGCGACAACCCATCTAGAAGGCCCGTTACATCCCCATGTCACAGATGGGGACACCGAGGCTAATAGCACAGCCTGGGTCATGGTAAGATGACCTGGGTCAGGAAGCCCATCTCTTGACTTTGGATTGTCCTACCCGCAGGCGTGCATCTTGGTGTCCTGGGGCTCGGGGTCCCGCTTCCTGGGGGACCCCACCACCCGCTGAGGGCCCCCCCCTGAACTCAGGGGAGCAGAGCTGACCAACCTGCCTGGGGCCCCACATGGGGCTGGGGAAGGGCCGACTCTGGGCTCTGGGGGCTCTCCCAGTATTGGGCCAGCCGGTCCCCTGCAGGACGAGGACTTCTCGCTGGGGATCGGCTGGGGCCTATGCTTCTTCACGTGGACACCTAGGCTGCCAGTCCCCAGACCAGAAACCTGCCCGTCTGAAGGTGACCAGCGCTGCCTCCCTCGGGTCTCACTTACCCGAGTCCCTCCCCGGGACGTCCCGCATCTCTGACGCCTGCTCCCACGGGGGTCGCCTCCCCTTGGACTGGGACGGGTCTGGCCTCCATCCCGGGGAACGCACTGATTTGGAGCATTATTTGGCCCAGAGGCCTGAGAACCGTTCTGACCCTGGGTCGTGAGGGATGCTCTCCCCACTGTGGTGTGACCGTCCAGCCCTCTGCATCTCCGGTTTCTGTTTGGGCCACGGGAGGACCAGCCGTGTCCTGTCTGCTTCAGGCTGTGGTGTCACAGCACGCACAGGGGTCTCCACCCCGAGACCATTGTCACCGAAGGGGCCTCTTTTTTCCCACCTAATCTTTAATCCATTGTGATTTCAATATCAAAGGAGAAAAAGTCTATTTCAAACGACCACAGAGTACAAAAATGAATCTGTCCCATCTGAAAAGTCGGTGCGGACCCAAAGGTATCTCTTACAAGATTCCACTTGAAGGAAACCTCCAGACTAGGTAACAGAACACAGAGAGAAAGCAGACTGGGGGTTCCCAGGGGCTGGCGGGGGCACGAATGGGGAGCGAGGGCTCCGGATACACGGTGACCCTTGGGGACCGAGATATTCTGCCGCAAAATTCTGTGGCGTGGTTCACGGCGTTGTGAGCATACCCAGTGCTCAGGAATTGCACGACGTAAAATAAATAAAACTTTTTATTGAAGATTAATATAGATTATAACTAATGAACAAATAAAGTAACAGCTAAAAAGTAGAAGAGAAAAAGTATAAGGGAGAAGAGGAAGAGATATTCTGGTGGGGGGTCGGGGTCAGGGATTGGAGAATAAATTTGAAATAAAATATAACAAAAATAAAGTAAAGTAAACACCCCGTGTAGGCTTTCAGGCCCTTGATTTGTGACTGGCATCCATGTGGGAGCAAGGGCGGGGGCAGGGGCAGGGAGAAGGGCGTTGACAGGGGCGGGGGCAGGGGCGGGGAGAAGGGCAGGGGCCAGAACAGTGTTGGGATCAGAAGCAGGAACAGTGGAACCAGGAGAAGCTGGGGCAGAAGCAGGACCCAGCTGACTCTGCTCAGTTGCCTGCTGTCCCTGCACAGGTCCCAGGTCACTTGCTGGCTCCCAGGCCTCTGCAGGAGTCGCTCCAGACTCCACCCCTGACTGCAGAGACTCCGAGGACCCCGATGCCCTTGGGTCGGGCTCTGGAGCTGCACCGGCTTCCGCTCCTGCCCCGGACTCTTGAGAAGGAAACAGAGTGATGGTTGCAGTGGCTGCAGGGTGAGAAGAGGGAAGGTCCCACCTCACACCAGCGCCAGCCTCTCCAGGGGCCTTTGCAGACACACAACTCACCCCAGAGCCTCCCCGAGAAGCCGCGGCCACCCACACCAAGACCTCTGCCCCCCTGCAGGCCGCAGCCCAGGGCTCTCAGTCTCTGCTCCTGGCCCCACACCAGCCCCCGGGGGCTCCTCCCTGGGTGGCCCAGTACCGCCCTGGTCCCATGAACACATATCTCCCACCCCAGCCTTCTCACCCTCAGGCTCTGGCTCCAGGGGCTCCGGGTCCTCATCCCAGGACCGGTGAACCAGCACCCTGTGGAGGGGCCAGGGTGGTGAAGGAGGCCTTCCCAGGCCAACTCCAGGCCCTGCTTCCCGAGACCTCCGTGCGGCCACTCTCTCCCTGGGTCCAGGGTGGCCCTCCTGGGCGACGGGGCACTCGCACAAGTCTGTAGGACAGGTGAATCGGGTTTCCGACAGTCGCCTCCCGATTTCATCGGTTGATTTCTGTAAAGACAGTGACCCGCGGACGGCCCGGAGACATCACAGCCCCGCCCAGCCATCCTCAGTGTCCTTCCGCCCTCTCTCCCCGCTGCTCCCAGATCGGACACAGACCTGAGTGTGCACAGACCTGCGCCTGGGACACAGTGACATCCACCAGCAGGGCTCGGGATGAACCTTGGGGACGAGAGGGCCACCCCACCACAACCTGTCCCTGCCCTCCAGCCCTGACAGGGGTGTGAGCCTGACCCGCCCACCAGGCATCTAAACCCTTCATCAGCCTGCACCTGCTCAGGTGGGCCCTCCACACACGACCCCTCCTTTCACACACACACACACACACACACACACACACACACACACAGGAGGGGACGTGGGGCCGCACAGGTCAGATCAGAGCGGTGTCGGGCTGGACTGGATGTCTCTGGGTCTCCTGTGTTACCTTTGGGTCCCTGCGAGCTAGAGACCTGAGGCGTCCTGTGCACGACCTGACCCACTGTCTCCAGGGTCGGGAAGCATCGCGGCCACTTGCTCCCCTGAGCCTGCAGCCGCGGGACACGGGCACACAACAGGAGAACATGTTCGTCAGGCAAAGGTGTCCCAACGAATGAGCCCAGTCGGGCGCTGTCTCCAGAATGTGGGTGCCTGGTGACCCGGGTTCCGAGTTCTGTTGGGGTCTCTTACCAGGGAGGTGAGGTCACATCCTGGGGTCCCCCTACCCGGCTTCCTGCTCCTACAAGAGCCCCTCCCAGGCTGCAAAGGGCTCCCCTCCACCCCATGCCCTGTCCCTACAGTGACACCAACACAGCCCAGACACGTCCCCGCGAGGCCTGGTGCAGCCGGTGCCGCGGCTTTGGGGCCACAGAGCTGGGTTCAGACCTGGGTTTTCCCCCTGACCAGTGCTGGGACCCTGCATTGTGCCTCCCGGGGCCCCCGGTCACCCGTCTGCACAGTGGGGTCCTCCTGGCATCTACTTGTAGGGGCGCCATCAGGGAGCCACCTGTAGACACGTCCCGTGCCTGCTATCCCATGAGGCTCGTGGGCACACGTGGCCGTGGATGGACGAGGAAGGGGTGGGCCTGGCACGGAACACACTCACGCGGGCCTGGGTCTGCTCCGGGTCCAGACACAGCCACCCCTGCTGCCTGGGTCCCAGGCCCGGGGGAAGGTGGAGGTGAACTCGTTCAGACCCTGTGCCCACCAGACACGCATGCCAGGGGGTCCATTACATTTGGACTCGGGTCTCAGCGCCTGGTCTGGGCCTACGTGCTGGGCGGTCCCCACTGTGGCTCCTAGCCTTCCCGATTTCTGGTCCTACGTGCCTCTGTCACCCCCTCCCCTCCCAGGTGGACGGCCCATGTGACCGGGTTCTAAGGGCTAGAATATGATAACCGGGTGTCATTTCTGAGCCGATTCATGGAATTTCTGGTTTCCTCTCTCGTGGGTCCATTCTCTGTCTCTGCCTCAGACTCTGTCTCTCTTTTTGTGTCTCATAGGCGCAGGTCCTGTAGGCTCCAGGGTCCAGGTGACAACCCTCAGAAGCCTCCCTTGTGGCCCGTGTTCCTCCCCTGGCCCGGTGCTCAGGTCCTTCACGAGGCCTCCTCTCCCCAGCCAGGGCTCTGCCTGGGGAACCACTTCCTAATGAGGACCCGAGGCTCCAACAAGGAGGCTCTTGACCTCGGTGTCCACACCAGGGTCCACTGCTTGGCCACATGTTGCAAACCCAGGTCCTCGGTCCTCCAGGCCCCCAGGCTGCCCTCCGCTCCAAAGGACCTTGAGGGAGTAGGAAGCATTTTCCCAGGAGGGGAGAACAGAGGGCCGGGGATGAAGATCCCAGGACACAGACTCATCTACGAGCCTGTGGGACCCTTGGGACACTGTCGACGCAGACCAGTTTAGGAGGAGGAAGCTGAGTCCTTCTGTGCCATAGCCCCATCCACACTTCCTAGTTCCATGGGCTCAGCGTCATGGACACAGGACCCCAGACCCCGTTCTACCCTAGTTCCTGTCAATCCCCCCGGACACTTGTGGACCCCCTGACCCTCAGCCGGCACGTATCCCCTCCCTATGTGGTGGGTCCCGGGCTATTGCCAGGAATCCTGATGTCCCTGCCCCATGGCCCCACTGCCTCCAGCCTTTCTCTTCTTTCCCCGTATTACCTGGACCCCAGCTGCCAGGCAGACCAGGGGACAGAGACCACAATGTGGCTCCTGGTAGCTCACAGGTGTCCCTGTGTCCTGTAGTTAGACCTGTCCTACCAGCTGGACTCCCTCCTGGTCAGCCAGCAATATCTGTGGCCAAAAGGAACAGGCCACCGTCAAGGTCTGGGAAGAATGAGTGGCCAGGCACAAGGGGAAGGATCACCCTTGACTCGGGGGGTCCCTGCCGGGCTGGCGGGGGCTCCGGAGGTGGTTTTCCAGCTCTCTGCTGACCAGCCCTGTGCCCAGAAACACCTGCCTCCCTTCTCTGGGCCTCACTCTCCTGCTCTGTGAAATGGGTGATGCAGACTGACCCCTCCCATGGCAGGAACAAGGTGGGACCCCAGGGCCCGGGCTGTCCTCCCGGTCCTTCCCAGAGTCCCCAGGGCCCAGGTTGTCCTCCTGGTCTTCCCAGAGACATCAGGCGTCAGCTCAGCCTCAGCCTCCACACGCCCCGGGGCAGCCTTGGGTGCTCACGAGCTCTGTGTCTCAGGGTCCGCAAGCACAGCTCCTCACTGCCCCTGTCCCCCCAGCCAGCGGGCGACACCGCATCACCGGTGCCGGCCTGGACGTGAGGATCAGCAGCTTGCACGAGAGCATCCGCCGAGCTGGCAGGGGCACGTCCCCTGGTCCCCTCTCCGAGACCTCTCCGGGTACAGACCTCACTTGAACAACTCCTCTGACAGGAGACCATCTCTGGACCTGCCGGGGAATCCAGCCCCGGGAGGAGGCGACGACCTGCTCTGCTCTACAGAGGAGGAGACTGAGGCAACATCATCCTCCCAGGCCGGTGCCTGGAAATCCATGCTTGCCTGGGGGCAAATAACAAGCCCGCGAGCTCCCTCCACATCTAGGATGCCCTGGCTCTGACGACACTGCCTGGTCAGGTCCCCTGCGCCTGGCAAGCTGCTGTGACCCCCGACTCCTTACCTGACGTCCGGAGCCCCGAGTGAACTGGGCCAGATGCCCTCCCCAGGGTGTTCCCCTCCCCCCTCCCCTAGTGTTTTCCTCCCCCAGGGAGCCCACCATCCCTGCCCCTCGAGCCCCCTGCTACCACCGCCCCGCTCCATGGCTCCCATCCAGAGCACCCTCATCTCTAAGGCTGGCTTCAGAGGTCACCTCCTCGGGGTCCTGCGAAAGCCCACGCTTCGGGTCAGAGCGACCCGGGCTCACACCCACAGCGGGGCCACGTCAGAGTCCTGTGACACGCAAGCTCTATGCCAGCTTCTGGGACCTCGGTGCTCTTTTTTGAAGATGGGGTCGGCGGCTCCCACCTCCGGTGGGTGTGTGGGGGATGAAAGCAGGGAGGTGAAGGTGTCCTAAGTGGGGGAGCTTGTGGGAGGAGGGGGCTCTCAGGAAGGCAGGGGGAGGGGATGGGGAGGAGGGAAAGGCGGCCTGACCTTCCCCCTTAGACTGGTGTCCACCTCCCCCTCCCCCTGCTCAGCCAGGCGCAATGATGAACAATGGCGTGGAGTGTGGGGGCCAGGTCAGCAGGGTGGGGGTCTGTCTCGTTTCCCCACTGTGGGGTCCTGCCGCGAGGTGGTCCCGTGCACGCAGTCCCATGTCCCGGTGTACCTGCGTGGGCTCCACCTGCCTCGACCTTTGGTGGGAGCACCTCCCCGCCCACAAGGCTCCCGCACCACATCCTGCCCGAAGGTGGGAGCCAGGGGCCACTCTAGCCGGACTGGTGAAGCTCCTCCTCCAAGCGCTCATGGAACAGTCGGGAAACTGAGGCCAGGAGAGGCAGGGACTGGCCGGGGACCCACCAGGTGAGCAGAGCCTAGAGGGGCTGGGGGAGGTTTCGGGCTCCTAGGCCAGGGCTTCACTTTCCATGGGGTTTTCGAGGGAATGAGGGCCTCTAAGATCCTGGAGGACCACTGAACCAATCCCATGTGGGGTCCTTTCCTCTGGGCATCCCCGAGTGGGCACAGGTCCACGCAATTGCATGGAAACACAGTCCCCGCCCCCCAGTAACTAACCACCCGCGTGGGGGTCAAAGGATGAGTGGACCCTGGAGGTGACAGGGGTTGGGGGAGAGAAGAGGTGTGGGGCGGGGACATTGTCTCCAGGCAACATGCCCATGAGGGGAGCCACGCCAGGCCGATGGCCAGGGGATCCCCAAGATGCCCCCGTGTGTATCACAGGCACCCCCGTTCTAGAGAAGCACCCCACTCAGCTCCCGTGGTTGGAGACCTTCGAATGCGTAACGTGCTCTCATGCTGTGTCCTGATATCTCGAGGCTGTGGTCTCAGGAAAGCCCACAGGAAGAGCCTTTTCCCACTGGCAGACGGTGGGTCCGGTCTCACCCCCGAAGCCTCTGGTCACGTGCCTGGAGGGACGAAAAGGTGACACCGGGAGGCCGAGGACTCGCCGGTCTAGCCTGACACGGCCCTGATCCGACTTGTGAGTCGCATGAGCCTCCTTGTGTCTGTGAGTGTGTGTGAGGCTGTGTGTTTGTAAGGATGGGACGTGGGGGGAAGCCACCCAGAGCAGGAGCAGGCTGATGGGAGGATCATGTCCACACCCCAGGTCAAGGGTGACTGGGAGGGACAGGGTGAGTTGTGTAGAGCTACAGGTCACAGGGACACATTCTGGTGTCCGTCCCCGAGCCCGGCCGGAAGCTGGGGTCCAGGTGCCCTAGGGGTCGGCACACACCAGGGTCTGGGCTGAGCAGGAGGCCATGACTTCAAAGAGACTCCACTCTGCCCTCTCCTGTGTTCCGTGCCAGGCGCACCCCTTCCTCGTCCTCCCACGGCCACGTGTATCCACAAGCCTCACGGGATAGCAGGCATGGGACGTGTCTACAGGTGGCTCCCTGATGGCGCCCCTACAAGTAGATGCCACAAGGACCCCACTGTGCAGATGGGGAGACCTGGGGGTCCCAGGAGGCATGGGGTCTGTGCGGGGTCCCAGCACTGGTCAGGAGGAAAACCCAGGTCTGAACCCAGCTCTGTGGCCCCAAAGCCGCGGCCCCAGCTGCACCAGGCCTCGCGGGGACGTGTCTGGGCTGTGTTGGTGTCACTGTAGGGACAGGGCATGGGGTGGAGGGGACTCCTTTGCAGCCTGGGAGGGACTCTTGTGGGAGGAGGAAGCCTGGTAAGGGTGCCACAGGATGTGACCTCACCTCTCTGGCCACAGGGCCCAATTGAACTCACAACCCGGGTCACCAGGCACCCACCTTCTGGAGACAGCGCCCGACTGGGCTCATTCATTGGGACACCTTTGCCTGACGAACATGTTCTCCTGTTTTGTGCCCGTGTCCCGCGGCTTCCGGCTCAGGGGAGCCCGCGGCCGCGACGCTTCCCGACCCTGGAGACAGTGGGTCAGGTTGTGCACAGGACGCCTCAGGTCTCTAGCTCGCAGGGACCCAAAGGTAACACAGGGAGACCCAGAGACATCCAGTCCAGCCCGATACCGCGCTGATCTGACCTGTGCGGCCCCATGTCCCCCCCCGTGTGTGTGTGTGTGTGTGTGTGTGTGTGTGTGTGTGTGTGGAAGGAGGGGTCGTGTGTGGAGGGTCCACCCGAGCAGGTGCAGGCTGATGAAGGGGTCAGATGCCTGGTGGGAAGGTCACGCTCACACCCCGGTCAAGGCTGGAATGGAGGGACAGGGTGTGCTGGGGTGGCCCTCTTGTCCCCAACGTTCATCCCGAGCCCTGTAGGTGGATGTCACTGTGCTCTGGGTGCAGGTCTGTGCACACTCAGGTCTGTGTCCGATCTGAGAGCTGCAGGGGGAGAGGGCGGAAGGACACTGAGGTGGCCGGGCGGGGCTGTGATGTCTCCGGGCCGTCCGCGGGTCACTGTCTTTACAGAAATCAACCGATGAAATCGGGAAACGATTGGCGGAATCTGGATTCACCCGCCCTACAGAGTTGTGCCTGTGCCCCGTCGCCCAGGAGGGCCACCCTGGACCCGTGGAGAGAGTGGCCGCACTGAGGTTTGGGGAAGCAGGGCCTGGAGTTGGCCTGGGAAGGCCTCCTTCACCACCCCGGCCCCCAGACAGGGTCCTGATTCACGGGTCGTGGGATCAGGACCCAGAGCCCCCGGAGCCAGAGCCCGAGGGTGAGAAGGCTGGGGTGGGAGATGTGTGTTGATGGGACCAGGGTGGTGCTGGGCCACTCAGGGAGGAGCCCCCGGGGGCTGGTGTGGGGCCAGGAGGGGAGACTGAGAGCCCCGGGCTGTGGCCTGCAGGGGGGCAGAGGTCCTGGTGTGGGTTCCTGGCCACGGCTTCTCGGGGAGGGTCTGGGGTGAGTTGTGTGTCTTCAAAGCCCCCTGGAGAGGCTGGCGCTGGGTGGAGGGGGCGACCTTCCCTCCTCTCACCCTGATGCCTTGGAGCCGCTGCAACCATCACTCTGTTTCCTTCTCAAGAGTCCGGAGCAGGAGCAGAAGCCGGTGTGGCTCCAGAGCCCGGCCCAACAGCATCGGGGGCTTCAGGGGCTCTGCAGGCAAGGGTGGTGCCTGGAGCGACTCCTGCAGGGGCCAGAGAGCCAGCAGGTGACCTGGGACCTGTGCGGGGACAGCAGGCAACTGAGCGGAGTCAGCTGGGTCCTGGTTCTGCTCCCGCTTCTCCTGGTTCCACTGTTCCTGCTTCTGATCCCAACTCTGTTCCTGTCACTGCCCTTCTCCCCGCCCCTCCCAATGCCCTTCTCCCCACTCCTGCCCCCTCCCCTGCCACTGCCCTTGCTCCCACATGGATGCCAGCCACAAATGAAGGGCCTGAAGGCTCTCATGGGGTGTTTCTTCTATTTCTAATTGTTGTCCCATTCCCTGACCATGACCCCCCACCAGAATGTCTCTTCCTCTTCTCCCTTATCCTTTCTCTCCTCTTCTTTTTAGCTGTTACTTTATTTGTTAATTGTTTCTTTATAATCCACCTTAATCTTCAATAAAAATTTTTGTTTGTTTTACATTGTGCAATTCCTGAGCCCTGGGTACACTCACAACGCTGTGAACCATGCCACAGAATTTTGGTGCAGAATATCTCGGTCCCCAAGGGTCACCGTGTACCCAGAGCCCTCACTCCCCTTTCGTGCCCCCTCCAGCCCCCTGGGAACCCCCAGTCTGCTTTCTCTCCATGTTCCGTTACCTAGTCTGGAGGTTTCCTTCAAGTGGAATCTCGCCAGAGATACCTTTGGGTCTGCACCAACTTTTCAGATGGGACAGATTCATTTTCGTACTTTGTGTTCGTTTGAAATACTCTTTCTCCTTTGATATTGAAATCACAATGGATTAAAGATTAGGTGGGAAAAAGAGGCCCCTTCGGTGACAATGGTCTCGGGGTGGAGACCCCTGTGCGTGCTGTGACACCACAGCCTGACGCCAGAGAGGACACGGCTGGTCCTCCCGTGGCCCAAACAGAAACCGGGAGATGCAGAAGGCTGGACGGTCACACCACAGTGGAGAGAGCATCCCTCACGACCCAGGGCCAGAAGTTTCACAGGCCTCTGGGCCAAATAATGCGCCAAAGCCAGTGTGTTCCCCGGGATGGAGGCCAGACCCGTCCCAGTCCAAGGGGAGGCAGCCCCCATGGGAGCAGGCGTCAGAGATGCGGGGCATCCCAGGGAGAAAATCGGGCAAGTGAGACCCGAGGGAGGCAGCGGTGGTCTACTTCAGAGGGGCAGGTTTCTGGTCTTGGGACCGCCAGCCCAGTTGACAACGTGAGGAAGCAGAGGCTCCAGCCGATCCCCAGCGAGAAGTGTGACAGGCTCCCCTCTCTGGGACAACAGAGTGCAGCCCCCATCCACGCCGCAGGCGCAGACCCTCCCCCAGCAGGGCTGGTCCCAGGATCAGCAGAGAAACCCTGGCGCGGTTTTTCAAAGGTGTTGTTTTGGGGGTGTTCATCATAGCAGTGGTGGACATAAGGGATTGGGAACAGTGATGGGACCCTTGGGTCTGGTCCACGTTGGGGAGAGAAATCAGTTGAGCAGTAGAGTGGGTGTGAGGTCTCTACGTGCGCAGTGGGAGACCTAGGGGTCATCTCCTGTAAGACCCACTGTCTGTGTCCAGGATGTGACCTGCCAGCCCAAAGCCAGCTCCACCAGCAAAGGCCCTCCAGCCTTTTCCTGGGGATCAGAGACCGGAGTGAGTGAAGAGAAGCCTCACTGCCGGGGGTCCCCTCCCAGCCAGGCTGCTGGACGCAGCGAGCACCTGAGCTGGACAAGGGGACGCAGGGGAGCCTCCTTCTGGCATCGGCGGCCCAGACCCGCCATTCCGTGGTCCCAGTCCCGGCTCCACCGTTGCGAACCATGCGGCCTGGGCAAGGTTGTTAACCCTGGGGCCTCGGTTATCCTCCGACTGTGGACAGGACACTCGCCATGCATCCGCTCAGATGGGCTGTGACCATTCCAGAAGGCAAAACAGATATAAAGCTGGACGGGATCTGGCCCGTTTGGGGACAGAGGGGGCTCCAAGGCTCGCCTTCCTCGCATCTGCCCAAGAGGCTCTCAGGCCACAGCACCGATCAGGCAGTTGATGTGAACCTGACTACATGGGAGACAGAAACGCAGCCCTCAGTGCAGCTGCCACAGGAAGTGTGCCGCTGAGCAGGGGACTGGTGGGGAGGGAGGTGCAAGGATGGCCCTGCCCCCTCCAGGCCCGCGGTAGGAGCTGCCTTCTGGTGCTTGGAGGAAGTGACATGCCGCTTCCCTTTCGGCCAGTGTGGGGTCCCGGTCATCCTGTGTGGGGTGTTCTCGGTGGGCAGGAACAAACCGAGGGCTTCCCCTACTCTTGAGGTATGTCTTCAGTTTCCTGAGCTCAAGCTCTGAGCAGGGACCCTCCCTGGAACTGGGGGGACCATGGGTGCCAAGCTCTGGGATGTGGCAAGGCCTGCTGGCACTCCCCCTGATCCCCAGATGCTGTTTGAGAAGGTGGCACCCTGCCACCACCTAGGCTCCATCCGGTCCCAGTGGGACAAAAAGGGAAACGGGCAGCTGGCTCCCACTGTCAGTGCCACTGTCACCCAGGTCAACAGCGTGGCCTGCTGCTTCGAAGACCAGAGTGTGACGGCTGGGCACAGGGCCGGGGTGCTGGAGCACTGGATCCGAGTGGCCAGAGCATAAGAAACTCCTCTTTTCCTCAGAGTTAGGCCTCCAGCTAGAGTTGGCTGGTCCCTCCCGCTGGGACAGAGCCTCCTGCAGGCTGTTAGGTAAATGGGGAGCGGGGAGGGTGTACTTTCTTCCCCAAAGCAGCCCAGAGCCGCCCAGAGTGCTCACAGCCAAACCGAGCTTGCGGCAAAAATGGACATGCCTGGGGCGGGCCAGGTCGGGGGCACCCTGGGACTCCCCACTCTGCCCCCAGGGCACGGTAGCATTCTTTGTGGATCAGTCCTAAGTCCTCAGCAGTAACTTACCCTGACTTGACCGCGGCTCCACAGGCCATGCCCCATCGGCCCCAGTTAGCGGCAACTTGTTAGCTGGGGAGAAGCACCAGGAGGCTAATGAATCCGTGGAGGGTCCTTCCCGACCCGACCCCAGAAGCTTCCAGGTGCAGGAGGAAGCAGAGGGGCGCTGCCTAGTGCCCTAGCGACCCCGCCCCGCTCGGCGAGAGGCCTCGGCTCAGCCTAGCCTCGCAGAGAGGAGGCCCCAGGTTCGGGGCCGCTCTCGGGGTGCGGGACAGGTGCTTTGCACAGATCGATTCCTGCAGTCCTGCCCCCCACGGGACGTGGGTCGCCGGATCTCCGTTTCGCTGGCTCGCACTCTCCAGGAGGAGGACCCGGGGCTGCCGCCCGCAGCGGACCGAGCCGGGGGCGCCGGCAGAGAGTGGGAGCTCCAGCCGGTGGGGCCTGGCTGTCTCTGGGGACGGCTCCCGGGGAGCGACAGGCGGCAGCAGAGGTCGGAAGACTCCGCTAGGGGGGCGCTGCGGCGGCGTGCTGGGGACGGCGCGGTTTGGCCCTCGCGGGCCGCCGTACGCGCTATAAAAGGTGCACCGCGCGTGCGCGCGTCCTTTCCGGGCGGTGGCGGCGTCTCCGCGCGGTGCGCGTGGCCTGGTTCCCGGAGCCCCGGGCGCCCGCCGCCCCGCCGGGGCCTCGCCAGCCGTGACCCGAGCTGCGGCCGTGCCCCCCCGGTGCCGGGCCGGCATCGGAAGGGACGGCGGGCCCCGGGCCAGGCGGCGGGCGGGTCCGGACCTTGCTGAGCGCCCGCCGCCCTCCCTCCCTCGCGGGTTGAGACTCGGAGGAAGTGGCCTCCCGCCTCTGGCCACGCGTTGTTTTTGCTTTAAAAAGCGGGTCGGCTGCCCCTCATTCCCTGGTCGGGTGTGGCCGAGAGGCGGCTTCCGAAGCGCGGTGGTGTGAATGCCGCTGCTTAGCCGGGGGCCCGGTGGGGACAGGCATTCCTAGACCTGGTCCCCGGGCTCCATACGCGGCCAGCCAGTGACCTTAGTTTTCCACACTCGAGTTAGGCGGGGACCGGGGAGGGGGACGGTAAATGGGTTTTGGGGGTTCCTGGCCACGCGTAGGCCTGGTGGCAGGGTCTCTGGACGCCGAATGCAAGCAGAACAGCCTACGAGAAGTGGCTCCTTGTGGGTTCGCGGGAGTTTTACAAAGGGCTGCTTTCCTTTTTCTCTAGGGAGTTTGCTAGAGACCGAGCACCTGGGAGGGCGTTCTGGGGTCTCAGGTGAGTCGACACGGAGGCGCTGGAACAAGTCCGCCCCGACGTGTGGCGTGGTCTTCTGAACGGGGGCCAGTCCGCCATCCACGCGGTCAGGGGAATAACCCTTGAGTTGCTGGTGTTTCCAGCACGGAGCTCACTGCCCCGTGAGGCGTTGCAGGTGTGGCTGCGTTCGTGTCGCATTTGTGTCATTCGGCGGCAGAGAGAAGGGAGGCTTGTCTACGCCCAGAGTTCCGGCTGCAGAACGTCTGGATGATTAATAGCCTGACAGCGGACAGGGAGCTAGATCGTAGATGTGCTTCCTGGCACCCTGGAGCCTCACGTGAAAGCCCTTCCGTTGTGTCGCAGCTCTCGGGTGGCCTCGGACGGTGAGGCGGTCCGGCCTTTGACAGCAGGAGGTAGGAGTGGGTCGCTGACAAGCAGGGATGAGCGGAAGAGGTGAGTGGATTTCCGGTAGGCTGACCTGCTGAAGGCCCGAGGGTTCCCCGTCCCAGGGGATGAAAAGAACGAAGGCACCTGAAATTTCCTTTGGGGGAGACCGAGCACCGGCCCCTAACCATTAACCTGCTTCAAATGACTCTGGGTCAGAGTGTTAGCGTGCTCTGCCTCCTGAAGCAAGTTGGATGCGCTGCGTGAGCGGTCAAGTTGCAGGGTTTTGACAACGCGGAGACCGTGGCACAGGCCGGCCATCCTGGTTTTCTCCGGTTTTAAGAATTGCAGGGCACTGTTTCCTGGCCCGTCCCCTGGTTTGTGGCTTTCTGGTCCATTGGTTAGTAGCTCTTGGTGGGGGGGCGGGCAGCAACCCCTCAGGAAGGAAGGCCCTCCCGGCTGCACTGCGGTCCCCCGGCTACATCGGGCACTAAGGCGCCAGTGCGGGCTGCCCGTTGGGGCTCCTAAAGGTGACCGCAGAAAAGTTAAGAAGGATCACCTCGTCCGTAGCAGCCGGGGTAGGAAACACGAGTGACAGGCAGGACGAGAGACTGCTCGAAAGCGCCTCCCTGCCACGCGCCTCGCCAGACGGCTGTCACAGTCCCGCAGAGGTAGAGGCTGGTGTCTCATTTGGTAACGGTAATAATGGAGGCCAACTTTACACGGTGATTTTTGGGGGTCAGGGTATTTGTTCCTTAATCCAGGAAGGAAGGGGACTGCCGGCCTGTGAACGTGGGCCAGAATAACACCGTCACCGTCCAGACCGAGGTGGAGAGGAGACGCTGGCCCCAGCAGGTGAGGTGTTACCCCCCCGCCTCCTTGCTGGGGGTCGGGGGGGGTGACTGTGCCCCTCAGATGCCGGGCCTCCCGGCACCACAGACACAGCTGCTCTGCTGCACCTGTGACGTTGGGGCAAAGAGGAAGCGGCTATTTCTACGCTCAGTGCTCAGAACCGTGGGCGCTAAGAATGGTTTGTAGCCGAACATGCCTGCCAGCTGCCGCGGGCGGTGCTTACGCGCCACAGGTAGACCTGCCTCCAGGCTTCTAGCGGGAACGCCGAGCAGGGCACCAGCCGCTTTGCTCTTCGGGTTCTCGTGTGTAAGGTGACCCTCGTCATGGGGGGCGCATGGAGGCGAGCGTGTGGCCGGCCTTTGGCCCGCTGGGACTGACCAGGAGAGGGTCTCCCTCTTGGAAGCGATCGTTCTGTAGGTCTGTCTGGGGAGGGCTTTCTGGAGGTCTTTGGGCGAGTGTGTTTTGCACTCCGGCTGCTCCGAGTGGCTGGGGCTTCTAAGCCCTGCGCCCCCACACCCTGCTCTAAGGACCCTTGAGACAGCAGAGCAGGAGGTGGGCCCGGAGGGCGGTTGGGGGAACACCAGAGGGCCACACCTGGCTTTGTCCTGCCAAGGAGACGCCGCAGTGCCACCTAGAACCCTATACGTGACCCTCCAGACCAGCGTGCTGGCGAGTGGAGGGGGGCGGTCTGGGTAAACCGCACTCGGGTAGCGGTTGTGACGAGGGCTGTCCTGCCTTGTTTTCAGGCGGAGAGCCCAGCCGGCCCAGCCAGGCGAGATCCAGGCCGTCCGCTCAGGGCGAGACACTCCCTGATACAAAGCAGAGAAGCAGCAAGGTACTTTGCGTTGCTTTCTGAAACGCTTGTGCAGAGTGTTGGCGTGTTGGAAAGCAGTCCTGTGTTGTGGGTCTGCGGGGCGAGGCGGGGAGTGTTGAACCGTTCATTGGGCCCCCTGACTCCAAAAAATCCAAGAAAAGTAAACGCGATGGAGAGCACGGACAAGGGGTCAAGGTACATCGGGGGGCCGGGGCCTCCACTTTTGATGCAGCGATTGTTGGCAGCGCAGCCTCGCCTCTGCTTTCGGAGGAGGAGCCCCCGCTCGGAGGCCGCCCCTCGCGGGTGTCTCGGGTATTCATTCTTCCTTCCCGGCCACTGCGTCCCGCGGGGAGCAGAGGTTTCGAACTGCCCGGAGTCTGTGATTCTAAACTGCTGCTTGTGCCGCGTGCGGACTATTTCCCCTGCACACAAGGGAGGAAAACCCGGACGGGAGAGGTGATTTCAGCGTAAGGTGGAACGGGTGTTGAGAACTAACGCTGAAGACACGGGAGGACGGCTGGAGTTGGGAACAGGTTTAGGCAAACGGTGGTGAAGTAAGCTGAAGGGTTTAGTGCTTTCATCTTCCAATAAAACTGTTTCTCTGTTGGCAAAACTCGAGACTAAATCGGTCTTGAATAGCCGTCTTCACTTGGCTTCTCAGTTTGCTTAGCGGAGGCCCCGTGGCGACGGGGTGGGCGGGCGCACCCACTGGTGGGTATGGGGGTGGGGCGGCTTTGCTCTGCTGAGCTGCCACCTGGTGGTTTGACCGGGTGACATTTAGAGAAGGGCGTGGGCTGGGGTGTCCGCCCCAAGTTCCTGAGTCACTTCCCAGGCAGGGTTTTAAATAACCCCCTGGAGTTCGGCCTGCAAAAGCCCTCGGCCTCGGGAGTTGTCCTCAGTGACCTGGGGCAGGGAGGTGCGCTGACCCCAGCTCACAGAGTCAGTCCCTGATCATCGTGTAGAGGTCTTGAAGCCGTGACCCCAGGACGAGAGCCACCTGCTCGCACCCTGGGGCCGGCTCCTGCCCCTTCTGTGGGGCAGGTCGCAGCCTGCACATTCTCAGTTCCTTGCACGGGCCTGGGCTCCTCAACAGTGGGGACCCCGGGGGGCCGGGAGTGGTGCCAGGCTCCTGCAGCTTCTCTTTGGGGAGGGGCAGGGAAAATGCTGGACTCTCCCAGATAGTGGGTTTTCCACGTTGGGGTTCACTGAAATCCACCAAATTCCTCCAGTGTGTTCTGTGAGCCCGGCACCGCAGGAGGGGTGGTCGGGAACCAGAAAATGGGCTGCTTGCCAGTAACCGTGCAGAGCTGGGCTCCGTGCTTCCTCCCAGAGCACCGTTGCCGTTGTGCCGTAACCTCAGCAGTCCTGGTCCCATCCCCACTCCTCCGGCCCCCCTCCCCCCGCCCCGCCGGATGTGGCTGGGCTCTAGGAGACCCCAGCGCGACCCCTGCTCAGGCCTTTTCCCACAGCTAGACCCTGGGGGCCACGCGTCTTCCACCCGCAGCCCCTACCTCTGAGCCCAGGTGGCTGACGGCCGGTCTAGGGTCCAGGATAAGGGACTCCGGGGCACTCACAGAAAAGCTGTTTATTTACATCATGAGTCCTTAAAGGTAACAAAACCTTGGGAGGCCCGTCCTGCTCCCCCGCCCCCACCCCAGCCTCCTGGTCCAGCTCCACAGCCCCTCTGTCGGGCCAGGGGCTGTCGGGTCGTGGGGTCTGGAGAGCTGGGAAGGCGGGGGGTGGGGGAAGGGCTCCACACCACTTGCCGGGCTTCCGTGCAGACCGGCCGCCTGGCCAGGCCCCCACCCCGCCTCGGTCCTGGCCCTGGCCCCCTTGGCAGACCCGGCCGGCAGGGCGAGGAGGGAGGAGTGGCTCGCTAGGGCCCCGGGCGCCCCCTGGTGGGCGGGAGGGCGGGAGGGGGGCGCCCCTCAGGAGTACTTGGTGTTGGAGATCTTCTTCCAGAGCAGGGTCTTGAGGTGGCTCAGCACCAGGGAGTGGTGCGCCTCCACCTGGCTGGCCAGCCCGCTCAGCGTGGTGCAGGTGCGCAGCTGCTTGCCCAGCTCCTCGCGCAGGTCGGCGGGGGCGCCGGGCAGCAGGTAGTCCCGCAGCAGCTCGCACACCTTGGCCAGGTTGGGCTGGATGAGGTCGCCCTTGCACTGGCGCATGAGCTTGTCGCAAGGGGCCCTGCAGTCCCGGCCGTACGTGCAGTCCGCGCTGTGCTCGCAGTGGCGGCCCCGCAGGAAGCGGCGCACGGCGGCCTCGGGCGCCACCTGCTGCAGGTCCGCCATCTTGAAGTCGTACTTGGCCGTGTAGCCCACGTTGGCCAGCGTGGTCTCGCACATGTAGAAGGTCCCGTAGGCCCCGTGGAAAAGCTCCTCCACGAACTCCAGGAGCCCGATGGCGATCTTGGCCCTCCAGGGCCACGCGGGCCCCAGCCACTGCTGGAGGGCCGTGTGCAGGGCGGAGGGCAGCAGCGGGCGCAGGAGGGGTGGGAGAGCGGCCCCGTGCCAGGAGCCGTGTGGGACGCCCTCGGTGACGTAGAGGTCCCCACAGGAGCCCAGCAGCCTGGAGGCGTGGTCCTCCTGCAGGGACAGCAGCAGCAGAAACTCGTTCCGCTGCAGCAGGGCCCACACCGACTTGGCCTCCGCCAGGGACACCCTGCTGTCCTTGTTGAAGTCCGCCATGAGCAGGACCCGCCCGACCAGCGCCGGCAGGGACGGCAGGTCCCCCAGGTTCGCCTGACATCGGAGACCGAGGGAGAGGGAAACCGAGTCATTTCAGGGCCCGTGGGCTTGACCTCATGGTGGGTTTCGAGGCTGGCAGGATGCCAGCCTTGGCCTACTTGGTTGAGACCCTGGGAACCCCGTGCATCGGCCGGCTTGGGAGAGCCCGTCCAAGCGCACACAAGCAGGAGGGGACGACCCGGGGATGTGGGAAGACCTCTCACCACCTCCTGGGAGCCCTCCCTGGCCACTGGCACACCTTCCTTTGTCCAGGAGCCGTTCCTGGGGCTTTCTGGTCTCCACTGGTGCTCAGGGAGCTTGGGAGTGGGCACCTCAGCACAGAGGTGAGAGGTGTGCCGGGCCGGCGACTTCTCATCTGCTCCCACCCACCCCCACCTCCCATGCACACACAGCTCCCTGCTCCCCCCACAGATGCCCCGGGCCAGGGAACGGGTCCTCTGCACCCAGGGGGTGGCCCCCTGAGCAAGCGTCTGCTTGCAGCCGAGGTCTAGCCAGACCCCTGTCCGGTGGGTACGGCCCCGACCCAGCCTGCCTCCTGCCCTGTGCACACGTTCCTGGGGTCAACTCCACACCCAACTCGCAGGAGCCAGCTGACCTTGAGAAAGCTGAGGGTCATCTCTCGGAACTCCTTAATCGAGGTGCCCCGTGTGGGCTTGTCAAACAGTACCAGCTCCTGCCGGGGGGCCGCGTCCGACCTGGCCTTGGAGTTGAGGCCCTCCTCGATGCCACACTTGATGGTCACCTCCTTGCCCTGCCACAGCCCGCTGTATACCTGGGCGGGGCCAGAGGAGCCCTCTGTGCAGACGTCGGTGGGGCGGGGGGTGACAGAGCGCGGAGGGCCTGCCCCACACCCGACCCTGCGACCCCGCTGGGCTTACCTGCCGGCCAGGAACGGAGGAGAGGCAGGCCCTCCACTCCACCTTGTGCAAGTTGCACAAGTCCTGGCAGATGGAGCCGGAGATGATGCCCTTGCGGTACTGGTCACACTGCGGGTGGGGACACCAGGGAGCGGCCTGAGGAGGTGGGGCCCCTCCCCAGGCCGAGTCCTCACCCCATCACCCACGTGGGGCACCCCGGGTGGGCAGCTCGAGGCCCCACCACACCTGCCAGGTGCCCCCTGGTTCCCAAGCCACACCCCATCTGGGAGGGTACCACCACCACCGCCACCACTGCAGCCGGCAACCTGCAGCCTCCGGCCACACCTGAGGCTCAGCGGAGGGCCAAGGCACCGCCCAGAGCAGCTGGCAAGGGCCTCTGCTCACCGCGGCCTGAGAGCTGCCCCCCGCCACCCAGCCCCCCACCTGCCAGGTCTGGGAGTCTGCTGCTCCCTGGCGTGGGCCCCGCCTCTGCCCCGAGGGTGGCGTACAGGGAGCCTGGGGGCCAGCTGGGGGCACTGGCGCGGCCCCTCCCCGTGTCCGTCACCCGGGGCTTAGCCAGACCCACAGCCAGCCAGCCGCTTGCAGCGATAACCAGGTGGGGCCCCCTCCTTTGCGGCCCCCTGAAGCCCGGGGGTCTGGGCTGACCCTGAGGAGGGTGGGAAAGCTTAGCGGTGACGGAGTGCGGCCCTTCCCCCCCGAGGCGGGAGGTGCGGGGCCATCTGGAGCACCGGAGCTTGTGGGGTGCATTCCTGGAAGTGCATCGCCGTTGCCATGGAGCCCAGGCCCTTGCCGAGCCGGGCTTGGAGGAAGGAGAGCGAGGCGCCCAAAGTGCGGGGTGGGGGGGGGGGGGGAGGCGGGCAGGCCCAGGGACAAAACCCAGAGGCCGTGGCTCAGCTCAGGGAGCCGGGAAGGAGGGTCCGTGCCGCAGCGCCACGCAAACGATGCCGTCATCAAGATGGCAAAAGAAAAGAAAATCCCATTCGCCCGCCTCGTAGGGACGCCCTCCGCCACGAGGGGTGTGACCACCCCCCCCAGAACCCCACAGAACTGCAGGGCCTTGGAGGTGGGTGGGCGGGGGCGCACTGTCCTCTGGGCCCGGGGAGGGGCTCCCACAGAGGCTGAGGGGGCAGCGTGTCGCCTCGCCTCCCAGCCTGCTTCCCTCCTGCACACGGGCCGCGGCAGGGGCTCAAGGCTAGTACCCACCAGACAGCCAGAGGCCGCGGAGAACCTGACCCGAACTCCTGCCCGTGGCCCTGCCGCGTGGTCGTGCACACGCTGTGGGGCCTGTGCGAGACAGAAGATACCCCCACGAGGCAGACACGTCCTCATGGACTGAGGGCCAGGCGCTCAGCAGCCGAGAGACCCTGGGGGAGGGTGGGGGGAGGGAGGAGCTACAGTCCCCCTTGTTGGGAGAGGGGCAGTCCCCTGCTGGGCCCCCAGCGGACCCTCAGGCTCAGAAACACCAGCTGACCCTCTAGTTGGCTGCTCCCTGCACCCCTAAGCCAGATTCCCAGCCCGCACCTCCTGCCTGAACCTTCCCCACCCACCACCCTCACCCCAGCCACTCTGCATCCCCCCACAGCCCTCCACAACCCTCACCACAGGCCTCCCAGGGCCCCAGGTCGCCCGCCCTGCACCTAGCTCCCCGGGCCCACTGAGCTGTCCACACAGCAGGGCCTCTCCCCACCCAGAGCCCCCCCCCCCCATCTGCCCTCATGTGTCCCCGGACCCCCTGGACCGTGAGGGCAGAGCCCTGTGTCTGGCGCCCAGCTCAGGCCTGGTTCCTGGAGGCAACCGAGAACAGGCAGGAAATGGGAAAGCCGTTCCCCCAGTGTGGACACCGTGTCCTCGGGGCCCGGTGCTGGCCTGTCCTGAGGAGGTGCTTAACCAACACTCTTGAAAACCCCATCACATGGGTTCTCCCACCTCCGGACCCCCCACTCCCTCCCCACTGCCACGTCTGGACCTTCCCAGTTGGGGCCCCTGGGGGCTCTGGGCCAGAGCTGGCCTGTCTGAGCCCTCCCGTGGCCAGCTTCAGCCCCACACAGCACCCCCCACCCCCGGAGACAAGGCCCCCTTCATCTTTCAGGCTGCCCGGCTGCGGTGGGGCAGGTGCAGAGCCCCCAGTTCCTGATGCTCCAGGGTGGGTCCTGCAGGCCCATCGAGGGGGCGGCAGTACCCTGGCCACCCGCTCGCCAGGGGCTCCAGACTGCCCGGGAGAAGGCCAGGCAGGGTGCCGAGGGGGGTCAGAAGAGCCTGGGGCTTGTCGGTGCCCCGTGGGCTGGCGCGGCCCCTACCTCCCGCCCGAGTCACCGAGTGTCCACAGAAGCAGGGCGTGAGCTAGGCGTGCACACACGAGTCCGCGTGCCTTCACGTGTATGAGCATACGCAAGCTCGTCACGCCCCTCCCCTCCCACGCACACCCACAAACATACACGCTCATGAGTGGCTCACACACGTCACATTCCCTGAGGCCACAGGCAGTGACCACCTCCCTCCCCACCACGGGAGGCTCTGAGGACCATGCCTCACAGCCTTCCCTAGCGAGGGGCCCTCGAGGCCACCCACATCTGTCCATCCCAGTCTCCCTGCTGAAAGTCCTCCCCCCAGACCTCTGTGAATGCTCCCAGCTGCCAGCCCATGCCGTCCTGCACACCTGCAATGGCGTCCCCACGGTCCCCCCCCTTCCCCGCCACCCCGTCTCTTCCGCAGCCAGCCAGAGACGGCTCTACACGGCGCTCCTGGGCCCACCTGAAAGCCCACCCTGCTGGCATCTTGAGGGTCCAGGGCATGCCGCCCCCGCCCCCGGCCCCGCGCCAGCCCGCGAGGTGACACTTACGATAACCACCTGGCAGACGTGCCCGCGGCAGAGCTCCGCGTAGGTCGAGTAGTGCACATACACCAGCCAGCTGCCCACAAAGATGCCCAGCCACAGCAGGAAGACGTACTTGACCCGGAGGCCCGGGAGCCGGCCCTGGGGGGAGAGAGGAAGCGCCACATTCGGGGTGCATTTACCTCCCCCTCCACTGACCCCGGCCTTCCCGGCCTACCCCCCACCCCCACCCCCGGGCCAGCACCCTGCCCGGCTCCGGCTTCCAAAGCTGCCCACCACCCGGGGGCACTCCCTACGTCTCTCCTCCCAGTCTCCCTCCGCCCTCGGTGCACCCACTCCGGGCTGGGGGCCGCTGCCCGGTGCTCCCAGACTTTTAAATCACGCAGGCAGGGTGATTTAATTTCAAACCGAAGGGACACCTAGAGTAGGCAAGTCTACTTTGACGAATAAAGACCTTTTTTGACAAATTCTCTCCCATCTTGTCCTCATTTCACGACGACGTTGTAACCTCTGCACGAGGTCGAGGTGGAAAATCACCACCCGTGCACCCTGTCCTCTGACCGGTGGGCAGTTCCAGCTGGGCCAGGGCCAGCACGGGGGCCGGGGCCGGGGGGCGCTGCCACAGGGGGCAGGGTCTCAGCAGCCCTCACCCGGGGAGCCTGGAAGGGACACGACCTCGCACACCCACGAGAACGGCCGCATTGTCCCGAGGGCCAAAGAGAGACACAACCCAAGGGTCGACCGACCGGTGAGGGGGGAAACAAAACAGGGTCCGTCCACACCGTGGAACGTCATCCGCTCTTTAAAAGGCAGGGAATCCCAACGCAGGCTACAACGCGGATGAACCTTGAGATCACTGTCCTCAGATGAGCCTGTCACACACAGAAGGACAAGTCCTGTAGGACCCACTCACAGGAGGCCCTGGAGAAGTCGGATCCGCAGGCGTGGCGGGGAGGGGAGGGTCCAGTCTGGGAAGATGAACGCGTTCGGGGGACGGCTGCACGACCGCGTGAATGTGCCTGACGCCCCTGAACTGTGCCCTCAAGAATGGTTGAGATGCTAAACTTCACATGGTGTGTATTTTCCCGCAGTAAACAATAAATAAGATAAATAGCCCCTGTCCCCGCTGCCAGAGGCCCTGTCCCAGATGTCTGGGTGGGCGGGGGACAGCTTCTGTGGGGGTTCAGCCCCCTCTGCCAGGTTTCCCCAGCTGACGAGCAGAATCGCAGGACGTGAGGGCCCCAGACCCGTGCACAAGCAGGTGGGCTGAGGGTTCGGTGTCCCACCCAGCTCCCAAACCCCTGGGTTCCAGGGACACCACCTCCCAGCCCCACCCCCCACCCTGGCAGATCACAGGCCTCCCAGACGGCCGTCCTAGAGCAGCCAACTGAGGGGATGGGGTTACCAATGTCTCAGTCGGGGGGGGGGTGAACCCCAGAGGAAAGGGCTGGGACCCGGGGGGCCAGGAGAGCAGGAGGGCCCAGAGCTTCAGGTCCCCGTGCCCCCCCACCTCCCTCCAGCCACACTACGTGCCCCAGGGCGGCGGCTCCAGTCCTCGTAGCCCGGGGTCCCGGCTAGCTGAAGGCTGGGGCTGGCGCTGAGAGACAGGGCCACCGGCTCTCCAGTGAGGACAGGGTGGGGGCCTCACCTCCCGATTCCCTGGCTCCCGCCCTGGGAGGGGCTGCGGCAGGAGGGCCCCGGGGAGCTCCAGGGGCCGCTGAGGGGCAGCAAGGACCAGGGAACAACAGGAAGGCTTGGGCCTCAGCCCTCCTTGTCCCTGCCACCACATCTGCTTCCGTCACATTTGTTCAAAATGAAAAACAGGAAAGCAGAGAAACAGTGGATGGGGGGCCGGGAGCTGGGGGGGTGTCGCTGTGGCAGGACAAGGTCAGAAGACTTCCGGCCGGCGGCGCACAATGCCGCGAGGTGGCGGGAGCGGGGCCTTGGGTGGGCATTCAGCTCCCAGAGGGCCCTGAAGGCTGGCGGCAGGGGTCAGAGGTTGATGGGTAGGAGGAGGACAGGCCGGAGCAGCGCTGGGCCTCGGGGGGGGGGGGGGGGGGGGGGGGGCGGGACCTGGGGCGGACCCAGGCACACGGGGTGACCGTGGGCCCAGGAGCCTGCCTACAGGGCCCAGCACAGATAGCACCTCGGTCCTGCCAGACTCCCTCCACGCTCTCCCAGTATGCGGTCCCCACGCTCTGGGTCCTGGATGGGTTACATGGGTCCTTCCTCTAGGAGCCGTGCCTGCCCTCCAAGCGTCCCGTCTCCCACCAGTGAGTGAGCCCCTGGGGCAGGACAGGCTTACTCTCAGGCGAGTCCCATGCAGCTCCCCGATCCCACCTGGCCTCAGTTCCTAATCAAGCCACTTGGGGAGTAAGGAGAATCACTCAGGGGTCAGTAACAGCCACGTCACCCATGCACCAGCACCCCACGCGCACCATGGCACCAACCCTTACCTCTAGCCCAGAAGGATGTTTCACCGACAGGGAGACTGAGGCTCTGAATGTGGCCCCTTAATAGCAGGTGGGCGGGGCTGGCTCCAACCCCTGGGAACCAGACTGTCCCAGTACCTAGGTCAAGCTCTGGGCCTCCTCTGCAGCAACCTGGTCAAGGCCCCTCCCTCAGGATGGGGTGGGAGGGCGGGGAGGGCACACCCCACTTCCCAGGCCTGGGGGTGCGCCCTCAGACCCCTCCGCTCCCATCTTGCCCAGGGCTGGGTGGAGACCAGGATGCACCCTGAGGCCCAGGTGGGCAGGGAAGGCGTCCCCCACGGACACAAAACCCGAATGTTTCCTGACTCCCAGGCTTCTTCCCGGAGGGGACGGGAGGACAGCCAGGCCGGGGCCAAGGGCGCACCACGGCAGGGACCCTCTTGCCCCAGGACGGCCTGCAGAGGCCAGGGAGGTGTGGGCTGCTCGGAACAGGGCTGCGGAGGACAGGTGCATTTCGGTCTCGGGGGCGGGCCTGGCCCCGACCACCCAAAGCAGCGGTGACAGGCTTCCCACCGTGGTTCCCAAGGCAGCCTGCGCTTCCCCCGCAGACAGCGGCCCCCTGGCGGGGACGGAGACTCGTCCAAGGTCATGGTGGGGTCAGGGCACACCCCTGAGGTCGGGCCGGCTGGGAGACGACCCACGGGGGGGGTTATGTCCTTCTGACGGCGTTTCTGCGGGTCCCAAGTTTTCCACAACAGGAAAACCAACCTCACCTCTTCCAAGTGAGGGGCCGGCGCGGGCTCGGCGCGGTTTCCGGGCCTCTGGGAAGGGGGGTGGGGGAGGGGTCCCGCCCGTGGGGGAGGGGCTTCTGCGGCCCCGCGGGCCGGGGCGGCCACCCCGCAGCCCCCGCCGGCCCGCCACGTCCCGACCGCAGGCCCTCCCGGCCCGCGGGCGGCACGGAGGCCGGGGTGGGGGGTGGGGGGGGTGGGGGCGCCTACCTGCAGGCCCTTGGAGAAGGGGCAGAAGAGCGCCAGGTGCGCCAGGCGCCGCAGCCGCCGCATGGTGGGCCCCCCGCGGGCGCGGGCCCGGCTCGGCTCGGCCTCAGCCCCGCGGGCCGGCCCGCAACGGCCGCCCTCCGCCGCCGCCTCCCCGCGCGCCCGCGCCCGCGCCCGCGTCCACGTCCACGCGAGGGCGCACTCCGCCCGTCGGCCCGGGCGGGGCCGCGAGCGCGAGCGCGGGCGCGGAGCAGGGGCGGGGGCGCGGGAGGAGGCGGGGAGGGGCGCCGGGAGAGAGACGCGGGCGGGGGGAGGAGGGGAGGGGCGCCGGGGAGCGGCGGGGAGGGGAGGGGGCGCGGGAGGAGCGGCGGGGGCTGGCGGGGGAGGGGCGGGTGGCGGAGGGGGGGCACCCGCGGCCCCGCCCCGGCCCCGCACCCCCGGGCTTTGGCGGCGGGGCTGTCGCCGCGAGCCGTCACCGCGAGCTGCGGCGGACCCGCCGGGCGGAGGGACGAGCCGGCCGCCGGCAGGGCGCCCTGGGGAGGGGTCGGGCGCGTGGGGGCGCGGAGGGGGCGTCCGGCGCCAGCCACCCGGCGGGCCCGGAGGAGGGGTGGACGGACGCAGTGCGAGCCTTGGCCCGCTTCTTCCATTTTTCGGGGAACGCGGTGAGTGCGCCCTTCTCTGTGCGCGGTTCCGCCGGGGTGTCTGTGTGCAGCCCCGCAGCGCCCCCACCAGCGGGCCCCCTCCCTTCCAGCCCCCGCAGCCCCGGCCCTGATCGGCGCCCCCGCGGCCCATAAACGGAAGAGAGCAGGGACAGCCTTGGGGTCTGGCCTGTCGCCGGCAGAAGCCAGAAATTCACTGAGCGCCCGTGTGCCCGCGGAGCCGCGCGCCCGCACCGGTGCCGGGCTCGGTCGGCGCTGCCGCGGACGTGGGGGGCAGGGGCGGGGGCCCGGCTGCCTTCAACGTCGCCTTGGGTTTCGTGAGAGGGTGCGTTTTCCCTTCCCGCGCGGGGGAGGCTGGCAGAGATGTGAGCCCGGACTCCGCCGGGCTGGGGTCAGCGGGGCGTCGCCCAGGGTCCTGGTCCTCGCGGCACCAGCTGGCGGGAGCGGGAGCTCTGGCCGCGCTGGCGAGCGCGCCGCGGTGTCTCTTTGTGGCTGGACCCGCATTTCCCTGTCGACTGACGATGTCGAACATTTTTTTTTCCAGGAGCTTCTTAACCACCCGTATGGCTTCCCTGCTAAAACGTGTATGTTTTTAAATGTATTTTTCCCTGTTTTCTTTTTACTGTGTTGTTTCCTTGTCATTGAGCTTTGAGAGTCCTTTGTATCATCGTTGCCGCGACATTATCAAACAGGTGATCTGCAAAGATTTTCTCCCCGTCTGTGGCTCGTCTTCTGTTTCCCTTGAGTGTCTTTCAAAGAGCGCAAGATCCCCAAAAAAAGGAAATGAAGTAACATAAAAGAGCGCAAGCTCCTGAGGTCCACGGAGTCCAAGTGACCCATTTTTTCCTCCTGTGGTTTGCGCATTTCACGTCTGTCACATCTAAGAAATCTTTGCCTAACTGAGCAGTGCAAACATCTGGGTTTTCTTCTAGAGGTTTTGCAACAGCTGCGTCTGCCGCTTACCACCCCCTCCCTCCCCCCCCCCCCCCCACCCGTCGCCGGGGTCCAGAACCACGTGACCCTCCTTCTGGCAGATCTGGCCGCCTTCATCCCATCACGTGGGCACCTCATCCTCCCAGAGCCTCAGGAGAGGGGCCCCCTCAGGGCAGTGAGATGTTGTGACAGAGAGCCCGCAGCCCTGTTACTTTATTACGGCATATTGCTACAGCCATTCAACTTTTAGTTACTGTTTCAGCCACTGATTTACGAATGAAACTTTAACATAGGTCTGCCCATGTAGGGTTCAGTACCATCCGCATCCACTGGGGGGTCTTGGGATGTATCCCCTGTGGATGGGGGTGGGGGGGAGTTACTGTATTAAGTTTTACATGTACGTCAGCGATTGCATTAGAGCTAACTTTTGTACGTGGTGCAGGAGATAGATCAAGGGAGTAGTTTGGTTTTTGGTTCTGTGTTTTGGGATTTTTCTTTGTTGGGCTTTTTTGCACATGGCTATCTAGTTGTTCGAACGCATTTGTGGAAAAGATGAACTCCCGTGTGGTTTTGCAGTTTGAGTGCTCCCAGTGAGACACAGTCAGTGCACGGCTGTCCCCGGCACCCGGGAGGCTGGTGTTCCAGAAAATCGCAGCGAGCAGATGGCCAGTGATTTCTGCAGGCACCCAGTGTCCTCAACCAGGTTGTCCTTGGGTCTAGGGTCTGGACAGTCGCGCTGGGGGGTCCAGGTTGTTCGACCAGCATCAACTTTGCGTCCCATGGGTCCCCTGGCCGGCCAGAGGGTGCCCTGGGAGGAAAGACAAAGCATCCTGCTCAGGAGGGTCAGGGTAGAATACTGCATATCCGAAGAAGACCTATGCAGCCCCACCCCCACCCTTTCGTCCTGGTCATTACCCAGGAGGGGATCAAGCGGACGTGTGCCTGTCTGGGGGCAGCCCTGGTGCTCAGGCCGGAAGAGGGCACAGAGGTGGAGTCAGAAATCCTCGTAAGCGAACCCTGGGGAAGGGTCAGCAACACCACGTGCTGGGGCGGCAGGACGCGTGGAGGGCCCGGCCACCGCGAGCCCCGGCCCGCCACGGGGTGTCCTTTGTGATGAAAGAAGCACCTTGCAGATTGCAGGCGAAACCCACGGCCCCTCAGCTCCTTGGCTTGGAGAAGCAGCGCAGGGGTGAGGTCGGAGGCGAGATGCATAGCCCGAGGGAGGGTCCAAGTCTGATGGAGTCATTTGCCAGGAGCTAGGGTCACCCACCCAGGCGGTGTCCGCCTACCCACCCCCCCCCCAACGGTGAGCCAGCCCTGGGCAGGAGTCGGGTCTGGTGTGCGGTGACCAGGTCTGCGTCAGTGCAAAGTCCCGTGTGTTGCATCCCATCGGTGACACGGGGTGTCGCCGTGATGGATCCCCGTGGCAACGGCGGCCCGTGCCCGACTGGGAAGCGCCAGCTGCTTCGGCAGATGAGTTTTGGTGGGTGGGGTGAGAGAGCAGGCGCCCGCCATGCGCGAGCACAAGAGGCCCCACACGGTCAGCAGCTGTCATTTATTCCTACAGTCCACAGCACCCAGGAGGGGCGTCATTAATCTGTAATTTTGCAAAAGAGCAAAAAAACACCGGAACACCCTGCACACCACGTTGGTTTCCTAGGTCATAACTGCCTGCTGTAACAAAGTATCACAGACGGGCTGGCGGAAGACAAAGGAATCCATTCGGTCACGGCTGTGGAGACCGGAAGTCTGAAACGGAGGTGGGGGGGGCATCCCTGGGGAGGCTCTGGGGGAGGGTCCTTCCTGCTTCTCCCGCATCCTTGGTGCTTCTTGGCCTGTGGCTGCACCGCTGCCGTCTCTCCCCTGCATTGTCACATGGCGGCCGTCCCCCTGTGTGTCCCCTCTCTGTCTTTGCGTCTTCACACCTGGCCTTCAAAGACTCTATTTCCAAGTAGGCCACATTCTGAGGTTCCAAGTGGATATGAGTCTGGGGGGACACTATCCAACTCACTACACAGATCGAGTAGTTACATCGTCTACATCACAGGCCCAAGAATTCATGAAGCATAACAGGTGTCACCAAGGGGCCCTGAAATAAAAGTGGCTTAATCAGGAGAAGAGTTTATTTATCTCTCACATTGTGCTCAGAGGGTAAGCATCCAAGGGCTGAGAACCCCTGTTGTCAGGAACTTAAACTCCTGCCTTCTGTGCTGCAGTCCTCAAGACATGGTTTCTGTCTTGTGGTCAAAAATGGCTGCCGCAGCTCCAGCCATCACCTCCACACTCCAGCACGGAGGAAGAGCAAAGAAGTGAAAAGCACGCCTCTCCCTTTAAGGACCTGGAAATAATCTATCACTTCTGTTCAAGTGCCTGTAAGCTGAGTCACATGACCTTATTTGCTGCAAAGATGGCTGGGAAACGTCGTCTTCCTCTGGATAGTCACACGTCCGACTAAAACTCCCGGGTGCTGGTACCCCGTAGTCTTGAGCGCAAGTATGTCACAGGGAAAATGGCTCCCGGGAAGACTGCCCTTCCAGGGATAACCCATCCCACTGCCCTGGGCCCCGCTGACCTTTGGACCGAGGTCAGGGGCCACGTCGTCCCCTGGGAGGGGTGAGCATGAGAAGCCCAGCACGTGGTGGGGACCCAGGCCAGGCCCAGGGAGGGTGATGTCTGGGACCTCCAGGATGAGGGACGGGGGCGGCCGGGCAGGAGTGCGGTTCCAGCAGAGGAACAGAGTACGCAGAGGCCCAGAGGCCACGGACAGGTATGAAACCGCAGACACCACAGCAGGTGTGAGGTTGGAGGTCTCAGCTGGCACGGGGTCCTGAGGGCCCTTGACGAGGGCTCTGGATGTGGAACTTCAGCCCGGAAGGCCCAGGATCACCGTGGACGGGGCGCAGACCAACGGCCGGTGAGTGCGTGGCCCAGAGGGCTCACTCCGGCCGGGATAAGGAGGCGGGGGCGGGGGGAGGGGGGGCTCGTCTGGGGGGCCACCTCCCCATCAGGGGTGGGGGCTCCAGGCACGCAGGGAGGAGGGTCACTTTCTCAGTGTGGGGGGGCTTCTGGAGAGGGGAGGAAGCTTGGGAGTTCTCAGGGCCTCCAGGTGGGGGGGGGGGGGGGGCGGGGCAGGATGGTTTGGATACTGGCAGGAGCTCAGGGCCACCTCCCCAGGCGCCGGCCATCTCTGTCTGCAGGGGATGGGGGCCAGGGGCAGGAGTTATCCGGGCCCCAGCCCGATTCCCGCGGTGTCCTCTCCTCTTGCAAGGGCAGCGGCTGGGAGCAGGGCCCGTCCAGGTGATCCGGGGCGATCTCCCCTCGAGATCCTCGAGCACCTCTGCCAAGATCACAAAGGCCACACTCGGGTTCCAGGCGGACATAACTGCCGCGTGGGGGCACCGCTCAACCCGCTACAACGACGAAAGCAAATCGCAAAGCGCTCCGTGTACAATGATACCGTGTTTGTGACGAACAGACGGGCGTGCCTCCGTGTGCGTGGGCGGCGAGCCCGTGGTGTGCGTGCGGCCGCACCGGCATAACGTGTGCGTGTTTGTGTTCGGAAGCAGGCTGGTTAACCGCGCTCCCCTTGGGGGATGGGCTGGGAGGAGGAGAGGGCCCCTGTCCGCTTTGTAATGACGCGTATGTATTTCGGCATTTTTAAGTGACCAAAAGTTGGCTTTATTCCTTAGGAAGGGGGCGCGAGGGAGGTAGGAGTCCCGGCCCCTGGCTCGGGTGACTCTCTCCCAGCCCAGGGCGCAGCTAGAAGCCCAGGGCGGGGGCCTGGGTCCAGCTCTGTCCCGCGGGGGCACCGGCCTGACTCCGGCAGAGAGGGCCACCGGGAACCCGCAGAGAACCACGTGGGCGCGACAGACCGACCCAGAATAAGCATGGCTGTGGCTGTCCCCACGGTGATGACTTTGGGGGTGCCACAGGGGGATACTTTGGCAAACTTCCCTGTGATTTCAGGGGACTTTTTTAAGGGGCGCGTGTGTGTGTGTGTGTGTGTGTGTGTGTGTGTGTGTGTGTGTAAACCTCCCGTGTGTAGTTAGCTCATCTTCAGCCGACTGTACCTGTGACCGCTTTTCGTAAAAGGGGGGAAGCCTTCCTGTGGCCCGAGTCCCGTCCCCAGCTCCACAGCCTGAGCTCTAACCCCCCAGGTGATGCTGCTGGGAGGGGACTGGGGGTGATGGGGTTAGTGCCCCTGGTTCTCCCCCCCCATCTCCCCACCTCTCCCCACAGGTGCGCGCACCCAGAGAAGGCGGCCGTCTGCAAGCCCGGGTAGTTCTCACCAGGAGCCGACCCTGACCTCCAGCGTCCTGGCTCCGGAACCCGGAGAAGCGAGCGCCTGTCGTGTCAGCCGCGAGTGCTGTTGGCACGCGCGCGTGTGGATGGAGTGCGGTTCAGCCCCCACCGCTGTCGTGTGCACCTGCACGTCCCCCCCCCCCGCCTGCTCCCTGACCTGCTTCTCTCAGTAGAACCAGAGTCCTCAGTCCCATTCCCGGGGACCCGCAGTTGGCAGTGAAGTCCGAAATGCTGTGTGTTCGTTCTGATGCTACATCACAGAGATGGTCTAACCGTCACGGTAAAGACAGGCTTCCCTTGGGCCCCAGAAAGACTGGTTTTCCCCAGCGCCTTGGACTTCCTGAGGGGCACCTCCGCGGCCCCTGTGTCCTGGGGCAGACCTCCTCCGGGACCCTGGGGCACGCGCTTCTCCGTTAGAACGGACCAAGCTCGGGTCTGAGAGCCCAGGGCCCCCGCGCCATTTCCAGGGTGATGCAATGTTCTGTTGCCTGAAGGGACCCTGATTTACGTAACCCGTTGCCTCCTGGTGGGTGTTTAGGATTGTCTGACCTTCCTCCTTCCTGCGTCAGGGCTGGGTGAGTGGACTTCTGGCTGAATCTGTGCCCCATTCCTTAATGATTAACTTTCGGCCGGGTACCTGCAGGTCAAAGGCTTTAGCTGTTTTCCATGATAAATGCTCGGCAGGGCCCCGCCTGGCCACCGCCATGAGCCCCTAACTATGAAAACTCCGAGGGTGCCATCCTGGTGGGGGGGGGGGGGCGGTTAGCCCACTGCTTCTCCCTCCGGGTGGCACGGTCCTCTGGGGCCAAGGACTGACCTTATTCTGTGAGCCGCCCCTCGGCCCACCGCACAGAGGCCCCTCTCCCTGTCTGACAGGTCACCAGGCCCCCTGAATGCTGGGACTCCCCGTCAGACCCTGACCCCCACACCCGATCCATGTCGGGCTCTCCCCTGGACCCCTCACTCCCTGCACCCAGGGCCAAGTCTGCCTCTGCCTAGGACCTGGTGACCTCTGCATCCCTGGAGAAGCTCCTACAAGACCAGCAGGGGGTCAGGATGTGGGCAGGGGTGGGGTGGGGGAGTGGAGGGAGGGACAGAGATAGCCACGGCGGGGCAGGCTGGTGGCTGTGACCACCACACATGACACCCAAGACGCTGTGGGCAGTGGCATCAGAGGCTGGCTGAAGGCTGAAATGTGGAATCAGAAAGAAGGTTCCGGGCCTACAGCGAGTGGCTCTGAGGGGTTGCTCACCCCCTCGGAGACCCAGGTCGGCCATCCATTAGGCGCCGAGGAATCGTCCCCCACGTAGAGCCCCCGTGAGAGTCTATGCAGCAGGGACCCGGAGACCCGGAAGGTTCCAGGGTTTGGTGCTACAGTAAGAAAGTTCTGCCCTGGGTCTGACCTCAGTGTCTCCCACCGTGGTTTTATTCCCATGTGGCCGTGGTGGCCAGGCCCCCAGGGGGCCCCCAGAGACCCCACCTCCTGGCACAGTGGGGGTGTTGGCATATACCTTGCTGTCTCAGACCCCTCGCCCTGGGGAAGCCGCCACCCAGGCAGTAAGGACACTGAAGCAGCCTGGCCAGGCAGGCGGTCAGTGTGGCCCGGAGCCCAGGCGTCCTGCCCGCGGCCAGCAGCAGCTGGCGGCCTGTGAATCCCCCAGCCCCAGTCAAGTCTTCGAAGGACCCTGAGCCTGGCTGACGTTTTGGCACAAGGTCACAGGGACCCTCAGCCGTAATCGCATCACCGGGCTTCTCCTGACTCTCTGACCGTGGGTCCGTTCGCTGTCTTAGCCTGCTGTATCTTGGGGTGCGAGAGGACCCCGAGTAGAGGGTTCCTGGGGGGTGGAGGACACAGGACACTTTTGGAATTGGATGCATCTTCCGTGGGGAGACTATTCTGAGAGAAAAACAAGTTACAAAGAATCCAAAAGGCGTTGTCTTCCAAAGTCGGCTCCATGCCCAACGTGGGGCTCCAACTCATGCCCCTGAGGTCAAGCGTCGGATGTTCCACTGACCCGAGCCAGCCTGGTGCCCCGGGGAAAGTCTTCAATTAGCAATAATCGTACCCCGGATAAACCTCCTTGGCTACAATGCTGCCCCTGCACAAAGCTCCAGTTTAAGGAGAATTGCTCAGGGGCGCCTGGGGGGCTCCGTCCGTTGAGCGTTGAGTGACCAACTCTTGCTTTTGGCTCAGGTCGTGATCTCGCGGTCTGTGGGTTCAAGCCCCGCGTCGGGCTCTGTGCTGATGGCTCGGAGCCTGGAGCCTGCTTTGGATTCTGTGTCTCCCTCTCTCTCTGCCCTTCCCCCACTCCTGCTCTCTCTCTCAAAAATAAATAAACATTTAAAAAAATTTTTAAAAAAACCTAGCAGAACTTTATTCTCAGTATTCTGAGGCTGGAAGTCCAGAATGCAGGTGTGGGCAGGGCCGTGCTCACCCTCGGGTGCTCTCGGGGTGGGTGCTTCCTGCCTCCTTCGGCTCCTGCTGTCTCCGGGCTCTCCTGGGCTGTGGCCCCCTCGCTCGAGTCCCGTGGCCTCACCCTGTGTCTGCCTGTCTGTCCTCTGTGCCTCTCCTATGAGGATGGTGGTCACTGGCTTTAGGGACCCCCCCCCAGATAATCCAGGGTGACCCGCTCATGTCAGGATCCGTAATTCAAGACATCTGCAGAGACCCCTTTTTCCAAATAAGGTCCCATTCCCAGGCACCGGGGTGAGGATGTGGACACGTCTTTTTGGGCGGCCGCCGTCCTCCACTGCTGGACGCAGGAGCCCCTGCCGCTGAGCTCACATGGCTCCCAGGAGCTTCCCCGCCTCTGAGGAACAAACTGGGCTCTGGCGGGGCAGGTGCAAGGCGAGCAGGCAGGCGTCCCCCGCCCCGAGGGCAGGGGCCCTGGCTCCCGCCCGCACAGCCGCAGTCTCTCCCAGCATCCCTGATTTAGAGGGACAGGATTCCCACCGAGGAAGGTCAAGAGAACATGAATTCAACTCACTCGTGCTCCCGCCTCACCTCGTGCTCCAACTCCCCAGCAGCACCTACTTGGTAATCTGTTGCTCTTGGAACTCAGTGCCAGCCGTCACTAAGAAGCCACGAGCAGGTGCTCAGGACGCACGTGTGAATTCCACCCGGCCCCGCACTTGCCGTGGACTACTTGCCTGGCGGCTAAGACAGACGAGTGCGCGGGAGAGGTGCACCTGGTGGGGAAGTTCCAGAGGGCCCCCTGGAGGAGGGGGCTCCAGACTGCAGGCCTAGAGGACATCTAAGGGAATCTAGGAGGCGAGGCACCAGTCAGGAGACGCCCTGACTCTCTCTGTCTCTGTGCCTCTGTCTCATTTCCCAACCTCTGGCCCCCAGCCACTGACCTCTGGCCTCCCAACCAGTTCTGATCCCGAGGCTGTCCCGGGCTGCCTCCTGGGGGACAGCAACCTTTGGCCGCTGGCGGGGGGGTGGGGGGGGTGACAGGGCGGCGCGGCGGGCGCGGCGCGGGCGGGCGGCTCGGGTCAACCCCGGGCGTTTGCTTCCCGCGGGGGCGTGGCCTCTAGGGGCTCCTCCCCCTGGCCCTGGCCCCGCCTCCCGGCCCGCCTCCGCCCTCCCGGGGTCCGTCCGCTAGAGGGCAGCGCTGCCCGGCGCTGGGCAGGGGCCCGGCTGGCTGGCGGGCGTAGGCCGAGGACGCCCGAGAACCCAGGGGCGGGCGCGGGGGCTGCGGCTCTAGTCTGGGGGAGGGGTCGCCAGATAAAACACCGGGCGCCCGGTTCGACCTGAATTTCAGAAAGACAACGTTTTTTAGTAGAGGTATGTTCCAAATATGACACGGGACATACTCGGGCTGAGAAAGTAGTCCCTGTTTATCTGAAATCCAACTCCTACAGCGTCCCGCGCTTTTATTTGCTAGACCTGGCGACCCTACCTCCGGGGACCGCACCAGACAGCAGCCCGCAAGCAGAGGGAGCCAGGGCGGGGCTGCAGCTCTGGTTCCAAGCTCATCAGCTCAGTGACTGGTGTCCGGGTGGGCCACCGGGAGGCCACACCTGCCCCGAGCGGTGACTCAGGTGGATGTTGGCAGTCGTCCTGGCTGGCATCCAGGCAGAGGCAGGGTGAGGTGGGGCTGAACGGGGGGACCTTGCCTCTCTCTGGCCTCTCACTCGAGGCGGCAGGATTCAGGACTCATTGGTCCAGGCCTCCAGGTGGTAAAGTGTGCGGTGGCTGGCGGTCAAAGGCCAGATCCGGTTGTTCTGGAAAGGTCAGCTGCAGCTGTCATTAGCGTTCTGACACTCTCCGGGCCTGCATACTGTGCCGCGTGGTCCTGAGCAGGGTCTGCTTCTCTCTTCACCCAGATTCCTCTCCACCGGCCAGGCTTCCGCCTCCACCATGGATGGCCCCTGTGCTCCCGCAGGAGTTTCCTTGGTTATATTTACACCATGAATTCACCCGGACTTGAACTGGGTTCGTGAACGGAGCTAGGGGCTCTGACTCACTTTCCACCCCTCGAGGGCTAGAACCCCGCCCCCTTATCTGAGCAAGTGCGCCTGCGCGGGCAGAGACGGCGGTCGGACCCCCAGCCGCGTGGGGCGGGGTCTCCACGGAGAAACTGGAGAGCCGAGGGACAGACGGCGGTACCTGAGGCCCGCGTGCAGGTCAGCGGTGCTCGGTCCATGTCCGCGACCGTTGCGTTCTCGGGTCTGCATACCCGCGGGGCCATCGCTGTGCTGGCCACTCTGCCTGCACAGACACACATCGACCGCTCCTGCCAGCCGCCCTGACCTCCAGAGCTCCTTGGTGTCTTTCTATGGACAGTGTCCCCGATTGTCCCCCGTCTGGTATTCCGTGAGCTGACAGGCTCCACTCAGCACACGCGCTCTCCCTCTGGGCTCCTGAGGGAGGATTCCTCTATCCCGTCATCCCCTCACTGCCTCATTCATTCACTTGTTCACCAAAAACTGGTGAGGTAGGGGGCTGGGGGGCGGGGTCCTGCCGCTCTCAAGCCTCGGGGATGGAAGGGACAGCTGCACAGAGAGGCTGAGGCGCTGGGGGTCTGGTGTGGCGCAGAGATCGGGGGGCCCTGGCCACCCCAGGCACATGGCTCTGGGACCGAGGCACCGGCAGGGGGACCCACGGAAGGTGAGGCCCCATCTCCCGGGCCCCGCTGGGCCCGGACCGTCGGTGACCCACAGGGGGAAGAGCCGCCAGCCAGTGACGCTGGGTGGAACTCAGGCCCAGGTCTCTGCAGAGCTGGGCCCCCGCCTCCAAACTGGTGCGTCTAAGTCTCCAGATTGGGTGCGCGAGGTGCCTCCGGTGTGGCTCAGGGGACAGACACCCGCCTGGCCACAGTCCGGTGGAGGGGAGCAGACCCCCTGACTTCAGGGCTGCGGGAATTCAGCATACTTCCCGAAAGGGTGCACGGGGCCTGGTGGGCAGGGCACAGCCTTCCTCTCTCTCGCTCCCGGTCCCCCGGGCCTTCCCTCGGGCCTCCTTGCAACCTGCCTCACTGACCCCCAGCCCGTGCCAGAGGCAGGATGCCGGCCTTCAGAATGGAGGGCCCCCCCCCCCCCCGCCCCCCGCCCCTTCTCTACCGCTCTTTGGCTCCTCTCTCCCCAGCAGTGAGAGGGCAACAGAGCGGGCCAGGGCTCCTCCAAGGCTCCTTGGCCCCGAGACGCAGCCCTGCAGCCAGCAGCCAAAGCCAGGAGCGGGCGGGGCAGGGCAGAGGGCAGCGGGTGGGCCGGCCTGGGGTGTGCTGGGGCAGCTGATGGAGTCTGGATGCCAGCTGGGCCAAGGGTGAGCTGACCAGAAGGCAGCCTGTCCGAGGAGGAGAGGCCCGCAGGCCTGGTGTCTCACACGCGGCCTCACGGGCCCCCGGGCGCCCATCCTGGCCCACGGTGCACAGATCAGGAAACTGAGGAAGGAAGGGCTGGTCCCAAGTCACCTGGGGGCCACGGGGGCCACCTGGGTCTGGCTCTGGGCTCCGTGTTGCTGGCCGGGGTCCCGGGGATGCCTTCTTGGGTCCCTGTGTGCCTGTGTGTCCGGGGAGGGGGCTGGGCGAGGCCACCTGCAAGGACTCATCTGAGACCCGAGGCTCTGGCGGCTGGTGGAGCTTCACGTGGGCTGCTGACCCAAGCCCAGGGGTCAGACGCGCGTGTCACGGCTGCAGGGGCCGCATGGGGGCTGCCACGTGGGGGGCCCAGCCCTTCCGTACACCAGGCCTCCAGCCCTGGCTCCTCGTGGGGCCTCCTCTCCCCTGCGCTGTCCAGCGGGGGTCCCCCTACCTCTCCACCTTTCCCTCTGTCCCCTTTTGTCCCTTCACGTCCCAGCCAGAAATCCCTCTGGGGAGAGGAGAGGGGTCTTGCTGGCTGTCGCTCTGCGGCTCCCAGACCCTCCTCCCAGCCTGTGACCCAGAAGCCCCAGAAACCACATCCAGATGGTGATGTTGCCCATTGGTGCCTGAGTCCGGGGCCGCACGTCCCGGGCTCCACGTGCCCTGGCCGGCAGCCCTCGCCCTCCCTCCCCGCCTCCCCGCGGCCCCGGCCCTGCCCACTGCAGAGACCTGGGAATTGGGCCCAGAGGCCTCATCTCATCTATTTTTAAGTACAAGCCCATGAAAGATTCACAGGCTGCTTTATTTACAGGTGGCAGGATGGCATGGTATGCGCGAGAGGCCTGAAACCATGTCGGCCTAGGTGAGCTCAGCCTGAGCGCCCAGGGGCAGCCCGGCCTGGCTTGTGCAGGCCCCCCGGGGCCTCCCTCCCCGACGCCAGCCGGGCCCCCTGGGACCGCCCCCCCCTCATGCGGGCCAGGCTCCCCAGGCTACTTCCCTTCTTCCCATCCCACCGGAGGCCCGGCTCCCTTGGGCCTTCTCCCCAGGAGGTGCCCCCCAGAAGCGACAGGGGGCTCATGGGGGGCTCCACCGCCCACCTCCTACCCCTGCCCCCCTATACAACCAGCTGCTCCCTAGCCCGCTTCCCTGATCCTGCGTGATCTCTGAGACACCCCCCTCCCGGGCTTTCGTCCTGCCCCCCCCTTACGTCCTCCTGGGGCAGGGTGTCTCCAGACACAAGCGGCAAAGTCAGGAGTGGCCCCTGCTGGGCCAGCCTGGGCCACGTGCTTATTTCATCCCAGCCGTGCGACGTGGGGTCAGTGTCCCCATTTTACAGACTAGGAAACTGAGGTTCTGGTGCACTGGGTAACTTGGGTGTGAAGCCAAATCTTAGCACTTCGACGGTTAGGTGCCCCACCCCTGTCCCAGCCGCCAAGTGGCGAGGAGGGGTCACACAGTGCTCACTTTATCTTGGCTTCCAGAAGCGGAGAGCCTTGGCCCTTCCCTCCAGGCATGCCACCCAACCCAAGAGAGACACGCAGACCACAGGGCCCCACCCTGCCCCGGAGAAAGGAGGCTGTGGGCGGCCTGGCCCCTGTGGCTCTGCCTGCGGGACCCCGCAGATCCCCGGGGCCGCCCGCTCCCTCTCCCCCTGCACCAGCACCTGGCACCCAGTGACGTCCCCTCCCCTTGGCTTCAGGCTCACCCGGGCCTCGGGAGGGGGTGCCAACCCAGCCTTGATTATGTCACCTGGTGTCATGTGCTGTCTGGCTTAGTCCCAGCAAATGCCCAGGAGGGCTCCCGGCTGTTACCCAGCAGGGACCAGGGCGGACTCATCGCCGGGTCACCTGGGTCACCGCGGGAACTCGGGGCACTTGGCATGTCAAACCAGAGTGTCCCTGCTCTGGCCATGCTCTGGGGAGGAACCTGAGGGGAGCCCTGCCAGTCCCCACCTACGTGGGAATCACTGATTTTAGGGAACATCTCTTTTCTCAGTATCTCCACCAACCCAGAAGATTCTCTGGGGTTTCACTTTCTGGAAACAAAAAGGTTTTGTTAGCTTTCCAAATAGGACGTTACAGGATTGAGTATGTCTTTCAGCCCCCCCCCTCCCCCGCCCGGCAGACCTTCCCCAGCCCCCGCCCCACTTCCCCTTTCCTATCCGAGGAAGAGCCTTTTCTTTTCTTGCGACGCTTCCCCAGGATGAGACTGGGAAGAAGGTGAAAGTGGGTAACAGCCTCTGTGTCTCGATGAGGACCTGGCACTGGGTCTGGAACCACCACCCCTGGGAGCTGGAAGAAGACGACGGGGCAGCCCCCCCGTTCCCCCCCCCCCCAGCACGTGGCAGCCTCCGGGCAGCAGGTGTGGGACACAGCAGCCGGGACCAGTCTCCCTCCCTGTGGCTTCCTGGCTGGGCGACTCCTACCTCTGGGAGGCTGTTTTCCATCTGTAAGATGGGGATGCTCTTGCCCCGGAGCGCCGGCTCCCTGCCCCACCCCTGGATGCAGGGGACCCTTTCCCACCCAGCTGTGTCCTCTCCTTCTGTCCTGGTGCCGTCTGCCCAGGGGGAGGTGAGTCCTCCAGCCTGTGGACACAGGGAGACGCCAGCCGGGCTGTGGACACTGACATGAGGCGGTGGCCCCTCAGACTGGGAACAAGACGGAACCAGGATTCTCTCCCAGGTACTGACAGGTGTAAGGCGGCTGAAATGCTAGGGCCACCCGGGAATGGGCCACCGTGCCCACACAGGGAACCCCACCTCCCTTGGAGCCAGAGCTCCCCATTCATCCTAAGAGCGAAGCTTTCGTATTTTGAGCGAAAACAGGCCAGTTTGGGGGGTGGGTGCCAGGAGACTGTGTCGGTGGCAGGTTGCCTCAGCATCTGAAACACCCAAGGAACCTCTAAGACTGTTCTCCATGCTTGCCAGGCATACGTGTGCGTTCCGGAAATTGCAGGAGACACAGCACCCTGGCCACCCAGGACAGAAGCACGGGAAGGAGACGTGGCCCTACAACCTCAGCCTGCTCTGTGGGACCTGTTGGCCGCCGCAGCGGTCATCTGGGCGCCCAGGCAGGGCCCCTCCCTCTACCCGGAGCCAACGCTAAGGGCACCGATGCCGCCAGGCCGGCCGATCGCTGAGCCGATGTGAACGCAGTCGCCTGATATCTGCTCCTGGCGGCGCACCAACAGTGGGTGAGCGGTGACGCAGTGTTCCTGGCACGCAGAGCAGACACCCCCCCCCCCAGCCCCGCCCAGAAACCCGCCCCATCCCTACGGCCTCCGCGGTGCGCCCACCAGGCCCGTAGAAAGAGAACGCCCGACGGCCGGCCGGCCGGCCGGGTCTCCCTGCAACTGCCAGAGGGGACCCGAAGGCGCTGATGGCCCAGGCCGCCGTTAGTCACTGGGGCGCGGTTGTTCGGCCACCGGGCCGCCAGGGCCGTGGCGTCCTTGGGTCGCCTTTGGAGCTCCGGTTCCGGGCTAAGGGGCAGCGGGGATGTGGGGGGACACGAGGAGGGGCGGGGCGGCCGGCACAGCGGGGGTGGGGCCGGGCGGCGGTGTCGGGGTCCAGGCCGCCGGGCTGCGCGGCTGCGGGGCCGGGACGGGGGCCGCGCCGCCCGGAGCCGCGCGACCCGCGCGAGTGTGACGGGACGGGGCGGGGCGGGACGGGGCGGGACGGGGCGGGGCGGGGCGGGCGCGCCTCACCTAGCCGCTTCCTGGGCGCGCTCGCTGCCCTCTCCGCCCCGCCCCTGCGCCCTCGCAATAAGAGGCGCGGGCGCGGCGGGAGCCGGCCAGCCGCCGCCAGCCCGCAGGTCGCCTTCGCGCAGGGGGGCCGAGGCGGGCGCTGTCGGGGCGCGGCGGGGCCATGGGGCTCTGGCCGTGGCTGACGGGGGCTCTGCTGCTGCTGCTGCTGCTGGTGCAGCTGAGCCGCTCGGCCCGGTTCTACGCCAAGGTGTTCCTGTACTGCGCGCTCTGCGTGTCGGCGTCCACCCTGGCCGCGGTCATCTGCCTGCTGCGGCACGGCGGCCGGACGGTGGAGAACTTGAGGCAAGGGGGCCGGGGGCTCGGGGGCCGGGGAGGGGGGCTCGGGGACGGCCCCGGGTGGGGCGGAGCGCCGGCCGCCGCCCGCTTCCGCTTCCCTAACTTTCTTCTCTCCCGTCCCTCCTTCCTGCCCCGCCCGCGCCTCTCGGGGCTCCCGGGCGGGCGCGCGGGGGCGCGGGGGACCCCGCGTCACAATGTCGCCGCGCCCGGGAGCCCTCCCCCGCGGCCTCCCCCCCTCCCCCCGAGCCCGGGGGTGGCCGCCTCGGAGGTCTGGGTCTCCCGCGCCGCCGCGTCCTTCCGGCCCGGGACGCGCGGGACGCGCCGGGGGACGCCGGGGGGCGGCGGGGGGCCCAGCGGCTCCAGGCGCGGAAGGACGCCGGGCCCGCTGGGAGCGGCGCGCTCCTGCTTCACCCGCGGGCTGCGGGGCCGGCCCCGGGGTGGGCTTCGCCTGAGCGCCGTGGAGTCTGGGGCGCCCCTGTCCCCTCCGCACCTCCTCCTGCCTCCGCCCCCTGAACGCACCTGTGCTCCGACACTTCCCCTCCGTTCCCTTCTTCTAAGGTACGAGGCTCCCTGGTGGGAAGGAAGGGCGGTTTGGGCCCCGGGGTCCAGCCTCAAGCCTGGGGAAGGAAGGGAGTGGCGCCTGGAACTTTTCTCTGGACAACTCTGGGAGCCGGGCGGCGCGGTGCTGTGGGCTGGCGGGCCTGGGGTGGGGAGGGGAGGTCAGGTGGGGGCCTCTCCCGGCCAGAGGCTAAGGGGGGGCAAGGCTGCCTGAGCAGGGGCGTCCTCCTGCCCCGTGGGATCCCAGGCGCGGCTTTGGCTGCCATTTCTGTCTGTGGCTTTTGCAACAGCCTCTTGGCTGTGACCTGCCGTGAGGGTATTTGGTCTCTGAGGTCCCTGCCCCCTGTGTGGTTACAGGGCAGTTGGTGAGGGTTGCTGGCTTGCTCCCACCTCTGTCCTTGTCCATCCAGGCTGCCGGGGCCGGCCCACACTTTGTGGGTCCTCAGGCCCTGTCTTTCGGGGGTGGTGGCTTCCCGTGGTACCTGGAGTAGGCGAGGACTGGGACTGGAGGGCGCTCACTGGGTCTCTGGTCCCCCGCCCACCACCACCAGGGCCCAGACAGGCGTCCACGGGAGTGCAGACCCCAGGGACAGCCCCGGGGGTGGCCCTTCCGGGCCGTCTTCCCTCGTGGGGAGGGAAGGGCAGGGCCTCCTTTGGGGGTGGGTCCCCAAAGCTGGGCCCCCACCACTCCAGGGCAGGGGTGCCGGAGGCTGCAAACGTCTCTGACCGCCCGGCCCCTTGCAGGGGCCTCCACTGGGCGCAGGAGGAGAGGTGTGGGTTCAGGAACCCACAGGCCGGGGGACTTCTTGGAGGTGGTGCTGCCTGGCAAGAGCCGGGCCAGGGGACGGCACCTCTGGTTCTGAGGCGGGGGGAGCCCCGGGCCGAGCTGTCCCGGGGCAGCGGGGGGGGGGGGGGGGGGGGGGCAGGCGGGAGAGCTGGGCCCAGAGCAGGTTTCCAGGAGCGACAGGAGGCGGGGAGGTGGCCCGCCCCTCCCCCCACCTTGTGTCATCAGGTGGCCTCTTTAGAAGCAGCTTTCTTGTCTTTTAAAAGGACTGACTCAGACTTCAAAGCTGCCTCCCAGGGGTCACATCAGAAGCCACCAGTCTCCTTTCTGACTTGGTGACTGGACCTGGCAGGCTGGCCACACTAGGACTGGGCCTGCCCTCGGCCCCGCCCCTCCGGCTTGGGTCTGCTCTCCTTAGTCCCAGTGGCCTGAGATTCTGGCCCACTCGGGTGTTCTCCTGGGACTGTAGAGGCTCTGATGGTGGAGGGGGGGGGACTTCCTGCTGCCCTCCCCTCCCTAAGGCAGCCCCGGATCCAGGCTCTGCGTTGGGGGGGGGGCACCCCAGGATACTGCCAGGTAATGGCAGGTGCTGTGTTCTCCCCAGGGAGAGACCACAGCCTCCTTCCCCTGGATCGTCAGGTCCCACAGGGGTGGGTCACAGGGATGTGAGCCCCTGGTGATAGTGGGGGCACTGGTGGGGCATGTTGTGAGCAGGAGTTCCCCGAAGGGGCGGGGTGGGGGGGTTGCCCCAGGACGGGACCCGGGAGGATGGAGATGGACCCCTGAGCACCCTGGGTGCCTGGCTGCTCTGCTCTCCAGCCCCGCCCTGACTTCTGGAAGAGGCCACCTTGCCTGAGGCCACAGCCTCTACTCCCGTCTCCCGTGGGCTGCTGTACCTCCATTGTGGGGATGGGCGTTATCCTGTGCCTCACTTAACTGCTGAGGAGTCCGGGGTGTGACCGAAACCCGCATGTATAAGGCCTGCACAGTGGGGGGGGGGGGGGGGGGCGGGGGAGGTGGCCGCCCAGGGTCCCGGAGTTAGACATGGCGGAACTGGGGTGCCGACCCACTGGGAATGACTCCCAAGTGCGTGTTTTGTCTTTTCCCTCCGTGCCCACCCAGCTCTGCGGGGCTGGATGCCAGGCTCTGGGCGCTGGAGCCCTGGGGGGGGGGGGGGGGCCGAGGGGCAGCCCTGCTCTGCCAAGGAGCTCCCCAGGGAGCCTTTGCCTGTTAGACTGAAGTTTGCAGGGTGCGGGGAACAGTGATGGGAACAGAAGAGCTGAGGAGACCCCGGCCCGGCTGGGGGCTGAGACTAAGAACTCCTCCCAGGCCGATTGTGCTCTGTTGGCTGGGGTGGGTGGAGTTATTAGGTCGTCTTCCCCATCCTGGGAGGAGAGGCCCTTAATACACCCATTTGACAGAAAAATAAAGCTTTTCTGTGCTGCCTGTGTGAGAAGTAGGTTCCGCCGCAGGGTCAGGAGATCCTGGTAAGAGCCGCTTAACCAAGAGGCTTTACTCTTTTGTGCATCGAGGGAGACCAGAGCCGGGCCGCCCAGGTCCACGGAAAGCTTCCGGCCCCTCCGGCCCCGTGGCTCCGCTGTTCTCGGGGTCCGGGATGCCGCTGCTGTGGCAGGGCCGCTGGGGGTTGGCCCACGTGCTTCTGCATCCATCCGAACTGTCAGGACCCAGGTGGCATAGCTCTTAGCTTCGAGGAGGTGGGGGGTGGGGGCAGCGAGGCACGGTTTGTGCAGCCGATGCGTTGTTTCGGCCAGAGACTGGGGGCTTATCGATGCCGGTCAGGGTTTGAACCCAGAACAGCCCAGCCTCTTAGCCAGCCACTCGGTGGTCCTGCGGGGGTGCACGGAGGGGGGCACGGTGCAGTCGGGAAGTCATGTGGCACGTGGGCGCCGGCCGGGGGTCCTGGTGTTGCGGGAAGGTCTGCCTTTGTTTTTCTTGGGGTAGGACGGCCAGGGGCAGTGTCCTTCCCTGGATGTGCTGCTCGGAGCCCTGGAGACTCTGCCTGGGGACTAAGAGCTTGCCGGCCCCCCCTCCTTCCAGCCCCCTGGTGTGCACCCCATTCCCACACGGCCCCTCCTAACACCTCTGGGCGTCCTGCTGCACAGGCTGGAAACCCCACCCCACCCGGCCCCTGTCCCTTCCTTGTGCTCCGACACGTTGCACACGTAGAAAACATTCCTGCCCTGCCAGGTGGCCTCTCTGGAGCCTCCTGTCCCCTGAGCAGATCGATGGCTCCATGCTGCCTTCCTGGCAGGGCTGTCCCCCAGAAGAACCCGCTGAGACCTCGTTCTCGGGGCGGCGGGGGCGGGGGGGGGGGGGGGGCGGCGACGGGCACAAACTCAGAGGGGCCTGGCTGTGGGCTGGTGCACCTCCCCCGCCCAAGTCCAGGGGCTGGGGCAAAGGTCAGCAGGCAGCCTGGGGCTGGCCTTGAACTTCCTTCCAGCTGCTGGGGCACAGTGCTGGCTGGGGGGTGGGGGTGCGGGGGGGGCGGGGAGGGCTCTCACTCTCATCCACTTTGGATTCTTACCTGCTTGCGACACCACATTTCACTCTTCAGTTGCTCCCAGGGTCGCAGCCTCCTGGGCTCAAGGCCCACACCCTTCCCCTTTCACAGGCAGACGTGAATGCTTAGTGAGGTCAGGTGCATCGCCCAAGGTCATGGCCAGAGAAGGGAGCCAGGATCCGGATCTGCCTCACCTAGAGCTTGCGAAGGCCCCACGTGTCCTCAGGCTAAGTGCAGAAGGTCTGAGGAGCCTGGGCTCCCCTGGGGCACTGGAAGGATCTGTGGCGTCCTAGTGCTCGGAGGTTCTAGGTGGTTCTGGGTTGGGTAGAGGGCTCCTGAGAAAGATCCAGGAAGGGCCAGGACAGCCCATCTATCTGCTCGACGAACCATCCTGCTCCCGGGGGCCACGCGCCATGAGGTGGAAAGGTGGCACCTGTCACCCACCTGGCAGCGGGCACCCACCAGGCCACCTGGGCTCCACCTGGGGAGGTGGAGTCACAGAGTTGGGGGCTAGGGATGGAGAACAGCCCCCAGAGCTGTGCGGCCGAGTCCCCGGGGCCAGCACCGGGGACACCCGGCTCCCAAGAGGGCGGCCCCCCTACGCTCTGCGGCTGCCGGAAGGGTCCAGTGGGGCTGGGCTCAGGACAATGGCGGCTGCTTTGGGCTGGCCGAGTGGGGACAGCGTCACTTCTGCCTGGGTGGTGTCTCCAGAACCTCAGGGAAGGGAGGGAGGCCTCACAGCAGCTTCTGGAATTGGGTCTTGCAATCCCGAGTCTTCACCCCCACCTCCGCTTGCCCTTTGCCTCGCATCTTCTGTTTGTTTTCGGAAAACCGGGTTAAGAGTGGGTCCCGGCCCACCTGGCGTCCCTGCGGTGTGACCTTGGGCAGGCGGCTTCACTGCTGAGCCTGGACTCCCTCCTCCGTGGGGTGGATGTCCCGGGCGTGCCCACCTCGCGGGGCTACTGTCTGAGCCGAACGTGAGGGTTCCGTGCGAGGCGTGGGGGAGGGGCGTGCCCACCTGCCACGGCTCTCCGGGGGTGGGGGGGGGGAGCCCCGCTTTCTGTCCCTGGAGGCGCGCGGGGGGCACCCAGAAGCGTCCTCGCTTTGCTTCCTTCACGTTGAGAAACTCTTAAAACGTTCACCTCGCTCACGCTTTTACGGAAGACCTTGGAGCGACGTGACGTCAGGAGAGGGACAGGTGGGGGCGCGCTGCCTCCAGAGACTATGCTGTGTCCCCGGGGACGCACCGGTGCCTCCTCCAATCCCAGCGTGCACCTTGCTTTGGCAGCCTGCCCGGGTCACGGCAGCTGCCGAGTGTCGTGATGCATGTGTGTGTGTGTGTGTGTGTGTGTGTGTGTGTGTGCGTGCGTGCGAGCGCGCGCCGAGCACGCTGCCTGAGGTCCGCACGCGGTATTCCCCGCAGTTCTGGAAAAACCAGTCCGCAGCCAATGCCTTCCAGTAGATACAAAGAGAAATCCTGACAGAAAAGGGAGAGAAGTCCTGGAGACAGCCAGGGACGGCCACATCTCAGTGGGGGTGTGTCGGTGCTACCGAGCTGGACGTTTAAGAACGACTAAGGTGATAAGTTTTATGTCACGTGTATTTTACCACCATTTTTAAAGAGAGGGAGAGAGAGAGATACAAAGAAAGGGAGAAAGAAGAGGGCAAGTGGCTCTACCAGAGAGAACGCCGAGCACTTGCGCGTGTGGCCCGAGACCCTGTGCGGTGGCGGGAGGCGCCCCGAGTGAGTGCGGGTCTCCCTGCCTGCCCTGCCCAGCGCCCCGCGAATCCACCTCTCCCTGGGGCGGGCGACACCTGGACGGCTGCCGTTTTCTGATTCGGACCACCCTGGAGGGGCGCAGGGCCAGCCTCAGGATCGGATCCCGGGAGAGGCACCTGATTTCCTGGTGGCAATTTCCCATCGCCGGGCAATGCCGACCTGCCCTCCAGGCCTGGCTGTGCCGGCCGCCCGAGGGCTGATGCCGATTCCCCTCTAGATGCAGCCAGGGTTCTGGTTCCCATGTGCTTCGCTCTGACTGCTGGTGAAACGGAGGCTTTTGCCTGTTGACTGGCCATTTCCATCGTTCCTCCTTGCGAAGCACCTGCTCGTGACCCCTCCTTGTCCCCTCGGTCCTCACAGTGACCAAGAAGTGGTCTTTGCAGATGAGAAACTGGGGCCCGTGGAAGGCCAGCAGCCGGCTAGCGCAGCCCCGGAGCGGGAAGGGATGTACGGGCAGGTGTGGCCTGAGCTGGCAGAGGCTGGCCGGTCCGGGGAGGGAGCTGGCCTAATCACCTCGCCCAGCAGCCCCACGTTAGCTGCTGCGCCTCCCTGGGGCTCAGTGTCCCCATCTGCAACACGGGGCAGCTGGGTGACACACAGCTTGCAGACGCACGGCCAGCCCTGAAGCCTCAGCTCACAGGGGGCCCCTGGAGGAGCCGGACCCACAGACACAGGGAGTGGGAGGGAGCGGGGGGAGGGGAGGGTCCGTGTTCAGTGGGACAGAGTTGGGTCTGGTGGGTGAGGTGGTCCTGGGACGGTTGCACAACCGTGTGAATGTGCGCGATGCCGCTGGGCTGTGTGTGCTTAAGAGCAGTTTTAGGTCATGTGTGTTTTACGACAATTTAAAAAACCGGAGTCTGGCTTTGAGTCCAGCGCTGAGTCTCTGCTCTCCTGAGAGCCATCACTGGGCCTTGGGCGGTTTCTTCACCCTTCTGTATAAAGCGGGAAATCCCTCCCTTCCCATCAAGACCATGGACGGCCTCGGCTAACTCAGGGGCTGGAGGGCACCCGAACCTTCGGGGAGAAGGAGACACTTCTGGGTCAGGAACCCTTGGGTCCGTGGGGGCACATCTTTAGTTGCCTGCCCCCCCCACCCCCGCAGGGGATGGGAAAGACCCAGGGGCCCTGCAGGGAGTTGACATGACACTGAGCCTCACGCCTTGGGCTCCGTCACCCCAAGGACCCCTGATGGGTCCCTTCCGGGGTACGAGCAAAGCGTCCCAGGCCACTCTGCCTTCCTGTGTTCTCCAAGGCCGGCCAGCACCTGCAGGCACGTCCCCACAGACATACCCACTCACACCGCCACATGCTGCTTGGAGGCGGCCCCTGAGGGTCCCCGATGCTCCAGAGCAGCTACCTGCGGGGGCGGGGGCAGGTGGTGTCCCAGGCCCGTGTGCATCCTGGCTCCCTTCCTCTCTCGCCTGTGCCCTCGGGGAGTTTTTAATGTTTATTTACCTGAAGCCGCCTCCAGGCTCTGAGCTGTTGGCACAGAGCCCGACGCGGGGCTCGAACCCACGAACCGCGAGATCACGACCTGAGCCGAAGTCGGACGCTTAACCGACTGAGCCGCCCAGGCACCCCTATAATTATTATTTTTTAAATTTGATAAGTAATCTCTACACCCAACGTGGGGCTCGAACCCACAGCCCTGAGATCAAGAGGGGCACGTTCCACCGACTGAGCCAGCCGGGCGCCCCTCCACGTTGGGTTTTTAGTCGCTGACACAGCCAGGAACCAGACCCAGGCTGGCCCTGGGGGCTCTCAGCCTCCAGCCTCCTTCCAGCTGAGTCTCCCACTTGGCTGAGCAAGCAGGGGTGTCGGGGTGAGGGTGGGGTCACACGGGCAGGTCCCTGGAAAGCAGATGTGGAAGTGGGCGCCCTCCCCTTTGCCAGAGGGCAAGCCGGGGCTCCGTCTGCCGTGGGGATCTCTGCTGTGTCTCTGTGTCCAGTCCGGCTGCGGGCCAGCGGGGCCCTGCTCACTGATGCTGTCTCTCTTTAGCATCATCAGTTGGTTTGTCCGGACCTTCAAGTACGTATTTGGCCTTCGCTTTGACATAAAGGGCCGCCAGAAGCTGGAGGTGGACCACCCGTGTGTCATCATTTCTAACCACCAGAGCATCCTGGACATGATGGGTAAGGCGGGGCCGCGGAGGGGCTGGTGGGAGAGCTGTCCCTTCCCAGCTGCAGGCCCAGCCTGGGACCCTGCCCCGGTCTCTGTGGGGGAGATGCTTCAGGGAGGTAGAGCCTGGGCCCGGATGAGCCGGCGGGCGAGGGGACGCTGACCCGAGCCAGCGGGACCCGTCCCTCCCTGCAGCCACACAAAGCTGCATGTGCCTGACGCTGCGCATGGGGCGCTGACGGCTGGGAGTTCCGCTTCACTCCCTCCCTTTGCAGGCGGGAGGCAGGGGTGGCTAGTGGGAAGGCATGATCGGCCCAGGCCTGTTGGTGGTCAAGGCACGGGGCTGGCGCTCTCCTCCTTGGGAAAGATGGCTGCCAGGCTCTGAGCACGGCCTCCACCTGCCTGGTGTCCCATGGCCACCTGCAGGCCTTATGGAGGCCCTACCCAAGCGCTGCGTGCAGATTGCCAAGCGGGAGCTGCTCTTCATGGGGCCTGTGGGCCTGATCATGTACCTCGGGGGTGTCTTCTTCATCAACCGGCAGCGCTCCAGGACCGCCATGACCGTGATGGCCGACGTGGGCGAGCGCATGGTCAGGGAGAATGTGAGTGTGGGCGGGGTGGCCGCCGGGGACAAGTGCGTGGTCAGGGACAGAGTGAATGTGGGCGTGATGGCCCCCGGGGGGGCAAGCGCTGGTCAGGGACAGTGTCAGTGTGGGTGTGATGGCCGCCGTGGACAAGTGCGTGGTCAGGGACAGAGTAAGCGTGGGCGTGATGGCCGCCGGGGACAAGTGCGTGGTCAGGGACAGAGTGAGTGTGGGCGTGATGGCCGCCGGGGACAAGTGCGTGGTCAGGGACAGAGTGAGTGTGGGCGTGATGGCCGCCGGGGACAAGTGCGTGGTCAGGGACAGAGTGAGTGTGGGCGTGATGGCCGCCGTGGACAAGTATGTGGTCAGGGACAGAGTGAGTGTGGGCGTGATGGCCGCCGTGGACACGTATGTGGTCAGGGACAGAGTGAGTGTGGGCGTGATGGCTGCCGTGGGCAATCGCGTGGTCAGGGACAGTGTCAGTGTGGGCGTGATGGCCGCCGGGGACAAGTGCGTGGTCAGGGACAGAGTGAGTGTGGGCCTGATGGCCGCTGTGGGCAATTGCGTGGTCAGGGACAGAGTGAGTGTGGGCGTGATGGCCGCCGTGGGCAATCGCGTGGTCAGGGACAGTGTGAACGTGGGGTTCGGGCCTGCTCGGCACTGCACAGGCTGCCACGTTGTCGTGCAGAACGGCCCTCAGGAGCAGTGCCTACGCGTTAGCGGCGGTGGTCTCGGCGAGGAGCGGGGCTCCTTTGGAGGGGACGGGCTGTGAGGTTCCGCTCCAGCTGCCCCTCTCTCCCCTGCAGCTCAAGGTGTGGGTGTACCCTGAGGGCACGAGGAACGACAACGGGGACCTGCTACCTTTCAAGAAGGGTGCCTTCTACCTGGCGATCCAGGCCCAGGTACGCCAGGGCAGCGCCCTCTCCGGGGAGGGGGGCAGGGAAGCGGGTCCCAGTCGGCCTCAGGCGGAAGGCGACTGCCTGGCCACCGCCCCTCGGCACCTGCTTCCTGACCCGTGACGGAGGGCATTTCTTCGGGCCTCTTCACCCACTCTGAGCACTAGGGCTGGTGGCTGATCGGGTCCAGTGGGCAGTGGGACTCACGCTTGTCACCGGGGCACCCGTGCCTGGAGCTCCAGCACCCCCGGGTTGGAGCTGGCCAGGCAAGGGGCCCCCGCAGGGAGGCTGGGGTCGGCGTAGAAGGCAGAGGCGGCGGGCCTGTTTGCTGAGCGCCCGGGAAGGCCGAGTGCTAGTTGGGTCCTGCAGAACCGCTGGCTGGAGTGGGGTTTCGGGGGCACCAGCGGGTCCAGAGGGGCAGGGCTGGGTGGAGCCGGAGGCGGGCCTGGAGAGAGCGAGCTGCAAGCTCTGCGCTGGGCCGTTGTGCTCTGGCCCAAGGCGCAGTTTGTCCAAGAGGGGCTTGGGGGTGATGCCGGGAGAACCTGGGGGCGCATCCGTCTGCGGGGCAGGGTCTCCTGGTGGGGAACGGGCGCCCTGTCCCACTCCCTGTCGGGGGGGTGTTCGTGTTGGGGAAAGTCATCGTCTGGGGTCAGGGGAAGGGGCTGTCCTCCTGCCCAGTTGGGGTCTGGGAGGGGGCTGGGCAGGGGTCTGCTCGCCTGATCCCCACCTGTGCCGGGTGCCTCTGGCGCCCCCTGGTGTCTGGCCCCGAGCACGGCTCGCAGGGGCTCCCAGCTCACACTCCCGATGCCCTGGGTGCATGGGGCGGAGGGGCCCGGAGCCCGGCAATGTCTCAGCAAGGCTCTCTCAAGCCCTGGACCTGCGGCCCCTCCAGCTGGGAGGTGGAAGGCACCCCTGCCACATGCCTGGGGCCGATGTCACTTCCCTGGGCTGGTGGCATGAGAGAGAGGGGTGGTGGGAGAGGGGACACTGAGGTGTGGCAGAGCTGGGGGGAGACGGCCTCAGCCAGGAGGTTGGGCATCTTCCCCTGTCCTCTCCCCTGGTTAGAGCTGCGCCGGGATGGGGGAGGGGTGGGCCCAAAGACCTCAATAACCTCCTGCTAAACTGGACAGGACCCTGACCACCCCCCCACCCCTCCCCTGGGCCATCAGGACCGTAGGGGCACCGATGTGTATCATAAGGACATGTGCCAGCCCAGGAGGCTTCCTGGTGGAAAGGAATACTTGAGTGAAGATATGTGGGATGCGTTTACGGAACTCTGGGCCACCCAGGGCGTGAGAGGTGTCCCCGGCCCAGGGGTCAGTATGCAGAAGGGCCCTGAGGCAGGTCAGCACATGTGTGCGGCCATGGCACTCCCAGGACCTCCTCAGGCCGAAGGCAAGCGGGTGGCCAGGCAGGGCTCCCCAGTGGCTCATTCTTGGGGCTCCCGGTGGGCAGGGATGGGCTCCTGTGTGTCCTCAGGCACCGTGGCTTCCTGTCCACAGGTGCCTATCATCCCCGTGGTTTACTCCAGCTTCTCCTCCTTCTACAACTACAAGACGAAGTTCTTCACCTCAGGTAGCGGGCCCCCCCCCCCCCTCCACCGGTCCCCACACTCGGGCATAGCACCCTCGGCCGTAGGACACCCAGAACCCCAGTGGGATAGTTCCCGTCTCTGGGAGGTTCCTCTAGGCCAGACCCTGCCCCTCCGTGATCATGTGGTGAGTGGAGAAGGCAGGCGGGACTCTGGAATCCCAGCCACGAGCTGAGGCGGGCAGTAGTGGGCCCATTTCCCAGATGAGGACACGGAGGCTGGCAGAGGGTGGGGTAGGTGCCCGAGTTCACACACACAGGCCCAGGCTGGGCAGCGGCCTCCCAGGTACCCCTGCGCCCACCAGCCAGGGAACTCGGGGCCGCTACCCTTCCTTCCAGACCCTAAGTGTGGGCACCCGGTGCCTGGGTGGGAGGGTGGGGCCAAAGGTTGAAGGGCAGTGGGGGGAGGAGCCTTGCTGTGTCCCGCCCCCAGATGTGAGACTCCCGGCCACCTAAACCATCACGGGGGATGAGAGCGCGATGGCGGGTGTGGGTGCCCGGGAGGGCGCAGAAGCTTGGCAGGGGTGGTAGGGGCGCCTAGAGCCGTCAGACCCTGCAGAGCACGTACTTTGGAGCTTTGGTTGTGTCACTTACTCTCCGTTAAAAACCAACCATCTGAGACCAGGGTGTCCAGGAAAGAACCCAGCCTGGTGGGGCCTTGGGAGGCTCCAGGGAAGGCCCGTGGGCGGCCGAGGAGCAGGAGGCAGGGGGTGTGGGCGGCGCGGGAGCCAAGAGAGGCCGCGACACGGGTGCCCGGACAGCAGGTGCTGGCAGGGGCCCCCAGGCCACTGATGCCCGCCCCCCCCAACAGGAACGATCAGGGTGGAGGTGCTGGATGCCATCCCCACCAGTGGCCTCACCGTCGCTGATGTCCCCAAGCTTATGGATAGCTGCCACCAGGCCATGAGGACCACCTTCCTCCGCATCTCCAAGACACCCCAGGAGAACGGGGCCACCGCAGGGCCTGGTTCCCAGCCCGCCCAGTAGCCGAAGCGGGGCAGGACCTGGGGGCAGGACGGGGCCGACCGGGGGCAGGGCCTGACTGGAGAATGGACCGAGGGACCTCCTCCCCTGCCCCAGCTGCTAAACGTCACTGTGTCCTGCTCCTACGTGGTTCTCCCCGCTTTGGTTTCGCCCCGGATGCAGGCCACTGCTTCCTGTCACGGGCCTCGGATCCAGGCCTCCGACGTCCCCCAGGAGAGTCAGCTGGACCCTCCTCACGGAGCCCACCCTTGGGCCTCCCGGATCTGGGAGCAGGCCTGGGCCCAGACGGGCTGGCGGCCTCGGGGTGGATGGCCGGCGCTGAGACACTTTACCCTCCTGCCTGGGCCCGCGGGGTGCAGAAGCGGGGTGCAGGGCGGGCCCTCCGGGAGAAACGGGACTCTAGGTGGGGGCCAGACACCAGGTCCTGTGCAACCGGGGCCTCGGAGAGCCAGAAAGCAGAGGTCCTTGCTCCACTGGCCTCGGGGAGCAGGGCGGCCGCCCGGGCACCGCTTTCCGTTGTTTTTTATAAAGGAACTCTCGGGAGTGCCTGGTGACTCGTGATCACTCAGGGGGCAGGCGGGACGCCACAGCCCTCGGCTCCCGTGCGCGTAGCGTGGGCGCCTCTGCCTCCCCGCTCCAGGGGCCAGGCCCACGATCATCCTGCATTGCTGTCTTCCGCGGGTGGGGGTGTCCACCTAAGTGGGCTGTGGGCATCCTGGGGATCTGGGGAAGGAGGCTGAAGATCTGCTCTTTGCCCCCTGGGGTTGCCACCTAGAGGCTAGTTTCGCCTTCCGGAAATCACCTGCTCCAGCCCCTGCCGCAGAGGGAGGACCGGGACCCTCTAGAGGAGGCTGTATAGAGGGGCTGTGTGGCTGCAGCCCCCTGCCCTGCCCCACGGCTGCCACCTTTCCCTCCCCCCCAGGCAGCAGGTGTCCCCTCCCCCCAGGCAGCTTCAGAGTGCCCTCCACGATCCACCAAGGACACAGCGGCTCCTGAACCTTCACTTTATTCTGACACAGATCACAAGAGGCTCCCCGATGTGCTGCCCGGCGACAAAGACCCTCGTACCTTCCCTCCGCCATGGGCCCGCTGGTGGGGGTGCAGAGGTGCCGGCCAGGCGGAGGCTGGATTCATACCTAGGAGGAACGAATCCCGCCCCACCCAGCACCATGGTGACCGGCTCTCAGGAGCCAGAGCTGGGAACCCGTCACAGCTCCTTCTTGCAGGAACCTGTGGGCGGGTGAAGGGCTGAGGTCAGAGGTCAGTGCCCCCCACCACCTCCCCCCCACCCCCACCCCGGGCAGGGCTGCCCCACCCCGCCCTCTGGCCCCAGCCCCCAGAGCCCTCAGGCTCCCAGGGAGCTCCGTGGGTGGGGAGGTGGGCACCGGGACCCCAGCACTCACAGGACCCCAGCTGCTCCTCCAGGAAGGAGATCTGCTCACTCAGAGAGTCGATGCGGTCCAGCTGCTGGAAGGAGTGAGCCAGGAGGCTTCCGGGGTCGGGGAGCCCGTGCTCCAGGGCCCTCGAGGCCAGGCTATGCAGCGGGGCCAGCACCAGCTGCAGCTTCTGTGGGGCAGGCAGAAGGTTCCCTCTCTGCTCCGCAGCTGTTAGGGAGCACTGGCCAGTAAGGCCTGCCGACGCCCACACCCAGCTCTGCAGGGCCCTGGGTATTCACCCGAGGGAGCTTCTGGGCCAGGAGGGCCAGACAGGGGGCCACAGGGGGACACCACATGGGCCAGTCCAGTGACGGTCCCCAAGGCCCAGGGTCCCGGGTCAGGGGATCTAGGAGGGGTGGACCAGAGCTTTCCAGGGGTCATCGAGCCAACGGGCCCATGGAAAGACGGCAGGGACGAGGGTAGGGGTGGACCTGGGCTCGGGCCCTCCGCCCGCCTGAGGGGGCGTGGCCAAGCTTGGTCCCTCCTCCCCTGGGGCTCCCAGGCATCAGCCCGCTGCCCCTGCCAGGCCCCGGCCGTCAGTACCCAGGAGGCCTCCTTCCCGGGACCACCTCCACCGAACCCCGCAACCACTCTGAGGGTCTGAGCTACGTGACGGGAGACAACGGGGGGGGAGGGGGGTCCCGGCCCAGGCCTCACCTGTTCCAGCACGTCCACCCTTGACCGAAGCCTCTGCACCTCCTCCTCGACTGTGCCGTCTGTTCCTGGGGAGATCCCGGTGCTGAGTCGGGCAGGCCCAGCCCCACACCCCAGGCTGGCTCCTCACCTCCCCCGGGAGACCTCCCGGCCTCCGCCGAGTGTGGGGCACGGGTCTGGAGACGGGGGCTCAAGCCCCAGCGGTCACAGACCCAGCTGCCGTCGCGAGCCCACCCCTACGGCAGGCGCCCAGGCAGGCCCGCAGACCACCTCCGCACACCTCGGTGCCCCCCGCCCCGGCCCCCACGCTGTGCCAGGGGCCCTGCGGTGCTGAGTGGTCCGAGCCGAGGTCCACACTGCGCTCCTGGTGCCAGGCTGCCGACAGCGCATTATTACTCACGGTACGAGTTTGAAGTGTCACAGCGCGTACCAAAAGTAATAATGTCCCGTCGGCAGCGGAGGTGTGGCTTCTCCCGGCTGCCCGGGCAGGGGCCGCGGAGAAGACGCGGGGTGGGGGCCTTCTTCCACTCTCTCGGCTGAGATGAGGCCCCCTCTCGGCAACCCGTCCCGTGATGCGCCGGGGGGACGGCCACCCGCCTTTCCCCTGGGGAAGACCCCCACTTCTGCCCGGGGTCAGGGAGATGGCCTGCCGCCCGGGGCTGGCTGCCCCCACGGTGGCGGGCACGGATCGGCAGGGCGACGCCCAGCCCCCTCTCGGGCCCTCCCTGTCCCACCTCCCAGCACAGCCGCAAGGACGTGGGCAGGGGCAAGGGGGAAGCTTACCTGTTGTGGGGTTCGGGGCTAGCCGGGGGGTCCCTCTCTCGGGCAGGCAGAGTGCACCATCTGCGGACGGGCTGTGCCCCTCCTGACACCGGCACGAATAACTGCCCGCGGTGTTGATGCAGTGCTGGGGGCAGGGGCCCCGTCCGGTACTGCATTCGTCCACGTCTGCGGGAAGAGGGGTGTGGGCAGGGAGGGGCACCCACGCTGAGCCCCCTTAACACCCGCCAGTCGGCAGGCCACCCGGGACACCCAGGGTGGCGTCCACAGGACCCTTCCCCTCCGGAGGGACGGGAGCCAGCCTCACCTGTCTGGCAGGTGTCACCCTGCCATCCTGGAGGGCAGTGACAGTGACCGGGCCGGACACAGCTCCCTCCGTTCTGGCACGGGGGCTGGCATACTGCTGTTGAGGGAGAGGCCTGTCACGGACCGAGGCGGGGCCCCAGGGCCCTGCAGCCGGGGAAGGGGCGCCGTGCAGCAAGGAGGCGCTCCACTCAGGCGAAAGCAGCGGGTGCTCTGCCCGGGGTCTGGAAAGGGGGATGGGGTGTGGCATGACCAGGCCGCAGGAGCAGTCGGCTGACTGGCCGACTGGGTGCTGTGGGGCCCCTGGGGCGGCCCTGCACCTCTCACCTGCTCCACAGGCCCTGGGGAGTCCACTGGTCCTCTTCCAGCCGGGGCAGCAAGCGTAGCGAGGCCTGGTGGAGGCCGGCCCGGGGCTGCGACGGTAGGCAGTCCTGTAGATGGTCCTGCGGGGTGTGCGGGGGCAGCGGGGCGTCAGCAGACCCGGGCTGGTCCTCCCAGCTCTTCACCGGCCTTCCCTCCCCGGGCGCCGGGCCCCTGGATGCTGAGGGTGCCCTCCTGGGCCGGGACCGCTCAAGCCCCCAGTGCAGGAACCACCTGCGGCCTGGGATCCTGGACGCCCAGCCCCGCTCTGAGCAGGCCCAGGAAGGGGTGACTCCCGAGTGGGGCTTTGCCAGCCCCTCCTTGGCCGGCCTGCCCAGTGGCAGGTGCACGGGACAGGGCCCCACCCCTCACTGGGCGTGCATCTCAGGGTCGCAGCCTGGGCCCCACCCACACTGCCCCCACCTTCTTGGCCAGCTGGGGGTGCGGGGATATCCCACAGGGAGGTCTTTGAGAACCCCCGCAGAAAGCAAAATCTTTTTTAAGGCAAGTTGCCAGCCGAGGACGGGAGACACGCCCCATCGTGCCGGCCACTGGGATGTCCTGGGTGTGTGGGGGCAGGGTCTCTGTCTGGTGACCGCTGGGGCTGTCACGGGGAGAGGGGGACCCACTGGGGCTCCGAGGCAGGTGTCGGGGAGGCAGGCATCTCAAGCGGTAAGAACTTGTAGCCAGCCATGCCGGGAGCGGGCGGGCCCCCCTGAAAGCAGAGGGGAGCGGGCAAGATGGGTGACCCCCTCCGGAGATGGGGGGGCGGGCAGGGAGGAGATGCTGTCTGAGCCTAACCACAGCCACGGCCTGGGACCAGGACCGGCCTAAGTCGACAGGGACGCCGGCCTCTGCCGTCCACTCAATGAGTCCTTTGACCTCCTCCGGGCCCGGGTTTCCCAGCTTGGGGCGACCCGCCCTCCTGGGCCTCGGGGTTTACGTGTGGCAGATGGGGGCCCTGCCGGGAGCGGGGGGCACTCACCGGTAGGTGCTGCAGGCTCGGTGCCCGTCACAGGTGGTGAGGTAGGGCTGGTACGCCCGCTGCACAAAAGACTCAGACTCGGGGCCCCTGGGAGCCCCGACGGCACACACCTTGCGGCTACAGAGGAGGGGGGAGCAGCGTGTCAGCCCGGGGCTCCCGGAGCCCAGACTCTGGGGAGGGGCCGAGGGCTCCTGTGGCCCCCCCCTCCCACCCCCCCGCAGTGGCCAGAGGGCCGACTCACCCAGGCCGGAAGACGTGCTCAGTGCCGCCCACTGCCAGCACCAGGAGCCACCCCAGAAGCAGCTCCCTGGAGTCACACATGGCCCGTGCGTCCCAGCGGGTTGGCCTTCTCCTGACGGTGGCCTGGAGCACAAGGCACAACCCCCTAAGTCCCTCTGCGGACCCCTCCTTGAGCCCGTACCTCTGCGGCTGCGGGCGACGGCGCCCCGGGTCTGTGACACCCGTCCCGCGCAGCCGCTTCCCCAGCAGGAGAGCCCCAAGGCCAGTGCCAGCCCCGTCCTCCCCCAACCTGTCTCAGCAGGTGAGGCCGGCCCTTTGCCAGTCATGGGGGGCCCAGGACCAGAAGCCGGCACCCTCACGGTGGGGGCGGAGGCACGTTGGTCTGGGTGAACCGTGAAGGTGTCTGTGGCTCCAGCAAAGTTCACCTGGGAAGGTGGGGGCCCGGGGGGAGCCTCTGCACCCGTTCTAACGCCCTGGCTAGCGCCCTCCTTGTCCCGGCAGCACAGTACCAATCTCAGTCTGCACACGGGGCGTTAGTGAGCAGAGCTGGAACCCAGCCTGGCTGGCTTGGCCCTCGGGCCCTCAGTGTCCTCATCTGCCAAACGGGGAGCCAGCCGTGGTGGGGGGGGGCAATGAGGGTGCAGGCGTTCAGCATGCGGGAGCCACACGGTCCTGAGAACGGGGCAGGGCCTGCGTATAGGAGGAGGTCACTCCTACACTGGGGTCTGACCGGTCTGGCCCAGGGATCCCAGGACAGCGGGGCGGGGGGCACTGGAGGAGCCCTTCCCACATGCCAGTGGAGCCAGAGGCCATCCCTCTGTGCTGTGGATGGAAGTCAAGGAGGCTGGGAGAGCATTCCTGGGAATGTGAGAAACCCCAGCCCAGAATTACTGGTCTGCAACACGCTGAGGGCGCTGTGCGATCTGGGGGGGTTACCAGCTATGTGCGCAGCCAAGCATCTGGGTAGACGGGGAGCTCCCCGCCCCCATGCTCCAGGCACCCCACCCGAGGCCCCCAAGGGGCTGGGTCCCACCCAGGTGGGCAGCGCCTGGCCCTACGGGGCATTCAGCAGGAAAGCACACAGGAAAAAGCTGAACTTCTGTGGGGGCAGGAGGTAGAATCGGGGTAGTTCGCCCCCTTCTCTGGGACACCACGAGGGTCTCAAGAGGCCCCTTCTCCAGCTCTGACAGCTGGTCCCATAAAGAGTGAGGCCTGCAGAGCCCCACCCCGAGGGGAGAGTGCTACCACAGCTGGTCTGCACCGTCGGCTGGGAGTGGGGTCGGCGCTCTGGCCCCCCCCCCCGCATCACATGGACCCACGTGGGGCGGAGAGGCAGCCGGACGAGAGTCCTTCCTTCCCACACCCCTGCTCTTGGTCGGTGGCCAAGCGGGGAGGGCAGGGGGAAGCCGAGGTGCTGGGACTTAGTTTGGGGGGCTGTGCGGTGCTTCTCAGCAGTCTGTGGGCAGGGGCACGTCCTGTCAGAGCCAGGGAGGGGGGGCTCCGGAGTGGACCCTGGGGGGGAGCACAGCACACCGTTGGGGGGGGCACTCCTGGGGGTCTAGGCAAGCACGAGAGGATGGGAGCAGGTGGCACTGGGGAGCAGGCCAGGCCCTGGGAAGGCAGAGGTGGGTCAGAGAGCCGGGCAGGAGCCCACCAGGGGCCCACAGACCCTGTGCCCCCCCCCACCCGTGCTAGGTGCCTGGTGGGGGGGGGGCGGGGCTCAGTTCTTGCAGATGTAACTGCCCCCCACACACAGCCGCCCCAGCACCTCCCCTGCTCATGCTTTAAAAGAGGAGAGTCAGCGTTTGAAGTCATGTTTCCTCCCGGGCTGGGGGAGGCCGAGGGTGCTGCCTGGCCTGTGCTAGGCTGGCAGAATGTCATTTCCCTTCGCGGTGACAGCCCAGCTGGGGCGGAGGAGCCAGGGCGGGGGTGGCCGCAGCGCCTCAGGTTGCGAAGCGATAACGTCCCACCCTCCCGGAGGGTCAGCGTGAGCCCAGCCCACTTCCCTCCCACCTGCCTGCGCGGCATCCCCGCAGCGCCCACCCGGGGGAGGGCTGGGTCCGCAGAGGGAGGGGCCCGACTCGCCGCAAAGCGACGGCCCTGGGTCCCCCTTCCACCGAGAGGGGTGCCCTGGACATTAGGACCCTGAGAGGGCGGAAAGGCGGGGTGACGGGGCACCGGAGAAGCGTCCTCTCCGCCGCCTGTCCCTTGCCTCCCCTCCCCCTGCACGCCGGCCCCGCGGGGGGTGGGGGTGAGGAGGGAGAGACACGGGGTCTGGGGCCCGCGAGGCCCTGAGTCAGGCCCTGGGTCGGGGGCGGGGGGGCGACGCTCAGGGCCCAGACGCGGGTGAGGGGCTGCGACGCCCCCCGCCCCCCTCGGGCCCCCGCGCGGCCCGGCTCGTCGCCTGTTACCGGCAGGGGGCGCCCTTTCCCGAGGCCGCCGGGCCCATTCTCCGGACCCGGCGCAGGATCCGGGCAGGGCCGGGGGTCGCGTCCCCGCGCGGCAGCCCCGGCGCCCCCGGCCCGCTCACCTCTCGACTCCCCGCGGTCGCTCCGCGTCGCCCCCCAGCTCCGCGCGCGCCAGGGCCCCCGACCTCCCCCGCCCCAGCGCGCAGACCCCGCCCTCGGCGCTCCCCGCGCCCCCCGGCCGGGCGCCCGCTCCCTCCGCACTCACCGCCCGAGCCGGGCGCGCACGCGCCGCCGCCGCCGCCGCCGCCGCCGCGCCGAGGGGCCCCGGCCCCGCCCCCCGCCCCGCCCCGCCCCCGCCCCCGGCACGCCCCGGGTGGGCCCCGAGGCCCCGCGCCCGCCCCCATTGCGCAGATGGGGACACTGAGGCCCGCGGCCAGGGCGCGGCCAGGGCGCGCCCCACCCCCCACCCCGGGCACGGCGGTGAGTCAGCCCGAACCCGGGGCTTCGGACGCGCACCCGCCGCGGCGCGCCGCCCCTCCCGAGCCCGCTCCGAGGCCCCGCAGCGGAGCGCGGCGCGGCCGCAGGGGACGCAGGACCGCGACGCCAGCCAGCCGGGAGGCCGCGTGGGGAGCCCTCGACCCCACAGGCTGAGCCCCAGACGCTGGGGATGGCCGTCACAACGGGGTGGCCAGCTCGCTAGGCACCGGGGGCTGATTGAAGCTGGCCACTACCTTGCAGCCCCACGCGGGGTGGACATAACGACCCCGGTGGCCCGGAGACCCCGGGCTTAGACCCGGTACTTAGACCAGAGCCCGGCTGGATCCTGAGTGTGACACTAAGCGACCCTCCCAACCAGAGTGCCAGGTTAGGGCCCTGCGGGACCCCCACTGGGCACCCCCCTCCGTTCAGGACAGTCAGGACCACCCCTGAGTGTTCCTCAGGCCCCCGGGGAGCCCCGGCACCCGAATCCCACCGTCACCAGCGGGGACTCCCGGACTCCGTTTCTGCATTTGTAATGACGACTAAGGCAGCTCCAGGGGCAGCAGTGCCCAGTGCAAGACGTGGCTCACGCAGCCGGAACCGGGTGTAGATATGCCCCACCTGGGAGAGCTGGTATTAGTGGGTCATTTCTGTGCCACGATTGTCACGGCCATCATCATGGGCGAGGCGCGGTGGGGGCCGGGGGCGGGGGGCGCTTGAAGCAGAGCCCGGGCCCTGGTCACCTAAGTGCACCACGTGTGTGTGGAACACATTCCCAGGCACAGCCAGACCCCTGCTGCTGCCCAGAAGCTTGCTGTGGACTCACCTGGAGGAGGGGGCTCCGTCATCCCCTGGGCTCGCGTGGCAGCCGCTCTTCCGGGTGGCGGGGGCTGCCCGTGCCTCCCTCGTGCTGAGGTCTGCAGGTCAGAGACATAGCGTGGGTTGGCGCACAACCTTGGTCACCCCGATGTCCGGGGGCTGGGAAGGGGGCCAGGCTCCTTGCCCCTGTGGGGCCTCAGCCTGCATTTGCCCCAACAGACTCTACCCCCGTGATGGCTGAAGCCAGATGTGTCTTTCCAGTTCTGCCTGTGCTCCCACCGTCAGCCTAGAGACAGACTGGCCTTGGGTCCCCGCGGGCAGGCTGCTGGGGGAGGGTCCTGCAAACTCCTGGGCGTGGCGAGGGCTCCTTGCAGAGCCAGTGGCTGTGGGGTGTCTGACCATGGCCCACTCTGGGGGGGGCTAAAGGAAGGGGGGGACCCCACGTGCCTGAACAGAAGCCCCCAGAACAAGAGGGCCCCGGAAGCCTCTGGCAGGTAGTCTGAGGGCAGTGGGGGCAGCTGCCGCTGGGATATAGAGGGTGACAGAGGGGTCCTGCTGCGGAAGGACTTCAGGTCTCCCGGCCCTCATACCCAAGCCGGGCAGCCCTCGCTCAGACCCAAGCAGTAAAGAGTTAAGAGCCAGGCCTGGGGAGGTCTTCCCTGCCCTGTCCCCTGACCCTTTGGCCCCTGCAGCCTGGCTGGGTCCTCTGGTCCTCACTCTGCTGGTAACCCGGGCTGAGGCCTCGTCCTCTGCTTCTTCATCTGAGAAATGGGGGTTCGTCAGACACACTGCTGATGGGGCCGTGGGACAACAGAGCGGCCAAAGCCAGAGGGGCCTCCACGTGGGCTGAGGTCTTTGGGTGGGGACTCGGGCCCTCTGGGTGGAGGGGGTAGAGAAAAAACAGGCCCCCCTCAGCCTCTCTCTGCCTGAGGCCCCCCCAGCCCTGCTCCTGAAGCCAGCCCGGCAGGAAGCGGGGGGCTCCTTCTGGTCCCATGTTCACTTTTGCTTTGGGGCTCCTCCCTGTGAGCCCAGTGCCCCCTCTGCCTCCCCTCCCAGACCTGCCTCGGGAGTGCCTGCCCACCCCTGAGGATGCCCCCGGGCCCCCAGGCTCCCTGAGAGGAGGGCTGAGCCAGCCTCGGGGGCGGGGGGCTTTTCCAGGACAGCAGAGTCAGCCAGAAGGAGGGTGTGTGGAGGGTGGGGGGCACCGGCCACATTTGGCTTCTCCTTTCAGGGGTCACAGCAGAGGCTGGGCCACCCAGGGCCAAGGGTTCAAGCCGGGGCCCCAGAGTCCATCTAGACTGGGCCACCCAGTAGCGGGCGCCCTCGGCCCAGGGGCCCGAGTGCCCTCCATGCGTTGGGAACGGCACCGATCGGGAAGAAAGGAGGTGACGGCTGGAGCTCAGAGGTGACACGGGTGCACGCCAGCCGACAGCTGCTGTGCTCAGCGGGGCCCGCTCCCTGCCCCCCCCCCGACGTCACCCCTGCCGTACCTGATATTGCCCAGGCCCGGGCTTGGCCGTGGCCACCATCGCTGCCTCCGGGGGGCCAGAGGTGGACCCCAGCCCTGTCCTGCCGCCCCGAGGCACCTCCGGAGGCCGCCCGCCTGGCCTGCCCCCTGGAGCTTCCCTCTCGGCTCTGCGGGCAGCCGTCAGGGCAGGGAGGCTCCTCCCGGGCAAGGAAGGGCGGCTTTTTATGCACCGTCCCGTGTAAATCAGGATTGGGATGGGCCCTTCCCGGCCGGACTTCCTGTGTGTGTTCCCCGCTGATAACAGGGAGCTGTCAGCGAATAAACAGGAGGCCCAGGGGCGGGCGGGGGCCGTCAAGGGGGTGGCCTGGCCGAACTGTGGGCAGGGGTGGGGGAGTCATCCCCTGGGACCTCTAACTCTGAAGCAGCCGGAGACCAGCCTCAGGCCCGGCTGGCGACCCTGGGACCCACTGGTCCCTGTGTGTGGCAGAGGACGTGGCTGGGAAGGCCCTGGGCCCAGCCACCTGGTGGGACCGCAGGCCACGTTCCTGCAGCTCTGCAGAAGGGACTGTTTGTTCTGTGCCCCTGGACTCTCCCCCAGGGCGTGTACCCGCACCCCCAGATGTGCGTGTCACAGGGTGGGAGGCAGGGCCCACAGCCCTGGGCGGGGGCACCCAGCCAGAAGAGACCTGGGGACAGGCAAGGTAGGCCGGTAGTCGGAGAGCAGCCCATTCGATGTGTCCCGGGGACCCAGCGTGGCTCGGTAGGGGTGACAGGGAGGGACAGTCATCAGCTCGAAGCCTTCTCCAGGAAAGCCACCCCAAGGGGCAGTGAGCCCCCAGTCCTGGAGCTGTGCCAGCGCGGGGCCTCTCTTGGGGGCAGGGAAAGCGTGTCCCCTAGCCCTCCTGCCTCCTTCGGCCTCCAGAAGGCTGAGGGGTGGGAGGGGTGAGGGTGGAAATGGAGGAACGCAGGAGCCTTTGGGCGGCCAAAGGGGGTGCTTCCTCGGTTTGGCCAGGGGGTTCAGCCCCCAGCCCCCCGGACTGACCCTGTTTCCTCATTTAGGTGGTGCTGGGGACCCACAGATTGGGCATCAGTTGCTGTGATCGGGGTGCATGGGTGCCCAAGGCGGGGCTGGGCAGCCGCTGAGGACACACCCAGACCACACAGTTGGAGGAGGGTCCCTGATCACGCAGGGCCACTCCAAACCCTGGCTGTCCTGGGGGTTCGAGCCTTGCTCCGGGGTCGGCCCCTTCCCGCCCACGACCTGGAACACCCTCATTTCTCTGACCTTGAGCGCCTCTGCTGGCCCTTACCTCCCTCCGGCCCCACCCAGCTGGATGTCCTGGCCAAGAGGGGCAGGTGGAGGCCAGCTTGGAAATTCCCCCAGAGCGACCGGCCTCCTCCCCACCCCCACGGTTGGGGCAGGGTCTGCTGCAGCCACAGGACTGGGGGGCCTTTCTCGGTGGTGCCCCCCCTCCCGCCCCGAGGCTGGAGCTGGCAGCCGAAACCCTCCTCCCTGTCCCCCCCCCCCCACGCCGTCCCTTCCCCACATTCGCCCCATATTCAGCAATGGCTGAATGTACTCTACAGAGCGTGAGAGAGGCGCCCCCGCGGCCCACCGCACCCAGACCCCCACCCGGAGATGTGCTCCGAGCCCCTGGTGGGAGACCAGCAGACATCAGGGCTGGCTGCATCTGGCCCCCTTTTGTGTACATATGGGGAAACTGAGACCCAGGGGAGGGAGACTTGCCCCAGGTGAACAGTGGGGCAGAGCAGGGCCAGAACGGGGCAGGACTGGTCGGCTCCTTCCATCTGCCTTTCTTTTCTCCACGACTGCCTCCCTGCTCCCTCAGGGGGTCAGCCCCCCACCCTCAGACCTTCCCTGCCAGTGCGGGGGGGGGGGGGGTGGGGTGGGGGGCGGGAGGGGGGGGCTGACTTTGGGAGTAGCTAATTAGCCAATTATGGGAATGGTTAGTGGCTCAGCTTTCCCTTTAAAGCTTGGGCTCGTTAGGGAACTTTCTGGAAGGATGCCGCAGAGCACAGAGGGACAAACACGGGGAGAGGGAAGAAAGCCGGGCTCCCTGGCCCCTGGGTGCCAGCCAGGGTGGGGCCCAGGGCTCTGCCTGCTGCCCACCTGTCCTGTAGCCCCCACTGCCCTGCCTCCAGCCCCTCCCTGAGCTGAGATCGGAACCGGTCTAAGGAAAGGAGGCCTTGGGTCCAGGCGCTAAGGGCCCAGCTTCTCCCTGACTTGTCATGTGCCCTCCACTCTCAGGTTCCCGGAGCCTCAGGGGCAGACGCAGGAGGAGGGCTGGGGTCCTGCCCTAACCCGGCCCGTTAGGGACGGGAAGGAAGGAGACGGGTGTGGGGGAACTCCAGGAGGCCCCGGGGGGCCTGGAGAGGGGCGAGGCGTGCCTTCTGCCCCACGGCCTCCCCGGGGTGATGGATGGGTGGAAGGAGGCCTCCTGGAGGGGTGGGCTGGGGCTCCCTCCACCCCCACGCCCCGCCCAGCCTCTCCTCCCACCCCCGATGCCACCCGTGTAGACTCACGAAACACACAGCCTGCCCTCACGGAGTCATCTTTGAGAGGAGTCAGTGTTCCTGTGCCCCAGGCCCATATCCCCTGAGGGCTGGGTGGGTCCCGGGCATAGCTGGGCAGCTCAGAGACCTGGGCCTGGAGCCTGGCCGGCTTCCGGCATGGCATCCAAGGCTGGAGAAAGCTTGCTTTCCATTGCTGGAGACTCTGGGCCTCAGTTTCCCCCACCCACCCCAGGCACAGTAGAGCTGGATCCTTGCAGCTGCCTCCCAGTCTGCCTGAAAGTTCTGAAGTCAGTTGGACTTCAGTTGGTTGGAAAGGGGTCTTGCTGCCTTACCTTCCCTGAGCGTGCCGGTCAGGCAGTGGGGCGTGGCACAGGTCAGCCAGGAGCTCCTGGGACCCCTCACCACCGAGCTTTCGGTCTCTGCAGCCCCCGGAGAGGGTAGACCGAGCCCCCAGCAGAGGCCGGCCCAGGCGGCTTGAGGCCGAGGGGCACCGGGCGAGGCGTGTGACCAGGGCTGCAGGAAGGAGGGACGCGAGTGCAGAGCAGAGGAGAGATGGGCCTTCCTGTTTACCCCCGGAGCAGCCGCTGGCCTCGGGATAGGGTGACTCTGTCACCACGGCGGGGTCCAGCTTCTCGCCAGATGTGCCGAGCCTTCACCAAGGGATGCGCCGGGCCCGGTGACCTGTCTGTCCCCGGTGGGGGCTGGGCACCCCCGGGCCGGGTGAGCCGTCGACGCCTGAGCTGGGCAAGGTCTCGAAGGGAACCCGACGTTTTCTAGGGAGCCTGGGGTCTTCAGTGCTCCGTCCTCCACCCCACTGCCCACGGGCCCCCGCGCGGCCTGCCTGCTGGAACCCCCCCCCCCCCCCCCGTGCCAGGCACCGGGCACGGCACTCACGAAATAGCCTTCAGATGATGCATCGGAGGCAGCCGGGGGCAGCCAGTGGGAAATGAAAGCCCTGGTCGTGGGGTCCAGGGGGGCCTGAGCAGCGGGACACCCTTGGGGGACGCTTGGTCCCTTCTCCCTGCCCCCCGGGGCCCCACCTCCTGGGGACTGCCCATGCCGTCACGATACCCTTCCTGCGGCCCGTCCACCGCTGCTCAGGCCGGAGGCCCAGGATGCCGCCTTTGCCCCGTCCTTCGTTCCCATAGACCCCCCACGGGCTGTGCCTTCAGAACACGTCCCTCCTGCCACTGCCCCATTCTGGTCCAGGCCACCATGCTTCTTACCTGGCTGACCTCCTCCTCGGCCCACGGGGTAGCCCTGTCCCCCACCCTGGTTTTTAGGGAGATTTGTGAAGGTGACATCAGATCGTGTGACGTCCCGTAAAGCCCAACAGAAGGCTTCCCAGCGCACTCGGACCAAGTCTGATCCGTGTCCAAGTCTCACTCGTGTCCCGATGCCCCTCCCTGAGCACCAGCTCCACGCTGCCGAGCGGGACCTCATTTGTGCCGCTCACACGGGGACGGAGCTGGCCCCCTAGCAGGTGCGCAAAGGGCAGGGAGAGGCCACGCGGGCCACCCATCACAAGCCCGCCCAGACGCCCCCCCCCCCCAGGCGGCTGCACACGTGCGTCCTCACAGTGAAGATGCACACCACGGGGAGCACGGGCAGCCAGCCCCCCTCCAAGAGAGGCCCCGAGTCCGCCCCAGGCGCCCACGTCGTGGTTCCCCCCGCTTTCATGGAGTTTCAAGTCCACGGCGCCGCACAGTGCCCGAGTGGTGTTGGCCTCTCCCGCTCCGTGGCACGTCTGTGGGCGGCCGGTGCGGCGGTGTGCCCACCCTCTGGGCAGCTCCGTGTTCCGCAGGGAGAACAGAGCAGGCCACGCACACCGCCGGCCCTGGCTCTTACCCGTGGCGTTGCTCTGGTGGTCTCTGTGCCCGCCTTCCGGCGTGGCTCCCGGGCGCCTGTCCCTGGGACTGTCTTGGGGGACCCGCTGGTCCGGGGAGACCTGTAACACCAGGGACTGCCCAGCAGAACTCCCGGTCACTTCCCCAGCGCCAGGGTACCCGGTGCCTCATGCCCTCTTGGCACGTTCTGATGGTTTTGCTGTGGTATCGCTGGATTATTATTTCTTTAACGGAGGGAGAAAGACTCATCCTGTAGTGGAGACACCGAGGCAGGGTGAAAGCCAGGCACAGGACTCTTGGGGAGCAGCACAGCCCCCAGGGCGCCGAGCTCCGGGCTTCGGCGTGCCCAGCAGTCTGCAGGCTGCGGGCACGGTGGACGTCCCAGGGCACTGAGTGGGTCTGGGCGGTGGAGAGAGAAGGGGCCGCCCGCTGGGGAGCGGGAGTGGGCTTAGGGGTCCCCCTGTGCAACCTCTGCTGTGGCTGTGCTCTGTGTTCCCGCTGCCAGGAGCCTCCAGGAAACACTCACCTCCGTAGTGCAAGGCCTGTTGGCCAGGTGGGGGGCCAGGTGCTGACCATGGCCACGAGGTGGGCACTGGATCCTGCCTGGAGGCTCACAGGGTGGGCATTTGTGGTCAGGGCCCAACTGCCAGAGCCTCTTGCTGAGCAGGGAGAGCCCCTGGCAGAATCCAAGACCCCTCCCGCCTCCCCCCCAGTACCGCGGCCAGGCCCTCAAGGGTCACCTTCGGGGTGCTTGGCCCCCTGGCCGGGGTTTGTCCCAGTGCGGGCTCCTCTGGGCCCTGGGGGCAGCCCCCACCCCCTTGGGGCTCCCTCCTCCGTGGGGGCTGAGGAAGGGGGCTTGCCCCGGACCCCCACCCCCGGCCTGGCTCCCCGGACGGAAGCCCCACTCGCAGTCGGCCTGCAATTTGCCAAGCCCAGCGGATGGGGCGGCCGTTAACGCCGAGAGGAAAAAACACTTTATCTCCCGGGACGGAAAGGGAAGCTCCTGAGAAGGGGGGCAGGTTGATGGAGGTGGGCGACCGTTCAGCCCTGCCTGAGGGGGCCATCCTGTCCCCGCCCTGCCCACCAGGGAGAGAGGGAGCCAGGCCCTCTGAAGCCGACGAGAAGGACAACTGAGGCCCTTTGGCACCACGCCGCGTGCACATGGGTCCTCATGGGCTGTCACGCCTGCCCTGCCAGCTCCGGGCCGGGATCCGACCCCCTTTACGGAGGAATGACCTCTCGGGGCCACAGAGACTGGCGCGGGAAAAGCCTGACCTCTGACCCAGAGCTGAAGCTCTCCCAGGGCGTGGGCAGGCAGGGGTGCGGGGGCCGTGAGGGACAGATGAGCCGGTCCCTGTCCCCCAGGCAGGCTCCTGGTACGTCATCTGTGCCTGCCCATTGTCCCAGCGGCCAGGGGAAGCTGGGGCTACTAGGAGGGGCGTCAGAATCCCCTCCCCAGGGACACCGTGACACCTTCGGGGTTGTCACGGGCGCCAGTGAAGGCAAGGGCATTAGAAGCTGGAAGGCTTCCCTGCCTCAGTTTCCCCATGTGTCAGATCAGAGTGTGGAGCGTCTGGGGGCCCTGGGCAGTGGGGGGGGGGGGGGTCCGGAGGCCTCCGAACTCCACCAAGTTGGGCGGTTTGTGCTGGGCCTTCCCAGGGTGGGGGGAGGAGGGGTCGGCAGCTTCCACCAGGTCCCCAGGGGGCCCGTGACCCCAAGTGCGGAGTCCGTGTGGGTGGCCTCGAAGCGTCTCCGGCATCCCCCGTCCACGACCTCAGCTCCAAAGTGGCCCGTGAGTATCATTATTTTTCAATATCCTTAAAAACGTAAAGAGAGAAAGGAAAGAGGCCAGAAATCTCTGCTTCCTCTCAGCCAGGAAACAGGAAGTGAGTGTGCGGGGAGATTGCGAGCCGGCCTGCAGGAACAATGGGGCCCCCCCGAGGGAAAGGGGAACTGCGTCAAGCAAGCAGCCAGGGTGGGGGGCCCGCCTGACCTCTCCCGGCCGTGCGGGGGCCCCGCGTAAATTTAGTCTGGGTCTTTCCTGATGAAAAGCTCCAGTGCCCTGCTGCTGGGGGGAGGGGGCGCGAGGCCCACCGTGGCCCCCGGGCGTCGGGGCTCCTGGCCTCTTAGGGTCCATCCAGCTGTGCCCTCCTCTCCCCTATGGGTAAACCGAGGTCCAGAGGGGAAGAGCCTGGCCTGGGGGCCGTGCGGTGTGGGGAAGGCACACCAGCGCCTGTGTGGTCAGGGCTGCCGGTCGTCCCCGGAGGGGCCCCAGGCCCAGGACGCGAGGAGCAAGGCCTCCCCTCACGCCCCCTGCCTCGACGTACCACCTCACGCCCTGCCGTTAAGGGAAAGCACGCCTGGCGGAGGCGGAGGGAGGGCAGCAGCGAACGGGCGCCGTGCCAGGCCTGGCTCTGGGCCCCTGGTGGCGCGATCTCAGGCCGGGTCCAGGGGGGCCGTGACTCCTCAGCCCCACGGGTCAGCGTGGCGTCTCTGGCGCGGGCCCACGGAGCCGTAAGTCACACGGCGCACGGCGCCCTCTCTCCAGCAGTGCAAGTCCGCGGAGCGTCGTCTGGTGACGACGCCCCGCGGCCGCCATCACGGCCGATCTCAGAGCCCTTCCCTTGCTTCGAAAGCAGCCTGGAGCTTTGAGCGGTCGCCCCCGGAGCCCTCCCGTCCCGTCCCCGCTGTGCCTTCCGTGTCCAGACGTGTCCGTTCTGGAGTTTCACATGAGTGGGATCCCATGCCGTGTGGCCCTTGTGTCGGGCTTCTCAGCACGTGCCAGGCTCGTGGGTTCCGTGGCGCGTGTCCGTGCCGCCCGGGGTGGTCTGCCTCGTCCTGTCTGTTCCTCAACCGGCGGACGTCGGGTCGCTTCTACCCTCTGGCTGTCGTGAACCCTGCGAACGCCCGCCCAGATTTTTCCGCGGATGCGGACGCTCACTTCTCTCAGGTACAGACCTGGGCGTGGGGTCATGGGATCGGGTGGCGGCTCTGTGCCCTCTTCTGCCCCCTTCTGCCTCTGTGATCACACTCCCCTGCCCAGCCCCAGGAAGGCCGGAGGAGCCACTGAGGTCCTACGGGGACCCTGGGACGGCATAGGAAGGGCACCCGTGGCGTGGAGCTCGTGGCCTCCTCCGGGCCGGCTCGAAGCTCAGCCCCAGGAGCCTCTCGGGACGTCACACGGCCTGTGGGCTGTCGCCTTTCTGCAGACTTGGAGCCGGGAGTCAAAGGGATCCCCCAGGATGCTGTCCCAGACCCGGCCCTGGAGCCCCTTGGAGATGCAGGTGTTCCGGATTCTTGGGGTCCAGGCCAGTCCTGGGCAAGCCCCCATCCTTTCCAGTGTCCTCGGGCCGTAATGGTAATGATCAGACGCCCCAAGCTAAATCTTAGGGTTCCCCTTTGACCTCCGCTGTGCCAGGAGTGGACTGGGGTCCAGAGAGACAAGCGCCCCTCGAGGCCATCTGGCACACGGCAGAGCTGGGCTTAGAGTCCAGGCCCCCCTGAGGCCTCCACGTGGCCGGCACCTGCTCGCTGCCTCCCAAGCGCGTTCTAGGATCAGAGTGCTCTCTGGTGAGCAGGCGCCCCGTGCCTGGGTTCCTGGTGTCCTTGACCCCCTGCATGTTCTCCTCCAGCACCCACCACTGTTCCGGGGTCACTCGCCCCCGGGCGTGACCTTGGGGAGGTGGCCCGGTGTCCTTCCCTGGGAAGGGAGGGGATTGGAGTCAGGCCTCCCTCCAGCCCGGCGACCGTGGTGGCAGCTTGTGAACAGGTACCAGGTGTGGGGGCTGCCCCGAGTCTGAGAGGTCGGTGGCACTGCCTCAGACCGCCACCCTGGCCCCGAGGACGCCAGCCAGACCCTCAGCCAGGATGCCCTGCAGCCCATGGTGGCCCCCCACCCCCACCCCCGGGCCCGCCTGGGGATCGCAGCTTCCTGAGCCAACCCCGTTCTGCACAATAGCCGGAAACGCCTTGCTCGGGCTGTGGTCCAGGCGGCCATGTGTGGCCCTGGGAGGGCTGGGAAGGCTGCTCTGCGTGAGCGCCAAGCCCCCCCCGGTGGCCCTGAGAGCCCCGCCGGCCTGTTGTCTCTGGGCGGACCATGGCCACCTCCCCACGAAGGCTGGGCTGGCGGGGTGTTCGGGACGCGGGCCACAGCTGGCCATCATGCCCAAGGCACGCCCCGCTCTGTGGTCAGGAAGGGACGCCCCACCCCCACCGCGGCCCAGCCAGGAGGCTCCGCCAGGTTCGTAGGGCGAAGCGTAGAGGGCTCAGGGCTGTGTCTGTGCCGATGTCCACGGGATCTTAGTGGGTCAGACTCAGGGGGTACAGGAGCGCCCCGAACCTCGCCCCCCTCAGCTCCCCACCCCCCCCCCCCCCACTTTAAAGAGCAGTATCCAGAAGGGAGGGAAGCACCTTCCTCACCGGGCTGATGCCCGGAGTCGCGGTCCAGCCGGGCCCAGCGCCCCTGCGGGAAGACACAGGTCAGGGACGAGGCTTCTGCCCCTGGAGGCAGAGAGGACGTGATCCCTCCAGGGGCGGAGAAGCCAGCTGGCCTGTGGCTGGGAGGGGACAGGAAGGTCTCTCTGGGCCGGGCGTCACCGACTGGGATTGTGTTTTGCCGCTCCAAAATGGAAATAGATGTTTTCTGTGTATCGTCAGGGCTGTGAAGTGATACGTGCTGGTTTTGAAAGAGCCGGTGGATCGGAAGCACGAAAGCCGACGAGAAAGCGGTGCGTCTCGCGTCCCACCGCCTGGCGTTTGCAGGGCTCCTGCGTGCCCGCGACGCCCCGCCGTCCACAGGGGCGAGGGTGCACGGGCCTGCACAGAGCGGCTCCCGCCAGGCCGGCGCGTCCTCGAGGTCAAGCGTGCTGGGGGCTGAGTTACGTTCAACACTTACAACAAGACACGTACACTTTGCACAAGACTATTTTTTACCGCGCTTTTGGGTTCACGGCAATATTGAGAGGAAAGCACCACGTTTGCCCGTGGACCCCTGCCCTCACGGCGGGCTCCCCGCCACGGACACCCCACCGGGTGCTGCACTTGTCGCGGACCCACACGGACGCATCGTCGTCACGCAGAGCCCGGAGCGTGCACGGGGCCGTCCGTCCCGTGGGTTTGGACAGACGTGGGATAGCACGCACCTGCCGTTCCATCTCCCACGCGGTGTGCTCGCCGCCCTACCGTCCCGAGCACACAGTTTCGTGTCCGTGCCGTGTGCGGGCCCAGGACGGGTGGCCGCCCGCCGCCAAGTGGGATTCCGCGGTAAGGTGACCGCGGTTTGTAACAGAAGTGGCTCACTTACGGTGTCTCAAAGAGTAAACATGGAAATACCACGCGGCACAGCCTGTCCGCTCCTGGGTCCGCGCAGGAAGGCGCTGATGGCGGCACTGGAAGACGGATGGTCGGACACCCGCTGCCCGTGGCTACGGTTCACGACAGCCACCTGTGCGCCCACCGATGTGCGGGGTCGGCGAGGTGGCATTGCCACACCACGGGATATTGTTCAGGCACAAAAAGGCCTCAAGCGCCCACACGCACCGCCACGTGGATGGGCCTCAACGACGTGCACGTAGGAAGGGCGTTGGTGCGTTGGTGCGGGCGGGGGGCCGGGGGCCGGGCGGCCCGCTTGCTGGGTGCGGAGCCTCAGGCTGGCAAGACGAAGCATTTTGGGGGCCACGTGCCCGTAGGGGCCGCACAGTGGTGTGAGTGCAACAATGCCGCCAACCTGTGTGTCGTGTACGCGCTCCCACGACTTGAGAGAAGTCATAATGGAATGTGCCAGGGGCGCCCGGGGGGCTCAGCCGGTTACGCGTCCGACTTCGGCTCAGGTCATGATCTCGCGGTCTGTGGGTTCGAGCCCCGCGTCGGGCTCTGGGCTGACAGCTGGGAGCCTGGAGCCTGCTTCCGGTTCTGTGTCTCCCTCTCTCTCTCTCTCTCTCTCTCTCTCTCTCTGCTCCTCCCCGGCTCGCACTCTGTCACTCTCTTTCTCTCAAAAATAAATAAACATTAAAAAAAATTTTTAATGGAATACACCAGACCCCAGACTCATACGCTCTCGCGGTGAGCTGCTAGGCACATGGACTACATCTCGATGGAGCCGGGAAACGAGAAGAATCACCCGCGGGCAGGTGGGGCCCTGCTGGAGCCTCAGAGCGGCTGCCCGCCGGGCCGTGCCGATGGCCTGAGAGGTATCCGGGGACTGGCTCTCACCCCACGAGACACGGGGGGCATATTTGGGGGGACCCCAGCCCAGGAGGGCGCATCTCCTGGGCCCAGGCCCTCTGTCCCACGCTCTCGGGGGGCCTGGTGTGGCCCCCGCCCTCCCGGCTCTGTCTGCAGCGCCCTCCGCGGCCCAGTGCCCACCCTTGTGCCCTTTCCCCAGCCAGGGGCAGCTCCCGGAGCTGGGGGAGATGACTTCTGGGGCCCGAGGTCCTCCACAGCCCGTTTACCAGACCTGCTGTGCGGCCAAGGGTTGTGGTCACTGTGGGCAGTGGGGCACGGCTAACCGTCCCCTCTGCCCGTTGTCAGACTCATGATGGCAAGGTCATTTTAGGTCAGATGGCAGGTAGAGTGGCTTGGGAGCTGGGTCCCCGGGGGTCAGCACAAAGTCTGAGCCAGGCCCGAGCTTCCCTGGGACCTCAAGCGGGGACACGGGCAGCCTCTGCTCCTGGGGGCCTCCTGGATAGGCCTGAACCACAGGAGCACTGTGCACAGAGGCACTGGGAGGGGTGGGGACCCGCTGCCCTGCTCCTTGAGAGCTGAGAGAGAGCACTGGCCCCGGAGGGGGGGGGGGGGTGGGGGGAGCCGGGGAGGAAGGAAGCCTCGGTGGCCGTGGCCAGCTTGGTCCTGGCTGGGCCAGGAGCCCTTGCCACCCGGGGCCCCAAACTCCCCCAGGCCTCTGAGCACAGGGGCAGAGAGGAGGCGGAGGGGGAGGCGGAGGGGGAGGGGGAGGGAGAGGGGGAGGAGGGCCACCACCGGGCCCTTGTCCTCCCGCCCCAGCAGGAAAGGCTGACCGGGGCCGGGGACAAAAGGCGGACGTGCGGCTGGCCATGTGGGCCCTTATCAGGCCCGCACCCGCCGGGCCGCAGGGTCTCTGCGGAAACGCTCCTCTCTGCCCGCCTTCCTGCCTGCGCCCGGCCACCCCGCCAGGCGCTGTGCAGGGGCGAGGGGAGGCTGGCAGGGGTGAGGCGGTGGGGGCAGCCGGCGCAGGCCCCCTGGCCTCCGGGGCTCCGGACGGAGATTGGAGGAAGTGTGAGCGTTCTTCTCTCTGCCTGCCGCGTGCTGTGACGTGACAGCTAATGTTCTCCCCGTCCGGCAGGCGCCCCGGGCCATCGAAAGGCCCTGCAGTCCCGAGACTGTGGCCGACCAGGTCCTTGCTCGTGCTCGGGCCCCGCTGGGACTGTGCGGCCCGGGGAGGGGGGGGCGGGGGATGAGCACAGGCAGGTGGGGCTTCCCCGGGGGTCACCACACAATGCAGCCCACCGCACTCCCCTGGGATCTGCACGCTGTGTTTTCTCGACAAAAAGCGTGTCTTGATGAACAGATTCGAGGAGGTCCCTGCTGCAGGCAGCGGGGGACGGGGCTCGGCGGGCGTTCCCACCAGGACCCACGGTCGGCGTGGGGGTGCGGGTACAGGGGGCCTTGTCCTGCGGACCCTTCTCACCACCCCTGGGGGCGGGCGCTGTGGGCTCTGAGGTGCCACAGCCTGAGTGTCCCGGCCACGCCAGCCTCCTGCCCCTGTCGTCCAGCCCCGGCCCAGGCCCCCGCTGCCCCCTGGTGGACGCGGGGCAGGTTGAGGCCGAGCTGGTGGCAGTCATCGCTCACAGCACCCCGCCCACCCCAGCGCGGGCCTGCAGGACATCGGGCTGGGGAGAATGGGGGACCCAGACCAGCCAGGTCACTGGTCCTTCATGATCGGCCTCTGGAACCTTCCGCCCACCGAGCGTGGCACGAAATCTGCGGGAGCGCTGCCGCACTCTGAGGAGGGGGGCCGGGCCCAGCCTTCAGAGCCATCCGCAGAACTACAGCTGCGCAGGCCTCCCAGCGAGACCCCAGCATTCGTCCCGTTGCCCACAAAACCCACAGGACTCTCTCCCGCCCCCCCACTGCGCGGGAGGACACAGGAGCAGGCGGGGCGGGGCGCTTCGGGGAGGACACTGCTGGTCCTCTGGGGCTGGTCAGGACCAGGCGAACAACTGTCACCATCTCCCCAGCATGTTAAACCCAGAGTTGGGTGTGACTGCACCCCCCCGCCCTCCCCGGCACCGGACCCTGGGTTGGAGGGTTGCTCCGCCCCTCCCCCCACACACCCAGTGGCCCCAGGTCCCGGGCTCCAGGCCCCAGGCGGCGGCTAAGTCAGTCTGGAGACTCAGGCTTCCCTTCTGTGAAACGGGCAAGAGTCTCTCCTGGGTGCCTCTGTGGCCGGGCTGAGGCCTTGTCTTCAGACAAGGCATGTAAACTTGTAACCGTGTAAGCCGAGCTCGGTTAATTACTCCCACTTCCAGAATGAACAGACCAACGTACAGAGAAGTTTCTCAGTTCTGGTGCCTGGGGAACCTGACCCTAGGGTCAGGGGCCTGGCAGCGGGGACTTTTCGAGCTCCTGGAGGGTGCCAGGGTGAGGCCAGGGTAGAGAGGCCCCGTCCCGGTGGGACCTGGGCCGCCCTGACAAGGTATGGTCCACGGCCACGGGGAGCAGAGTCTGGTGGCCACTGCCCGGGCCTCCGTGGTCACGCAGGCTGCCCTGATGACACGGGCCACGTGAAGGCACCCAGAGCCCGCGGCAGGGTCCCCCATTTCCGCATAGGGCAGGAAGGGCTCCAGGAGGGCCCCCAGATGCTTACATGTCTCTGATCCCAGGCTTCTCCTGGGTGGAGAGGGGCTGATCAGTCACTCGAGTCATGGGAACAGGGAGAGACTGGTCTTGGGGCTCAGGTCCTGGCTCTGCTATGGGATGTGACCTCTGTGCCCTCACCCAGGATCAGGCCACGCCCCTGCCATGGGCAACATTAGGCCAGTGTCTGGCTGTGAGAGTCCCTCCTGGTGGTCCCGGCTGGGGCCTGTGACCCACGGAGCAGAGAGGGAGGGCCCCGGCCCAGGATCTGGCTGCTGCAGCGGCCAGCTAGGTCCCCGAGGATTGCCGGGCCCAGGGGGCCTGATTCCCCATCCCATGAGGCCAGGGCATCAGCTCGAGTGGTGCTGGCCTCAGCCACGTGCTGAGCTGGCGGGTGGGGTGTGCACGGGGGCCAGGACGGGCCCAGCACTTGTGTCCAGAGCACGTCCGCACTTGGGACCCGTCTGGCTGGACGCCTTGCTGCTGACCCGAGAGGTCAGAGGAAGTCCCTTGTGTTTTCCAGCCTCCCTTGCAGACACCATCCATCTGGGCTGCTCCGGGGAGCACCCAGGGTGTCCCCGGGAGCCCTGTGTCCCGTCCCCTGCCGTCTGCTCACCTCTGTGACCACACCCCTGGAGAAGCATCAGGGGCTTACGTGACATCTGGCTCCCATCTCCATGCTGGGGGGCTCACTGGGAGCAAGGGTCTCAGCCCACACCCCAGACACAGGGCCTGGCACTCAGGGACACCGAGGCCTTCCTGCCCTGTGTTGACACGCAGGGTGGCCCATCCATTCCTGTCCCTCTGGGCCCGGAGGAAGGGTGGGGGGCAGGGACGGCTCTGAGCGGAGCCTGGGAGGGACCCCTTCCCGGTTTTCAGCCTGGTAGTCCCCACGGGCCCTGCTGCTCCTCCCACAGCAATCTTCGAGGAGCGGGTGAGCCGGGCCCCATGCCGTTCACCCGCTGACCACCGGGTGGTGGTGTTCCACCACGTGGGCCAGGCTGGAACCCGCCCTGGCCTGGTGGGTACAGCCAGCACCACCCCAACCCTGGACCGGGCTTTGGGCAGGCCTGGGACCCCGAGTGTGGGAAGCGTATGGCCAGGCACATTTCCTTGCCAACCTGTGCAACTGTCCAGGGCAGCCCTGTGTGTTGCTGCTTCCCAAATGTGCTTAAAGGATGGACAGGGGTCCAGAGAGCCAAGTTCAGTTCCTTGTATTTGCGAGAACCCGCCCTTTGCACGTGGGCCACCCCCTCTCCCAGGGAGCTCGCCTGAGAGGCTTCCCGGAGCCGTGCCACACCCCCTGCCTGAGGTCCCGCCACCTGCAGGCGTCCCAGCTGGCTGGATCTCAGCATCCTTGGGAGCGCGTCAGCCCCAGGGCCCATGGGGGAGCCGGGGGTGGCTGGGGCTCCGCGGCTCTGGGCCCCCGGGGCCTCTGGCGCTGGCCCTCGTAGCTGCCCTCCTCTGTCCACTCGCTCTGTGACAGCACTCAGGGTCTGCTGTCCATCACACGGGGGCCACGCTGGGCCGTGCCCGGTCACAGGGGACACGGCAGGAGCAGGAAGGGCAGAAGGCTGGACCCGGCAGCTTCACGGCTCCCCCAGGTGCCCGGCCAACGCCGGCCAAACGCTTCCAGGGGATGCAGTTTGCTGCCGGGCGGGAGATTCCACCCCGTCAGGTCATGTCCCTTCCAGGGGGACCGGCTCTAAGTTTCCGGGACTCGCAGGCGGAAAACCCACGGGGGCGTTCCCGAGGTGACGGGGAAAAGAAGTCCCAGGATCACAGGTGAGCCTCGGGCTTCGGGGTGACGGGTGCAGAGGGGACAGGGGGACCAAGGCCCCAGGAGGCAGGCTTTGGGGAACAAAATGGCTTTGAGCGACGAGTGGCGAAGGAAGCCTTACCACCGTCCTGGCTCCCGGTCGGCGAACCCGGATCGAAATTTGGGAGACCGGCCATCTCGAGGCTGTTGCCTCCGGCAAGCTAGGTCAAGGTCACGGGGCCCTCCCTGTCTGCTGCAGCAGTGACATCCGGACCCCGGGCTGTGGCCGCGGCACGCGGTGATCTCCCCCCGCAGAGCCGAGGTGTCCCTGCAATGTTGGTGGTGAGACAGACGTGACACAGCAGTTACCGACTTAGCTGCTTCTGAGGGCGCGATTCAGGGGCGTCGGGCAGCCGCCCCCTCCCCCTCCGTCCGTCCCCAGAACGCGTCCGTCTTCGCAGACTGGACTCTGCCCCGTTACACACGGACCCCCCCCCCCAGGCTCCCTCCCCCGCCCCGTCCCACCGGTCCCTCCCCTCCCCCCGCCTCCTCCCCGCGTCTGGAATTTTCTCCCCCTCTCCCTCCTTTACTGTGGTGAACGGCACAGGGCATCACGTCCACCATCCGAGCGTTTGACGCGTGCGGTTCAGGGGCGCCCCGCGAGTGGCCGCCCTCCGTCCCAGGACCGCTCGTCGGGCAGATAGGAGCCCCCGGCCCCCAGCTCCCCCTCTGTGTCCGTGGGTCCGGCCGCCCCAGGGTCGCAGGTGAGCGGATCCTACGGCGTTCGTCCCTGGCGTCTGGCCGTTCTCACTGAGTGCGTGTCCTCCGGGTGCATCCGTGTCGCAGCTACGGCTGAGGGGGGTCCATGCCGGGTCGACCACGCTTGCTTCTCCGTTTGCCGTTGACGGACATCTGGGTTGTTTCCACCTCTTGGCTGCCGTGGGCGCGACTGTCACTTAGGTGTCCAAGACCTTGCTTTTAACACTTCTGGGTCACGTCAGGGAGCGGAATTGCTGGGTCCCGCGGTAATTTTTCTTTTCTGGGGAAGCTGCAGGCGATTTCCCACATCCTCTACGCCGTCGCCAGCACCTACCTCCGGGGGTTTGACGGTGCGAAGTGGTCCCACCTGACACTGAACCCACGGAAACCCACGACAGCCCACCCTGCGACCCCTCCGCTGCCCCGCTGTGACGCCCACGTCCACTCTGGTGGGTTGGGGCCACGGCCGCTTCAGCACGCACCTGCCCACCTGCTTCCTCACATGCCCGGTCAGCTTCGCTTGGATGCCTGATATCTGGCCAGACAGGGTTCTGGCTGCTTCTGAGAGTTTTCTGGCTGAGATCAGCGTGTAAATCAGCAGATGAGTAGACGCCCTCCCTGACGTGGGTGGGCGTCACCCCATCAGTGGACGTGTCCTGAGCAGGAGAGAACGCCTCCGGCCTGACTGCCTTCGGCCTTGAAATGAAACCTCGTTTCTCGTTCCTGCCGACTCACCTGCAGACCCGGGGACTTGTCAGCCTTCGTAGGTGCATGAACCCCTTATAATACATTTCTGTTTCTCGGGAGAACCCTGACTGACACAGTAATGGCCCTGGAGGAGTCGGACCCACAGACACAGGGGGTGGGGAGGGACTGGGGGAGGGGAGGGACCCACAGACATGGGGTGGGGGAGTGGATGCTGGGGGAGAGGAGGCACCCACAGATACAAGGACGGGGTGGGGTGGGGACTGGGGGAGGGGAGGGACCCCAGACATGGGGGGGTGGGGGGGGACTGAGGAGGGAGAGACCCACAGACATGGGGTGGGGGAGTAGATGCTGGGGGAGAGGAGGCACCCACAGATACAGGGATGGGGTGGGGGGGGACTGGGGGAGGGGAGGGACCCACAGACATAGGGTGGGGGAGTGGATGCTGGGGGAGAGGAGGCACCCACAGATACAGGGACGGGGTGGGGTGGGGACTGGGGGAGGGGAGGGACCCACAGACATGGGGGGGGTGGGGACTGGGGGAGGGGAGGGCCCGAGTGTAATGGGACAGAGTCCAGTCTGGGAAGATGAACGCGTTCTGGGGACGGACGGGGGGGGACGGCCGCACGACAGCGTGAATGCCCTCGACGCCCCTAACCTGTGCCCTTAAAAGCAGTTAAGACGGTGAATGTTACATCATATGTATTTCACCACAATTAGAAACGGTAATTTTTTAAAAACTTAAGTTAGAGACACAGAAGGCATCCCCCTGGGGAGAAGGGGGGCCCCCCACCACGGAGGGTGACCACGTGGGCCCACGCAGGCACCAAACGGACGCAGGACACTTCCAGGGTGACCCACGAGGACAGATTTCAAAACAGACCCGAACCCCGTCCTGAGCGTCTCCAGAAAGGAAGACGAGGCCTCGGCATCCCCCACGTAATTTCATCCTGACGTTTTTCCATCCGTGAGGAGCGGGGTGCGGGTTTCAGGAAGGTGCCCCCTTCGCCGCCGCCCCTGCGCGCCCTGCGTGACCGCAGCCTGCGCTGTCAGCGTGTAAGTGGACTTTCTTAAGAATTGGTTCGGACTCACGCCAGAGCGTCAAAGACGGTTCGGGCCCCGCACGCCGCCCCCCAGCGCCCCCGCGACTGTGTGGGGCGTTGGCTGAGACTGAGGACCGGACGCTGATACGCTGTCATCACTCTAAGTTGGAACTTGATTCGGATCTTCTCCGTTTTTACCTGCATCCTCCTCTGTCCCAGGGTCCCCTGCCCCGGACCCGCACTGCAGGCAGCTGCTCCGGGCGGGGACGGAGTCCCTCGGTGTTGGCCACCTTGTCGGTTCCGGGAAGGTCGGGCCAGGCAGTTCGCAGGACGGCCCTCAGCTGGGATCTGTCTGATGTGTTCCTCGTGCCGGGACCGGGGCGGGGGTGTGGGAGACCCCGGAGCCGAGGTGCCCTCGTCGCCCTGCCGTGTCGGGGGCACACCGGGCATCGCCCCTGGACACGAGGTCGGGGCACGGGTGTGCCAGTCGCGGTTGGGGACTCGCGCTTCTAGGCCCTCTCGCCGGCAGAGCGGGGAGGTGGATGCGCACGGACGTCCTCAGGACCCCTGCGTTTACACGCGGCTGATGTGAGCGCGCTGCGGTGACCCTTCGCGACACGGGTCATGCCAGCACCCCCCTCCCCTGCTCCAACAGAGACCACAGAGTCAGGATCCCGTGCAGTGGCTCCCAAGCCGCTACCCTGTCGTCCCGCGGGACAGTCCTGGGCGCTCATCCCCGTTAAGGTCCTTTTCAGTGCCGAGTACGTCCCCTGAGCGGCCGTGGTGCGTGTGCCGAGCCGCTCACCTGCCGACGGGCATTTCGGGGGCTTCTGTGCCTTGGCTTCCCGGAACATTCTCGCACAGGCTGTCAGTGACTGTGGGAGGCCGATTCTAGCGCCGGCCCTTGAACCCCTCCGTCCTGAGCGCGGTGGGGGTTACTCCTACCATCAAGTTGCATCATGGGCACAGAGGAGGTCGTCCGGGTGAGAATAATCTCATCACATGGTTTCGTTACGAGCAGAGGGTTTTCTCTGCAGGCGGGGAGGGGAGCCAGAGAAGAACTCTGTGCTGCTTTAAATACAGAGGGTGCATCAGCCGCGGAACAAGGGTGGCCTGTAGAAGCACAGCAGCAACCAGCAAGGAAACGGGGGTCTGGGTCCTAAAAGCAAAGGCCGGATTTGGTCACAACCTGAATGCGCGTGGAAGCCGACTGTTCCCCGAGCCTCCGGGTAAGCCCGGCCCGGCTGGCCTTGGATGTCGCCCTTGTGAGTCCGGTGCCACACGGGACTTCGGACCCACAGACCCGTGAGCTAAGCAGCGGGTACTGCTTTCAGCCGCCAAGCCCGTGGCGATTTGCTACGCCGAAACAGGTAAGTGATGCAGCGACGTGGTTTCATTTCTCTGGGACGCATGCCGGAGAGCTGAGCCGCTCGGGGTTTGGGGCAGGCCCACTGGGGCAGACCCTCAGTTCTTACCGAACTCAGTAAGAATCTCCCAAGGAGTCCGTGAGTGGGTGTGTCATTTTAGGCTCCTGCCGGCAAAATCTGTGCCCTCCGGAGCTAACCGTCCTTACCGCTAGGCGGCCTTGCCAGCCTGTGGATTTCGGCTCCGCCACCGGGCGCGTGCTGGGACCCCACCGTGAGTTAATTTGCATTACCCCCATGACCACCCATGTCCGGCACCTTCCGTGACTCACCGGCCATTTGCACATCTCTTCTTGTGAAACGCCCACTCAGATATTTTGCTCGCTTCAAAAAATTGGGTTGTCTGTTTTTTATTATCTTAGAAATACAGAGTTTTCTAATCTCTCTCTCCAACATCTGGGGCCTTCCTACCTTCAGTAAAGTTTTCCATTTGAAATTCTTCTCTGGTTGTTGTTTTATATATATATATATATATATATATGTATATATATATATATATATATATATATAATTTTAGTACCTATGTATGTGATGTTTTGGTCGCTGTAAAATGTAAAATGTTGTAAAATGTCACTTTCCGGGATGCCTGGGTGGCTCAGTCAGTTAAGCGTCCGACTCTTGATTTCAGCTCAGGTCATGATCTCGCGGTTCGTGGGTTCGAGCCCCGCGTTGGGCTGTGTGCTGACCGCTCGGAGCCTGGAGCCTGCTTCGGATTCTGTGTCTCCCTCTCTCTCTGCCCCTCCCTTGCTGTGCTCTCTCTCTCTCTCTCTCTGTGTGTCTCTCAAAAATAAAAAAATGTAAAAATAAAAACAATGTTTGTTAAACTACATCAAGGGGCACCTGGGTGGCTCAGTCAGTTAAGCGTCCAACTTCGGCTCAGGTCATGATCTCGCGGTTCGTGGGTTCGAGCCCTGCGTCGGGCTCTGTGCTGACCGCTCAGAGCCTGGAGCCCGCCTCGGATTCTGTGCCTCCCTCTCTCTCTGCCCCACACATTCTCTCTCCCTCAAAATAAGCAAATAAATAAACTTAAAAAAAATGAATTAAAGGCCGCATCCCAATGCGTCATGTAATTGATTTCTCTGAACCGACCCTTTACTCCTCAACCCGACTAAATTTTCTTATTAGTCCCAGCAGCTGTCTTTGTCTTTTGAGGGAGGGTCTACCTATGGCACGACGTCTTTCGATTCTTACCATGACTGGTGCCGCGTTTTGTCAAATGTCTGTGCTCATCCGTCAATTACATCACAGGGATTGTCTTGGTTAGGCTGTCAATGGAGTGGTTACTTTCATCGGTTTTCTTTATCTTTTATTTGTTTTAATGTTTTTATTACTTATTTTTTTTTTTTTTTAAATTTTTTTTTTTCAACATTTATTTATTTTTGGGACAGAGAGAGACAGAGCATGAACGGGGGAGGGGCAGAGAGAGAGGGAGACACAGAATCGGAAACAGGCTCCAGGCTCTGAGCCATCAGCCCAGAGCCTGACGCGGGGCTCGAACTCACGGACCGCGAGACCGTGACCTGACTGAAGTCGGACGCTTAACCGACTGCGCCACCCAGGCGCCCCTTTATTACTTATTTTTGAGAGACAGCGTGAGCACGAGAGGGGCAGAGAGAGAGGGAGACACAGACTCTGAAGCAGACTCCAGGCCCCGAGCTATCAACACAGAGCCCGGCGCGAGGCTCGAACCCACGGACCATGAAATCATGACCTGAGCCAAAGTTGGATGCTCAACCGACTGAGCCACCCAGGCGCCCCTCATCGGTTTTAGAATGTTGAACCAGCCTTGCATTCCCTGGATAAGCTCCTCCCGGTCAAAGTGTAGAACCGTTTTTATAGATTGCTCAATTCGATTTACTAATACTTTGTTAAAAGATTTTTGTGTCCATGTATATGAAAGACATTGGCCTACAATTTTCTTTTCTTGTGATGTCTTGTCTGATTTTGGTCTTGGGATATGGTGGCCTCACTGAATTTTATTTTCTGTTACAGTCGGTGTAGAATCGATGTTTCTTCCATGAATGTTTGGTCGCGTTCACCGGCGAAGCCGTCTGGACAAGTTTTCTTTGAGGCGAGATTTTAAATGATGAATGGGATCTCTTTAATAGATATAAGGCTGTTCTGATTATCCTGGGTCCCCAGGAGGGGCAGGTCTGCGCTCTGTCCGGGATCCTGACTCTGGACCAGGCTTTGTCTGGGGAGAGGGTCTTGGGTCCCCTTCCTCCTGCAGTGGGGCTGCGGGGGCAGCCAGACGTGGAATCCAGGGTTCCCAGTCCCTGCCTCACACTGTCTGAGCAAGGGGACCCTGTCTCACAAGGTTCTGCCCTCATCCAGACCTTGGGGTTCCCATAACCCACATGGCCTCCACCCCCAGGGCACCCCTTGCATGTTCTCTGGGATTGGGCAGTTGAAGCTGAGCTGCCCATAGTCAGGGGGTTTGTGGTGGGGAAGTAGAGAATGGGTGGGCAGTGCGGCCCAGAAACAGCCGTGTGTGCGTGTGTGTGCGTGTGTGTGCGTGTGTGTGCCTAAGGCTCCTCAAACCATCCACGTCTCACAGGATTCCTCTGATCCCTCTTATCTGGGCCCCTCCCCTCCTGAGCCCCCTCCTCATCTCAGCCCCTCCCCGCCTGACCCCCTCCCCTCCGGTCCCCTCTCCACCTTGAACCCCTCCTCTCCCCAGCCCCCACATGGCTATCAAGGGTTGAGTAGAAGAAGCCCCCGCAGTGTCAACTTGGCCCGCCAGGTGGCGTCTGGAGCTTGGGGAACAGATCCTGTGGGCAGGTGCAGGGCTGCGATGGGGAGGGCTCTGCAGGAAGAGACGGTTCCTCTGGGCGGAGGGCTGAGCCCCAAGAGCTATCTGAAGTGTGGGGGCGCTGCCAGGCCTCGCTGAGCTGTTTTCACGACCCTCGGGGGAGGGGCTGGGGGCTGGGAGGGACAGGCCTGAGGGCAAGGACCCAGGGTGCACCTGCCAGGTGAGAGGCAGACACCAGAGCACGGGGACCCCCCCCCCCGCCCCGGTCTGGGGGAGGGGGGCAGTGGGACCCGCCCAGGCAGGGCGGAGCTGGAGAGATGATGGGCAGAGAGGGGAGTCTGGAGGCTTAGGGCTCAGGAGGGGCAGAACAGGTGGGGATCTCAGTCCGTGGCCAGTGGCTGGGAGCTCTGTCCCTGGGGAGGGAGATAGGGCTGGGGCTCTGGGGAGGAGGCCAGGCCTGAGGGAGCCAACACTCTCCCTCCTCCCTGCGGTGCTCAGGCCCCTGGTCGGGTGGGGTGAATTGGGGTTTGGGGAGCCCTGAGGAGGAAGGGCCTCGCAGGCTAAGGAGTGCTTCCGTCTTGCAAAGGTGGGCAGGGGGTGGGGTATGCCAGCCCCCGGCCCCCCAAATCAGAGCAGCAGCATAGGGTCAGCAGGGCCTTTGTTTGCCCGGAAAAAAGCTCCTGGAAAGCTTTTGAGGGCCGGACCCCGGGTGGTCCAGTCTGTGCTTAGGATCAGGGCTGCCTGGGGAACACGGGTGCAGAGTAGGGAGCTGGCTGGAGCAGTGCCTGGGCTAGCCCCGGGGTCCCCCCAACAGGACGCAGGGAACCCCAGAACAGAAGCACATCTCAGTGAGCACAAGGAGCCCCCCTCCCCACCACCCCCGTCCGTCCGGGGTCTCCGGCCCTCTCCCACCTGTGTCCCTCTCCCCTGCAGGTGCAAAGCCAAGGACAGGGAGCCCGGGGGAGCCCTAGTTTTCTCTTCTGTGCAATGGGTTGCTAGTTCCAGGCCAGGCTGTGCTGGGCCTGGCTTCTCCTGGTAACTATTCGGGTCGGGGGCTCTCCTGCAGCCTCCAGGCCTGGTCAGTCCTGCCTCGGGGTCCTCAAGGGGCTGCTGGGTGCCGGTGCTCCCCTGGGTCCCGAGGGAGGCGGGGCAGGCAGCGGAACGTGGGAAAGAGACCGGCAGGTGCTGCCTGCGGCCTGATGGATGGCAGTTTGGCCAAAGGAGCCAGAGCGGGGAGGGGGGAGGGGGGAGGGGAGAGGGGAGGGGCTTGCATGCGGGGGAGGGGCGGGCCGCTGGGCCTTGGGAGGCAAGCCCCAGGAGGGGAGGGCAGAGGGCAGGCAGAGCTCTGTGGCTGGGAGGCCTCAGTGCAGGGGGGGGGGGTATGGCGAGGCGCCCTGCCCCTACCCTCACCCCATCTTCCTCCTGGAATGCTGGGCGAAGGCGCTTCAGCCCACATAACCACTGCCTCCCCCACCGCGGGCCCGGTTCCTTCCGTGAGCCATCGGGAACCTCTCCGAAGCCCCTCTAGCCCAACTGTTCATTGTGCAGATGGAGAAACTGAGGTGTGGGGCTAAGCCAGCCTCCTGATCTCTCCCTCACCCGGCAGCCAACCCCTTTCCTGCGGGGACCCCTGCCTCACCCCCAACACCTGCGGAAGCGTCTGCCCCGACTTCAGGTTGTGACCTGGGGCCCCCACCCTCACCCCCCACCCCCACCTGTCCAGCAGCCTCCTGCTTAACCCCCCTGGGTCCCCTGCGTCCCCCCCCTCCCCTCAAGCAATCCCAGCCCCGGGAGAAGGTGGGTCCCCGAGAGGCCCCACCCGGAGCCGCTCTCCTCCCTCGCACCTCCTCTCCAGTCTGGGTCTTGCTTCTGCTGTCACACCTTCTGAGCTGCTTCCCTGACCCCCAGCCCAGGTGCCCCCCCCCCCCCCCCCGCTCTGCGCTCCCAAGTCCCCAGGGGCAGACTCTTCCATCAAGACAAAGGACCAGGGCCCAAGAGACTTTCAGGGGCTCGCGGTCATGTTTTAGTGTCTTTCAAAATCGGGAGAAGAAAATATGAAGCCTTTAGGACAAGTAAACGCTTTCGCATATGATATTAATATATTTATTCTGAGACCAACGCAGCCATAAAGTCCTCATTTTCACTACGTCACTATTTTTGGTTTTCACCGACGTAGGGGTGTGCCCGGGTCTCGCCGTAGCCTGGCCCTGAGCTGCCCAGCCCCACGCTGGCCACGCCGGCTCCCTTGCCTGGGACCGGCCCGCTTGCCCAGACCTGTGAGCCTGGCCCAGGCCCCACGCGGCGCCAGCTGTGACGGCGGTGTGCGGGCCCCCCTGGCCCTCTGAGGCCCTGAGCACAGGCGGGTCCCTGACTCACTCCTTGGCTCCCTTAACGCTAAAGCCTGTGAGCCGGCCCCAGGGCTCCATCGGCCTCGGGGAGCGACAGGCAGACGCCCGTCCCTGGGGGCACTGAGAGGGCTCCCTATGCTGCTGGTACCAGGAGGGCTTTGAAGCGACCCAGAGGCCACATAAACTGGGTGCTGATGATTAAGGCCCAGTAAACCCAGAAGGAAAAGCAGCTGTGGAGTGGCTGGGGGCTGGCCTGCTGAGGGTGCCTCGGGGAGAGGGCATGGGCTCGGGGCCGGGGCAGCCTGTGGGGGTGAGGTGGCGAGCGTCTGCCGGGCTCAGTCTCCCCACGCTTACGTGGTGTGGGGCCCATAAGGACCCCACTTAGCAGCTGGGACACTGAGGCTGCACAGGTTACACACCGCCCAAGCTCGCAGAACCTTCCAGTGCCTTACCCCCCAGAGTACACTGCCTAGAGCACGGAGCCCTGGATGGGCACTGGCCTGGGCTGGACCCGGCCTCCTCCAGGGACATCTCTGCCCCGGCCCTAGACAGTGCTGGTGGCAGCACGGGGGGGGGGCGGGACCTGACGGCCGGCCCAGGCCCCGGATGCTCCAAGGGGATTTTCCCACCGTCCAGGTGCCTGCTGGGACGGCGTGGGGTGCGGCCACTTCTCAGGGCTTTCCTATGAGAAAGAGCCCCTCCAGCCGCGCCCTCATGGTCCGTCGCTATGGGAAGCCAACCTTGGAGCTGGGGAATGTCAACACTCAGGCACACCACCTGGCATCTGGTGCCCGTGGGGGATCCCCCCCAAGCTGAGACGGTCCTTGCTGTTTGTAACACTGCTGGGAGAAACTGAGCAAATATTGTCAGCCTCTCCCTACACCCCCTGTGACCTCTGCCGTGTTTGAACTCTCGATGGGCAAACAGGCAGTGATAAGGCACAGAGATCAGGGCCGCGAATACACAGCTTCTCCCCAGCCGCCCCCCCCCCACCCCCCCAAGCGCAGGATTCCCAGTCTGGACCCTGGGAGGCCCAGGGAGCCGAAGCTGGTGGCCGAGAGGACCTAAGAGCCCGGGCTGACCCCCGGGGACCGGGCCTGGCTCGGACTCCCCAGCCCGCTGGTCTCCGGTTGCACCTCCATCCCCTGAAGGCAGCCCGTCCACTCAGGGCAGCCCCTGCCCCCACAGCAGGTGTCTGTGCAGGACGGGGCTGAGGTCTGTCTCCGGCAAGCAGCTGACTGTCCGGGCTTCGGGCTTTGGGTCAGACCGACTTGGGTCACGTGACGTGCACGTCCGCAAACCACCGACCCTGTCTAGCCAGGTTCCCCTTCCGCAAAGCCGGGCGGGCACTCTCCACCGCCCTGCCAGGAAGATACACAGAGAGTACTTAGCAAACAGTGGGTCCCGCGGGGGGGGCCCAAGCCTCTCACCTCCTCACCCCCCAGCCCCCGCTCCCTCTGGACTCCGGTCTGCCCCCTGCACTCCACCCTAGCTGGTCTGAGTCCCCTTTGAAAGTGCAGGACCAGGAGGGGACACAGCACCCAGCAGACTAGACTGTCACCTTCTGGACTCTGGGGCTTGGCCTCTGCTAATGCAGCCCAGGGTGGTCTCGGTCTGGGGGTGAGGACGCAAACAGCCCGGAAGGGGGTGAAGGTGCAGTTTGAGACCCGCAAGGATGAAGCCGGAACTCTGTTCGGAGCCAGGGTCAGTCTGCACCCGGGAACAGGGGCCTGGTAGGAGTCAGGCTTCACTCCACAGCTGGGATTGGAGATCAGTCCATGACCGAGGTCGGGGCTCAGTCTGTGGTCGGGGTGATGAGTCAAGTTGTGACTGGGGTCAGGGATCAGCCCGTGGCTACGGTCAAGGGTCAGTGTGTCCCTGGGGTGACGACTCAGTATGTGGCTGGGATCGGGGCTCAGCCCGGGATCCGCCGGTGTCTTCCCCCAGGGGCTCACGCCGAGTTGCCGTAGGGCCCTTGGCTTCCTCTTTGGATCAGAGCGTTCCTGGCCTGGGCCCAGCAGCTGAGTCCCGGGGGCAGGCTTATTCCTGCTAGTCACATTCCCACGCCTGCCTGGGGGGTGCCGGAGAGCAGTGGGGTGTCATGGGGCCGCCTCCCGGGGGACCCGCGTCTCACCCTCCCAGCCTCTGACAACAGCCGAGACTCTTGCAGAAGCAGCTTCGAGCCTGTGGGGTCCCCTTTCCCAGAGGCCCGTGTCCCGGTGCCCACCTTCCTGCCCGGTGAGGCGGGCGGGCGAGACGGAACACTCACTGTGCCAAGTCTGGCCAGCCAGGGGTGCCTGGAAGCTTCCACTGGCCTGGGCCCCCACTAGACTAGCCCTGCAGGGGCGGTGCCCAGAGAGGAGCCACAGACCGGCCCTGGGACCTGGTGGGGCGCACAGAGACCCACGTGCTGGCCTGACCTCAAACAAAATGGGTTTGCTCAGGGATCATGGTCTGTCACCAGAGGGATCGGCTGCTCCTGAAGGACTGGCTGGTGACGGGCACGGGGGCCCCTTTGGCAGGGGAAGCCCCCAGGCTCTGGCCGGATGGATCCCACATCTCAGCCCGGGGCTGTGTGAGGCCCAGGGATCAGAGGCCACAGGCCTCTGCGCCCCCAGCTCATCCCAGGGGGGCCCTTAGGAATGCCTCACTTTATGTCCCAAAAGGGCACAGCCAGGACACCAGGAGGATGAGGACCTTAAGCACGTGGCTTTCTTGTGGGAGGCTCCCCGCGGCACCACGGTGGCCGGCCCCAGCCTCCCACCCTCCGGAGGGGAAATCTGAGGTCAGCAAGGTGACCGCACCGCAGCTCTGACGAGGTGCCGAGCCCGGTGTGCGCATCACCCCACGAAGGCGTCCCGACCGGCCTCGATCAACGATCCTCGGTTTCAAAGGGGAGAAACTGAGGGCCAGCGACGGGCAGGGCCTTGGCCCAGGTGCCTGGAATCAATCTAAGGAGGATGGGAACGTCTCTCCCCCCTGCCGGCTCGTGTCCCCTGCCCTCGCCGGCAGGGGCAGGTGCCAGGGCGAGCCGGGCGGGCCGGGACGCGTGCCCGCGTGGGCCGGCCTGGGCAGCTGCTCAGCCGGTGTTGCAAACCTACCCCTCCCCCCCCCCATCCCAGGCCGCGTCTGGACTTGCGTTGGCCCCTGCCCCCGGGGCCCAGAGGAAAGCCTCGCCCACCTTCCCGGGATCAGGCGGACAAGTCCCGGCCTGGCGGGCTCCCCGCTGCCAGCTCCGAGCGTGAGAAAATACTGAGCTGAGGCGGGTGGTGTGGCAGGTGGCCGGGCTGTGACTACCAGCAGGTCCCCACCCTCCCTGTGCCCAGGGGAGGCCGGCCCCAGCCCCGGCCCTTCCAGGATCCGGCCTGCGGGCCGCTGCCATCGTGGCCCCTCTGGGCCCGGCCCCTGCTGCAGCTGCCCCCGCCCCCGCCCACCCCGCTCTGAGAAGCTGCACTCAGCAGGTGTTCGGTGCCGTCTCCACCAGGAGCCTGAAGCGGGCAATTTGGCCCCGTCTGGCCAAGGTCTGCAGAGATGCCAGTCGCCAGAGCATTTCCTCCCTGGCCAGGGTCCCCGAAGTCTAAGCTGGGCTGGCCCCTGGGGACAGGTGTGCAGGCCTAAGGGGCGCCCCTCGAGAGGTCCCTGCTCCCCAACACGAGGGGAAGAGAGAGGGCCGTCAACTCCTCGGTGGTCCCTCGGGGCCCAGGGGCACCGAGGTCCAGTCTCCGTGTCCTGTGAGTGGCGCCGGGTCCTTTTGGCACCCCTGGTTTGCTGGAGGCAGGGAGGGAGAAAGGAAGAAGGGGCCCAGAGCCAGGTGGGTGTGACCTGCGGGTGGGCACCTCCCTGAACGCTGACCCCTGAGGGGGCACGAGCCAGTGGGGGGTTAGGAGTGCCGCTCTTGGAGCTCTCTGCCAGCCGCAGAGGGCCCTGCCCGGGCATATGCCCGCTCTCCGAACTCTGAGCTGCCTGGGAGGATGGGCCGGGCAGACCCGAGAGCCCAGCAGCGTCGGCGAGCACGGCCGCCCCATAGTGGGACCCCGGTGGAGGGCGTGCCATGTCCCCTAGGCCTCAAATGTCTCAAGAGCCCAGTTAGGCCCCACAGAGGCCCCTCAGGACTCCCGCAACCCTGGGAGACACATGGGCAGTGCCCAGGAACGCCAGGGGGCTCCCTGGAAGAGGTGGTCCAGGCCCTGCCTGAGGGGAGTGGGGGCCTAGGGCAGAGATGTAACTGGGGGCCAGGGCAGGGTTTGCACCTGTGTGTGGGTGGGCACAGCCCAGGTTGGGGTCATAGGGACACCTAGGCCCCTGCACAGAAAGTCTGGGCTCTGTTCCCCACAGGACGGTGGCAGGGGGCCTCAGGGACCCAGGGCAGAGGCTGAAGGAGGGACACCCCCCCATCAGTGCGCTGTCCTCCGCCCTTGGACTGTGCCGGGCCCTGCCCAGAGGCCCCCCTGGACCTGGGTGCTCCTCACCCCAGTCCCGGGGTCGGCGGTGAGAGATGTCTCGCCCAGAGCCATGTGACCGAAGCCCAGGAGAGGCGGCAGAAGCAGCCGGGGGGGGGGGGGGGGGGGTGCGCAGAGCCGGCAGGGCCTACGTGCAGGGAAACTGAGACCAGGGGAGAGCCATGGTGGGTGGGGCCGGGGCAGAGAAGCCCTTCGGATGAGCAGGGGAGCAGGCAGCAGGGGGTGGGGGTTGCCGCGCCGGGTCTGAGCCGCTCTAGAAAGCACTTTAGGAAGATGCCTCATGTAGGCGGGGCTGCTACAGTTACAACTGGCAGTCCTGTTAGCAGTGCGCAACCTGCACCATCACACAGGGCGACCCTGCCAGGTTCGGCGGGGAGAGCAGCACCTGGCCAGCACACCTGGCCCCGGTGTGGAGGGATGGCTCCCCTCCTCCACTGAGCCCACCTGTGGGGACCCTGCCCAGCAGCCCACCCCCCCCCCGCAGGGTTTGGTTATCTCCGGGGGGGAGATAACCAAACCCGCAGGGAGGGGGCCCAGGGTTTGGTTATCTCCGGTCTCCTCTGTTCCTTCTCCATCTGCAAGTGGAGGAAGGAAGGCCCCTGTCAGCGGCCCCACCCGCGATGGACAGGTCTGGAAACAGGAAGCCAGGGGCACCAGGCCGCCTGTCTCTCCGCCCAGGAGGAGCAGGAAGGGGCAGTGAGGCTGGGCCTCTGGTCGGAAAGTCCTGGGGGCTCCTGACTCGCATTCACCCACCCACACCTGCTGCTTCTCCCCAGCTCTGATCTCACCTGTCCTGGAGAAGCCTCCTGGACATGCCCGGGCAGAACCCGATGCACCCGGGGTCCCTCTCCCATGGGCCCCACCTGAAAGCCTGTTCCCAGGAGACAAACGCGTGGGTCCCGAATGTGGGGGGCCAGTGCCGGAGAAGGCAGGGAAGCCACAGGCTGCCCCCCTCACCCGAGGCTGGGGGTGCCCGCCCGAGGCATCTAGATGGCGAAGTTCTTGGGCAGATGTCTGATTCGCAGGTGGTGAGACTGAGGTGTAGGGGTGGGGCTGCTTCAGACCCAGATCCCTTCCTTCACACCCTACCCCCCGGTGGGACCCAGCCTTTGTGGGGCCCGGGGGGCCTCAGGGCAGGGCGTCCGTGCCACCAGTGCCTTTTCCTGGGAGGCAGGTTAGGGCAGTGCGCACTGAGTCTCCCCCGAGAGCGCACGGGTCTCCCTGAGGTCTTGTCCACACCGGCTGCCCTTCCCAGGGAGACGAGCCTGGGACGTCGGGGGGGCATGTTGGGGCCTGGATTCGATTTGGGGGTTTCTGCCACAGCACACATTCCAGGGTAGCGGGAGCAGCAGCGGGGTGGGTGGAGGCGGGGGCCCTGCGGGCCCTCGGCGTGGGAAGAGGGGCTTTCTGGGATCCTCCCCTGGGAGTCGGGCAGGCCCTGCTCCGCTCTCTCGAAGCCCAGGCCAGGCCCCCGGGGCTCCGGGCGGGCGTGTGACAGGTGTCGCCTTCCCCCTCCGCGGGGCACAAGTCCCACGCTGGCCTTGGCACGGACGAGACCCTGCCTCGGGCACCGGCTCGAGCCAGCGGTCCGGGCAGAGCCGCTCGGCGGGAGCGCCCGTGGGGGCGGTGCCGTGGGAGTGCCATGTCCCCAGTCCCCCGCAGCTCCCTCCCAGATGGAGCACCGGCCAGGCCTGCGGACGGTGTGGCCAGCGCAGCGACGGCCCGTGCCAGGGTCCCGGAGGAGGGCTCCCCAGGCAGGCGGCCAGATGCCACGCTCCGGGCTGGGCCCTGCTCTCTGCCCCACAAGCCCTCGCTCTGCTGCCGCCCTGGCTTCCCAGCGCCCTCAGCCCTTCTCGCGGCCCGGCCTCGCCTCTGCGTTCCCAGCCTATCTCTGCTCTGGACGGCTATCTCCGGCCGGGCGCGGCTGCCCTAGATAGCGGGCATCGGGCGGGCCGGGAACGCCTGGGGCACCCCGCCCCAGTGCCCTAAGCTGGGCCGAGTGAGGTCACACAGCGGCCCCTGGTGACCGGCTGGGCTGGGGGCTCTGGGCTCTGTGTCCAGCACCCCGTCAGGGAGCCTGGATAACTAGGTCTCAAACAGCCCCTCCCAACCCCAGGCCCAACCTAGCCTGGGCCCAGGGGGGGCCTCGGGTGCTAGTCCGCAGCCCCTGCACCCCCTCTCCAGGGCTGTCCTCTGGAGGGGCCGTCACTCCTGGGGACACAGGGGGTATCCAGGCAGCAAGGGCAACGTGACCGAGGCAGGCCTCTCTCAGAGGGAGGACGGTGGCCGCACGTGTGGGTGGGGGATGGCCTGGCCCCCGGGAGCCCGGCGCGGGGGGCGCTGAAGCTGGGGCGGGCACAGGCCTCCGCGGCCAGCAGAGCCAAAGACGCTGGGATCCCGTTGGCCGGCCCAGGCCACAGCCGGGTGGGGGGGTGACCCGTGGCCGTGGCTGGCCTCCCGGGTGACCCCTGGGTCTGCTCGTTGCGTGAGGCACCACAGGCAGCCGGTTTTCCGGCCCCCATTCATTTCACAAGCTCCCGAGATCGCAGACACGAAGGACCGGATTGCACCGGGCCCCACTTCCCCTTTGCTCCGCCGTCGCCGTGGGCCTTACGGGAAGTGAGCAGAGACCGGCTCTCCCGGCCGGGGCCTCGTCGGGGTGCAGACCTCTGACGGCCCGGCGTCACGAGCCCTTGGCGAGTCCCCGAAGCTGTCTCCCGGGCTCCGCGAGACAGGCCAGGGGTGGTGCCTGGCTCCAGCCAGCCTTGGCCCGCCCAGGGCTCGGCCTCTAGGTTGCCGGCGGTCACTGGGATACGATGACTCCGGGGTCCGTTTTGCAAATGGCGTAACAGAGGCGCACAGTGGGGAAGAGCCTCTTCTGCCATCTTGTCCAGGGGCACATCTGCTCCTTTCCATAAAAATCGCATGCAGCAAATAAGACAGGCCTCTTTTCTCATCTCACAGGGGAAGAAACTAGGGTCCACAAAGAGACGTCCAGCCTCCAGGGGCCCCGAAATTCTTCCTCCTCCTCCAGGAAGTCCTCTTGGACCACACCACCTAGAAGGGGTCTCGGCCTCCCTAGAAGGGGAGCCCTGCCCTACCTGCTGCTACCCCTCAGCTCACAGCCACGCTGGGCCTCGCCCCACCCAGCAGTAGCCCCTCGGGGGCAGTTTGGGGACAGCAGGCTCTTCCTCGCCTTCCTCCGCTGGACTTGGTGCACATCGGGCCCTCCCTATATACTTGCCGACCCCTCGGTTTCTTCACCCGCAGAAGGGGTGAGGGTGCTCACGTTGTTGGGTCAGCGTGCAGGGGGAGGGCTCTGGCCTGGGAGCTCCCCGAGGGGAGGGTCACCCGGCGAGGACCTGCTGCTGAAGCAGGACAGACGGTACTGTGTGGGGGCTTCCTGCTGGCAGCCCAAGGTGCCTCATTGCAGAACAGCCAGGCTGTGCCTGCTCAGGGTAGACGGACGGGCAGACGCGGAGGCGGGAAGAGGGGAGACAGAGGTCCCGCTGCTGGCACGGCCGCCCCCCGCCCCTGCCCCCCGGCCGCCCGGGATGGTTCCCAGGGAGCCAGGCCGCCCTGGACGCGGCCGCCTTTCTTCCTCCCATTTTACAGCGGGTCCTACGCATCTTGCCCGACAATAAACTTGAGTTCACAGCATCTTTTCCTTTGAAAGAATGAATCCCCGTTCCGACCAGACCCTCTCCCACGCCTCTCCCGCAGTAATTAGCCAGGCAGACAACACCCCACTCTCGCCCTCACCCTCCCCACCCCCGCCCGGGAGTTCCCATCCCGGGCCCCTGGCAGGGGGGCCGGGGCAGCCACAGAAGTGTGTTGCCCCGGGCCGGGCAGGCCTGGGCCCCCGTGTCCTTTCTCCCGTTTCGGCTGGCGGCTGGCGGGGAGTTTATTGCCCTGCAACGCGGTGCTCTACCCAGCCCTTCCTGGCTGGCTCTGCACCTGTCTCCAGCCCTCGCGGGTTCGCTCCCGCTCGGCCCCATCCAGGGAGCAGCCGAGCACCGGGGCCAGGCTCAGACGCCGGCTCTTTTGGGGAGGCCCCTGATAACCCCTAATCCGGCAGATGCTCCTGATAGGGGAGCCTCCTCTTGTCCACAATCCCCTTTATGAACAGCCGCCCCCAGCTCACAGGTGAGGCTCTCAGGACCAGAGAGGCAGACTCGCGGAAGGTCACCCGGCCGCACGGGGCCTCCTCTCCCGAGGTCCCTTTGTCACTCACGGTCTCCGCGAGGCACCGAGACTCACACCAAAGTCCCACGGCTCCAACCAGCCCCCACCCCCCCACCGCGAAGCTCGCCCACAGCCAGCGCCGGGGCCTGGGGCTCGTCCCTGAGCCCCGCAGCTCGTCCACACGGCAGCCCCAGCACAGACCCACCCGGAGCCGGTTCCCCGTGGGCTGACTCCGCAAGTGGGGCTGCCTCTCCCAGCGACCCCGGCCCCGAACCCTGGGCTCGTCGAGTCCTCGAGCCAGCCCTCCCGCCTCCTTCCTCGGGGGCTCAGGAACCAGTGTCCTGGCACCTTCGGCTCCTAAACCCTCCCAGAGGAGACCGGCTCTGGACCCGCTCCGGTCCCCACGCCTGCCTGAGATACTGGCCGTTCCTTCTGCACCAGCAGCTCGCCTGGTGAGGGCCCCGTTCCAGAAGAGCCCGCAGACCCACAGGCACGGGCAGACGCGTCCGCTCTCCGCCTGGGTGCCGTCCTGGGCTCAGAGCCCCACGCCCCTTCACTCTGGCCTCCCTCCTCAGGGACCGTGTCTCCTGGGCCTGCCTGGGTCCGGTGGGGGGGGGGGGGGGGTTGCGCGGGGACACGGCCAGATCCAAACCCTGTCACTCTCCCCGCTCCTCCGCACCCTCGCGGTGGCCCAGAGCTCTCGCCCTCACCCCCCGACGGCCCTGAGGGTCTCCCCATGCCGCCCTCTCTGGCCACCGCTTAAATCCAACCACGGTGACAAATCCCCGTCGGGACAGGGCAGGATGGAGTCCAGGCTACTGCAGGCAGGAGGGGGCCCGAGCCCCCCGCTCCTAATCCCACACCCTGGCCACCGCCCAACAGCCAGGAGTTGGGTCCAGAGCCCCCCCCACTCGTCGCCCTGCGGGGAGCAGTGTTTGCACAGCTGGAAGCACAGAAGCTGGCCTGCGACCTGGCCCCGCTTCAGTCTTAATTGGTCTTTCTGGAGGCAGACGCGGGAGGAGGGCCTGAGCGGAGGAAATCGGCTCCATCGGGAAGGATAACTCAGCTGGGGAGGAAGGGAGGGGGCTCTGGAATTTGCCGTCGGCTGGGGGTCGGGGAGGACTCACTTCCCTGGCCTTCAGGAACCTGGTGGGGGGAGAGCCAAGGCCAGGCATGTGATGGAGAAATTCTTGCCCCGGAGGGTGGGGTTGGGGGGGTGCTGAGCGGATGCAGGGGTTGCCAGGCGCCCCACACCCCAGGCTGGGGCTCTGGAAAGCGGGGTGGGGGGGTGTGCTCCCGGGACACCGGGAGGATGTGCAGACCCCCGCCCTGCGGCCAGGTTCAGGACACGGGGGTGCCCGGGCTGGTGAGGCAAGCAGGGGTCAGCCTTGTGGAGGGACCCCTCGGACCGATGGGCCTCAGTCTCCCCGGGCACGCCGAGGCTGCCCGGAGCCAAAGGACACGTTCCCGGGGGCGGGAGAGACTGGGCAAGGGTCCCGAGGTAGGGCCGGAGGAGGGTGCTCAGGGGAAGCTTGGTCGCAGGGCAGGAGTGGAGGGGCCTCGAGTGCCGGGAAAGCGGGGCCCTGGGCTGCTCTGGTCGCCGGAGCTGAAGAAGGCCTGGGCTCCGCCATGGTGGTCCCCGAATTTCAGCCTGGGAAGCAGTCTAGCTCAGCCACTGGGCCTCTCTTCTGGGCTTTGTCTGCTCTGACCTCAGTGCTCCCCACCAGCTGGTCCCCTTGGGAAGGCCCTTCCTCCCACATCCCCCCAGGGGTCCCCGGGGCCCTCTCCTGCCCCCAGGGCCTGCCGCTCCCGCAGATCAACCCGCTGCTGCCTGGTGAGCCCGCCTACGAGGAGCTCCCGGGTGCAGGAGGCTCTCGGTCAACTCTGAGGTCAAGTGTGAACGGCCTCTCACTCTACGGTCCAAACCGAGGCCTAGTTGTCAGCTGGCTGGACAGGAGGCGGCCACTTCCTGGGCTGGCTGGTGACTCACAGTCCCGTTTCTGGGAAAACTCCCCCCGCCCCCCAACCAGATCCGGATGGCGTGGAGCTCGGCCGAGCCGGGGCTAGCTGTGGGAAGTGTGGTTATAATTAGGGGCCGGGGTCCGGGGGAGCAGAAGGGGGGCCCAGGGGTGTGACGAGATGCCCGCCAGGAGGCCTCCTGCCCTCCTGGGCCGCTGGGCTGTGCTCTCTGAGCCTCCAGGCTCCAAAGGGACCTTTGGAGTCAAGCTCTTAAGCTCAGAGTTTGACTGGAGCCCTGGAAGAAGCTGGTCTCAAGGCCTCAGGCTGAGGCCGCGCTGCCCTGGACCTCCCCAGCTCCGCACACTGGCCCTTCCTACTGAGCCAGGGTCCCAGGCCGTCCCCAGGAGGACCACATGAGGTTCCGCCCGAGCCCCTCCCGGGCCCTTCTAGCGATAAAAACACTCCCACCCGGGGGCTCGGGCCCTGCACGCAGCCTCGCTGACACCCGGGATAGCCCATGGGACCGGCAGCCCTGGGATCCCACGGCTCAGCGGGGCTGAGAAGCAGCAGGGCCAGGCTCCGGCCAGATCTGAGTGTCCAGAGGAAGCAGGCCACTCCCAGATGGGGCGGGGATGCGGGGTCCCTCCCCGCCGAGGCTTCCAGGCCACAGTCCAAATGCCGTTTGCTCAGCAGGTCCCTGGAAAAACATCCTTCTGGGAAGGCTCTGAGAAGGGCAGGAGGGGAGGAGGCCTCTGGCCAGGTCGGGAGCAGGGCCCGGGCCTCCCGCAGCAAACCGGAGCCCGGCCCTGGGCCGACCCCCTCCCCGGCCCATTTGGCCTCCCACGGCCCCCCCCCCCCAGCCCACCGTAGGGACCATGGTGGCGACGAAGAGGACAGACGCCCGCCCCCGTGGGAGGTCCCCGGGACCCTCGCGCGTCTTTGCTGTTGTTGCAACAGCGTTATCGAGATGGAGTTCACGTGGCATACGAGTTCCCCACTTAAAGGGCTCGAGTCAGCGATTGCCGGTGCGTTCGCAAACACCGGCAGGCATCCCCGCAATCAATTTTGGAGCATTTTCTTCAGCTCAAGGAGAACTCCGAGTCCTCTGGCCCCCGCCCTAAGGAACCCCCGAGCTACTTTCCGCCTCTGCGGATCCAACCGTTCTGACAATTCGTGCAGATGCGATCACATGCGCGCGCCGTGCTCTTTGGGAGCGGCTTCCTTCGCTCCGCGCGACGCCCTCCGGGGCCATCCCTTCCCTGGATGAGTAAGACCCCACCACGCGGGCCGAGCGTGTCCGTTTATCCCGCACAGTGGTCCCACCTTTGGGCTGCTGTGACTGGGGCCCCGTGCACGTGTGTCCTCACTTCTCCCGGGCACACGCCAGCCGAGGAGAGGCCGGGCTGGATGCGCCCCGGACCCCCACACTGTGACGGTGCCTTAGCCCCTCTGGTCAGCCCTGGGCGCCAGGAAGGCCAGGGGTCTGTTCCACTGGAGCATAAGGTACCCTGGCCGGCCCTGCTATTATGGGGCAGCTGACAGTCACTGCCCTTGACTGCAACCTGCTGCCTGCCCCCTCCGCTCCCACGATGCTGTGGCCGCCACCCCACACTCAGAGCTCCATGGGGACGGAGTGCTCGGTCCCCCGGATGCCCCAGCTCCTCACAGGGGCCTGAGAAGGCAGAGACCCAGGAGAGATGTGCTGGATGAGGGGCCAAGACACCCAGCTCCCCGGGCCAGGCCACAGTGTGGGCACACAACTCTCAGCGTGGTTGGTGGAAAGCAGCCCCACAAAGAAAGCCCCCTCGAGAGGGGAGAAGGATCCGAGAAAGGACAGGCAGTGGGCATTGGGGGCCACCACTTGCAGAGGAGGGTGACCCGGACGGCAGGTGGCTGGGACAAGCCTGCAGGGTGGGGCCCTGGCGTTCTGGGCATTTCCCTGGAATGCCCTCAAGGGGCAGCTGCAGGGAGAGGCCGGGGCCGGTGCTGGGGAGTCACCAGCCCCCTGGCCCCTCTGCCTGCCTGCTGGTGGCCCCGCCTGGGAGGCCTTGGGTCCCCTCGATGGGGCTGGGAATGGGCTCCATCGGAGGCCGGGAGACCCTGCCCATCCCCAGGACCCCCCCCTCAGAGCAGGGGCGCCTGATTCTTGGTCACCAGCCGCTGTGCACACTGCCCTCTGCAGCCGGGGACGGGGGGGGGGGGGGCGAGGAAGGGCTCCGTGGGGGGCTGGGAGCCGGGGGAGGGGCGGCCGGAGCGGGAGGGAGGCCCCGACCACACGAACCATTTGCCGATTCTGCCCAGCTGTGCGGGGCCTCACCAGGAGAGCCTCGGCCCATTTGGCAGCATCCTCTCACCGAGACCCCGTGGCTTCTGTTTGCTCAGGGGGAGGGGCCGGTGCCACAGAGAGAAGAGAAGAGAATAGGAACATCCAGAGACAGACACAGAGACAGGGGTAAAAGGCACAGAAGAGGAAAAGGAAAGAGACACCGGAGGAGGGACCCGCCAGGCCTTACCTGTTCCTCTACCTCCCGCCCCAGCCTCGGGGCACAGGGGCAGGTGGATCAGGAGAGGGCCAGGCCGCGCTGCAGGCAGCCAGGCTGAGACAAAGGTCCCTTTGGAGTCAAGCTCTTAGGCTCAGAGTTTGACTGGAGCCCTGGAAGAAGCTGGTCTCAAGGCCTCAGGGCACAGTGTGGGGGGAACGGCGAGGCCGGGCCCACTTTCAAGGCCTGAAGGGTCTGGGAGCCCTTTCTTCCTTCCTTCCTTCCTCCTGGAGGAGGATGCCTCACGGGAAGGGTTTGTTTGTCTCAACTGAGCCAACACTGAACATACACCTTGTCGGGCAGCCCCACACACAGAGGCCAGGCCAGCGGGCAGCTCTAAGGTGAGCAGAAAGACGCTGGGAGCAGCAGCCTAGAAGCCGCCGGTGGGGGCGGGGGGATGGCTCCGGGTTGGGGGAGGCCTCCCGGCCAGCGCGCTTGGGACCAAGCCTACAGCACAAGCAGGATTGAGCCTGCACGGTCCGTGCAGCATAAAGAGGAAATCACCTCCTTCATTCTGGACACTAGACCTCTATTAACGCCACCTAGCAGGCCTTCACACCCTGGCGTTCTCCCCACACCCATGCCTGGCATTCTCTTCTTGGCATCCCAGGCCTATGGGCTGGGCCCTGTGTGAACCTTCCAGCTGCACGGTCCACGGGGGACTGTCCAGCTGCCCCCAGGGCAGGGACGTCACCATCTCGGCCCTGCCCACGGAGCCTCCCCAGGTGCGTGTTGGCTCCCTCTATAATTAGCTGCCAGTTCCCCCTGCTTTGATCCCCGGCCTGGGAACCCGGGCTCTCCCTCCCCCCCACACTCCATCAGGAGCAGCTGCCCACATGGGCATCCTCTGGGCACCCCGCCCGGAGCCTGTGACCCGGCCTGCCCCTGTCGCTCGGCCCCTGCCTCCCACTTCCAGGCCGGCTCCGGCCTCGGGCAGCAGGGCCCCCTCCACCGGCCCGAGGCGGCCATGTGGTCTTGGAGGTGCCTGTTCTGTGTGTCTGTGGCCACGGGTCCTGGGGGCAGCCCGGGCTCGTAAGCAAACTCAGAACAGACCTAGACTCAGAAGGGCCACAAGCAGGTAGGGGGCTCGCCGCACCGGGGGCACGGGCTCCAGAGAACAGAGTTTCCGGGGCCTGCGCCTCAGGTGGGGCTGCTCGGGGAGGGGTGCTCAGGGCCGGAGAGAGGCTGGAGCCAGAGACACAGAAGGAGCAGGTGAGGGGACCAGGCTCCCACCCCTGTGTCCCTGGGCCGGAATAGCCCCGCCCCGCCCAGGGCCAGAGGAGCCGGGCTGGGGTCCTGAGGTGAGCGCCCGCCCCACTGGCACCGCTCCGCAGCCCGGTAAGCTGGGGCCTGGGTCAGAGCCCCCAGGCCCCGGAGGCCTGTTCCTGGAAGGGTGAGGGCTCCAGAGACGGGCAGCCAGGGACCGATGCTCCCAGGTGGAGGGGAGGTTCGTGGACACCCAGAAACTTTCCCTCCCTGACTAGGGGCCAATGGCCTTTGAAGTGGGAAGGTCTGCAGAGGCGGGATGAGAAGGTCCAGGGCTATAATTAGAGAGGTTTCACTCTCTCACACACACACGGAGCAAACCCAGCTGCGGACGCCCAGGGCACGGCTGGCCCGGCCCCCCAGAGAGGACCCCGGGCAGGGTCTCTGGGCTCTGCGCCTCCCTGGCTCCCACCCCTGAGGGGGCGGATGGCTGGATCTGCACCCCCAGGGCCGCCCACCCATTTCATGACCGCGTAGCGGGGTCCGGGGGGCCCTTCCCTCACTGCTGTTCGGTGGTCTCGGGGATCCTTGGGGTAACCTCAGGGCCTGGGAGTGCTCCCTTTGTCCCTCAGCAGCACCCTGCCACCCGGCGTCCAGCTCTTGTTTCTGGAGAATGAAGGGTGGGGTGGGGACCCCTGGAGCTTTAGGCCGAATCGTGGCCGAACCCTGGTGAGCTTCCTTCCCCAGGGAACGGGGCACCCACAGGAGGCCAGGGTCCCAGGGCTGTGCCGGTAACCTCCATCCTGGCCCGGGCCCAGCTGCCCCCCACACTGGGCTGCAGCTGGAGGGGGCTGGGCTCAGGCGAGGGTGAGCAGATGTGGGGACCGGATGGGGCTCCCACCCTCACCCCTGCAGGCCAGAACATCCCTGCCCGGACAGATCGGAAGACAGGGCCTGGAGCCCAGCCTCCCATCCAAGGGCTGGCGTGGGGCCAGGACGTACCGACAGCCCCGTCCCCCCTCCTCTGGCGGGCAGGGCCTGTGCCAGGGAAGGAGGCCAACGGCCGAGCCAACAAGGGGATCCTGGGTCGACGAGGAGAACGGGCTGGAAGGTTGGGCTGCGGGCCCGAGCTCCAGCCACTCCTGATTTACCCTTTCTGCCTAAAGCCGGGGTCCTTGCCTGTGCTGAGCCCCCTGCCCCAATACTCCTTACCTCTGCTACCTCTTACCCACCCCTCAGGTCTCAGCCAGGATGGGGGCTTCCGCGGGGCCTTCCTGGACCCCCACCCGAGTGCACGTTGTGCACTCCTCCATCCCTGTACACCCCATCATCGCATTGACCACACTAAGCATAAATCCTAGTGACTGCCCTCCTCTCCCACTGGTCTGTGCAGTCCGGAGGCGAGTATCCACCCATCTGCCCATCCATCCATCCATCCATCCATCTGCCCATCCATCCATCCATCCATCCGTCCATCCATCCGTCCGTCCATCCATCCATCCATCCATCCGTCCATTTCCCTATCCATCCATCCATCCATCCATCCATCCATCCATCCGTCCATCCATCCATCCGTCCATTTCCCCATCCACCCATCCATCCATCCATCCATCCATTTCCCCATCCATCCATCCATTTCCCCATCCATCCATCCATCCATCTGTCCATCCATCCGTCCGTCCATCCATCCATCCATCCATCCGTCCATTTCCCCATCCATCCATCCATCCATCCATTTCCCCATCCATCCATCCATCCATCCATCCATCCATTTCCCCATCCATCCACCCATCTGCCCATCCATCCATCCATCCACCTGTCCATCCGTCCGTCCATCCATCCATCCATCCATCCATCCATCCATCCGTCCATTTCTCCATCCACCCATCCAACCATCCATCCATCCATCCGTCCATCCATTTCCCCATCCATCCATCCATCCATCCATCCATCCATCCATCCATTTCCCCATCCATCCGTCCATTTCCCCATCCATCCATCCATCCATCCATCCATCCATCCATCCATTTCCCCATCCATCCATCCATTTCCCCATCCATCCATCCATCCATCCATCCATCCATCTGCCCATCCATCCATCCATACGCCCATCCATCCATCCATCCATCCATCCATCCATTCATCCGTCCATTTCCCCATCCATCCATCCATCCATCCATCCATCCATCCGTCTGTCCATTTCCCCATCCATCCATCCATCCATCCATCCGTCCGTCCATCCATCTGCCCATCCATCCACCCATCCATCTGTCCATCCATTTCCCCATCCATCCATCCATCCATCCGTCCGTCCATTTCCCCATCCATCCATCCATCATCTGTCCATCCACATCCACCATCCATCCACTTCTCAATTTGCTCAGCACAGGTTCTTGCAGCATCCACACCGGACCGGGCTCTGCTCTGAGGGAGGTGACACCGAGGAGAAAATAGAGGCAGTCCTATGGAGGAGACGCTCTCAGGGGCGTCCTGCAGCCCTTCCTGGAGGGGCCACCTGAGCCGGGTCTCTGCAGGGAATGCTGAAGCCGGGACTGGGGAAGGACTGGGGTGAATTCCCGCCTATTCCTGTAGTGTTCCGGAGTGCGGGGCCTGGCTCCTTGTTTCAGGGACAACGGTGCCTGCCAGCACAGTGTGAGGTCACCTACAATACATCACTTCAGGGAATGACCTGTTATGGGGGTGGGAGGGGAGGTGTGTGCCCGCCCAGCAGTCCCTTGTGGGCACACGCACATATCATTTCTCGCATCTTCCGTTGCCCGGACCCAAGCCCAGCACCCAGAACCGGACATCCAGAGCCCTGGGGAGTGGTCTACCCATGCCGCTGGCGACAGGACGAGGCCCTTCTGACCAGCGTGAAGCCAGGAGGAGGGCCTGGACCGGGGCTCCTGCCCGCTCCAGGCAGCCCTAACTCCCCCACCCCTTGCCATGAGGGGCAAGTCCCAGGCGTGTCCCCTTCCTCTGACAGCAAGTTCCTTCCTGGCCTCCCCAGGCCCGTCCCCGCAGCACTGCCAGGAATGCGGGCCCTCCCCCGTCGGAGCGAGGGCACAGTGGATTGTCCCAGGGACCCCTGGAGCGTTCCCTGCCCACGGCCCCTCCAGCTTCAGCCGCCCAGGGGCAGGAGTGGGGGTGGGCCGCTGGCCGGGACAGGGCCCCGAAAGGGGAAGTCACTCTGGCAGCCAGAACTGCCCCCGGACCCCTCCTTACCTCCGAAGGCAGTCGGCTATTGATCTGCTCAATCTTGCAGGATGGAGCACGGGGAGCTGGTGGATAACACCACGGCCCCCAGGCCCAGGCCCAGCGAGGAGGACCAGGGGAGCAGAGGAGGAGGGCGAGGGACAGAGGGGTGTCGAGTGGGGGCCCTGCACCACCTGCCCTCCCTGGGAAGGAGGTGAATGGAAGACTTTGGGGTGCGTGCGTCGACAGAAGGAGAGACGTTTTTCAGATGGGGGGGCGGGGGCAGGGGGAGGACGGGTTTGCGGGCGGGGCGTCCCCACGCCTTGCAAGGGCCCAGGAGCGCAGCGAGTTTGGGGGTTAAGGACCTCAGGGCGGGGCCGGCCGGGCTGAGGGAGACTGAGGCCCGCTGTGGGCGGGTAGCTGGGAGAGCCGTGTCCTCTGAGGTGGGAGCGGGGCTCTGACCCTCCGCCTGGTCACGGAAGCGCCTGGTCAGCCACTCAGACCGCCAGCCCCGTGGCTTTGCCGGAGCCCTGCCTGGGCCAGTCCTGACTTCTAAGAGCAGACGTGCATCACCCCCTCCGACCCCGGCTCCCCCACACGCCCTGACTCCACGATGCCGGTCACGCCGGGCTCTGGGCAGACACTCACCCCTCCAGAAACGTCCTCAGCCCGCCCGAGGCGGGCCGGGCCGGCTCCGGCCTCTCTGGCACCCACTCGGCCAAGGGACCAGTCCACACGGCGTCTGGTTGGCTCCTTTACGGTGTCTTCCCACCCAGAGGGGGCACGTCCCCGGGTCGGAGGCTTCGGCTCTCTGCGGCTTTCATCCCCAGGAGGGTCAGCGGGTGCATACAGTGGAGCTTAAGAAGTGAATGTTAAGTGAACAGACGGAGAGCTCAAACGTGGAGACAGTCCACAGGATCACAGCTGTGGACAGTCAGAGCTCAGATGGCCTGGGGCAGGTCCCAGCACCGCCACTTAGCCCGGGGGTGGGGGGCAGGTTGGGGGACCGCCCGCGGCCCGGTGCTTGCTGGCTGCCCTGGGTCACGCTTGTGAGGGACGGGGCACCTCGAGATCCTGAGGAAATGGTGGTGTGGCCCTGCAGGCCCTGGGCCGACCAGCCTGCTGAGGCGCCCCCTGCCCCCGCCCCCAGCACCCCCGGGGCCTCAGGGCCGGATGCTCCGGGCCCGTTACCCTACACCGTTGACACGCAGGCGCCTCTCTGAGCCCGTCTGGGACAGCAGAAGCACGTCTCACCGCTCAGCCTAGGTTCTGACTTGCTAGAGACCCTCAGAGCCCAGGCCCCACAAATGGGCGGAAGGACCACTGATGGCTGTGCCCATCAGTGGATGAGCCGTCACTGCTGACTTCCTGAAGGAGGAGGCATTGCCCTGGCCCTTTGGGGGCTGAGGGTACCGGCCGAGATGATGGAGGAGGTGCCTGGAGGTGTGGAAGAGGGAAGCGTGGGGCCTGTCGGGTGCCGTGCGGGACCCTGGGGCCCTGTCCAGAGGGGCTACAGGTGAGGCTGGGGTAGGGGGATTCTCTCCGCAGGGGCACTTGGCTCTTGTGAGCAGAGGGGAGCCCTGTAAGGTTCCTGAGCACGGGAGGGCCTGCAGTTGGAGGCTGATAAGGCTCCCTTCCTCCCTTCCCAGGACCCGCCCAGCGGCTGATCTGGGGGCTTGGGGGAGCCCTAAGTGGTGGGATCGGGGCCCGCAGGGAAAGGATTTCCTGTCCGGGAGCCACGGTGTCGAGGACCCCAGCCAGCCACCAGCACTGATACGCGCTCCGTCAGGAAATCCTGGCCCCGGGGCAGCCCCCAGCTCAGGGAGGCCAGAGCCCGAAGGGATGATCCCGTGGGGGACAGCCCGTGGTCCTTCGAGCAGCTACCGTGGCCCATGCGCCCTACCATGGGCCCAGGCCCCCAGCCCCCCCCCCCCCGAACTGGGGGCACAGCGCCCCCATCCCCCCGGCCCCCAGACCCTGCCAGCTCCTTGGAGTGGTGACAGGGGCAGTTCCAACCCCGACTTTCCTGGCTGCTCCCACGGCCACTGGGGGTGGGCCGCAGACGCCTCAGGAGCTGATGCGCATTAGGGACCCCCTCCCCGGGAGAGTGCACAACAGCACAGAACTTCACGCCCCATCTTCAGAGGGTCAGGGGATTACAGACCAGCTAGGGAGGCGTCCGCGGGCCTCAGGCTAGGCCCTCTCCAGGATAAGGGGCGTCCCTCCCATCTGACAGGTGGGGAAACAGAGGCCCAGAAGGGACGAAGACGTGAAGCGAGTCCCGGGGTTGCTGGCAGCTGGAGAGAGGGGCGGGAGCCCCCCACCGCTCTCCGGGCTCCCACGGGGGTGCTCAGAGGCCGGGACTGCCGCACCACCCTGCCTGGAGATGCGGGGCCAGAGGACAGCCTCCAGCCCGCTGGCCCGGCCACAGCCCCAGGAAGCACAGCCGGCCCGGCCCGGCCCAGGCCCCACCAGGATCCCCAGCACGGATGAGAGCCTGGCCTCAGGACTCGAACCCCAGCTGCGACCCCCAGCTGGCTGTGGGGACTGGCGTCACCTGTGGTCTCCCTTGGCTTCGGTTTCCCCAACTCACAGTAGCCGACCCCAAGTACCTGACAGAGCCCTGGGCCCCGGGGCTTTTACTGGGGACAGGAGAAGTCACGTCTCAAGAACAAACACTGGGAGATGGTATGCCTGGCCGCAAGCCCCGCTCTGCCCCTCGCCGGGTAGGTGCCCTCGGGCAGCCGGCTGGACCCCCCACCCCGGGCCTCAGCACCCCCGGCTACACCAGGGGGATAAAATGCGGGCTTTTCCGGGGTTGGGGAGCTGCTGTGCACAAAGTGGGCAGCGCTCCATAAATGGGGTGACCAGCGGTGCCCAGATCCCCGTCCTCACTGCGCCCTCCCAGGCCTGTGACCCAGCTGGAGTGACGGGACACTCGGCGGGTGCAGGCACTCAGAACCGCCCCTGATGGGGTGTGCGTAGAAACAAACGGAGCAGCTCAACCCAAAGCCGCGGGACGCTGGGGAGGGGGTGGAGGCAAGCCGGGAAGCTGGGGCAGGGGTCCTCCGGTCCCAGTGTCTCCGGACACCTGGGTCTATGCCACCAGGACTCTCCCCAGGACAGATTGAGGAGCGGGCATGGGGCGCGGCTTCCGCCGAGAATGGGACCCACCTGGAGGCCCCTGGGACCACCGGCCCCGCAGATGCTCCCCCCCTCCCGGCCTGCCCCCCTCGCGGCCCGCGGGCTCTGGGGACGCCCCTCCCCCGCCCCTCCAGCTCCAAAAATCGGCGCCCGGAGACACGGGAGACGCAGGAGGCCTGTCCTCTGCCACCATCTGCCAGTCCTCAGAGCGAGTGGACGGCCGGCCAGACGACCTTGCAGCACGCTGAGCCCGCGACTGACTCCCAGGCAGAATCCACCCGAGTCCAGGGGCTCCGGGAGCACTGCTGGGGGTCCCGATGCACCTTTCAAATGCGCCACCCGGAAGCCGCCCTGGGGCCCCCTCATCCAAGGGGACTTCTGGGCCCCGACCCCGCTCGGCCTCGGTCTCTGAGCCACACCAGGCTGCCCGCTCCCGGGGAGAGGCTCTGTCCGCACTCCCCCAGGCTGGATCCCGGAGGGACGGCAGGTGCCCCGCAGCTCCCACCCTGGCCGTGAGTCGGGGAGACCTGGCCAGAGCGGGCCTGTCCCCGCCCCCTCCCCCCGGTCGGTCCTCAGCCTGGAGGCTGCCCTGAGGGTCCCGGGAGCCCCTGGATGCAAAGTAGTGGCGATTCACACCTCCCGGAAGCTGGGGTCAGGCTGCACTGGGGTCTCCTGTCAGCGGAGAGAGCCGTCCGAGGTGCTCAGAGCCCGGACTGGGAGCGGACGGAGTGGCCCAGCGGCACGGGTCGCGACAGGCGGATGCCAGGGCAGGAGGAAGGGGGGTGGGTGGAGGGGAGAGGTGCCAGGCAGGCGTCTCCGCACCAGAGCGTGGGACACATCCTCCCTGGTGTGGATGTGCACACACACACTCGCTAGCACTCCCCTCGCACCCACTCCCCCAGTGCACACGTGCATGCACACACTCGCTTGCACACACACTCCCCTGGGGCACACGCTGCTGCCGGGTGCAGGCAGACACAAACACACACGGTCCCCTTCCACCCTGTCTCCATCTCCCCCCCTCTCCCCCTGCCGCTCCAGCCGCTCCTGGGTTTTGAGGGGTCTCTCACCCTGGGGTCTGGAGGCCGCCCAGGGAAACTGAAGCCCAGTGGGGCCGCCTGAGCGGGCTGGGACACGGGGTACGGAGGGAGGGCGGGGCACCAAGGTGCCAGGAGGCACTGCCCTGCCCCGATGGCCCTGAAATGCGGCTGTGGGCCCCGGCCGCTACCACTGAGGCCGCAGGGCCCGGGACAAAGGGCCCTCTGTGCTGCCATTACACGCGCCTCACTGCCAGGGTTAAGGTGGCTGAACGAGCCCCTCGGAGGTGACCCCCGCCCCACCCCTCTGAATGCCAAGGCCCAGGGAGGGGACAGTGGCCATTACCTTGCCCACCCCCAGCGGAGGCTGGCAGGGAGGGGGGTGGGTGCTGGGCCCCGAACCTCTGCCCCTCCACCCCTCTCCCTCCCTCCCAGGACCACCCTTGGCTCCCACCTTCGCTGCCCCTTCCCGGGGTCCCGGGGTGCCTCCCAGGCGCCGGGCCCCACCATCTGCAGAAACGCCACAGGATGTGCCGAGATCAGGTCTCAGGGCTGGAGGCCGGGGACGCCGGGAGGCCAGTGTCCCAGCAGTCCCATTCTAGGGCCAGGGGCGGCTGGGTCGCCTCCCCTGTGGGGTCTTCCCCGCGAGACCCCAGCAATCGGCTTGCGCGAGGAAGGGGGGGCAAGGGGTGAGGTGGGAGAGTAGCTGAAGGAAGGCGGAGCTGAGAGGAGGGCTGGAAGGGTGGGGCCTGGCTTTGTGCGCTTCCCACCCCCCCCGCCCCCCCCCCCCCCCCCCCCCCCCCCCCGTCACAGGGGCCTCTGGGCTGGGGTGGGGGAGGGGGGAAGACAAGGAAACACCCAGGGAGCGGCACCGAGACCCCCTCTGGTCTGTCCTGCACCCCCCCTCCCCGCTCTCGTCTTGAGGCAGGAGGGCCGGCCTCCCGTGGGGGCCTGCCTGTCCCCGGGACTGACCCCTCACGACCAGATGGGACGGGCTGCTTCTCAGGGTTCGGCGCAGAGCAGGGGAGCTGCCCTGAGGTCACGGTTCCGAAGGAGCCACACCAGGCTCAGCCCCAGGCTCCTATCCGTCAGGGCTTGTTCTGCGGTCCCCACGCACATGGGGAGCCCCTGGCTTGGGGAGAGGGCACCTGCTGCTTACTCCGTCCGATTTGCTCACGGGGCCAGGGCCCCAGGCCACTCTGCCCGGTGGGGCGATGACCCTGCCAGCCCAGGCACCTGTCCACTGCCGGGATTCATCTGTGCCTGGCCGGAGCCTGTCTCTGCTGAGCATTCGGGGTGATGACGGGGACCGGAGAACCCTGCGGGCCCCATAGGCCCGTCCTGGGCCCTAAAGGGCAGGAGGGACTCAGCCTGCACAACCGGGCCCTGCTGACCGAGAGCCCCGCCCGCCTATCGTCATGAGCCTGAAGGTGAGCATTTGGGGCCAGCTCCTCACCCGGACGGTCCCGTGTCCACCCTGAGGCCAGCAGCAGGAACCTGCTCTCACCAGGCACTCCCTCAGCCCGCCTTACTCTGGGCCTCAGTTTCCCCATCTGTAAATGGGCCAGCGGTGGCATCCCAGGATTCAGATGCCCTCCCTGGCCAAACTGGCCCGGGACCCTGCTCTGGAAGTTGCTGGGCCTGGAGGAGAGGACTGTGGGGTGGGGGGAGGGCAAGAGGTGACGGACGACCCGAGAAAGTCCAGGTGGGCAGCCCCAGGCCCAGGGGTAGGTTCACGCTCTCGCAAGAGCCCCACCCCTCCCCTCACGACCCACCCCTACAGTCCTGGAGCACTGATGACCCCCAGGTCCCCACCACCTGGGCCCCCACCTCTTCCCCTCCGAGGGCCTGAGGGCAGCGTGTGCTACCTGCCAGGGGTCGGCAGGGTGCGAGCCAGCCCCCCTCCATGAGCCCCTCCACCGAGTTCAGTGCTGCCCTAGCCCACAAAGACCCCCCCCCAAAGGCCCGCATCCCAGACAGGGGAGCCTCAGCAGAGAGCGGCCAGGGAGCCCTGCACCGGCCTGGCCCCGGTTCCCACTGGTGCTGGAGAGGCTGGCTCGGGGCTGCCCCCTCCCCTGTGAGTGCCCCCTGCCCCCACTGGGCCCGGTCTCTAGAAGCAGCTTTGGGGCTGAGGGTGGTCCAGGCCTGTCCAGACTGGTCCCCACTCCTGGAAACACATTTCCCCAGCGGCCCCGCGGACCTGCCTCACGTGGCAGAGCCCAGCCCCTGGCACCCCTTTCCTGGGAGCGATGGGGGGTGGGTGCTGGGACGGGGCGGGGCCCCCAGCCCCCAGTCTTGGATGCAGTAAAGACTGAAACTGGGAGTTTCAGGTATGAGGCTGGGCGGGGGCCAGGCGGGCAGGTGAGCACAGCAGACCGGTTTCCTGATCCCCTGGAGGGCTCAGCACCTGACGCCGGCCTGGGTGGCCCGAGCCCCTCTCTTTCTGGTATCATCCCTTTTTCCCAAGGCAGGGAGGGCCCCCTCCACCCAGGGACGCCTGACAGAACCAGCCTGGGGGGCATGGGAAGCTGACGGGCTGCCTCAGTTTCCTCATCTGTAACTTGGGGCAATGGCGTCGCGTCGGCAGGGCTGACGACGGTCTCCCTCCTCTGCCCCCAGCTGCGCTGCCTTCCCGGGGTCTCCGAGTCACCCACCGGGATCTGGGCCTGGAGGGGGTCTGTCTCCCCCCCCCCCCCCCAGTCCCCCAGCCTCATGGAAACCAGCCAGCCCGGGCTCGGACGCCTGCTTAATCTTTCGCTGAAAAGATAATTTCTTTCTCTGCCATTGTCGGGCGCTGGGGCGGGTTGGGGGGACAAAGGGGCTTTTGTGGAGACCGCTCTGGTGCGACCCTGCGAGGCCCGGCATTTTCCCTCCAAATGTAAGACCCTGTAACGGGAAGTTTTTCTCATAACCCCGCCTTTTCTCGAGTACAGATCACTTTTGTTCCAGAGGGCCAGCACATGGCGGCAGGGAGGGCCTTGCTCTGTCAATGTCCTGTGCGCCCTGGAAGGAGGGAGGGGCAGGGGGTGGGCGGGAGGGACACTCCGTGAGTGCACGCGGGTGTGGGGAGGGGTTTAAATAAACACAGTCCTCCGCTCCCGCCGCCCTTGGGGTTGGGAACGTCTCTCCTCGCCTGGCAGAAGGGACAGAGGGCACCGAGCTGGGGTGCAGCCGCCATGCCCCGTCAGCCCTCCGCTCCTGCCGCAGGCCCGTTGGCCGCGGCGCTCTGGGGGTGCAAACTCCAGGGGAAATCCCACGCGCACACGAAATAAAAAAAAAATCACCATGGTTTTTTCACTCTCCCTGCCAGAGAGCCTCTGTGTTTTCTCTACGTGTTTGTAACTCTAGCCTTGCTTCACAAAACTGCAGTACTCCCATTCATGCTGTCCTTCCCTCCTTCCTTCCTTCAATCATCCATTCATTCATTCCACAGCAGTTACCATCCAGCTCAGGGCGCCCTACCTTGCAGAGGGTGAGGTCACGGGGCAGACCCCCAGTGACATCTAAGAGCGTCTAACAACACAGCAGAGCGCTCGCTGGACCGTTCGATGTGCTCTGCGCCCCGCGGTGTAGGAGTCGTACCGGCTCCCGTGGACGGACCTGTGCTCAGTGCAGCCTAATGTTAAAGCCACCGCTTGTGTACGAGGCACAGCCCGTGGGCCAAGTGCTGTTGCTAATCCCGCCCTGCAGATGAAGAGACAGAGGGTCAAAGAGACCCCCTGCTCTGCCCACCGGTGAGAGCACTCGGTCCGCTGGCCTGAGCAGCCGATACGGTCTCCCGGCTCCCCGAGCGGGGGGACCTCTCTGTCCCTGGACAGAGTCAGCCCCGTCTGTGGCACCAGTCCCTCGGGAGCTCATCGGGGCCGCGGCCGTGGGACCAGGCAGGCACTTTCTCCAACATCGTTTCGTGTTCTCAGGATCCCCACGCCTGTGAGGGCCCAGGGGACAGAGGATGAAACCCCAGCTCCGGCCGGGCCTCGCCGGGTGAGGCAGCTCCCTCGCTGGCGGCCCCCTGGGCACCTTGCCCCCCCCCCCGGAGGAGACACCCCGGTAAATGGTCTCCACGGCGGCCTCCAGCTTCATCCACGTCGCAGCAGGTGCCGGGATCTCCCTCCTTTGAAGTCTGAGTGATGGTCCACGGTGTGGACGGACCACGCGTGACTTAACCCATTCATAAAGTGACAGGCACTCGGGTCGCCCCCCCCGATTTACTGTTGTGAGCACGGGGTGAGCAAGTCTGCGTGCGCATCCCCGCTTCCCGTTCTGGGTGCGTGCGAGGCGGGGCCTCGCGGGGGCTGTGACGGGCATCCCCTAGTGACTGGTGACGTTCAACAGCTTTTCGTGGGCTTTCGGGCCGTTCGCACGTCTTCTTGCTCGGGCCCTTTGCCCACGTTTGCATCAGTGTTTGGGTTTTGTCGCTGAACGTAGGAGCTCTGCACGAGGTCCGGATGTGGACTCCTTGGCACTCGCGTGGTTTCCGAGCGTCTTCGCCCAGCTGCGTCCTTTCCCCGCGCCCCCGGTGCGCACAGGTTTGCGTTTTGACGCAGTTCCGTTTGTCTGTCTCCTCGCGGCCTGTGCCCCCAGCTTCTTCATCCCCGGGGGAGCTTGGCGTGGCCGGGCCCTTCACCGGACAAACGGCCGTGAGCGAGGCAGCCGGCCACGCAGGCACGGGCGGCAGGCTCGCGGTCCAGCGGGAGGGGCACACGAGGGAGCCCGAGGATGAGTCATGGGCACCGGGAACCGGAGGGAAGGGCTTCCTAGAGAAGGTGTCGAGCTTCTATGCTGAGGCCTCAAGGGCGAGGGACAGTGACCAGGGCCTTTGCTGGGGCTCTCCCAGCGGCACACGTGAGGCCAAGGCCGCGGTGAAAGCAGCGTCTGGGCAGGTGCAGGGGCGCTGAGACGGGAAGAGGCAGCCGCTGGAGGCTCCTGGGCAAACCCGGGGAGCGGGGAGGGGTGGTGAGGCCACACACAGGTCCTCTGGGGTGTGTCCATTCCCGTGGGCCCACCCACCTGCCCCTCCCCAGGCCCCTCAGTACAGATGGGGAAACTGAGGCAGGCCGCTGGGGGGGGGGCAGCCCTGGTCACGGTCGTTTCATGCCCCGTGGGCAGCACTGTGTGAGTCCCCCGAGGCCCAAAGGACCACAAACGGGGCTGCGAGCAACAGAAAGGTCTCTCCCAGCCCTGGGGCCTCAACTCTGAAAGCCGGTGTGGGATGGCCGCTCTCGGCCTCGCCCGGCCTCCGTCCTCATGTGGCCTCCCCTCTGTGCCTCTGTGTCTCCTCTTCTGAGGACACCTGGCCCTGGACGCAGAGACACCCCCCCCCGCCCCCACCCCGATCTAGGATGATTTCACCCTGAGATCCTTGCCTGATTACACTCGCAAAGACCCTATTTCCAAATGCAGTCACTTTCTGAGGTTCCAGGTGGATGTGAACTGGGGGGGACCCCGCTCAGTCCGCGGCAGGCGGCTCACCCCACGGCCTGAACCTGCACACAGCTCTCCCTTGCTCTGGTCCCTGCTTGAGACTGACAGTCCCCTGGGTCCCCAACAACAGGGCCAGGGCGCCCGGGCAGGGTCTCTTAAACCCACAGAGGCCAACAGAGCACCACGCTGCTTTCTCACAGCTACGCGGCTTCAACCCCGACCCCCGGGGCCCCGGCTGGCTCGGCGGGCAGAGGCTGCGACTGACTCTTGACCTCAGGGTTGTGAGTTCGAGTCCCGTGTCGGATGTAGAGAGGACTTGGAAATAAAATCTTTAAAAAAACACACACAAGGAGCGCCTGAGTGTCTCAGCGTGTTGAGAGTCTGACTCTTGATTTCAGCTCAGGTCACGATCTCACGGTTCATGGGTTTGAGCCCCGTGTCAGGCTCTGTGGTGACAGCGTGGAGCCCACTTGGGATTCTGTCTCCCGCTCGCTGCCCCTCCCCCGCTCACTCTTTTTCTCTCAAAATAGGTAAATAAACTTAACAAATATATACATAAAAAAAAGCACAAAAGACAAACCTCCCCCCCCCCCCCCACCGACTCCTGACCGCGGAGGAGTCCTGTGGCTCCCTTAGGCTCCTGGGCCGACCCACGTCTCTGCCATGGCACCCGGGACCACCGGCCCCTGCCAACAACCCCTGACGGAGAGGCCCTTGAACCTTCCCGCAGGGCTTCTCAGCTTATCGCCTGCCACCTCCAGTCGTCCCACCAGATTCACCTGACGTCCTCACCACAGCGAGCTCTGGAATGTTCCATGCCATGTCCTGATGGAGCAGGCGCCTCAGGCCCCCAGTAGTCACGGCAGGGAGCCCTCGTAGCCCGGAGCACCCAGGAAGCGTGGGGGACCTGCCATGTGCCTGTAGAACCTACAGGATCCTTCGAGGGGGCCCGTGCTCCCTTTCGAGTGGTCGTCTCTGGGCCTGGCCCTGAGCAGCCTGGGCCCAGAGCCCAGCAAGAAACGTGCGTGTCCAGGGCCGGGGTCGGCATGTTGCCCTTGCCGTGCTTGGCCACGTGGCTGGCTGGCCTCACCCGCAGGCTAACCAGCATGAGGACTCGGGTCCTCCCCTGGGGCAGGCGCCCTGGCAGGCGTTCCGGCTCTGCTGCCCCTTAGGCCACCGGCCTCGGCCCTCTGATAGTTTCCGTCAGAGGGGCTGGGGTACCGGGAGGCCAGGTTCCCGCCCGCGTCCCCTTCTGTCCCCTCGGCTCCCAGGGAACAGCAGCCACGGTGCGTCTCAGCCGAGCCAGACCTGTTCCTCTGCACCTTCCCGACCTCGTTAGCCAGGGGCCGAGGGGGGACGGCTGCTGGGGAAGCAGAGATGGGCAGACACGGACGGAGGGTCCTCTGGCCTCTTCCGAAGCTCCTCTTGTGACCCGCCCGCCTTGCCTGGCCTCTGCCCCTGGGCCCATGTGAGCTGGGTCCCAGAAGCAGCTCCAGGGTTAAATCCTGAACCACAAGACAGCACCCGTATGTGAAGAGACTCTCCCGATCCAGACTTCCTGGCACAGCCCCTGCCCTCACCCGGCCTCCTCCAGATCCCCAGGTAGATGGGAGCTAGCGGCGGGCCCTGCGGCGTCTCCGTGCCCGGGCCCTTCTCTCCCACTGCGGCCAGTGTAGGGACTGGCGCGGAGATGGGGGAGGCGGGTCCTGTGGGGCACCTGCCCAGACAGCCTCTGCTCAGTGCCCGGGCCAGGGGAAGGGGCCGCTTCTGGGAGTGCCCTCTCCTCAGACACCCCCACTCCAGGTCACACGGTCCCCTCTTTCTGGGTCAGAGCCCTGACTCTTCCCCCAGGGACTTGCTCTGCCTCCCTCCCCTGTAGTGCCTGATTCCCACTCTGATCCTGGAGCCCCGAGCCACCCAGCCCCAGCGCTGGCCGCAGTAGAAAGCGGGGGGCCGGCATGACCCTCATTGCCCGTGGGTGGAGGGGAGGTCAGGCTGAAACCAGACCTGACCCAGCTGTGCCGCGATCCCGCCGTGCCTCCCGGGTGCTGGAGAGACAGATCGCCCCCAAGGCGGGGGCGGGTCTGTCACCCTCCTCTTGACCCTGGCAGTGAGGCCCTTCAGCCATCTGGCAGGACAGCAGCCAGGTTCCAGAACCCGTTCTGAGCACCCCCTCCCGGGGCCAGCGTGGGCCCTCTCAGAGGCCGACCCAAGGCCAGGATGCACACAGCAGGAAGCGCGGACACAGAGGGGACACCGGGACAGGAGGGACAGCCTTAAGGTGGCGGGGCCTCCGTGCACAGGGAGGGGGATCGGAGGGACAGTGCAAAGCACTCACCCCAGGGCTCCCGGGACAGGCCGTGTGTTTCCATCTCCGGCCCCACGACACTGTCACTCCTGGACACTGACGGCCTGTGTGAGGACCAAGTGGGTCAGGATGCAGACACCAGCCACAGAAGTAAGGGGACACAGGTGGAGCCACAGAGTTAGGGCAGGAGAGGAAGGGAGAGGTGGGCACAGTGAAGGGCTGGGATGGGGACCAATCGTGAGTCAGCAGGCAAGAGAAGGCAATCTAGGAGGGCTTCCTGGAGGCTGCCAACCCAGGCCTCACTGGAGGCCCCTTCTACAGGGCGCCTGGAACCCACTAGATGGATACATTGTTGCCTCACTCAGCAGCACAACCCCAGGGAGAGGCGCTGTCACAGTCCCCACTTTCCGGAAGAGGAAACGGAGCCCAGGGTGGCCAGGGCGTACCCAGAGCGCCCGTCTACAGTCTCCCCTTCCTCTCCTCCAGCCCCCCAGGCGGCAGCTTGTCCAGGTCCCCAGGAGGCTCCCTCTCCGGGGGGACTGGCCGCAGGGCCCAGCTCCCGGACCATCCCCCCCCCCCACCAGCTACAAGCTCCCCCAGGGGCCACATCTACTGCCCCGAAGCCACCTGTGTCTCCCTTCCGCCTTCCCACCCCCTCACTGGCTCATCTCAGCAGGTAGAGCCCCAGAAACCGGGGCCCTGCTGACCCCTCGCCTGCCATGACACCTATGATGCCTGCGTCTAACCAGCCACGAGGGTGAGCTCCTAAAAATAACCATAACCCACAGTATCTTCTGCTTAAAGCCCTCCGGATATCCCACACCAACAGGACCAGGGTCCCAGTGCCTCCTTGTGGCCCGGTGGGTCCTGCATGAGAGGCTCTGCCGGCCACCATGATGACCGTCCTGCACCGGCCCCCCTGCTCCCCCACAGCCTTGTTCCCTTTCTTTCTGTTTCTCGGAGGCACCAAGCACCCTCCTGCCCCGGGACCTTTGCACAAGCTGTTGACTCTGACACAGCTCCGCCCCTGCTCTTCTGGTCACTTAAGTCTCAAGGGGCCTTTCCTGGCCACCCCAGGGTGGCCACGTGTGCCGCTCCCAAAGCCTGGGTCTCAGGTGTGTGTGATGAACCCCTCAGAGCAGAGCCTGCCCGCACTCCGTCCTCTTCGAACGAGTGTGTGAGTGAGGATAGGAACTACCTTCACCCCAGGCCGAGAGGCTCTGGCTGGCCCCTCTGCGGGTGGGTGTGCCTTCTGTCCTTCCAGGGATCCTGAGGGACCCCTGCCCAGCTGCAGGTTCTGAGGGGGCCAGACGGCTGGGAGGATGCCGAGGGGCTGCTCGGGGGAGCCCCTCGCCCACCCCAGGGGCTGTTTCTTGCCCTGACCCTCTGGGGTTCAAAGGGACCTTGGGGGGCAGACCAGACCAGCAAGAGAGGAAATCCTTGTATTTGTGTTTATTTCCTGATGGTTCATTGTGAAGCAGCTGGGGGGGGTGGGGGGCTCCTGTTAACTCTTTCTCCCCTGAATTTAATTGTCCCCCTTCCGGCCAGTCTCCTCGGGCTCCCGGCGCCTGGGGAACCGCTTTCCTGAAGCCGACTCCCAGTGGGGGGAGGGACTTAAAAGCACAACAAATCAAAGCCACGGCTATAGATAAGCCCAAGTGTGGAGTCTGAACCCGGAAACGTGCCCCAAGCTGGCTCCTAACAGGGGAGGGGGGCAGACCAGGAGCCAGGGGCTGGGCTGGGACCCTGGGACCCGGAGGGGGGAACCCCTCCCGGTAGCTGGGAGGAGCCACACTAAGCCCGTGGGTGGCTCTGGGGATCCGGGGCCGGGGGAGTGCGTCCGAGCAAGTTTTTCCCATGACCTCACCCGGAAGGGCCGAGCACGGGAGGTGAGCCACCCCCTGGAGCCGCTGTCGGGCCGGGGGTGGGGGGCTGCCAGTGCCCCCGCGTCTTCTTCCAAGGCTCCTGGAGCAGACAGATCCGTGCAGGCGGTCCTGAGCCCCCCACTGCCCTCGTACCCACCTGCCCGCAGCACGCCAGACCACCCGGCGCGGCCTGTGTGGCCCACGGCACGGCTCCCCTGCAGCTGCTCTAGAAATGCGGGCCGGGGCTAAGCAGACACAGGGGCCCCGCCCGGGGGACACGGGCGGCCCCACGGAGGGTCCCACTGGGCCGGGCAGAGGCCGGCAGAGTCATCCCCGTTGGCAAAAAAGGAAACTGAGGCTGGAGGAGGTGGAATGACAGCCACAGGTGGGGGGACAGATCTGGGTCAGGCTTGTGACCGCCAGTGACTGCCTCTCGCCAAGTGCCCTCTGGAGATTGGGGACCTAGGCGGCCGGGGTGGGGGGCGCCCGACACAGCCAGAGAGGTAGCCTCCCTCTCGGGTTGCCCCCACCCTCCCCTGGAGGGACTGGACTCCGCCCCCGAGTCTGTTCTCACAGCCCCGACTCCCACACTGTTCCCGCAGAGGCGACCCCCACCCCCACCTCCTGGAAACACCAACCAGATGTTGGGACTGCGGCCTGTTGGGGGGGGGGGGGCAGGAGGAAGTGGCTGGGCGGGGGGGATGTCGGCCCGGAGCGCAGGCAGGCCTGGCAGGGCTCAGAGCTGCCCCGGGGCCTTCAGAGAGAGAGACAGACCAGAGCCCATGCTGCCCCCCCCCCCCCGTTGTTCAGATGGGGGGGTACTGAGGACCTGGGAGGCCCCAGGGCAGACCCCACCCGGGCTGGGGGAGCACAGGCCTCCTTGGGGTCCCAGCCTTGCTGCGCCTCTGCCCCCTGGAGCCCGCCTGTCCCACAGGGGGGCACCCTGGCGGTCACCGCGGGGTGTGGGTGCTGTGGGCGCGGGCCCCACCCGACCCGTGGGTCATCACGGAGGCACGGAGCGCCTGCCTCTGCCCGGGGACACCGCGGCCTCGCGTCACCACCTGCCCCAGAGCGCCGTGTCCTCCAGACCCAGGCCCCGGAGCCTGACGACAAGCCCGTTCCTTCCCCGCACGTGCAAGCATACGTGTGCAAACACACACGTGCACACACCCACCCACACACGCGTGCACCCGCAGCACACACGTGCCTCAGGACACGCACACTCACACCGGCACATATGCGTGTGGGTCACACACACGTAAACAAGCTGCACACTCACCTCCCCACAAGCCTGTCGCAGGATCTGTACCGGGTGCTGGTCAGGGAGCGGGAGGGACCCAAGAGGCGACCGCGAGGCTGCGTGATGCCCAGGGCGGAGGTGGGGAGACAGGGCACCTGCCCAGAGCTCCCGTGCCCCCCAACCTGCTCCCTGCACAGAAGGGCCAGGGCCAGCTCCCCAGGGACGTCTAGAGACACCTCCTCCCCAGGGTGGGCCCCCGCCTGGGCAGGGTCCTTGAGAACAGGACCCTCAGGTCCCACGCACAAAGTGCATATGTCACCGGATAAATAGTCGCCGGGTATTTCCTGCCTGACCCCGGCCTAAGCGCGTGAGTGTCTACGACCCTGTGCCTGGGAGACCGTGGGAGAGCGCTGTGTGCGCGCGAGCAGGCCCAGCCGGGACCCCGCAGGAGCGCGGGCATGGCCGGCGGCCCACCTCCCCCTTCCCGGCTTGTGGGGCGGGCTGGGGGCCTCCCGCAAGGCTGTGCCCCTTGCTGGTGGGGCTCGGGCCCCTGCCGGCACCTGGGCTCTGGCTGCACGGGGTCTGCTCCTACTCAGCTCCGCCGGCCTCGCCCCCACCGGCCCACCGCCCGGCTGCCTCCCAGCCTGTGTCAGGAGGGGACCTCCCGGGGCCCCACAGGCCTGGCGCGTGGTGCACGCTGGGCAGATACTCGAGGTGCCCTCCCTGTCCGTCTCCCGTCCCGCGGACGCACGCTCCCGGGCCCCCAGAATTGGTAGACTGGCCCGACGCGCCCGGGCCCGAATCTGTAACCACTCAGATGGGGGGGCGGCGTCTGTCGCCCCGTCCAGCGTCCCTGCTTCGCCGCTCCCTGGAGGGGCCGTGGGGGCAGGGCGGAGACGGTGTGACGGGAAGTGAGTCAGGTGCCCAGTGACCAGGCCCGGACGGCCACTCACTAGCTGTGTGACCTTCAGCAAGTTGTTCACTGTCCACGGGCCTGTGAGTAGGGAGACCGTGGCTCCCTGCTGCTCCTGCTGTGCTGGCCTGTGACCCCGTGACCGTGACCCGAGGCATGCAGGGTGGGCCCAAGCGAGCCTCCCGCCCCGTGGGAAGCCCCGGGGGGGTGGAAGGAAGGCCGGCTCCAGCCAGCCCGGGGGAAGGGTGAATGCAGGGACGCCCCGGGAGCTGCTCATTGTGGCCAGGCCCACGGGAAAGAGGGAGGAAGTTGGGGGGTGGGGAGCCCTGCAGACCCCAAGCAGAGAGAGAGAGAGAGACAGGCCGCCGCAGGTGGGGCGGGGGCCCAGCCTCCCGGCCCACCCCCCGGAGACGGGTCAGCGCCCAACAGGCCAGCTAGATAGTGGCAGCCACTGAGGGGAGGCAGAGAAGGGGACATGGCCTTGTGCCTCGGGAGACTGGCGGCTGGGAACCCTGACACACCTGGGTTGGGGTGTGGGAGGCCCCAGGAGGCTCCCTCTAACCTCGTGCCTAGGGGACATCTGACGATTCTCTGTGCGTTTCCTGGGGCCGCCTCAACAAAGCTCCACAAGCGTTGGGGCTTAAAACAATAGAAATGTATTCTCTCCCGTTCTGGGGGCCAGAGTCCGGAGTCCCGGAGTGGGCAGGCCGCGCCCCCTCTGAAGCCTCCCAGGGAGGGTCCAGCTGCCGGTGGTCGCCGGCGATCCCCGGTTTCCTGGGCTCGTGGCCGCGTCCCTGCTCCCCGCCCCCGTGGCCTGCCTCCAGAGAGCCTGTGTCTCTCCTCCTCTGAGGAAGCCCCTCACCGCATTTAGGGCCCACCCTAGTCCAGGAGGAGCTCATCTCGAGGTCTTTACCTTAATTACCTCTGAAAAGACCCTTGTTCCAAATCAGGTTACATCCTGAGGTCTCAGGTGGGCATATTTTGAAGGCCACAACTCCACCGACCACAAATACCACGGACCCTCAGTCCAGCACAAAACATGTCAAGTGCGGCCCCTCGCGGGGCACCTCATCGGGCCCCCAGCAACCCTCAGGGCAGAGTTAGCTGGGGAGGGTGTGGAGAAAGGAAAGGACCCCTGGAGGACGGAAAGGCAGAGACAAAGGCCAGGAGGCAGGGCGGGGGGCGCCGAAGCGGCAGCTGGGCCCTCCCCACCCCGCCCCTCCGGTGACTGTCAGCTGCGTGAGGCTCCTGGCCGCACGTCTGCATCTGTCCCCCTGTCCCCGCAGGTGGTGGCCCTCCTCGCTGAGGAGGTGGGAGGCCCTGGGCCCTGCGGCCCAGGGGCGGGGACGGCGGTGGCCGTGGGCAGGGCCAGGGCACGGAAAGGAGACACCCCCCGTGGGCCCGAGGGCCTGGGAAGCCTGTGGCAGGTGCGTCCCCAGCCCCCGCAGCCCAGTCAGGGCCGGGCTAAGGTTTCCCGAGCTGGTGCCGGGGCTGGGCCGGGGCCTCCCCAGTGCGGGCCGGCCCGCGGCCCGGCTCCCAGGGCGCCGCAGAAATGTCCTTTTGTTGGCTGAACAAAGCAGCTTTGAGCCGGGCCCTTATCTTGGGCTGTGGTGAGATGGGACACCACCGATCGGGGCAGGAGCCAGCGGGCCGGCTTGGACGGGAGCCCCCCAGGCCAGGGGCGGCAGGGAAGGGCCGCGGAAAGGGGGCGAGGACAGGCTGAGCTGCTGGGGTCTCCCACCGTGAGGGGTCTGTGTGGGCTCATGGAGGGCACGGCGGGACCATCGGATAAGGCCCAGGCAGACACAGGTGGGCACAGTGAGCACAGAAACACACAGGCTGGGCCAGGATGGGGATGACGGGGGCCCAATGGGCCCAGAGCTGCTCGCCCCTGATTCATGCCTAGATCCCTCTGCAGACAAAGCCCCTGACCCTGGACACCCTGAGAACAGGGCCAGGAAAAGTGACCTTCCGGAGTCCCCGGTGCCCAGCCTGCGGCCAGCCCAGCAGTGTCCCCGGGAGCTCAGAGGCTGAGCCAGGGGGCAAGGCGAGGTGCCAGCCAGACTGTGAGCTGGAGGGGACAGGAGGTCAGGACCCCTCATTGCGTCCCACGTCTGTGACCGGCTCGGGAGCGGCCGCCCCCGATCTGTGTGGCGAGCTCGAGGGCCCCAGGGAGCCGCAGACTCCCTCCCCTGCTACGTCAGGACCCACCTCTGGCCTCCTCGGTGGACGGGTCACCAGGAGGAACCCCGGTGGCGAGGGGTGGAGGTTGGCCGGAAGCATAGTGACTCGACCCCATTGCCCCAACACGGGGGAGACAGGTCAGGCGGACTGTGTCCGCACAGGCCTGCAGGGCGCTGGACCTGAGCACGCCGTCCGACTCCTCCCCCAGGAAGCCCTCACTGCCTGCCTCTCTCTCTCTCCCTGGTCTCTGTGTCTGGTGCACAGTGAGGGAAACATCTACCGGCTGAGTGAGGGAGGCCGCTGGCCCAGGGAGCGGGGGCTCCAGCAGGAAGCTGTCTCTGTGGGCCCAGACACTGCCCAGCCCCTCCTGAAGGTGGAGACAGGGGAGCCTGGGCCCAAGCTCATCCCCTCCGAAGACGGGTCTGAGGCTGGAGTGGGGGTGCCCTGCCGGGTGAGGGCCACTCCGGGCAGACACCCTCCCTGCCCCCCAGACTCCTCGGTCACGGAAAGCCACCCTGGGGGCTCAGTGGGGCTGGGAACGGGCAAGACCAACGGCCCAGGGTCGGGGCAGGGGCCCCGCCGGCCACGCTCAGCGGCTGTGACTAGGTCTAGTTGGAGACGAGCCCCAGAAGGACCGCTTTGTGCCATACGGAGCACCCCCCAGCCAAGCCCCCGGCGCTGGCCCTCCGCTGGCCTCCCCCAGTGTAGAACCTCCCTGGGGCCCCGAAGAGGGGGTTGGCCTCACGTAGCAAATGGTCCCCTTTCGCCTGTGATTAGGGTCCTTATGTTTTCCTTTCCTCCGCCTCCCCCTGACTTTCCCACAAGCACTTTTGGGCATAAAAACACCTTCACGGGCATGACAGTTGCTGGACGCCTGCCCTGAGCTCCCAGCCCGGAGGGGCCTCGCGCACAGGCTCTGGCCAACACGGGCCCCTGGACTGGAGACGTTTCTCCCCCAAATTCCCAGGCTGGCTTTGTTCCCACGCGGCCCGTGCCCGGCACCCGAGTATGAAGATGACCCCGGCATCTCTGGGGCCGGGTGGGAAACAGCCTCGCTGGGTCGTGTGCTTCGGTGACGGCTGACTTCGACCAGGGGATGCTCGCCGGGTCACGCAGAATCTTGATTTTATTTAGCATGGAAACAGTCTCGCGTGGACGCAGCCCCCGCGTCCTGGGAAATGACGGTCCCCGTGGGGCACTGGGTGTGGTGGCCCGCGTGGCGGTGGGTTCTGTGCGCACTCTGGCTTTCCAGAGAATGTCCTAGCGGAACCACGGAAGGACGGAGGCAGGCGGCCCCAGAGGCAGGGCTGGCAGAGGGCCCCGAGCCCGGCGGGGTGGCCGGGGAAAGCGACCGTGGCGGAAAGGCGACGTCCGGGCGTGCAGCACCTGGGAGGCCGCCAGCCTCCACCTGCTGTCCCGAGACCCCTCACAGAGGCCCCTGTGGGCATCCCCTCGGTTTGCGGGATCCTTTCTTGGGGTGCCCCCCGAACAGTGCGGCTGTTCTGGAAGACTGGGTGTCGTCGAAGGCCTTGAAGCCCCACGGGCCCTTTGCTGCCGAGTGCCCGCGCCCCCAGCCCCACCGGCCCGAGTTGTCGGCCTCCAGCCTGGGGTTTGCTCATCCTGTGTCTCTGTTTTCATCTCCACCCTTCATGAGTTCATCCCTCTGCAAATACGTTCGAGGACAGAGCCTGCTGATCTCGTCACCTGCGCTCTGGGTGACTCGGCCACAAGGGAGAGAAGGGCGCGTGGAAAGTGTCGTGATGGGGGCTAGACCCACAGACAGAAGATCAGCACTTCCAATGGGGGGGGCGAGCAGTCCCGAGGAAGCCGGGGGCATAATGGGAATGTGGGACGAGCTGCAGGCAAAGGCGGTGAGGGGACCGGCCAGCCAGGAAGGGACGTAGGGAAGGGTGTTCTCGTCAGAGGGAACAGCCAGTGCGAAGTGGTAAGGCAGGTTTGGAGCGAAGTGAGGGAGGGGGCTCTGGCCGCTCCACAGAGCACAGTGAGGGCAGGGAGGGGGCCCAGTTAGAGGCCCCCAAATAATCCAGTGGGTGGGGACAGAAAGGGTGCTTTGTGGCTTCATTCTGAAGTCTGAGTTGGTGGGATCTGCCAGCGGTTGAAGAAGGGGGCGGTTGAAGCCAGTGCAGGGGACGGAGGGGGTGCCCCAGACCAAGAGGGATGCTCACCGGGCACAGGGGAGGTGCCCGCTTGGTGCCGGGCGCTCGGACAGGGGCCTCCGTGGGGAGAGGTCCTGGCCAAGACGCGCATGTGGGGTTTAGAGCCCGAGGTCAGTGGTCGTAGCAAAGGAGGCAGGGAAGACACGAGAGGCAGCCGGGGGCGGGGGCCGGGAGGACGGAGACCAGAGGCCACGCTGCCACGGGGGCACCTTGGACAGCACGAGTGTGTTCTCCACCAGCTCTGAGACCACAAGGCAGACCAAGGAGGGCAGGGGCTCACTCCGCCCGGGGGTGGGGGCTCTGGGGTGGGGGGAGTGTCTGGGGCCCCCGGGCGTCCCTGGCTGGGGCCGCCTCGCTCCAGCCTCTGCCCCGTCTCCGTCTCCAAGCGGCTTCTCCTCGGTGTCTGCGTCTCTCCCTTCCTATAAGGACACTTGTCACTGGATTTAGGGCCATGCTGGTCCCGGGGGCTCTCATTTCAAGGTCCCCACCTTGATTACATCTGTAGAGTCCCTTTTCCACATAAAGTCACGTTCGTGGGCCCCAGGCATCAGGAGGTGGATGCGTCTTCCCGAATCCTTGGGACCCCCCCCCCCCAGTACAGCCTTGTCACCCGAGGGGAGGAGGGCAGAGAGGGGACGATTGCCATGTCTCTCAGAGAGGATGGGTAGAGCGCCAAGGAACAGCCCCTGGGCCCAAGACGGGGACCCAAGTCTGGGCTCCTTCCCTGCCCCCCCGCACTTGCCCCGTCCTGCCTGGAGGCGGTGTCCCCCTTCCCCACGTGCTGAGCATGGCCTTGGGTCCAGATGTGCAGGCCCGAGGTAGGAGAGGCCCTGGGGCTGAGGACAGGCTGGACTCTGGTTCCCCATCCTGTGGGGAACAGGCCCAGGCCTCAGGGTCCCCACGGGATCGACTGAGCCCCTTCCCACACCAGCCCAGTGTGGGCACCAGGGTGGGCAGGCTGGTCCGGGACCCGCCCCCACGGGACTGCTTCGTCCTGTAGGACAGCATGGCCATCCTGGGGGCTCTCCCTCACTTGGGGATCTCCCCAGACAAGACCGCATTGTCACCACTGGTCCCACTCCAGAAAGGAGGACACAGAGCCAGGACCTCCGGGGGCCAGGCCAGGACCAGAGTGTGGCCTGCCTTGGAGCACAGGACCTTTCAACAGACCCAATGCACCCACCAGCCCCTCCACTGTGCTCACAGAATAACCCATAGAAAGAACCCCGGGCGGGAGAGGGAGCAGGGAATTGAACAGAGGGGCTGTCTTCTCCTGGCCGCCTCGGGTTCCTGGAGCAAGGAGGCATCTCTCTCTGGCGGGTCGCGGGGACGGGGTGGCGGGGGGGTGGGGGGTGCTCCCAGGCATGGCCCCAGTGGCCCTGGCAGGCCAAGAGGGAATCGGCTTACAAAGCACCCCCGCCACTCTCTTTGAAGCTGTCTGGTGAGGCTGGCAGGAGGCAGGAGGCCACAGTCAGTGGCCTCCCCACTCCAGGGACGGTGGCAGAGAGATGCTGGGGTTGGGGAGGGCCGGGGGTATCCCCCGGGCTCATACGGTGCCCCCGAGGGCCAGACCCCGGGTGCTCTGGGGCTGGGTCACCTCTGACCCCCTGTAGCCTCCCAGCTCCAGCCCTGGGACCCTCACATCGCCCCAGACCCCTCTTGCTCACCTGCCGGGGGGCCTCGGTCACACCCCTGGAATGTACGGGCTCTTCTCTGAGAGCCCAGGCTTCCTGCGACCTCCCCCCACCCCGTGAGCTCCTTGTGGTTCCGGCACCCGCAGACCGTCCCGGAGCCACGCCAGCCGGAGCTCTGGGACCCACATCAACCAATCAAGTCCTCAAAACCCAGATGAGTCCCGGTCTTGGCACTGTGCCTCCCCCTCCTGTGGGCGGCTCCGCCCTCCACCCGGAGCCCAGAGACTGGTTCCCACGCTCTGCTAGTTCTGCCCTCGGGCCTGGGCTCGCTTGGCCCCAGGCTGCACTCTCCCTCGCGGTGTCCCTAATCCCTGCCCACACCTCCGAGAAGAGCACTTTTGCGAAACCTCCTCAAATCACCTGCTCGCACAACCTGCGTGCCTCCTGGCCTCCGGACCGTCGGCTCTCCCCTCCGAGCAGCTCGCACACGCACCCCCGCTGGAGGTCCGAAAGGTGCTGGACAAAACGCAGCAACATCCTTGATTGTAAAAAAAATCACACCAGGGGCGCCTGGGGGGCTCTGTCGGTTAAGCGTCCGACTCTCGATTTCGGCCCAGGTCATGCTCTCGCGGTTCGTGGGTTCGAGCCCCGCATCGGGCTCTGTGCGGACAGCTCAGAGCCTGGAGCCTGCTTCCGATTCTGGGTCTCCCTCTCTCTGTGTTCCTCCCCTGCTCATGCGCTCTCTCTCTCTCTCTCTCTCTCTCTCTCTCAAAAATAAATAAAGTTAAAAATAATCATAATAAAATCTGACTGGACAAATACTCCCTTCACCTGAAACAGACTCGAATACACAGGAGAGTTTGGCGTGGGACCCGGACGGGATTGCAAATCAGTGAGAAAAGATGGGCCGCTCAAGAACCCACCGACGCCCGGGGAGGCAGACAGCCATCTGGAAAGAACGAAGCTGGGTCTGTATTCTCACAAAATAAATTCCAAACGGGCCAGGTTTCAAGGTAAACAGCAAAACCACAAAGCCTGGGAAAAAAAAAACAACGTGGAAGAAATTTCTTGATAAACCTGAGGTGAGACCTTCTTAAACGTGCCACAAAGTACCAAGACCACATCCACAAAAATTTTTCTTAAGGTCAAATACATAAAATAAAATTTCTGCATAACGAAAACCCCCTGAAGTGGTCAAGGTCTGCCGTTTAGCAACACGGAGAAGCTATGCATCCATGGAGGCAGAGGGCTCATTTCCTTCATATGTAAAAAGCTCCAAAAAATCAATAAAGTTAACTCAAGGAGGGAAGAAATGAAAACGCAAAGGGCATGAAGGGAGGGTCCGCATGAGAGGGGAAAGCTCACGGACGTGTGGAAAGACGCTCAGACTCACTGTCGGTGACAGACACGCTCCCAAAGCCTCGACGATCGCGGCGATCGCTGGTTCGCCTGTGTGACCGGCCACGGCTTTGTTACGCACGGTTGCGGGCCGTGAGGACCCAGGCTCGGCCCCATCTGTCAGAGCTACCAATACGACGTCTGACCCCGTGGCCCCGCTTCCGGAGAGGCATCCTGCCCACTGGTGGTCCTGGGCTGGCCAGAAAAAAACCCAAAGTGTCCATCAGCGGACCGTACAAACCACACAGCGGAACATTCCGCGGGCAAAGGAAGGCATCCACGTTTCAAGACGGGGCCATTTGTGCGGCCGGCCCGGTGGGGCACAGAGCGGGCGGGGAGGCGTGTGCTCCACAGACACACGGGGCCCGGCCTCCTGGCTGCCTCCGGTTCAGGAGCTGTGAGCCCCGGACATGCTGGAGAGAAGCTCTCCTCGGCACCGTCCGGGACCCACCGCGATCTGAACTACAGGAAGGCATTTCCGTTGGACACCCAAGGGCAGAGGGAAACAGGCAGCAGCGGGGAGGGGGGTGAAGGCGGGCTGGGGTCTTCTCAAAGCCGGGCCACCTGCTCCAGGTCTGCGGATGCTGAGGGAGGAGGCGGGGGGCGGTGGGGTAGGAAGACGCTGGCCCCCGAGCTCGGCCCCGACCACGTAGGCCCGCAGGACTACGACACCGGGGTCACGCGTAGTGTAGAGGGCCAGACTCCAAGGAGGGGCACCTCCCGGGCCGGGGAGGGGAGGCCCAAGGAGCTGGCTGCCCTGTCCAGCAAAGGAAGTTCCCTTGGTGGCTGGTGACTCAGCCCAGAGATGGGGGCGGGGCGAGGAGACAGCCAGCCCCTCCCTCGGGCCCCCTTTCCGGGGGATCCTGGCCGGGTTCTTCAGTATCTCATTTGCATGTCCGTTCATCCTCTCCCAGCCTTCCCAGCCACCCCCAGACTGGGGCCTGGTCCCCCTGCCAGTCCCCCCTCCACACACACACACCCTGCCCCTCCCCAGAGGGAAGGACAATGGTGGTGGGGAGGAGGCGGGGAGGGGTCTGGCTGGCCCGGGGCCAGGCTGGCGGGAACCATTGTGTGGGAGGCCCTGAGTGTTTGCATTGGAAGTGCCGCTGCTGAATGGGGCACAAGCATCCCAAGAATGCTGCCTGAGCCCATTGAGGGCCGAGCTCTCCGACACTGGGCCAGGCCGGGGCATCCTTGCCAAGCGTCTGAGTCTTCCTGTCACTCACACCTGTCAGGGCAGAAAGCGGAGAGGGATGAGACGGAGGGTTTGGGCGCCAGACAGGAGTGACCAAGGGCTACCGGGCACAGTGGTGTAGGTTGCGCACTGCACGACACCAGGGTGTGCCATTCACCTGGGTAGCCACACCTACCAGTGACCCTGCAGCCTCCCAGCGGTCCCTGAAGTAAAACGGGACAGGAGATCCTTCCCTGAGAGGGTGTCTCTCAGCTCGAGGAGGGAAGGGGCTCAGAGGAGATGGGAAAGGAGACGGGGCAGAAGGAGGAGAAGTGAAGGAAACTTGGTAGCCTGCTGACTGACAGGCTGGGGGCCGCGGGGGGTCCCACACACGGTGGTGAGTCCATCCCGCAGACCAAGGGGTGGCTGCTGGTTGCCCAGAACTTGCACCTGCTTCCTGTCTGTGGATTGGGGGTGGGTACCTGCCCCCCGGGGCATGGGAGGTGAGGGGGCTGGTAAACGTGGCAGTCAGTGCCCCAGAGAGTGCAGCCAGTCTGGTTGGCATTGTCCTCGGGGATACAGGTCCTGGGCTACACTGTTAGGAGCGGGGAGCAGCTGGCAGAGGGAACTGGAAGGGCAAAGGCCAAGAGGCACGACGGGCGTGGGGTGCGATGGCAAGAAAGGGGAGCGCCTCCAGGGCACCGCTGACTGGGGGAGGCTGGCACACAGCGTGGGGAGACCAGGGAAGACACCGGCAGACTTGAGGGGAAAGGGGGCCGGGGGGGCGGCCAGGAGCGGGGCGGGTCTGTCCACCTCCTCTGCCCTGGGGATGTCGCACTATCCTGGAAGCAGATTTTCCATGGAGGCTGTGAAGGGGCTGGGGGCTGCAGGGTCCCGCCCAGCCTTGTCCTGGGTGCACGGCCCCCGCAAGGGGACGTGCCGGCCGGGACAGGGGCTGGGATCAGGCCCGGATCCCTGGGAGGCCTGAGCTGGGGGAGGGCGACTCCTCCTTCCTTTCCGCATGAGCCAGTGGCTGGGCCCCCGGCTGGCTCCCCTGGGGACCACGCGGAGAGGGATGGACATTCTCTGCCGCTCACGGAGACTCTCCCCCGCTCTGAGGGGACAGAGGGGACGTAGCCCTCCCTGTCACACACTTGCTGTGCGATCTTGGGCCAGTGGCTCCCTGCTCCCTGCCTCAGTTTCTCACCTGTGAAGTTGCGATGCCAGCCGTCCTGGCCTCTGCCGGGCCTCAGGCAGGACTCCGGGACTCTGGCTCCATCGAGTTGTCCGAGACGGTTCCCATCGGCGTCGGGACAGGCTCCCTGGCGGAGGTGGCGCCGGGAGTGGAAACGTGGCCACAGGCAAGTGGGCCGGGGCCCCCGGTGGTGCCGGGAAGGCCGCGCGTTCACGGGGAGGAGGGGGACATCGAGGCACAGAGAGCACACGGAGTGAGGGAGGGAGAGAGGGGCAGGGGCCTCAGGAGCCCCAGGGGAGGAGTGAGGGGGGGCTCAGTCCTGGCAGGGGAAGCAGAGGGCAGAGGGCAGGAGGACACGGTGGGGCAGGAAGAGATCACGGGGGCCCTGACCACCAGGCCTGCCCAGTAGTCGTCGAAGCAACAGTCTGGCAGTCTGGGGTCATCCGGGGCACGCAGCCTGGGCTGCGGCTGGGGCTGGGGGGCCTGGCCCCAGTGACGTCTTCAGCAACAGCCTCTCCCTGACCACAGCCCCGACGTGACCCTGACCAGTGGAGCCCGTGCGCCCGCTAACCCACAGGAAGCCGAGCATCGCTGGGCAGGAAGCCCTCTCTCCCCTCCTTCCCTCACCCAGGCCAGGCCCGCCCCAGCAGGGCAGCCCCTCGAAGCCCAGGAGCCAGCAGGGTGCGGCCTGGGCACTGAGCAGGTGGAGGCCAGGGCCCCCCATGCTCTAGGGTTCCCCTGCCTCTCAGGGGTCCGTCTCCCATCCGTGAAGCGATGCCCCCCCCCACCGAAGGGCGGCACTGAGCTTGAGGGGCGCCTGGGGACAGTATCTGGGATGCGACAGGAGCCGCCGCGTCTGGGGGCGACGACTGGGTGGGTGTCCAGCCGCCCCGGGGCGGACAGCCTCCAGCAGGTGTCCAGGACCCCCAGGGCTCAGGACAGACGGAGGCAGAGGCGTCTGAACCACAGGCGCCCTCCGGTGCTGAGGTGGGCCCCACCTTAGGCAGTGCTACCGGGAGCCTGTCCCCAGTTTCGGGCGAGGCCCAAGTGCCAGTTGGGGCCAACCGGAAGCAGGTCTCAGCCCCGGCGTGGGACCCGGCCCAGCTCCTGGGCTGCTGCTGGGCACTGGGTCAGAACAGGGCAAAGGGAGGCCGGGCCCGGGGTGAGGGGTCAGAGGGGCGGGAGGGGTGGGGTCGGGCCCAGATTCAAGCGTCAGCCGCCCCGGATGTGGGTGGGAGGGCTGCCCATCTGGACACAGCCACCGGCGTGGCCCCAACCAAGGCCTGCTCCCCCACCTGTCCCCCCAGGCCTGGTCCAGACTTTGCCCGACTCCAGGGATGCCCTTGGAGAACAGAGACCCTTGGCCTTTTGAGCTGGGCCTCACCTTTCCCCACACCCAGGGCCTGTGTTTCAGAAAAGGGAACTGAGTCAGGGTGTCCGCTTTGCGGTGAGAGACCTGGGTTTGGACCAGGCTGCCCCCTCCCAGAGCCGAGCTCACTCACCTCCAGGGAAGGGGAGCCCCGCCGTTCCCTCCTCGTTTCTTAAGCTGAGGTGAAACTCACATAACGGAGAAGTGGCCGCTTGATTTATGTATTTACATGTTTATGTTTAAGATTTTATTTTTAAGTAATGTCTGCACCCTACACAGGGCTCGAACTCACGACCCTGAGATCAGGAGTCGCACGCGCTTCCGACTAGGCCAGGCAGGTGCCCCAAAAGTGGCCGCTCTCAAGTGAACAATTCCGTGGCGCCTGGTACGTTCTCTCCGTGGTGCAGCCGCCCCCACGACCTGGTTCCGGAACGCCCCCCTCGGCCTGCACCCGTGAACGGGGCTCCCTGTCCCCCAGCCCCTGGCCGCCACCCACGTCCTCGCTCGCCACGCGGACTTACCTCCCGGGACATCTCTTACCCATGGGGTCCGGCTGCACGCGCCCCTCGCGTCTGGGCTTTTCCACGGAGCGCACCGCGCTCACGGTTCTCGGCGCCTCTGCGGCCTTCATTCGTTCCTTCTCGATGCGTCCGTTCGTGCCTCGGGCAGAGCTCAGCCCATCCCCGCGGGGTCAGCCGGGGCACCGGTCAGGCTCCACCCGCACACGGCCCTGTGAGGGGGGCAGCACTGGCCCCATTCCCAGGCGAGAACGCTGAGGCCCAGGGAGGTCAGAGTGGGCTTCCCCGTTGAAGTGAGGCATCGCTGGGGAGGGGCCGAGGGAGCCTGGCCCAGCGCGGACCAGCGGCGGGGAGAAGACGCCCGCGCCCCCCGGCCTGATGATCCCGGGTGTCCCGTGAGGATGCTGACAAGGCCACGGTGCCCTTTCTCCTTGGTCACCCCGGAACGGTCTCCGGCACAAAGAACAGAGAGTGCCTGCGGGACCCTCATGTGGCCCAGCACTGGCCAGGAGGCAGGGAGACTGGGAGGCCCGGCTTCCAGAGAGAACTGAGGCCGCCGAGGGGTTTGGGCAGAATGTCCAGGACCCGGGCCGTGCAAGGGAGAAGCTGGCACGTCCCCCTCGGGAGGCGAGCGGAGAAGCGGCCCTCGGGAGCCAGGCTCCTCCGGGCCAGGGGAGGCCCAGGTCTCCCTGCGGGGCTGGAGAGTCCCCACCCGAGACCGGTCCCTGGGGAAGGCAAGGTCCAGCCACGGCCGCTCTGGGAACGCGGTCAGGAGGGGGGAGCGGCTCCCTGTGGGGACACCAGAGCCTGCTGAGGCTGCCAGAGGGGCTGCTCCCACAGGCCGGGTTCCCGCACCGCCCCCCCATCCCCAGACCCTGTGCTCCTCGGAGGCTCTGGGCCTCGGAGCCGCCCCCACGAGGAGGCCTGTGTCTTACCCCAAGGTCAGCACGTGGTTTTGTCGGGCGCCTGACCACCCAGGCTGGAGCTCCCTCCCCTCCGCGAGCCCGAAGGTAGTACCCAAGGCCACTGACAGTGGGGGCCTGGGATTCGAGTTTCTCCCAGGGGTAGACGCTCCGGGCTCAGTCCCTGCCCGCTCCCTCCCGCTCAGCCCAGCTGTTCTTGAAGAAGCCCTCCCTGGTTCCCCGGGGTGGAGAAGCGATTCCTCCTGGCTGGTCACCGTGCTTGAGCCCCAGGACCTTTCTCGGGGCAGGGACGCCACACCCTGCCCCCATCTTCGTTAAGGCCCCCAGAGGCTCTGGCAGTGGGCGAGGGGGACACGGGTGGCAGGGGCCACAGCGCAGACCCCACAGCTGGTCTTACCGAGGAGAAACTCAGAAACCACTCGCGGTACAGCAGGTGGGAGCCTCGGCCCTGGCAGCGTGGCCCTGGCTGTGAGAAGAGGCCTCTTCCCGCCGGACTCCCTCCCTGAGCCCCTGCTACAGCTGCTGACCCAGGGACCGAGCCTGGAGCCCCAAGCCCCGGGGGCCTGGGTGGACGGCCTCTGAGTCTGGGGTGAGGTTGAGCCCATAAATCACATGATTTGGTAAGACGGTCCCCTCCATGGACCACAGACCGGAGCAGAACCACTGTTTTCCCACCGTTCAGCTCCCACGAGCGCGCACGGTGCGTCCGTGGCTTTGGCCGCTCTGCCCGGCTGCCAGCCGAAACCCTCAGCTGCGGCCCCGCCGTGTTCTGCCCCGTCCACCGCTCATCACAGAAGAAGCATTTCTGACATGGCTGGAACTTTCCACAGACGTGACTTTGAACAGCTGCGCGTTGTTCAGCTCACCAGACGCGCGGCGGCTTTCCTCGCCGGCCTCCCCGTGCACTTGGGTCGTTCCCAGCTTCTCCCAGTTATAAATAATGCAGCCGGAGGGGCCTGGGAGGCAGGTTTTCTGGGTTTCACATTATTCCTTCAGGATAAACTCCCAGAAGGAGAATCACTGGCTCAAAACTATGAACATTTTATACTTGTCACTACACACGGATGTCAGAACAGATCCAGATTCCATCCGGGACGGGGACGACCCTCTGCCAAGCCATCTTCTGCTCACGGGGCCGCCGCCCCCGCCCCACATCCCAGAGGCCCAGGAGAGGTGCGCCCTGGCCGTGCGGGCCTACATTGATGGGCCCCGACTCCACGTGGCTCACCCGATTTCCAAGAATTCTCACAGTATGGGGTGCCAGGGCCCGGTTTCCACTTTGGGGTGATGACTGAGAGGTCCCCAGAATCCGCTGGGGCCTGGGGCGTGCTGAGAAGGCCCTGGGGTTTCTGCACAGGGTCCACAGAAGGAGACGCTCTTGTTAGAGAGAAGCAGTCTGGGGTCAAGGCCAGGCCACCAGACCCAGAAGCAGATACGTGCCACTGGCCCCCCGGGGTCACCTTGGACCAGTCCCTTCCCCACTGGGCCTCAGTTGCCCACGCACAGCTCCAACCGGCCAGCCGGGGCAGGCCGAGCCACACGATTAGGGGTCGGGGAGAGGGGCTCTCGTCCACAGAGGGCCCCACGCCACGGCCAGGCCACAGGGGGCCCCGAGAGCTGGCCGGCGACCTTGGGCTTCATCTGGGGTGTCAAGTGGGAGCCAGTCCCGGCCCGTGCTGTGGGCTCGCAAAAGCCACACACGCCAGGTTCCCGATGTCAGGACCCTGAGCCTGAGAGCTGGCTCAGCAGCGTGGGGGTGGACAGGGACATTAAGAAGCCATCATTTCCCGTTTTAAACATTTTGTGAGACCCTTTGACCCAGCCCTTTCCTTTCTCCCTGGGCCTCCAGCGCCCCGTGGATTTTCCTGTTTACTGCACCCCAGAGGCTGGCCTTGACCTGGCTGTGCTGGAGCTAGTTCCCGAAAGAATTGTCAGATGCCATTTTCGGCCTCAGGCCCCCAGGTCCCAAGCAGCGGGGCCGGCTGGGGCAGGGCCCACACCCCAGGTCCAGGCCACACCGTCCCCTCCTTGGAGGCCCCTGCCGGCTTCTGCAGCCCGCCAACCCCGCTTGGCTGTCCCTCCCGCAGGAAGCCTTCGAACCACAGCAGAGGAGGGGCCCTACCGGGGGCTCAGAGCCCCCGCCTCCTCCTCCTGTGGTCAAGGGCCCCCGGCTGAGCCACAACAGGCTGCCTACCTGTGCGGCTGTGGCTCCTGGAGGCCTAAACCCAGCGCCCAGAGCAAGGTGCAAGGCGTGCCCCAGGGCGTGTTCAGTAAACGCCCTCCAGGTCTGAACGTAAACCAAGGGTCTCAGAGTCTGGGATCCAATCCTGATAAACACATTTTCGAGGGTCAGTTTCGTTTGGGAGGAGGGTGATGACCCCCACCTTCCAAACCCCAGGAAAAGCCCTGACTGGGAGACAGTGTTGCTGAGGGGCCACTTGGTGTCTCAGTGATCAGGGTGCTCCAGGGAAGGGCTCCATGCGACAGCGTGAAGAAACTGTAAAGTGTCTTCCTTCCTTTGTGAATTACCGTATGCTCAATGCAGCTTCAGGCTGAAGCTTCCCAAGGTGGCCTGTGGTCCCGGCAGGGCAGACAGTCAGGCTGAAAGAGCCTAAAGTCCTCGTGGCATCCGGTGCTCTCAGCCCAGGCCTCCTTCTTCGATCCCTGGCCAACCCCAGGGTACGAGTGGGGCAGGAGGGAGTATTCCTATTTTCCAGAGGAGAAACGTAAAGGCTCAGAGAGGTGAGGTGACTCATCCATGGTCACAGAGTCGGCGAGAGCCAGAATGAAGCCTCAAACCCAGGGCCTCTCCTGCCAGGGAGGGAGGGGACAGTCCTAGGGGGACATTTCCCGTTCTGGGAGATCTGGCCTTCCTGGGGGTGGGGCAGGATGCTGGGGACAGGGGCCCGAGGAACCCCCTGTGGAGGGCTGGTGGCTGAAGACCCCAGTGCCAGGCGAGGCTGGGACCTAAGAGTGGGGAACCCCTCCCAGGTGAGGCCCCCAGACGACGTCCCACCCCCTCGGTCCAGCGAGGGCAGGGCTCCTTTTAGGCAGGGGTCCCACCCCCGGGCAGGGTCTGAGCCAGCTTCCACTGCCACCTGCCCCAGCTCTCTGTGGGGGTGTCACTGGCCCACTTTCCAGACCCCTCCGTGGAGGGGCCACGGAGACCCGGCCCGACCGAGGAGCAGCAGGGGGGCGTGGAGTCAGGGGACAGCGCGAGGGCCGGGCTGGTCTGTCCGGCTCCGGGCCAGCTCCCAGGCAGGGCACGGGGCTGGGCGGCGTCCGGGGGGGCCTCGGACACGCTGCAGCCTGGCTGCAAGGTGGGAACTTTCTTCTGAGAGTAAACAAAACCTGTGGCTTGGCTGGGGGCCTGCGGGGGCCTCCAATTCCTGCCGTGAGGCTCTGAGGTCCCCCAAGCCCCTCGTGCGGAAACACCTGCGCGGCCCTGGGACAGAGGCAGCGGGCACGGTTCAGCGTGTGGGAGAACACGGGGGCCGGGTCGCTTCCCAAGCGGAGCCGACACCCGCCCCTCGACCAGCGGCCTGGCCAAACAGCCCCCGCCGGGCCCGGGTTGAGGAAGTGTGCGCGGGGGCGGGTGGAGCGTCCGAGTCTGGAGGGAGGGTGCCCGCCGCGGGGCCTGGGTGGGGAGGGGGCCGGTGGCGCGGCCGCCAGCTGGGCCGAGTGACCCAGCCGGGCCTGGGTGGGGAGGAAGGGGCCGGGTGCGGCGTCTGCCGTGACAGGCTTTGGCCGGGGGTCTGCACCAAGCCTGAGGTTGCTGGCCCCGGGGGCTTTCTCAGGCTCGAGTGGCAGCGGCACAGAATCCGGTGAGGGCAGCGAGCGGGCCACGGCGAGGAGTTGTTGGCTGCTGTCTGACCCGTTCGCGGGCCAGCTCGGGAAGCCCTGAGCGGTCCCTCACACGCCAGCCGGGCGGGCGGGCGGCAACTCGCCCCGGCCGGCGGGCTTCTGGAGAGGTCTGAGGAGGGAGACGGGCTCCCTGTGCCGTGCTGAATGCTGTCCTCTCCTTCGTGGGCTCCGTTTCCCAGTGGGCTTGCAGGTGGGAGAGCTTGCCCAGCCTCTAGCAGGGTCACCGTGAATAAAGGGAGAAGATGAATATTTCATTGCTTTGTAAACAGTATATTCCTGCAAAGATAAGTGCGGTTATGAAGAACAGCGACAGGTGTGGCTGGATCCAGGGGATCCAGTGATGCCATCCGGACTTTGTCTCTGTCTCTGTCTCTGGGCTCCTCGGGCTCCACTCCCCACAGTCTGGCAAGGACACTTGTGTCCCCCCAGCTCAGCCACGCTTGTGGTAATGGACTGTCCTGGCCAGCCTGGGCCACATGCCGACCCTTGGATCCGGAAGTCCAAACACGGGGGCAGGTGACCGGGCCGGTGGTGGGTCTGCAAACCGCAGCTGTCCACGGAAGGTGCTGACCACGAGCCAGACCCAGACTCACTGAAATCCGCTCGGCTCATTCTATCCCCTCCGAGGTCCCGGGAGTGAGCCCATTCTACAGATGAGGGGCCTGAGGCTCAGAGCGGGAAAGTCACCCACCTAAGCCCCCCGGCTTGCTTGATGCGGCCAAGAGGAGGCGTGGATCAGGGGTCCTGACCCCAAAGCCCGAGAGACAACCCTGAGTTCTCCCTCGGGCTTTAGGGATGATTCTGGAAACTGCCAGCTTGGAAGTCCCCCTCACCCCCGCCCAGGGCTTGCTTGCCTGCTGCCCTCCTGTTTGGGGTCGCCATTTGGGGTGAAGCTTCTCGACCTGGGGCATTCGTGGGGTCCTGGCAAGAGCTCAACTCCGTGGGACAAAATTCTGGCTACTCTGGAGACGGGTCTCACCTGGGGGCAAACGGCATTTGTACTCAGAAACAAATTCTGTGTAAATGTGGAGCACACAGACTCAGTTCTGTGGGAACAACTGACTAGCGGGGTAGTTGGGCACAGCTGCTGCGGGCGTCCCTCGAGGGGCAGCCCAGGGCCCCTGGGACGAGGCCCTCCGGAGGCTTCCCTCTCCGCTCCCGGGTGCCAGGCTGCACAGGAGACGCGGGAACAGAGGGCAGGAGCACGTGAGTGTCAGCATTCCCCCACACTGTCGCCCTGACAGGTAAGCGTCCGACTTCGGCTCGGGTCACGATCTCACGGTTCGTGGGTTCGAGCCCCGCGTCGGGCCCTGTGCCGACGGCTCAGAGCCTGGAGCCTGCTTCGGATTCTGCGTCTCCCTCTCTCTCTGCCCCTCCCCTGCTCATGCTCTGTCTCCGTCTCAAAAATAAATAAACGTTAAAAAAAAAAAAAAAAAGATGACCACAATTTCTCCCCACAACGGTGGGGCCAGCAGTCGGATGGCGTGTTTAGGGAAGGCTCATGGAGAGGGGCACTGTGGGGGGGGAGGGCAGGGCTCCTCAGATGCATCTCTACCCCTAACGCAGGCCCGGGGGGGGGGGTCCGAGACTGTCCCCCTGGGGCTCCGACAGCACACAGAAGCGCCTGTTTCATTGAGAACGTGGCCTCCGCTGGGGGTCGTAGGCAACGGAACTTTCTTTATGCTTGTTCGTTTCGTTTGCGTTTTTACAATGGGGGTGAGGGGGATGCCATTTTCTGTTGTGTAAAAACACGTAACGGGGACATACAAATATGTTTATTTCTCCTCATTTGGTGTTGAGGTGAGAAAAAATGTAGCTTCCCACAGAAAGACCAAAGAGTAAAAGCCGGGGAGGCCCGGGCCCTCCAACCCGCGGACAGTGTGGCTGTCCCGGTGTCTCTGCCCGCTGGGTCCCTGGCCTCGGGGGGTCGGGGCCCTCCTGCATTTCCTGAGCAGAGGGTCGGTCCCACTGGGAGGGGTCCTGCATGGGAAGCCACCTCCCAGGCTCCGAGCTCCACGGGGCCTCCTGCTGGGGGAGGGGGGCCCAAGGTGGTGCCGGCCGGGACTGGATGGACCCCCCCACATTGCCCGGCACCTTCCTTCTTCAGGGTCTCGCTCAGGACGGGGCCGCACGGGCCACAGGGGCAAGAGTGTGAGCATCTGTCCAGCAGGAAGCTGGTCTGAGTTTCAGGCCGCCCCTCAGGCTCCTGGGGTCCCCACTGGGTGTCCTTGGGAGCGCCCACAACACAGGAGTCCCGCAGGCCTCGGCCCAGAACCCGCCCCAGATTTGCCCCTCCCCTCCCCTCCCCCACTGTGGCCCTGAGCACAGGCCCGTTTGGACCCCTCGCAGGGACAGGATCTGGGCCACTCCACAGGGACCACCTCCCCCGCCGTCCTCAGTCTCCTTTGTTTTGTTTTGTTTCGTTTTAAATGCTTGTTTATTTTGAGAGAGAGGGAGAAAGGGAACATGAGCAGGCGAGGGGCAGACAGAGAGGGAGACACAGAATCCAAATCAGGCTCCAGGCTCCGAGCCGTCGGCACGGGGCCCGACGCGGGGCTCGAACCCACGAACCGCGAGATCGTGACCTGAAGTCGGACGCATGACCGACTGAGCCCCCCCCCCCCGCCAGGCGCCCCTCTCCTTTGGAACCCCGATTCCACGGCTTTGCATTAGAAGATGAGCCCACTAAGGAAAGGCCAAGACGAGGGTGTGGGGGCTCCGCATACGGTGATGTCCACGTCCCCGCTTGCTGGGCTGGGAGACCCGGCGGCCACAGAGCTAGCTGAGCCCCCCTCGCCTGGCTCTCCCGTGGCTCCTCAAATCCGAGCGGGGGGCCAGCGCAGACACCAACCCCGAGCGGACGGCGGGCACGGCCCAGGCTGGGCTTTCAAGGAGCCGGCTCACCGACATTCCAGAAAACCAACACTTTCCTCCTTCTGCGGAACTGGGAGGCCCGGCTCCTTCGGGGGCCGCTCGGCTGGGCCTCGGACGAGGCACGTCTCCCCGAGGAGAGAGGAACGGTGGGCAGGCCGGGCACCTGTGCCCTCCTGACTTCTACCTGAGTCCCACAGATCGTGAACCCACCCTCGCCGACCGCCGCTCACCTGTTCCTCCGGGCCGCTCTGTCCCCTCCCGGGGAGGGTTGGCCCGGGCTTGGGTGGAGAAGACAGGACAGGGGCGCCAGCTCAGAGGCACAGCTGGCCCCCACGGTTCTTCTGGAAAGCCTGGAGCCCCCGCCCCAGGCAGGGGGTTGGCCCAGTCGGGGCCTGAGTTTGGGGACAAAGCCGGTTCGAGTCCAACAGAGCGTTCGCCCTGGCGGGGGCCGGGCCGCCATCTCTCAGCCCTCCCCGTGGCCCGAAGCGGGGTGATAGGACACTGCGGACCGCGGACACGGAACACAGAGTCCTGCAGCCCCCAGAGAGCCCGGGACCGGAGAGAGGCTCCCCCTGCTCCCTGTGACGACGAGGTGAGTCCCACTTTAAAATGTCCCAGACGTCAGGGATCTGGTTATGCTGCTTCATCTGAAGAGGGACTGGCTTGTCCACGTGGCCACAGCGGTCTTGTAGGCAGGGGACTGAGAACCTCTGCCCTCCCCACCCTCCCGGGACGCCCCCGTGGCCCTCGCCCCCCTTGTGCCCTCGCAGCCTCGGGCCCAGGCCGAGACTCACACACCGTCACCGCTTGTGTTGGTCCTCTGGGGCCACAGTAACAAGTGCCACGAACTTGGAATCTTCAGACATCAGAACTTTATTCTCTCCATTCTGGGGCCAAAAGTCTGAAATTGAGGGGCTCTCTCCGGAGGCTGTGGGGTCCCTCCCACAACGGGCAGGCCGTCCTCTGTGTTCCTGTGCTTTGCCTCCCCGTCAGTGCTCACGTGGTCTCCCTCGTGTCCCGTGTCCAAATGTCCCTCTTCTCAGGACACAAGTCACTGGACGAGGGCCTGGTCTGCTGCAGTCTGACCTCGTCTTGATTGTGTCTGTAGGGACCCTACTTCCAAGTAAGGGCTCAGTCACGGGTTCCGGGGAGAACCCGCCCCACATCTCCTTGGGGACGCATTCCAAGTCCTAACGGTCCAGGAGCCGCAAACGACAAACCAGGACTCGCTTCCCGGCGGGCAGAGCCACGGAGACATGGCACGGGGACACCGCTGAACTCACCCGGATTTTCGTCAAAGGACCCACCGCGAGCCTGCTGCTGCCACGCCCCACAGGCTGAGACACGCGTGAGCCCTGGCAGTCACCGGTCCCTCTTGGCATCCGCGGTGGGTCCCCGTAGAAGCGGAGGGGTAGGGCGAGGGCAGTACAGGAGGGAGGGTAGGGGGCTGCTCTGCCAGAACGTTCTTCCCCACTTACCTCCATAGCCGGCCCCTGGCTTCCTTGGGTCTCTGCTCCCGGGTCACCTCAGAGAAGCCTCGTGCACTGACCCCCCCCCCCCCGCCAGAACGCCCCCCTCCTGCCCCCCAGCCCCGCACACTCGGCCTGTCGTCGTCCTCTCTTCCTCCCCCTGGAGCATGTGCACTGCCCCCCGCCCACTGAGAGCCACCCGGAAGGGATGCTCTGGGTCACGGCCCAGCACAGCGGGAAGGCACCCCACAAATACACTCTGAGGCCATGAAATGCCCTCTCCCCGGCCCAGCCAGGAAACAGCCCGACAGGCTCCCCAACGCCCCTGGCTCAAATCCTTCCGGCAGCTTCCCCGTGGCTGCCCCTCTGCCCGGGCTGCGGTCAGCGGGGTGGGGGCCAGGGGGAGACGCTGGTGCTCAGGGGGCCTCTCAGCGCAGGACCGGGCGTGTGCCCGCTGACCTGCGGGAGGGGCCCAGGTCCATAGACAGACAGATGGACAGATGGACTGTGGGCAGCGCGTCAGTTTCCCCGCGCGGCGGCAGCCTGGGTCAGGGCCGTGGAGGGACACGCGCTCCCAGAGCTCCCGGGCGGCGGGGGCAACTCGGCGTCTCCTTCCCTTGTCCTTCTCCTGAGCGAACTCCAAGGCTTGCCGTGCTAAGTGAGGAGCCGAGGTCAGTACGACCTCACTTGGACCCCCGCCCCCCCCCCCCGACTCTGGGCGAGGAGGTCGGGCAGCCCCCATGCGTGAGGGCCTCCAGGGAGGGAGGGGGCAAGTGAGGGCGCGTCCCTTGCACGGCAGCGGCCCACCTCCCCTGCTACGGAGGGACTTCCCAGCTTGCCTACAGTTGCCTACAGTTGGCACAAAGGGACCCACCACCGTATTGGCACACCCATCCTGCACCAGCAGGGCCCCGGGCCCCTGTCACCCCCACCCGCCTCCAGCCCTGTCCTCCGGGAACCGGCTTTCCCTCCACGCACGGGAACCGATCAGCGACAGAACCACCGAGTCCCTCCCCACCCGGCCTCACGGGGCAGCCGCGGTGCTCAGCCTACACACGGCCCCCACCCCGAGCGGAGCACCGGCCCGAAGGCAAGTTCCCAGTGCCGGGGCTCTGGCCAGGAACCGGCGTCCCAGGCAAGGCAGGGCAGTGGCCCTAGGCTCCCATGTCCGAGTCCTGGCGGCTGTGAGGTCCCCGGGAGCACACAGCCTGGTCCCATCGCGCTTTCACACCCCTGCAAGTATTGTCTCGTTCCTGGGCCCCAGCGAGACTCCCGCTGATTTACGTTGTGCAGAGACCCTCAAGCTGCAGAGGCAGCTTCGGAGACAGGCTCCGGGGGGCGCTGGGGAGCCCTGGCCTTCAGCTGGCCAACGCGCTCCGGGCCACACGAAAGGCTTGACTTTCCCTGCTGATTTTTGAAAATTACTGCACTGAATGTTTACCAGTGAGATGCTGATTGTGATAAGGAGGCTGGAGAAGCCGAGGGAAAGGGGGCGGGGAGAGGAGAGGGAGGTCACAAAACCCCCTTTCTGGGCACAGAGCTCCAATCCCAGGCACGGCCCACTGGCATTTGCCACCAAAGTGCCTGTTTTTATTTAAACGGCCCAGAGCAAGTCTCTGACTAAACCAACATTCCCACGCCAACACTCAGCAGCGCCTCTGGTTTTTGGCGATTTTTTTTCCTGAGCTGTCAAGGCAGAAATATAGAAGAATCCTGGTCTTACTTAAGGATGGTTGGGGGTTTTCCCCTTCCCCTTGGAGACGTGGAAATAACTCACAGATGTACTGTACCTGCTGATGTCTGGGCTCAGTGTTACTTCAGGAACACGACTCCCAGGGCACCCTGTAACCCAAACCCCGATTTCCAGCCCCGTTTTCTTTTTAACAGGGGGCCGTGGGGGAAGTGTGGGGGAGGACGGAAGTTCTAAACATGTTTAAATGTGTCGGGAGCAAATGGGAGGGAGCCCAGCAGCCCTGAGAAACTGGCTGAGGCCCACGGCGGAGCCCCACCTGGGCCGGGCGGGTCTTCGGGGCTCCTCTTGAGGGTTTCCTGCTGGGCCGGGGGGTGGGGGGGACCCTCTCTCTTCCCTGTAAAAATAAAAATGGACTTACTTTGAAAGGGATATTTCCAGCTATTTTTAACCCCAGAAAGGAAGAAAGGGAAGGAGGAGGAGACGGAGGGAGGGAGGGAGGGACGGAGGGAGAGGGGGAGGGAGGAAGCGCCCCCCCCCCCCCCACTCTGGAGGCAGGGGAGAGGGAGGAGGGACTCTGCAAGGCCGGCTTTTCCTTGAGTGACTCAGGCCCGTGCAGGCTCCGTTTCTACCAGAGCCTGAGGGGTGGGGCCAAGCAGTTTCGTCTCCCGGGGCCCTTTCTTTTTGGAGAAAGTTCTGGGCTGCAGCCAAGAGGGCCAGGCAGGGTGGAAGGTGCCCAGAGCAGATCTTCCTTGCAGCCCCCCTGCCCCACAGGTCCTGCAGGGTCCCGGGACGCATGGGCTGAGGGCTGGTGCGGGCAGACCTGGGTGCCAGGCTGGGAGCCACGACCACCCTCAGAGCATCGGTGCCTGGTCTGTGAGATGGGCGTGGTGACGGCCTCCCCGTTGGGACCCAGTCCCCTAGCCAGCCCCTGCCTGGTGTCACCTGTGAGCTCCAAAGCCTTCTCAGAACCCACGTCCACAGTGTCCCTCCTGCACGAAGCTCCCAGATTTTCTCAGCATCTCAACGGGGCCCTAGAGTCCCCACAGGGCCTTTCCTCCTTGAGGCCTCAGCCGCCCTGGGGCACCCAGAGGTGAGCCACTGGGTGACCCAACACCAGGCCCGGCTCGGCCCTTTCCAGCTCTGTGGCCAGCTGAGGGAATCCGGGGACCTGGAGAAGTCCGAGTGGGGCTCCTCCTTCGCGGGGCTTGGGACGCCATGCAGTTAGGGCTTATGCCCTGAGCAGTGCAAGGGCTCCCGGAGGGAGGCAGGGTCTCTGTGTGGGTCTGTACTGTTCTGGCCACCCTGAAGCCCACTTCTCACATGACAAGCTCTGTGGCCCTCGGAGGCCACGCCAGTCAGTCTGCACTGGCTCACCTGCTCCGGGAGGCAGGCTACCTGTTGGGGGACTTGCCCGGGCAACACGGGCTCCCCAGGCTCTGGGCCTGCCTCTGGGATGCTGGCCCTCCTTCCCGGGCCTTGTAGGGAGGAGGGAGCTGGCTCTGGCCCTGCACTGACAAGAGGCCTTGGGGTCCCAAGTAGTGACCACTGTGTGTGACAGGCGGACAAGACTGCCAGCAGGGCCCTGTGCAGAGGCCCCCGCAGAATGAGCCCTCTGTTAGTCACAGGTCAGCCTGAATCTGTGGGGGGCCAGGACCGCAGGGCCAGGGCCGGGACCGCAGACCCCCTGGAACAACAGGTGAGCGGTGCGGGGACCATCCCGGGGGCTCTGGGATGGCTTCCTGGAGGAGGCAAAGCTAAGGAGGGAGGAGTCATGCCCGCGGAAGACAAGACGTGCAGACTGGCCCAGGGCAGATGCCCGGCACCTGCAGGCGGCCCCGGCCAGCCCGCTCCTCATGCGGACGGCGGGGCGCACACCGGAGCCTGGTGACAGGAGCCCCCTTGTGAGGCGCAAGGGCAACGAGGGACGCGAACTCAAGGCTCTAGCCTCCGCCCTCCCTCCTCAGAACAAGGGGGAGCCCTTGAACGGCTCTGCCTGAACCCGTCCCGGGGCACGCGCAGCAGGAAACAAGTGGAGCCCCACACGCGTGCCCCTGCCTGGCCGAGCGTCCAGCTCAGGGGACTGGGGACCTGGCCCTGGCCTGTCCACCTGCAGCAACGCCACAAAGCCACCAGATCCACATCCTGGAAAACACTCAGACCTCTGGGAAGTGTTCCTGGCTGGTCTCGAGCAGAAAAATGTAGAAAGGACTTGGTAAAGGGGAAACTGAGGCCCAGGAGGCAGTGCTGGTCCCTTGGTGGGCCAGCGGTCAGAGTCCAGCGCTGGGCCTGCGCCTGGCGGTGGCTCTTAATGGGTGGGGTAAGAGTCTGGACACTTCTCAGGCCCCCGGGCTCTCTTTGCAAGCGGGTCAGATATGTTTTACAATCCACTTCAGAAGGTAGTGAGTGAGGCCCTTCCCCTGTGTTCTGGAATCTTCCCACAGCTGCTCTGGAAGGCACCCCCCTCCCAGCTCAGGCCGGCGCACTTGTCAAAGGCCGCACCCTCGGCCCAACTCCTGAGCCCTTGCTCCCCCCGCCAACACCCTCCCCTCTGCTTTGGGGCCACTGCAATCCACACCGGGCACACCTGGGCCGGCACCCTAAGTCCGACCTGCGGCCCCCGACCTTGGGAACCCGCGTATGAGGCCGGGGGGGGGGGGGGAGGGTGGGCACACGCGGCCCCCGGCAGCCCTCCCCTGTGACCCCCGCAGCCCGTCTGCTGCTGCGGACCGAGGCCCAGACCTGGCCTGCCCGGAGCTGGTCTCGGCCTAGCTCCTCAGAACTGAGGGGCGGACCCTTACCTTCTCCCAACCCCCCCCCCCGCCCCCCGCCGCACCTCGGAACCCTGGGGAACTTTCACCACACTGACCACCGCCAAGCAGACCGAGCCGCTGCCGACTCCCCTTATCCAAGAGGGGGCTGGGACGGGCTTTCCTTTTGGGGACAGGAATGGGCCAAAGGGCGGCTCAGCCTCCGCCGCCCACCCTGATGACGGCACCGCGGTATCTCTGGAGGCAACAGAGAGGGGGGACCGACCCGGGTCAGTCTGCCTAAGGTGCGGAGGGTGACGGCCTCCTTCAGGGAGACCCCGCTGGCCCAGGGGAGATGCCGGGTCCCCGAGGTGGCGGCCAGACGCTTTCAGCAACCGCTCTGGAAGCCAGGCCTGCAGCCCCACCCCTACTGGTTGCCGGCCGCCCAGCCAGCCTGGGGCCTCCTCACCAGCGGCCTCGTCTCAGCCCCCACCTTGAGCCAGGCGCCCCCCCCCCCCCATCCAGCTCCGCGCCACCCCAGCCCCCGCCCTCCGGCCAGGTCCCTGCCGTGGCCATTCACATGCCCTTCCCGGCCACTCTGGCTTTCCTGGGGTCTCCTTGGCCCCTGTCGCCCATGGGGTACCCAAGGTGGCAGGTGGCGCAGGGGCTGGAAGCCTGGGAAACCCATCTGCCCCGTCTACCATGGGCTAATGAGAGCACCCGGCTCCTGCGTGAGGCCCAGAGTAGAGCTGGCACAGCTGGGCAGACCCAGGTGAGACTCCCCTCCTCCCGTGCTCCCTCCTCTCCCTCCTCCAGTGTCCCCTCCTCCCCTCCTCCAGTGCTCCCTCCTTCTTCCTCCCCTTCCTCTAGAGCTGTTCCCAAGCCAGGGCTGAACTTGCAGCCTGGAGCCACAGGCAGAAAGCAGGCCCCAGCGTGGGGCATATAGGCAGTGGCTCCCAGAGGAGCACCCACTGGCCTGAGGCCTCTAGTCCTCCCCCAAGAGTAGAAGGGGATATGGGGGGCAGAGCCCCGAGTCTGTGAGCTGAGGAGGGGGGGACAGGGAGGGACTCTGCGGCCACCCTCTTCCTTGTACGGACAATCTGCTTCTCCAAGCTGCTGGGCAGCTGTTATATAAACATCTCTGCTGCCTCAGGCGCCTCAGCTCCCGGGCACTGGCCCCGAGAGAAGTTACCCCTACCCCAGGTTCCGGGAAGCAGGAAGCGAAGCACAGCCGGCTTCTGGAAGGAGGCAGGAGAGGGAGGCCCCCCGGCAGCTGCCTCGGCCCGGACTGGCCGTCCGTCCAGCGCTCACAGCATCCCAGCTGCCGCCCAGTGCCCGACAACAGGTGTGCCAAGAAGAGTGGGCAGGAGTCAGGAATGCACTCTGCCGACCCCGTAGGCCCTCCCTGCACTGGTGGCTGCCAGCCTCCAGGGTTTCTGCCGCCTTGCTGGATCTCCTCGCCCACTGTCCTTCACTCAGTGGGGTCCTTCTCAGCCTTTACAGCTCCCCTCTGGCATCACCTACTCCAGAGGGCTGCCAGGATGCCCGGCTCACCATCCTGGGTGGGGATGGGGGGAGGGCAGTCTGTCCCCAGCGCCAAGCCACGAACTTCGGTTTCATGAAGGGACTATGGCAGGCATTCTGAACGCCCAGCGCTTACCCGGGCTTGGCACAGGATGCCCAAATCTGGCACTGCGGCGGAGAAATAAATCATGCGGAAGGAGCACGTGGGAGGCGCCCGGGACGCTTGCAGTGGGTCTGCTGGACTCCCGTGCGCTTTTGCGGGCCGTCTTAGGCGGGAGGCGACAGGAGAAAGGGCTGGATAGTGATCAAGGAGCGTCTAGAGGCGGCTCCCTCCTGGGGGAGCGGGTGCGCAACCCGTCTGGCCAGGCATTAGCCCCGGGTTGGTCCGTTGGGGCACCCGGAGCCCCCACCGCTTTCCGAAAAGCAGCAGCAGCCGCGGCGCCACCATCCCTCGAGGTCAAGTGCCCCGACCGGCAGAGCCAGGGTGTCCGGCCTGTCTCCTGGAGGCTTACAACTGCGACCTCAGGGCTCCTGGGACTGGAGCCCCTGGGTCAGGGGCTTCCGTACGGCCGCCAAGGGCACGACTTCTTCCTGAGCTCTCGTCCCGCGCTCGGGGACCCCCAAACTGCCTCGGGCGCTCCTCCCCACCTCCCCGAGCCCAGCTCCCCACGGCGCAAGGTCCCCCTAAGGCTCCTCTCCCCCAACTCCGCCCGCGCCTCCGCCGCTATTGAGATGCAAATCTTTGCGAATTGTCGCCCGGCTAAGCGACTGTCAGAGCCGGATCCTTCCGCGGCCCTGACCCAAACTTTTTGCCGCTGAAAACTTTCGAACAAGAAGTAGTCCCTAGGGCCGGCCCCCGACGCCTCTTCTCCCCGCCGGGGCCCCGAACCCCGGGGGACCCAGGCTCCGGATGCGCGCCCCGCCGGAGGAGACGCGGGGCCGGCGCGGTGCGCGCAGGGGCGCGGCCAGCGAGGGCGAGGGGTGCGGAGGGATCGGCGGGGCGGGCCCGAGGGGCGGGGCCGGCGGGCGGGGGCGGAGCGCGCGGCCGCCTGCGCCTCACTAGTGCCTCGGCCGCGGGAGGGAGCGCAGGGGCGCGGGGCGCGGGCGCGGGCGCGAGCGCAGCGGAGGAACGAGCCGGGGCGCCGAGCCGGGCCCGGAGGCCGTGGGGGCCCAGCGCCGCCCGCCCACCCGCCACGAAGCGGAGAGCCGCCGCGGGCCGCCGCCGCCCGTGGGACCGTCCGGCGCGCGCGTGTGCGCCAGATCCCCGCCGTCCCGGCGCAGGAGGCCGCCACCGGGCGCAGCGGGCAGCCGGCGGGCAGGCATGCCGCCGCTCCTGGCGCCCCTGCTCTGCCTGGCGCTGCTGCCCGCGCTCGCCGCACGAGGTAGGCGCCCGTCCGCGAGCCCGAAACTTTCCGCTCCCTTCGGAAACTTTGGCGGCGCCCTGCGCGCGCGCCCCGGGCGGCTGGGAACGGGCGGCCGGGGCGGTGGGGGGCGGGGGGGGGGGAGAGAACCGGGCGATCCGGGGCGCGGGGAGGACAGACCCTCCCCCGCGCCGCCTGCCCAGTCGGGCTGGACTCGCGCCGCCCGCGCCTGGACCCGGGTTTGAAGCCGGGCGTGGGGGCGCTAGGGGCCCCCGGAGGCCCAGCCCCGGGCTCGTCCTTCATCAGCCACGCGTGGGGCTTGCCGCCGGGGCAGGCGGGCGAGCTGCCTACTTTTCGATTTGAATCGAGTCGGTTTTGGTTTCCTGTTGCTCTGGGGGCCATTTCTCTCTCTCCTCGCCTCTGGCCCGCGCCGGGGGCGGATGTTGGGGCGCGGAGTGTGGGGTCCCGGACGTCGCGTTGCCTTTACGGAGCTCTGCGGGGCGCGGTGGGCAGTGGGGCGCCGGGCGGACCGGCCTTCTCCCCATTTAGGAGAGTTCGCGAAGGGCCAGGCGGGAGGCGCGGACCGAGGGGTCTCCTTCCCACGCCTGATCGCTGCCCCCATGCGGGCTCATAGACAGTTTGGCGTGGGCGGGGGGGGGGGGGGCGGTGTGCGGAACACCCCGCCGCGACTGACTGGTGGGACTTTGACTTTTCGGAGTTCAAGTTTGGAAATCTTGCGAGAGTGGAGAGGGACCCGGAGAAGGAGCGCTTACCCCTCTCTCCACTTCGCATGGAGGAATCTAGTGGTGATTCCTTTCTATCTTCTCCTAAAAGCTGGAGGGGAGAATTAGATCCCCACTTCCAGAAGGTGGGGTTCCAAGTCACACCCCCTCCGCGCCCCCAGGAGGGGCTTCCTTTACACAGCGCTGGTAACATGGGGAGGGGGCCACCTTATTAATGCCTTCTTGGGAATGGGGCCAAATTCCTTCCAAATGGGGCTCCTTCACCCCCCTCCCCTGGATGTAGCTGAGGATGCCTGCCCGAGGGCGCAGGTATTGGGTGTCCTGGAGGCGGGGCCAGGTCCCTGAGGTGCAGCCCCGGTGCCCCAGGAGGCGGCCCTGGTGACAATGGGCTGCTCTGATTCCGTAGCTGGCGCTTTGTTGGCGGGCGGGGCGTTGGGCTTTGCAGCTGTCGCTTTTTCCCACGAGCTGGGGGGGGTGGGGGGTGGGGAGTGTGCCCCCCCAGCACCGCCCCCTCACAGAACATGTTTGAACAGCCAGACAATCTTGGTGGCTGGATAGGGGCCGTGGCCCCGTTGGGCTCCCCATTGAAGATAGGTGGGGGGGGGTGCAGAGTTTGGGAGAGCCGCCCAGGGTCACCTCAGCTTTCCTCTACTGTTGTCCAGATGTCATTTCAGGCCACCCTTACCCACTTTGAGCGTGACCTGTCCACCTGCCGGCCAGCCAACCTGTTGTCCCTCCCCCCATTTGTGACTGCCAGAACTCTGGGCAGAACGTCGAAGCCCCTTGGGGTTCACGTTTGGGAGGGTTCGCGAGGTCTCCTGTCCCCAGCAACCCCATGACAAGGCAGAGCCTTCTGGGTGAGGGGTGGCTGTGTCCCTTGGGGGGATGGGTCCTTCCCTGGGCTCAGGGCCCCAGTGCCACCTGGGCTGACCTCTTGTCTTACCCCCCCCCCACCAGGACTGCGATGTTCCCAGCCCAGCGAGAGCTGCATGAATGGCGGGAACTGTGAAGTATCCCCCAACGGCACCGAAGCCTGTGTGTGAGTACGCGCCCCTGAGCCCCTGTAGGGACCTGGTGCTTTTGTCGGGAGCAGAGCCCCTGCCTTCTGCAGCGGGGGCCCGCGGGGACAGAACACTGGGCCATTGTCTTCTGGAGATGGCCCAGAAGGCTGGGCGCGGTCACGTGTTACTTTTATTGGACAAAGTCTGGCAATTACTTAATCACCAGCAATTATGCTGCGTGTGGAGCTGGTCTGGCCGCTGGAGGTTCGAGCACGCCTTTGTGGGCCACCTTGGGCTCCTGGGGTGCTAGTCGGGAATTCCCGGTACCCTGCTTCTTGCTAAAATCCCTAAGAAACAATGACCCGCCGGGGAGGCTGTGGACCTTCTGGAGCGGCCCAGCCCCCGCGCCACCCTGCCCACGGGGAGTGCCTCCTCCAGGCAGGTGAGTGCAGTGCCTCAGGCAGAAGTGGCTATTTTAATGCCAAACCCACCCCCCCTGGGCCTTCGGTCTCGCCCAGCTCACCTTCTCTGACCTCAGGTGAGGTTGGGGGACCCATCTCCCAGGTTGGGGGGTGGCTTGTCTTCTGTCACGGCATCTACAGCTCCGACTCCCGAACCCTCCATCCAGTCCATCGCCCACCCAGCGTTGGGTCCTTGGCTGGGAAACCAGCGTGTCGTGTGTGTGTGTGTGTGTGTGTGTGTGTGTGTGTGTGTGTGTGTGTGTGTGGTACAGCCCGCAACCCACCCTGATGGGGCAGGGGGCGTGTTAGAGTCCGCGCCCTCCCTGTGCGCTCTGGCCCTGGGAAGTTTTTCTCTCGTGGTTGATGCCCTTCAGCTTGACTTTGTCCCTGGTGGGAAATATGAGGAGGTGCTTGGTGGCTGGAGAAAGGACCCCCCCCCCCCACATGGAGGGGGGGCTAGAGGGAGAAGTGGCTCCCCAGCCGTCCTCCGTCCCGGTCCTCGGCGTGCCGCATTCCCACTGCTCAGGGCCCCTTCCCTTGACAACCCTTGGCCCGTGGGCTAGCAGCCCCCCCTTCACTGCCCCCACCCTCCCCGAACTGAAACCAATTAAGCAGGTCTGTGAGCAGTTTCATAGACAAAGAGGATTGTGTCTTTGTCAGATGCTAATGAATGCACACTACTTTTTTTTTTTTTTTTTTTTTTTGCTTTTTTGGGGCCTTTTTCTTCTCCTGCAGAAGCCTCACCGACGCCTGATGCCCTAAATCTTGCTTCCTTCCATTCAGAGACCGACAGCTGGGATTCAGGGGAAGCGCAGCGGCTATTGTCGGGAGGAGGATTAATGCTGTGTGATTAATTATGCGTGGCTTCCCAGAATGCACGACTCCCTTCCCGCCTGCCCCACGCCCGCTCTGGCCCTGTGCTCACCCATGGGGCCTGGGGGGTCTCCGGACCTGTGCGGAGGGCTTTGGGAAGGCAGGAGGGGTCTCTTTGTGCCACCGGGGAGCAGGGACAGACTGGCCCAGGGGACCCTGGAGTCTCTCTGGGCTGGAGCCTGGGCCACAAGGGGGCTACTGCAGCCCCCTGCTTGCGTTGGGGTGAGACGCTTCTAGGGGACAGGGCGACAGTGTGCGTGCTCCCCACCCCTCCGACCAAGCCAGGCCACTGATCAGGGCTTGGGCGCCGGCCTTGTCTCCTCCCTGGGGCCTGGGGCCCCCTCCTTGGCGGGAAGCCTGCCTCAGTCTGGCCTGGCACTCGGCCGAGCTTGGCCCACAGAGACCCCATTGTGCACACCCCACAGATCCACTTGGAAGACGGAACGGAAGTGCCATTCTCAGAGGCCCCACCTCTGGGTGGCACTGTGCTGGAGCCTGGGGGACCAGAGCGGGGACGGGGCGACAGCCGGGTCCAGCTGCGGAGGGGCACAGGTCTGGACCCATGGTGCGGTTTGGGGACGTTGTGGCCGCTCCCGTGAGGGGCCCTGGCTCCCTCTGCCCCTGGGGCCTGTGCCTCTGGCTGGGCTCTTCTGTTCCCGTGAAGCCCCAGAGGGTCTGCTATATGGGTGGCCTGGCCCTTGCAGCTGAGCGGGGAAGACACCTTCCTTCCTCAAAGGTGTTGGGGTACGGGCTTCTGGTGCCAGCCTGGGTGGAAACTCCGACTCTGTAGCATTCACCCCGGCCTCTCGGAAGGTTCTTTGACTTTCCGAGCTGGTCTGCTGGCTCCCCTAGGGATAGGGTGTGGGAAACGGTCGTGTCACAGTGCCCGGCGCATTAGTACCTGGTGAATCATCTGTTTCCACCCCAAAAGAGAAGGAACCTTCCCCAGAAGCCGCTAGTCAGGTGGCTGCAGGGCTCAGCATCGGAAAAAGAGGTTTCTGTCGGCGTGAAAGCCCTCCCAGGGCGTCACCAAGTAGCAGAGGTGTAGCGGGCCCGTGGCTGCGGAGGAAAGACCCGCCGCCTGTCCCTGTGGGCAGAGCGCCATCCCTGCAGGGCTGCTGTGCGGGGTGGCCCTGCAGGCAGGCCCGGGGGGGCGGTGGGGGGGTGGTCATCGAAAGGCTTCTGGGGCCTGCCTGGTCCTGGACTGGGAGCGGAGGCTCCAGGGTTGCTGGGACAGTCTCCCTGCCCGCGGGAAGGTCTGTTCCACTGGGCGCCTTCCAGGTGATCGCAGAAGCGGAGTGAGCCATCGCGCTCAGAGGGCAAGTCCAGCTGGCTGGCCGGTGGCGGGCTTTAGCTTTGGACCGTCCGGTATTTGAGGCCTGGCTGCGCCACCTGCTAGCTCTGTGACCCCAGGTCGTCGGGCCGCCGGAACTCAGGTTCCCCGTCGGTAGTGTGGGGCTGACACGATCGATCTCTCCGCGGCACGAGGATTGCGTAAGAGTGGCAGGCTTTAGAGACAGGCTGAGCGTCCGTTTCTTCCCTGCCTTCTCCTTTTGAGCTGACAGAGCTGGTTTCGGGATCCTCCTTCTCGAATGTTTAGTTGGCTAATGAGTGAATTCGGAGAAGCCAAAAGGTGCTGCCTGGTGGGCCCAGGCCGGGTGCTGCGTGGGGAGGGGCTCCTGAGGGTTTTATCACCTGCGGGGACTCTGATCAGCAGTCCTGTCTGCTTTTTCCCCAAAGACACCTTTGAGCACCTGCCGTGTGCTGGGTTTTCTGCTCATGGCAGGCTCAGGTCAGACACAGCCCCTGCCCCCACGGAGGTGACTTTCTAGTGTGGGGACAGGAGAGGTGACAACAGTGCACGTGACCTGTCAGGCGGAGGGGAGCTCAGAGTGGCTTGAGCCTGGCCTGACGTGGCTCCCAGCAAGCCCGCGGCACCATGTGGGGTCAGGCCTGGGGTGGGGGTGGGGTTGGGGGGTAAGTGAGCGCAAAGACCTCGGCGACTGCCGGGATCGAAGAGTGCGGAGTGGCGCCTGGCCCGGCCTCTCTCTTTCGCTCCGAAGCGAGTGTTCTAACCACTGCCCTGTCTTGCCTGCACCGCCCGAGGCCTCCGTGGCCAGTCTCCGAGGAAGCGGGGCCGGACGACAACTTCCCTTTAGAAGAGGAGGTTCAGAGGCTCCGGCGGGAAGTGCCTTGGCCCTCCGCTTCCGGGGGACCTAACGTTTCGCGTCTCCTGCCACCCAGTTTGGATGTTTCCATTGAGTCACCTGGGAGTCTTGGGCGAGGCTGGGGGACGAACAGGTGAATTCTCAGGTCTGCTCCAGGGCTTCCTCTGTTTATGCGGCTTCAGCTTTGGGGCCAGGTAGGAAAACACATGTCAGACACCCACTGTGAACCAGAACGTTCTCCCCTGCCGGGAGACGCGGCAGGGAACGTGCCTTCTTTACAGGAAGGTGCCTCTTTGGACGGGGCCCTGCCTCTGAACGGCGGCTAACGTTTTTTCCACTGAAAAGAAATACGTATTTTTTTTAAAGAGAAAGGAAACTATGCCCTTAGCAGGAAGAGGGTGGGGCGGGCCGAACCCTTGGCTGGCAGAGGAGAAGCCCTTCATCAGGCCGTCGGGGGGCACGGTCCGGGTGCTGGGACTCCCCAGACGATGGCAGCGGGAGAGGGCCCGTGGGACACCTCTGCTCCACCCCGCTAAGTGCCAGAGTGCAGCGTGAGGCCCCCCGCAGGCCGGACCCCAGCACCGACTCCCCTCCTCATTCTCTGTGCCTTCGATGGGGCTGGGCGGCGGGGCCCCCTGGGCAGTGCCTGGCTGAGGGGTTGCACCCTCCCGGGGTGGGGAGGGCACCTTTCCTGTTTCGTGTCTTGTCTATAAATAGTGAAAGGATGTGGCTTTGTCGAGTTGATTGAGCAGCTAGATTGCTTTCCTCAATAACGTAACACTAACAACTCCACGCACAGACAGCTGCTGTTATCCGGCCTCATAAAACCCCTGGCAGACGGTTTACTCCACTGGCTCACACCCCCTCCAGGTGGTGGCCAGCTCTGCTCCGCTCGGCTGCTTTTTCTTTTCATCGCCAGTTTACAGGTGGGAAAAACTGAGGCTGAAGGGAAGAGGCGGGGCAGGAGGGGGGGCGGATCTGAAGCTGGCTTACGTCAGCTCTCACCTTCGTGTGCAGGCTCGTCCAGAGTCCCAGAGGCTTTTACGAGCAGCTGGCTTCGGGGCATCGTGACCGTGGGTCAGGATGTGTTTGATGATCCTGAAGTTTCCCAGTGCCGCCGGGACCTGACCGTCTCTGGTTGGGTACGCGGACCCGGGCCTCGGTTTCCCCCTCTGTACGTGAGGGAGCTGGGTTTGGGGGCTCCTGGAGTTCTCCTGCAGGTGCGGCCCAGCAGGACCCCGGCACAGGCCTGTAAACGCCTGGGTGGTGGCCACAGGTGGTGGGGGCGGGGGTGCCCGGGAGTCAGGCCTCCTGCCTGGCAGGTTCCACAGGTCTGGGGCCAGGGCCAGGGCTAGGCTCCGGTGTTCTCACCACCTGGCCCACCCGCCAGGAGGGGGCGGGTCCCTGCAGAGGGGGCCGCGGTTGACAGGTGTTCTGGAGGAAGGCCCTTCTCTGAAGCAGCCTGGGCGGGCTTCTCCTGGAGACCTCGCCCCGCCCCACCCTGCTCCTGGGACGCGGGTTGACAAATAGATTTGGGGGGCAGTGGATACCCGTATGGGGGTTTCGCTGGCCGATCACACGCACCATAAATTCTGTTATTTTAGCCACTTGAAGTGTACGATTCGGGAGCATTTAATACGTTCACGAGGTTCAACTCCCACCGTTATCTGCTTCCAAAGCTTTGCCGCCGCCCCCTCCCCCCCCCCCCCCGCTGGTCCTACTCTCATGGCCTGTCTGGGGCCTGCACCTGTCCTCTCCCGCACTTGGGGCCTGCGTCCACCTTGCTGCCCCTGGCGCGAGTAAAAACGCTCCTCCCGCCGCATCCCTACAGTGCCTGCGTGCTCCCCCTCCGGGCCCGGCCCATGAAGTAGTCATCCCGTTTTCCCAGCCCCGCCCCCCCCACCGGCCCTGGCAAGCCCCGGTCTGCTCTCCGTTTCTGGATTGGCCTGTCCTGGACGTTTCACACGAGTAGAGCTCCCCCCGCCCCAAGCGGGGCTTGGCATGTCCCCGGGGGAGTCGCCCGGGAAAGCCTGGCACGCCTGCGGCCCCGGCCTGCTCAGGCTCCAGGTTCCCTCGCAGCCTGTGCTCTTGCCAGCCCCCACTCGGTGGCGGCCTGAGGAGCCCGGGGGGGGGGGGGGGGCCGCAGAGCTGAAGCCCTGCAGGGGTGCGGTGGGAGGAGGGTTTTGACTGAGCACTTACTGCGTGCCAGGGGCAGGCAAGGTGGACGCAGGCCCTAAGTGCAGGAGAGGAGAAGGGACGTTTGAGAACCAGACTGTGGGACAGGCAGCAGCCAGCGAGAGAAGAGTAGCTGTGCCATCGTCACCTACCGTGTGCGGGGCCGGGTGCTCTGGGGACAGCCCAGCTGGGTGCACCAGGCCTGCTGCAGCCTCGGGGTGAGTCCTCTGGGGGGGGGGGGCGGCAGGCACGGGGGCCGGGCCAGGTCCCAGGCGGCACAGCCCCAGCAGAGGGTGTATGGTGGGAGCGGGCGGGCCCCCGGCCCCACCATCTGCCTGCTTGGGGGTCTTCCCGTGGGGTGAGAGCGCATCTTTCCCTGGGTTCTCAGTGTCAGCCCAGACTTCTGTCCCTTGGTGTGTGTGTGGTGGGGGGGGCACTGTGCATCTCCGAGACCCCGGGGAACTCTCGGACAGAAACACCCCGTATTTCACCATCAGGCGGTCCCTTCTGACCCCGCACCCACCTTAGGTGGCCCCCAAACAACTTTCCCCACTTTCCCCTAAGCTCAGGGGCAGGGATCAGCAGGGATCAGGATGTCTGTCATTAACACCTTAGAGTGAATTAGGCTAAGCATTGTCCTCTCTCTGATGCAAAGCTGCTGCTTTGAGCGGGTTGTGGACACCTCTGAGAGGCCTGGCCTCTCCCACCAGGCGGCCTGCCCCTTCTGCTGCCCTTTGTTGGGCTGGGGGCTTTCTCTGGAGGTCAGCCCTGGGGCTTCCCTCGCCCGAGCAGGAGGGCTGTCTGGGGCTCCCAGCTTCCTGGAAGGAGTCCTGCTTTCCAGTAGGCCTTGGTCAGGGGGGAGGCGTGCACTGGGGAGCCTGGCCTCCGACGGCCACCCCTGCGGTTCCCAAACCCGAGCGTCCCTCAGGTACAGCTGCCAGCCCCTGCCGGGTCTCGGTCTGGCCGCCCAGTGCAGCGCTGGGGTGTCTCGGGATCAGGCCAGGCCCAGATGCTGCTTTTGTGGTCTCTTGACCCAGACGGCTCACCCCGCCAAGGAGGGGTCCCTCAGCCACAGGACACTTGCAGCTCATCTGGCCCCACTCCACAGGCTGCTCAGAGATGGGTGGGTGGCGGGCGGGAGCCGGTCTGATCAGTGGGAAGTCAGGCCGAATGCTAGGCGGTGGTCTCTGAGATTTTCACCAGAGACGTGGCCCCGTTACCACCTGTGCTGTGCGGTCTGGGGCTGGGACTCATCCTGGCCACGCTCTGAGCGGGTGAGAGGATTTGTCCCCAGCTGTCCCAGCTGACCCCTCAGTGGGCTGGCTGGCAGTCGCGTGCTCTCAGCGTTCCAGTTGGTTCGGTTGAGCTGGGAAAGCGGTCCCCTAGGCACTGTCCCTTCGTCACTGTCCCCTCATCGCTCTGTCCCCTCGTCACTCTGTTGATGCTGGTGATTTGCTGAGCAAACCGCTCCCCCCACGGGGGAGCCGAGGCCGGATGGTCATGTCCATCCCACTGTGAGGGGTGGGGTCTGAGAGGTGGCCACAGGACATCCGAGACGCCTGCCCACCCACCCTGAGAGTTCTGGGACCCACACGGGTCACTGGGTTGGGCTGGGAAGAAGCTGTTGCTGTCCCTGGGGACCCTTCCGGGCCAGCCTCCTGCCGTCTTCACCCCACGGTGGCGGCCCGGCCTGGGTCACAGTTTGAGCCACAGGCATCTGCCCAGGGGGCCACCACTGTTGACCCTGTGCTGATGGGCCCGGGTTACGAGCCTCCTCCAGGCCCCTGGGGAGGAGTTTGCCCCCACTTACGCCTAGCTGGGCAGGCAGACCCAGGCCACAGCAGGCCTCCCACCAGCCCGGCCAGGCCGGGGGGCACCAGAGGATAGGGTGGGCGGGGAGAGCGGTAGCTGGAGGCCTCTGGAAGGGTCAGCCATGCCTTCACAGCAGGGCCTTGTCGCCGGGCTGGGGACCTGCCTCCCACCATTTCCTCCGCGTTGGTTTGTTGATGAGCGGAAACTATACAGTTACTGGAAATGAGACGTTTGGGGAAGAAGCCAAAGTTTTGAGTGTGTGTATTTTTCCCAGCAGCTTTTTAGTAAGAGAGATGCTGAGTTCAGGCTGGGGGGTGGGGAGGGTCCTGCCCCTCGGGGCCCCGGTCTCCCCACCCTCCCGAGAGGGCCTGGGTGAGGTCACTGCAGCGTGGCCCTTCCGGGTCAACCTGAGGGACTCCTCCACCTGTCGGCCTGGCTGGTCCTGGCTGGTCCTGGCTCCCCCGGGGCAGCCCACGGGGCGGGGCTTCCCCCCCTCTCCTCCCTCCAGTGGTCAGAATGAGGGCGGCCTCGGCCCTGTCTGGTTGAGCGCCAGATCGGGGAGCCAGGCGTGGCCGTGAGCCTCAGCATCCGTGTGTGGCTGGGGCTCAGAGTGTGGTGGCACCCTGCCCGGTGGTCCGGGGCCCCGGGTCCGGGCTCGGCCGGCCCCTGCGCTATGCTCACTCGGGCCTGGGCCAGCGATGGGGGTGGGCGCAGAGCCGGAAGTGGAGGCCCGAGCAGGTGGGCGGCTCCAGGTTCTGGAAGACCTGGCTTCCAGCCTACAGGGAGATGCCATCTACACTGGTAGCCGTGTACTGGGCTTTCTCCCATCGTAGCGCAGGGCTCCCACAGGGCTGGGGTAGTGGCCCCACCACCAGCACCGGCTTCCTTCTACCTACCATGTGGGTTCTGTGACCTTGGCCTGCCCACCCCCCTCTCTGAGGTCCTTTCCTTCAGGAGCTTGAGCCGGGCGGAGCATCCCACAGAGTTGCTGGCCGGTGAAGGTGCCGTCCTTGGGGTGTCCCCTTTGTGTTCGTGTGACTGACTGGCCCCGTGTGCCACCCTCCCCCTTGTCCCGACAGAACGCATTGGTTGAGGTTTACTCTGTCCTGGAGCCCTTGCCTCATGCTGCAAGGTCTCGTCCAGAAAGCTGTCCCAGAGACCAGCCCTGCTTCAGCATTTGGGCAAGGTCATGCTGGGACAGAAGGTCAAGTCCAGCCCAAGAACTTCCCAGTATCCCTGCAGGGGAAGAAACCCCTCCAGAGGGCCCTGGACCCATGCCAACGGTCCCAGGACACCCGGGTGTCCCCAGAGGGTGACAGTGCAGGCCCCACCCTCACCCCACCTCCACCCCGGGCCTGGTGCAACTGTCTGGATTCTGTCTCTGGTATTCGCCGTGCCCCAGGGCACCTTGGAGGCGGTGCTGGGCCCAGGGTGATAGCCAGGTGTGCAAGCGTGGGGGGTGTGTGGGGCCTGGTGGCCCGTGGGGCCGGCCGTGCTCGGTGGGTGTGAGTGAGGAGAGGAGGCCAGATAGAACGGGGCTGGTGACTGGTGCGGGATGGCAGTGACCTTTGGGACCACTGCTGAGCGAATGCCTGTGCCTCGGCTTAGCCAGAGGCAGCCCACGGCTGGCCCTGACAGGGTCCGGGGCTGTCCCAGGGTCCTCGGCGGAGTGCAGCAGGGGCAGGCTGGGTGTGACCTCCGTCCCTGTCGTCTCAGTGCCTCCACTGCTTTCCAGGTAGGAAAACCACAGGGGTGCTCCGGGCGAGGGTGGTGGTAGGTGCCCAGCACAGGTGTGACCAGCCCTCCTGCTGGACAGGGACCCGGAGAAGTCCCACCTGCCAGCTGGCTGGGAGGAGGCTTCCTGAGTCCCAGAGCTCTCCCCCATGCCCCACCCCCAGCCGGGGTTTTGGGTTTCGGCTGAGCTTGTGGGATGTAAGAATGCATTGTGTGCCCCAGCCCTCCAGGTGTGGGAGGGTCAGGTGGTCAGGTGAGGAGCCCAGGCCTCCCGGGCAGGGCATCTGGGGTCCAGGGGCACACACCCTCCCTCCTCCATGCTCGGAGCTCCTGCTGGACCCTTAGCTGCCTCTAGGGGGGCGGCCCTGCTCTGCCTGCCTGGGTGGCTGGCTCCTGGCCACCGCCAGTGACAGCAGAAGTTAGGAGTTGCACTCACATCCAGGTGGTGCTGTGGGCATAATGCGCCCGAGCCCTGGTTTTCTCATCTGTGAAATGGGCCCAGCGTGTAGCTTCAGGGCCGTTGCGGGAACCCCATGAGCTGAAGCTGGCGGTCTAATTACGGGTCGTCTTTCATATCCTGGGGTCCATGTGAGGGGGTCTTTGGTGTCCTTGCAAGGCGCGGGGCACAGAACTGAGGTGCCCCTTGCGTGCTTGCCCTGGTCAGCCGCTGGGGTTGGGCGTACAGCCTTCTCCGCTCCCCACGTCCCCTGAGATGGCATCTGCTTCTGGGAGCAGAGGCGGGAAGTTGCCAGAATCATTTCTGGCTTTGGTGTGGAGCTTGGTCTGCAGTTGCTGACTTCATTAATCGAGTTTTGGATTAAGCCCTCCCTGTGGCCTCGTGAGCCTGTCGATTCCTTCATTGCATCCGAGCGACTGGGGTGCGGGTGTGGGTGCCGCCCTGCTGGGGAGCAGAGGCCCCGAGGCTGTGGGGGAGGGGCCCGCAGGCGTTCTGGGGACACAGTCGAGGGAGGACACACGTCCCAACCTTGTCTCTAGTTTGCAGCTCTGTCTTCTGGGAGACTGGGGGGGGGGGGGGTGCAGCAGGTTTTTCTGACGTGCCTCACAGCCCTGGCGCTCTCGTGACCCTGGGGGACCCCGTGTTTGCTGTCCCTGCAAGCGCGCGACCCCACACCATGGCTGGGCCTGGGTGCCTGCTGCCGGGCCAGCTCAGGAAGCCGCCCCTGCTTCCCACGTTGAGGGTGGGGCGGCTCTGAGTGACATGGGGACAATGAGCCATTTGGGGGCATTGTTTTCCCTGCGGTGGGAAAGGTGGCTTCCCGGGAGGGCAGGTGGTTCGTCCTCCCACAAAGGGCTTCCCCCAGAGCCGAGGAAGGAAGCCCGAGCTGTTCCTGCGCTTCCTGTTCCCAGCAGATTTTAGACCGTCCAGAGATGCAACCTGGGGAGAAGATTGGAGACAAAGCCGGGAGCGCTGTCAGCAGCTGTTGGGGCCGGAAGGCCTGGGCCCTCGGGGGAAGGCTGCACCCCCCCACCCCACCCCAGCCCGCTGGGCTGCTCTTTTGGGCTGTGGGTCTGTCAGGAAGAGCCCTCGCTGCCCCAAGGCCCTGGGAGCAGCCCCAGCCCACCAGGGGCCCGATCCCGCTGTAGTCGCCCCTGCGCACCTGCCCCACCCTCACCCTGTGCCCCCTGAATGCAGGTCAGGTGGGGGAGGGAGCTGGAGCAGAAAGGGATAGAAGCCGGGAGACAGCCCAGGGCTGGGGGGGTGGGGGCGGGAGGGGCTTGAGTGCAGCGGAGGTGCTGGCAGGGTCCTAGCCCGCCCCGCGGACAGGTGTCCGGACAAAGGCTTCTGCGGGTCTGAAAGGAAGCCGGGGACTTTGGGGGTGAGGGCAGCGGGCCAGTGCCCACTTGCCCCAAGCCTCACCTCTCCTGGGGGCTTTGTTTCCCCAGAGCTGAGCTGTTCCCGCTGTCCCCAGTGGGAAAGGCCCCCAGCTCCACCCCCCTCCCGGGTAGGGCACAGGCCGGGGAGGCCCCTGAGCTCCCGCCTACCTACAGGCAGTGAGCAAATCACCACCGCCTGGCAGCCAGTCCCTCCTGGAAGACAGGGGTTCCCTGCTGGGGTAGGGGGCGGGACTTGGACTGGCCTTGGCCCAAGGAGGGGCTGAGGTCCCAGGAGCGCCCCCAAGCCCTGCCCAGAGAAAGACCCGGCTACTTGACCCCCGTCTCATGGCTCCACCTGTAGGGGACTGAGGTCCTGGCCTCAGTCTGCCCCTGTAGCAAGGGGCCAGAGCTTTCCCCACCCAGGCCACGGGTGGTCCCGGGTAGGGGGGCTGGGACGTGGGTGGTTCTCTTCTTCCCAGGCCGGGGGTCTCAGAAACTCCTGGCCCAGCCGCGCAGGGGTGGGTGGGCCTGGCTTCGCGGCAGCGGCCCCCAGTGTTGTGGTTTGGGTGGAAGGCAGCGGCCTTGGCGGGCCTCTGCTTGGCACATCAGGGCTGGGCTCTGGGAGGCGCTTCAGCCTCCCGTCCGTGCCCACCCCTTGTCACCAGGGGACTCCGGTGATGTGGCGTGGGCTGCCCCGTACAGCAGGAGCCCGAGGGCCCCAGACTCCGCTTCCCGGGCAGAAAGCTCGAGGAGGGGCAGCAGTGGCCATTCGGGGAGGGGGCTCCTAGGCCCGCATTCTGCTCGGCAGAGGTGGACTTGGTTAAGGAGGGGATGGCTCCTTGCATCCAGGTGGCTTCTTGCTGTAAGGACGCGGGGCTGCCCGGTGGCGGGGGCAGGGCGGTGCTGTGCTGCCTGGAGGTCCTGGTGGGTCAGCTCTGTGCAGGGGAAGTCCTGTGTCCCCACAGATCCCCTCAGACACAGCAGCTCAGCTGGGCCGGTAAATCTGTTCCCAGGAACGCGGTAGGAAATGCACACATCAAGCCCAGCGCTGCCTGGAGTGAGTGCCCTCTGCCCAAACGGCCAGGGCACCAGATGAGGGGCACGTGCGGTCCCCTTGCCCCCCCCACCCCCGCTGCACTCCTGGGAAACTGAGGTCCCGGCAGGCAGAGTGGGGCGGGGAGCCCCTCCTGCACCCCCCCCCCCACCCCCCGAAGTTCCTCTGATCGAACTGCATTTCAGCTGTGCCCCCAGGAGGCACCTGTCCTGGAGAATCTCGGGTTCCTCCTGAGCACACAAGGAGGGGTGCCACCTCACTGCCCCCCACCGGCTGGCGGGGCGGGGGGGGGGGGGCGCGCAGGGCCCCACCCCCGGACCACAAACTCCTTGAGGGCAGAACTGAGTACAGCACTTCTCACTGCTTAGTCCTTCCGTCTCTTCCTAGTTTGGGGCAGAGGGAGCTGTCATCTGTCCCCTGGGGGTGGCAGATGGCCGCTTAGCTTAGAAAAGAAAACAGCGCAATTTAGAATTAGTCCCGGGTGAAAGGTCGAGGCAACGTCTGCCTCCGGATGCCTCCCCGGACTTGCATTTCTATGGAGCGGCGCTGGCGGGCGGGGAGGGCGGGAGCCAGCACAGTGGAAATATTGAGGCGGGGAACAAAGCGTCCTCGTCCTCGGCTGTGGGACCACAGGCCCGGCAGCCATTTGGCGCTCCTCGCGGGGCAGGGGGACGGGGACAGGGTGTCTGCCGGGAGCCCGGCCCCCTGGTGGTCCCTCCACAGCCCTTCCCCTGGAACCCCCCCCCCCCCCCCCCCCGCCGGCCCCACCTGTCACTCACCTGCTGCTTGGGCTGCCTGGGGGTTCCAGGACAGGACAGGACCACAGGCAGGGGGAGGAGCAGACACCGGGTGGCCTCCTCCAGGAGGGGCGCGGGGCCGACAGGAGGGCTTGCTTAGGTCACTCGAGGCCCTGAGCTGGGCCCGCTGTAGGAAGCCTCTCCATTTCGAGGCAGGTGTGGGGTACGGTTTTCCTCGTCAAGCCCAGTGCCATCCCCGCCAGGGGCCTGCACTGACCCCCCCAGGGCCAGCGTGGAGGACAGACTGGCCACGTCCAAGCAGGGGCCTTATGGTCCCTCCTGCCCCCGCAGGGAAGTCTGGGTGGCGTGGGCAGAGGGGGCCCCAGGGGGGGCGTCCCCGCAAAGCTCCAGCGTATGGCCAGGTCGGGGGAGAGGCGCTCGCAGGTGCAGAGGAGAAAGCAACGGCCCGGCCGCGGGCGGCCCGGAGCTGGAGCACCCCAGAGTGGGGGTGGCGGGGAGGGTGGCCTCGGGACTGGCCCAGACGTCCGCGCTCGCCTCGAGGCCCAGACGCTGTGCCGGGCTTGGTGCTTCCTCTTGGCTCAGGCTCCCGGCCCAGCCCCGGTCGTACCTCGGACCCCACACACCACACAAAACACCTGCCTCTACTGTTCCGTCTCCAGGGGCCGCCCCTCCTGTAGCTGGGGCGCTGACGGTGCACGGCAGCCGTGGGGCTGGGCGGCGTGCCTTCGCGGCGGTGTCCGCCTGGCCTGGGCAGGAGCAGGGGAGACAATGGGCCCTGTCAGCTGCCGCCTTCCCCCGCGGAGGAGCCTCCTTGGCTCCTGCCCCGCCCGCCCTGGTTGGCGGCCCGCCGCGCCCCGGCTGGGAGCAGCTGCCGCCCGCGTCCCCGGCCACAGGCGCACCTGCTCCCCGGCCAGCCTTTGTCCGCACTACCGACGCCTGATTTATTGGCATGTTTTCCCTTGCTGGCCCGGCGTAACCCAGCCTCGTTGGCTAGGATGTGACCCGTCCAGGTGGGCTCTCCCGCAGTCTTCCCACGGGGGTCCGCACTCAGGGGGGTGGGGGCGGGGGGCTGGAGAGCAGGGGCCTGTTCACAGGGATATTGTCCCGTGGCTGGAGGGTCTGGGGTGTGCGTCCGGGCAGAGCCTTCTGGTGCCTCTGGGGACGCCCAGCGTCCTGACGAGTTAGGGATTGGTCTGGTGGCAGGGGAGCCCCAGGGACACCCTCTGGGACCACGAAGGCCTCCCTCCCCTCAAGCCAGCAGGGCTCAGAGAGGAAGAGGGTGGTGTGGATGAGGCGGGCTCCCACCCTGCTCTGATGACCAAGCGCCCTCTCTCCAGTACCCACCACCCGCCCGCTCCGTCAGTGGCTGGGAAAGAAAAAAGAGCCTTTTCTCCAAGCGGTGAGCGGTGGCCAGCTCCCGCCTGACAATGGAGGGCATTGATAGGTTGGGGGAGGCGCTGCCTTGCCCCCCCCATCCCCCATCGCTGCACTCCGAGCCCACAGTGCCACTCGGGCCGGGACCAGGCGGTCTGTAACTGGATCCGAGCACCCCCTTCCCCAGCCTCCTGGAGTGTGGCCGTGCCGGGGTGAGGGGACCTGCTCCTGGGGTCTGTCCTTCTCACAGGAGCCGGCCGGCCCCACTGCGCCCTTCTGACCAGGCTGGGCAGGAGCCTCACTCCGCCTGAGTTCCCTCCCTGGGGCCCCGGAGGCGACTTGTTTTCTTTAAGCCAGTTGGTTTGGGACTTTTGGCTTCTGACAACAGATGGTGAGCCCCAGTGGCCATTTCGTGTTGTCCTTGTCCGCCGCACCCAAGCCGTAGCCGCAGAGAAAAGCCCTCAGGGAGACAGATGCCTCCCAGGCATGCAGAGTCCCCAGCCCCTCCGACGGCCACCCGACCCATGCAGGCTTGATTCCAGCTCCTGGGTCAGGCAGGGCGGGGGGAAGGCAGTGAGGACGAACAGGCTGCCCTCTGCTGAGGGTGGAGGTCCCCGTGTGACGGGTGGGCTCTGAAAGCGGGGGTGTTTTCATGTTTGGGAGAGCCCCCTCTTCACCCAGGGACCCGAGGTTCCCCGCCAGCCCCCACCTCTGCCAGGGGGAGGAGGCCCCGCCCACCCAGGGCCCAGGACTGTGGGTGCAGCGTCCCGGCTGCCTTCCCAGGCCATGGCGGCCCGGGGGCGGGCCGGGGGCACGTTATGCCTCAGAGGCTTTGCCCCTGGGAAGAACAATGCCTGGCTGGTCCCAGAGCCTTTCCTGAGCTTTTCCCTCGAGTACAAGGCCACAAGGTGACCTCGGTGGGCAATTTGTGGCCCAGGCTCCAGAAGCCGGACCAACAGGTGGCCAAGGGAGGCCCTGTGGTGGGGTGACATGTGCTGAGCCCTGTCCCTGCAAAGAAGCCGTGTGAACCCCCCCTCCCCCCCGTTCATCTGCTCCTGTTGGAGACTGAGCAGTGTGCTGAGAGGCACAGCATAGACCCAGCAGACATGGTGGCCTTCACCCCCATGCTCCCCCTGCACCCCCCGCTCCCCAGCCCGGCCGGCTCGCCAAGAGCTCAGGAAGGATGCTCCTCCTGGCGCACCTTGATTTCTCCTGCTGGGAAATGGGTTTGTCTGCTCCCAGCTGATGTTGCCTGGACATCGTGCAGACTTGATGCCAAAGGGGGAGACCGTGTCTGGGCGCTAAGCGTGGGTGGGGGATGGGCTGCCAGCTGTGGTGCTCCCGGCAGGTGAGACCCCGGCGGGAGCCACTCTGCTGTGTCTACAGCCTTATGTCTGTTGATCACGTGGGTATTGAAAGAAGAGAAGCTGGGGGGCGCCTGGGTGACCCAGTCAGTTACCCGTCCGACTTGGGCTCAGGTCACGATCTCACGGTTCGTGGGTTCGAGCCCTGCGTCGGGCTCCGTGCTGACAGCTCAGGGCCTGGAGCCTGCTTCCGACTCTGTGTCTCTCTCTCTCTCTCTCTCTCTCTCTCTCTCTCTCTCTCTCTCTCAAAAATAAACAAACATTTAAAATTAAAAAAAAAAAAAAAAAGAAAAAAAGTGAAGCTGGGGACTGTTTTTTTACCCAAATAAGGCACGTTGGTTACAGAACAGCTTGAGGTAGGAAGAGGAGACCAGCCCCCCACACCAAAGGGTCTCGGGGCACCCCCTCCCCGGGAGCGGCTGTGGGCCCGTGTGTCCCCTTCTCTGTGGCCACGCAGACGCTCACGAGGGTTTTGCGATCAGGTCCGGCCTCGCGGGCCTCCAGCCCGTTGCCCCAGTTAACACGAGGTGAAATTCACTTAACGTACGGTTCGCCGCTTGAAGGCGCACGGCGCCACGGCGCTTGGCCCACGCGTGAGGTCGTGCGGGCCCCAGCGCTGTCTGGTCCCGGGACGTGCCGCCCGCGGCAGGGCCCGACAGCGGCTGGCGCTCCCCGGGGACGGTGCGGGGAGCCAGTGGGAGTAACCGCTCCGGCCTGTCTGCTGCAGCTGTAGCGGCGCCTTCGCGGGCCGGCGATGCCAGGCGCCCAACCCCTGCCTCAGCGCCCCCTGCAAGAACGCGGGGACGTGCCACGCGGTGGACCACGGCGGCACGGTGGACTACGCCTGCTCCTGCCGCCTGGGCTTCTCCGGGCCCCTCTGCCTGACGCCCCGGGACAACGCCTGCCTCGCCAAGCCCTGCCGCAACGGCGGCACCTGTGACCTGCTCACGCTGACCGAGTACAAGTGCCGCTGCCCCCCGGGCTGGTCAGGTGAGGGCCGCGCCGCCCCCCCCCCCGGCCCTGGCCCTCCCCCCACTGCCCGTGTACCGTGACGTGCTGGGAGAAGGCCAGGGCTTTCTGCAGTCTGTGACCCCCGCCCTCGAGTCCCCGGGCCCCTCTCCAGCCCCGACATCCGCTCCGGGAACCCCGGGGCTCCCTGCCTCTGCGAGGAGGGGGCCCTCCGTCTAGTGAGGTCCCCAGGGCCCGCTGGCCCTGCATCAGGAGCCCCGACGGCGAGCTCTCCGGAGAACACGAACTCTGGAGGGGACGGTCTGGGTCCGGTCTCGGGGGCCCCCTGCCCCCGCTGGCCGTGTGTCCCGGGAACCTCGGTCCCCGTCTCCAGGAAGATGGCCGTGTCCTGTCGTGGGGTCCCGGCAATTAAAGAGACCGTGCTGACAGGTTTGCGCCAGGCTGGCACCTCCACGGTGGCCTGGAAGTTGTCCCTGGACACCGGCGTGACCCCTCCCCCCCCCCCCGCCCCCCAGGGAAGACGTGCCAGCAGGCCGACCCGTGCGCCTCCAACCCATGTGCCAACGGCGGCCGGTGCCTGCCCTTCGAGGCCTCGTACATCTGCCGCTGCCCGCCCGGCTTCCACGGCCCCACCTGCAGGCAGGACGTCAACGAGTGCAGCCAGAGCCCCGGGCTCTGTCGCAACGGAGGCACCTGTCACAACGAGGTCGGCTCCTACCGCTGCACCTGCCGCGCCACCCACACCGGCCCCCACTGCGAGCTGCCCTACGTGCCCTGCAGCCCCTCGCCCTGCCAGAACGGGGGCACCTGCCGCCCCACGGGGGACGCCACCCACGAGTGCGCCTGCCTGCCAGGTACTCGCCCCGGGGAGGCCCCGGGGGTGCGGGCCGGGCCGGGGCTCGGGGGACGGTGTCCCAGCGCACACACAGGACGGCGGGCGGGTCTGGAAAGGGGGTACCAGTCAGGGGAGCCTGGCACAGGGTCCGGGCATCTCCCTGCTCTCCCACCTTCTCACTTCTGCCTGGGGGTGGCGTCCGCTGCAGCCGCCCAGCACTTGTCCCCCGTGCCAGGGACCCGGGGTCCCTGCAGCCCCCGGGGCGGGCTCCTGGCTGAGCCTGGCTGGCCGGGCGTGTCCTCCCCAGTGCTCCCTCTGCCCTGCGGGTGCCGCTGCCCTCGTGGCCCCTGACTCTTCGCCCTGCTCTGAGCCCCTCACCTTGAATTCCCCAGAGCCATGTGCAAGTTAGGGAACGAGGCGCGGCTGCAGGGACATCCTTGTTTGTGCCTCCCCGGGTCTCTTGTTTCCACGTGGTCGGAACTCACGTCACTGCCCCCCTACTCCGGTGGCCTGGCTGTGGGGGCTGGTGTGGGACATCTGCCCCTGCTGGTCCCCCAGCAGCTCCACTGTCCCTGCTGTAGGGGCTGGTCTTCCCGCTGTAGCTTTTGAGTCAGTTTTGCGGCTGGTGATCTAAAAATAAGAACGTTGGCGAGAGGCTTAAAAACCTCCTGGGTCGGTGGGGTTTGGGTCCTGGGCGCGACGGGAGGATTGACCCAGCGGCCCCTGCAAAGGGGAAGCGTTCTGCCTGCCTGTCCGCCACCAAGCCCGGGGCCTCGTCACCGCACCAGCCAGCTTTGTGTGCGTTTCCCGAGTGTCGCTGGGTGTTCCCCTTGCCCCCTGACCACCCCAGGGCTGCTGGCTGGTCAGCTGTCCCTGGGGGCCAAGAGATAAGCCCACTCGCCAGGCCCGCCCCTGGGTTCTGGGTTCAGATGCCTTTTTGCTGGCCTGGTGACCTCGGGCCTGGGACCTCACATCCAGCCATGTGTCTCAAGAGAAGCCTGCCCTCCAGGGGCCACAGTGAGGGCTGGAGGACGTGGGCTGTGGGGCGACCCGCCAGGGGACACCCTGTTCATGGAGCTGGTGCTGGCTCCCGCTGGGGCCAGCGGGGCGAGATTCTCCCGGTGAGGGCTCGCCAGGCTTGTGTGCCACACGGCCCTGTAGGAGACCCTCAGAGGTATTGGGGTGGGGGGCGAGGAGGCGTGCTCAGGCCCCTACAACATACGTGGGAGCCAGAACTCGGGCTCCGGGCTCTGATTTGGGGCACTCCCTCTAAAACACTGTCCACTTCAGCTCTTCTAGACCACCTGCTTTACCCCCCAGGGCACCGGTGGGGTGGGCGGCCCGAGGGAGGGGATCGGCTCTCCTCGGGCAGGAGACAGGTTCAAAGGCGCCCCGGGAGGGGCATTAATTAGTAACTGGCTGTAGGTTTGGGCTCTTGCCAGGCGCACCTTTGTGGGTTGATGATTGAACCGGCGGGAGTTGAGCGGGTTAATAGGTGACTGGTGTGGAGGCGACGTTGACAGAGGTTGGCCCGGCTTGGTGGGGAGGGGGGAGCGGGCATCACACCTCTGTTCCGGGGAAACTGAGGGCCGCGTGTCCACCCTGCCTCCTCTGGGCTTCTGCCTGGAGCCCTCCCCGGTCCCAGCACAGCGCCTCACCTGCAGGCAGCACCCGCTTACAAGCCGCCCGTGGTTAACTCTGCTACACGGGATTTTTACGACGCCACGTCCAGGATCCCGTGTTCCCAAGTCCCCGTCTGTTCAGCGGGCCCTTTGCACAATGATTCCTCAGAGAGGAACGTGTCACACGTGGGCCCTGGAGTGTGGGGCCTGGTCACACGGGGAACAGGGGGACCAGGGGATGGGGCTTGGACCCCGAGGGCCCCAAGGTGGTGGGCGTCCCGGGGCAGGCCCTGAGTGGGGGGCGGCAGCTGGTCCAGAGCAGGGTGTCGTGGGTCCAGCCAGGAAGATGCTGGGGCGAGCACAGATGGGCAGGGCCTGACCGGGCTCCTGGCTCCCCCCTGCCGCAGGCTTCACCGGCCAGAACTGCGAGGAGAATATCGACGACTGTCCCGGAAACAGCTGCAAGAACGGAGGCACCTGCGTGGACGGCGTGAACACTTACAACTGCCGCTGCCCGCCCGAGTGGACAGGTGCACACGCAGGGGAGCGCCCCCCGCCCGACACAGTGCCCGCACGGGGAGCGCGGTCCGGGAAGGGCGGCGTGACCCGGGGCAGCCCCTGCCCGCGACCGGGGGGCCGAGGCCCCCGCCCTACCATCAGCTCCTCTGTGCGGGTCGCGTGCGGCCCCCCAGGCAGGGCCGCGCCACAGTCGGGTCCCCTGGGCTTCGGCCAAGCTGGGGATGGCAGACAAGTGTGGGCCCCCCCGGAGCACCGGTGCCCGCAGCAGAGCGACGGGGCCACGGCCCGGCCGGGCCGGGGGGCCGGGGGCGGTGGGGATACAGCGGTCCAGGCTGCAGTGGGTGGAGGAGTCTGCCTGGGAAGGCTTCCCGGGGGCGATGGCCCCCGGGCCCGGCGGTCGAGGCGTGACAGGCTGGGCCCCCGCAGGCCAGTACTGCACCGAGGACGTAGACGAGTGCCAGCTGATGCCCAACGCCTGCCAGAACGGCGGGACCTGCCACAACACCCACGGCGGCTACAACTGCGTGTGCGTCAACGGCTGGACGGGGGAAGACTGCAGCGAGAACATCGATGACTGTGCCAGCGCCGCCTGCTTCCACGGGGCCACCTGCCACGACCGAGTGGCCTCCTTCTACTGCGAGTGTCCTCATGGCCGCACCGGTGAGCGCCCCGGCCACGGGGGGCGGGGCTGCCCCCGAGGCGGGTCTGGGGGGTAGGGGGTGGGCACGGGGGACGTGGCACCACCTCCCTGGGCTCCCCGGCCCTGCCTGGCGTGTGCAGCCTCGCTCAGGCGCACGGCTGATGGCTTTTGCCGAAGGGGCCTTTCTGGAGGGAAGGAGGCCGGGGGTGCCCGGGGCAGGCCTGCTGGTGACGAGCCCCCCAGGGTAGCCTGAGGGTCGTGGGCCCGACAGGGCCGCCGGGCAGCATGGCCGTGGGAGGCCCGTCCCTGTGGAGCCGGGCGGCAGACCCAGGCCAGGAGAGGCAGTGCCCCGCTGACCGCGGCCGCCCCGCCCAGGTCTGCTTTGCCATCTCAACGACGCCTGCATCAGCAACCCTTGCAACGAGGGCTCCAACTGCGACACCAACCCCGTCAACGGCAAGGCCATCTGCACCTGCCCCTCCGGGTACACGGGCCCGGCCTGCAGCCAGGACGTGGACGAGTGCTCGCTGGGTGCGCCGGGCAAGTCGTGCGGCGGGGGGAGGGGGACTGGGGAGTCTGGGACATCGACTCTGCCCTCAGAGGGTTCCTGGTCTGACGGGGGAGGCGTGACACACACACACACACACACACACACACACACACACACACACCCGCCTCCAACAGAGAGGACTGCCAGTCTGATGGGGGAGGCGGGCATGCCCCAGAATGGTCCGGTGGCCGGGGTGCCTGAAGCAGGCTCTCACCGGTGCTGCCCCACCCCGGCCCCTACCAGGCGCCAACCCCTGTGAGCACGCGGGCAAGTGCATCAACACGCTGGGCTCCTTCGAGTGCCAGTGTCTGCAGGGCTACACGGGCCCGCGCTGCGAGATTGACGTCAACGAGTGCATCTCGAACCCGTGTCAGAATGACGCCACCTGTCTGGACCAGATCGGGGAGTTCCAGTGCATCTGCATGCCGGGTACGTGGAGCCAGCCTCCTGCCTGTCGGGGTGACCCCGCTGCGGCGCCCCTGGCGACCGCTCTGTGCCCCCGGCCTCCGCGCTCGCCCGGGCCAGCCCGCGGGGCACCAGCCCAGAGGGCAGCGCCAGGGCTTGGGGGGCGGGGGGCCCGGGGGGCCAGGTGAGCCGCAGGAGAACAGGTACGGAGGGTGCCGGCCAGTCGCCTCTGCCGGCAGCTGGCGTGGGCGTCAGTCTCTCTGCCCTGAGCTGCGGTGGGGGTTGGCCGCGGCTATTCACGGACCCCTGTGCCCCCTCCCCGCCCCCCGCCCCAGGCTACGAGGGCGTGCACTGTGAGGTCAACACGGACGAGTGCGCCAGCAGCCCCTGCCTGCAGAACGGCCGCTGCCTGGACAAAATCAACGAGTTTCTGTGCGAGTGCCCCACAGGTGAGGCCCGTCCCCAGCAGGGCTGCTGCCCAGCCCCCACCCTCCCTCTGGGGGAGGCGGGCCGGGAGCTCCGACGACCCACTAGGAGGCCTAGCTCAGGTGTGGGCCTGGTCCTACGGGAGCCCCTTGTCCTGTCCTGAGGGGCACCGGGCGGGTCCCCCAGGGACTGGCCTGCAAGGACTTCACCTCGGGAGTGGTCAGGCCAGGCCAGGTCAGGCTGGGCTTAGGGGGAGCCCGGGACCCAGAAATCCTCCCTGCCGCTGGGGCTCCCCGGGAGCGGGATTATAGTCCCCAGGTCCCCGGGGAGCTTAGGTGGCGAAGAGATGCCAGCCCGGCTCTCTGAGGGCTCGCAGCTGGGAGGGAGTCGGCCTGCCCCGCCCTCCCCACCTCTGCTGGCCTGCAGTAGACACAACAGGAGGGCTCCAGGAGCCGGCGGCCGGAGGGTCTGTAGGTGCAGGACGCCGACACTCGGGAGGCCTGGCAGGTCAGAGCCGTGGGCCTGCAAGGTGTCAGTCAGCCGTCCCAGACGCTGAGTGGGGGACCTCGTTCACCGCGGGATGGCTGGGACCATAGTAGCCGGAGTCTGTATGAGAAAAGCCCCTCCTGCAGGGGCACGGGCAGGAGCTGAGAGGGGGCAAGAGGAGAGGTCAGGAGGGCTACTGAGCCCTGGCCGGAGCGTGGCCTGGAGAGGGACTCCCTGCTGTGGCCCGGCGGGGGCTCGGCCACGGGGCCCCCGGCACCCATTGCGTCCGACTGCCTCCCTGTCCTCGCCGCAGGCTTCACCGGGCACCTGTGTCAGTATGACGTGGACGAGTGTGCAAGCACGCCTTGCAGGAACGGCGCCAAGTGCCTGGACGGGCCCAACACCTACACCTGCGTGTGCACGGAAGGTGCGGGGCCGGTGGACAGAGGGTGGGCAGGCTCCCGGGTCTGGGGAAGGGGCGGGGAGTCCCGTGATGAACAGCACGCTCCCCCCTCTGCTCCGGGAGAGCCCGGGCGTGGTTGGGTCCTTTCCGGGAGCAGGCGCCCTGAGTGCCCTTGGCCTTGCCCGGCAGGCTACACGGGGCCGCACTGCGAGGTGGACATTGACGAGTGTGACCCCGATCCTTGCCACTACGGGTCGTGCAAAGACGGCGTTGCCACCTTCACCTGCCTGTGCCGGCCGGGCTACACGGGCCACCACTGCGAGACCAACGTCAACGAGTGTCACAGCCAGCCCTGCCGCCACGGCGGCACCTGCCAGGACCGCGACAACGCCTACCTGTGCCTCTGCCTCAAGGGGACCACAGGTGCCTGGGGGGGGGCGGGGGGGTGTGTGTTGGGGGGATGGTGGGGGGGCCCAGGAGCTGACCTCCGGCGCTGCCCACCGCCAGGACCCAACTGTGAGACCAACCTGGATGACTGTGCCAGCAGCCCCTGTGACTCAGGCACGTGTCTGGACAAGATAGGCGGCTACGAGTGCTCGTGCGAGCCGGGCTACACAGGTGAGTGGCCTGGGGCCTAGGGACCGCTGGGGCTCTGCCCCTCCCAGGCCCCTCAAGCCCTTGCTGCAGGGGCCGAGGTCGAGGCCAGCGACTCAGCCGGGTCCCCAGGTGGGCAGGACGGGGCAGGCCTCCACCCAGGGCCCAGCTCTCCGGCTGCCAGCCTCGGCCCATTGGGGCAGAGACCACGGGAGGCCTGGGGCTCTGACCAGGACGGGGACGGGCACCCTCGAGCCCTTCATCCCTGGTCAGGGCAGACTCCTCTGGGCGTGCGTCCCGTGTCTTCCCCGAAGGCGTCTCTGGGCGGTTGGGCTGACGCCGGCCTTGTCCTCTGGGCCCCGCCGGCTGGCGCTGTGCTCCCATGCGAAGCCCCCGCTTACCCAGGTTACGCCTCGGGAGGACCCGGGGAGAGGGGTTGGGTGTCGTCCCTGGTTCAACAGGGGCGAACTGAGGCTCCGAGGGGCCAGAACTTGCTCACGAAGACCCCCCTGCCCCTTCTTCCGGGGGGGCCCGGCTGTGGGTATCTGAGCCCCCCTCCCCGCTTCCAGGGAGCATGTGCAACGTCAACATCGACGAGTGTGCGGGCAACCCCTGCCACCACGGGGGCACCTGCGAGGACGGCACCAACAGCTTCACCTGCCGCTGCCCCGAGGGCTACCACGGCCCCACGTGCCTGTCCGAGGTCAACGAGTGCAGCAGCAACCCCTGCATCCACGGGGCCTGCCGGGACAGCCTCAACGGGTAGGTGCGGGCGGGAGCTCTGTCCCCGGAGGCTGGCGGGCGAGGGAGAGGCCTGCGCGGAGCCTCAGACAGGCCGGGAGCGGGTGCCCCTCATGGGCAAGGGCTCGCAGGGCCCTCGCCGGCTCCTGGTGTGTGCTCAGCACGGCCACGTGTGGTCACGGGGCCCCGGACGCGCTTGTGGCTCAGCGGCAGCCAGCACGCATGTGTGTGACACCGGGGTCTACCTTGTTCTCCGTCCTGGCTGCTGAAACGGCTCCCATCCCGCGGAGGTGAAAGGGGCACACCTGGGTCCGTGTTGAGGAGGTGGCCAAGGTCGCCTAAGGATGGGGGTCTGGGGGCCAGCAGCGTGGTCACAGTCCCACCCCCACCTCCAAGCAGGAGAGGGGCTGCAGGTGGAGTTCACCAGCCGTGCCTGTGTAACAGAAGAGCGCGAACCGGTGGGGTTCAGAGAGCTCCTGGCTGAGGGCAGCTGGAGGTGCCGGGAGGGTGGCGCCCAGAGCACAGGAGCCCATGCCTCCCCCACACCTTGTCCCGTGCGTCTCAACCCGTGCGGGTCGTTCTAAGGTTGGGCTTGTGTAGCAAACCACCGGCCTAGCGAGCGAAGCCCTTTTCTGACTTCCGGGAGCCGTTCTAGCCAATCTCCGTCCCGAGGAGAGGGTCTTGGGAAACCGGGTATGTGGCTGGTCGGTCAGAAGTACAGGTGACAGCCCGGCCCCCATGATGGGCGTCTGGCGTGGGTGCTGTGTGTGGGCCCGAGCCCTTCTCCCGGGGCGTCCCTCCCAGGAGCGAGTTGTAGGACACCCGGCTGGCGTGGCCCCCGCACGCGTGGCGTCGGCAGGGCGAGGGTGTGGAGCGGAGGCAGAGCTCATCTGGTTCCTGACACCTGCTCCGCACCCGGCGCTGGCCGCGTGGATGGGGCTGTTGGTGCGGGCGGGGACCCCGTACTCTGTGTCCAAGGCCACGTGGTGGGTGAGTGGCAGGTGGCCTTCTGACGACTGCCCGGATGTGGCACGGCCACACCCATGCCGCCCTCTTGGGCGGGGTGGGGGCTGGGGTCCCCCCGCGAAAGGACTCTCGGGTGGGGGTGCCCCCCCCCCCCCGCGTGCCATGAGGCCTGGGGACGGCAGCTTGGGCGCGCTTGAATGGCGCCGTGGTCACCCCTGCAGGTACACGTGTGACTGTGACCCCGGGTGGAGCGGGGCTCACTGCGACATCAACACCAACGAGTGTGAGTCCAACCCCTGCGCCAACGGGGGCGCCTGTAGAGACATGACCAGCGGCTACGTGTGCACCTGCCGCGAGGGCTTCAGTGGTGAGTGGGGCCGGGCAGGGGTGCTGGCACAGAGCGGGCCCTAGGGGGGGCGGTGGGACCGCGGCGCCTCGCTCCTCTCTCCCGCCACAGGCACCCGCTGCCCTCAGGGCAGACCCGCCGGGGTAGGCTCGGCGCGGGGCTCTCCCTCCACCCTAGGGGGCCCCTTCAGAACCTCTGGGGTGATGGGCGCACTCACCACCGGCCCTCTGTCTCCAGGACCCAATTGCCAAACCAACATCAACGAGTGTGCGTCTAACCCGTGCCTGAACCAGGGCTCGTGCATCGATGATGTGGCCGGCTACACGTGCAACTGCCCCCTGCCCTACACAGGTGAGGGCAGGGCCCGTGGGTGCGGGCCTGCGTGGCACAGTGCGTGCCCGGTGGCTTTCCTGGGGCCGGCCGGGCCTCCTGACTCAGTAGGTACACCCAGAGTTCCGCTCGCCACGTGGAGGCTGAGGGCTGGCCGCATCCGGGCCTCATTCCGCAAGTTTCGTTGCCAAAGTCACACACGACTGTATAGGACACTGGACAGCGATCTTAATACGAGCGTGTCCCAAGTACTTGGTTTGGCCAGCCTGCCTGGGAGGGGAGGAGATGGGGTGCTCCACAGCAGAGCCACGAGCTAGGCCTGGGCTGCTGGCCTCCACGGCCCAGCGTCCACACTGCGTGGGCCCCTGGGGGCCGGACTGCCCCCCCCCCCCCACCTTGCTGGCCGGGCCTGAGGGATTCCTTTGACGGCGGGCCCTCTTTGTGTCGGGGAAACAAGGAGCCCTCTGTTAGCGCCGAGCAGAGGCGGGAGGCGTTTCCCTGGGCGTCCCAGCGTCTGCCGTTGGCCCGGCCAACGGGATCGCAGGAAATGGTCCCCTCCGTGGAAGAGATTTGCGAAGTGTTAAAAAACAAAAGTCCACAACCACTACTGCCCCTGGGTCCCACTGGGAGTGGGCCGAGGGCGCTGCCGCTGGGGACAGCTTCGGGCCTCCCTGCTGACGAGCCTGGAGGTCCCGAGAGAGCCCTGTCCCTCCAGGCTGGGGGGTGGGGGGGGGGGTGGGGAGGAGGGGGCCTGTCTCCGTGCTGGTGGCTCCCACCACACGAGGCAGCCTGTGGCCAGAGCTGGGGACCTGGATTTTCTCTCCTGCATTGGTGAGGCAGCTTGTGGCCGGTAGCCGCCCAGGGGCCCCTTGCCTGGGACGCACGAGTCCCTTGCAGACACAGCATCGGAGGCTGGCGGGCCTGGTGGGGAGGAGCCGGCCTGTGCTGACCTGCTTCCCGTCTGCCCACTTCCTGCTTCCCTCTGCACAATTGTCGGAAACTCTGGCGAATTTCCTGCCTGCCTAGGTCACCGTGGAAACAGATAGAAAGAAAGGCCTTGGAAACTCGCACCAGCAGGCCAGGGAGATAATGGGCTACGGGGAAGATAGTGCTTCCTTTCTTCCCCGGGAATCAGCCCCCACGGCCGTAAACAGGAAGGCTGTCCGCTGGGTTTCCATGGAGGAAAGTCGCCCCAGTGTGACCCGCTTCTGGCGAGACTCCCTTCCCTGCACCGGGGTCCTGTACCACAGGTGCTCCCTGACGGGGAGGGGTGCTCGGGGCCGGGGCTCCTCCCCTGCTGTCCGGCCTCTGCTCAGTGGCCTCCGTGACCGGCTGCGGGCTGCCTGTGGCCCCAGAGCCCTTGGGAGGAGCTCTAAGGCCTCCAGGAGACCAGGAGAGGGCGTGAGGCCGGGAGCAGGCACTCCCGAGGGGTTGAGGCCCAGGCCATGTCCTGCGGGGACAGTTTTGGAGCCAAGTATCCCCCCGGTTTGGGTTCTCACTCCGCCAGGAGCTCGCCCATGGTCCCAAGGGCAGCACCACCCTCCGCCCCCCTTCTTGCCCCATGGGGCTGTCAGAGGACTCTGGCGGCTCAGGGGCCATCAGGGCCTCTGTCGGGAGATGCCATGGGGCATTGGTCCTCTGGGCCAGGCCCCCTGGGTCTCAACGCTGTCCCCCTTGCCCTCAGGAGCCACGTGTGAGGTGGTGCTGGCCCCGTGCGCCCCTGGTCCCTGCAGGAACGGTGGCGAGTGCCAGGAGTCCGAGGACTTCGAGAGCTTCTCGTGCGTCTGTCCTGCAGGCTGGCAAGGTGAGGCCTCCTGGCCCTGCAGCCCTGCCTGGGTTCGCTCCCCTGGGGCGGGAGGTCTGGGGGGCTCCCCATCTCTGCAGGCTGCAGAGCCACCTGTAGGGGCTCTGGAAGCAGAGATGGGCCTGGCAGGGCCCTTCCCACCCCCAGTTTCTGTCTGCTTGGCCCCAAACTGGGGGAACGCAAGTCAGAGAGCCCCCTTCCTTCCTGGGGTGTCCCCAGGGGACGGTCCCGGGGCAGAGAAGGCTGCCGGAGAGGCCTGGAGGGCGGGGGCTGAACTGTCGGCCCCCTCCTCCTCCCCCAGGACAGACGTGCGAGGTCGACATCAACGAGTGTGTTAAGAACCCTTGTCGCCACGGCGCCTCCTGCCAGAACACCAACGGCGGCTACCGTTGTCGCTGCCGCGCCGGCTACACGGGGCACAACTGCGAGACGGACGTGGATGACTGCCGACCCAGTGAGTGGCGGGGCCCGCTCGGCCACCTGTTAACGCGCGTGGCCCTGCGGTTTTCTGGGCAGGCGTGGGGCAGGGAGCGGGCTGGCACCAGGAGGGAGGACCCACGACGCAGTGCCCGGGGATGTGCCCAGGGCACTGAGCTCAACTAGACGAAATGCTGGGGGGCACGGGTGGGGGGAGTGGCTGCTGCTGGCAGAGCTGTGGGCCTCGTGTGGACCAGGGGCGGTTCTGGGTGGTTCCAGAAGCCTCCCGAGCCACCGCCCCTCCCCGCGGGCTGGGGTAGCTCCTCCCATCGTGCAGCCTTATTGGTCCTTGTCATGACCCAGCAGGGAGCAGGGCTCTCCGCCCCCCCCCCCCCCCAGACCCTGGGTCGTAGGACACTGAGGCCCAGACAGGTGTCACCAAGCGGGCAGGGGACACGATGGCGCCAACCTCGTCAGCCTGACTGTTGAGCTTACACATTCTGCCCCTGCCCTGGGGCCTAGGAGTGGGGGGCCGTGGGCCCCCAGCTTCGGGGGGATGCCGCAGCCCACCCTCAGGCCTGCCTTCTCTCCCCCCCCCCCCCCCCCCCGCCCAGACCCGTGCCACAACGGCGGCTCCTGCACGGACGGCGTTAACACGGCTTTCTGCGACTGCCTGCCTGGCTTCCGGGGGGCTTTCTGCGAGGAGGACATCAACGAGTGCGCTAGCAACCCCTGCCACCATGGAGCCAACTGCACCGACTGCGTGGACAGCTACACCTGCACCTGCCCCACGGGCTTCAGCGGCATCCACTGCGAGAACAACACTCCCGACTGCACAGAGAGGCAAGGGCGCCGCACAGGGCAGCAGGCCGCGGGGGCCGGGCACGGCACCTGGCGGCCGGGCGCACCCAGCGGGTGTCCACCTGGCCGGCTCTCCCCACCCACCGCGGCAGACGTCGTGTTCTAAACGAGCCTTTGTCTGCCGACCAGTGTGAGACCCGGGAGCCCGGGGGGTTTCTCCTGGACAACTGGTGTGCCCCCTTCTGTCAGCCTCAACTCTGTGGCCCGTCTTGTTTCGCTTTTTCCCTTGGCTGCCGGGAAGCTCAGCGTTCTCGCACCCTCCGACACGCTCCTCTACGTTGTCCATGCAGATTCTGGTTCCTTCCTCATTTTTATGTTAACTACCACATACCCGTGTGTTTAAAGCTCTTCCCGGCGTGGCTCGTAAAGGAGGCAGAGGAAGCGGGCGTAAGGTGCCGTGAGAGCCTGCGGTCGGTCCCCGGCCCCGTGCTGGGACCTCCCGGGGCTTCCGTCGACCTCCCTGAGGCCGTCCGGGCTGCCCGCCACCTGTTGTAGCTGTCGGGCCCCTTCCGCCGCAGTCTGAGTCCAGGGGAAGCTTCTCGGGCAGGGCCGCACGCCCCCCTCACCCTTCTCCCCTGCTGTTTGCTCGCCTCCAGCTCCTGTTTCAACGGCGGCACCTGCGTGGACGGCATCAGCTCCTTCACCTGTCTCTGTCCGCCTGGCTTCACGGGCAGCTACTGCCAGCACGACGTCAACGAGTGTGATTCTCGGCCCTGCCTGCACGGCGGCACCTGCCAGGACACCTACGGGACCTACAAGTGCACCTGCCCACAGGGCTACACGGGCCTCAACTGCCAGGTGAGCGACGGGCCGCAGGGGCGCCCACGGCGCGTCGTCACGGCCACCCTGCCCGGCCCCGCCCGTCGGCCTCCCCGCGCCGCTGGTGGACCGGTGCGGCGAGAGCCGGGCCGGGAGGGCGGGGGTGGCCTTGGTCGCACGGCTCCTGGGACCCGGCCGGCCGGCCTGAGGCCACGTGCCACCTAGGGAATCGGGTGGGGAACGGGGCCGCGCTCAGCTCGGGAGCAAGGGTTTACGAAGCAAGAGTAAGAAAGAAGCGGGGCAGGAACATAGCTGAAAGCCAGCGTCTTTCCGGAAAACACGGAAAAGTCCCGAAGCCTCGTCTTTGTTAAAGAGTCTCCCGTGAGATGTGTTACAAGGCTTCCGACAGTAGCTTGCTTACAGAGAGGAATCTTTCGACGACAGGCTGCTGGTGTTCGGGATTTGCCGAGGCCCCGAGCACGAGAGCCCCAGCCCCAGGCCGCTCCCGATGGCGGGGGGGCGGGGGGGGGCGGCCCAGGGGCCTCAAGTTCCCGTGTCTGTAGGATGGGCTCACAAGCCCGCGTGGGCGCGAGGTTCTGCGTGTTCCGCACGGCCTCGCGGGGTCAGCCCCGGGAGGGAGCGTAAACACAGGCGACCCCCGCTGTCCCCAGAACCTCGTGCGCTGGTGCGACTCCTCACCGTGTAAGAACGGCGGCAAGTGTTGGCAGACCAACACCCTGTACCGCTGCGAGTGCCACAGCGGCTGGACCGGCCTCTACTGCGACGTGCCCAACGTGTCCTGCGAGGTGGCCGCACGGCGCCGAGGTAACCCGGCGGCCCAGCCCGGCGCCCCCCGGGTGTCCACCCCCTGACGCCAGGAGGTCTGAGGCCCCCTCCCTCTGCTTCCCCCGCCCCCCAGACATCAATGTCACCCACCTGTGCCGGAACGGGGGGCTCTGCATGGACGCGGGCAACACGCACCACTGTCGCTGCCAGGCCGGCTACACGGGCAGCTACTGCGAGGACCAGGTGGACGAGTGCTCGCCCAGCCCCTGCCAGAATGGGGCCACCTGCACCGACTACCCTGGCGGCTACTCCTGCGAGGTGGGGACCCGTCCCGGGGGGCAAGGGGTGCCGGCTGTGAGTGACATTGTGTGGCAGGCCCCGGGCCGCGAGCAGGCCCCGTGGGGAGGACTAAACCCGACTATGCAGTCCCAGTAAGGAAGGGCGGTGATAATCAGGGAAGACTGCCTGGTGGAGGCGTCCCGTGGCGGGGAGAGCCGGGAAGAATACCCGGGAATATGGGATGGGGTTTCCGTCTGGGTCCCCTCCCCCCAGAGCTCTGTCTCCGGGCTCAGCTGACACCTGCCCCGGGGCCTCCACCTCATGGCCACAGGACACGCTCTGGCCTGAGCTCCAGGCAGTGACTCTCAGCTTATCAGAGTCGGCTGGGCAAGGGTCTCCCTCTGGGCCGACCGGGTGTGAGGGACTCAAGCCTTCACGGATCAAGAGAGTGGCCTGTGGTGTGGCCCCATCAGCCTGCACAGCGGGTAGAGGGCCACATCTCAGCCGCCCACCAAGCCACAGGCCCCCACCCCTCGTTTGTTTCCCTGCACAGTGCGTGGCCGGGTACCACGGGGTGAACTGCTCTGAGGAGATCAACGAGTGTCTGTCCCACCCATGCCAAAACGGGGGCACCTGCATCGACCTCATCAACACCTACAAGTGTTCCTGTCCCCGGGGCACACAGGGTAAGGAACAGCCACGCCCCAGGGCTGGGCCCCAGGGGAAAGTGGGCAGGCCGGGCCCTGCCCGGAAGCACCCTAGGCCCAGCGCAAGCTTCCGCTCTGCCTTGTGGGGGCAGAAGGCAGGTGCAGGGCTGACCGAGCGAGCGGGGGGGGGGCCCAGCCGGGCTGCTGGCACGGGGCCGCGAGTCCGGGGTGCGGCCCTGTCGCCAGCGTCCTCTCTCCTGAGCGTCTGTGTGGTCCCATCCTGACCGTTTGCCGAGGGGAGCGCCCCGAGGAGGGAGCCGGGCCGGCCCGTGGCCCGCTCAGGCCCCCGACGGCGTCCGCACTTCTGTAGGTGTGCACTGTGAGGTCAACGTGGACGACTGCAATCCCCTCATCGACCCCGTCTCCCGGGGCCCCAAGTGCTTTAACAACGGCACCTGCGTGGACCAGGTGGGCGGCTACAGCTGCACCTGCCCACCCGGCTTCGTGGGCGAGCGCTGTGAGGGAGACGTGAACGAGTGCCTGTCCAACCCCTGTGACGCCCGTGGCACCCAGAACTGCGTGCAGCGCGTCAACGACTTCTACTGCGAGTGCCGTGCGGGCCATACTGGTGGGTGCCGCGGCAAGGTGGGGCGGAGGCCGCGGGGGCCGGGCAGGCCCCTCACGCCTGCTCTCGTCCCCAGGACGCCGCTGTGAGTCGGTCATCAACGGCTGTAAGGGCAGGCCCTGCCAGAACGGGGGCACTTGCGCCGTGGCCTCCAACACTGCCCGCGGGTTCATCTGCAAGTGCCCGGCGGTAGGTGCAGCCGTGGGGGCTCCTTGGTCCGAGCGTGGCGGGAGGGCACCCCCTCGATGCCTCCACACACCATGCTCCAGAGGGCGGGGCTTGGTTGGAGCCGGGCTTAGCCTCCCTCCTTACCGAGAGCGAGCGTTTTCAGAGTAGTGTCAGCTTTACACAAAGACTGTGCAGGGACTGGCCACGCCCCTTTGCACACACCCAACTTCCTGTTTTAGCATCTTGACTTCTCCTGGTAGGGGTTACGGTGGAGGAGCCAACACCGGGAGGAGCCGGAGCTGAACCTTCAGGGTCGCTCCTGGCGCGGGCATGCTTTGGGCTCTGACATGCAGTGTCACACCCCCGCCGGTGCGGAGCCCCGCTGGGTTCCTCAGCGCCCCGCGCATCCTCTCCCCTCCCGGGACGGGTCGTCGTGGGCCCTCTCCCAGGCGAGGGGGGCGCGGAGAGGCAGCGGCATCGCCGGGCCGGGCAGGGGCCCCCCTGACGCGTGCCCGCGGCTGCCTGTCCCCGCAGGGCTTCGAGGGCGCCACGTGCGAGAACGACGCGCGTGCCTGCGGGAGCCTGCGCTGCCTCAACGGCGGCACGTGCATCTCGGGCCCGCGCAGCCCCACCTGCCTGTGCCTGGGCCCCTTCACGGGCCCCGAGTGCCAGTTCCCGGCCGGCAGCCCCTGCGTGGGCGGCAACCCCTGCTACAACCAGGGCAGCTGCGAGCCGGTGCCCGAGAGCCCCTTCTACCGCTGCCTGTGCCCCGCCAAGTTCAACGGGCTCCTGTGCCACATCCTGGACTACAGCTTCGGGGGCGGCCTGGGCGTCGACATCCCCCCGCCGCAGATCGAGGAGGCGTGCGAGCTGCCCGAGTGCCGCGAGGAGGCGGGCAACAAGGTGTGCAGCCTGGGCTGCAACAACCACGCGTGCGGCTGGGACGGCGGCGACTGCTCCCTCAACTTCAACGACCCCTGGCAGAACTGCTCGCAGTCGCTGCAGTGCTGGAAGTACTTCAGCGACGGCCGCTGCGACAGCCAGTGCAACTCGGCCGGCTGCCTGTTCGACGGCTTCGACTGCCAGCGCGCGGACGGCCAGTGCAAGTGAGGCAGCGTGGGGGGCGGGGCGCCCGGGGGGAGGGGCCTGGGGCGTGGGCGGGACTCAGGCAGGGCGCCGGAGGCGGGGCAGTGGGGGGCGGGGTTCAGGCGGGACGTGGCGGGGAGGGGGGGCAGGTAGGGAGCCGGTGGGGCTCAGGCAGGGAGCCAAGGGGCGGGAGGCCCGGCCAGGGGCGCGTGGGCGGGGCCCGGCGGCGGCGGCGGCCGCCTGAGCGCCCCTGCGCCTGCAGCCCCCTGTACGACCAGTACTGCAAGGACCACTTCGGTGACGGGCACTGCGACCAGGGCTGCAACAGCGCGGAGTGCGAGTGGGACGGGCTGGACTGCGCGGAGCACGTGCCCGAGCGGCTGGCGGCCGGCGCGCTGGTGCTGGTGGTGCTGACGCCGCCCGCGCAGCTGCGCAACAACTCCCTGCATTTCCTGCGGGAGCTCAGCCGCCTGCTGCACACCAACGTGGTCTTCAAGCGCGACGCGCACGGCCAGGCCATGGTCTTCCCCTACTACGGCCGCGAGGAGGAGCTGCGCAAACACCCCATCAAGCGCGCCGTGGACGGCTGGGCCGCGCCCGGGGCCCTGCTCGACCGGGTGGAGGCCGCCCTGCTCCCGGGCGGCGGGGCCGGCCGCCGGCGCCGGGAGCTGGACCCCATGGACATCCGCGGGTGAGTGCGCGCGTGCGGGGGAGTGTGCCGCCTCCCGGCCTGCGGGTGAAGGAGACCGAGGGTCCCGCGAGTCCAGGACTGATAGGGCCCCGCGCAGGCGGCGTTCCTGCCGGAGCTGCTGACCCCCCCCCCCCCCCCCCCCAGCCGGTGTTCCAGCGCTGGGGTCAGCTCCCAGAGGGGAACCAGACCCCTGAGGCCTCTGTCCTTCTGGGATGGGGGAGAGGGTGCTTGTGGCTCCCAAGGGGACAGCGGAGGGTTGCAGGGCCAGGTGGGAGAGCGCTTTGAGGGGTGTCTGGGGAGCACCTGCCGTGGGCTGGGCTTGCTGGGCTGGAGACAGAGCACACTGCCCCCACCCCCCACCCCCCAGGTCATTCTGTACAGACCTGGCTCCCTGCAACCCCAGACCGCCCTCCCATTCTGGGAGCACCTCCCCCCTTCGGGACCACGCCTGAGCCAGAGGGGTAAACTGGGCGGCTGCAGGGCATACACCTGCGGTCTGAGCCCCCTGACCTGCGTGTCCCCCCAGATCCATCGTCTACCTGGAGATTGACAACCGGCAGTGTGTCCAGTCGTCCTCACAATGCTTCCAGAGCGCCACGGACGTGGCCGCCTTCCTGGGCGCCCTCGCCTCGCTGGGCAGCCTTAACATCCCCTACAAGATCGAGGCCGTGCAGAGTGAGTGGCCCACCCCAGCCGTGCTCCCTTGGGGACAGTTTGCTGGCTTCTAGGAAGAGCCTGCCGGGGAGGGGTCAAGTCTCCTAGTCCCCCCCTCCAAAAACGTTCTTGTTCTTTGTGCCATTTGCCGCCTGTGGGTGTGTGTGTGTGTGTGTGATGCCATCCAGAGCTAGGGAACCACTTTTTCTGGGACTTTCTGCCTGGTGCGCCCTCTCTCCCCGTAATGACAGCTGGCGGTGTGGCTGGCCCAGGGGGACGGACAGACACATCTGCCGGAAAGTAGGAGCCCGTTCCTCCCCCCTCTCATCCCCCTGATTTTTCTTTGTTGGGTATTATTTCAAAATCATTACAGCTTTTTAAAAAAGAGGGAGAGAGAGAAGAATTGATCGGTGTCGTGTGAAGTGTTGAAGTTTGTATCTTGAAAATCCTCCTAAATCCTTTGTCTTAACAGCTTCATGCGAGTGCAGTGATTTGAAGTTGGCTAATCCTCCCTTAAAGGAGAAAAAAGTAAAAGCCGTCTCCAGATAGTCGGCTGGTGCAGGAGAGAATTTAGCGATAGTTTGCAATTCTGATTAATCGCGTAGAAAATGACCTTATTTTGGGGGGCGGGTTGGAGGAGGGTGGGTGAGGAGGCGCCCAGCTGTGGAGCCAGTCCGCTGCCCCCCGGCTGCCGGCCTGCCGCGTAGCCACCGCCTGATGTCCCGGCGCCCGCAGGTGAGACCGTGGAGCCGCCCCCGCCCCCGCAGCTGCACTTCATGTACGTGGCCGTGGCCGCCTTCGTGCTCCTCTTCTTTGTGGGCTGCGGGGTGCTGCTGTCCCGCAAGCGTCGGCGGCAGCATGGACAGCTCTGGTTCCCGGAGGGCTTCAAGGTGTCAGAGGCCAGCAAGAAGAAACGGCGGGAGCCCCTCGGCGAGGACTCCGTGGGCCTCAAGTTAGTGGATGCCGCTGCGGCCCGTGGGGGGCGTGGGGAAGACGGGAGCCGCCCCCAGCGCGCCCACGGGCCTCGCTTTGCGCGGTCCGAGGGCGTCGGGCGGCCGCCCGAGCCGTGGCCTCGGGGGGAGCCCCGCTCAGCGTCGCTTTCCCGACCCCTTGCCCCCAGGCCCCTGAAGAACGCGTCGGATGGTGCCCTCATGGACGACAGCCAGCACGAGTGGGGTGACGAGGATCTGGAGGCCAAGAAGTTCCGGGTGAGTCGGGGGGGCTCCAGGGCCTCCCCGGGCGGCCCCAGCCCGCCCCGGGCCCCAACCCCGCCGTGACAGGGCCCTCTGCTCACCCCTTCCTCAGTTCGAGGAGCCAGTGGTTCTCCCCGACCTGGATGACCAGGCAGATCACCGGCAGTGGACCCAGCAGCACCTGGACGCTGCCGACCTGCGTGTGTCCGCCATGGCCCCCACGCCACCCCAGGGCGAGGCCGACGCCGACAGCATGGATGTGAACGTCCGAGGGCCGGGTAGGTGCACAGCCGGCCGCCCGCACCGTCCCCTCCCCCGCCCCCCCCAGAGGCTCTAGGGGTCCCCCTTGTCCAGCCGCCTGCCTGGGGTCAGTATTCTGGAAGCTGAGCACGGGGGCAAGGTGTGCTCTCTCCTTGGAGCGGGACAAGACGTCCCAGGAGACGCCGTGGCTCTGTCCTGGGGGTGGCTGTCTGCCCGCCAAGTTAATTTCTTGTCTCGAAGGGCCCAAGCTGTGGGTTTCCCAACCACGCGACTCTTACGTCGCTTGTTCTCGGGTGGGTTATTGCTGAAGGTCCCGGGCGGGTCAGGAGGCCAAGCTGCAGGGTCCTCATTGCCTCCGGCCAGTTGGCGGCTGAACCTGGCTCTGCCCCTTGGGAAGTTCAGGTTGATTGTGGTGGCTCCGGGCGGCATGGCCGTGGGTGCCCAGCCCCGCGGGACCGGCAGCACCGCCCTGGGGCCGCTGCCGGGGGCCAGCCTTCCTGACGGAGCGCTTGTCCCCGCCTTCACACAGACGGCTTCACGCCCCTCATGATCGCCTCCTGCAGTGGAGGGGGCCTGGAGACGGGCAACAGCGAGGAGGAGGAGGACGCGCCCGCCGTCATCTCCGACTTCATCTATCAGGGCGCCAGTCTGCACAACCAGACGGACCGCACTGGCGAGACCGCCCTGCACCTGGCTGCCCGCTACTCGCGCTCCGACGCGGCCAAGCGCCTGCTGGAAGCCAGCGCCGACGCCAACATCCAGGACAACATGGGACGCACCCCGCTGCACGCAGCCGTGTCTGCCGACGCGCAGGGCGTCTTCCAGGTGGGCAGCTGCGGCCACGCGAGCCCTTCTGCCAGCTCGTGGCCTGCCTTCCTCCCTCCCGGTCAGGGCTGTCGACCAGGCTCACGGAGACCCAGAGCCCCGATACCAAGTGCAACCTCGGCGGGGCTCGTGCTGAACGGGCGCTCTGAGTCGCGCACTCGCGGGGGAGGCGGGCCAGCAGGAGGCGGCAGAGCTTCCTCACCCCCACCCGAGACAGGCTCCTGGTCCCGCTGTGGCGGCCCATCACGGCCTCCCGCCTCCCGATCAGCCTTGGCTGGAGGCGTAGCTGGCGGCGGCAGTGAAAAGAAGGGTTTAGGGGCTGCGGCTTGCTGCTGGGAGCCCGGGGCAAGGGTGGGTCCGGGGAATTGGACGTCTGGGTTTTTGGGGAGCATCCCCACACAGGCTCCTTTTGCAAGCCTCCAACTGGTCCCCTGCTGCACGTCCGCGGGCTCTGAGCAGCCGTGCCCTCAGCAGACAGGCAAGATGGGGCATAAACTGGGGGGGGGGGGGGGGAGGGGGAGAAGGGGGTCATCACAGAGCTGTAATTTAGGGAGTTTTTAGCACGTTATTTTGCTGCAGATGTAGGCTAGTCAGAGAGGAGAGGAGCATTGAAGCGAGCCCCCTGGAGCAGGCTCTGTTTGCTCCCACGGCCTTGGTGGCATAGAGACGCGTGAATTCCCGTGGGCATCTCGTGGGCGTGAGGCCAGCCCTTTTCACCCACCGGTGGGCAGGGACTGTCCTCGCCTGTGGCCCCGGGCACAGCAGCACGTGAGGGAGGGCCTGCCCATCTTCTGTGTGTCTGCAGGGACACCGCGGGTCTCAGCGGTCTGAGTCCGTGACTCAGACGTGGTTCTGCCCGCTGTGGCTGGGCGGGGACTTCACCCCTGTGGGTCCTGGCTGGTGGTGGCAGGATTAGATGAGCACGTCGGCCCCTGGCTCCTCCAGCGGTGGCCGGCGGAGCTCCGCCCTTCCTGCTCCCCCCACCCCCCCGTCCGGGCTGGTCCAAGAGGGGGCTTTGTCGCCGGCGGCCCTCGATGCCCGTTTGCCAAGCCTGCCCCCTCTTCTGTTGCGTAGATCCTGATCCGGAACCGAGCCACGGACCTGGACGCGCGCATGCACGATGGCACGACGCCGCTGATCCTGGCCGCCCGCCTGGCGGTGGAGGGCATGCTGGAAGATCTCGTCAACTCGCATGCCGACGTCAACGCCGTGGATGACCTGGGTGAGCTGGGCCGCGCGGTCCAGCCCACGGAGGGTGGGCCCGGCGCCGCCTGGCCTGCCCCAACTTCCTCTCTGCCCCGCCCACAGGTAAGTCCGCGCTGCACTGGGCCGCCGCCGTGAACAACGTGGAGGCTGCTGTCGTGCTCCTGAAGAACGGGGCCAACAAGGACATGCAAAACAACAAGGTGGGCTCGCGGGCCGGCGGCACGGGGCCCGGGCGAGGCTGGTGGGTCCGTTCACCCGGCGCCACCCCTTTCTGGCCACGGGACCACCGAGCCATGGGCACAAACTCCAGACGTGGGCCGTCCCGGTGAGGGCCCCTGAGCTCGTGTGTGGGTGGCACCAGCTCTTTTCCCTCGTTCACAACGTTTGTCAACACCTTCCGAGCGAGTGTGTGCGTCTCAGCTCAGTAAAGGGTGCGACCGCAGCTGTCCCGTGTCCCCACGACCTGCGCCGTGCTTTCTGTCCCCGGCCGTCACCGGGCGGGTGGTGCACGTAGAGCCCTGTCGCTGGTGGTGCGGGGGCGTGGCACATGGCGAGGCCCCCGGTTAAGCGTGAGCGGCCACTTGCCTGCACACGGAACTTGCCCGTTACTGCTGTGGTCTGTCCCCGAAGCGAGGGAAACGCTCTGCTCCCCGGCTCCTTGGCGGCCGAGCCCTGTCCACGTCTCCCTGACCCCACCTGGGTCTCCCTCCTTCATTCCTGGGGGACACAGCAGCTGTTGGGACCCGGGCACCCCTGATTCCCCTGTGGGCCCGGCTTTATTGCCGCTTCCCACTGGGGAGACTGAGCCTCAGAGACACGGCGGCCGCCGGAAGGGCATTGGGCCGTGGCCAAAGCCTTGTGTGAGCCAGAGAGGCCCGTCAGGCCACGCGACAGCCTCACTGGGAATGTGTGGCACGCCCACCGTACAGATGAGAACACCGAGACTCGGAAGGAGCCGAGACGTCAGGGTTACTTGGGGACTGTGTGGATGGGGAACCCACCCCGGGGTGCCCAAGGACGCCCCTCAGGGATCCCCAGGTCCCTGAAATTGCTGCACTGTTTGTGGCTACGGCGTTCTGGAGGAGAGAGAGGCCACAGGCGTAGATTTCCAGTGGTGTCTGTGCCCCTCGCAAAGGTAAAGTCCTAGCGATTCAGAATCTAGAACCCGACGGGCTGCCTGGGAGCAGGTCTCAGAAGACGTATTTAGGGCTGTTTCCTCTTTAAGACTTCACGAGGCCACGTCACGGTGCGGTTAAGGGATAGGGTCGACGTGAGCCTTCCGTCTCCCGCGGTGGGTCCTCTGACGACCCCCCCACCTCCCCTTTGCCCGTTCCCAGGAGGAGACGCCCCTGTTCCTGGCCGCTCGGGAGGGCAGCTACGAGACCGCCAAGGTGCTGCTGGACCACTTCGCCAACCGGGACATCACGGACCACATGGACCGCCTGCCTCGTGACATCGCGCAGGAGCGCATGCATCACGACATCGTGCGGCTGTTGGACGAGTACAGCCTGGCGCGCAGCCCCCAGCTGCACGGCACGGCCCTGGGTGGCGCGCCCACGCTGTCCCCGCCGCTCTGCTCCCCCGGCAGCTACCTGGGCAACCTCAAGCCCGCCGTTCAGGGCAAGAAGGCCCGCAAGCCCAGCACCAAGGGCCTGGCCTGCGGCGGCAAGGAGGCCAAAGACCTCAAGGCACGCAGGAAGAAGCCCCAGGACGGCAAGGGCTGCCTGCTGGACAGCTCGGGTGTGCTGTCGCCCGTGGACTCCCTCGAGTCGCCGCACGGCTACCTGTCGGACGTGGCCTCGCCGCCGCTCCTCTCTTCTCCGTTCCAGCAGTCCCCGGCCGTGCCCCTCAACCACCTGCCCGGCATGCCTGACGCCCACCTGGGCGTCGGCCACCTGAGCGTGGCCGCCAAGCCCGAGATGGCAGGGCTGGGCGGGGGCGGCCGGCTGGCCTTCGAGGCGGGACCCCCGAGGCTCTCCCACCTGCCCGTGGCCTCCAGCACCAGCACGGTCCTGGGCACTGGCGGCGGCGTGAATTTCACCGTGGGTGGGGCCGCGGGCTTGAACGGCCAGTGCGAGTGGCTCTCCCGGCTGCAGAACGGCCTGGTGCCCAACCAGTACAACCCGCTGCGAGGGAACGTGGCGCCGGGCACCCTGAGCACGCAGGCCCCGGCCCTCCAGCACAGCATGATGGGCCCGCTGCACGCCGGCCTGTCCACAGCCGCCCTGTCCCAGATGATGAGCTACCAGGCCCTGCCCAGCACGCGCCTGGCCGGCCAGCCTCACCTGGTGCAGACCCAGCAGCTTCCGCAGGTACAGCCGCCGCAGCAGAACTTACAGATGCAGCCGCCCAACCTGCAGCCCCAGCCGCCCCAGCCGCACCTCGGCGTGGCCTCGGCCGCCGGTGGCCACGTGGGCCGGAGCTTCCTGGGCGGGGAGCCGAGCCAGGCAGACGTGCAGCCGCTGGGCCCCGGCGGCGGCGGCGGCCTGGCCGTGCACACCATCCTGCCGCAGGACAGCCAGGCCCTGCCCGCCACGCTGGCCCCGCCCATGACCACCGCGCAGTTCCTGACCCCGCCCTCGCAGCATAGCTACTCCTCCTCGCCCGCGGACAACACCCCCAGCCACCAGCTGCAGGTGCCTGAGCACCCCTTCCTCACCCCGTCCCCCGAGTCCCCCGACCAGTGGTCCAGCTCGTCACCGCATTCCCACGTCTCTGACTGGTCCGAGGGCATCTCCAGCCCGCCCACCAGCACGCAGTCCCACATCGCCCACATTCCAGAGGCGCTCAAGTAAACAGCCGGCGCCCCAGCGGGACCCTGTGCTTCCTTTCCCAAGCCCCGCTGGGGCGCCTGCGTGCGCTCGGCAGACACCGGGACTGACCAAAGGGGCTTTTTCTTAAGAATCGTGTTTTTATACAAAATAAAAGGACGAGGATTTTAATTTTTTTTTTTTTTTTAGTATTTATTTATGTACTTTTATTTTACGAGGAAACACTGCCTTTTTATTTATGCGAAATGTTTTCTATGTCTCCAGGTAACAAGTTTTGTCTGTTCCGAGAAAATAAACTAGGTCTCAGTCACGAATTTCCTACTTATGACATTGTGACGTGTTTGTAAAATGCAAACAAAGATTCATGATTTATAAATGCCACTTATTTATTGACTTTTTTTTTCTTCTTCAAAACCCAAAAAGAAAGGATACTGGACAAGGGAGGTTTGGACCAGCATTGTCCAGAAGGGGGTGTGGGCCTGCTGCCGTGGCCCCAGATGCCCCCGCCCCGCGCCCAGCCCCCTCCCACCTGCCCAGGTCCCCTGCCTTGTGTGAGAAGCTGCATCTCGAGGCAAACGACAGGCAAAACCCCCACACCTTTGGCGTGTGGATTAAGTTGCATTTAACAGAGGAATGTTGTAAAATGTAAATGGTGGTTTCTATGTTTCGGTGGGTTTTTTTTGTAATGATCGCTTTGGAAACATGCTTTGAAAGATGTGTCCTTGGGGGGCACCAAGAGCACATTTCATGGTACCGATCGTGAATCTTTGTTTCGGGTTCAGTATTACATAGCTGTTCATTGGTCTTGTGAGTTCCTGTTCCTTCTAGAAGCTCCTCTGCCCCTGGCCTTGATACTTAAGCCTTGCGTAAGCGAGGAGCCCGCTGGCCGTGGGGTACGCGTCTTGGATGCCACGTGGAGGAATCCCACCCTTTTCTGGGGAAAGACACTGCCCGGGCCACCCCAGCAGCTCAGCGCGGACACTTTCTTCCAGGACAGGTGGAAACGGACTAGCAGCACCTGGGGCCCAGACCCAGCTCGCGGGGCCAGACCCCTCACGGCCCCAGATTGACGAGACCCCAGAACAGTCTCTCAAGACTTTGGAGAAACATGGCTGTGTCCGGCCTCAGTTCCCAGAGACAGATCATCCCACGGCCTGGTGTGTGCGGCTGAGGCGGTGCCCTTGGGGGGGGGGGGGGGGGGCGATCCTGCCTGAGGGCCACCCCCACCCCCGATCTGGGGGTGGGGGGGGGAGCACGTGCCCAGGGAAGGAGCAGACACTTGCGATATCAAGTATAAGCCTGTGGCAAACTAAATGTCTGTAAATACATTTTTAAAGGTGGATTTTGTTTAAAAAATCTGAATGAACAAGTCTGTCCAGGGTGTCCGGGGTCGTGCTGACAGGGACGTCAGAGCGTGGCTGGGCTCACGACCCGGGCCTTGCCACCTGACCCGCGGCTGCCAGGCCCGTAGCTCATGAGAGCAAACCTGGGGAGGGCACCCCGCTGCCCGCCTTGCCCGGCGGGCGTCGGCCTCCTCCAGGCAGCCCCTCCGGCCTCCCCGGGGGCAGTGTTGTGCGTCCCTAGCGGGCATGACCAGACTCGCCCTAGGATGTTGATTCTTGCGGGGTTTGGGAAAAAATAGAGTGTAGTTTACAGCAAAAGGAAACTTTTTAAAAAAGTGATCTACGTGCAAAACTGTAGGTGACGAAAAGGATGTATTTTTTTCTTTCATCTTCTTTTGTTAACCAATTTGCAATAAAAGGAATGCTGACAGTCATCCGGATTTTGCCAAACCCGGCTGTGGCACTGGCTCGCTTTCTCGGGGATGGGGGGCAGAGGGCGGGGCCGGCCTACTCAGAGGGAGGCGGCAATGCCGCTCCCTCCGACGGCCAGGGACGAAGACCGCCCAGCCCTGGCCCTTGGGGTGCTGGGACTACGCCGTGTTCAGAAGTTCAGCAGCTGTCTCTGCACCCGTCTGGTCCAGGCCCCCGTGCAGGGAGCCGGGGACACGAGTGAGCAGGGCATGAGCAGCCCGTCTCAGGGGACTCCCAAATCTGGGGTGACGCGGCCGCTGGGGCACCAGGCTGGAGGCGGTCCCTTCTGCCTCGGTTAGGGGGCAGGGCACCACTTCGACCCAGGAAGCCCACTACACGCGGCAGGTGCACAGGGAGGGGCCCGGAGGCGGAGGTGAGGAATCCAGAGCCCAGCAGGAGGGCAAAGGGAGCCACCGCCGAAGTGCCCGAGCAGGGACACCACGGGGGTGACACAGGGAGTGGGGGAGGTTCCACGAAGCCGAGGGAGCCCTGCTGAACAGGGATGTCAGACTGGCCCCTGCCGGGCCCCCACACACAGGCCCCCTCCCCGGCCCTCCCACCTAGGCTGCTATCTCCACCGGCCCCACCCCAGCCGGTGGACTGGAGCCACATTAACAAAGGGTTAGGGTTAGGGTCTGCTGGGCTCCTTCTGCCTCAAAAGTGTCACCCGCCCCCGCGGGCCTGGCCTACCCCAGTACAAGCGTCATCCCCAGATTTCCTCGCCGACTCCGGATGCTTCATTCCAGCCCCCCACCCAGATGGGACGAGGGGTCCCGGCGAAAGGACTGTGGGAAGCGACCCAACTTCTGTGTGCCAAGGAAGCAGGCCCAGCCTGAAGTGTGCCCAAAGAACTCCCAGCACCCGGAGATGCCACTCCTAGGCGTGCACGCGAAAGAAATTAAAGTTGGCCAAACAAGTCCAGACATGCACATGTTCCCAGCAGCACTGCTCACAGCTGCCAAGAGGTGGGAGCAGCCCGAACGCCGGTCAGCTGGTGCGCGGATGAACAAAATATCGATGACACTGTGACGGTTCATGTCACGTGTCACCTTGGCTGGGCCGTGTGGCCAAACGCGAGAGGGTTTCTGGACGAGATTAACATTCGAATCAGTGGATGGAATAAAGCGGAGCCGTCCCCAGTGTGGGTGGGCCTCGTCCAATCAGTTGACAGCCCGAATGGAACAAAAAGTTTCAGTGAGGGAAGGCCTCCGGCTTCACACTTGACGGGGAACATGGGTCTTTTCTTGCCTTTGCACTTGCACTGACACATCCCTTCTCCTTGGGTCTCAAGCCTGCTGACTCTCAGACTAGAGGGTAACCGGCCCCTCTCCCGGTTCTCAGGCCTTCAGACTCAGGCTGGAACTCTAGCATAGACCCTCCCGGGCTCCAGCTTGCTGACCACAGACCTGGGGATAATCTTGTGAGCCAGCTCCCCACCGTAAACCTCTTTATACATATATGCACCCCATTGGTTCCGTTTCTCTCGAGGACCCAGACTAATTCCATCCAGTGGGATACGATGTAGCCCTAAAACCCCGTGAAGCCCTGAGACGCCCCACAGCGTGGCCAGACCTCAAAACCATGTCGCTGAGTAAAAGAAGCCTGACACGCAGGCCACACGGCGTGGGCCTCCATCTGTGGGCAGCGGTCAGAGCAGGTGAGCCCCGAGACGGTGGGAGGGCACAGCGTGGCCCCAGGGCCGGGGCGGGAGGGCAGGGACCGTCACTGGGGCAGGAGAGGTGGGAGCAGACGGCGGTGCTGGGCGCACAGCTAAATGTCACTGAGCTGTTCGCTCCAGCAACGTTCCCTTTCCCGTTGTACCTCAGTTACTTGTTCAGCAGAAAGGAAGGCCTAGCCGCCTCTGAACTTCCGAGAAGTTTGTTCAGGTTGTGGGACCCACTGGCGTGGCAGGATGGGCCTCAGAGGGGGTCCTGCTGGTCTCTGGGGGATCTCTCTGCTCCTCAAAGACCCTGGAGCTCCCGGCGGCGAGAAGGAGGCCCGCAGAGGAGCACGGTGGTGCCCCCTCGAGCCTCACCCTGCTGGAGCTCACGCTGGGCGTGGGGCAGCAGACAAGGTCCTGGGGGAGGCTCGTCCCCCGCCACAGGCTGCTCCGTCCTGTCCCCCGCCCGCCCTGCGTCCCCACTCGTCCTGCATCCGCCTGACTCGTCCCCACCCCCCACCCCCCCCCCCCCCGACTCCAAAGCGCTGGCTGAGAGTCGCTCCCATTTCCCCCCTGGAGCTCCACCCTCTCCTGCTCTCCTGGCTCCAGAGCCCCCACCGCCAACGGGCCCTCCCTCCACCCCGTGGTCCCCATTCCTGGCCGTACGACCTGAGCCGGCCTGATCCGCCAGTCCCTACCGTCAGAAGGACCCCCGCCTGGACACCACAGGCCCCCCCAGGGAGGACGCAGGCCCCGACTTAGATCTGTTATGGCTCAGTAGCGTGTCCCCACCCCCCACAATTTCTACGTTGAAACCGCAGCTCCCGGGACCTCGGGACGTGGCTGCATTTAGAGACGTGGTCCTCGCAGAGGTAATCAAGGTAAAACAAGCTTGTTAGAGTGCACTCTAATCCGATCTGACGGGCGACCTTATGAGACCAGGACCCAGACACGCACATGGGGACCAGCAGGTGAGGACACAGGAGGAGAAGGCCGGCCGCGAGCCCAGGAGGGAGAACCTCAAGAGGACCAGCCCGGCCCGCACCTGGATCTCAGACATCCAGCCTCTAGAACTATGGGGGAGTTCGTTTCCGCGAAGCCACTCAGTCTGCGGGGCTCTGCTACGGCAGCCCTAGCGGGCAACACAGGGTCCCAGGTCATACCTCTCAGGGCCCGAATGTGTGTCCCGGGGGCCACAAACGCCAGCAGTAGCCATCAGCTAGGGGGCGTCTGCTCTGGGTCCCTGTGCCTCCCCGGGGTGTCACTCCCCAGGGATCCGAGGCTTGCGCTTTTCAGCATCCCAAACACATGAACCCGCCACGGCGGCTGCCCTACCTGCCCTCCTGACGCTTCCTCAAGGATGGGTCTCCTTCACGACTGCCTGTTTGAGAGCGGGGGCGGGGAGCACTTTTCCAGGGTCTCAAGGATGATCCAGAGTTGCACCTTCCACGTGCAATTCAAATATTTTCGCAGCCACATTAACGTGAAAATAAACAAATGAAGTTTACTCATACATCATAATAATCCGATACGTCCAACCAATTGTCATCTCAACGTGTGATTGACGCAAAGTTAATGAGATATTTTACATTATTTTCCTCTCTCTCTCTCCTCCTCTCTCGAACTAGGTCTTTGAAATCCAGTGCGTGTTTCGGGCTATCAGTGCTCCTCAGTGTGGACCGGCCACGTGTTCAGCTGCTGCACGTGGCTGCACCCTGCCACACTGGAAGGCACAGATTTAGACCATGCGGGCACCCGTGGGCACCTGGGAAACCCGAGGCACATCACTGGCGTGGGGTCTTGCTTCACACTGTTCCAGGGTGAGCCCCAAATGTGGCTCCGCACCCCTCTGGCCAGAGCAAAGAGAGGACCGCGGCGGCGCCCACAGATGAGACTGGCAGGGTAGGGCGACACCCAGCCACTCACTGGGCCACTGAGCCACGCTTCCGGAGCACGGCGGCCGCCAGAGACTGGGCTCGGTGGGGGAGCCGATCTTCCGGCTGGTGCCGCCCTGGTCTCACTGCGGCCCAGTCTTCCGTGGGCCGGTCCCATCCAGAATCCACACCCAGGAGCCCTGTGGGAGGGGACAGCGCCGTGGACCCAGACAGGCGCTGGAGAGCTTCCTGCGGCCGCTCCTGGAGGGGAGAGACCCGCAGCCGGGGGCCCTGGCACGATGACAAAGTGCTTCAAGCAGGAGCCTGAGCAATGCCGTCCGGCTGGGTGCCCGGGCAAACGGAGACCAGAAGCGCCGTGTCCCCAAGCACCCGGTGGGGGTCGATGCGTTTGGGGAGCCCTGGGTCAGGGCTCGTTTGGGCTCTGGATGCTCGTGTGTACCGTGGGCCTCGATGAGGGCAACCGTGCGCGGTGGCTCCCAGACGGACACACCCTGAGGGCCGAGGGCACAGCGCCCTTCGAGCTCAGGCTGGAAATGCTGCTCCCCCAGCACCTCACGCACCCGGCTGTGCCCCCCGCCCCGGTTTGTGTCATCTTGTTTTCACCTTCCTCGCAGCTGCTGTTTACCCGAGGCGGGTGACTTGGCTCCTCTGAGCCTCAGGGTCCCCAGGGGAAAAGTGGGAGCTGCTCAGAGCTGACCCCAGAGGCCGCGGGTAGTCAGGACGCAGGGACGGCATGGCCGCTGTGGTGACAAACTCTGAAGCTGGTCTCCCCCAAACCGGGCAGGAGCCCCGCCCAGAGGTCTGCAGGGCAAATGCGACAGGGGCTGAGCGTGAAGCGTCTCGGGTTGGACTCGCCATGTCCACACGGTGCCGGACTCGGGCTCGTTCCTGCACCAGAGCCCGTGACGCACCAGCAGAAGCTCCGTGGGTCTGCGACACCGAGGGCCGTGACCGTCCTGGTCTCGCGTTTCTCCCTTTTAAAACCGGAGCCCTAGGAAAGCATGTAGCCTTAAGTTACTTATTGTCTACCTCATTTCCCTGTCTGAACAGCGGAAAGCGGGAGGTGCAAACCTGGCCGAGGCCCTCACCAGGTACCAGCGCCCCTCGTGGGGACAGGACGGTGAGGAATACGGGCGTTCTTGACGGAGAACAACGCCTTCCGGCCCCCGTAGCTGCGGATTAGATCACTGAGCGCAGAGCTCGAAAAATACACGTTTTCTGTTGTCCCATTAAATTCGACTCGCGGAGGATTTACGGAACACCTGCTGTGTTCGGGAGACCAACCCCAGTCCTGGAGGGGTGGGTGGGGCAGGGGGAGTCAGAGATGAAGAAGCCCCTGGAGAGGGCTGCAGTCTAGGGGCGATGTGCAGAGCCAAACCTTTCATCCTGCTGCACCCAGGCCGGATGCTACAGGAGCCCGGCCGGCGGGTCCCAGATGCCAGCACCCGGAAACCCTAGGACTGGAAGGCGGCTCTCTGCCTCCCCCTGCTGGCAGCATCCTGCCAGTGCCCGCCGTGGCAAGCAGTTGGCCCCCATGGGGATTTCCACCAGTGATGTCTGCAATGCACATGCCGCCCAGTCATCCCGCCACTGCGCTATCCCATTTTACAGATGAGAAAGCTGAGGTCCAAAGAGGCAGGTGATTTCCCCAGGTGTCACCTCTCTGAGCCAGGGCCGCGTGATTCTCCTGGTCCACGTTCTCCTAACCATTTGTGGCCCGGGAGGGCCCACAGAGCCCACGTCGCTCAGCCGCATCACTTCTCGGGCAGGAACGCGGCTGCTCAGGACCGGCCGCAGCCAGCCTGCACTCGGCAATGGGCATTTCGGGCCTCTTCCACGCTCCACCCTTCTGTCTTCCCCCAGGCCTCCAAGTCCATCCCTGTAATCGCCACCAATGCTCGGGACTCTCGCCTTCCTGTCTTATTTGATCCTTTGTCTGACGCAGCTGGCAGCGAGAGAACCGGGTCCTGCCCTTGGGAGTCGCCTGACGTTCAGCTCTCCCCACCAGTCCGGCCCAGCAGCCTCACTGCTCCCCCAGGGGCCCAAGGCTGTCTCCTGGGCTCCTGACTCTCCTTAGCACCTTGCCAGAGCCAGGGCAGGGGAAGCTGAGTGGACGATGGCATTCTTGCTGGGGAGTCCCTGAGAGCTTCCGTGCTTCCAGAGATCACGTGCAGGGCCCGAAGAGCCCCCGGCAATGCGCAGCCGGCAGCCCCCCCCCCATCTCCCCCTTCCCAGGTTTCTGCCCCTTGCCACTACAGAAGCTTCTGTTTGCCTCAGCCACAAGTGCTTTTTTCCTCCATCCCTAGCTCTAGCGGGTCAGCAGCAGGTGGGACCAGGCCTTGTCAGGTGCCCTCACGGTGCCCCCCCAGCCCCGGGGGCACATTTGCAGCTGTCCAGAGTCTGTGCCCCCTAAGAGCGGAGGCCTGGCCTGCTGGTCCGCGGCCACACTCCCAGCTCCTCGCAGTGCGGGGCACGCGGTAGGGGCTCAGCCAACGAGTGCGTGGTTTTGTGAGAGAGGTCTCTCGGGTTTTTCCAGGGCCCTGCTGCAGCTAACAGAATACTACTCACTTAGTCCCGTGGCTCTGATTCTCTGTGGCCCGACTGGTGTGGAATCCGTGCCCTTCTGGTGCTTTCTACGACCCTCCTGTCACTTACAGTGTCACCTTATATGTTTAGTACTTGGCTCAGCGATAAAGGGAACAAAAGATCTCTGAGGCCTGCCGGGTGCCGGGCACGTCTGCAGACACTGGAGACGAGGGATGAGACAGTGCCGTGCTCGTGCTAATGACGACGCCGATGGTGGGGACATTCATCAAGCTCAGCCTGGATGTGGATTTTCTCTTGCAAGGCCTCCTGGGAGTCTGGGAGGATCTAATGGGTCTGGCTTTGTACCCCAGCTGCACCCTCCTGGAGCTGCCTCCCTCTCCTCGTACCAGGCCTGGCCACAGCCCGCCAGCCGACTTACACGCACACTGACAGGTGCCACAGAACATGCTCAAACACCAGCTATTTCCGCCCCCAGATCTGCTGTCTCCTGAAGGAACTGATGTCCCCTTCCTCTCCACGCAGACCTCCTCAGCTGCATGGCTGCCTCTTCCGAAGTCCCGTCTGCCAACTCTTTCCACTTCCGAGGCCCTCACGTGCTTTCGGCCTGGACCATTCAGCCAGACCTGTCTCACGGAGGCAGCCCCTTCCTATCTCCAGGCAGAGTCGAGCAGACCCCCTGCCAAGCCCCCAGCCTCGGTGCCCAGGACTGAGGACTAGAGTCGGGGGCTGAGCAGAGCACCTGGTGTGGAGCAGGACCGTCTTACAAACGTCCACTTACAAACCACACCTACTACAGCGACTTTATGCCCTGGAGGAGGGAGGGGCAGAGGCTTACGGCCCTGGACCACCAGCCTTTGTCTATGGGGACACCGTGGCTACCCTCCACCAAGGGCTCCTTCCACAATCACCTAAGCGGCTGGGTGTCAGCTCCACAATCTAGGAAGCTCCAGCTCCAGGGTGGGCATGCGTGGGCAGCGGGGGGGGGGGGGGGGAGCCCCTGATCCCCTCTCACAATGTGCTCACTGTCTAGACCAGTGCCGTCCAGTGGAAATATGCCAGGTACAGACGCGATTTTAAAGTTCCTACTAGCTACGTTAAAGAGGGAAACAGATTAAATAAGTTTTAACAGTACACTTAACTCACTATATCCAAAATATTATCGTTTCAACACGTGATGAAGAGCTGCCAGTGGGCTATTTTACCTTGTTGGCATCTGGCCTCTCATAAGGACTTAGGTCCCAGCTCAGCTCAGCCCAGCCCCCTCTGGGCGCTCGGTGCCAGTCCTCCCCGGACAACGCAGGCTCCTGGGAGGGGCTGACTCTCGTGATCCTGAAAACGCAGTGTGACAGGGTGCTACAATGACAGAGAGGACAGCCGGGTTCTCTGGCATAGGCTCTGCCCATCGTCCTGGCAAGCCTGCAGCCCCGTGTCCTGTGTGCCCGGGGTCGCGTGACTACAGCTCCGGTCATGAGGAGGAACTAACAACCTTGCCCTCTGGAAAGAGCAGCCGACGCCAGCCCCCACGGTGGGGCTTCAGAGAGGCGGTGGCATGTGTATCCAGCCTCTGGGAGCCTGGGGGGATAAGGAGGAAGGAGTGAATGAGTGACACTGCAGGCAAAGGGAGGGACGCTTCCTCAGAAACAGCAACAGCTGTCATGGCAGTACGCCCCCCACGGCTCGGGCCCCTGCCCGTTCTGCAGCCAGAATCACCCTACACCCAGGACAGTGCGGTTCGTGCCCGTTGCTCTGGTTTAAGCATCAACAGCATCTCCTTTTGGCCCCCAAGCTGTCTAGGTGCTCCCCCGCCTGGACTCCAGGTTGCCGAGGACGTGATGGTCAGGGAGGTCAAGGAAGCTGACAGAAGGCACACGGCATCAGGTAGCAGGCTGGGCCTTGAGGCCGAGGGCCTGTGACTCAGAGCCCCAGCCTCCACGATCGATGGTGGGCCCAGAGCCCTCTCCTCCACACCGGGCCCCACATGGCCAAGAACCGGAAGGCCTCCACTCAAGAGGCTTAGCAGGAGGGGGAGGGGACGGACCCCAGCACCTTTGCCTCTGCGTGCCCATGGCGGGGCGGGGGGGGGGGGGGGGGTGACAGTGCCATGTCTCTGTGGAGTGGTTTGTTGGGACAAAGTGACTGCAGGAAGTGGGTCAGGGGCAGTGGGGTGGATCCAGGGAGTCCCAGCACCTATTCTCTGTGTTGACATAGGTTAGGATCTCCATTTCTGCAAGGCAAATGTTAGCTTAGCAGAGTGGCCACGTCAGAGGGACTGAAACTCTCCCCGCACCCGCTGGGGCCCTGACAGCGTGGCTGCTCCCTGCCAACGTCACAGCAAACAAAGAGCTGAACAGCGCTCCTTCCTTCTTCCCAGGCTTCTGAGTCCCACGGGTGACCAGGGAGTCCTCCCACCCCGGCCAGGCCTCAGCCGCTGCGGCACTGGCAGCAGCAGCCGCTGGGAGCTCGACCACCGGCGGATGCAAGCGTGTGGGCACACCTGCCACCCTTCCTGCCCTCTGGAAGAAGCTGGGGTGAGCGGGGGCAGGCTGCTACTTTGCCCTCTCCCTGCCAGGCAGGTGTGCGGGTGAGCGGGCCGCGGTCTGGGTGGCTGCTTCCTCGCCTACCGAACCTCTCTATTCTCACTGGGAAAATGAGGATACAAATGGCAGCACCCCCTCGTCCCTAAGATCCACCGTGGGAGGGCTCTGATGGTGCCATCCTCGGGGCGGAGCAGGGGGCTAGCAGGGCAGCCCGGCCTGACACTCGCTGCCTGGGGGAGGCGCTCCAACGCAAACGCCTGCTCAACGGCTGCGGAATACAGAACGGAGTCCTGGTCTCCGTCCACGCGGTGTCGGGGACCAGACCGGGCGCCTAGGGAGCCAGGCCTCCATGGGGGCAGGGCGGGGCAGGAAGAGGAGCAGGAGCGGACGGCGCGAGCCGCGGGGCGGCGTGGCTGCGGCCGGGGGCCGAGCAAGCAGGGGGCCGAGCAGGCAGGGGGCCTCGAAGGGCGCCTGCGGACCCTCCCGGGGCTCCGCGCGGGGCAGACGGGCACAGCTTTCTGAGCGCCGGACGCGGACGGAAACGAACTTCGCGGGCAGAACTGGAACCCGGAGCCGCGAGTGGCCGTAACCAGGCAACCGGCGAGCCGCCGCGAGGTGCGCACGCGTAGCCCGCCGCGGAGGCCGGCGCATGCGCAGCCGTCTTCCGCCCGTCTCGCCTTGGAGGAAGTCCAACGGCCAAATGGGAGGGTCGCGCCTGCGCCAGGGCGCCGCTCGGGTTCTCGGCGCTGCCGAGTAGCCGTTCTCGGTGGGTGCTCCTGCTGGCCTCGGTCGTTCAGGACTGGTCCTTCACTTGGGTATGACTGAAGAACCCTTACTCTTCTCACACCCTAAGACGAGAAAGACTGGGAGAAAGAGCTGGCATAATCAGGGTGACGTCTCTGAGCCGTGCCCCGCGCACCCGGCCCAGCAGGTGGGCGAAGGGCGGGTCGCAGGGGGCGGGGCTAAGGTGCGAGGCCGAGGGGGCGGGACGAACGGATGGGCGGTGAATGACGGGGACGCGAGGGGCGGGGCGGGGGGGGGGGCGGGACGAAGGGAGGAACGGTGAAAGATTGGTCGCAGGCGAGGGGCGGGCCAACGGGGCGGACGAATAGATGGCCGGCGAAGGACCAAACGCCGGAGGGAGGCCGGGCTAACGTGCCGGGCGCCGCGTCACGGGAGCAGCTGCGGTGGGCGGGGCTGGTGGGCGTGGTCGGCAGGCGTGGCGCGCACTGACGTCGCGGTCGGACACGTCGGCGGCGCGGCGGCCGGAGCCGGATGTGCCAAGATGGCTGCTGCGGCTTTCGTGTCTTCTCTTGTCGCCGCAGCCCGGCCGGCTTCCGCCGGCGGCTCTTGAGGGGTTGGCCCAGGGGTCGCGGAGGGGCGGGGCACGAGCCGGGGTGGGCCTCGGCCGCCCTGTGGCGCGCCGGTGAGGGCCGGGGTCGGGCGGAGGGAAGTGGCCGGGCCGGGCCCAGCCCTGAGCGGACTTCGCGTCTCCGGGTGCCGCCAGGGGTCGGGCAGGGGCCCCGGGGGCGAGCAGGGGGACCTGCGGGGCCGGGGCGGGTCAGGGGCGGCCGAGCAAGCGACCCTCCTGCTGCCTTCCTCTGTCGGCCGCCTCGTCAGACTGACGTGGACCCCGCAGGTATGGCCGGCTCTGTGGCAAGTGCCTGTCCGGCCCCGCTGTGTTGACACTTGTCTTCGCCCTGGTGGCCTCGACGGAGGGAGGGTTGTGTTGGAATGGTGAAGATAGACCAGACCTGCGACTTCTCAAGGAGTACGAACATTGAGGAAATTTCTTCTAACAGTTTTGCGTGTCCTTTGCTTTGAGGGTTCTTAAGTTGTTTTGTCCTCAGCGGCTGGGAGATTTTTCCCGAGCCATGCCGGTGATGAGACAGATTTGCATTTCGTGGCAAAGTGACCGAGACGCTGCAGCGGAGGTCGGGCACTTGTGTCTCGCGTGAAGGGTTACAGGAAAGTGTGATGAAGTTAGTACCGGTTTGGGGGCGAAAGTATCGTGCGGAGCGTCTGGTCGCGTCCCGGCCATTTAAAATCGGTATTTGCAGGTTCACCTAAGAACTTCCGAGTGGCTGGAGGTGGGGCACGAGCTGCTTAAGGCTGTGTTTTAAATACAGACGACGTTAACCGGGGAGGGCAGCGAGGGCAGGAAGCAAACTGAGTCACACACAGTTGCTCCAGAGCCATACTTCGGCAAGTTTCAGCACAACCGGTCTCCCTGCAGGTCCCCCCCAGCCCCCAGCCCCCCGCCCCGTGCCTCTTCGTAGGGTTCCGGTGGCTGGTATCTTAACAGAGGTCAAAGGGGAGGCCAGAGGCAGGAGAATGCTTTCTTGTCCCTGTGATTCGTTCGGCCTAAGTAGCAGTGAGTCTCCAAACCGTACTGACCGTTTTTTCGGGGTAGCGTGCACGTTGTAGTGCTTCTTCCCTGAACGTCAGTGCGTCCTTTGGGATCTTTGCCATTTTTAGCAGTGTTTCGACTCCCCCTTCGTGTTGGTTACCGTCTAAACGTGTTTGGGGCCGTACTTGGAAAAGTTGGAGTTTGCGGTGTCTCTGTGTCAAGCGCCCCACAGCCTGACAGGGACGTGACACTCACAGCCTCCAAGAGGGACATTGTGGGCAAAGGGCAGCGTCTCCGGGGCCCTCTGGCGCTCCTGTTGGCGCAGCCTCAGTTTGTGGCGGCCGCTCCAAAGGTGCTCTGAGCATCTCAGTGCCTTAGCCAGGAATTGGATCGAAGGTCGGAGGCGGTTGTGCTTAAGTATTTCTCGTAGACACAGGGTGGTCTGACGAAGGGCTAGGTTTGTGAGTGATGCGTTTTTAAGAAAAACAGCCAGTGTCTTTTTAAAGGTAGATGACTTGGTACCGAATGACTTACTGGCTGGAGGTAAGTTCCCTGGGGCCAGCAGAGAAGTGATAGGCGGCGTTGCGGTTGGTGAGTAGAGAAGGTCCAAGAGGATCACGTTCATGTTCAGGATCGTTTCACACGCAGCTGCCTTATTGTTGAAAAGCTGTCAGTTGTGGGTGGGGGGTGGGGGAGATTCCGTTTTGTAGGAAGGGGGTAGCGTTTGCTATAAAACGGTTCTTAGTTCAGGAGTCGGGGAAGTTTCTTGAAGGAGAACATTTAAGTCTCTACGCTGTCCGCGTGTTGATGACATTTCTGTATTGAACAGCAGCAGGGGTCAGGGCATCCCAGAACCCACTGTGAGTAGGGTTTTGTAAGATGCAGCTGAGAAGGAACCTTAGATTCTCTCGCTTTACAGACAAAGGGTCTGGGTCGCAGGAAGAGAAGTGGTGTGCTTGGGGCCGGTCAGTTGGACTCCCGGCCCTGCCCTCACAGCCACGCCTCTGCGGTGTGATGCTCTGGGCCTCTGCCGTTTGGTGTTTCTTTTTTACAGCTGCTTAGAGCGGTTGAGGTCCTCTACTGGAGCCTTACAAGGAGGAAGTCGTGTTTCGGAAGACGTGCTGGGCGCCTCTGTCCCACAGATAAGAGGAAGAGGCCGGGCTTGTTGTACGATCAGTCCTTGTAAAGCTGAGCTGTACACATTCTTTGTTCTAAAATGACAGCTTAGAACCAAACGAAGCCTCCAGTGCTGTGCCTAATACAGTCCGTCGAATTTAAGTGAGTTTCAGAGTGCTCGTCAGTCCAAAGGGCTTCCCTGTTGGCCTAGGACACACGTGGGCGAGCCGTAATGGTAGTGAGCTAATAGACCCATAGGACTCGTTTCCAGAGAGGGGTGGGAACCTTCACCGTAAGTAGCTTTACTTGAGATACATTCACAGATGTCTCCTTTTATCGACTCTGAGAAAGATTGCCAGGAGCAAAAGTGGCGTACACCTGCAGAAACGTGTGGGTTAAACCCTGGCGCCCTCCCACTTCTCCCTCTGGTGTTGACTTTCCTCCGTGATCGGTTACACGTCATCTGTTTGTTTGTGAGGGTGGCCCTAGGGGGGAGGACTTGTGCCCAGAGAAAGACAGCAAAGAGACAGTACCTGGGTTTGTGTCTTAAAAGTACCGGTTAACCGTTCGAGGTTACGTTTAACGTATTTTCTAAAAAAGCAGAAACCACCGCTAGTTCTGGCAACAAAACACACTGGAAAGACGATTTTGTTTTCTGTGAGAGGTTTGTTGGCACTCTGGTTGAAAATGTTTGAATCGAGTTAGTGGGTCAGTTTTAAAGCTGCTTCACGTTTCGTCGGGGCTTTCGTTCCGGACTCACTTCTTGACAGCCCTCGTGGTCAGAGGCGGCTTGTTCCGCTCACGGTGGCAACCAGGCACAGCGCGGGAAATGAGGCATTCTGCACGGTGGCATAAAGGGCATGTCTGTATATTTCAGATTCCGCCTGCAGCTTGTATCGCTCTGTACTTTATAATGCTTTTTCATTAAAACGGAAGCGCGCATCTTAAACTTCCATTTTCATTTCAAGATGTAACATTAACCTGCGCGAAAAGTATGATGTGCCATCTTGATACAGGAGTTGGCTCTTTGAGGACCCGGTGATAATTTACGGGAAGGTGTCCGGGTACCGGGTAGTAAATCAGACCGGCAGTTAGGTTGCGCTTCGTTCATCGCTGCCCACTTGGTGAGGGCATCGCGGAGGCATCAGGCGCGCCGTGTGGGTGCCCAGCGGGGCTGTGAAACTGAACCCCAGAGAAGGCAGTGACTTGTCTGAAGTCAGTCAGTGAGCTCAGGGCACAGCCGGCATTTGCATCCATGTCCGGTGTTCTTGTGTGTGCGCTCAGCTGCACCGGCCGGCCGCAGCTCCCCACCCGGGATGCAGTTCTGGGTGGGCGCGGGGGTAGGAGCGACGTGTCTCGGGACCGAGGACACAGACTCTCAAGTTGTTTCCAGCCTTTCTCTGTTTTCTTCGTTCTCCTGATTCCAACTGGGAGTTTGAATACATGGATTTTATGCTAATTTCTTCTTTTTCTTTTTCGGTTCAGGTTGAGGAAAGCCTATATCCTGCTTTCTGTGAGCAGCACCTAGTTGTGCAACCGATCGGTCATGCAGCCGCCGCCTCAGGCAGCCCCATCAGGCGTGGTCGGGCCACCTCCGGCCGGGACTCCTCAGAGCATGTTCTGGTCCAACAGATCTTACAGGAGACAGGCAAATAGTAATGCACCGGTGACCCCGATAACTTGCCCATTGCAGCCGGTAACAGATCCGTTTGCTTTCAGTAGACAAGCGCTACAAACTACATCGTCGGGCAGTTCGTCCAAAAGCAGCACGCCCGTTCTGCAGGGCCCGGCCCCGCCAGCGTTCCTTCAGCGCCCTGGTCTGCCTGTGCCTCACGCAAATGCTGGGGATACCTCGCAAGGACCTGTGTTGCAGGCCACAGCGGACGCCGGTCTATTTGCCAGCGTGTTGCCACCTTCGGCGCCGCCGGAGCCAGAGTTGCACAGGAGTGCCGAGCTTGCTTCCAGCTCGGAACCCGAAGTTCAGACTCTGCCATGTCCTCACATTCCAGGAGCGGGTGCCGACAGTCCCCACGGGGGCCATCCGCACGCGAACGTGCTTGGGCCTGAGAGACCCCTGAGTCGGCAGAACCCGCACGACAGTGCTGTGGCGCCGTCCCCTTTCTTCCCTCAGCCTCGTCAGCAAATGCCAGGGCAGTGGGGGCCAGGGCAGGGAGGCCCACAGCCCTCAGGTCAACATTATTGGCCCCGCCCAGAAGGACCTGTTCAGCACCCGGTGCCCCACGCCTCCAGCGTTTCCCTCTTCCCCGCTCCGTCCAGCCCGTATCACGGTCCCGGCCACGAACAGCTCAACCCACTGGTGTCTTTGCCAGGACCCTTGGCCGGTGACGGAAGCAATGAGCCAGCCTACCTGCAGAGTGGTAACCAGTCAGCAAATAACTTTGATCCTGACAACGCGTTCAGGCAAAATTCTAGAGCTGGGAATCCTCGGGCAAGCCAGGAGCTCAGGCCAAATCCAGGAGTGAATAAAGAGCAGTTGCCAGACTTCGCTCTTGTGAATCCCCTCGCTCAGGGAAACAGCCCAGAAATCCATTTGCACTACCCCCCAGGGGCCGAGACCAGCCGGGTCCTGCCGGAAGTGGACTCGGGAGCTCTCTCCATGTTCTTCCACGGCGGAGAGACGGAAAATGAGGAGAACCTCTCATCTGAAAACACAAGCTTCGCTAGTCGGTCTGACTTGGATGGCTCCTCCCCCGGCCCGGGACTTGGTCATGCTCCCGCACGTGTGGGAGCGGGTGGCGTTTACCACGCCTTTCCCAGAGGTTCCAGCAATGAGGCCACGCAGCAGGGAGGCCACCCGCAGCCTTATTTCTCTCAGTCTGCAGGCGCCCAGCCTGATAGACCGGCCACGGCAAGCGCTGCCGTCACTGTGTGGGGCGGCCCAGCAGGCGCAGGGGCTCACGCCAGCAGCCCACAGTACGAGAACGTGGAGGACTTAGAGTTCATTCAGAATCAGGAAGTTTTGCCAAGTGAGCCCCTAAGTTTGGACCCTTCTGCCCCCGGCGATCCGCTCAGATACGGCCCCAGGCTCGGTGTTGGGGGCCACGCTGGAGGCGGGGGCCCAAATCTCGAGGCCCCGGATTCAGTGCCACACCCCGTGCGATCCGACAGCGTGTCGTCCAGTTACAGCAGCAAGAGCCACAGGAATCTTCCAGGTGCGGCCAGGCCTCAAGACCTGGGGGGCACTTTCATTCAGCAAGAAGTCGGAAAACCTGAAGATGAGTCTTCGGGGAGCTTTTTTAAGCAAATTGATTCTTCTCCTGTAGGAGGCGAGACAAACGAGACCACCGTGAGCCAGAATCACCGCAGCAGCCTGTCCCAGCCCTCAACCCCAAGCCCCCCGAAACCCACTGGAATATTCCAGACAAGCGCGAATAGTTCTTTTGAACCGGTGAAGTCCCACTTAGTTGGAGTAAAACCAGTTGAGGCCGATCGGGCCAAGGTGGTGGGCGAGGTGAGGGGGGCCGGACCCCACCAGAAGCAGCACCGGCCAGCTGCCGCACCGCCTGACACCTGCCCTGGCAACTTGGAGCAGCCCCCAGACAACATGGAGACCCTGTTCACACTCCAGGCCGGTTCTCTGCCCTTTACCGTACCCGTGGAGGCTGAGCACGGGCTCGGGCACGCTGGGGGGCCGCCCTCGGAGACCGTGCTTCCGGCAGCTGAGAAGAGGCCCTTGGCCAGGGCCCAGGGAGCTGTGAAGTGCGAGAGCCCAGTGACGACCTTGTGGGCACAGAACGAGCTCCCGGATTTCGGGGGCAGCGTGCTCCTGGCCCCAGCTGCCCCGGCACTGCACGCGCCCGTGAGGCCTCAGCCCTCTGAAGTGATCCAGCCTCCCGACGAGGGAGTGTCCGGTCAGCAGCCCCGGCAGCCAGGCCCTGGCCTCCCTCTGCAGAGCAGGGACGGCGTCGGAGCTTCCGAGAACCTCGAGAACCCTCCCAAGATGGGAGAAGAGGAGGCCCTTCCCTCGCAGGCGAGCTCGGGCTATGCCAGCCTGTTATCCTCACCGCCCACTGAGTCTTTGCAGAATCAGCCAGTCTTGATTGCCCAGCCTGATCAAAGCTATAATTTGGCTCAGCCCATTAATTTTGCTGTGTCCTTATCGAGTCCTAATGAGAAGAGTCTGCCCTGGAGAGATGCTTTGGTGGGGGATAAACCGACAGCAAGCAGCCGGACTGTCGGGGGGGACTCCGGAGAAAGCGCTCCTGCGTCTGGGATCGCAGCCGCCTCTGTCACCCGCTCGCCTCTGCCCAAGAATCTCCCGCAAGGTAGCTTTCCACAAGTTCCTGGCACTTCAGAGACCGTTTGTAACCAACCTGCTAATTTGCTGGTTCAGCCGCCACCTCATCCGGTTCCAAAGAACTTGCTTCCAGAAGGCCAAAAGGTTCATAATGCAGAGAACGTTCTTCCCGAGCTGATTGGTAGCCCTGCTGGAAGCACAGGCGTGATGTTGGTGCCGCCTGCAAACGCTACCTCGGTCCCTGCTGGTAGTAAAGCGGATCCCTCCAGTAATCGGGAAGAAACTTCTGGAGCCCTAGACTTCACGCTGAATAGGACTTTGGAAAATTCTCTGAGGATGTATGGCCCGTCCCGTTCTGACAGCCCAGCTTGTCCGCAAACCGTCACCGGTCAGCCTAGACAACCTGGGCCAGGGGCACATAACCCAGACCGTTTCTACCAGCAGGTGACAAAAGACGCTCAGGACCCATGTGGCCTAGGGAGGGCCCAGCAGGAGCCGTCGCCGGCCCCCCAGCAAGGGCCCAGAGCAACATGTTCAGAACCTTCGAACCCAGGAAGCCCGCCGGTGCAGGGGCAGTCCCAAAACTCGGTCCCGCCACCGGCAAGTCCCGCTCCAGCTGACACGGGTCAGCAGCTGCTGCCTCGGCCGCCTCGGTCCTCCAGCGCGTCCATCGTGTCCACCAGCTCCAGCCAGGCAGCCGCGCGGTCGGACCAGCAGTGGCTGCAGCCGCCGCCTCCCTCGGACTTGGCAGCTTACTACTATTACAGATCCCTGTACGATGGCTACCAGTCGCAGTACCCCTCGCCATACCCGCCGGATCCCGGCACAGCCTCCCTCTATTACCAGGTATGGTCAGGCTCTCGGACGGTTGAACCCCGGGACCGGTGGTCTCTTTCTCCCGAGTCGTGCTCCTTGGCAGGCTTTTGTTGCTCAGTTCGGAAGCGGCCTGTAGGCCCTGTGGTCTGCACCGTCGTGCAGAGTGCCCGTTCCTGCACCACTGCTTGGGGAGCGTGCCCGGCTCCCAGAACCCTTGCAGGTTCACACTGCACACCTGTGTGTTGCGTGGTGCAGAATCCCTGGTTAATTTTTAGCACGCGTGCCCCGGCGTATGTGGCTGAGGTGCCCTCTGTTTCCTGTCCCTCCGGTGGGCTCTCTGCGGGACCAGAGCTGAGTTGCGCAGCTTGGGAAACTGGGATATCCTCTCGAAGCTCCGGTGTGGTTTTGACGGGAAAAATCTACCCAGAGAGGAACAGGACAGCGCAGTGTTTTAAATCCCTCCAGGAGAGTAGAAACATTAAGGGAAAAAAGTTAGGTTCGGAACGAATCCAAGCAAAACGGCCAAGGGGGATGAGATCCCGTAAACGTCCCTCGGGCGCATGGCGGTCCCAGCAGTGGGGCGGGGGCGGTGTTGCGCCCCACAGAAGACTTGCCGTTCACAGTGGCCTAAGCATGTGAGTGTTGTGAAACACAACTGGTTCTGTCCAGTTCTCTGGTACTTTGAAACAGTGGGGTTCAAATGCACACGTTGGATCACGATTTGCTTCTCATTATCTCTAGTCCCAGCCCCGCATCATGTGAGGTCGGCAGAGTGTCAGAGGGCCAAGGAGTGTAGACCAGAAGTTTGGAAAGCACGGTCCTACAGTGGGCAGGTGGCCATCCTGGGGACCTCTTAGAGGCGGCTCGGGGGTACAGGGCTGGTGGGGGTGGGTCGGGCAGTAGCCCCCACTAGGAGGAGGCTTGTGCCTCCTTTGCAGGCTTTGAGCATCTTTGGGATTATATGAATACTGTGCATCTAACCACTGAGATTAGCAAATTTGAGATTCTGGAAGGAGCCCCAAGGACTCCTGTTTCCATACAGGGAAACTGATTTCAGATCCATCCAGCGCCCAGGAAGGGCTGGCAGAGCACGAGGGGAGCAGTGTCCCCGCTTTGGGTTCTTTGTGCGGCAGCCACACATACATCTAGGAAACTCCAGCCAGAGCCCAGCACCACTCCTGTGGGAGCCCGCTTCCTTCCGCCCTCCCACCTTGTGGCCACAGTCTCCGGTGGTGTCAGGAATAAGTCCGTTGGACGTGATTTCTCCACTTCGGCCAGGCGATGGTGGAGAGTCAGGCTCGTAGACCAGAGGGCTGCTTCAGGTCCCCACGTGGCAGCTCCTTAGAGACCGTCGTGGCCAGTCATGAGCCTGCGAGGGGTTGAAAGCCTCATGAGAATAGAGTATGAGCCTCTCTTTGAGGCTGTGTGTAGCTCCGGGACCCATTCAAATGGAACCCTGGATATTTTGCATACCTGAGATGATGTGTGAAACAAGGACACGAACCCAGGGAGTCCTAGCACCTCCGCGGCAGAGCCGTCTGGAGTCTCCACGGCCCCTCGGGGGCTGCCTGCTGACACGGCGGCCATCTCCTGAGCAGGACCAGGGCAGTCCCTTTAGGAAGATCCTGCTGCCCGTCTGTGGCTGTGGATGTCAATTTGTAGGTTTTCTCTTCTGCACGAGGGAAGCCCCACGTCCGGTGCTCCTGGAGGGCCGTCACCAGCGCCATTTAGAGCTAGCGCCAGTTGCTTGACGGGTGGCTCTTCACCGATGTCTAACGTTGCGCAAACCCTTCTTCCAGCAGGACGTCTATGGCCTGTATGAGCCCAGATACAGGTCCTACGACAGCGCGGTGTCCGCCTACGCTGAGAGCTACCGCTGCCCCGAGCCCGAGCGGCCCAGCTCCCGGGCAAGTCACTGCTCGGACCGGCCACCTGCCAGGTGATTGACGTTCGTGTTGCTGGCTGTGGTGGTAACTTCCCGATCTGAAAACATGAGACAAACCTGTCTTCTCCTGTGCTTATGTTTAATCAGCACGGGCAGAGCACAGGAGCACTTTGAAACGGAACAAAGCCCTCCCTTGCAGCCATGCTGTGCTGTCAGCCAGCACTGGGTCGGGCCAGACCCTCTGCGGGGTCCTCCCCGGGCCAGGGGATCATCCAGCCACCACCGAGGCGCACACGCGGCTCAGGCATTTTGCTGACCGGGTGTTCAGGGCCCTAAGGCTGTTCCCTGCTACTGACCACAGTGGTGTGGAGTCGTAGGCCAGGCAGGCTGGGGCCAGGACCCCTGCCCACCTCCTTTTCCTAACATTGCATCTGTGCTGGAAGGCCCCACACACGTCTATCACGCTACCCTCCTCCGCTGAGCGAGCGCGTCTCAGCTCTGTGATTACAGATGAGGGATTTTGAAAGAGCCTTGGCATCATGCCTTCCTGCCAAGTAGGAATGGAAGCAGGTCACAGCCTCCCGCTCAGAGACATAGGGAGAGCTGGGACGGTGCGGCGGGCGCACCGCCTGCGTTCCAGCACCTTCCCCTGCACCTGCTTGTCAGGTGGAGGAGTGACATGTTACAGGTGTAGGTTTTGTTACAAGGCCACACGGCTTCTTGAACCCTAATAGAGGAAGTCTGATCCCCATGAATTTGCATGTGCGCTGCTTTCCAAAGTCGCGGGATCCAATCTCTGGCACTTTGTCTTTGTTGGCTCGTCTGGAGACAGGGCTGTGTCTCTGTGAGCCTCTGCCTGTTCGGCCGGCCGCTGTCAGTCCATTGCTGGCCTGCACGTAGCCCAGACTTCCGGGGGCTTTGTGGGGGAAAGCTCCCGAGGTTACAGCTCCTGTGCAGCACCTGGGAAGTAAGGCTCGAAGTGAAAATAAGGGAAAGTGTCCGGTAGGTGTTTCTAGAACCCTCTAGGGGACCAGGGAGGGTGGAGGAGGGTGCAGCCAGGGCGCATCTCGCCGTTCCACTATCCTGTCCTTTTGGCCACCTGCGAGTTAACGTGCGTTCCAAGAGGCCAAAGGTGGCTCCGTGCTGTTGAGAAGTGCCCCAGCCAGGAGCGAGGCCAGGCCGCACGTCAGTGGCTCTGTCCCCTGTCTGGCAGTGTTTCTGTGCTCTTAAGTGTCGTCACCACTCATGTGACCGCTCTGGAGAGCAGCCCGGCCTTTCTGCCCTGCTTTGGTTGGGGGTGTGTGTCCACGTCCGCACGTGTGTGTTCTTGACGACGTGGGTCCGTGTCTGCACTTGCGGACGTGTGTCTGTGTCTGTGTCCGTGCTTGTGTGCGTCAGTCTCATGCCTGGTGTGATCACGTACCTGCAGGAACTGCTTGAGGTGGGAACAAGTCCTTCGTTTTTTTGACTGTGTCTTTGCTGATGGGCGAACGGGCTCGGTTGGCGAGAGCAGCCAGGAGGTGGCGTGGTCGTGGCTCTGCGCCATGTCACATCTCTGTTCCGAGCCCACCGCTGGCGTGTGCAGCGGCCCCCCGCTCTGCAGATGGGTGGGGTCTAGAGGGCTGTCCTCCAAGGCCCTCGGAAGGGGCCTTGTTCCCACAGCTGAGCCGTGAGAGCGGGTTCCGGACTGGAGGACCGAGTGCGGCTCACTGGCAGTCTCTGTCCCAGGAGCTGTGCCGGCCAAGCCCCCCGGCTCAGCTGAGTGAGACGTTCCTGAAGGGGCATGGGAAGAGTCACATTTCAAAAATCAAATATCGTCTAAGGCTCGTTAGTAAGAGACGAAACCGCTAATGGGCCGTTCTAAGAACCTTACTGCCCAGAAGGTCTGACGCGTGACCTCGCCAAGTTCTGCTTATCTGGCCACAAGAGACTCGTGGCGGGGTCTGTGAGGCTAGCCTCCATCAGACACAATTCAGGCGTCTTGCGGTCAGGTTTAAGAGCAGACTCGAGGGGCTGAGGCAGCCGCAGCCCTGCGCCTGGGCGCAGACCCTCACCCGTCCCGAGCACACGGCACGCGGTCTGCGCCGAGGGTACTGAAGTTGGCGTTAGGTTGGTTTTGACAGCTCAGTGCTCTCTGCTTCCGCTCGGGGTTGATGACTGGAAACTTGAGAGCCTGTTTGAGTGTCGGCGTGTGGGATGTGGCACTGAGCAGGCAGAAGGCGGTCAGTTCTCTTACGTTTGTGGCACTTAAGTAGTTACTTGGGGAGGTGAATTGTGGCTGCGTGGCAGGGAATCTTACCCCATCGTCGTTACTGATTTTCTCATTACGATTTTTTCGCAATGTGTCTTGCCGCACGCCTGACGCTCTGGGGGTAACGTGTGCTGACTGACGTCTTGTCGTATCCTGAGGAGGAAGTGGGAAAATTGTTTTGTAACGACATCGTGTGTGTTTTCAGGCAAGGCTATCCTGAAGGTTACTACAACTCCAAAAGCGGATGGAGCAGCCACAGTGATTACTATGCAGGTTACTACTCCAGCCAGTATGACTACGGAGGTAGGTTCACAAGTGCAGATGGCCGGCCGCTGGCGGAACCGCGTCCAGACCACTAGTGCGGCCGGTGCGAGGCAGTGTCCTCTGGCCATTTCTTACGAGGCCCTCCATTCCATTGCTCTCTTTAGGTTTCTAATCCAAGAGCCAAAGTGGTGGAAGATAAGCCGCACTTGGGAATAATCATGCTGCTGTATTTGTTTAGAAATTACATCTTAATTATAGCGGTTACAGCAGTAACGTATCTTTATCACGTTAGTAGTTTCCTATGATTTTCTAGCAAAGCATGATTGTGAGTAGTTCCAGGATGGCCTTGGTCCTGCGTATTTATTTAAGTTGATGAAAAGAAATAAATGGGAAACCAGCTTCTGGGGTCACACTGGCCCCGTGTGGCATACTGGTGGCCTCCTGTGGCCGCCCTCCCGCCACGGTGCAGGCATCAGATGTCCTCACTGCATACGCCCGGAGCTGCCTTCCCATCTTGACACTCTGCCATTGGGTGGGGTGCTCATCTCAGCGACACGTCCCCCTGGCGGTCCTGCTGGTCACTGCTGCCTGGCTGTGACCTGTGCTTAGCTGCAGGGGAGGGTCCCGGGCCCACTGTCCCTTGGTTGTCCCGCTTCCCTCAGGCCTCTTTCCCATTTACGTTTGTGTCATTTTACATACAAATTTTGCTCGTAGCTGCCAAAAATGGTACATCTAGGTTATAATGTTAATGTATTTTTTAAAAAGTGTTTATTTATTTTGAGAGAGAGGAAGAGAGAGCACGAGTGGGCAGGGGCAGAGAGAGGGGGAGAGAGAGAGAGAGAGAGAGAGAGAGAGAGAGAGAGAGAGAGAGAGAATCCCAAGCAGGCTCCACATTGTCAGTGCAGGGCCCCATGTGGAGCTCGATCTCATGAACCAAGAGATCATGCCTTGAGCTGAAATCAAGAGTTGGATGCTCAACCGACTGAGCCACCCAGGTGCTTTAAGTAATCTTTTAGTTTTGGATTATTTCTTAAAACTTTAATCTTTTAGTTTTGGATTATTTCTTAAAACTTTCTAAACTACGTCAGAAGCCACATAAGGAAAATGTATGGTCGCAGAATTAAGTACCAAAAGATAGTAACTACGAACAAGGTTTTTTTAGGTTTTTATTTTTTTAAATCACCCGTGTTGAGAGAAACCCGGTGAGTGTTACGTGTTGTCGGTACAGGCAAGACGCGCCCGGGTCCTCGGCCTAACAGCTAACACTCTCCTAGGTCATGCTGATTTGGGGGAGGAAAGTTCGGTTCCTCTGAGATCCTCGAGGCGTCCTTCAGTCTGGGGTGGTGTGGTTTCTCTAGCCAGGGCGGGAGGCGTGTCTTGCTTTGCCTGTTGTAATAAACTGTTAATGCCCCGCTCACAGATGCGGGCCGCTGGGACCGATACCACTATGGCTCCAGATTCAGGGACCCCCGCGCCTGTGACCGGAGGTATTGGTATGATGCGGAATACGATCCGTACCGGAAAGAAAACTACACTTACGGGGACAGGTTGGTACGACGCGCGTCGGTAAAGAGGGTTGCTCGACTCTGCCCTCACGTCTGTCGTATTCATCGGAAAGCTACGCTTGTGCTTGGGACCCTGAGCAGCAGCTGACGTTGGGGTCCCTGTCTGAAGGACAAAGATGAACAGGCCCTCCTGGCAGTTCCCGCTTGCGTTGTTGGGTGGGGGGGCGTTGAGAACTGGCCTGGGGGCGGCGCCGGGAGTCGGCCCCTCCTCTTCCTGGTCCGGGAGAGGCATGGCCGCACGCAGGTGCGCTTGTGGCCTGTTTCTCCAAATCTGAAGGCGAAGGTGGGGTCTGAATTTGGGCTTGGGATGTGGCCACTCCGCCCAAGGGTAGGCTCCCACTGGTCGTCTGAGGGTCAAGACCCCGGATGGTGAGCCGGCACCCAGCAACAGGGTGGCGACGACACGGCGGGACCTCGCTGCCGTGTAGCAGAGGGCCGTTGTCCTGGAGCCCCCTCCCCACACTTCCCTCTCCTCGCCTCTGCTCCCGCTCTCTCCAGGCCCGAGAGGTACGATGACCCCTGGAGGTACGACCCTCGCTTCACTGGCAGCTTTGACGACGACCCTGAGCCCCACAGGGACCCTTACGGGGAGGAGGCGGACAGACGCAGCGTGCACAGCGAGCGCTCCGCACAGAGTCTGCGCAGCAGCCTCAGCTCCCGCTCGCGCCAGGTGGGCCCCCCCCTTCCCGTATTCGACCGCGCGTCTGAGTCTCCCGAGCTCCCAGGAGCTGATTGGTCCCGTCTGCTCTGTTTCCTCAGAGTCAGGTTTACAGAAATCACGGCATGACTGCTGCTTCCTACGAGGCCCCGCCTCCCCCAGACTCCTTGCCCGGAGATTATGCCTACGGCAACAATTTTGGCAGCGTCCAGGGCTTCCCGGAGTACGGTTACCCTGCCGAAGCCGGCTGGCCCGCGACGGAGCAAGGTATGTATGTGGTCAGGGCCGAGGCGCTCCTGGCCGTGGAGGGATGTCCGGTCACTCTGCCGGGGCGGCCTCACGAGCCCGGGGTGACAGAGGGAGTGAATTTCAGCTCTGATGGGAACTGGCGGTGCCTGGCCTGGTTGTCTCTGCAGGGTAAGGACTGCCGTGAGTCACAGAGCTTGTCACGGGGGCTGGTGCCATCCCTCGGACTCAGACCTGAGAGCAGCCCAGTCTGTCCGTGGTGCCCACGCCGGTGTGGCTCTGAGTACAGGCTCCCCGCCAGGTTCTCAGGCGCGGCCGCCCTGTGCTCCCCGGTGCTGGCTGCTTGGGTGTGGGAAACTCCTAACTCCCCTTGAAAACCTGCGTGGACTTGTCACCTGTGCCACAGTCTCGACTCCTCCCTGAGACACTGGATCAAATGCTCTCCCCTGGAGAAGTGCAGACATGGGCGTCGGACCCTACAGGGCGATGCTCCAGTGAAGATCTCTGTCCTCAGTCCCCTTGTCGACCCCTGCGCCACTCACCGTCAGGGTTAGGGTTAGGTGTGGAGGCTCTGGGGGCGTCCGAGCAGCTGGAAGCCCGACGCTCCTCGCGAGTGACACTGGCTCCACGCACGCGGCTGTTTCAAAGGAGTTCTCTTTTCAGAAGAGAGTAGCCGTCGTGTCTAATGACTGAAACGCTTTTCTGACACACACCTAAGTTCTCCTTTCTGGGAGGACGTCTAACCAAAATACCTTTCGGTTGGAAGCCAGGTCGCCACGACCAGTCTGACCTGTGACTCCAGCCACGTGGGTGTCGTGAAACTCTGTGCTGTTGGTCTAGTTCAGAAGCACCACAGGGTGACAAGCTGTTTCTTTTTCACTTTATTGAAACGTAGCTCCGTCAAGACCAACCTCTCCTGAGAAATTCTCAGTGCCTCATGTCTGTGCCAGGTTTGGTCCTGGGGGTCAGCTCATTAAAGTGATTCCAAATCTGCCTTCAGAAGGACAGCCCGCACTGGTCGAGATCCACAGCATGGAGGTAATTCCGTGAGTAGAAATTGCACCTCGCAGGACTGCCCTTGAAGAAGTGACCTTGCAAAGCGTTTCTCTGCACACGTCTTCGATCCGCAGATGTTTCTGTTGCGTTGGGTCATGTCAGTTTCCTCTCAGAGATCAGCATTTCAAGCGTCTGCGTTGAGGGTCACGTCAGACTTGGTTTTAAGGCATATTCACTTTCTGTCTTCATTGGCATTTCTGGTTCAGCAGGGAGGCCTCTTACTGGTGAATGTGGGTTACGGGGAGAGGCGCTGGGGTGCAGGAGGCTGGTGGGGGGGCGCCCTCTTCTGCGGCCCTGGCAGGCCTCTTCTGTGCACGTTAGGGCCCCACTTCAGAGTTTGAGGGGAGGCGCGGTTCCCGCTCCTTCAAGTAGAGCTTGAAAGTCACTGTTGTAAACCAAATGTGCCCGCGCCCTGTGACGGAGGGGCAGCCACCCCCCAGGTGGCGTCGACCGCTTGGTGCTCCTGTGCGGCGGGCAGACGCTGCCCCTGAGCTGCTGTCTCTCTCCACCCCCGCCCCGCCCCGCCCCGCCCCGCCCCGCTTCCACCAGACCTTGCTGCAGCACACGCCGGACCAGGAGGAGATGCGCTCGTTCCCGGGACCGCTCGGCAAGTACGTCCCCGTCGGAGCGCCCCGCGATGTCTGTCCGGAGGCGGCTGCTGTGCTCGGCCTCGCGGATGCAAGGTGTTGCTGTTCATCGAGCGTGTGTTCTTTTTTCAGAGGTGACACCCATAAAGTGGATGTTATTAATTTTGCACAGAACAAAGCTACGAAATGTTTGCAGAATGAAAATTTAATTGACAAGGAGTCTGCCAGTCTCCTTTGGAATTTCATTGTTCTCTTGTGCAGGCAGAACGGGGTAAGTTTCTCGTTGGCCCCTGCCTCGGTCCCCCTGCACCCCGAGGAGTTGGGCGGGATTTCTTTTCGGGCTGTGCTCGGCGAAGCGGGGTCACCGTCCAGGGGCTCACGCAGGAAGAGCTTCCTAGCAGCGATTTGGGGAAGTGGAAGTCAGGGCCGTGTGGTTTGGGGCGAAGGGAGGTGTGGGTCCACCTTTTTGTCGGCCTATCAGGCAGTCTGTGGTCTGCCCACCCTGCTCCTGGCCGTGTCACGGGCGGTGCTCTGTGCCCCCGGGAGTAGAGCATGCACGCCTGAGGAGTCCTGCTCGGGGCCTCGCCTGATGACGAGCGGGAGTGTCCTGTCGCCCCGGCAGTGAATTCTGTTTGTGGTAAACCCTTCTGTTCTTCTTGCCCCCGTGGCCCTCGCAGACCGTGGTGGGAACAGACATCGCGGAACTTCTGTTACGAGACCACCGAACGGCATGGCTTCCTGGGAAGTCACCCAACGAGGCCAACCTGATTGATTTTACTAACGAGGCGGTGGGACAAGTGGAGGAGGAGGAGTCCGGGGAGGCCCAGCTCTCGTTCCTCACCGACAGCCATGCGGCCACCACCAGCACTCTCGAGAAGGAAACAGAGAGGTTCCGAGAGCTGCTGCTCTACGGACGCAAGAAGGTGAGCGGGAGCGGGGAGGGGGAGGGTGTCCCGGGGCACAGGGCACAGCCGAGGGGTGCGGTCCCGCTCTTGGGCGCGCCAGAGACGCCGTCCCGTGTGGTGTTGGTACGTCCTCTCGCGTCAGTGGGGATTTTCTTCCGAGGGTTGTGGGGTCGGAGACCTGCGAGTGCGCTTTTCAGTCATTGGGCAAATAGATGAATTTCCCATGCTCAGGCTGCACCCCTGTCGTGTGCGGGTCTCGGGGCCAAGCCGAGCACGAGACAGAAATTACACCATCCTCCCCGGTGAGGTGGGAGCCGGGGGCCGGTGGGGAGCCGATCACAATATGCAGAGCCGTTGGAGGCTCGCCGGGACCAGGCAGACTGCGGGGAGGGTCCTAGGGGGCCCGTGGGGGCCGCGTGGGCGCCCTGGTGGCGGGGGTCTCCCAGGCCGGCAGTTCGGGGCACTCCGACGTCGTGATCCGCTCCAAAAGCTCGTGTGTGATAACTAAACGGTCTTCACGTGGACATCTTCCAACCGGTTGAAATTTTAAAGTCTGTCCGGTTTGCCTCCCGTTTACCTGTACCGCAACGTGTTTGTCGCCCGAAGGTGTCCTCTGAGTCGTGCCCCGGGTGACTTTGGGTAAGGGAAAGTCTGCCTTAGGAAAGGCTCTGTGCGCGTCGAGATGACGTTCGTGGAGGCCTCGTGCCGCATTCTGGAACGGGGATGCGATCCCTGTGGTGTGTCCCACGGGGGAAGCAATGGTTTGGGGGTGGCGGTACCCCGTCTCGGTTGCCCTGGTTGCTGATCGGCGTGTGTGTTCTTCATGCTGCTAGTAGATGACAAAGCGAGATGTGTATTCGCCAGCCTGCTACCACAGGGACTTTGCAGCTGGGGCACATGTGAAAAGTGGACTTCGTTTCTGAACCGGAGCTGTGTCGGCAGACCTTTGAGTCACGCGTTCCTTGGTGTGCCCTCTGCTCTGCCCGCCCCCAGCGGTGCCTGACGACACGCGGGCCGCCGCGCCCGCTTGCTTGTGTCGGGGAGATTGTTCTGATAACTCAGGTAACCCCGAAAACACTTTGCAGGATGCTTTGGAATCCGCGATGAAAAATGCCTTGTGGGGACATGCTCTGTTGCTGGCAAGCAAGATGGACAGCCGGACACACGCCCGGGTCATGACCAGGTAGAACATCTTGCCCTGTAGACTGTCTCTGGGCGCTTCCAACTGGCCTGGTCGTGTTGCCCGGCCAGCTCTTGGAAGCACAGTGGCCTATAGATTTCGTCCCAGAAAGCAGGTGCCGCTGGCCCGGGCTTGCTTGGCCTTCGTCCATGGGTTGTACCGCGAAGGGGGTTTTAGAAGTTTTTATTGGCCGTGTAGTTCTTGTACTTTATGTGAAACCACCACGAGATCCTGGGGCCTTGTGTTTGTTTTCAGCTCCTTAATCGAAATACTGGGACCTGTGCACTTCGCCCGGCTTAAGTGCCAGACGGCCATTAGATGGCCAAGATGAGACCAGACTTGTTTTTGTCTTTTTGTCCTCGACACAGGGCCAACTCGGGTCTTCGTCTCTTTGTATTTGCCCAGGTTCGCCAACAGTCTTCCAATCAACGACCCTCTTCAGACGGTGTACCAGCTGATGTCGGGCCGGATGCCCGCTGCGTCCACGGTCAGTGTTCAGGGGCTCGTGGGCATCTCCGCGGTCCGGCTGTCTGTCCGGGCTCGCTCGTCTGACAGATTGCGTCACGGGCCGCGAGGCCTGCGACCCCCTGTTGGTCTCGCTCCCTCGCTGTGCTCTTTGAGCTCACCCGTGAGAGATGAAAATGACGCTGTCTTCTGAGGAGGAGGGTTTATCTGGGTTTGCGTTTTTCTGACCTCAGTGTTGCGGAGACGAGAAGTGGGGAGATTGGAGGCCGCATCTTGCTATGATTTTGTCCAACCTGAGCAGCAGCGTGGATGTGGAGTCCAGGGCGATGACCACCATGGGCGACACGCTAGGTAGGTCAGGTGCGGGCACGGGCCCGGAGGTGGGAGAGCGCAGGACGCTCGTGTGTGGAAGCCGCTGCCGGGGTACTGAGGGCCGTTCGCGTTGTCTCTGTGGTGTTTTCCATCCACGTGTTTTGATTCCTGGGAGAACTCGGCGTCACTGGCCGCGGCCTGCTTTGTGTCTCCTCAGCTTCGAAAGGTCTCTTAGATGCTGCGCACTTCTGCTACCTCATGGCCCAGGTCGGGTTAGGGGTCTATACGAAGAAAACCGCAAAACTGGTTTTAATTGGATCGAATCACAGGTGAGGAACATAGCGGTCTCTGTTTTCCCGCAGAAGGAAAGCACCCTCCTTCAGCCCACCCAGAGACGGCGGGCGGCCCGGCGGCGGCTGCCGGCTTTGTCCTGTGGTGTGACGGGCTTCTGGGTGACCTGCTCAAGGACTAAGGTTCCCTGTTTCCTCGACAGTTTGCCGTTTTTCCAGTTTGCGACCAATGAAGCCATTCAGAGGACGGAGGCCTATGAGTATGCCCAGTCCCTCGGGGCACAGACCTGCTCCTTCCCCAACTTCCAGGTCAGCGGGGGTGGGCGGGCGGTCCGTGCTGACAACTCTCCGACCATCGCGGGTTCGAGTCCTTGCGCAGAAAGCGATAAAGTGTTTTTGGAGATCTCGAGACACTCAAGCGTCCGTAATGCTTGAGAAGAAAGCCCTGTTGAGTTGAGGATTTTGTTTGCCTTTAAGATGTTTGTTGAGCGTTTGGGCCCCAGTACTTTGTCTGTCGGAAGCTCTTAGCGTCGTGGGGAGAGTATTATCTGACCGGGGACCGTGTGGGCATAAATGTCTGTGGGGCAGAGCGAGTGGGGACGGCTGTCCCGACCAGCCTCGTAAGCGTGTTGAAGAGAAAGAGTTGCCAAGAAGCTTAGTTGTCGACTTTCATCTGAGATACCTTGGGGGGCACCTGGCTGGCTTCTCGATATCGGGGTCGGGAGCTGGAGCCCCACGTTGGATGTAAGGGTAACTTAAAAAGTGAAATCTTTAAAAAATAAATAAGCGAAAGGTGAGATCCCTCCGGGAGCAGGGTTGGTGCTGCTGGGCAGCCGCCGGGGGCGTGTGTGAGGCGCGCGAGGTGAAGCGTGAGCCTGGGGTGGGGTCTGGCGGGGGCGAGGGGTGGTGCCTCAGACCGCTCTGGTCGTTCACCTGCTCCAGGTGTTCAAGTTCATCTACTCCTGCCGCCTGGCGGAGATGGGGCTGGCCACGCAAGCCTTCCACTACTGCGAGGTGATCGCCAAGACCATCCTGACGCAGCCCCACGCGCACTCTCCGGTGCTCATCAGCCAGCTGGCTCAGGTGACGTCCCCTGAGCGTCCTCCCGGCGACACCGGGCTGACGGGACTCGGGAACCGAGCTGGGACCGCCGGGACTTCCTTCTTGAACGGCTTTAGCGATTTTCGTGTTCTTGGACGGGCATCCGGTGTTTTTGCGTTAGCGTAAGAACTCATCAGCTCTCTCACCCCAGTGCAGAAACGGGACGGTAGCTTCTAAGGAAGTTTCCCCGGGAGACTCACCGTGGGGCCCTTGAATCTAGCAGTTCACAGCATGAGCTACCAGAGTCCAGCAGCCTGGCTTTGGGGCCTGGCTGCTCCAGGGCCGGCCCCAGTTTCTTGCTCTGTAAAACAGAGACCGCGTGACCGGCCTCCGGGAGCAGGCGAGGCTCAAAGGAGACGGGGTTGCGCGTGGGGACGCGCAGCACAAGCTGCCCGCTGCGCCAGTGTTCCCCTCTCCCCGGGAGTTTCGTTCAGGAGAATGCACTCGCGTGATAACTTGGGAAAGTGTTTCATCACGAGAAGTTTTAGACGTTTACGAAAACAGAATAACGAATCCTTCTTCCGCCAGCTTCAGCAGTGAATCCACGGCCGCCTTGTTTCATCTGTCCCCGCCTCCCTCACCGTCCCTCTCCCCCTACCGCCCGTCAGGGTGTGTGCATTTCTGGGTCCATTCAGTGTTTTGATCGGTGAAGCCAAGTCCGTGGGATCCGATGGGAGGGGAAGCAGACTCGCTCCGGGGGGCGTGCGGACTGCTGGCCCCCACGCACACAGGCTGACGGGTCTGCTAGGGCGCATTCGAGGCTCCCGGGCCCCCTTGCTGATGTCTCGGCCTCGCCAGCTGCTCCGGGGCAGGTCACGGCGCGCCTCAGAAAACCTTCCCGGTGATTCAGCCGCCCGGTTGGGTGACGAAGATGCTTTTGTCTCTGGGTCACCCGGGTGGGCCTGTCCTCCCCGGTGGTAACGGGCTCTTCCCCCCACCCCGTGTGCGTCTAGATCGCCTCGCAGTTGCGGCTCTTCGACCCTCAGCTGAGAGAGAAGCCGGAGGAGGAGTCCTTCGTGGAGCCCGCCTGGTTGGTCCAGCTGCAGCGCGTCGAGAAGCAGGTCAAGGTGTGAGGTTTGCTTTCGGTCTCGGGAGACGCGATGTCAGAGACGGGCTGACAGGCGCGGTCCGTGTCCCCGTTTTCACATCGAGTGCGGGTGTTCGGTGTAAACGGTAGGATTTCAGAGGCGCGTGGATTCCCGGGACGGGGCCGGGAGGCGCTCCTGAAGCACAGACGCGGGGAGCGGGTCCCCCGGGGTTGGTGCCGCAGCGCGGGGCTGTGGGAAATGCCTGCGGTGTCTCTCCTGTAGGAGGGCGCCGCGCCGTGGAGCCTGGACGGGGCCCTCTCCCAGCGCTGCCCCAGCACGCCGGGCCCTGAGGCCGGGCAGCACGACGGCCCGGGACCCGCCCAGCCGGGCAACCCGCTGCTGGCACTGCCTGTGCCCAGCGCTGAGCGCTTCGGTCAGGGCGTGCGGCTGCTGCCTTCAGGTGAGCCCCGTGCCGCACGCGGAACATTCTCGCCCTGCCTCTCTGGGAGAGCGGAGGGGACATGTCTCAGCTTCGCGTCAGCCTTCTCCTCTCCCTCCGCGAGGCTGTCCGTTCTCTCGGCTGTAAACATCGGCTGAGTGGGCGGGCGCCCCTTTGTCCCCCGGCGGCCGAGGCCAGGAGGACTCCGTGAACGCAGCCGCTCTCTGGGTTGTGTTGGGTCTCACTATGGCTTAGAGCCCTTGCCCATCATCTTTAACGACGTCCTCCCTTTGGTCCTCAAAGGGTCCCCGCGTGCTGTTCTTCCCCCAACCGCAGAGGCCCTCGCATCCCCCGCACTTTCTGTTTGGGCGCCGGGTTCTCTTAGCACATAACGAAAGAAACGTGGCCGCGCAGAATGCCGCGTGCTAAACTGTTCGGCGACCGCCCGTTCGCTTCTGCAAGTGACTGGAGTTAGCGCCAGTGATCTCAGGCTGCTGTTCGCTCTTGCAGCTCCGCCGACGCTCCCCGACAGCCGGCCGGCCCTCCCCGCCAGGGTGCCTTTGTTCCCCGTGCCACCACCCCCCGGCCCTGCGGAGCTGGGGCCTGGCTGCGGACCCCCCGGGTCTGCGCTTGGCTTTCCAGAGCCCTCTGTGCCTGAGCCTGCAGCTCTGTACCCGGGACCTGGCCTGCCAGCGGGCGCACCGTCTCTGCAGGAAAGCGAGCACCTGCCCCAGGAGGCCGGAAGCCAGGACCCAGGTGGGTCTCTGCCGCGACGCCATCCCCAGAGGCCTAGACTGGGTTTGGTGTTCAAGGAGGTGATTGGCAGAGGGGCCTTAAGTCATTTGCGCTTGAAACGAGTTGTATCGCTTACTGTCTGCTAAGGGTTCTGGAAGTTCTAGGCGGAACGGCTGATCGAGATCCACGCTAGTCTCCCTTGTGACTTGGCTGTTGGTTAGGACGCAGAGTGTAAGCGGGTGTCCCGGTGTGGCGAGCCGGCCTTGAGGTGCGCCCGGGCTGGGACCTGCTCTGCGCTCCGATGTGGTTCTCGTGCTGTGTACTCGGGCACAGTACGGCGTGGACCCGTCTTTGAAGATGAAGCCATTTCGAGACCATTTCCGGTCTCGGGCTCTGAGGCGCGTCGCGAAGCTGCCAGCGTGGCTCTCTCTTCCGTTGACAGGGGTGATGCCACAGGAGGCGCTTGGGAGAAACTCGCTTCCGGAACGGAGAGAAGATGGTTTTGGCGGAAAATTTGCTCATCTGGTACTCTCCCGCTTCTTGTTTTTAAGCTATTCGTTTTCCGTAAGCTGCGCTGATTAGGAGCCCAGACTTGTCGCTCTTTAGCCTTAAGTAGAAGGATAGTCGTGAAACTTAGGAAATTATCCTTTAAATTGCTTCTCAGTGGGAAAGCTCCTCTGAAATAACTTGGATCCTCACCATACGGAGTTGGGGAAAAGCGTTACGGAGGAAAACGCTCGTTCACCAGTGTGGTGTGGGGATCGTTACTTCATGGAGAGAAAGTGCTCGCTTGTGATGAAACTGCATTGCTGACTTTGAGTTTTCTAAACCGGAGAGCCCTACCCACTCTCTGCACCTCACTTTCTGCAGTAGAATCCCTAAAAATCTCACTGGTTTCTTGAAATCAAGATATCGCTTTATCAGACGCGTCTGGTGTAAACACCACCTCTGTTTGCGTCTCAGCGCGGGGGTTGAGGGGGGAACAAACGCTTTTCTACACGCTGTTCTACAGCCTTCTGTACGGAGAGCAGGCCTCTGTGGGCATGCGGTCGTCGTCTAAACTTTTGTTACACGTTCCTCCACAAGAATACTCTGTTTTCGTGTAAAATGACAGTCACTAATTGTGAAAATGGGGTCTTCGCTCAGCGAGAAGTATTTTCTAAACAGATAAGCCTATCTTTCCCAACGCCCCCTGCTCCGCTGTGCCCAGTCCCTTCCCTCTTCCTTGCAGCCCGCCAGTGCCCCCTGAGCTCCCGAACCCCCTTCCTGCTCCTGCAGCGCACCTCGACAGACTGGCTGGCTAACTGCAGGCTGGGGGGTGGGGGGCAGCTGTGTCCCCCCCCCACTCTGCCCTCCTCACGAGTCATAAGGCCTCTGCTGTGGTGCCCCGGGTGAACCTCCTCCCCTGTTGCCTCGGAACAGGGCCCCTCCAGGACGTCCCAGGACTCCGAGGTCCCTCCGGCGTGGGAGCGTGCTGGCCCCGGAGCCCTGCAGCCGCCTCTCGCGTCCACGCCCGAAGGGAAGAGGCCTGCACAGGCGGCCGGGAAAGAGGTCAAGGAGCCTAAGAAGGTAGCACACGGCGCACCTCCGGCGGGGCGGGGGCTCCCACAGGCCCTTCCTCACGCCTCGGCGCTGGGCGCCGGGCCCCAGGCCACCGTTCTTTCATCACTTGGGCCGCACGGTTTGGGAAGTGTCCTAGGGGCGTGTGAAACGTGAAGCTTCGTGAACATTCGTGCATCTGGGTCCCCAAACGGGCACGGCCCGAGTGGGGTTGGAGCAGCGCAGCCCTCCCAGAGGCCCCCTGTGTTCACGGCCTGTCACAGCCCAGCCCCCGAGGGTGGCCTCTTCTGACTTCTGTCACCATTGGCTGGTGCCTCCTGTTCTGGGACTTCTTATGAAGGAGACTGATGTTTAAACACCCTTGTATGGGAACATCGAGGGAGGGTCCGCAGATGCTACAGTTGTATTTATCTTTCATCCTGGGTAATGGACACAGACAGGCTGGTTATGGAAAAGCCACACGAGCGGTTCTGGTGTGTCTGCTGTTGGCGAAAGTGCTCGTTTCTCTTGGGGGTCCAGCCTGGGAAGGGGCCGCCGGGCAGCTTGGACCGGCGACCCTCCCCGCAGCACAGCCAGGGGGGTGGCGCTCCTTCTGCGCGCTGGGCCGTCCCGCCCACCGAAGCCTCTGCCGGGCTCCGTGCTGCCCCCTGGTGCTTTCAGTTCGCGTCCCTGGGGGGCAAGGGTGCTGAGCACCTTCTTCACACACCCGTTACCACCTCCGTCGTCGGCTTCGTGGTGCTGGCCTGTGTCTTCTGCTTTTAATCGGGTCCTTTTCCACTGTGGCCACCAGTCCCCTGTTAGATACACGTGCCCCACATCCTCTTCTACACTGTGGGTCGGCTCCTTTCGCTTCGTGTTAGTTAGCTTATGAGGAACGTGTTCTTTTCTCTTTTTTAAAGTAATCACACCCACCGTGGGGCTCGAACTCACAGCTCTGAGACCAAGAGAGTGAGAGTCATGCGCTCCACCAACTGACCCAGCCAGGTGCCCTTCCCCGCCTTTTTTTAAGTAGGTTATCGGTTCTTAACATGGTTCAGTTTATCGGTTTTTTTAAATGGCTGGTATCTTACTGAAACGCAAGTGTGATCCCAGAGTGTGCCGGAACCGTGAGCTGGAACGTGATGCTTCAGCGAGGTGGGAGCGTGCAGACCCGTGTCGCCCAGAGCGACGGGTTTGAGAGCACACACAGCCACTGCGGCTCCTTCCCTGTTTGCTTGCTCTAGAAGAAGCGAAGTACGGTACGCGAGGAGTGAAGTCAGCATTCCTGACACCTAAATTCTCTCAGGGCGGGACACGGGGGACTGTTTTGAGGGGATCCCACAAGGACTTTCCCAGCCTTCTAGCCACTGCTCAGTCAGGGAGGGAGGATGCCGGAGGCTGCCATCCGTTGGCATTAGACAGGAAAAGTTCCAAAAGGCACATTGTTCAGGTTTTTAAATTGTGGTAAGATACACGCAGTGTAAAAGTGACCATTTTAACCCTGTTTTGAGGGCATAGTTTGGGGGCGTCAGGCTCATTCACGCTGTTGTGCCGCCGTTCCCCCCCCATCCGTCCCCAGAACGTGTCCGTCTTTCCAGACTGTACTCTGTCCCATTGCACACGGACCCCCCCCCCCTCCTTCCCCCGCCCTTGTCCGCGGATCCGACTCTGCTCAGACCTCCTGTGAGCGGACCCTTCAGGACTGGGCCTTCCGTGTGGGGCTCCCCTCACCCAGCACCACGTCCTCCAGGGTGTTGTGGTTGTTTCTGTATTTAGAGCAGCGAGTCCTGGTTATTTCGTTGGCTGCCCGGGAAGAAAAGGACGGAGGCTTATCTGCCCGACGACAAGAACAAGTCGGTGAGTGCTGTAGGACGTGGGGCCGGCGGGGCCTGTGACTTCACGTGACGTGGCCGGCAGTGGTTCGCACAGTGCTACCCCGGCTACGGGCACAGCTGGGTGGGCGTCTCCTGGGTGTGCAGTGTCACACGGGGCCGCGCTCCAGGTCTGTTCCGCTGAGAGTCCGGACTTCTCTCTTTATTTTCATGATGGTGGCAGATCGTCTGGGATGAAAAGAAGAACCGATGGGTAGATGTAAACGAGCCAGAGGAGGAGGTGAGTTGGAATTCCTCGCGTCTGCTTGGCGGGAGGAGTGCTCCCTGCCACCTGGCCGTGGGCGCCTGCGAGGCCTCCGTCCGCGCCCGGTGGCCGCGGGTCCACGGGCAGGTCTCTGAAGCGTCTTTCCCTCCGCAGAAGAAGGCTCCGCCCCCACCACCAACCTCCCTCCCCAAGGCTGCACAGGCTGGGCCCCCTGGTCCCGGAGGACCCCCGAGAGCCTCCGTGAACATGTTTTCCAGGAAAGCAGGTAACAGTCGAGGCAGAAATTAGACTCGGAGAACTCGTCTGTGGTACGGGCTCAGGAAAGTTGAGGGGAGGTGGCGGAGCGCTCAGGAGGGACGGCGGCGTCACGGGGTGACCCCGCAGAGAGAGACGCCCGTCTCGGGAGCACGAGGGCCCCGCTCAGAGGCGGCGCGGCGCTGGCGGCTTCGGGGTGTGTGCGAGACGGGGGGCGTCACCCCGGGGGAAGCCAGCCCTGCGCCACGTGGGGAGCCGCGTCCGGGAGGGGGGGGGGCCCGGGGGAGCGGGGCCCTGCGGCGCGCTGACCTGGATTTGCCACTCGCCCTGACGCAGCCGGAGCCCGAGCGCGCTACGTGGACGTCTTAAACCCGGGGGGCCCCCAGCGGAGTGAACCGGCTCTCGCCCCGGCGGAGTTTTTTGCTCCTCTGGCCCCGATGCCGATTCCCACCCACTTGTTCGGACCAAGCGCAGGTAGGGGGGATGGGGCCTCCTGACCTGTGACCTCCTTTCTGAGAGCCCCTGGCCCTCACCTCCCTTTAAGGAAAATGACCCGGCTGACGTGCGGGGAGCCTGCGGTCCATCCGTGTTTGTTCACGGATCCCGTTCCGGGTCCCCCACAAGTGCGCTGTGGGAAACCTTTCCCCTGGAGACTGTTCTAAATGAAACCCCGACGGCGTTGTGGACGGACTGACAGCCTCCCGCACTGTCCCCTTCACAGATGCGGAGGAAGCCCCACCCGCAGAGGGGGCCGGCAGGGAAGGGCGTGCGCCTGCGGGGGGGGCCGTCGATCCAGAGCCTGCCTCAGAGCCCCAGGTGAGCCCCCCGCGTGAGCCCTCAGGCGAGTGGGGCCGCGGGGACGGGCGGCGGGGGCGGGGGGGACTTGGCCCGTGCCGCTGCCTCGGAAGGTCGGCCTGCTGTTTGCATCATTCCCGTCATGCACCCAGAGAAGACAGTTTCCACGGAAGTCTCTCCTCTGAGCGCCTCTAGAGATGGAGATCGTAACCGTGTGGTGCACGTCGTATGGTGGCCTTGGCTTCCTGAACCCACAGTCAGAAAGAGACTTTTTTTCTAATTTTTACAACTTGCATGTGAAATAGGATGGTGGGAGGTGGACAGAGTGGGTTTCAACCCTGGTTCCCTGTTAATTAGCTACTTAACATTTATTTTTAAAAGAGAAATTGAAAAAACAGGTTTTTTTTCTAACGTTTGTTCAGTTTTGAGAGACAGAGTGTGAGCAAGGGAGGGATAGAGAGAGGGAGACACAGAATCCAAAGAGGCTCCAGGCTCTGAGCTGTCAGCACGGAGCCCGATGCGGGTCTGGAACCCACAAACCGCAAGATCGCGACCTAAGCTGAAGTCGGACGCTTCACCGGCTGAGCCACCCGGGCGCCCCAGCTACTTAACGTTTAAAGGATCACGTGACATCTCAAAGCCTCTGTTTCCTGTTCTGTGAAACGGAATAACGAGGGCGCTTGCACACGAGGCCATCAAGGGGCCCACGGCCCGAGTTCCCCAGAGATAGGCTGTCGTGGGACCCGCAGCCGTTCGGAGGGGCGCTTACTCGGAGTGGAGCTGCGTGGGCCGGGGCCAGAGGGGGGTGTCGCGTCGGTCTGCCCCATGTGAGGGCTTCACGGGAGTGATGGCCACTGTGTTTCTTCTTTCCTGACAGGTGTTAGGTTTGCCAGCATCGCTCCCTGGCCCTGAGCTCCTACCCGCCCACGAGGACGGTTCCAAGGGAGGAGAGGTAAGCCGTCGGCACAGGACATATCTGCCCAGACACTGGGCTGGGGACATCGCCCATTTGTACCGTCCAAGTGGCTTCTTCTTTAAATGAGAATGTTGACGAGTAGGAAGAGGCAATTTAGCAGCTCTCTGGAACTTTAAAAGTGTTGTGGTCCCACAGCACAAGCAGCGACCCTTATGTCTGCAGGTTGTGTGGGAGCCGCGTGCAGAGCAGGGTGTGAGCTCACACACCCCGGGCTCCCCTCACTCGGCACAGCAGCGCCGCGCTCACGCTTCTCTGGCAGCATGAGGGCAGGCCCCCTCGCCCCCCAACTGATGCTTTTCCTTCAAAACATGTTTTTAACGTTTCTTATTTATTTTTGAGGGAGAGAGAGTGTGCAGACGGGGGGCAGAGAGGGAAACAATCCGAAGTGGGCTCCAGACTCCGAGCCGTCGGCACAGAGCCCGATGCGGGGCTCGAACCCACGAGCTGTGAGATCACGACCCGAGCCGAAGTCGGACGCTCAGCCGGCCGAGCCGCCCAGGTGCCCCCGTCTTAATAAAAGCTGTACGTTAGGGGCGCCTGGATGGCTCAGTCGGTTAAACGGCCGACTCTTGATTTCGGTTCAGGTCACGATCTCGCGGTTCGGGAGTCCCAGCCCCGTGTCGGGCCCTGCGCTGACAGAGCCTGCTTGAGATTCTCTCTTCATCTGCCTCCGCCCCTCCCTGCGCGCGCTCTCTCTCTCTCTCTCTCTCAAAACCAGCAAATAAACGTAAACGTTTTTTTAATTAAAAAAAACCCAACTGTCCCTCACAGCAGGAGTTTTAAACTAACTCTGGTGTTTTGCCCACTTGGCCCGTGTTGATTCTCACTGCATCACAAGGCTCTGTGGGGTGGAACTGGCCGCGTGGAGCAGACGCATGTCGATTTCTCATCTGTCTGTGTTGTGTGTGTTCTTGCTGTTTCGCAGCTTTCACGCTGTAGTTCACTGAGTTCATTATCGCGTGAAGTAAGCCAGCATTTTTATCAGGTACCTGTGGCTGGCAGTTCTCACTGAACACGAGTTGAACCGGGTCGCCTCTGTGGTTCCCTTAAGAGCGCCGTGCCGGCCTGCGTCGTGCCCCCGTCACTAACGCAGCCCGCCGCCTCCCCGCCCGCCGCGCGCCACAGGATGCAGTGTTCCTTCCTTCCTTCCGGTGTCCTCGGGGGCGGTCTCGGGCCATCCGCTTACACTGGCGACCGAGCCGACCCCAAAACGTTCCTAGGGGACGGATGACTTTTGTGATTTCGTTCTTTCCGGATCGGTTTTTCCAAACGGCCGGCCGCAGGTGTAGCCTCCCCGCGTGTGAGGGTGTCTCAGAAGCCCGCCTGGGTCCGGAGAATTTCTGGTTTCTGATCGAGCGCGGGACGTTTCTGGGCGGCCGGGCAGAGTGAGGCAGCGAGGCTGTCCTCGGCCGGGCGGGCTGGGACACGGGAATACTTAATCTCGTGTGTGGGTCGCACGACGGAGCTTTCCCGTTGCCTCGACGAAGGCTTCGTGTGACTTTATTTGCTTATTAAAACACTGGATTCTGTAGCTGGACACCGGAGGTCTGAGGTGGTCAGAAACCTCTACTAACTGCTTCAAGGTGCCACTCCCGGGGGCCCCCCGGGGCCGGGCACTCCCCGCTGCCGCATGTTCTGCCTCGGAAGCATCTCGCGCTGCATGCCGCTCTAATTTTTACGTGTGTTCTGTGAACCACTCAGTAACGCAATCCGGTGTCACGACAAGCGTCTCCGACTTGCTTCTGTGGCTTCCTTAGAAGTACTGTGAGTGGTCGCCCAGCAGTGGCGTCTGTCCACAAGGGAGCGCACACCGCTGTGTGACGTTGCCGCGTTGAGATGAACTCTCTGTGCTTCTCAGGCTCCCGGTGACCACCCCGCAGCAGGGGGCGCCTCCGGGGCAGCCGTGCCCTTCTACAGCCCTGCTCACTTTGCACAGGTAAGTGCCCTGCTGTCTCCTGGGGCACAGGGATCCCCAGCCCGGCGCCCCGCTGTGTCCGCCCACCCTTCTCTCCCTGCCGCTGCTCCTGGCGTGAACGCCCCCACCGTGCTGGGGCCCGCGGTCTCCCGCCGGGTCTCCCGCCGCCACACCTCACCGTGGGTCTGACTCCCTCCGCCAGGCCGGCCTTGGCCGCCCTTCACCTGCAGCCCACGGCCCGCGGTTGGGGAATGCTCTGGAATGTTTCTTTCTGTTTCTGTCTCTCTGCCTTCTCGCTCCTCCTTTTCCAGTCTCTTGCCCGTAGGGTGCAGACCGGCTGCCAGCTCGGGGGGAGCTGAGCAGGGAGGGGCCGGGGCCGTGTCTCGACATTCAGAGTATAAAGCCTCCCACGACCCTGGTCGCCCTCACCGCCTGGGGTGGCCGGGCCTGCTCACTGTCAGCCGGGCGCTCGGCCAGCCTGCCGCTCTCTGCCTCGACGTGCCCGCAGACGAGGCCGCCTCTCGGCCTCCTGCCCTGACCTCCAGGACTCCCGTGTCCCAGGTTACCCCCTGGCCGTGCGTCTGCTTTTCCGTTTCAAGATCTGGTGGCGGTTTCCTCTCGTTACCTCCGTCTCGTAGCGTGCGCTTTACAAGAGTTTTTCGATGGCTCGCTTCAGCGCGAGTAAATGCCTGCGCTCCGTCCGCTGTCTGTCCCTGGGCGCTGCCCGCAACGCTGCAGTCGCGGGCTGGGCCGCCCCCCTCCCCGGGTGCTCTTGCCGTGGGGGCCAGCCTCCCTTCTCACCACCTGACGAAAGTGCGGACCCCTTCAAAGCGGACGTCTAGGCCTGGTCCCCACTTGGCCGGTCGTCGGGGCTTCCGGAGAACCCGCAGCCTGCCTGTTCTGTCGGTGGAGATGGTTCCGCAGACCCGTCTGCCCGGCGCTGCCGGGGCGTCCCCGGCCTCGGAGGCTGGCGGGTGGAAGTCCGCACTCTTCCTTGTCTTTCCAGGCCTCTGCCGCCTCGGGGGGCTCCAGGATGGGGAGGATCGGCCAGAGGAAGTACCCGGCGTTGAGCTAGAAGGGTCCCCGTCCTGCAGTGGCATCTGGAACCCTCAAATTCTGCTCCACCGTGACCTCGGACGGATCGATGGCCCGCACCTCCCTTCTGTTCCCGCCCGGATGGGGACGCCAGTGTCTCCGCACGGTCGTGCTCGGACTCCTTCACGGCCCGTCTCCGCGGCGTCGCCGGGGCTGGGTCCGCGGCCCCTCTGCCGTGCTGGGGGAAGCGAGGGGAGCTTTGGCTCCGTCTCTAGCCGACAGTGACCCGAGGGTAAAACGCTCTTAGTCGTTCGGGAGCGGTGCGCCGAGGGAGGCCGGAGCCATCTTTGCTGCACGAAAAAACTCAGCCCTTCGGTAACTGGGGTGTCTCGGAAAACCTAACCGTGCTTTACTGCTGCGTCGGGCCCCCCTGGGCCCGGGAGGGCGCCCTGGGGCCTGGCACCGCATCACGGGCTTCAAGGAAACGTGGACTCAGCTGAGTTTTCCGGGGAGGCCCTGGTCGCCCAAGTGCATTTGAGTCTGGCGGCAAAGATGTTCCCAGCTTCGCTTCCTTCTCTGTCCGGGAGGGAGGCTCTGCTCTCCACTCCCCGGGCCGGGCCGTGTTCCACGTGGGACCCGCCCTCCTAACCCACCAGTGCTAAAAACTGGCTGTGACGAATTCCATTCGGGTTTTCTTAGTATGTGAGTAGCCTGGTTAGACTCGTCCCCAGAGAAACTTCTGGACTGCCATGCCCTTTGTAAAATAGTCGATGTACTTCCTCATGACTGGTCCTCAGGGCGCAGAGTTGACACGCGCCCTGACTCTGAGGCTGCTGCCTCCGCTTTTCCCACACCGGGATCTTCAGTGGGGGGGGGGGGGCTGAACCCACAGAGGGAGGCCCCGCCCCCTGGACTCAAAGCTTTAAGGCTTCATCGACTGTTCTTAGAATTATCCACGTTCTTGTCAAGTCTGAAGAGACCGCAGAAAAACATTAAATATTTATAAGAATCATTAGGAAATTTCTGTAGGTTCTGCTGGGGACATAGTTGGGTGTTGTGAATCTAAGTGCAGAAAGGGCGTAAATGAGTTAGCGCGGGCCTCGGTTTCCCTCGCGGCTCACTGGGTCCTGGAGGAAGGGCGCGGAGTGTTTTCCCGTGCGTCACCCAGGGCGCGCCCGGATGCGTTGGTTCTGGTCACTTGGAGAGAGGTGGGGCGTGGCACCCGGGGCAATGGGGGCCCTGGGACCCGAGACCTCCCTGGCGCCCTCGGTCTGGCCTGCCCACCCGACCGTTCCCTGCGCGGGCTGCCGGCGACTTTTGATTCAAGAAGCTCCCTCCCAGGCCAGGCGGGAGCTGCTATTTTTACTAAATGCAAATTGGTAAATAAAGTATTTTGCGCTCGCAAAACACTGTCACTTGTTTCCTTTTGTTGGTCGGTTACAGTCAGGGGAACCAGGCCCCTAGGTGGCGGGGTATGGGTGGGGGGCGGAGAGCTCCTCGGTGTTGGGTGGGGGGTGGGACTGCCGGGAAGCCCCTCCCCCTGGAGCAGCAAGTGAGGCGCGACCCTTGGGCGGGGCGGGGCGGGGCGGGGCGGGGCCGATGCGGCCCCAGGGGCTGGGGAGCCGCGCGGGTGGAGGGGCCACCGGACTCGGGCGCGCGCGCGCGCGCTGGGTCCTCCGGCCGCCAGGGGCCGCTGCGGGGACTGCTACGGGGACTGCGCCCGGGACGCCTGTGCGCCCGCTCCCGGGGAGCAGCCGCCGGGCCCGCCCGCCGGGGAGCAGGCGGCGCCGAGAGGTGGGCGCGGGGCGACCCCTGGGCAGGGGCGCGGGGCGACCTCGGGCAGGGCGACACCCGGGCGGGGGCGCTCTGGGGCGGGGTGGCCCTCGGGCGTGGGGGGCGCGGGTCCGGAGCGCGGGGCAGTCCCTGGGCAGGGCCTCCGACGCGAGTCTGGGGCACCGGGGCGACCTCGGGCCGGGTGACCCCCCAGACGGGGGCGCGGGTTCAGGGCGCGGGGTGACCCCCGGGCGGGGCCTGCGACGCGAGTCTGGGGCACCGGGCGACCTCGGGCGGGGTGACCCCCAGGCGGGGGCGCGGGGCGCGGCGCGGGGCGACCCCAGGCGGGAAGCGGGGGCGGGGTCAGGCTGAGCGGCTGTCGTTGCCCTGGGGACCCCGCGGCGGCGGCCACGCCCGCAGACTCAAGTCCTGAGTCAGGGGCCTTTGGCAGCGGCCGGGCCGCAGACCTGCGGAGGGGCCCCTGCCCGGGCGGGGTGTGCCCGCCGAGCGATAGAGTGGGCACCCGGGTGAGCCAGGGCCCAGGGACTCCCATCCGAGGCCGGGCCTGTGAACTGGCCTTGACCTTGGGGCTGCCGTTCTGTGCGGGTCATGTCCCCAGCACCCCACGGAGGACAGCCTCCCCCCCGCCCCCCGCCGCAGTATGGTGGCTTCCCGTGGTCCGAGGGGCCAGCCTTCACCCACCTCCTAGGAGGAAGCGGCAGTGTAACTTGTGGCTCAGCTTCTGCTGGCCTCTCCCCCTCTGGCCCTGCGGCAGAGCCGGCCTTGGCTGCGGGAGGCTGACGGCACGGTTTTCCTCTAGGCTCCTCCGGGGGACTCCGGGGCTCTGGGGGTCCCCGTCATGCGGCAACTGGCCCTGCCCCTGCCGGACCACCCCAGGCCGCCGCGCGCTCTCTCCTCCGTGCCTGCTGGGCGACGTCTGACCACGCATCCCTGACCCTGGACTCCACCGGCAGCCCCAGCAGGAGCCCTCTCCTGGGTCGGCTGGGTCGCCATCACCCTTGAGAGCCGGCCCCTGGACTATGCCGTCCAAGTTGGCGTGCCTGGGGCATTCAGAGGCATCTCCCCCGCAGCCCACCGCCCAGGGGCATCTGCAGCCCGAAGGCAGAATGCTGAAGGGACAGCTTCCCAACGCAGGCCAAGACCTCGTGCCCCACCCAGGGTCCCTGCCCACCAACGGCTGTCAGGGCCCCGAGAAGAGCCCCATGCCCCCTCTGAGCCTTCCAGCGGGTATCGGCAATGAGGACCCACAAGCCAAGGCAAAACCCTTCACCCCAAAGCCACCGACGAGGCCCAGGCTGGAGCGAGCTCTGTCGCTGGACGAGAAGGCGTGGAGGAGGCGGCGCTTTCGAACCAGCCACGAGGACCTGGCCACGCGCGGTGGGACCAGCCCCTCCAGGGGCTCTTTGCAGGACGAGGCCCCCCAGCCCCCCACCCACACCGGCTCCCCACCCTGCCTGAGCACCTCCTTGCAGGAGATCCCCACGTCCCGCAGGGCCCAGGGCAGTACGGGAGGGGGCCCCTCCTCGTGGGGTCACTGTATCTCCGGAATGATCAGCACCTCCCTGGACCTCCTGCACCGGGACGGGGCCTCGGCGGGGAGCACCACCAGGCTGCCCGCCGTGGACCAGAAGGCGGCCTCCAACCCGCCGTGGACCGCAAACTCCACCGGCAAGTCCCGCCTGCAGAGCAGACTGTTCCGGGCCCACAGCAGCCTGGGCCCCGGCCGGCCCCCGAGCCCCCTGGCCTGTGATGCCAAACCCTCCTTCAGCCTCCTGGCACCCATCCGCGCCAAGGACGTCCGAAGCAGGTAGGGCCTCTGGGGGCAGGGGTGGGGGTCATCCGCGGCCTTCGTTGCAGCGCTAGAAAGCACCGCAGGAAGGTATTCTCGTAAAACTGAGGCTAGCCCCCTCACCCCTGCCTCCCGGCTCCTTCCCGGAAGGACACCCCTTCTGGAACTTTCCCTGTGTGTTTTAGCACCACCCAGGGGCACGTGTGCCTGTAAAGCAGACGGTTCAGATACACAGATCGCCCTCCGCACTGCGCGCCGTATCCTGTTTTCTTTCTCGTTCTCGTTCTCGTTCTGTCCCGGACGGCCTTCTTTGTGAGCACGTGGGGCGGCCCTGTCGTCTGGGCCGCTGCGGGGTTCCAAGACGTAGCCCTGAGCAGTGCTCTCCCTTAACCGCTCTGCTGAGGAGGAACGTTCCGGGGCCCCAGTCAGTGCTGGCCGGAGCGCAGCCGCGAGCCCCCGTGGCCGTGCTCTGGGCTCACGCTGGCCCAGGGGCCACCGCTCAGGGACCGCACTGACCTCAGACGGAGGGTCCCCAGGGCCCCGCTCACTGGCGGCAGGGAGGGTCCCCCGGGCCTGATCGGCTGCGCTTTGCTTCCAGGATTGACCCGATTTCTCTGAGGCTCTGGGATCGTTTGCTGAGCGCCCCGCTGTCGGTCAGCTCCCACCTGCCCCTCCCCCCCCACCCCCCCACCACGGGGGATGCTAGGTTTCTAGGCTTTGTGGGGCTTTAATAATTAATCTCTGTTGACTTCCCTGTAGCTTCAAAAGAACCTAACTAGGCGTTTCCCCCAATGTCCTCTCTGCTCAGGACTCTCCCCTGCGTGCCTCTGGCTCCGTTCACCAGACCGGGGGCGCCTGTCCAAACCCGCGAGTCTGGTCTTCTCCCGCGGGCTCGTCACGGGGCCCACGCTGCGGTGCCCAGGCCGCAACTTGAAAAGGCTTTCCCTGCCCCGTCCTGTGGGCTGGGCCAGGCCTCTGCCCCCTACCAGGGCCCGGCAGGTTGTTCGAGGCACACACGGGGCCATGGCCCCCGCACCACCCACTCCCCAACGTGGCGCCCAAGGCCCCCGGTGCGGCTCCGGCCCTACTTCCCTCGCCAGACGCCTTCCCTCCCAACAGGGCCAGTCCTGCTGCACAAGGGCGGGGGGAAGGGGCAGTTGGGAGGGTCACTGTAGTGGCGTCCTGGAGTGGCCGTAAGAAATGGCCACAAGCCCGAAGCCTTAAAACAACGGAAGTGGAGTTCTGGAGGCCATGCGTCGGAAATGAAGGTGTCACGGGGCCGAGCTCCCTCCGGAGGCTCCCGGGGAGGGTCCTTCCTGCCTCTTCCAGCTCCTGGTGGCCCAGGAGTTTTTCGGCTTGTGGCCGCGTCCCTCCAGCCTCTGCCTCCGTCCTCACACGGTACTCCTCCGTGTCTGCGTCTCTCCTCCTGTGGGGCGCTGGTCTAAATCCGGGATGAGCTCACGTTGCCATCCTTAAACCGACGGCATGTGCAGAGACGGTTGCCACATAAGGTCCCACTCGAAGGTTCTGTGGGTCGGGAGGGAGACGGGGCTGTGGCGAGCCCAGCTGTACAGGATAGAATCTGTACGGGTTTCTGGCGGGCAGCGAGGTGTCTTAGTGCCTTCGCGGTGTCACCGCCCTGTGTCGGCTGCTTGTGACTTACGCGGGCGCGCTTGTGACCTAAAATGACAATCACGTCGTGAAATCGGGTCCTCAATTCAGTGTTTTCGGGCGAGCAGCAAACAGGTTGATGGGGACCCCTCACCCCAGTTCTGCCGCCTAAAGGCCCCGTTTCCGGTGGGTTCTAGAACAGGCGTCGGCACACTTTTTCTGTAAGTCTCTCCATCCTGCAGCCGTGCTCACCTCTGCCGTTTAGCAGGGAAACAGACACAGACCACATGTGCACCAGCAGCCGCAGCCGTGTGGCAGTAACACTTTGCATAGGGACACGAGATTGGAATTCTGTGTGGTCTGCCCACGTCGCAAAATGACAGGGTTTCTTCCTCTTTTGACAACGTGGAAATGGTTCTTAGCTCGTGGGCTGTCCGTAAACAGGCAGAACCTGGCTGAGGTCGGAGCGTGGCCCGTGTTGGACGGGCCGGGCGATGTGGACGGTGTGGGACGCAGGGCACCCGGGCCACAGGAGCAGCCGAGTGCAGCGGCCGACCCCGGACCCGGGAGGGGACCAGAGCACAGGGCCCCTGGCGTGGCGGCCTTCTGGTCACCCTGCAGACGGGGCCGCTCCGGAGGACATCACGCCCTGTGGCAGGGGAGCGGGGGCCCGGCTGCGGGTGTGAGGGAGGTGGTCCACCCAGTGGGGTGAGCCAGCGGGGGCCTCCCTCCAGGCCTGATCGAATTCCTGTTCTCAGGGCCTGGGGAGGAGGACGTGGGAATCGCTCGTGGGAGCTCCTGAGAACCGCGTTCTGGTTTCAGCGGCCAGCGTGGCTTGGGAGCCCTGCTCTTGACTTGATGCCCTCCAGAGGAACGGGCTCCCGTTTGCAAGACTGAGACGGGAGCTCTTCTCAGCGAGTTGGAGCGAGGGGTCCTCGGGAGCCTGGAAAGTGCTAGTGGTCTGTTACACAGCCAGGCTGGGCTGGGTTCTCAAGGACTCTGCTGAACGGCAGCGTTAAGCCTCGGTGGCGGTGGCGGGGCCCGGGCGGCACGGCCACACGCCTTCCCTGTGCCCGAAGGCGGAGGCAGGCGGGGACAGCGTGCCAGGCAGCCTGGAGGGGCGCGTGGGGGCAAGGGGGAGAAGGGCGGAAGCCGGGCTCGGTCTGCCGAACAGGTGGGGCACCCCGGTGTCCGGAGCGCACCCCCCCTGCTGCCGGGTGCCCCCTGTCCTCCCGCACCGCAGCGCCCGGCTGCCGGGCCTTGGCACGTCACCGAACCCCTCGGCCTCCGTTCGCTCCTGACAGACGGGACCGGGACGGCCCCGCCCGCCGAGACACGAGGAGGGACCGTGGAAGGAACAGCCAGCCGCACCCGAGTGCTGGAAAGAGCACCCTAAAAGAGCCGTCACTCGCACACGGTCATCGGGGCGACAGCTGACGACGAGTGACGTTCCGGTGGACTGATCTTGGGGTCACTGGGGTGCCCGTGGAGCTTATTGGGATGTGTCTGCCGGGAAACGGGGGTGGAATCTAACCAGCCTCCAAATGACCAATACTCAGGAGTCGATGGAGCCGCCCCGGCCCTGGGCGCGCACGGGGGCCAGTGACCGGCTTCTGCAGCGGCTGGATGGCGAGGGGGGGTGACCGGTGACCAGTGTCTGTGGCGGCTGGAGCATTAGAAGACCTAGGGGACAAAATGGCCAAACATGGCATGGCCATCGCCTGGGTGCTCATTCTGGGAGCAGTCTGATCTTGAGTTGGGTTGGAAGAAGGTTCTGGAAGGACTCCCAGACAGCTGGAAGGAAGGCGGAGGCAGCAAGAAGAGAAGGGACGCCCTGGTGCCCCTGCAAGGGGCCCGGGGTGGGGGTGGGGGGCCGGCCCCCCCGCACCTGCACAGGGGAGAGCCGCCGGGCCGCTGGGCAAGCGCACGAACGAGTCTCGGGACCTGTTTTGGTGCGGCCTGCCGGCCGGGTGTCCTCACAGCTAAAAAACAAGACCGTGCGGACGTTTCATCTCGTGAGGAAGTCGCGCGACGCTCGGACTCCGACGCTCGTGAGGTTCTGTTGCCGCGCGGCCTGGTCCCCGGGGTCGCTATGCTAGGTGGCACTTTGCAGCCGAGGCAAAGTGCCGTGGGGTCTCCGCACGTGCTGTGCCGGTCAGCTCTTGAAACGGATCCTAACCGTCGGTTGTCGTGAGACTGGACGTGCCCCCTGCGGCTTTCGGGGCCTCCGGGGCCGCGCCGAGGCGGAGGCGAGCCCCTGGTCTGGGACGCGTGTCTCCCCAGGCCGCCCACGGCCCAGGGCCGAGCCGTAAGGGGCCCCGGCGGAAGAGCCCAGACATCACCTTCAAGTCCTTCGTGTCTGGAAGTGGCAGAAACGTTGAACACGTGCTGCTGTTTATAGAGTCGTGAACGGGGGGTTTTCCAAGAGGGCGGTGGACCACAGCGGGGCGCCTGTGCCCACCCGCGGGGTCTCCAGGAGCCCCAGCTCTGGGACAGCCTCCCGCAAACGGGTTCCGTGTTACGGGGGGCCCGAGGCCGGCAGCGTCCCCGGGAGGGGTGTCCCTGGGCCTGCCCGCTCCGACCCTCGACTTCTTGGTTGCCCTGTCTCCGCAGGAGCTACCTGGAGGGGAGTCTCCTGGCGAGCGGGGCCCTGATGGGGGCGGACGAGCTGGCCCGGTACTTCCCGGACCGCAGCATGGCCCTCTTCGTGGCCACCTGGAACATGCAGGGCCAGAAGGTAAGGGGCCAGCCCGCCCCCACTGTGCTCTTTCCCGGGGCCTCTGAGCTGCACGCCGTCTGCCTGGCCTCTCCCCAGCACCTGGGTCAAGAGGCCTCTTGCCCGAACACCCCTGCCTCCCCCACCTCCCCGCTGCCCGATGGGGGAAAATGCGCTTTTCTTATACATACACGTGTTAAGAATAGTTTTAGATTCACAGCAGCTTTGGAGAAGGGAACAGAGCCCCTGTCCCCACACGCAGCCTCCCCACTGCCGACACCCCACCGTGGGCCACTGTGACCGTCGGTGAGCCTGTGTGACCTGATCACAGTCACCTTGGGGTCACTCTGGGTTAGGCCCACTCGGCGATTCCTGTGTCGAGATGGCGGCAGAGGCCCTCCCGCCACTCTGGTGGGACAGGCGCTCTGTGTCCTGAGTGCCAGTCGGCCCAGGGCCGGACCGCATGGGCCAGAGGTTTGCACGCTGATCTCTGGGCTTTTGCTTTGGGGACAGCCTCGGACACAGTGCCGGTGGCTTTCTCTCCAGCTCACACCTGCACCCGGGACTCGTTCGCTCGGTGAGAGCCGTCCTCGGGTTGACAGTCTCCATTCCCCGCATGTGGGGTGCTCTGATGTCTGGGGGCGGGGTGTGGACTTCCTGCACTGTGGATGGTCCTAACACCCGGTGAGGTGAAGGGGATAGTGGTTGCCACCATGGGGCTTTGAGTGCTTTCTGCTGCCCACGTGTGCCACGGTGTTCGTGATGACAGCACAGAAGGCCCTGCCCACCCCCCCCACCCCCCCACCCCCCCCACGCAGTGGAACCCGGGCGGACCCTGGGGGCACAGGCACTGGAGAGGAAACCAGGCAGAGCCGCCACCAGGATGAGGTTTGGCTGAGTGACCAAGAGCCCTGGCAACACAGCGCCCCGCATGAGAAGCGGTTCTCCCTCCAGTTGGAGGAGGCGGGTGCCCAGGCTGGTGGCCCTGCTGTCCACGGGGAGCCACCTGGCCCCTCTGTGGGACAGTGCCCTCGTCCAGGGCCCCAAGGGCTTGAGAGCCGGCCTTCGGGACCACAGCACCTGGCCGGGCTGCACCACATCCCCACCAGTGTGTTTGGGGACAGGGGCCCCATGGTGAGGGAGGGGCGCAGACATGGGCGTGGTGGTGACCAGCTGGGGTGGAGGGCGGCCTGCCAGGCCCTTCGGGAGAGGCTGGGTCTCTGTCCCGCAGGAGCCCTCACGAGGTGCTGCTGCTCTGTAGGAGCTGCCCCCGAACCTGGACGAGCTCCTGCTGCCTGCCGAGGCCGACTACGCCCAGGACCTGTATGTCATCGGGGTCCAGGAGGGCTGTTCCGACAGGTAGGGCGCAGCCGGCTGGGGTGAGGCCCTGGTTGCACGAGAGCCACTTCCTTCTCTGTCGGGGGCGCAAGGAACCAGGAGTCGATGAGCTTGCGTTCTTGTTGACATGCAGCTGATCTGGGAGAACGTACGGCCCCCGCTGCGGGACCCCAGGCCCCAGGCCTGACCCCCGAACTGGGTCCTAGGTCTGCAGCGCCCCTCCAGCACCGCCAGAGACCGCCTGGCCAGGGGCGTGCGTGGGCATCCCACCCCTCAGGCAACTGCGGGAGGCCCGCCTGGCAGGTGCCCCGACCCAGGGGAAGGGGCAGGCGCCGGGTTCCCCGGGACCTGGAGCCTTGGTGAGGGACCCGGAGCGAGGGCCTGGGTCTCTGCCGCCCTTCCCTTGGGCAGGAGCCAGGAGGCGGGGCTCTCTGGGCTGTGGGGGAGGGGTGGCGGGGCTGGGAGGCCCCAGCCCCCTTCCCAGGCTGTCCCGGCTCACCCTCCCCCTCCCCCCACCGCAGGCGGGAGTGGGAGGTGCGCCTGCAGGAGACGCTGGGCCCCCGCTACGTGACGCTGTACTCCACGGCCCACGGGGCGCTCTACATGTCCGTGCTCATCCGCAGGGACCTCATCTGGTTCTGCTCAGGTAGGCGGGCCGCTCCGCTTTGCGCCAGCGCCCTGGGACCCCCGCCCGGCCTCTGTGAGGGCGGTGGACGGGCGTGAGCAGGGGCAGCCGCGTCAGCCCCCCCACCCCTGTCCCGCAGAGGTGGAGAGCTCCACGGTGACCACGCGCATCGTGTCTCACATCAAGACCAAGGGGGCCCTGGGCGTCAGCTTCACCTTCTTCGGCACCTCCTTCCTCTTCATCACGTCTCACTTCACCTGTAAGTCCCAGGAGTTAGGACACGCCCCCCCGCATGCCCGCCAGGAGCGCCATCTGTGACGGTGCCCTCCCGTCGGGCCCCCGCCGGGGATACCCAGGGGACCGGGTTGCGCAGACGCTGTGTGTTAGAGCCTGCTGGGGGGCGGTGAGCACACAGCTGTCCTCTGGGTCCAGAAGGCCCGCTGGAGAGGCCCCCGCGCTCTGTTCTTACAGCCGGAGACGGGAAGGTGAGCGAGAGGCTGCTGGACTACAGCAGAACCGTCCAGGGCCTGGCGCTGCCCAGGAGCGTGCCCGACACCAGCCCCTACCGCTCCGACGCTGGTGAGCCCGGGTGGATGCGCTCCTACCTTGTTCTCTGGGTGGTTTACTCAAAGTAAACTTGGGGAGCTTCCGAGAATCAAGGTTGAAACAGTCTAGAGAGTCGGCAGCCCGCGGAAACGGCGCTCTGCACAAGGCCTGGCGCTGGGCTCCTCCTGAGCCGTGACCCACCCACCGGTTTGGTGCGGCTGTGCTTCCAGGCGGAGCCCCGTGGTGGCCGTGCCTCCCTGGGCCGACAGGCCCTCCTCCTGCCCCCTGGCTGTCTGTCCCTCCGGGATGGAGCCCTGGCGGAGTGGTGAGCGTGAGCAGTGTGGGCTCCTGTGAGCGTGAGGGCGCCCACGCTGTCCCCAGAAGTCTGTCACTGTTTGAAATGAAAGATGCAACCGTGAACGTGAACCCGAATGTCGGCCCAGAAGCTGCGGGGCACAACCCCCACAGCCAGGGCCGTGTCTGGGGTGTCCCTGCCCGTGGCTGCAGGAGCGGGGACAGAGACCACACCCGTCACTGTCGCCAGAGGGAGGCCAGCACAGGGAGGGCCGGGCTCACGCACTTTCCCCTTTTGGCTAGCGGACGTCACCACCCGGTTCGATGGGGTGTTCTGGTTTGGAGACTTCAACTTCCGTCTGAACGGAGGGCGCGTGGCCGTGGAGGCCATCCTGAAGCAGGACCTGGGGGAGAAGGTATCTGCCCTGCTCCAGCATGACCAGCTCACCCAGGAGATGAAGAAAGGTGAGGTCCCCGGGAGGAGGCGCGGACACCCGGCCCCCGAGAGGGTGCGGCCCGCCAGGGCTGACGAGAGCCAGGGCCTGTGGCTGTTCCAGGGTCCATCTTCAAAGGCTTCCAGGAGCCAGACATCCATTTCCTCCCCTCATACAAGTTTGACATTGGAAAGGACTCCTACGACACCACCTCCAAGCAAAGGACCCCCTCCTACACGGTGAGCACCCCTGGTGTCCCGCCTGACCTCCGGTGCGGCTCTGCCCAGCTCTGCGGCCCAGGTTTGGGCCTGCTTGCGCTTCAGAACCACAAGCTAAGGACTGAGGCCGGGTGTGACAGCAGCCCCCACGAGCTGCGGTCAGACGCCTCAATGCGGCACCCGTGCCGGGCTAGCGACCGCATCTCTGGGACCTGGCGTTGGGGGCAGCGCCCTCTGAGAAGGGCCCTTCTGAAGGCTAGTCGGTCGGCCCGGGGCTGGGGTACACGCCCCGTGCTGTCACAGATGCAAGCCATTTGCGGCACAGGCGGAGGGAGCAGCCTGCACCGGACCCAAGGGCTCCAGGCTCGGCCTCCACGGCTGCAGCACTGCCAGCCCCCCCACCCCCTGTCTGGGGCCCAGACACCCGCCAGCGCAGCGGGCTTGGGCGAGGGGCTCTGGGAACAGGCTCTGCGGGTGGGATCGGACACGGAGACGGGCACGCGGGCCAAGCCCTGCAAAAAAGCCACGCAGTCTCGGGGCTAACCTTCACGCGGGATCTTTTCTGCAGGATCGGGTCGTGTACAGGAGCCGCCACAAGGGCGATATCTGTCCGGTCAAGTATTCCTCCTGCCCTGGCATCAAGACGTCCGACCACCGCCCCGTGTACGGTCTGTTCCGGGTGAAAGTGAGGCCAGGGAGAGACAAGTCAGTACCCTGCTCACGTGTCCTCGCCCTGGGGGCTGCGGGTGGGTGGGGCTCCTGCCCACTCGGGGGGTGGGGGCGGCATCCCCGCCCCTGGGTGCCCGCCGTCGTCCCATCGTGTCCTGACCTCCAGCCGCGGTCAGGGTGGCCGCGGGTCTCTTCCTGATGCACCGCAGGGCCCAGCAGGGGCCCGAGGGAGCTCCGTGTTCATGGCGGCTGCACTCCGGTGGCCAGAGGGGACAGGCATCCGAGACGGCCTCCCAGGAGGCTACTGGCCAGTGCCCTCCTGACGACGCCCCTTTCTTCCGCAGCATCCCCCTTGCTGCTGGCAAGTTTGACCGCGAACTGTACTTGATAGGAATTAAAAGACGCATTTCCAAAGAAATTCAGCAGCAGCAGGCACCAAAGGATCAGCATTCCAGCACAATCTGTACAGTCTCTTGAGGCTTGCCCGAGGACATTTGCACCCACAACATGGGAGGTCACGTGGCCACAGCCCCCTGGAGAAGTTGGAAGAGACTGCGGAATGAAAGATTTCTGGGACGCCGGCTAACCGTTTCTCGAGGCCAACACGCTTCGTCACCAAGAACCTAACAGGAGGCCAGTGAGGCGGTGCTGAGGCACCCGTGTCCCCTGCCCGGCACGAAGCCGGCTGCACTCATTTACAGCATGTCCCCAAGCGCAGGCCCCCAGATGGCCACGGCACACCCACGGTCCCTTAGGCCAGCGTGGGTCGGGCAGTTCTGCCTGCTGGCACAGACACGCCCTTCCGGTGTCCTTGTCCGCTCGCCCAGAGCCGACGTTGGCAGCGCTCCAGCAGCCCCTCAAATGCAGACCAGGAGGTGCCTTCCCCATCTGAGTCCAGGGGGCCCGTTAGCGAATCGGGGGGAGCACTCTGGGTCAGGCAGCTGGGAGCTTCGGTCCCACCAGTGTGCACGAGGACCGAGCCCAGGCCTGGCCGGTCAGGTCAAAGCCAGCCGACTTCCAGGGAGAACGCCGGTCCTGCTGCAACAGGCCAGGGAGGGACGAGGCAGCCTGGCCTGTTGAGGGTCGCCTCTGACCTCAGGCAGCTGGCCTCGCCGTTCCAGCCACGAAACCATCTCCCTCTCCTCTCCTGGTTTTTGGTGACTTGAGAGCATTTGCTTTCGTATTGCCGGCTACAAACAGCATTGACGTAAGTAGTGCGTCTCCTGGCCTGAGAAACTGGAAGTTTAGGGTGCCACCACCTTGCCAGCCCGGGCCGGCCCCCTTCCATGTTCCCGCCTGTGTTAGAGGGCTCAGAGCCCAGTGTCGCCCATGATCACTCTTAAAAACCATAGGCTTTGACTGTGGGAAAACCTAGGGGCATTCACTCTAGTCTTTAAAGTTATTTATTTTTCCGTATTTATATTTTTAAATAAATCCATATATTAAATCTGAAACTCTTTCTGGCCAAAGATTGAGTCCTAGAAAGAGATCCTCCATGTGCTCACACCCCATGCTTACGACATTCCCAGAAAACAAGGTTTCAAGTCCAGTTCAAAGGCAGGAAGTTCGGTGTCGACTGTGGCTGTACCGGCATCACCCGCCTCCCTCTGCCCTCTGCCCCCCCCCCCCCCGGCCGCCGCCCCATCAGACGGGCTGGCTGGAAAGGGGCTTTTCCGGGAGAAAGGAACACCTCAGCCCTGCGTGAACCACGATGAAGCGAAGCCACTTCCAAAGTAGAGTGTATCAGCTTTATTAGCACCGGCTTCCAGACTCGTCGTGCGGGACACCCACTTCTGGTTACCGAGGAGGCCCGTCCACCCTATCTGACTTCACGAAACTTCACTGTCGATAAAATTTTGCTCAAAGAAATGTGCCGTTGAGTTTTGAGTCAATAAACTGAAAACCTCCGACAGATTTTTGCGGTGAGGGGTCCTGAAAATGAGGCAAGTGTGACGCATCATCTCAGGCGTCGTCTCCGACCGATATGATGGATGTCAGCAAACGTCCGGGTCCCAAGTCAGGACATTCACTTAGGAGCAGCCGGGAGAGTTTAGATGCTCGGGTTTCACTTGGGAGCCAGGTTAAAATTCAGATAGATTCAAATGACACGGCCAGTCTCTGCAAAGCAAGCTTCAGATAGAATTGAGAAATCTGGTGTGAGGATAGTTTGACCCACACGCGCTCTGCTGGCGCGGGCCAGAGGACGGGGCTGCGGCTGCGCGGTGCCAAGGAGCCCTCGGGGGCGAGGGGCGGTTGGCGCCAGCTTCCGAGCAGACCCCTGGGTCTGGGCGCAGCGGTCTGTGGTTGGAGGCTGAGTGCGGCCCGTGGGGGCTCCGGCCGGCCCCTTGAGGGCTCTGGGTGAGCCCTGCCCCCAGCTAAGCCCAGCTGACCTCGCCCGCCACCCCTGCCCCCCTGTGCTTCCCCTTCAGGGTGGTAACCACAGGAATGTCTGCAAGGCAAGGACCTCGGCCCACCGGGCTCCACCCCAGCGGATAAACACACCCTCCCTGATGCCGCTAAGTGCGCAGGGAAGGCATCAAAAGCGGAGGATGGGCTCCAGCAAAAATAAGCAGGTTAAATGACCAAAGAACATTTGAGGGTTGATTTCCTGGAAGCGTCCCTCCCTCCCCTCTGTGCCCCAGAGGCTGGGAGGGCGGTGCCCCAAGGGGCCCAGGGGCTCCGTGTGCGTACCCATCGGGGAAGCACAACGCCACCCTGTATCACCAGGGTCACCTGGCCGGGCGACTCCTGACGCGTCCACGCGCATCCGCGGAACCGAACGCTCCCTGGCCTCGCAGCTCTGGCTCTTCACACGGGCCGGCGATGCGAGGAAACCCCACCTCCCTCCAGGGCGCCGACACTCGTGCCGTGCAGTCGGGAATCGGGACGCTCTTCCGGTTACCGGACGCCGCCGGTTGAGCCCGGCCTCTCGCCACCCCATGCTTACCGCCACCCCATCCTTACCGAGGGTGAAGGAAAGCGCCGCGCCGAGGAGCACGCCCCTCGGCAGACCCCGGAGTCGCTCTGACGCGGACTCGAGGCCGCTCGCCTCTGGGAACGCGGGACGGGGCAGGGTGCCCACCTGGCCTCCCCGCGGCAGCCGGCCCCCGGCGGTCTTTCGCTTCGCCTGGTTCCCAGCCGCGGCGACACAGACAGACCTTTATTCCGCTGCCTGATCTACCCGTCCTGAAGAAACGGACGCAGAGCTGTGCTCGGCGACATTAAATCTGATCGAGTTTAAGAGAAGAGTCCCCCGGTTTGCACCTTTTATGAATCTTTGCACTAAATTCACACCCAAAACCCACGGACGAACACGGGCTCCGTCCACAGCCCACGTCGGGCCGCACCGCGACGGCCTCTAGCGGAACAGCCGGTACGTCCTGGGCAGGCGCCCGTCCCTGCTGGCCAGCGCCGCCTGGATGTGCTCGTAGGCCGGCAGGTTGCTCAGGTCGCCCAGGGCGGCCACCGCGGGCTTCCTGCGGAGCATCTGGGAGGCAACTCTCCGGATGTCTTCTGGCTTCACGCTGCCTAGCACGGGGGACAGGGAGACCTCAGGGGAACGCCCGAGCCCTGCACAGACTCTCTCCACGCGTGGCCGTGGCCACTACCCTGACTGAGGGGTCCGAGGCCAGGCTGCGGACTCCAGAGAGTCCAGATTCAGGCGTGTGTAGAATTCAGAGTGACTCAGGGTGAAGTGACAAATTTTCCCAGTAAATGGGGATATACCAGTGGTTATGAGTTATTTTCAAATACGGGAATGCACACCTGCCCAGATGCATCTCAATGGAAAAGCTCACCTGCAGAGTTACCCACATGGAGAGCCTGCAGGGAAGGAAAAAACAAAAAATCCCTAGGGCTTGGGGGGGGAGGGGAGCGGCCACACACACGGGCCCACCTTCTGAGGCCCAGAAGCTCAGCCTGCCTGGGAACACCCGGCATGGGCAGCTGGACTTTGCGCCAGAGGATGAGGCCTAGGGGAGACTGGGTACTGCGCGCCCCAGGGTCTGAGGGGGCCCCCAGGGAGGGTGCGAGTGCCAGAGCAGCGAGGTAACAAACGTCACCACAGGACAGCACGGGGGGGGGGGGGGGTCACGATACTCTGAGGACCTGCTACAGAGAAAATAAGCTTGTCCCCCAAAGGGCCACAAACAAGTAACACTCTGACACTTAGAGGAAATTCCAGGACTTCCTGAAGGTCACTCACGGGAGGCCACGGAAACCTGCGGCCAAGACACCTGCCACAACACCATGAAGGGCAACACCGTTCGAGCCCCGAGCGGAGCATTTCCGTCCATTATCTCAGCGAATCCGCTTAAAAACCCAGAGCGGTAGGGAAAATGGTGAAAACTTGGGGGCACAGGGGTCAGTACTCAGGGACACGAAGTAGGGCTGGCACAGACGAAAGCCCGCAGGCATCACACCTCCTCCGGCTGGCCGGCCTCTGGGAGGGAAGGGAGGGAGCCGGGTCTGGGCCCGCCCGCCAGCACGGTACTCACGGATGAGCGCGCACAGCTCATGGGGCAGCTTTCTGGAACGGGTCGCCAGCACCTGCCTCCCCACGTCCTCGAAGATCACAGGCCTGGACTCCAGGTTCATCATGAGCATGGACATCAGCTGGGTCTTGGCCCGCTCCAGCTCCACCTGGGGGTCCGACCACCAAGCCACACGGTTCAGTTCCCGGCAACTCACACGCTGTTGCCCAGCCACGTCCACGTCACCAGGAAGACAGATTCGACAGTCTGGGGCTCCACCCAGACGCCAGGTGCAGGGCCTAGGCAACCGGGCTCCCCACGCTCCCCGAGGAACTCGGAGGGAACCAGCTCCGTGTGCCAAGTCTGTGCCATGAGCCTCTCTGACCAGGCATGAAATTTGCAACTATGGGACTCCCACGAGTTGCGTTCAGAAACGGGGGGCACGGAGAGCGGCCGGGTGAGAGACGGCACCCGACCGACACGAAGCTGCCGGACGCCGAACAGCGTGCACGCCTGCCGGACGACACTGGCCGCTGAGAGTCCGCATCGTTGCCGGAGGAAAATAATCTCCGATCTGAGATGAGCGCTTTCTATCTTTGCAACTCCAGGCAGATAAAACCCACCTCAGTTTGCTTCACGTTAGCGGGAAGTACTTCCTAGCAGACCGCTAACAGAGCCACCGACGCGGACTTTTAATATGTTATTTATAAAAACTTTTTTTAAGTTTGTTTATTTTGAGAGAGCACAAGCAGGAGAGGGGCAGAGAGAGAATCCCAAGCAGGCTCTGTGCTGACAGCACATGTCCCAGTGTGGGGCTCAAACCCACAACTGTGGGATCGTGAACTGGGCCAAAACCGAGAATCAGACACCTAACTGAGCCACCCAGGTGCCACAAATATGGTATTTTTATTTTCGTTTGATGTTTATTTTTGAAAGGGAAAGAACACGCACGCAAGCAGGGGAGGGTCAGAGAGAGGGAGACACAGAATCTGAAGCAGGCTCCAGGCTCCGAGCTGTCAGCACAGAGCCAGATGGGGGCTCAAACTCACAAACCATGAGATCATGACCTGAGCCAAAGTCGGATGCTTAGCCGACTGAGCCACACAGGCACCCCTATTTTTATTTTTATTTTTTAATATTTATTTTTGAAAGAGAGAGAGAATAAGCCAGGGAGGGCCAGAGGCTGAGGGAGAGAGAAAATCCTAAGCAGGTTCTGAGCTGTCAGCACAGAGCCCGATGTGGGGCTTGAACCCACGAGCCTGAGGGCATGACCGGAGCCGAAGTCAGAGCTCAACCAACTGAGCCACCCAGGCATCCCAATATATTATTTTTAAAATAATATTCCTTTTCCTGGAGCACCTGGGAGCCTCCATCAGTTAAGTGTCCGACTCTTGGTTTTGGCTCAGGTTGTGATCTCGCGGTTCGTGAGTTCAAGCCCTGTGTTGGGCCCCATGCTAACAGCGTGGATCCTGCTTGGGATTCTCTCTCTCCCTCTCTGCCCCTCCCATCTTGCACGCTTTCTCCCTCAAGATGAATAAACGTTAAAAGGAAAAGAGTGCTCTGTGCTATTCTTTCCGGTAGAGCTTAAAAAGGACCGGGGCCCGTCAGATGCAAACGGACTGGGTGCTGAGGGCAGCGGCTGTTCTGTGCGCTGAGACCCGGGAGGAGGGGAGGAGCTCAGCTGCAGACCCGGCCCACTCCGGGGCTCTGCACTGCTCTGGCTGGGATGTCGGGGGCACAGAGGATGGGCCCACCGCCAGCCCCCCCACACTGTGTTCTCTAACCCGCCAACACCGCGGGGACGTTTGCAGGTGGCTCTGTGCCACACTTACCACATCCACGGTTCCAGCCATTAAAATGAACTCCTTCGTGATGATCTCCACCATTTCTCGAACCTTTAAGAGAGAGCATGGAGACGAAGAAGAGCGTGATCAGGACGTGACAGCCCGTTTCTTCTGACTAGGTGGTGACATCTGTGCTTCCAGAGACCAGCTCTGTATGCGGGGACGTGACCTGCACAGGAAGCAGAGGCCACCGCGTTCGGGGCTGGCCCTCACCTGTCTGGGGTCGGCGCTGGCGTGGACGCACAGGAGGCCCGTGTCCTCGTAGCTGTGGTGGTACGAGGTTGCGTTGTACATCCAGTGGTGCCTGTAAGGAGCACGGACGAGGGGACACCTGGAAGGCGGCGTCACGGTCCAGAAGCACCCTCAGCTGGGCCTGCCAACCTTGGGGACAGCCAGGTGAAAGGGACCCAACCCACCTGTTGAGCACGTGGAGGTAGAGCCTGGTAAACATACCCTTGCCGGGCCCGCCAGCCGAAAAGGAGCCGCCGCCCCCCATCATCATGTTCAGCACGGCGAAGGGGATGAAATCGTCCTCCTGCGAGAGACGTGAGGGCCGAGCTCAGCCGCGAGGGGACGCCCAACTCCACGCCGCACAGGCCCCCGCTGGCACTTACCAAGAAGGAACAGCTCTCCAGTCCTATCATGATGTGCGTGAGCTCGGGGAACGGGGCAGGGCCCAGACTGACGTTGGACATATCTCTCTCCAGCTGTAACCAAGAAGGGTGAGCAGTGTACCCACGTGGAAAACAAGGAGGCCTCAGCCACCCCAGGCCGGAGCGGCTTAAAAACAGTCACAGAAATCCCACACGAGCACCAGAAAACTCTCTAGAGACAAGAACTATCCTTCGCCTCCCGTTTGTACCAAACTCTCAGCTTTCACCAAGGAACACACGTCACGCTCAGGCCCCAGAATGCGTATTAAAGGCAAAGCCACGGGCTTACGGCTGACTGTAACACCCACAGGCTCCAGCCGACAACGTGCCAAAACCCAAGTCAAAAAAGGCATACACGACCCAAGGTCACGGGCTCTTTTCCATCACGGCTTTACCTTGACAACCCCCCCCGTGTACTGTGCCACCGATCTGTCGACGTCCACAGCCTTCTCACATCCCCAGGCCGGCTGGGTTCCCAGCAGGTACTTTCTGGCACATTCCACCAGGTGCTCGTGCTCCACCCCAACCCCAGCCAGCACCATGCGGTCAGGGGTGTAATAGTTTCTCAGGTAGGAGTGAAGCACTTCTCGGTCCATCTTTGCTATGTTTTCTGTGGGGCAGAAACGGTGGAGGCCAACTGTGTTTTCCCGATAAGCAGCCTAACAAAGGAGGGGAGAAACACAGGTGACCAAGAAGGCCACGGCCAGGTGTCCCCCCCTTGCGCTGGGCCTGCCGTGACCCCAGCTGTGGCAGGAAGAGCCCGTGGGCGCTTTGCTTAGTTTGGCAGGAATAGCTCTGTGTGTTTCTAAAAAACACAAAATCTACCTCTCCAGGATGAAAACTCAAAAAACCCATATGAAATAAAAGCCTCGCTCTAGAAACAGAGCGATAAAAATCTTGTTACTGTAGGAATTACAAAACGAGGGGCGCCTGGGTGGCTCAGCTGCTTGAGCGTCCAATTTCGGCTCAGGTCATGATCTCGCAGTTCGTGGGATCGAGCCCCACATCAGGCTCTGCGCTGACAGCACGGAGCTAGCTTGGGATTCTCTCTCTCCCTCTCTGCCCCTTCCCCGCTCACACTTTCTCAAAAACAAGGGATAAAATGCTAAAAAAAAAAAAAATTACAAAATGAAAAACTCGCATGAGTGGCAGGTTTGGGAATTAAGAGTGTTCTGACCACACCTAGAGCCTGTAGGAATGACCTCAGGAAGGCAGACGGCCCCTCCCAACCGCCCTGGTGGCAGGAGGGCCACTGATACGGAGGAGGGCACGTTGCGAGTTTTGTATCTCACCTCGTGAATCATCTCTGTGAGAAGCGGTTCTGGGTCAGGCCGCATATTGAGGTCCTCCAGCTCAAACTGGACAGCCATCCGTGCCATCTCGATTTCCTCATCTGCAAAGCACCCAGGCGAGGCTCAGACCGCACCAGCCAGGAGGGAGATGGCCCTGGGCCTGTGCCACCAGACTGGCCAAAAGACATGCTGGCGACCTCCTCTGCCTTCACCTGGGGCAGACCGGGGGGGCAGCGGTGGGAGTGAGGGGGACGGCGCCGGGCGGGCAGGGCCTAGAGGCGTCGGGCCTCGCCAGGCTCGGCCATGAGGTGGTCACCCGGGCCTGCTCTGAGCCCCAGCTTCCTCCCCATGAGAGGCCCTCAGGCCCCTAACCGCTCCGTCCCAAAGGGCTGCCGTGAGGGTGAAGCTGCGCTGGATGTGAAGGCACTGGAAAAAGAGGCACGGGCCTACATCGTGGCTGCTGTTTCATCAGCTAGCTGGAGCAAGTACCGGAAAGTTCTTAACTCAGCACTGCAGTCCTGGACCACGAGGCCAGGCCGATGTGACCAGAGCCCAGCCAGGGCAGCTGGAATGGTCAGCACGGCCCACTCTAGCCCCCTTCGGGCCCGGAATCAGAGTCTGGTTACTACCAGGCCAAGGAAGGGGATGGAGACCAGGACGTGGAAACTTCCGGCAGCGTACCAGCCAGAGTTTTCAAAGACTGTCTGAAATGCCTTTGAGAAACGAAAGACCCAGGGGTGCCCCGCTGGCTCCATCAGAGGGGCGAGCGACTCTTGATCACGGCGTCGAGAGTCTCAGCCTCACGCTGGGCTTAAGAGTTACTTAAACGAGTAAATCGATAAAAACTTAAGAAAAAAAAGAAATTAAAAATCCAACTTCGCTAAAAGCGTCCAAAGGCATAAAGGGGTGTCAAAGTGTTAGACGCGAAGAACCTCCCTGACCACCAGCGTCACTTCCTAGGAAATCGTGACAACCCACTGGTAGCTGAGCCCACGGGGGCGCCACGGTGCTCTTCCTCGGGGGCCGGGCTTCCGCCTGCCCCCCTCCGCGTCCAACCCCCTAGACACCGCACACAGCCCAGGGCACACCTGTGAGCCTGGGGTGCAGGACCACGTCAGCCAGCAAACCAACCACCGTGTCCAGGCCCTTGGAATCCGCAGACACGGCGTACATGGTAGTGTCCCTGGAAAGAAGAAACGACACCAGGTGTCAGGGTCGTGACAGGTGCACACCAAACGGGGGCCATTCCCCACTGGCACCGAGGACCAGCACCACACTCAGTACGCCCCATCTTCCAGCGCAACTTCCCACACGTGTTGGAGCGAAAGCGGCTGCCCAGCCCGGACGGAGGAGGACCAGTTCTCGGACCTTTTCACGAGCACGGACTCCCCACCACCTGCACCACGGGGGTGCGCTTCGTCACGCGCTTCCTGAGGGTCTGCCGCCCGGACCGACGGGTCGGCATGGGGGACGCACAGCCTTACGCAGCTGGGGACCAGAGCCACGTCTGGCAGACCAACTCCGCCTGCCCTCGTCCACAGCCCCTGCACCCCATCCGCGTGCTGGCTACACACCAGACCTCTCCCGGTCCCCCAAAAGACCGCTGCCTCTTCCGGGCTGGGCCTCTCCCCCTGCTGTTCCCAGAGTCTGGGCCACCTCCACCCCTCGTTCAGTCTGGCAAACTCTTTCAAGACCAGCCAATGTCAAGTTTGCTATCGTTCCTTTCCGGACTCCAGACCAGGTCACCTGCTTGTCCCCACGCCCCCACCTCTAGTCTTGGTTCCTGGCTCTCGTTTCCATTACCTGTGGTGCAGCCCTCTGGTGGCTCTGGGAGCACACCGGGGATGGGGCCTGCTCTGTGTCCCCAGGGCCCAGCCAGCAACCTCCGGGGACCGCCTGGCTCTCCAGTGTGCTCTCTGCTGTAAGTGTTGCCGCCTGTGTCCTTCCTCCACCAAATCCCTCACCCAACCCTGCCCAGGCCAGGCTCCTTCTCGACGCCAACGTCCCCAGCTTCTCCAGGAGGTGGGTTTCAGTGGGACTCTGACAGAGAATAACAACCACAGTTCGTGGCTGCAAAATAAGCTGGCGTACCTTGACGTCTGGCAGTCACAGATACCCCCGTGCTTTTCCAACGTGAGCAGAATTTCATCTTTGCTGTCAAATCGATCTGTCGACTAGTGAAAACAAACAAGCGAACCTAAGTAAGAAAATCTAAAGCAACTTCTAACATATGGTTTTAGAAAAGAAAACCTGTTTTGGCTCTTAAAACGTGAAACCAAATCGTCTTCCAGTCTAAACATCTTTTAGCAGCAACACCTTATCAACTCAGTCACTTGTTAAAATAACCGTTCTAAAAAAAAAACCAAAACGTGGTAGATCCTTCCCAAACAAAGTCTCAAAAATTACAAATCGTACACTGACCGAAAATGCCAATTTTTCCAAAAAGTGAGCAATTCCACTAAGATATTTGGCTTCGTATCTTGATCCTGAATTAATAAGAACTGGCAACAAAAAGAAAAATGACAAGTTAACTCAAATGCTGAGAAGGGGGGATTCGATCAAGAGAAACCTTTACAACTGAGCGTGATCAAACAGGCCGGCGCCACCATGTGAAGGCGACAGCGTGTCCACTCCCCGGGCTACGTACCCACAGCTGCACGCGTGCTGATGCTCACGGAGTCGTACGCTTGGTATTGGTGGTGGAGACGGTTTAGAGTTCTTGCAAGGTACAAAGGGGAAAGCCCGGCACCGACATGGCGGCTCACGCTCAGAGTACTCGGTTTCCAGATTCTAGAGCGTACTTTCCCCTCCGGATCCAGCGCACGAACCCCGAACCAAGCACAGCGGTCAGTGAAGCACCCACGACATTACCGACAGTACTTACTTCCCACCGTACAAAACTGTCCGAACTTGTTCTGGGACGCCACGCGAAGCCCGTTATCCAGCGTGGTCACTTTGGTTTCAAACTTTTCCTGTCCACCAGCTGTAGCGAAAACAGGCTGCGGCACGCCAGGGAAGGGGGAGGAGAGCGGGGTGCCGGGGTAGGCCCCGCCACTACTGAAGCATCTGTGTGCGGGAGCTCCGGACCTACAAAGAGAGAGTGGCCAGTTACAGACCTGAGACCGCGGAGCCCGTGGTGACCGGCCCTCGCGTCCCGTCTACGTGAGCACTTAGAGACGACACGTGGGAGCAGGCAGGAACACCACTGCTGGGGACAAATCCTGGCTCAGCCCAGGGGGCCGTGGCCAGTTGGGTCAGTTCTTTGGGCCGTAACCGCTCTCTCTTATAAACATCTCTTACAGAGCAGACGATTAACCACCGCACCTCACCCTGACGGCCCGGGTTAAATCTCTCTTACAGCACCGAGCTCCGCTCTGGCCCTCAACTGCCCCACCGTAGTCTAAATAGAAGCCACCCCCACCCCCTGCCATGGGGCCCCAGGTGGTCTGGACTCCAACTCTCTCCAAACTCCTCTCTTAAAGCCCTCTCCACCACCGCCCCCCAGGACCCAGTCACACTGGCCTGCGGGTGCTGCCCTGAGCACACACACACCTGGCTCCTTAACCCCAACGCCTCTGTTCCTCCTGCTCCCGCCTGGCCGGGGCCTGACCCTCCTCCCGTGCCTCCCCTCTTGGCTTCAATGCCGCGTCCTCCCAAGGCGACCCCTCCGCACTCTACGGGAAGTCAGATCCCACTGCTTGACTTCTTTTAAGCGTTCACACCGCGGCTCCTACGCGGCCCGCGCTCCTGCCTGCGCCCGCTATCTCCGCCCGGCACGGTGCGGCGTACAGCCAGGGGCCGCCACCGACTGTGGCCCGAGTGGACGTGCTGGCGGCCAGGAAGGCGGGAAGGCTGCGGGGACGGAAAAAGCGCGCTGTCTGCAGGCGAGGGGACACAGCACAGCGGTCTGGGGCACGGAGGCCCCGCGGGCTCGGCCTCACAAGGGGGGGGCCCCCCCGCGACAGGACGGGGGCCGGGGCGGAGATGACACGTGGCCTCCGACAGGCCCCGTCGGCCCGGGAGAAGGCGGGAGAGGACCCAGCGGCCCGGGGGAGGGCAGGCGGATGGGTCTCGGGGCCAGGAGCTGGGGCCCCAGGCAGGGAAGGGCCCTCGGAGACGAAGCCAGGGTCCCGAAGCCCGAGCCCGAACCCCCGGCGCGGCGCCTGGGCGTGGGGAAGCCAGAGGCAGAGCGTCCGGACAGACGCGAGCCGCCCCGGGTCCCCCGCTGACCCCCGGCGCGTCCCCGGCTCACCTCAGCCGCGAGCGGCGCCACGAGCCCGAGCCGCGCACCAGCAGCAGCCGCGCCGCCGCCAGCGCCATAGCCGCCATCTTAAGTCTCCGCCCCCGGCTTCTGTCGTCACTTCCGACCCCGCCCCCGCCGCCCCGCCCCTGCGGCGCCGGCCCCCGGCGTTCGGGAGCGCGCTTCCGGTGCGGGGAGCGGAAGCCGCTGCGGGAGGCTGGGAGCGGCGGCCGGGCGGCGGGCGACGGGGGCGGGGGACTCGGGCCGCGGCCGGGGCGGAGCCGGGGCCATGGAGCCCCCGCTGCCGGGTTAGGGAGGGCCGGCGCCGCCGGCCCCGCGACGATGGCCGGCTACGCGCGCCGCCCTGGCGTCCCCCCGCTGTCGCGAGCCCGGAGCCTCGTCACTCCGGACGGTGAGCGGCCGGGCGGGACGGCGGGGCCGAGCCCGCCGGGCCCCGGGGCCGCCCCCGACCCGCCGGGACGGGCTCCAGGTGAGGCGGGCGGCGCAGAGCGCGCGGCCAATCGGTCTTGTTGATGTTATTGCAGCTCCTGCGTTCTGTGAGCGCCGGTCTTGTCTCCCCCAGCTAGACTGTGAGCGCCCCCATGGCAGGGACCTGGACTCCCACTTCTTCGGCATTCGGCCGACGTTTATGTGCTATGTGCCCAGTCCGGTGCTAGCTTCCGTGGGAGACACAGGTGAGAGACAAGCCTCAGGGACCCCGAGCCGGCGCCACGTTAGCATTAGCTCTGCCCTCGACCCAGCAAGGGGCACTCAGTGCCACCGTGCGCTGGCCCCTGGGACACGCAAGTGCTGAGCGCCCCCCGCCAGCTAGGAGCTTGCAGTCTGGCCTTGGGGAGCCCCCCCACCCCCCCAACACAGACACTTCCAATGTAGGATGGTGGTAAGTGCTGAAAGAGAGGTATGCCTAGCGGGGGCACCGCAAGCCATCTCCTCCTTCCAGGTGGTGGGGCGCAAGGCCAGGGTGCCTATGTCCAGTAAGGGCAGTGGCCTCGTTCTCCCCCAAGCAGTTCCGCTGCCTGTTGGCTGCGGTGAGTGGTGAGAGTTCAGGTGCTTCCATCGGGGTCTCAGAGAGGAGTGGCCACCCACGAGAGGATTCAGAAGACCCCGCGGACGGTGGACGTGCGCAGCCACACTGCTCATCAGAGCCTACTGGAAGCTTTTTCTGAGTCACAGATGCCAGGGCCCACAGAGGTTCTACTGCCGCGGGCAGGAGCCTGGGGGCTTGTGTTTCAAACGTTACCCACGCTGTGAGAATCACTGTGGTAGAGACCCCGTGTTGAAAAAAAAAAGCTGTCACAAAGGTGACCACAGTAGGGTGATGACGTCTCTTTGCAGATTTTGGCTACGGAAAGGGGAAATGCACTAAGCAAGGTCCGCCAGGAGCCCAGGAGACACATTTTGGAGGTAGGGTAGTTAGACAAGATCCTTTCTTCTTCTCTCTGCCCGACACGAAATGCCAAGCACGCGGCCAATGATGAGTTGTCCACTTGACAGCATATAACTTTGTGCCTGGAGTCTGAAAGACCAGGTGGGGGTGGAGACCTACAGAGTCCGTCGTGATCCTAGGGTAGAAGGAAGGAGGGTACGAGGACAGGGGAAGCCGGGACATGCAGGATGACAGACGTGGGGAGTCACGCTAAAGGGGTCTGAAGAGGCAGCAAGCGTCAGCATCACACAAAGTTGGCACCTGGGCTCTGATGATCGTGGACTGAAAGGGTCACAGGGTGGCCGGTTAGGGGCCAGGAGAGCGAGAGGGAGGCCGAGAAGAGAGCAGGGAAGAGGGGATGAGTGAGCAGGGGAAGGGGTGGGGGGCAGTGACCCCCAGTTTGGCTGCACCTTTGGAACTGATGGCCCCCGGCGCAGGTCGTGCCCCAGGCCAACTAAGTCAGCTGTGTGGGGGTGGAGGTGAGTTGTCCTTGTAAAGACCCCCAGGTGATTGCCGTGGGCAGTAAGGTGCAGGGACCAGGGGGGAAGAGAACTCAGAATGTGGACGCAGGTCTGCTTTATTGGCTAGGTTTCTCATTTCTTAGCATTCGCTGAGTTCTGGTGGGGTGATGAGGGTGGCAGTCCTGATTTTAGCTGTGGCCGTGTTCTGGAAAGAAACTAACAGGGAAGCTCCCTTTTAACGAGCCTTGGGAGACTTTCTGGATTTGTGACGTGCGTTACCGTTGCAGATGATAAGCTTGAAGATCTTGCAGAGGCCAATCCGTTCTCCTTCAAAGAGTTTCTGAAAACCAAGAACCTCGGCCTGTCGGGAGAAGACACCGCCAACAACAGGGTTTATTCGAAGGTAAATCGAGGCGTCGTTTGCGACGACCGTACACAGAGAAACGTCTGGAGGACATCTCTCTCCCGATGTGGGGGACACTGCAGGATCCGGGGGCGGGGGGCGGCGCAAAGGGAGCCCACAGCCAACGCCGGTGGGACCCTTTCTGGCTCTCCTCTCTCCTGGGAGGCGGGTGGGCCTCTCGTTCCACTGTCAGGCGCCCCCCGGAAGACCGGCCTCCAGTGGCTTCTGAGTCTGAGCTGTGCGTCTGGCCATCTTCCTTAGGAACCCACGAGGCACCCACTGGGACTCGGCCGCAACTCCCCAACCCCCCAGACCGTGGGGTATGGCCTGGAATATCAGCAGCCATTTTTCGAAGACCCTACCGGGGCTGGCGACCTTCTGGACGAGGACGAGGACGAGGACGAGGGGTGGAACGGGGCCTACTTGCCGTCCAGCGTGGAGCAGACCCGCTCCTTGGGAGGCGCCACCAGCACGTCGCCCTGCAGCACATACGTCTCCTTCTTCTCCACCCCATCGGAGCTGGTGGGGCCCGAGACCCTGCCCCCGTGGACGCTGAGTGACTCGGACTCCCGCGCCTCTCCGGCGGGGAGCCCCAGCGCAGATTTCGTGGCTCCCGGAGAGTCTCTGGGAGACAGGCACCTGCGGACGCTGCAGATAAGCTACGAAGCAGTAAGTGAGGGGGCCCCACGGCGGCCCCCTGGCTGGCACCCGTGCGTGAGCAGCACGCTCGCAGAGGACCCCGAGGCTCCTGGTGTCCACGGTGGCCTGGGGTTTGGGCTCCGAGGACAAGACAGTCTGTGGTGTGGCCGTCTGCTAGAGTCCCTGTGCACCGGTCCCCCGTGTTGACTGATCCCGTGTGTGATGTGCCACCTGAAGAGCACTGTGGAGGGCGGTGCGGTGTGGTCTGGCTCAGGCTCTCCGAGGGCCTCCCGTCAGGAAAGGGTCCCCTCCCGGCGGCAGCTCAGGGACACCTCGCCGTGCTCTGACTAGAGGAGATTTCTTAAAGAGGATCATCCCCTAAAAAAGAGTCGCGAGTGCAGTCGGCGTCCGTAACCGGAGGCCTTCCGGAGGAGACACTTCCGTCTGTGTTTTTCCTTCGTGAGCGGACGGGAGGCTGACTGCCTAGAACGTTTCTGTTCATCAGGGAGTTCTAGAACCAAATTACAGAGACGCAGATCCCTTTTGAGTGAGACACCGAGACTCAGAATTTCTAATGAGCGTTTTCTTTCTCTGCAGCTGAAAGATGAAAATTCTAAGCTGAGAAGAAAGCTGACTGAGGTTCAGAGCTTCTCTGAAACTCAAACAGAAATGTATGTAAGCTCTCAGTTAGGACCGCAATTCAAAATGCCTGCTAACACCCGAATCCATTGTAAATCGGTAACGAAGCGATCAGAGTTGAACCGAGTCTAGCCTTCGTCACGTGCAGGTCCTCCGCCTCAGACACGTGTCTGGTTCTGCACGAAAGTTTATTTTGAACGTTAGACCCAAACCGAGCACACTTGATAAGAACAGCCGAACTGGTGATCGAGAGCCAGCTCGGGACGCTCTCTGGGGCTCCCGCCGAGGCAGCGGGCTCTCGGGGTTTTCAGCTAACCCGCCCGACCTAACTGCCTCTCGGACGCATTCCGAGAGCCGGATGCGTGAGTTGGCAGTGACTTGGTCTTCTGTCTCACAAGGGTGAGGACGCTGGAGCGGAAGCTGGAAGCAAAAATGATAAAGGAGGAGAGTGACTACCGAGATCTGGAGTCAGTGGTCCAGCAGGTGGAGCAGAACCTGGAGCTGATGACAGTACGAGGGGCCGGGGGGCATTGTGACGCGCCGGGCGTGACCCTCTGTTGTCAGCCCACAGAGGCGCAGAGTGAGCGGGGGTCCCTCACAGTGGGCCCACCTGCTGGGCAGAGCGAGCTGGAGCTCCCACCCCCACCCCCGCCCCGTGAGGGCATCTCACCACATTGCTTATTAGCGATGCCTCCTCGTTTTTGTTTTTGTAACAGAAACGAGCTGTAAAGGCGGAAAATCACATCCTGAAACTGAAGCAGGAGATAAGCTTGCTGCAGGTGATTGAATGGCAGGGATACAAATCCGGGGGACCTCCCCTCCCCAGCAGCGGGAACCCCTGTATTCCGGATGTGCAGGCTTTCCCCACCCCCCCCCCCCACCTCAAGTGAAAGAAGCAGCCCGGTCGTTCTGGCCCCGTGTTTTCTGCTCACCGAGAGGGTCGTGGGCATTTGCTGTGTCATCTGGGACAGCACGGATGCTGACCCGAATTTCTCATTCCTGTGGAGGAGCGCTGAGGACAGACTGAAGGACACGACAGGCCCGTGTCCTCTAAGAGCCCCCTCAGCAGAGAGTGGCTTTTGCGGGGGCTAGCCCTGTCCCCCCACCCCCACCCCCACCTCCTCTGCTGAGGGTGCCGTGGTCAGTTTTAGTTGGACTGCCTGTCAGATGCTCTCTTCTGCAGCCGCAAAAGCCCTTTCCCGCTCTCGCCCACCCTCCAGGCGCAGGTCTCTAACTTCAAGCGCGAGAACGAGGCCTTGCGGTCCGGCCAGGGTGCCAGCCTGACAATAGTGAAGCACAACACCGACGTGGCCTTGCAGAACCTTCGCGTCGTCATGAACAACGCCCACTCCTCCATAAAGTGAGCGCTGGGGAGCTGAGGGCGCCTCGGCACGGGCGGGGGTGAGGCGGTGACCCCGGGGAGGCGGAGTCCTTTAGCGCAGGGCTTCAAGCCATGACCGCACCCCGAGCAGTGGACGGGGCTCTGGGAACAGAAGTGCGCCTGATGGTCCTATTAACCCCGAGGCCACTCGATGCGTACCCGACCGGCGGGCTCTGGAATGTCTGCATGGCAATAGCTGTGTTCACCTGAGCACTGACGTCAGACGGGAGTCCTGCCTCCCTCACCTACGAAATGTCACGAAATGTCGCAGTTCTGAATGGGGACGAGTCACAGCGTTTCCCTCTTGTCCTAAGAAGCAAAGAGGTTCTTGGGAGGCCCCTGGGAAGGGTCCGCTGTGGTGGCTCCCACTGCGCGTCCCCGTCTGTGTGCCACGGGCCGAGTTCCACAAGGGTGGTGGCGGCCAGGCCCCCCGCGGGCGCCTCTGGGGCAGAGGGTCCCCCACCCAAAGCCTGCTTTTCACTCTGGAACTTTGCTTTGTTGCTTCTGACGTTGCCCAGCCGTGGTAGCGGACGGTAACATCCACGTTTCCGTTTCAGGCAGCTGGTTTCTGGAGCTGAAACGTTGAATCTTGTGGCCGAAATCCTTAAATCCATAGACAGAATTTCCGAAATTCAAGATGAGGAAGAGGAGTCTTGAGAACTCTGAGGTGCTTCCAGGTCGCAGCCCTGCTTACGTCCGGACGCCGCCGCTCGCCGGGTTGGAAAATGCCGTTGTGTCTTTAAGTACGTCGTCCTCGGCCGTAGTAAAAATACTCACCGTGCCGCTAATTTCGTGACCTAAACAGCCCTAACAGCCAGCTGCAGTGAGGAGCCCCCCACGTGGGAGAGCTGCACCTGGCTTCTACGCGACCCTTCCTGGCGAGCTCCTGCTACTTGGTGGACTGATGCTCTATCGGAAGACGTTTCTGTGAAAGCCAGTGATCTTTTGAAGTTACTAAACATGAAAACGGCAGTTCTGTAATACGTGTTTTCCGTCGTCATTCCAGAACGTCGATCGTAAGATAAGTTCAATCGATCGTCCTCGATTCCGTAAGGAGAGGGAGTAGGTGAGCCGCGGCTCCGTGCTCGCCTCCCAAGGCCCTAATGCCTCTGTGACCTCACTTGGTGCCCCGGCTGGCTCAGAGTCCCCTCCTGGGGCCTCACGGGCGGCTCGTACAGTTGGAGACCCGAGCCTGGCTGCTGTCCTTCTGCGGGGTCCCGGGTCACACAGGCGCGCCACTGGGTGCGACCATCTAAACGCATCTGTGGGCCTTCGGATTTGAAAAGCTGCTTTGGCTGGAGTGTTTTGATACACGTTTCGAGTGGCATCTTGTACAACGAAGTTTGGAATTCAGGGATTAAGACTGTGTGCGCAGCCTTCCTGGGTCAGCACAAGGTCTCCCGGGGTGCTTTTCCAGCTGCTTTCCAATGTAGGGGGGGCACCATACGCCTTTTTGGCCATTTTTCTCTAGATGTTATTTTTTAAAATAAATTTCCTTTTCTTCTGTTCAGATGGACCGCTTTCCTATTTAATAAACCGTAAAACTCACACGAACTGTCCCTTTTTTTTTTTCCAATGTAACCGCTTCTTTACGCTTAAGAAACCTAGTACCGTTCTCTGACTTCAGGGCATGCGTCTTGTCGTAATGGGTGATGTGTGCTGACAAATTAAGCATTAGTCCCGTGGCCTGTGGGGTCAAGGGTAGACCCTGATCACTGCTGCCGGGCCTGACCAAGGTGGCCGGCCCGCTAGATGTGCGTCACGGCCGGGTGTTTCGGAGTTGGACACGCTGGATTCTAGTGTTGGGGCATTCTTCGGTCACATGGTTGAATTTTTGGATAACGTTTGAACTGCTAGACCCTCCGATCTGGGCTATGGGTAAGAGCTTTGCAGAAGTCCCTGCCGAAGACACCCTGCTCCTCCTCACCCGTCACCTCCTGTTCCTCCCTGTTGGTGAGAAGTGGGTACCGGGCTCTGTGGTCGGAGCAGACTTTAGACAGGCCGGTCTAGCGGGCAAGTGCTAGGACCCCATTTTCTTCCGGGTGTGCCCACGACAGCCTGGGAAAGCTACGGAGAGCAGGAATGGGGCCCGGCGGGAGGATGCTTGCAGGCTCCGTGTTTTAAGGGGGTGGGGGATGTGGGTGGCAGATCACCACCAGCCTGGTGTACTTTCCCTCCGCCCGCAGGCCAGGCTGGGCCCGAGCACGCCGCCAGGAGTGACCCTCAGGTGCGCTCCACCTACTCCTGATCCTGCCCTTCATCCCGAGCAGACCTGTACCACCTCCGCAAGGTCGGGCGAAGGGACTGGGGGCGGGTGGCCAGGAGGAGGGTCTGGATAAAGGAGCGTGGCGCACAGACAGGCTCCTACAGTACGTTTGGGGCATTCCCTGGTGAAGGGCTTAAATTTGTTGGGCATCCAGCTCTGCGTCTGGAGTTCCAGCGCCAGGCGGCCCCGGGTCCTGGCGGGTGGGTTCCCGGGACGCTGGCTGTCCCGTCGGTTCCTTCCCCCTGTGCCGGGGCCGGAAGCTCTGCCTGCTCCGTCCACCAGGGGAAGGTACGCTCCTCCGTTCCCGCGGACTCCTCCTCATCTTCCGAGACGCCCCGCACTCCGAGGGTGGCGCCCCCATCCCCGCTCTGCCGCAGGCGGGCCCAACCCGGCCTGGGCGGCGCCCCGAGGTCCCCCGAGGTACTCTCAGGGCGCGGGGTCAGAGCGCCGGGGCTGTCTACCCACTGGCCCGGCCGCGCGGCAGCACTGAGCACTCGGCAAGTTTGCCCACTGGCTGCAAACCAACAGCCCCGAATACAGTTAGCAGAGGCGGAAGCAAGCAAGCGGGACTCGGCGATACCGGAGGTCACACGCTCCGGCGAGAAGCAGCGGTCCGGCGCCGCGAACCCCACACGGCGGCGCCCGGTTGCTGGCAGTCCCAAGGGCGGCCGCGCGGTGGCAGCACCCGCCCGCCAGCCCCGTCCCGGCGTGCCCCGCGCTGCGGCCGCGGCCGCGGAGGAGGGACTTCCGGTGCGCGGCGCTCTCGTCGTTCTGCCACTGAAGTGTGGGGGGCGGTGGCGCTGGCGGCGGCGGTGCGGGAGCGTGAGTGTGAGGGTGCGGGCGGCGGGTCCGGAGAGAGGCGGCGGTAGGAGGAGCGGGGCTGGGGCGGGGACAGGCCGCGGGCCGGGGCCCAGGAAAGGCGGTGGGAGGAACAGGGCCGGGGCCCGGGCTGGCCGCAGGGTTGGCGGCCTGATGCCCCGGTAGCCGCTGCCGGCTCTGCAGAGCTGCGTGGCTCTTGGCTGGTTGGGGTTACACACGGTTAGAGTGTACACGGCGCTCCGTGCTGCGGATCGGGCTGAAGCGTGCTCCCGCTTGGTGGCTGCCGTTGTCCGATTTCAGCGGGAATGTTTCTGGGCTTGGTCGTTGGCTCCTAGGTCTGTGCTGTGTTCCTTTGCTCTTTTTTCTGCCGCAGCTTTATTCTCCTAGCTCTTTTTCCAGCTTTCTGTGCCTTTTAGGCTTCCCAGACTGGTATCATTAAGAAAGAAGGTTCTGTTCGTTCAATAGGTGCCGTTGTAGGTGCTGGAGACAGAGCAGGGAACCTCAGGGGACCCTGCCCTCAGGGGGCTTCGTTCCTGCTGCCCCCCCCCCCCCGTAGTGCCTGCCACCTGCATTTCCTGCACATTTGCCAAATGCTCTCTGGGCGTCTCCTGGCAGGGGAGCAGGCTGCGCAGCTGAGGTCCTGACTGCCTGGGTCTCGTTCTTGTCCTCTGGTGACTTTGCTGCCACAACCTGCTGTTTCTGCACTGGGTGACCAGCTCTCTTGTGGCTTGGCTCTGGGAAGACAGGCCAGGCTCTTGGGCCATGTTGGTGTCCAGGTGTCCATTGCCCTGCCCCCCCCCCTCCCCCACCGCTGGTCACAGCCTTAGATCAGAGTGGGCAGGTCACACTCACATGGTTTCCTCACCTGCTAGAACAAACAGCGGGTGTTCATGGGGACACGGGGGGGGGGGGGCTGTCATATCACAGTCCCAGGGCAGGCTTCTGTCATCCCCTACGGGTGTGTGTCTGCAGACTCTTGGTTCCTGAAATCTCGTGATGCGCTCTGGTGGCAGGTAGGAGTCATGGACGTGGACGCCGAAAGAGAGAAAATAGCAAAGGAGATTGAAGAATTAGAAAGGATCTTGGATCCCAGCTCCTCGAGTATCAGCGTGGAGGTCTCGGAGTCTGGTCTTGCACTGGATTCCGAAGCAGGTGAGCTTTCATAGGCCGTGGCTAGACCGATCCATCTGCCCTCTGGCCCCTGGCAGCCACAGCAGGCTGCGGACCAGCCGTTTCTCGCGCAAGCCGGCCTCTGCCTTTACTCCCCGCGATGGTTTCTCTCCGCCCCTCCTCCACGTGCCCTGGACCTGCCGGCTGCGCACGAGTGCCCTTCGGGGGCATCTGTGTCACTCTGTCCCAGGTGGGTGGCCGGCTGCCCTTCCCAGGAATCAGATGGTTCCAGAGCTCAGCTTGTCGGCCACCTCCGTGCCGGACAGCCACCATGCTGGACAGCTGAGAGTCACCCCACAGGCTCCCCTGGGCCCCCAGGCCTGCCCACCTCTCCCCAGCCCCAGGTGCAGCTCTAAGTCTCAGTTTCTCAGAGTTTCTGACCACACTGGGGCCTTTCTCTCACCTACGATCAGGGCCTCTGCACCTGCTCCCCACCCCCCAGTAGCTCCAGCTCCCCCGAACGGGTCTGTTCCTGCAAGGCTTCCCCTCATTGCCCTGGTGGACCCTGTTCTCTGTGTCTTCCCTTCCTGGCTGCCCCTGCCCTTGGCTCAGGGCCTGTCCTGCCTGGTTAGTGGGTGAGAGCCACCAGCCCTCAGGGAGGGAGGGTCCAGGCAATACAGTCTTGTCCTGAGGCCTTTCGGCCCTTCCCTCGCCTGTGGCTATCAGGAAACAACCCTGTGCTGCACCTGCCGGTCGTTTCTTTGGCGGGTATTGCATCCCATCACATCCCCAACTTGCGTCCCCTGTGCTTGTGTTCCCACAGACTCGCTGCCTGAAGAGGACTCGGACGCTGCTGGCTCCCTGGCCTCGGTAAGTACCGGCCTGAGCTGGTGGAGCCCGCCCAGGCAGTTGCCACCCTGCCAGTGGACCCAGGAGGGCAGTGCTCTGAGTTCGTCTTGATTTTTCTGCGTGCTCGTCACTGAAGATGACGTATCCCAAAGTATTTGTCACCAAAACGGAAATTGTCCCAAGAAACGACTCTTGTTAGTAGCTGGGGATTTACGCCTGCCGGCTTTCTGAGCTCTCCGTAACGTGTGTGGCTCGATCTGACGTCACGTGCGGAAGGGTCCGAGCAGGCGAGGCTGGCCCCTCGTAGCTCCCTCTCTCTGCCTCAGTCCTTGCAGGCACGGTCCTGGGCGGTCACACACGTGGGCCCGCTGTAGACTGAGGCACAGAGAGGAGCTCTCTCTCTGTGGGGGGAGAGAGAGAGAGAGAGATCATGATCTCACAGTTCAGGAGATTGAGCCTGCAGGGGTGGGGGGGGAGAGAGAGAGCGAGTGAGTGAGCGAGAGAGCTACGAGGGGCCAGCCTCACCTGCTCGGATCCTTCCACACACGACGTCAGGTCGACCCACGCACGTTACGGGGATCTCAGAAAGTCGAGAGGCGTAAATCCCCAACTAGGCCACTCCAGTTTTTGTTGCCACTTCTGGTTTGTCTTAGAATTTCACGTCAACCTGGAGAATTTTTACAATCCGCTTTTCAGTTTTTCACTGAGGCAGGAGGTACAGCTTCGCTTCCTGGTTTCAATGAGCGGTGGTCCCCGTGGCATAGGCTTCCCGTAGTTCCTCACCTGCTGGGCAGCGAGCAGCCTCTTCCCGGTTCTTAGCTTTGCCGGCCCTGTGATGGCCTTCCTCACTCGTGTTCTTGCTCACTGTCCCCTGCCGGGGGCGGAGGCCTGTGGGCCCGTTCTGAACTTCAGGTTCACCAGAAACATTTATCGTGGAAGGTGAAAAGCGCTCACCTCCTCACACCTTCCCACCTGAGACGTTCCTCCAGACATTGATTTTCTCGTGTCCTTGATTGTGGCCTATGCACACACTGTACGTGGCCCCAACCCTTGTTGGCCCAGTGATGGGCATGAGCTCAGAGGCTGCTTGTGCTGCCCGGGTCACGGGGGGGGCGGGTCTGCAGGCCCCCCCGCCTCACCCGTAGTTCCCCACTTGTGATCAGGAAGAGGAGAGGTGGGGAGAGGCCAGCAATGGCGAGGACGACCCCAAGAAGACCCTCCCTGAAGACCCAGAGACCTGCCTGCAGTTGAACATGGTCTACCAGGAGGTCATCCAGGAGAGGCTGGCAGAGGTCAGCCTCCTGCTGGCCCAGAACCGGGAGCAGCAGGTAGGACGGGCCCTCGGCACCCCCGTGGCCAGGCGCCCCAGGACTAGTGCTTCTGGTTACGTCTGCTCCCTGGCTGCCCCGGTCGCCTTCTCCACAAGGGCATCGCTGCTGCCTGGCCCCAGATGGGCTCCCTGTGTCTGTCACAGGAGGAGATCATGTGTGACCTGGCAGGGTCCAAAGGCCCCAAGGTGAAAGACGGCAAGAGTCTGCCCCCGAATCTGTACATAGGGCACTTCATGAAGCCCTACTTCAAGGACAGGGTCACCGGAGTGGTGAGTAGCCGGGGCTCCACTGTCACCCATGAGGGAGGGGCAGGCTGCGTGGGAAGGGGCTCTTCTCCCAGCACCTGCTGTGGGTGTTGTCTGTTCCTTCGTGTTCTTCGGGACAACGTTCTCCGATCTTCCTAAAACCTTTTGGTGTCTAGTGGTGGAAGTCAAGGTCTGTGGCCCTGGAATGTGGTCTCTGGGCCTGGAACGTGGTCTCTGGGCCTGGAATGTGGCACGCTGACCCCGGCTCCACGGATAAGCCCCAGAGACATTTCCTTAAGGAGGGGCACCTTGGGTGGGGCTCATTGGCCGGATCGGAGAGGCCTGGCAGCGAGGGCTGGAGCTGCTGAGCCCGCCCGTGCCGGCCGGGTCATGCTCACGGCCGCTCGGAGTCCAGCGCTGGGCCCAGGTGTCCACTGCCAGGCCTCACACATGGCCAGGCTGCTCGAGGAGGCCGAGGGGAAGCGCGGGCCGTGGGGCGAGAGCACTCGGCGTCCGTCCGCGTCGTGACACTGCCCTGTCTGGCAGGGGCCTCCAGCCAACGAAGACACGCGGGAGAAGGCCGCCCAGGGCATCAAGGCTTTCGAGGAGCTCCTGGTGACTAAGTGTAAGCCCCTGCGCCAGGCCCTCGGCGCCACAGCCGTGCCTTTCCACAGGCACCCTCCTCTGGTTCCGTGGGCTCCTTCGGGCCTTGACCGCTGGGACCGGCCACTCAAAGCCCCAGCCTGTCCCACGCGCCATGTGGGGACCACCATCCCCACGGCTCACTGTGTAGTCTCACGTGTCTTATTCCTGAACACACAGCCCCAGGGGCCCTTCCGTGAGCTTGGGCCAGGGCGTCGTGCTCGCTCAACAGCCGGGCTGGGGTACCCGGCCGGCGCTGTGGTTTTGGAACAGTCACGTGCCCACCACTTGGTCGAGGGGAAGTCGGGAAGGCTCTGCTGATGCCGTCGTTTCTTCTCAGGGAAAAACTGGGAGAAGGCCTTGCTCAGAAGGTCAGTGGTGAGCGACCGCCTACAGCGCCTGCTTCAGCCCAAGTTACTGAAGTGAGTGTGAGAACAGCCGCGGGCGCCAGCCTCGCCGGGAGCGCGAGGGGTCCAGGCCGGAGGCTTGGTGACAGGCAGACGCTTGGTGTGGCCGTGTCCCCCTGCTCCCGTAGGAGAGGCGCTGGCCCCTGAAACTTTTCCCCAGGGAGGCAGCCGAGCTCGAGGCCAGGCGTGCAAGAACCGGGAAGGCCAAGTGGCCGCGTTCAGTCAGGCGCAGCTCGGGTAGTTTCTCTGGTCTCGGGCTCAGTTTCCACTTGTGAAAATCGGCACTGCTCACGAGACCCGCTTTTTGTGTGCCGAAGGGGTGATGTCGTGTGAACGGATCGCAGCGCCTGTGGCCGGGCCGGGAGTCTTGGGGGCTGCCCGCAGTCTCGTGGCTCCACGCGTGGGTCAGGACTCGCCTCAGTGATGGGTCCTCTCCGCTGGCCTCCGGAAGGGGTTCCTGCAGGCTTTGTCGCCAGGCTGCCCTCGGAGCACGTCCCTGCACGCCTTGCCCAGGGCTGGTGGCTGGGCCGCTGAGCTGGTGGCGGTTATCGTCTGCGTCGGCAGACTTGTCGCGCTAGTCACTGACGTGACCGTGGTGACAGCCCAGAGAGGGGTGTCGCTGGCTGCTTCCTCTGGGCATGGAGCTCGGACAGCCTTCTGCCTGCAAGGGGCAGGCTCAGAGCCGGGACCAGGCTCCTGTGTGTGCTCCCTGCCACCGGGCCTCATCGTGTGGAGCGGTGCACGTGCCCCGGTGCCCGGGGAGGCCGAGCTGGCCCCGGAGACACCGCCCCCCTCCCCCCGGGACACGGCCCTGATGCGAGTAACCCCAGTGCCTCTGCTCTGCCCCGTAGGCTTGAATACTTGCACCAGAAACGGAGTAGGGTGACCAGTGAGGCAGAGAGGCAGGTCCTGGAGAAGCAGAGCAGAGAGGCGGAGAAGGAGGTCCAGGACATCCGGTGAGCTGGGTCTTCTGGGGAGGGTGTGACCTGGGGAGAGGCGAGGAAAGCCAGGCGTGACCCTGGCGACCTGTTCCTTCCTCCAGGGAGCTCCCAGAGGAGACCTTGCTGGGGAACAGGCTGGATGGCCACGACTGGGAGAAGATCTCCAACGTTAACGTAAGTTGGGGCGGTGCTGAGGCGACAGCGGCCTACGGCCGTCCCGGCAGCCGGGGGCGTGGGTCAGCTCTAGGCGGTCAGGCCCCATCCCTGTGGCCACTAGACCTGCCTTGAAGCCTCCGGTCGGGTGCGTGTCCAGCAGTGTGGGGTGGCCTCACGGGCTCGCCCCGCTGGGGCGACGTGGCTCTTCTGAAATGGGAGGGTGTGAAGGTTCAGGCTTTGCGCTGGGAGCCCGACCCCCACTCTTGGTTGTGCAAGTCCTGGCGACCTGGACGAGGACCCCACTTGTCCCGGGTGCTGAGCCATCACGGCCAGCCATCAGAGGGACGGCCCCCCGCAGGCTGGCTCTCTCTCTGTCGGTGCAGTTCGAGGGCGGCCGCAGCGCAGAGGAGATCCGGAAGTTCTGGCAGAACTGTGAGCACCCGAGCATCAACAAGCAGGAGTGGAGCGGGCCGGAGGTCGAGCAGCTCAAGGCCATCGCAGCCAAGCACGGCCACCTGCAGTGGCAGAAGATCGCCAAGGAGCTGGGGGTGAGGGCCGGAGGGGCCTCCGAGAGGCTGGGAGGGGCCGGGCGGGTTTGGGGTCTCCGCGGGCCGCGTAGCACATCTCACCCTGGGAGCCATCAGGTTCTTCTTGGTGCCACTTTGGGGGGTGTGGCCCCGGGGGCAGCAGCCCCTCCCCCCTCCCATGGCAGAGTCTCCAGGAGCTTCTAGCTCCTTGGCCCCCATCCCGTCTCTGAGTGCTCACTCGCCCTCCCCCGCCCCTCCAGGCCTGTCTTTGGCTTCCTTCCAGATCCTCCTTCCTTGTCCCCGTCAAGCCCAGGGGTTCGTTCTGATGGGGCTTAAGGGGAACGCTCCTGGTTTCTTCCGGGGTCTCGCGTTGGTTTTCTCGTTTCTGAGGTGAAGGCTAAAAGGGATTCGTTCAGTCTGTCTTTACTCACGAAGGCGTTTAAGGCCTGCTTTTCTGAGAACAGCTTGCTGTGAGCTCTCCTCTTTGTAGGTTTCTAGGACGGGTCTGATTGTGGGCGTTTTTCATCACGTCTTTGGATCTTAGTTTACGTAAGAATGTGCTCTGTCACTCTCTATGTGGTTCGGTTTCTTGAGATATCTTGTATTATTCCCCGGTTTGAGTTTTGCTGGTTCACGACCTGGGAACGTGATCCGTGCAATCTCCGTGGTATAACTTACTGCTTTCGTAGACCAGCACGTGACTGCAGGGAACCACAGTGACGTTAACCAAGGCCGCGCGGAACGTGCGTTTAAGGGTCCTCTGTGTCTTCTCCTGGCTCGACCGCTTCTTTCTCCTTAGCGCTGACGTCCCCTTGTCTGGATAAAGCGTGGTCCGCCCACCTGCTGAAGGGCATCCTGGTCGCTCCAGGGTCCCGCGATTGTGAATGAGGCGGCTGGTAACATCTGTGCGCAGGTGTCTGGGTGGACGTGAGTCTTGCACTCGTTTGGGTCAACACCAGGGAGCAGTCGTGTGCCAAGAGGGTGTTTGGTTCTGTAGGAAGCCACCAAACAGTCCTACGGACTGGCTGCCCCACGCCGCGTAGCCCTCGCCACGAACGAGAGTCCCGCCACCCCACGTCCTCACCGGCGTGTGGCCGTGTCAGGGCTCCAGGCTCCAGCCGTCCTTGCAGGGGTGCGAGGGTGGCTGCTTTGCTTTTGCGTTTCCCTGACGATAAACGGCGCTTTATTGCTCGTTTGTGTGTCTTCGGCAAAGGGTCTGTTGAGGTTTTCGGTGTTTTTTTTTTTAAGTGTTTGAGAGAAAGAAGGAGCGCGTGCACAAGAGAGCACACGTACACGGGGGAGGGGCAGAGAGAAGGAGAGAGGGGGTCCCAAGCAGGCTCCGCACTGTCAGCGCAGAGCCTGATGCAGGGCTCCATCTCGTGAAGTGTGACGGCACGACCCGAGCAGAAATCAAGTCGGACACTCAAATGACTGAGCCTCCAGGCCCCCCAACGTTTGCTCTGTTTTGTAGTCAGATTGTTTTCTTATTGAGCTTCAAGGACTGTTCTGCGTGTTGAGAGTAACGGTCCTTTATCGGATGGACGTGTTCTGCAGATGTTTTCTTCCGTCTGTGGCTCCCGGTCTCACTTTCCTAGCGTTGTCTAAGCAGGGGTCCTCTGTTTTCACGAGGGTCAGCGGCTGCGTTCTTTCAAGGATCGTGAGAGAATCACGCATGGTGTCGTGTCTAAAAAGGCATCGTCACACCCAGTCCCCGTAGCTGAGCAGACTGCGTGTCTGTCCGTGTGCGTCGCGTCTTCTGTGGCTCAGGAGTCTTCTTTAGGAAAAAAGAGGGTTCAGGTAACGTCAATTAGCTCTTGGGAAGCTCCCTCCCCATAAGGAAACGAGTGAGGGGACAGGTCTGAGCAAGCCCGTCGGCGGTGTAGACTGGTGGTGTAGTTGCTGAGCCGCAGCGTGTGTGGAAGCGGGGGTCCGGTCGCCCCGGAGCCCCCCTGGGAGGGCGCCTCCAGAGACATGGGCGCCACGCTGCGCCTGTCCCCGCACCCCGACACGCGTCCAGCCCCCGCTGCCCCGTCGTCTGGGTGGACCACGGAGGCTTCAGAGAGACCAGCCCTTTGGGGGCCCCAGGACTGGGCAGCAGGCAGGCCCCCGGCCCACAGAGCGCGCGCTCTGCGGGGCGGCGCCTCCCCCGGATCGTCGTGCTGGCGCCCCCGTGAGCACTCCGGGGCAGCTCTGGTGTCACGTGAGGGAGTGTCATGGATGTTTCTGGACTCATGCTCTCGTCGTCCGTGTCCCATCTGGTGCTTCGCAGCCGTCTCCCGCCACGGGGACGCCCTGCGCCGTCCCTCCAGGGCTCTGGTGCGAGTGAGCGGGTGGTGGCATTCGCGACCTGTACCCTGGCGGGCCCTCCGCGGGGGCGCTCGCCGGGTAACACCCACTGTGCTTTGCCCCGGCCCCGGAAGACCGGCCGCAGCGCCTTCCAGTGCCTACAGAAGTACCAGCAGCACAACAGGGCTCTGAAGCGCAGGGAGTGGACCCCAGAGGAGGACCACCTGCTCACCCAGCTCGTGCGGGAGATGCGCGTCGGCAGCCACATCCCCTACCGGAGAAGTGAGTCCGCCCACATGCGCCCCTGCCGCTGGGCGCCCTGGCGCCCCCGGGCCCGAAGCCCCCCACGTATGGAGGCAGCTCGGTCCCCGCAGGCACGCGGGGTCGCGCAGTCCCGGGTGCCCACACCGCCCCTCCGTCCCCAGTTGTCTACTACATGGAAGGGAGAGACTCCATGCAGCTCATCTATCGGTGGACCAAGAGCTTGGACCCCAACCTGAAGAAGGGGCTCTGGGCCCCGGAGGAGGATGCGGTGAGTCCGCTGCCGCGGAGGCCGAGGCTGAGGAGAGCCGTCCTTGGACCTTCCTTCCTTGGGACTGAGCGGAGGGTGCAGGGGTCACGGCTGCCCGCAGACGCATCGCTGGTTTGCCGTCCTTTCCCGCAGAAGTTGCTTCGAGCCGTCGCCAAGTACGGGGAGCAGGATTGGTTTAAAATCCGGGAAGAGGTGCCAGGTAGGAGCGATGCCCAGTGCCGAGATCGGTGAGTTGGACCCCGCTGGGTGAGGGGGGCCTCGCCGGGGCCGCTTCCGGGGGGGCCGGCGGGTGGGCTGCTGGTGGGGGGTGGGCCGGGGGGGTGGTGACCGGTAGGGAAGCAGGATGGCTGCGGTTTTTCCAAGCGTGAGGTGGCCCCTGGTTGGCAGTGCCTCTGAGCCTGTCGTCCAGGTTCCTCCGCCAGAGCCCTGACGGGCCAGGGCCCTGGAGGCAGCCTCGGCCGCCTCGTGTCAGCTCGGGTGTCCTCATAACGTTTCATCAGAACGTAATCTGTGCAGCGTCCGGCGCCTTCACTCAAAGGGTCCCGTCCTGTGGGTTTTGGTGCATCGACTGAGCGGTGCGGCCCGACACCCGCATCAACCTAGGACATTTGACCCCCCTACAAAGAAACCCTATGTCCCAACAACAACAAAACGGATGAGGACGGGGCCTCACGCAGACCTTTCTCCAGAGAGGAAATGGAAAGATGCTTGGCGTCACCGGTCATCGGTCGTGGGGGAGATAACAGGTCACGGCAGCAGCGAGAGACCACTTCACACGTGGCGGGACGATTGTCTTAGGACAGTTCTGGAAAAGAGGAGGTGCCGACACGCGTGTGGAGAAAGCACGGCCCTCGTGTGTCCGCGGAGCGCAGCGTGATGCAGGCGCCGTGGAAGACAGTGGAGGGTCCTCAGGAAATGGAGCGAGTGCTTGTGTCATCCTGAGAGCAGGGCCCCAAACGGGCACACGTACACTCGTGTCCACAGCCACGCCGGTCGGTCACTGGCCACGGGGCGGAAACAGCCGATGTCCGGCGGGAAGAACAGGGAAGCCACAGGTGTGGTTCTAAAATCGGATGGACGTCACGATGTCATTCAGCTGTAAAACAAACGAAATCCAGGGGCGCCCGGCTGGCTGGGACGGTGCCGCGTGGACTCTCCATCTTGGGGTCGTGAGTTTGAGCCCCCGTTGGGGGTGGAGATTCCTTCACAAGATAAACAGACGCAGTTTTGACACGGCAGCGCGGATGACCTCGGAGACGTGAACGTGTGTGCGGAAGTACGCGTGCGGACGGACAGTCGCTGCTCTCAGTGCGCGCCCAGGAGCGGGGTTTTCGGTCACGCGGTGACTTTTTCCTTGGCGGCGGCAGTCGTGGGGCCGCGGTGTCTGCACACCCTCGCCGGCTCCTGTGCGTCTTCCGGATTGCAGGCGGCTCAGTGGGTGTGCCGTGGCATCTCGGGTGGTTTCACCTTGCATCTCCTGGACGGCCCGCGATGCGGGGCGTCCGCGTGCTAACCGGCTGTTTGCGGATCCTGTCTGCAGGAATATCCACTCGTGTCGTAAAGCTTGTTTGTTTTGAGAGAGCGGGAAAGCCTGAGCGGGGGAGGGGCAGAGAGAGGGGGAGACAGAGCAGCCCAAGCAGGATCCATCCTGTCGGCGTGGAGCCCGATGCGGGACTGGAACCCACAAACTGTGAGGTCTTGACCTGAGCCGGTCAGACAATCAACCAGCTGAGCGGCCCAGGCGCCCCTCATTGGCCCCTTCAAGAACTGGAGCTGTGTTTGTGGCGTTGGCTTGTTAGCGTTCTGGCCAGGGGTCCCTTAGCGGACACGACGCTTGCCTGGCAAATTCTCGCTGCCAGCGTGTGGGTTGTGTTGTCACTTTCTCCATGGCGTCCTGTGAGTCGCCTTGAAAGCTTTTACTTTTGATGACGCCCAGTGTCTTAGCTAGCCTAGGGGATGAGACCCGCTGACGGTCAGGACGGTCAGAGGGAGCCTGCTACCTCAGGGTCAACAAGGCACCTTTCCCTTGCTAATTAGCTCCCTCTGGGCAACTTCACCCGGCAGGGATCTCTGGCCCCGTTGACCTGTTTGCCTAACTTGGTCCTTGCTTCCTGTGAAAGCAGCTTTCTGCTGTGGCACTAAGTTGGGGCTTGTCCCCAAGCTGAATATTGAATCTCGTTTACCTCATATACCTTTGTATGGGGGCCTGGGCCCCGCCCTCCCCATATCTATTTACCTAATGCTGTTCACCTCCCCTTGGACATTTTCGTCCCGAGAGCCCCTCTTCCTGTGCCTTTGTCCTACACTGGGACCTTTGTCCCACTTTGCCTAATCTCCTTTACCCAAACTTGGGTGCGAACATCCTGTGGCTTTCTAGTTTCTCACGCCTTGTTAACCCGTCCTGCAGGCTCAGGGAACTCCGAAGCTTATTCCCCCACAGTCTAGCTTACAGTTTTCGTTTCGTTTGTCACCGAGCTTCTGGTGCCGGGACAGCGCGGGACAGTGCGGGAGGGCGTTCTGGCGCCTGACGCTGCCTGTGTCCCTGCTGCTCTCAGGTACCTCAGAAGGCTGCACTTCGGCCTGAAGAAGGGGCGATGGAGCGCAAAAGAGGAGGAGAAGTTGATGGAACTGATAGAAAAGTACGGCGTCGGTGAGTCCTTGGCCCGTTTGCTCCCCGGGTCTCTGCTGCCCCCGGGTCCTCAGCCGGCAGCGGCGGCTTTTCCTTCTCACAGACCGATGCACGGTCAGCGTCGAGTCGAGAGCGCCACGGGCACCAGGGGGAGAGCTGTGCTGCCGGCCGCGCGCCCCTGCCCCATCCTCTCTGGGCCCGTTTCTAGGGCGGCTTTTGAAAGTTGCATCGTTCGGCACGATGTAACCGCATTGGCTGTTTTGTGCCCTTTTGTCGTCCGTGGCGAATGTTTTCTGCCTTTACGCGTCCCCGTGGCTTTCAACGACCGTGTCGTATGTCCCGAGTGACGACACACGAGTCTCCCAGCCCGCCATCCGCTGGCGGACAGCTGTCTCCCGTCTCGGCCGCGGCCAGAAAGAGCTGAGGGTTCAGTAGCCGCGTCCTCACTCCTGTTGGCAGCGTCTCCTTAGGAAAAGTCCCAGACGCGGTGGTGCTGAGTGCGGGTGCATGCCGAAACCTGACCTCCGTCCCACAGGGTCACGCTGTCCGTGAAACCAGGGCACCCGTGCTCTCCCACCAGCGCTGTCCGGAAGGAAAGAAGAGACCGTTTTAAATGTCGGGTTTGAAGCCTGAGCGTGGCGGACACGCGAGGGCCGTTTTTACATGAGCGTGGACGGCTTTTTCTCTCTGGGATGTGCATTCTCTAGAATTTTGTTAAAGGGCTGATTGTCCTTGGAGAACCGGATGCCCTGCGTGTCATTGAGCTGCTCAGATGTGGGGCGCGGTGTGCAGGTGACCGGGAGACCCCGTGCTGACGGAATACGACGCAGGTCCTCTGTGGGAGACAGCGCGTCTCCTGGAAGGGCGCTTTTCAAGCTTGTAGACGCGTTGTCGAGCATCGCGTGAAACGGCTTCTGTGTCGTTTTGCCTCCATAGGTCACTGGGCAAAGATAGCTTCGGAGCTACCCCATCGGACGGGCTCCCAGTGTCTGAGCAAGTGGAAAATCATGGTCAGGGTAAGGCTCGCCCAAAAGTCGGTCCGAAGGCCGTATCGCTAGGGGAGCCGGCATCCCGCGGGGGGGGTGGGGGGTGCGTGGTGGCGGGGAGAGGAGGGACGTCTGGTTTCTGGCCCTGGCACGTGTCTTCTTCCTGGAGGACAAGGGCACGGAGGCCTGGGCTGGTCGGCAGCCGCTGCTGCCTCAGAGCCGTGCGGGTGCCGTGCTCTCGGCGCACCGTGTCCAAGCCTGCCCGTGGTCTCTCGCCAAAGGGTTGGCTCGCGTGCCCGTTGTCCCCGGTCCGTGAGCCCCGGGTCGCCAAGGCCTCCAAGTAGCCCTTTCCCCCCAGAAGAAGCAGAGTCGGGGGAGGAGGCGGCGGCGGCAGCCCCTTCGCAGCGTGCGCTGGAGCTCCAGCAGCGAGGACAGCAGCGATGGGGACAGCAGCAGCAGCAGCAGCAGCAGCAGGGACAGTGAGGGGTCGGAGCCAGAGGAAGCCCCAGAGGCCCGGGCGGGGGGCCAGGTGCTGCCCTCAGCACAGCACGCCGTGCCAGACATGGACCTGTGGGTGCCTGCCAGGCAGAGCGCCAGTGGGCCGTGCGCGGGGAGCGCCTGGGGCCTGCCGGGACGCCCTGCTGCCTCCCCCAGCCCTCCCAGGGGCACCAGCGGGGCGGAGGCTGGCCCAGCAGCTTGGCCCGCGGCCTCGGCTCCCGCACAGGAGGCAGGCCGGGCGCACGCCCCGTCGGGGACCCGCAGCTCCAGTGCGAGCGCCGTCGGCTGCCCGGGCTCAGCGGATGCTCCCCCCTCGGGCTCAGAGGCGCCGGCGGACGAGGTAGGCCACAGACCCCAGCGCACCCTGGATCGGATGCTCTCCTGCTTGGGGGTCACGAGGCTGGTGCTGGGCTTGCGTCCGCTGTGTTCCTGGGCGTTTGGGAGCAACACCCTGTCCTCGCTCAGTAGAACGTTCGCTCCCAACCTGTTTCGGGGGGGCTGTGTTCAGGCCGGCAGCCGTCTTTATCAAGACCACCAGCTGTCTGCATCTCCCTGCCGGTTTCCTTTAAAAGCCGTGCGTGCGCTGTCGAGGGCGCTCCGTGGGGAGGCAGCAAGAAGGCGGGGTGCCCTCCCAGCTCTTGTAAGTCCAGAGGTCCCTGACGGGTCCCCTTGCCGGGTCACGTGCACACCTGCCCGGTCGACATTAGAGGTGTCAGGGCCCTGGCTGCGGGCAGAGTTGCAGTCAGGATCAAACAGGTCGGTCTGTGCTGGGAGAGGTTGGAGGCTGCGCTCTGGCCCCTGAGGGACAGCAGGCAGGGCTCGCGGCAGCCCCCGTGCCGCGTGGTTTCCCTCCCGCGTCTGTAACCGCAGGCTGCTGCCCGTGGCATTTGGTGCCCTCAGCTCAGGGAGCTGGCTGCAGGGAGCGGGGACTCTGTCAGCACTGGGTGCGGCCAAACCGGGCAGGCGTGTCGGTGCCAGCCTTAGGGACCTGCCTGAGGCCGCCTCACTTCAGGGCGTCCCACCACCCCGCCGTGGATCTGGGCCCCTGCAGGCCGTGAGCCAGGACCGCACGTGTCCAGCTCGCGTCGTCTTCTTGTCAGAGCGGGAGTCGTCTGCTCAGGGTGCCCCTGGAGACCGTGCTGCAGGTGCTGAGGACCAACACGGCCCACCGGTGCCGGACCCTGGTAGGGCTGGCCCACGGCCCCCGCTGCCCCTGCCCCTCGGTCTGGGCCCCCTGCGCCCTCGGTCTGGGCCCCCTGCCCCTCCAGAACAGGGAAGGGCCGGGAACCCCAGATGCCTTTCTTCCTCACACAGAAGAAACTGAGGCAGCCAGGCCTGCTCGGCCCATCCGTGGGGGCCGGCCCCAGTGACCGCGCCGTAGCCGAGCCCTGCGTCCGGCAGCTGTGGCACAGGACGATCGGGAACAGGCAGCGATGGCGGGGACACTCCCTGCAGAGGAGGCTCCTTGAGCGCCAGCTCCTGATGGCTGTGAGCCCGTGGGTGGGCGACATCGTCCTGCCCTGCACTCCCCGAAGGCCTGCCGCGGCACACACCCGAGGTACTGCCCTGGGGCCCCTTCGAGAGCCTCCTTCGAGGCTGGGGCCCCTTCGAGAGCCTCCTGTGGGGTCCGGGGTTGCGGAGACACAGGGCAATGAGGGGTGACCCTGCTGGGGGCGGTGCGTGGTGCACAGGAGGGGACCTACGTGCCCCCCTCAGAGGGCTGCTTGCGTTTTGTCTCTGACCTGATTGGCACCCAGGGGATGGTTTTGGAAGCGACCAGCCATTCAGGCCTTAGCAAGGGTCTCCTCAGACCTCAGAAGCTGGTCGTTCTCCAGGAGCGGGGGTGCTCGGCTCAGGAGGGCCAATCAGGCTCAGCCCGCCCTCTGGTCCCCGCCCTTCCTTGTGGCTGAGAGCGGCGGCAGAGGGACGTGGGGTCCTGGGGGGCCTCAAGGAGAGGGGCCTCGGTAGCCAGAGCCACTTTGTCTCCTCAGCCGATGGCATCAGGAAGCAGCTTCAGGACGCCCACCTGGCCAGCACCCCGGTGTTCACCCTCTTTATCCAGGTGAGCCCCTCGCGTAGAGCTTTCTTAGCTCGTGCTCAGTTTTCATCGGGCGAAGTTGTGAAGTTTGTGGATTTGCTTCTTAAAGTCCGGCTTCCTGAACTTGACCCTTGGAAAGGGTTTTTCGTGGCCTGCAGCTTTCAGCAGGCAAGTCAACGTGGAAGAGGCGGCCACGATACAGTGCCGCCCCACCCCCAGGAAGGGACGGAGGTGCTGGGAGCCCCAGGGTGTAAATGGAGGCTCGAGGAGCAGAGACCTGGACGTGGCGGGAGCGTGGCACTGAGGCAGCCGGGGCGCCTGGGCCCGAGTGAGGGGGTCGCAGCCTCGTGGGGCCATGCCTGGCTCTGGAGCTGCCCTACGTTCGTCACGGGCACCCTTGTCATCTCGGTTCTCGTTTGGGAAAGGAGACGGGCTCTTGTCACATGTATGTCACGCACGTGTCCCACGTGTCCCTCAGCTGTTCCAGATTGACACTGCTGGCTGCATGGAGGTCGTTCGAGAGAGGAAGGCCCAGCCCCCTGCCCTGCTGCAGACTGGCACCCGGGACCCAGTGCCTGGGCTCCTACCGGTGAGAAGTAGGGGTGAGCGCTGGACGCGGGCTCAACTGGCTTTTGCCACCCGTCCCTCCCCTCTGTGAGGCGGCAGGGCTGGTGCCTGGGGGATGGGCAGCACTCGTCCAGCCAGGGAGTAAGTGACACCGGTCCTTCCCGGGACGGAAGGCCTTCCCGGGTGGCCTAGAGGCTAGGCCAGTGCCCGGGAGCAGCCTTGCTCGCCCTTGGCCCCCTCGCTCAGGGGTCTCTCCTAGAAGGTGTCTGCCCACCTGCCCGGAGCCCTGGGGGAACTTCGCTTCAAGTCCGGCGGGGGGAGGGGCGGGGGGGGGGCAGAGCCAGACCCGGCACCCAGGCCTGCCTGCTTCCCCTGCACAATGTGCTCCCTCTGCCACACCACCCCACTCCTGCAAGGGGGTCTCTGAGCCCTCTGGCATGTGTTGCTCTGGGTATTGCCCTGCTGGGGTAGGATGCCAGGCGTGGGGTCCGTCCGGGAGCGGTCGTGTCCCTGAGCCTAGTCACAACTGGAGGGAGTGACAGAATGACCAGATCAGCCCTGTGGTGCTCCGTCGCAGCCCTGGAACCCTTCTGCCCGGATGGCCAGGCTCCTGTCTCCCTCAAACCCCGACGTGATGAACTCACCCAAGGTGCCCTGGGGACTTCTCTGAGGTGCTCGCCTTTCTTTTTCAGATGCCTTCAAGTACCCGGAACGCTACAGGTACCGTCTGTCTCTGCCCCTGTCTTGCTGTTGTGTCCAGTGGGAAAGGGGCAAACCTGTCGTAGGCGTTGAACGTCGGGCTCTGAGCAGCACAGCTGTGGCTCCGTTGACGGGTCTTGTCTGAACGCCACGGCAGGGACGAGAGCGTGGCTGGCGGGAGGCGGCAGAGACAGCCCCTGGGCTCCTACCCCCCCCCCCCCCGCCCCCAGTGCACCAGCCACCCTGGGGCTTCCCCAGTGCAGACCCAGGAGGTGTGGGGGCTCCTCCAGCCCCGGGCATCCGGCAGGGACCTCTGCTGCTGGCCGCTACCCGTCTCCCCACGCCAGCAGCACCGCGCGAAGGTCCGGTGTCCTGGGAGACTGTGAGAGGCGGGCAGGGGTGCCTGACGGTCCTCGTTTTGAGGACAAGGCACGGTGCTGTCCCGTACTTGATGGGCTGCCCCGCACCTAGCACCCCGGCCACGGGAGGAGCTCGGACGCCACGGCTCCTGCTCCACACTCCCGGCAGCAGCCTGCCCTCCGCGAGGGCCCTCCTGACAGGAGGGCTATTTTGTCCCGCGTGCACGGCGCTCGTCAGCACGTGTTCTGTCTGCCCTGCAGGCCACAGCTTCCGGAGCGCGCCAGCCCGAGAGGCTGCGAAGCAGAGCGCCAGCCTCAAAGGGAGCAGGGGGCTGCGGCCCTGCCATGCCGAGTCCGGCCCGCAGGCGCCCCCACCAGTTCCGTGTGGTCCCCGGCCCAAGCCCAAGACTGTCTCCGAGCTGCTCCGGGAGAAGCGGCTGCGGGAGGCCCGGGCCAGGAAGGCCACCCCGGGCGCCGCGGTCCTCCCACCCCAGCTGCTGCTCTCCTCCCCGCTGATTCTCCAGCCCCGTCTCCCGGTGGCCCCCCACGGCCCCTTGGCTTCGGGCCTGGCTGTCACAGCCTCGGGGCTCTCCCGGCCTAGCGCCCCTGCCGCGACAGAGCCGTGCACTTGGGGTTCTCGGGCCTCCGTCGAGGACGGAAGGCCCTCCACCCTGCCAGTCTTGGCCGGCGCCCTGGCCTCCACAGAGGCTGCCCCTGCTGCCTCCGTGGTGCCGGTTCTGGGCCCCAGCCAGGTCCCCGTGAACTGCCGTCGAGGTGGCCCGGGCCAGTCTCCGGCCCCTGCCACCACCCAGAAGCAGGGCTTGCCAGAGGCACCACCCTTTCTCCCTGCAGTCCCCAGCCCCTCTCAGCTGCCCGTCCAGCCCATCTGCCCGACGCCAGCCGTGGGCACACACGAGCGGGGGCCACGGGTGGTGGCCAGCACCCCTCTGCCTGTCACCTGGGTGCTCACAGCCCAGGGGCTACTCCCCGTGTCCACCGTGGTGGGCCTTCCTGGGCCAGCAGGGACCTCTGACTCCAAGGGACTGTCAGTGGCTCTGTCGTCCTCCCTGCCTGGGACACAGATAGGCCAGGGTCCCGGGCTCCCCGGGCCGACCCACCCCTGGCAGACCCCCACCAGCCGGGACACAGACTCAGATCCCCCCTCCAAGACAGACCCACCGGGCCTTCCGATGCCCCACCAGTCTCAAGGTTCCATGGAGGTGGACAGAGACGGGGCCCACGGCCCGGCGGGGGGCTCCTTCCCTGGAGAGGCCCAAGTGGCCGGGGACACAGCCGTGTCTGGGGCACCCTCCCAAGCCACGCTCCTGGCTGACCACCCTGAAGCAAAGTCCCCCAGGCCCAGCCAGCCGCCTCTTCAAGGTGGCACCGGCCCTGGGAGTGGCCCAGGAGGGACAGCAGGGTCCGCCTTGAGACCAGAGAGACTCGGGAAGCCTCTGGGCCTGGAGAGGCCACCCCCACCCCGGCCTGGGCCTGAGAGGGGTGCCCTGGACTTGGACCTCGTGTCTCAGGAGGGTGAGGCGGTCGTGCGGGAATGGCTGAGGGGACGGCGTGGGGTGAGCGTGCCCCCGCTGGGGGGAGGGCTGCCTTACCAGCCCCCCGCCCTGTGCAGCCTGCGGGCCCTGTCTGCACTCTTGCTCCAGAAGGCGGCCTTGGAGCGCAGAGCCGCCTCCCTCGTGCCGGGGGGCGCCGGAGCCCTGCACGCCTCGCTGGGACAGGTACGGAGGTGGCTCCGGGACAGCCCGGCCTACCTGCTGCTCAAGGCGCGGTTCCTGGCGGCCTTCACCCTCCCCGCGCTCCTGGCCACCCTGTCCCCCGATGGCGTTCCCACCACCCTGTCCGTAGCCACGAGGGCTGACCCCGAGAGCGAGGACGACCTGGGCCTGGAGGAGTCGGAGCTCACTGATGGCTGCTCCACGACCGGTCCTCGGGCAGGGCCGGCGGCCGCCACCCCCATTCAGGTAGGTGGCCGTGGGCACGTAGCACCCACCCAGCCTCCCCGTGGCCGCTGTGGGTGCCCAGCCCACCCAGAACAGCGTGGGCAGGAGTGGGTGGGAGCCATGGCCGACTGGTTGCTGAGGAGGAAGCTGGCTCTGGGCTCCGTCTGTGCGGACGTGGCCTCCCTTGAGGCCAGTGTGGAAAACGGGAGGGGAAGGAACCTCTCCACTCACGAAACCCCTCGGCCACCCCTGGGGCCACTGGCCTGGTCACACAGCCCTGCCGGAGGGCTGAGCAGACGGGCTCAGGCTCCACGCACCGCGCACACCCACACGCGGACTCCTGCTGGCAGCCCTGCACGTCCGGGACCCCGAGGTCCTTCTCGCGGTCTGCTCTGGCGGCCTCGGCCTCAGAAGAGTCTTCCGAGCCGTGGAGGCAAAACCCCTTTTCCTGTTGCCTGACAAGAAGCCCGGTCTAAACACGCGGAGAGGTGTCTCCGCATCTTCTGTGGCAGAGCAGGAGAGCTGGGCCGCCTCGTTTGGTGCCGGATCAGGAAGACTGTGGGGTCCCTGCAGGTCGCGGGCCTCCCCAGCTGGAGCTCGCCTTTGCGCCGTCCAGACGGTGGGAGGCGGGGCTTGTGACTGGGGGCCGTGCGGGGAAGGACTCCTCGTTCCCCCGTCCTGCTTGCCGGCTCTCCAGGGCCGCTACCGTGACGCGGGGCTGGCTCCGTGGCATCGTTGGGAGGTTGGAGACGCCAAGGGGTGCGGGGTGGGAAGCCAGAGCCCCCGTGTGGCCCCTGCGCGTGGCCGTGTCCCCAGGCCCAGCCTGTAGCGTCTCACCGTCTGCAGGGACCGGTCTGGGGAGCTGCCTGTCCCTGGCGTCCAGAGTGTCAGGACCCCGCTTCTGCCCTGGCATACCCCTTGCTGCTGTCCCGGCTGGGGGTCACTCTTGTCCCCATCTGCCTGGGTTTTGTTTCAGGGAGCCCCAGACCCTGGGGAGAGCTCTGCCTCTTCCTGCCTAGACAGTTCTGACAACCTGGATGTGCTCAGAACCCGGCACTCCCGGCATGCCCGGAAGAGGAGGAGGCTGGTGTGAGCGGCAGGGTAAGTGCGTGGGGGTGGGGTGGGGTACGGGTAGCCCTGCGCCCTGGAAGAGACAGGCCTTCCCCGCGGCCCTGCTCTGGGCGGGTGGAGCCAACGGCTTTCCAAAGGCAGGAAGGCTGGCCCTTAGGAGCTCACCTCCCAAGTGTGACGATGTTAGGTAAGTTTGGGGGGTGGGTGTGTTCAGGCATCTGGCGGCAGACCCAGGGTCGTAGAGGCCATCTTGGGAGGGGGCCATCTAATTCCCCTCCCCTGGCGACACCCCTCTCCCACTGGGTTCCACATGCTGGGCTCTGGTGCTTCCTTCTTGCCAGCTCACATGTGCCTCTGGGCCTTTGCACTGCTCTCCTTTCTGTATGTAAGCTTTGTTCCCTTCTTCCAATAGCGTCTGTTTAGTGGAGATGCCCTCCCTGCCTGTTGTCCTGGTGTCCCCACATTCTTATGTCTTGATGGCACAGCCTGCTACATCTGATGTGGCCTATGCACGTATTTGCATAGCCTTACGAGCCCGTAAGGCTAGTAATGTGATTTTTGCGGGTGGGTCCCGAGTGCCCAGACGGCAGGTACCAAGTAGGCCCTCGGCACAGCTTAGTTGGGTTCGTGATGTGAACGCGTGATATGGGGGAGGATGTCCGGGTCAGCAGATCCCCAGAGGTAGGAGCCAGCTCCTCTGAGCACAGTGGGGGCTGTGCCCTGAGGTTCTGGGTCCTGGGGCAGGGCCTTCGGGTGCACAGAGGGGCTGCTGGCGGGGGCTGTCCCAGCCGAAGCCCACCCAGGCTCCAGGGCCTGCCCGCAGCATGCACCCCCACCCCAACCCCAGGGGACCGCAGGTGGGCGGCCGGCCTCACTCTGCCGTGCCCTCAAGGGAGGCGATGCTGTCACTTCCCCGTCCTACAGTGCCATCCCCGGGGTCTGGCTGCGGTCAGGGCATCCCCCCGATCAGGGCATTTTTGTGTTCCAGGAGGCGGGAGCCGTGCCGGACCCTGGTGAGCCCTCCTGCCTGGAGAGCCCACCGCTGACCCTACGGGAGAGAGCAGCCAGAAGCAGCTGGAGGTTGGGGAAGGCTCTGCCAGCCGTGACCGTGAGGCCCCCGGGGGCTTGGCTGGTCCTGATCCACAGATCGGGATGTTTGAAGGAATAAAGTCAATGGCCTATTTTTTTTTATTAAAAACCAGCCCCGGGCTCTTGTGGTCTTGCCCCGAGACTGGGCGTTATGCGGAAGGATGGGGCCTCCCTTGGCCGTGTGGGGAGCCGGCCGGCTGGGCCTGGGGTCTGAGGAGCCCTCAGTGTGTGTGTTGGGGTGGGGGGGGTGGGGACTGCCATTTCCATGAGATGCGATCGTGGCCGTCGGGCAAGGGGCCTGCCACGAGCTCCCAGGCGGCTGCCGGCCCTGGTGCCGCCACGGGTCCTGATGTGGACCTGCTCCTCTGCCAGATGGGTGCCCAGGAGCAGCGGCAGCCTGGCTGCCCGCAGGTCACGCAGCGCCCCGGCCCAGTGCCACCTTCCTCCCAGGTGGCCGCTTCCTGGCAGGAGTCTAGGCCCCGGCACCGTCCCCATCTCTGAAGGACACGCAGCTTCTCCGGGGGCTCTGTTCCCCTTACACGTTGTGTCCCATGTCCGCGTGCACACCTCCCCCCGGGGCGTCCCTGGTGCCCTGCCGGCGGCTGTCCCCCCGCGGGGCTCTGTGTGGCTGCTTTCAGTTTTTGGTTTGTGCCCAGTACTGTCTCAGCTGATTTCTACTTCTCCTTGGGACTTCTTTGACCTGGGGACTATCTAGAGGGTTCTTATTCAATTTTCACACACTTAGGGATTTTCCAGTTAGCTTTTTGTTACTGACGTCTAACTTAACTCGGATACAGAGAACGTGACATTTTTATTACTTAATTCTCACAAACCCCCGCCGTACAGGAAACGCCTTCCTCAGCCTCATGTTACAAAGTAGGGGAACGGGACCCATTCCCCGGGACCCAGGGCTGGCTGCTCCTGGAGGCCTCCCAGAGACCTGCAAGGAGAGGCCAGCTGCCTCGGTGCCCCACCCGCACCCCGCTCAGCAGCGTTGACTTGTGCCCGGACCCCTGAGGCTCGAGACAGGACAGGCAGGGAGCCGGTCGGGCGAGAGGCAGCTGCCTGGAGGAGGTGGGGCGGGAGCGCTGGTCAGGACCTGCCTTGCCTGTCCCGCCTCTCCTTAGCTGTTGCCTCAACCCGGCAGCCGGCATCTGGGTTCAACCAGTACGGCTGCACCGGTGAGGCGTTGGCCTGGGGGTTCCCGGCACAGCTGAGGGGTGGAGGCCACGGAGGGCCGGTGGCCCTGGCCACCGGCCCGGGCTCTGCTGGCTGGTCAACACCCCTTCTGACACCGGTTTGTGGGGTCATGGGGCGTGGCCTCGGGGTCCCGGAAGCCTGCTGTCAGTGCCACGTGTCGTGGCAGAAGTTGTGGAGTGGGGACACCCAGGAGGGGACTAGCTATAGCGCGGGCTGGCGGCCGTGTGGGGCAGGCAAGGCCCCCTCTTTGGACACTATGCTTCGGCCCTCCGGTGACGGAGACGCGTGCTGGCCCAGCACCCGGCTGAGATCCCAAGAGTCGGGCCCAGTACCCTCGGGTCTCCACCTGCACCTGGCCAGCCGCCCACACCGGTTTCCAGCCGGCCCCTTCTGGAGAAACCTCTGGAAGCTTGCATCCAGGCCAGATCAGCCCAGCTGGCGAACCGGCCTCCTACAGCCTCGAGAGGGCCCTTGCCCACGCTTGGGTTTAGTGGTGCCAGGGCTGGGCCTCAGGCCCCAGCGGGACTTCCACTTCCCTGCGCCCCGCCTCCCGGGCCCTGCCAGGCGGGCGAATCAGAAGGCAGCCCCAGAGACCGGCTCCCTCGGGGAGGACCTGCTCGGGCTCCGTGGAGCTAACCAGCACCAGCAGGAAGTGCACGGCTTTCCTCCCGGGCTGCTGACGGCACCTCCTCCTGTCCGTCGATCAGGGTGGCCTGGGCTGGCCAGCGTCCCACTGCACAGGTGCCCCTCAAGGACCCTGAGGTAGGTGGGTCTGCCCCCCTTTCTGAAGGAGGCCGGGAAGATGCCCGGCTCTGCTCAGGGTTCCTGGGGCAGGGAGCAGGGTCCTCAGACAAGGACCCCAGAAGGGCACCAAGTGCCCTGTCCCCCTTCAGAGCCGCCCGGAACCTGTTTGCTCATCACAGGGGGGCTCGCAGCAGGGGGCCAGGTGTGGCACCTGTGGATTTTAGGCAGGAAAGGCAGGGAGCGCTCAATGTCACAAGGGCCATCCCAAGTCGCCGTCTGTTTCTGGCTGGATAGGGTGACTGAGGGCCGCAGGAAATCAGAGAAGCTCCTCCAAAGACTCTGCCTGTTGCCACCTGCGTCTGGGGGCGGGATTCCCACACTGGCTGAGGGCTGCCTGGCGGCAGGTCAGGGCCTCTCTGAACCCACCACCCACCCAGAGGAGAGCACGACCACACGGCCGCCTCTGGTGTGGCCCAGGCCCGAAGGGAGTGGTTCCCGCCTGCCAACGGAAGGGAGCAGCGGTGGACGGTCCCAATGTGGATGGCCCCCTTGTCAGGCATGGCCAGGAGCGGGCCTCCGCCTCAGAGAGAGGAGCCCACAGGTGGCAGGTGCCCGGGACCTGGGAGCCTGCAGAGCGTGCCAGAGTGGCCTTGGGGCTGGCCCCTCTCCCGTGGGCGGTCCACACTCACCCTTCCCGTGCCCGCTGTTGCATCACCAGCCGGCCACCGGAAGGAGAGGAGGCGGTGGGGCTAGGCCTGAGCGGGCGCCACGTCTGGGAAGGAGGAAGTCCCGCACAGCACGGCCTGGCCCCGGCGCCTCCCTCCCCACATCTGCCCGTGGGCGGGGGTCACAGAGGCCAGAGCAGGGCATGGGGGTTGTGGGCCACCACCAGCCCCCAGAGCACCTCCACATCTCCCCCGACGATCGTCAGCACACTGTTGACAGAAAGCCCAGGAGGGGGGGGGCGGGGGGCGGCGGGGGGGGGGGGGGTGGTGGTAGCCGGGCCCAGGGGAGGCTGAGAGCACTGCCCTGGGTGAGCTAGCATCCCGGACACGCCCTCCAGACAGCCGTCCAGAGCGCAGCCGAGCCACTGCCATGTCGGACTACGAGAACGAGGACGAGTGTTGGAGCGCCCTGGAGAGCTTCCGCGTGAAGCTCATCTCCGTCATAGACCCCTCACGCATCACGCCCTACCTGCGGCAGTGCAAGGTGCTGAACCCTGATGACGAGGAGCAGGTGCTCAGTGACCCCAACCTGGTCATCCGCAAGCGGAAAGTGGGTCAGTGCCGCCTCAGCCGGGAGCGCGCCCCTCCCCCGCACCCCCCTCCCCCCGCCCCACGGCCCGTCTGCCGGGGGCTGTGGCACTTGCGGGCCAGCCGGGCCGGGTGGGCGGCAGGCGGGCCCGATGGGACCCGGCCCACGGCAGCTCAGCGCCCAGGGCACGTGCTTTCAGGCGTGCTCCTGGACATCCTGCAGCGGACCGGCCACAAGGGCTACGTGGCCTTCCTAGAGAGCCTGGAGCTCTACTACCCGCAGCTGTACAAGAAGGTCACCGGCAAGGAGCCCACCCGCGTCTTCTCCATGATTATCGGTGAGGCCTGGGGCCCTCGCCGACAGGCCCGATGGCTCGTCTCCCGAGGGATGAACTGGGGACAAAAGGAAGCGTGAGGGGCACACGGGAGTGCCGGCATCGGGGCTCTGTGCCGCTGCTTCTCACTCTGGTGGAGGAAAGACAGACCCGTGCTGACCCTGCCCGAGCCCAGCGCCTGCCTGCCCGGGGGCGAGTCAGGATCTCAGCCTGCTTCCTCGAAGGGGAACACCAGCGCCTTGGGGTGGTGTGCGTCCCCCGAGGGGGCGGCGGGGGGGGGGCTGGTCCTCAAGCCCCGGGGCCAGGTTGCGGTGCGGCGGGGGACCAGGCGGGCCCTCTGATGCGGCCGCCCGCAGACGCATCCGGGGAGTCGGGCCTGACGCAGCTGCTGATGAGCGAGGTGCTGAAGCTGCAGAGGAAGGCTCAGGACCTGACGCAGCTGCTGAGCTCCAAGGACGACCTCATCAAGGAGCTGCGGGTGAAGGACAGCCTGCTGCGCAAGCACCAGGAGCGCGTGCAGCGGCTCAAGGAGGAGCTGGAGGCGGGCAGCCGCGAGCTCAAGCGCTGCAAGGACGAGAACTACGAGCTGGCCATGCGCCTGGCCCGCCAGAGCGAGGAGAAGGGCGCCGCGCTCATGCGGACCCGCGACCTGCAGCTGGAGGTGCCCGGGCTCCCCGCGGCTGCGGAGCTGCGGGGCTGGGGGGCGGGGGGGTGCCGGGCACGGTGCGGCCGGAGGGCTGACAGGGTCTCCCGCAGATCGAGCGGCTCAAGCACAGCCTCATGAAGGCGGAGGACGACTGCAGGGTGGAGCGCAGACACACGCTGAAGCTCCGCCACGCCATGGAGCAGCGGCCCAGCCAGGAGCTGCTGTGGGAGCTGCAGCAGGAGAAGGCCTTGCTGCACGCGCGCGTGCAGGAGCTGGAGGCCGCGGCGCAGGTGTGGGCGGGGCAGGCGCGGGACTGGAGGCCAATGCGCGGGTGTGGGCGGGGCAGGCGCGGGACTGGAGGCCAATGCGCGGGTGTGGGCGGGGCAGGCGCGGGACTGGAGGCCAATGCGCGGGTGTGGGCGGGGCAGGCGCGGGACTGGAGGCCAATGCGCGGGTGTGGGCGGGGCAGGCGCGGGACTGGAGGCCAATGCGCGGGCGTGGGCGGGGCAGGCGCGGGACTGGAGGCCAATGTGCGGGTGTGGGCGGGGCAGGCGCGGGACTGGAGGCCAATGTGCGGGTGTGGGCGGGGCAGGCGCGGGACTGGAGGCCATAGCGCGGGTGTGGGCGGGGCAGGCGCGGGACTGGAGGCCAAAGCGCGGGTGTGGGCGGGGCAGGCGCGGGACTGGGGGCCCCCCTGCGGGTGTGGGTGAGACATACGCGGGACTAGGGGGCCCCGGGTGGGGGTGGCATGCGCGGGACTGGGGGCCCCTTGCGGGTGGGGGGTGCAAGCAGGAGCTGGGGGCCCCGGGTGGAGGGCGCCTGGCAGGACGCCGGTGCGGTGCGGAGAGTAGGGCCCCCCTGAAGCCCGGCCGCTTCCCTGCCGCTCTCTCCCCTTCGCCGCCCGCAGGAAGGAACGCCGGACAAGAGCAGCCCGTACATCCAGGTGCTGGAGGCGGACTGGAGGCAGGCGCTGCGGGAGCACCAGGAGAAAGCCAACACCATCCTGTCCCTGCGCAAGGATCTGCGACAGGGCGAGGCTCTGCGCGCCCGGGTACACAGCTGGGGCCGGCTGGGTGGGCTTGGGGGGCTGCCCCGTGCGCACTCAGCTGCACAGCCCCCCTACCTCACTCCTTCCCTGGGGCGGAGGCGCGGGGGCCTGGCCTCCTCTCCCCCCACTGCCCCAGGCCAGTCTGGAAGCTGAGGGCCTGCAGGGACCCAGCTGGGCCTGACCAGGGGCGGGGCGGGCACAGGCGGTGGGGGCTAGCGGCTGGCTCCCGTAGTGCGTGGAGGAGAAGGAGGTGTTCGAGCTGCAGTGTCTGGCCCTACGGAAGGACTGCGAGATGTACAAGGACCGCATCGCGGCCGTCCTGCACCAGATGGAAGAGGTCGCCTCCGAGAGGGACCAGGTAGGTGCCGCCTCCCACCTGCCAGGACGCCTGCGGGTGAGGTCGCGGCAGGGGTCGCTCCCGGGTCGTGTGGCCTCCAGGACAGGAGGTTTTAGGGGAGGGCAGTTGTCAGAGTGCCTTTTCTTTCTTTTTATTAAGTTTAGTTACTTATTTTGAGAGAGCACGAGTGGGGGAGGGACAGACAGGGGGAGAGAGAGTCCCAAGCAGGCTCCACGCTGTCAGCACAGAGCCCCATGTGGGGCTTGAACCCACGAACTGTGAGATCAGGACCTGAGCCAAAATCAAGAGTTGGATGCTTAACCGACTGAGCCCCCCAGGCGCCCCGATATCAGAGTGCTTTTAAATAACAAAACCAATATGTGCTTTTGAGAGACGTGGGTGATAGCGAGGTGACCCCCTTCCCCCACCGCCACCCCCGCCTGTTGCCGGGAACCCCATACCCCACAGCGGGTTGTACTTTCAGATTTTGTTTGGTGTGCATATAGTTTCGTTTTTGTGTTAACAAAAACGCAAACTATTGTAATTGGCAACTAGTTTTTTAAATTAAAAAACCGTGGACACCTTGGCTGGCCGCACTCCTGGGAACAGGAGCTGCGCAAGTCCGTCTGGGGCTGCGTCCACTCACTGCTTCCCACCACCTTCCCATCACGTCACCTGGGTCTTTTCTAATCAGCTACACTCAGTGCCCCGGTGACATTCTGGAGGGTAACCGGCCACCTCTATTAGGAGCCCCTAACTGTGCAGTTACACGTCTGAAGACGTTTCCCACAGGGAGGACGGTAACGCGGAGAGAGCTCGGTGCCCCGGTGCTGGACACAGTGGGAAGTGGGGCAGCCCAGCTCACAGCGGGGCTGCTGGAGCAGGGCTCAGGAGGGGACAGCTCGTAGCCACCAGAGGCAGGCCGTCAGCCAGGGACACTAGGGCCAGGCAGCCGAGGGGAGTGGGTAGGGTTGTCTCAGGTTGGTCCTAAGTGGGAAGCAGGCACAGAAATGGCAGTTCTCGGTGACCCATCAAGTCCTGGCTGTTGGGGGCCGACCGTTCCAGGGGACGTGGTTTAGCTTCCTGGATTGTTGGTACGGACAGAAGACCGGTTGTGACTCCGGTAGGGCCCGCCCCCGCGCCGGGCTGGTCACCGTGGGCGTCGGGCAGGCTGGTGGCTGCTGCTGCAGGTGGGTCAGAGCTGCGTCCTCAGGTGCGGTCCGGCTGTCCCGCGTTTGTACGTGCGGCACGTCCTCCCGGAGGGACGGGCGCGATACAGCACGTTAACACAGCCGCTAACAACCACGTTCCGGACATCAAGCCACGCGAACCCAGTGAAAGCCGTGCAAGGGGCGGAAGCGTGTGCTGGATGCGCGCACGGGGAGGAGTCTCGGGGGGCACGGGGGTCGGCAGGGACTGCTCTGAGACGAGGCTGCAGGTTTCAGCTTCACCTTTTCTGAGCCCTCCGCTTCCCATCATGAGCCCCTATTACCTGCGCCAGCCCTCAAGCACCACCCTAGGCCGGCAGAGAGGCGGGGGCGGGACTGGGGCCTCCAGGCACCCGCCTCGCCATCCCCGCGCCTGCCCCCTGCCATCCCCGCAGGCCATTGCCACGCGGGAGGAGCTGCACACACAGCACTCTCGGAGCCTGCAGGAGAAGGACGCGCTGCGAAAGCAGGTCCGCGAGCTGGCCGAGAAGGCCGACGAGTTGCAGCTACAGCTGTTCCAGTGTGAGGGCCAGCGGCTGGCCCTGGAGGGCAGGCTCAAGCGGCAGCAGCTGGAGACGCTCGTCCTGGTGGGTCTCCTGGGGGCTGGGGACCTGTGTAGCGCCCGCTGGGCATAGCTGCAGCCACCGTAGGACAGCGGGCAGTGGCCCTCAGGGGCAAGTGTGTCTCCAGAGACCCCAGGCCCACAGGAAGGGCCGCCGGGCGGCCCCGGCCCTGGTCCTGGCCCGGATACTGCTCTGCCGGTGATCAGGGCGCATCCCCGGCCTTCCCGAGCCCCCTCCGTCAATGCAAAGGGCCCTCCTCCTGGTGGGGTACAGGGTGTGGCACAGCTCAGGTTCTGGCAGGCCATTCTGGGTGGCACGAGAGGGAGGGAGAGACGTTCTGGCCAGGGGCCCGAGCCAGTCGTGGCCTGGAGAGGAGGACCTCCCTGGAGCACAGCGGCTGGCCTGGGGCCCCTCACCATGCCCCACACTACCCCATGCCTGGGGTGACTGCGTTTCCCCACGTCCTGCTGATGGCCTCCTCCTCTGTGACCACAGAGCTCTGACCTGGAGGACAGCTCACCCAGGAACTCCCAGGATGTGAGTGTGAACCTCGGGGTAGGCTCTGGGCCACAGCCTCTGCCAGACCGCAGTCCCCTGTGGGAGCTGGGCCAGGCGCTCTTCTCCCAGGCGTTAGGAGGGCAGAGAGGCCTTCCTGCCCAGTTGCCAAAGAGCAGCACGGCAGGGGAGGTGGGTCTCGGGAGGGTGGCCACCTAACTGGATGCCTGTCTCTCCCTGGAAGCTCTCGCTACCCCCGGACCTGGAGGCCACCCGGCTGTCAGACAAAGGTGAGGAGGGGAGCGGCCTCTCATGGACGAGTCTGGCCAAGGCCTACTCGTCGCCCTGACTTGGCACCAGCCCTGACCCTGGGCGTGCACGGCCCCATCCACTGATCCTTCACAACCTGACCTTACGGTTGGGGACATTGAGGCTCAGAGGCACGAGAAATCCTCCAGGCTCCCCAGCGAGCAGACAAGAGCCCATGTGCAGGGCCCATGCCCCATCTCCAATGTTGAGAGCGCATCCCTCCATCGGAGCCCACTCTGGGTCCGGAAAGCAGAGTGTGGCCTTCTGCTCTCCCCCGGCGTCTTCCTGGGTAGGGGGCAGGGCAAGTCCAGTGTAGGAGATGCAGACAGCGGGGAAGGTGGGCCATCTCAGGGCCAGGCACAGGGGCAGCAGGGAGACGGCCTGGAGGAGTGAGGAGGGCTCAAGGGGTTCTCTCTGAACGTGGCTGTCAGAGGGGAGGTGGGGAGGGGCCGCCTCAGGGGTGGTGCGGGAGGCCAGACAGACGTCCTCAGCATCAGGCCTCGCCACCGGCCTCCAAAGAAGGCAAAAGGAGGAGCAGCCAGTGCAGAAGTGAGGGAGCTGGGAAGCCTGCTGCTGCCCGGAGACCTGAGCTACAGGCCTTGGAGCCAGTCCCAACATGGGGGCAGGCGGTCAGGACCCAGCAGACAGTGTTAGGGGGAGGTCTGCGAGCCCCAACCCAGGGGTGGCAATGGCCCCTCGAAAGAGTCAGGACGGGCTTCAGGGTCAGAAGCCTGGCCTTCACAGGGTCTGGCCTCTTCCCCTGTGATGTTGCTGAGACTGGATGTCCAGTCTCCCATCACGGCCAGTTAGGGGAGCCAGCCCATCAGAGCACCTTCTGTTCGAGGGTCCTGAGCCCTGGGCCCGTGCAGGCCCTGACAAATTCTGAGAGGACCTGGCAGCCTGGAACGTTCTGTTCCCAACTGGTGCAGTGCCCCGGCCCCAACCCGGAGGAGCAGGGTTGGATGCTGGGGCACTGCTTGGTGGGCTTCCAGCAGCCTCTGCCTGCCTAGAGGGAGTCAGGAGTGGGGAGTGACATCTCTGAGCCCCAGTCCCCTCATCTACACAATGGGAGACCTCTAGGGGTCCGAGTGAGGACCCAGGAGATGATGCAGGACTGACCCAGAAGCAGCGGGGGTGGGCAGGTGGCCGGGTGTTGACTATGCTAAGCGTGGTCCCAGCTGCTGGGTAGGACCCACAGGCCTAACTCTCCATTCCAGGTGGCCCCGCCAACAGGGACAGCCCACAGCAGCCCCCTGAGGCTCTGCAGGAGGAACCGCTTCCACTGATCCCCAAGGTAAGGCTTCCTGGGGGGGCAGGGGTCCCTGCAGCCCTAGGATGCCCCCGACACGGGCTTCCGTGTGACGGAGCCCAGGGAGGGTGACTGTTCAACCTGGATGCCTGGGGGTGGTTGCAAGGGACTCTGCCCAGTGCGGTCTTGGGGTGCGCTGTTGGAAACAGGAAGCCTAGTCCTCCCTTCCCGGACGAAGCAGCCTGGTCGGGCCAGGGCGTGGCAGCCGCGGAAAGCCAGTCTCCTGTGCGGCTCTGGGTGGGAGCAGGCGGCCCCGCGCGCTGTCGTAGAAGGGACGCCGGCTTGGAGCCCGCGCCAAGCTGGCTCTGTGTCCCAGGGGCGGGGGGGGGGGGGGGTCCCCTGGGAGCCTGAGCCGCTCTCCTCCCCCAGAACGCCGGCCTGAGCGGCGGCGAGCCCCCGGAGAAGGAGCGGCGGCGCCTCAAGGAGAGCTTCGAGAACTACCGCAGGTGCGCCGCGCGGGCGGTTGGCTGCCCCAGGCGGGCTTCGAGAGAGCCGGCCGAGGAGGGGCGCTGCGGCCTTGCTGACACCCGCTCGCCTCTGCAGGAAGCGCGCCCTCAGAAAGCTGCAGCACGGCTCGAGGCAGGGGGAGGCGGACTGGGAGAACACCACGGGCAGCGACAACACCGACACGGAGGGCTCCTAGCCAGCCCGGCATGCGAGGAGGACGGGGCGCCGAGCCCGAGGGGCGCAGGCACGCCGGCGCCCACGCACCGTGATTTGCACAGGCGTGCTCTGTCTGTGCGACGCAGATGCGTGCAGCAGTGTCAGAAATGCAGTTTCATAAATAAAGGACTGCCGTCCCAGCACCGTCGCCTCTGGTGGCTTCGCTCCCGCGTGTACCTCCCAGCCGCGCGTGCACCTCCCGCCTCCAGGGGGCAGTAGAGCACAGCCTGCCCGTCGGCGGACGGAAGCCGGAAAGGGCCGCTTCCGTCGCGTGCCCGCTTCCAAGATGGCGGCTGCGCGGCCTCCAGCGAGGCGGGGCGAGGTGGAGCGAGGTGGAGCGAGGCGGGGCGAGGTGGAGCGAGGCGGGGCGAGGTGGAGCGAGGCGGGGCAAGGCGGGAGACCGAGGTCGGAGGGCGCGATGCTGCGGGCCGCGCTGGGGCGCGTTGGGCCGCTGCTAAGCCGCACGCGGCCCCGGGGGCCCGGCCTGAGGTGGCTGTGGGGACGCGGGGCAGGCCCAGGGGCCGCGGGGAGAAGGCGGGCCGGGGTCTGGGGCTGGCGGCGCTTGAGCTCGGCTCCGCGGCCCGGGTCCGCGCACTACCAGCTTGTCTACACTTGCAAGGTGAGCGCGCAACGGGTGCAAGGCTGGGTCTGCATCTGGTGCTGCCTGGCGCGGCGGGATAGAGGTGCCCTGTGCCGGCGGCAGGACAGCATGAAGGGACAGGGCTATCCGGGGGGGGCGGGTTCTTTCCTGGAGAGAGGTGAGGCTACATTCGGGGGCGGGCCTTTCCAGGAGAGGGGCGGGCCTTTCCAGGAGAGGGGTGGGCCTGCGCGGAGGGGTGGAGTTGTCTCCCAGGGGCGGGGCCTTTCCGGGATCGGGGTGGGCTGTCTCAGAAAGGGCCGGCCCTTCCGGAGAGGGCAGGCCCTGCCCAGGGATGGAGTTCATCCTCAGAGGGGGCGGGGTCTTCCTTGAGGGGCGGGGCCAAGTACTTGGACTCACCTGGGCTGCGGGTCTCCCCCAGGTCTGTGGGACTCGGTCCTCCAAGCGCATCTCCAAGCTGGCCTATCACCAGGGCGTGGTCATCGTGACCTGCCCCGGCTGCCAGAATCACCACATCATCGCCGACAACCTGGGCTGGTTCTCGGACCTGGATGGGAAGAGGTGAGGCTGCCTGGACAGGGGTGGGGGGACAGAGGCCTGTGTGCCAGGGCTGGCCTGGTGGGTCAGGAGCCCCGCCCCACCTTTCCCTGGGGCGCCCTTCCAGTCCACTTCCCCAGCCTTGTCAATGCAGGAGGAGCCGTTAAGTTTAAGTTTCAGGTGAACAAGGAACTTCGGCATAAGTCCCCAGGAGAGACTTGTTTTTCTTTGCTAAACTTTTCCACCCTAGACCAGCCCACTTTGGTCCCGCTTTACTGCCTGACCTCTGCCCTCACCGGTGTGGCCTTTGGGGTCTGCAAGACCCAGTTACGTGTCAGGGCTCTGGGCCCCCGCTAAAGTGAGGGGTCAGACTAGGCGACTCTTGCAGCCGTGACTCCCTTTCATTCTGTGGCTCCTTCCTTCCCCTGCAAAGTTTTGTGCAGTGCCCGCTCCCGAGCAGGGTCCTAGCTCCTCTTCTGCCGGTGCTGGCTGGTCGGTCACACCAGACCTGGGGCGTGTGTGAGGCGGTGTGGATCCCTCCTGTGGAGAGCAGTGGGGGGCAGTGGTCGGGATCCTCCTGGCCGGTGGCCCCGGGCACTTCAGTTCGGCTTCTGAGCGAGTGTCCGTCCTACTTGTGAACGGGATGGTAACAGCACCTTCCTCTGGGGGCTCTGGAGGTCCCTCAGGTCAGCATGCAGGGCCCTTGATGGCACACCAGTGTGGGGACCCACATTCCTGGCTCGAGCCCGGCCTTGGGGTTCCCCTGAAGGACCAAGGTACGGGATGGGCTCTGGGCCTGGAGTGTCACGGTGCCTCCTCGTCTCTCAGGAATATCGAAGAAATCCTGGCGGCCAAAGGGGAGAAGGTGTGCCGAGTGGCTGGTGATGGGGCCCTAGAGCTGGTTTTAGAGGCTGCAGGGAACCCCAAATCCACCTCTGCTTCAGAAGCGAGTGAGGACCAGGATCCCACTCACCCTGGCAAGACGGAGCCTAGCTGACCCTGCCTCTGCCTTCAAGAAGATGCTTCAGCCCTGGGCCCTTCCGGACTTGCCTGTTTTCTGTCAATAAACAAACATCACTCAGACACGATGGGCCCTGGGGCCTTCTTGTTGTCCCTGGTTCCAGAGTCCGAAACGACTCCCAGGAGCCCCGCCAGGTGCTGCTGGCCAGGGCCTTCTGCAGCAGCAAGACCCTGGCCCTCCCCTGTCCCCCTGCACAGAGGACTCGCCTTCCAGCTGTGTCCGTGTGGGAAGCGGCTGGATGGGGAGCCTGAGCCCCTCCAGGCCGTGGCCGGGTGGCCCTGGGCAGGTCCCTTTGCCCCTCTGAACCTCTGCCTTCCCAGCAGAAGATGAAGACGCTAACGGTGATGCCCTGTCAGGTGAAAGGACAGGAAGACAAGATTTGGGACAGGCATGGGGTGGCTCAGACTCGTGGCTCCAGCCTTGCTGGGTCTGGGGGAGGCCTAGAAGGGATGGCTGATCAGCCACTGGTCTTCCTGGGGAGGATCAGCACCCCACCCCCCATGGGTCCTGTCCCTCTGGCCAGACACAGGGCGGCTCTCCAGACCTTCCTTCCTCCCCCCGACACCTGGACAGCGCTCAGGAGCCAGCGCCGACCTCAGCCCTGACCCTTGGCTGCCGGCCAAACGAAGTCAGCAAATCAGGCCGCCCGCTGTGGCCACAGCTGAGCTGGGTGGCCGTGGGGGCGAGGGGGTGGGAGTGTCGGCTGCTGTCTGACGGGCGGGGGGGCCGTGTGCCCCACGTTCGGGATCGAAGCGTGTTTATTTCCAGAAGCGTGACCTTCACCACTATCACCAGCCGCAGTCTCGCAGATCCTGGCAGGATCTGGGCTCCTGACTCTGCGCCCCCATCAGCGCCCGGAGCTTTGTCATTGTTCTGCGGGGCGTTGACAGTTTGTGCTTTGACTCGATTACCCCCTGTCTTTCCCCTGGAAGACAACCATCTATTATTCCCCCTCAGTGCCTCCTGTGCCGTTTGTGGAGACTGCCGGCCTGGGTGCTCAGCCAGCCCCCGGGCAGGGGAGGGGGGCTGCTCCCCGACGTGGGCACAGGAGGCAGGGCTGGGCCTGGGCCTAGCCGCTCACTGTCCCCAGAGGGTTGAGACCAAAGTTCAGCGGCGGGAGGGGGGGGTGGCAGGCAGGGAGCCTGCTGGACTGACAGTGCAGAGCCGGGCACAGGAGGGTGGCCCAGGCCAGTCCCTCCCTTCACAGATGAGGAAACTGAGACCTGTGGTCTGGAGATAGGTATAGACCATACGTTCCACCTCCTGTATTCTAATGCTTGATGGCTGGGCCCTGCCGACCCTGGGGGCACTGCCCCTCCCAGGGTTAGTGCCTGGAGATGGGAAAAGACTTGCCCCTGAGTGCACCCCATGGCCAGGTACCAGCCAACCTGGGGCGGCCCCCACTCCCAGAGCCACTCAAGCTTCCTGCGCTGTCGCTTCCTGTGGAAACCACAGCCCTTGGAGCCTTTAGCATGTGAGCCACTGAGAGACAGCATGGCACCGCGTGCTATTGGACTGCAGAGGCTGGTCAGGGCACCGGGAGCACCAGAACTACTGGTTCAGGGGGCTCTAGTGACAGCTCCCCGGGGCCCCTGCAGGTGCAGATCCTGATGGCATCCTGCAGCTCCAATCAGCTTTTGCCCTCCCAGTGCCCCCTCGCCCTCAAGGGTCTCCTGACCCCCCACTCCTGCCCCCACCGTCAGGCCTCCTGTGGTCACGGGGGGGCCCCATGCCGAGCGGGTCACTGGGAGTTTGGTGAGCGAGGCGTCTCCCGAACCCAGCACCTCTCCGCCTGGGGACACAGCGCCTTATGACAGCCGTTGGGTGGGGGTGTCACCCCCAAGCCAGCTCCTCGGTTGCACCCCCACAGACCGCGGCCCGGCACGCATCCGCCGGTGGTGCCTGGGGTCCCGGGCGCCCCACACCTCCCTTGCTCCGTGGCCCCAGCAGGTCCTGGGCGGGTGAGCCGCAGCCCTGCATCGGTGGGGACTCAGGACTGGAAAGGTGCTTGTGCTTCGTGTGACGTGGTCCACTTAGGACCGAGACGGCCCCTCCCAGAGCAGAGGACGGCGGGGTCAACCTGTCGCCAAGTGGCTGGCCGCCACTGGCTGGTCACCCCGCCGTGGGCTTGCTTCCCCAGGTAAGGTCGGCCACCTGGGGCCTCCCAAAGGACCAGCGTCCCCGCACCCTTAGCACTAACCCTGAGGCGACAGCATTCACTTGGCAGACTTTATTTTTTTGGGAAAAACAAAAAACCATGTACCTCTTGGGTTGGAAAGGACCCACTGACAACAGGGCAAACACGTGTGAGCAATAAATATGCTTGTACATTCAAGTATGTGGGGGCCCGAGGGGGGCCCGTGTTCTGGCATCTGACCCCCCCACCCCGGGCTCCCACCCACACCTTTCAGAGCATCAGAGTCCAGGGCCCCCAGGCCGTACTGCAGGGTGGGGGTCCGGCCGCCTCCCCTGCCAGGAGGGCCTCTGAGAAAGATGGAGGGAGCTCAGCTGGGGCACCGCCTGAGGAGGACGTGGCCACCTCACGCCCTGGGGGCCGCGGGGCTGTGGGGGGGGGGGGGGTGCGCTCTCCAGAAGGGCTGGTGGCGGGCCAAGGCAGGGGCCTTTCCTGCGCAATCCCGTGGGTGGGCTTGGCTGTGTGGGGGCTGGACCCTCCCCATAGAAGGCAGTGATGTCACCTTCCCAGCTTGGGGCGCAGCGAGGGCTGGGTGCCCAGGGTTGGGCCGAGCTGAACCCCCCAGCTTTCACTGCCAGCCCCCGGCCCTGCCGCGGTCCCTGTCCTGGGCCTCTGTCCTGTCCTGCTCTGTCCCTGGGCCTCGGAGCTTGGAGTTGAGGGGTGTCACAGCCCATCGCACCCATCCACTGCCCCTGCCTGGTCAAGACTGGGTGCCGGCTGGGGCTGGGGGGCTGAAATGCCAGGACCTGGCGGCTCTGTGTGGGGGCACCTGGCCTGCCTCCGCTGCTGTGTCAGGTTCCAGGCTGAGACCACCTCGCACCTTCTCTAGCCTGGGGGAGGTGGGAGGGCCGAAGGGCTGGGAGGGACCCCTCCCTGTGGGAGAGAGGCTGGGACTGGGGCAAACAGGTTCCATCATCCCAGGACCACCTCTGGGAGGACGGAAATGTCCGTGTCACTGGTAAGCCCCACAGAAAAGCCGTCAGAGGGGCCTTTGGGGATTTAAGGGAGGCAACAGCATCTTCACATTTGCCAGGCAGGATGGAGCTGGGCAGGGCAGGGGGGCGCCACAGAGGGTTTGGACCCAACAAGCTGCAGACCTGGGGCAGGGGGAGAGCTGGGCCTGGGGCAGGGAGAGAGCTGGGCCTGGGGCAGGAAGAGGGCTAGACCTGGGGCAGGGGGAGGGCTGGGCCTGGGGCAGGGGGAAGGCTGGGCCTGGGGCAGGGGGAGGGCTGGGCCTGAGGCAGGGAGAGAGCTGGGCCTGGGGCAGGAAGAGGGCTAGACCTGGGGCAGGGGGAGGGCCGGGCCTGGGGCAGGGGGAAGGCTGGCCTGGGGCAGGGAGAGAGCTAGACCTGGGGCAGGGGGAAGGCCTGGCAGGCCTGTGGGAGGCCCGTGTACCACCCGGGGGCTGCTCTAGGACAGGAGCACAGCCACCCTCCAGGGCAGCCCTGACCTGAGCCTGCCACCCTGGGAGGGAGCCGATGTGGGGGCTGTGTGCCCAGCGTCTGCCACAGTGGAAAGGGCCAGAGGGCTCGGAGCCTGTGCTCAGCTGTGGCCTCCAGAGGAACGGGCTTCTGGGCAGATGACCGTGAGCCCTCCGCCCCCCACCCCCCCACCCCGGCCCCGAGTCCAGGAGCGGGGGTGGGGCCGGCCTGGCTTCAGTCACAAGGCCTTAGGTGGCGCCAGGCTGGCACTGCTGCCGGGGCTCGGGTCTCCCGCTGACCTCCTGCTCCGGGCTCCCGGCGAGGTCAACCCGCTGTTCGTCCATCCGCTTGGCCTGCACCCTCTGGATGAGGCTGAAGAAGTCCTCGTCAGGCATGGTGGGGCCTCGGGGCAGCACGTCGGGAGGCGGGCAGCGCTGGTCGTCGATCCTGGCGGACTGGGCAGACACAGACACGGGGGTTGGCCTCGGAGGGCCCCCCCTAGCAGCTGGGCCAGTGCTCGGCGGCCTCGGGCACCACTCCACCACTCCCCGGCGGGGGCCACTGTCCAGCTGCAGGGCCGGCTCGGGAGGGCCTCCCTCCGTGCACCTGTACCATCAGCTCCGCGGGCACACCAGCAGCCCTGGCCCCGGGGGCGAGGGGCCTCCCCCAGGCTGCCCAGGGGCAGAGGACCGAACGATGCCCGCCAGACACGGGGTGAGGGGGCCGCCGGGCGGCCTTCCCGTGCCGCTCCCAAGGCCCCCCGATGGTGGTGCATTCAGGAGCCCCGCGGACAGGACCGGGGGCTCCCGGTGCCCGATGTGCGGAGGGGCTGGGGCTGGCGTGGGGCCGACGAGGCATTTGGGCTTCTCTGCAGGGTCTGGAGCAGAAAGGCCGGCAGCCGGTGCGGCCATCGGAGCCGGTGCGGCCGGGGGCTGGGGGCTCTCTGTAGGGCCGGCTTTGAGGCTCGTCGGACTCGCCCGGGGCCGCGCCTTGCTCGGCTCTGCGGAACGAACGGCACGTCCGGAAACTGCAGCGGCCCACACAGGCCACGCGGCTGCCCTTCCTGCAGCCGTTGCACGGGCTTCCTGACACCGTTGCCTGCCGTCTGGCCTTGCCCCAGCCGGGGCGGGTGGGGGACAGCGGCAGGTGGCCAGACCCCACAATGGTGAGAGCCCTCCCCGCTCGGGGCTGACGCCTGGCCCGAGGCCACCACATTGGGGACCCGGTGCTCCCCCCCCAGCTAGAGCTCCTGTACTGTGAGGGGCGGCTGAGGACGTCCGGGGTGACCTCTGGGGGGTCCCGGGAGGGGCCTCAGGTCGGAGCACTCACAGGCACTCAGTTCCCATCCGGCCCGAGACGGAAGGACCAGAGCCAGCTCCGGGCGGGAGGAGCCCCCACCCAAGACGAGGGCATAGGGGCGCCGGGCCACCTCGGGGCTGGGGTGGGGGCAGGCGGGCGAGCGCCCCCAGCCTCCCCCGACCGCAGGCCCACCTGGCACTTGATGAGCATGTTGAAGAACTCGTCCCCAGGCTCCTGCGGGTCCCCGTCGGCACGCAGGTGTCCCAGGTTGTTGTGGGTGATACGGAGCCCAGGCAAGCTGCCTACACTGGCACGCTGGTCGTCCAGCCGGCGGCTCTGCGAGCTGGCGATCAGGTCGAAGAACTCTTCGGTCTGCGGGGAGGCCGTCAGCGAGGGCCGGGCTGTGGGGGACAAGGTGCAGGGAAGGGGACCCCACGAGGCAGGTCAGGCTGGAGCCCAGTCCAGCCCACCACACTCCTGGGCACACGGGGCTCCCGGCGGTGGCTCCGCGGCCCCCGGCCCCCGGCTGCTCTCAGCTTCCTCTGCCATTTGCCCCACACCTGCTCTGGGGGCTTCTAGAAGGTGCCGGAGGAAAGCCTTGCTTCCCACGCCCGCTCCGAGACGGAGATGCCCTGACACGGTGTTCCGGAGGGCGGACATGATTACACACTTCCCGGGACGCAGCCTTGGGCGGGCGGGGGACGAGGAGCTCACAGTGACAGGGGGCACTTTTGCAGCTGGTGCGCCCGCCCTTCGGGAGCAAAGGCTCAGGGGGGCACGACGGTGGAGGGAGGGGGCTGAGCCTGGCCCAGCCCCCCTCAAGGACAAGAGGAGCTCTCTGGGTGGAGGCGGGGGCACTCACCGACCCTCTCCTCCAGGCTGGGGGCGGCGGTGGCCTCGGCGGCCCCGGGCTGACCCTCCTCCAGGGTACAGCGCTGGTCATCCATGCGGCTGCTCTGGAACTTGCTCAGCAGGTCAAAGAAGCACTCCTCGTCGGAGGACGGGGCCCGAGGGATGCTCTGGGGGGCAGGGGCAGTCAGCGCCGGCTCTGGCCCAGCCCCTCAGACCCCTGCACACCCCTGAGGGAGCCGCGCGGCCCGGGACAAGGTTGGGACCCTCACCCCACCTGCCCCGCCTCCGCCATCCTCCCAGACGTGACGTTGCCACCCGCCCCCTACCTGCCCCAACGCGGTTCAGCAGCCGCCACCGCCCCCGGCCCCGCCCCTGGACACTATCACACACCGTGGCAGCCCCCGCAGTGAGCTCCCCTCTGCCCACGCCTCTGGGGCTCTGGCACCCAGCACAGCACTCCCCAGCGGCTGCTGAATGAACAAATGAAGGAGCGAGTGAGTGACGGGGCCCTCGGCAGGCAGCCTCACGGGCCATTTTGTGTATCACACTGGTCTGTACCAGGGTCCTGGCAGCAGTGATGGCGGACCCAGAGGTGCCAGCGACATCAGGTCAGATCTCCAAAAGCAAGGAGCCAGAGCTGGGGGAGGTGAGGCCTGCTGTGTTCCACCCTAGTCCCATCCCTTCTGGGGTTTGGGTCCTAGACCAGCGGACAGGCCCAGAGGATGCAGATGTGCGGGGTGTTCAGGCTAAAGCACCCTCCGCGTACTGGCCAAGGTGGCCAGGATCTGCTCTGGATGGCTGGGAGGCAGAGTCAGGACATGCTGGGAGCACAGGGACTCTGGCAGGCACTGTCAGTGTTCGGTGACACTGGGTGGCAGGAGGGCTGACCCTGGGGGACCTGCTAGGTCCAGGCAAGCCCCGCCGATGGGACCAGGGAGGGGCAGTGAGAAGCGGGAGACCGGGCCACCGGGCCTGCCTGCATCCCAGTTGGCAGGGGGGCCCTGGACAAGCCCCCTCCCACGCTGAGCCTCGGTTTACACATCCATAGGAGAGCAAGCTGGAAGCACCGGTCTCTTGGCCCCCCCAAGGGCAGGCGCCCCCGCTAGCCTCCCCACGTCTGATCCAGAGCCCTGAGTGCTGACTGACGGATGGGGTGGCTTCCGGAGATCACCTTGGCTGCAGACCGGTGCCTGCCCCACGTCCTCCCTGCCTCCAGTGTCCCCTGCCCGGCCCTGTCCTTCCCCCTCCCAGCTGGCTGGTGGCCTCCTGGGGGCCCCTCAAAGCTGGGCTCCTGGAGACACCGCACAGCAGAAATGTCACCTAGCGGGGCCTGGCTCGGTCCTCGAATTCCCGACAACCCCTCGCCAGCCCGCTGCAGACACTGAGGAAGGCGAGCTTGCACACCTCCAACCAGGGGCAGCCCCGGGGACCCCACGAGCAGGCCCAGCCTGGGCTCCCAGGTTCAGAGCCGGGCTCAGGCTGCAGGGCCACAGGGGCAGGGAGGGACAGAGGAGTGGGTGGTTCTGTGCGTGAGACCTGCCAGCAGGTGGCAGCTCGGAGGACAGAGACCCCGGCAGGGCTCTCAGGTCCCCCTCCCCCCCCCCCCCCCACCTCCTGTCCCAGCAAGGCAGGCCTAGAGCCAAGGCTGGGGGTGGTTCAAGATCCCCCCCGACTCACGACTCTGCTCTGCTGCGCCCCGGCCTAAGACCCCACAGATCCCAGGGCACAAGGCACCGGAGGCTCAGGGGGCGCCCCGGCCAGGGGGCTGCACTTGGTCAAGGCCTCCTGGGGGAGCTGCAGGCAGGATGGCCAGGGCCCAGCATCAAGCTCCGCACTGGTGGGGGCCGCACAGGTGCCTCCCCCGGGGTGGTCGCTTGGGGCCCCAGACTCAGCCAGGTGTGGGGGTAAGCACAGCACCACCCCACCACAGGGGACAGTCTCTGCTCCTGGCCCCCGACACTGGCATCTGGCCCCAGCTGGGGCCCCCCCAGGTGGACTGGTGGGCCGGGCGAACAGAGCCAGGCCCCTCCCGGGAAAGAGGTAGCCCTGGGACCCCTCTTCTCTAGACACACGGGCCCCCAGCACTCCTCCAACCCCCCGTGGGCTGACCTCGGGGCTCAGGGGCACCCCTGAAGTAGGGCGGTGTCTACCCAGAGGCTTCTCGGGGACCCCAGCAGCACAGCAGGGGGCTGGGCCGAGAAGGCCCTGTGGGGCCATCCAGAGACAACCCCACAGCAGAGCCATCCTGGGCCACCTGTGAAGGGCTGGCGCTCCCCTTGTTGGGGGGGTTTGGGGCTGAGGCCGCAGGTGCACAGGGTGAGGCTCCAGACAGCAAGGAGGCCCCGCCCCCCCTCGATTAGCACAGCACCCCAGGTCCTAACAGGACACGCCCCCACCTCTCCTCTGCCCCTGCCTCTGGCTCCTTCTGTCTCAGGGGGTCTCCGAGCCCCTCCTGCTGGAGTGCCAGCCCGGGTCTTGCAAACCCCCCGCGCCCCCCAGGCCCAGGGCTGCCCCCCTCCAGCCCCCCAACCTGCTGGCCGGGGTTCCTGAGGCCCCAGGCCCCGAGGGGCGGGGGAGGTGGCTGGACTGGTGCACCAGCCCAGGAGGAGAGCTCCGCTCTGCCCCCATCCTGCTTCCCACCGGCCCCTGTGCTCCCTGAGCCTCCCCCTGTAGGGGACCCCACACTCACGCTGGGCACGCGGCTCCCTCCAGCAGCAGCGACCGGGCGCTAAGCGCTGTCTACTGTGGGGTGCTCCACCATGCGGTGCCCTGCCGCCTCGCTGCCCCTGTTGGCTCAGCGCTTAAATAGGACCCGGGGGAGGGCCGTCCCCGCCCCGGCCCCCCCACTGCACTCACTCGCTCCCGCGGCCGCGCACGAACACGCGCACGCACACACATGCACACGCATGCTCTGCAAACACGGAGGGCTCCTGCTGGGGCCTACGGGAGGGGGGTGGTCATGCCAGAGGGGCGAGGAGGACGGAGCCTATCTGGAAAGCGGTCGCCCTGCTGACGGAGGGGCCCGGCTTCCTTCCAAAGCCGAGTCAGCCCAGGAGAAGCCGCCTCGTTCTTCAGCCTGACTCCCCAGGCCGCTGAGGGAGCCAGAGGGATGCTTTCCCAGGGGCAGGGGCAGGGGCAGGGGCAGGGGCAGGGGCCGGGCGGCCACCACAGCCCCCGCCACTGGCCACGGGATCCCCTCCCTCCACTGGGAGGTCTGTGGAGTCTTGGCCTCTGGCCTGCCGGGGGCCCAGTGGGGGCCGGCCCTGGGGTGTGTGGGGAAGCTGGCTGGGGGCGAGGGCAGAAGGGGGAAAGGTGGAGCCCCCTGGGGCCCTCTCGGTCCCGCTCCTTCTACAGGGAGCTCAGAGCCCCAGGAGGAGGGCCGGCCCGCAGTTGTGTCTGCAGGGCAGGGGGAGGTCTGGGTCCAGGCCTCCAACTGGGGCCAGGCTTAGCGCTCATAAAAATTTCCTCCAAAGGCGCCCGCATTGCCCAAAGCCCTGCTGCCTTCTCAGAGGAGCTGAGCGGGGGTTCTAGGAACTGACCTTGGAACCCCAGTTCCACCATTGCTAGCTGTGCGCCCTCAGGCTAACTTCTTTGCTGCCCCGTGCCTCAACCTCCCCTCTTATGGCTGTTGAGCCCTGGCTATTGTTTCTGTTTGGTAGACGCACCCCCCTGCCCCCCGCCAGCGGCAACAGGGACACGGCTAGGGCCAGGTTACCACGTGGAAAAGGCTGTCCTGTTCCAAAGCCCCCTGTGGCTCCCTGGTAGCTGGGGGTCCTCCCCTGCCAGGCCCTTTCTGGATGGACCCCCAACCTTTGAGTCTAGCCCAGCCCTCGACCACACCCAGTCACACCTCCCAAGACCCCCAAGTCCCCATGCGCTGGTGGCAAGGCCCCTGCACCGCTCGGCTGGGGGTCCCCAAACGCACAGTGCGGGCAATAGCCCCACCGTCTGGGGCCTCCATGGTGGCTCCGTCTCCTCACCTCTCACTCTACGGACACGGGCTGGCAGGTAGTGCTGAGAGAAGATGGGGTTGGCGGAGGCCCCCCAGGCTCGTGGGAAAGATGGGTGCAAAGCAGCCATCGGGGGGCTAAGAATACCAGCGCGGCGCCCACGCCCCTCAAAGGCTGGGAAGGTGCTGATTAAGCCCTCAGAGGCAATTATTTTTAGATCGAGTCCCAGATATTTGGACCCAGGCGTTCTGCACACGGGGAGGGGGGATGGTCCAGGCTGACCTCTGAACCTGGACTCACTGGGCACGTAGGTTTGCAGCCTGTACCTCCCAGACCCTGACCCGCTTCCAGCAGCCCAGACAGGCCAGCCCAGCCTCCTGGACACAGTGGGACACCTGCCAGGCAGCAGGAGGCCCCCTTCCCTCTGTCCCCCATCTGTCTGACCACCCGCCCGCCCATCCCTCACCCAACCGTCCCCCCAGGCCCCGTCCGTCCGTCCACCCGTGTGCTGCACACCCAGGACAGGGCTGCTCCCCGCAAGCCCCCCCTCCGGAGCCCCATCCACAAGGCCTCCTGTCCTCAGTGGCCGGGGGCCTTGCGGAGGCCGGACGCAACCGGCAGAACGCTGTCTGCGCTAAGTGTCCTGCACCGTCCATAGGTGCCATGTCCGCCAGGCCCCGAGGCAGCACAGGGCCGTGGCCTCTGACCCCGGGGGCGGCCCAGGTCGGCCGCTCGGCAGGGCACCCGAAGAGACGTCACCTACCGTGCGAGGCACCTGCACCCGGACGTCCGCGCTGTCCAGCGGGGAGTGGCCGCCCTCGCGGGGCCTCTCAGCGGTCTCCAGCCCCTCCTGGTACTTCCTGCTCCTCACGGGGAGCGGGAGCATGTCCCTGCCCGGCCCCCGCCACTCCCCCAGCTGGTGGCTGTCTCCATTCTGCTCCTGGGGAGAGGGAGGAGGCCAGGCATCGGTGGGGGCTGCAGCAATCCCCAACCAGTGCTCCCATCCCAGGACCCTGAGCGGGGGCTGGCGGATACAGTGGCCCTGACTCTCAGACGCACCCAGGCCCTGAGGTGCCTCAGGGAGGAGGAAGAGAGCCTGAGGCCCGGAGGCTGGGAGGCTGACCCCACACTGAGCAGCCCTGGGCCTTGTCCCGCCACAGACCGCCCCAGGGGCACCCGCAACAAAGCCCAGCACACGCCTGAGGAACCAGAGGCTCGGAGAAGGGAGCTCACTCCCCCGGGGCTACACAGCACCCACCTCCGACGGGTACAGAGTGGGCCCAGAGCCTCCCCCTGCCCAGCTTCTGACTGGTCTGCTCTGCCCAGAACAGCTCTGCTTCCCCCGGGGCAGAGTCTCGGCCGACAGGGAGCAGGCGGGCACGGGGAACGGCTGGGACACTGGGGACTGTGGCCGGGTGGGGGCTTGGGGGCCTGCAGGTTGCGAGGACCGTGGCTTGTCCCCCGGGGGGGCATGGCTGGCGGGCCCCTGGGGTGAGTGGGAGGAAGTGGGGCCTCGTGCGGGCCTCTCTGGGGGCGGATGGCTGCTCCAGGGTCTCGGGCTGCAGAGAGGGCGCTCGCCCCCCACGGCGGGGACGGGGGACAGATGGGAGCTGGGCTGGGAGGCGGACGTTCGGCACCCATCACACCTGCCTCGTCAGCCCGCTGCCCACGCCCCGGCCGCCCAGCCTGAGCCCCACTCACCCGTTCCAGGGGGAGCCTCAGCAGGCCCCAGGTCTCTGCACTCAGCCTCTGTGTCCTCTTGGGCCTGGCACCTGGAAGACAGGGGGCCCAGTCAGCCTGGCACTGACCCTCGGCCAAGAGGCGGGCCGGCCCAGGCCAGGGCCCTCCGGAGGGCCTGCACCCTGGGGCCCGCAGATGAACCGCCCACGTCACCGTCTCCACGGAAGCAAACGCAGTGTCTGCACGACCTCGCACGCCCCACCCGGCAAGCAGCCGAGCGTGGAGATGGGCTGACCCTGCAGGGGCCTGGCAGGGGGTCTGGCTGTGCTGCCCCCGTGCCCGCCCTTAAGGGACTCCGTTCACCCCCCACCCTGCACGCACATGGGCAGCCCAGATCCTCCCAGGAGCTGAGCACCCCTCTACCTGCAGACACGTGCTGGGCACCAACCGGGTGCCCCAGGGGCCCTTGTCCAAGCGTGGGGCCGCATGAGGCAAGGAGGCACTGTGGGTAGGGCGAGCAAGGCAGATGCCCCAGGAGTCATGTCTGGGCAGCACTGGACCTGGGACCCATTACCCTCCCTCAAGCTCAGTACCCCCGTCAGACTGAGCCTGCACCACACAGGGAGCTCGTGGGAAGCATCTCATGGCGCCTGGCATGTTGTGGACACCCACAGTCCACGTCGCGGTGAAGCCTTGCCCTCTGGCTACCCCAGCACTGAGCTCACTGGTGACGCCGTGCCACGGACAGCACGGGGCACGTGCCCCACCAGCGGCAGCGAGGCCAGGCAGGGAGCCCTCAGCTCGGCCCCCGACCCCACCTCGGGCCCCCGGCTCTGAGCCCACACCCACTGCCCAAGACACGGTCCCCAGAGAGGGGCCGTCCAGGAGGTCAGGCATTCAGACCAGCCCGAACCAAATGCCCAGGGAGTCCTAGGAACGGAGGAGATGGTGTGGGCGGCTGGCCTCCGGGCTCTGAGGAAGCTATGCCCTGTTCTCTACCCTCCAGAGGCCGGGTAGAAAAGCAGAGATCTTGGAGGAGGGGCTTCTGTGGCTGCTGTCCAGGGAGGGGACAGCAGGCAGCCGCGTGGGTCCAGGACTTGGGGCTGCCTGCCGCCCCTCCTGCCCCCCCCCAGCAGGGCCCCATCCCCCCAACTTTGGCCACGTGGTCAGCACCGGGTCTGCCTCTGCCCCCTGAGAACGGCCCCTGGCCACCGGGCCTTGCCCAGCTGTGCAGCCGGAGCCTGACCCCGTGTTGTGAGGCCCAAGGAGATGGGGCAGGGTCCCCACTGCCCATCCCTCCCCGGATCAGACAAGCAGCTCTGAAGGAACAATGTGATCATTCCAACACCAAACTGTCTGGGGGCATCGCCTGGCCCGGGGAGTGATGGGGGGACAGCCGAGCGGTCCTGTGCATGGCCCTGTACTCACCACAGCCAGCGAAAACCCGGCCCCTTTCTCGGCCGCCCCCTGACACCCGGGGGGTCTGACTCGCCTTCCCCACTTTGTCTGCTGGGGCCCGCCTGGCTGGACCGTCAGGCCCAGGCCGTGGCGGAGGCTGAAATGTTCCTCTGAGACACAGCTTGTGTCCGGCTCCAGGGCGGGTCCCCTCATGGCCCTCGGGGCCCGGCTAAATGCACCCTCTGTGCGGGCTGCGCGCGCACTGGGGCATTCAGGCCAGAGCCACGCTGGCGGGCTTCCCGCTCCACCCACCCCAGAGGGGAAGGTCTGGAAACTTCCCTGAGCACCACCCCACTCCCGCCTGAGTCTGACCAGAATCATTTCTGTCCCCACCAGGCTGGCCAGGCCCCATCCCGCCCCTCCCGCATGCAGCCGGCCCGCTTAGGCGCACAACTCAGCTTCTAGCTGCTGGGCTGTGTCCCTCCAACTCCTTCCTGCCTTCAGTCTCAACTTCCAAAATCCTGGCAGGTCCTCCTTCAAAACAGATCCAGAATCCGACCCCTCCTCACCTTGCCGGGACCTGAGTGTCACGTCCCTCACCCGCCTCTCTGCTCTCTTTGTCCCTTATACATGCTGGGGGCCCCGGGGATGCCCATAGGGCCTGGGTGAGATCTTCTTCCTCTGCTCACCCTGCAGGGCCCCTGGCACGGGGAGGGGCTTGCACAGGGCAGAGGTTCTCCCGCTCCCTGCTGCTCCTCTTAGCCAGCCTTACCCAGGCCTCAGGGCCTTTGCATGGCTGTCCTCCGTTCAGGCTCACTCCCTTCTCCCCTTTCAGCCTCTGCTCAGAAGTCACTACTATGGGGCAAACGTTTGCGTCCCCCAAATTCCACACTGAAGACCCCACCCCCAACGCGATGACATCAGCGAGCGGGGTCTTGGGGGTGATTAGGGTTAGCTGAGGTCATGAGGGTGGCTCCGGGGATGGGGCTGGTGCCCTTATGAGAAGACACTGGGGAGCTCCCTCCAGCCCCACACCACCCCTGCAAACCGGGAAGAGGGCCGTCACTGGGACCGGCCGTGCGGGCACCCTGCTCCCAGACCCGCAGCCTCCAGAGCCGCAGGAAGTGGACATTCATCTTTGCAAGCCGCCTGGTGTGTGGTGTTCTGTTCCTCGGCCGAGCTGAGGGCGACAGCGGCCTCCACGCGGCCCACGCGGCACGCCCACCCGGCCGCTCGGCTTTTTTCGTCCCCAAGCGCTTGCTCATTCCCAGGCACGCCTTGTTTTTTTGTTTATCGCTGTTTGCCACATACTGGTCGTTTCTGGCTACCTTTGCCGGTTACGCTCCCCGGTGTGTCCCAAGCCTGGCTTCAACGGGGCTTGGCACACCAGGGGACCTGGGAGGCCTGACCCAGTCAGGCAGCAGTGTCAGGACTCGTCCTGGGGCCTCTGCTGGGATGGGGGCTGCAAGGCTGCTGAGGTCAACCTGTAAATTGGGTCCCCCAGCTGCATAAAGGGCCCTTGTTTTATCAGGAAAGAAAACCCCTTGGGTCCCGGCCTCCAGGACCAGCCACGGGCCCCGCCCACCGCGGTCCCCGCCCACCGGCCCCAGGCTTCTTCCCTCCCAGAAGCAGCCTGAGGCATCTTCCCTGGGCTCCAGGTCGCGGGCTGGGTCAACACCCTTCCCTGGCGCTCACCTGGTCCCCCCTTCATCCCCCCCCCCGCTGCCAAACGGCCAGGCTCGACACAGGCCAGTGCAGCATCCCCGCCCCGAGGGGCAGTTTCCAGGCCAGTGCCCACGTTCAGTGTGCACTGGACAAATGAGTGGGTGAGTAATGCCACCCCCGTAGGAGACTCCTGGGGCACTCCGTCCACAAGGCCCCGGCCCCGCCGGGCTCACCTGAGTGGGGGGGGGGGGGGCTCCTCCACGGCGGCCCAGACTCAGCAGCCGCATCCCCGGGCCTGGGGCCCCCACACCTGCCTCCGTGGCCCGGAGCAGGCTGCTCTGGAGAAGGGCCTCTGCCCGGCCTCGGCCGGTGGCCCAGCGCTGGCAGCCTGGCAGGGAGGGGGCTTCCGGGGGCCCCGGCTGGGAAGGGTCTGGGCACAGGGCAGAGCAGCAGGGCTGGCGTGGGAAGGACAGAAGCTGCCTTGTTCCCGGCACAGCCCAGCCCTCCACCCGTGATGCGCCCCCCTTTCCTCAGCTCAGAGAAGAGGGAAAGTTGCCGGAGAACCTGGAGCTGGCCGAAGCCCGGGGGAGCCTTTCCAGAAGCCCTCCGGGCCGGGCCCTGCCCCCACCCACTGCTGGGTGTCGCAGAGGGCGGCCTCACAGGGCCAGGGGCTCCAAACAGAGTTGCCCACCCTCAGAAAACCCCTGCCCAAAGGGAGCCACGGTCTTGTACATCCTGGGGCAGGGTGGGGGGCAGAGGGGGGCCCTCTCCCATCCCATCCCTTGCAGCCACATCACCCCAAAACAAGGGTGGCCGGGGGTCCCAGAAACCTTCGCACCCTCCCTTCCGTCTCAGCCCCTGAGGCGGGGTGGGGACACGTGCCTCCCCTTGCCCAGGACAGGCATCATTAGAAACCCTGGAGCCTCTCCACCGCGGCCAGGTGCCACTTCCCGGGGCCTCATTCTCTGCAGGCCTGATGGGCTCCAGGTTGGGGCAGGTGGGTACCCCTAGGGAACACAGCCACGAGGGGATTGGGGCCAGACTCCCCACAGCCTGGGGTCGGTGCAGGCAGGGAGGGGGCAGCTAGCGCCCTGTGCAGAGCCCCACACCCGCCTGCAGCCACGGGGGAAGCCAGCTCGGGGTGGCCCCCCCCCAGCCCCCTATTTACCCATTTGCTCTGCAAGGAACATCCCGCCCTGCGTGCCTAGCAATGTTCACCCACATGGGGCTACAGCAGCCCGGGACTGAGATCAACATAGCTGTCTTGGCTGGTCTTGGCTGGTCCCGGGGCTCACCTGAGTAGCGCCCCGCCCGGAGGGAGGCTCTACATCTCTGGCTGACTCAGCCTCCCCCTCTGGCCCCCAGGCCCAGCTCTGAGCCCGAGGTTGGGGGGGGTCCTCAGCCCTTAAGGGGATGGAGCGCGGAGGGAGGGGCAGTGAGTGCCCCTCCCTCCTCCTCCTAGCCAAGGGATCAACCTGGGGGGCTCAGAGTGACTTCAGGCCCTCGCTGGCCCAGAGACCGTGAAGCACCAGCCCGAAGGCCTCCCGTTCAGGACACACCTTCGCCCACACCGCCCCTGCCCCCGAACACCCCTTTCCACCCCGTGCTTCCCAATCTCGGATTCCTAACCTGACCTGGGGAAACAGGGCCCCTCGTCTGTGCCCCGAGCACCCTGGACACCCGGTCACCCCCCGCGCCCCCGGGAGCTCCAGAGCAGGGCGGAGAAGTGGTGTGGACAGACACCCCCAGCGACGGGGGCTTGCCACCCTCACTGGGCAGTTCTGTCACAAGGGCTCCTGTGGGCAGAGGCCACCTCCCCGTAGACCTGCACCCGGAAGCCCAGCACCGTCCCGAGGCCCAAGCCTTGAGCTCTCCGGGCGGTCCTCCCGCCACACCCCTGCCCACCCAGCCCAGGACTCACCTTGGGCCTCGTAGCCGGCCAGGTCGGGCTTCTCCGTGGCCGCGGGGCTGCTCAGCCGGCCCAGCACCAGCTGCAACTGTGCCACGTTCATGCGGGCCGTGAGCTCCCCGTTTCGGTCCCCGATCTGTAGCCAAGCGGGGCCAGATTGGGGGGCAGGTGGGCTCGGGGACTCCTATAGACAATCATGAGCCCTGCGCCTCCCAGGGAACCAGGCCTCCCTGTGCCCCAGGGGCGCCCCTCACACCCCAGAACGCTGGGGGCGCCGCGTGAGGCCCTCCTTCCCGAGCGCCCTCCCGAGGACAGGTGGTCTGGTCCAGACTCCAGCTTTCTCGGCCCCTTGGAGCCTCACGTGCACCCTTCAGGCACCCCCAGCTCAGAGCAGAGGCTCAGCACGGGCCGAGAAGTGCAGAGAAGTGAGGTGGGCCCGGGCCGGGCCTCGACTGAAGCTCTGGGGCCGCTGGCGTGCCCCCACCCGTGCTCAGGGGGCTGTGGGGCTGGCCCTGCTGGTGGCCCCGGTTGGCAGGGGGGTGGGGGACTCTCCTGGCCCCAGCTTCCCTGCTCCTCCCCACCGCCTGGGCTCCGGTGGGTCTCACCCACAACAGACACGGGGCCGTGATGGGTCTGGGCAGGTGCTGGGCATGTGCTGGAGGGAGGTGGCCGTGCCGCTGGGGCCAAGGAGAAGGATGGGGCGGAGGTAAGAGGGCCAACCAGAAACCAGGGAGCCGGAGGTCACCCGTGATGCCCTGTGGCACCCGGCCGTGGACCACCCAGACCTCAGTAGGAGGGTCCTGCGTGCAGACAGGCTCTCAAAGACCCTGTCTACCGTCCCCAAGGTGTCCAGCTGGAAGGTTCCAGGGGAAGAGCCCCAAGGGCAGCCTGCGGTAGGTCATGCCCACCTTGCCCTGCCCGCAGGGAATGCCAACACTTCAGGTGGAAAGCAGGCCACTGCTCCCCTCCCCCCACCCCCTGGCTACACCAGATAAGCTGCCATCAGGCGTCTGCAGGCAGGGGGTGGCGCCCCCCCCCCCCCCCGCCTCCAGTGCACAACGGCAGCCTGGAAAGGACGGAGGAGCAGGCTGGGCGAGAGGCGCCCTGCCTGGTCCAAAGGGAGCTGAGCAGCACCGGGGGAGTCTCCAGCAGGGGGGCAGGCCTGGCTTACCTCCTGGGAGATCTCCAGGTGCTTCTTGGCGAAGGTCAGGGCCTGTGCCGGGCTCCCCATGGACACGTAGGCATTCCCCAAGCTCCAGCACGCCCGGCCCTCTCCCACTCTGCCAGGGAGGGAAACCGAGTCCACTTCTGCAGCCCCCAGGCCGTCAGGCCGGTCCTGACGGGAGCGCAGCAGGCCCGGCCTGAAGTGCCCGCCTCGGCCTCCCTCGCCCCCTAGTGGCCGGCGAGGATCTCACCCCTGCGGCTCCCTCCACCCTTGGGTGCGGGGCAGTCCCTCGGGTCATTAATCTTTCAATTCAGGTGGAAATCACAAAGCCTAAATCTAACGGATTAAGCGCGCCTCGGCGCGTGGCACTGTGCGTGCTTACAACCCACGGCCATTGCCCGCGATCCGCTTCCGAAACACCGCCCGCCCCCACCGCGCGCGCACCTGTCGGCCAGCTCCTGGGCGATGAGCAGGTGCCGAAGGTGGTACTCGGCCGAGCGCTCGTAGTCCTGCAGCAGAGTGTAGGTGTTGCCCAGGCTGTAGCAGGCCTGTGCCTCCACCGCCTGGTCCTTGAGCTGCCGGGACAGCTGCAGCGTCTTCCTGCGAGAGGGGGAGGCTCAGCCCCAGCAAGGAGGGCTCCGGGAGCCCTCTCTGGGGACGCGGCGCCGCTCACAGCCCCCAGCCGAGGGGTGGACGGAGGGCGGGGGGGGGGGGGGAGCAGCGGTCCACCAGCCCCGGGATCCCACCGGGGTGTCTCTGGAGCCCCGTCACTGCTGGACCCGCACTGGCCAGTCACCTCCCCACCCCGAGCCTCCGCCCTGCATGGGGGACGGGGGACAGCACACCCCAGCCCGGGCTCCGGACGCCCGGGACCTGGTGCTGACAACCCGGCCTGTGCCCGGTGGTCACCACTCTGCTCCTCAAGCCACAGGGCGGCTGGCAGAGCATCCTCCCAGGAGCCCGTGTGATCTCCACCCTCTGGGTCCACACACGGAGGATTATACCCGCACTCCAGAGGTATCGTGGGGCGCAAACACAGCTCTGGGGTTCCCCCAGTAACTGGCACTGGGAGGCCCTCAGCCGCGGTTAGCTGTGTCCCTGGCACAGAGCGGCTTCTGCCCGCACTTACCGAGTGAAGGGCACCATAGTCCTTCCTGTCCCCGGCAGCCCCAGGACCCCGGCTTTGTCAGTCTGCCCTTCCAGGCTGTGGCCCAGAACCCCCCCCCCGTCTGGCCCCTAGAGAGGCTGGGAGGTCAGACCCACCTCCCGACCTTGGGCTGGTGTCCAGGGGCCCCCTCCCCCGAGCCGGGCGGGTGGGGTTGGGCAGGGGTGGGGGCGGGCGGGCAGGCCTGCCTACTTGTAGTACTCGGCGGCCACGTCAAAGCGCCCCAGGAAGATGTGGGCGTTCCCCAGGTTGCTGTACGCCCTCCTCTCAGCCGCCTTGTCTCCAAATTCCTTAGCAATGGCCAGGCGCTAGGGACACAGACCCGAGGCCCGGGTGGTCACGGAGCAGCCCCGGGACCCGATGTGGATGGCGGGGGTGGCCTCCCCGCCCAGCGTGGCCAGCCCGAAGTCTGCACGTCTGGCGAGAGCAGCCTGGGACCCTGAGCCAAGCCCAGACGAAGCGAGGCAGCTGGCCCCCTACCCCCGCCCCGCAGGGGACTCACCTCCTTGTGGAAGGTCGTGGCCTCCACGAAGCTCCCCAGCAGGTAGTGTGTGTTGCCCAGGTTGCCATACGCCCTGCCCTGGGCCGCCCGGTCGCCCAGCTCCTTCACGAGGGACAGGTTCCTCCTGGGGGTTGCATCTGTCTGAGCCGTGGCCCTCTTGGTGCGAGGGAAGCAGGGGCTCATGACCCACCCGCCCGGCCAGAGGGGATGAGCAGGCAGCCTCCGCTCAGCTCCTGCTGGGAGCGTGCCCCAGAAAGAGGGCAGCTTGGGGCTCTAGAAGAGTGGCTCTAGGGAGCCACTAGAAGAGGGTGCTGTCTGAGCTCCGAGGCTCAGGTCAGGGGCTCCCCGGCCCCAGACTTTGGTTTTCGGGTGCAGCCTCTGTCCTCTTGCACCAGCGTCCTTCCCAGCACAGAGGCTCAGCCCAACATCCCCGCCCTATTTCCAGCCAAACGTTTTCTAAATGCCACGTGTGGCTTTTGCTCGGCCGTTTCCCTGCCTCTCCGCGCTACTGTGCGTGAGTTATGTGCGGGAAGCCTAGGAGGCCTGAGGGTGGGTGGGGCTGGGGAAGGAGAGCCGGCCTGGCTGTCACCATGCGGGGGTCTGCAGAGAGGTGATGGGGCCAGATATGGGTGCTCCGTGCCTGGGATCCCGCGCCCACCGCAGCGGCTCGGGAAGCGCTACGGCCAGACCCCGGCCCGTGGTGCCCCCGCCTGCCCCACTCACTCATAGAACTCGGAGGCTCTGCGCAGTGGCTCCCGGACATGGGGCGGCAGGTGCCCGGGGTCCTGTGCGGCGTTCCAGGAGAGCTGCTTGCCCTTGGCGTGGTACACGTTGCCGATGTTGTACAATGCCCTGGCCTCCCCGACCTGAAGGTGGCACCGAGGTTGGCCCTCTGCAGACATGGCCCCCAAGGAACCCCCTGGCCCCAGACCACTGTGCCTGCAGTCCCCCAAAAGCAAGGACTTGGAGGGGGGCCGTCATCAGGTGCAGATGTGGGAGTAGGGCCGGGACCCCAAGAAGGGGTGAGGTGTGTTTGCACGTGGTCGCCACCCTCTGGGCACGGGGCAAGCGAACACTGCCTCCTGGTGGATGGGCCTGGCACCTGCCCCCTTGTCATCTACACCATCAGGGCGACCAGGTCCCTCTCGGAAGCCCGGGGGAAGGAAGGCGCGCTTGGCCCATACGCCTTGAGCTATGACCTGGGGCCGGCCGTCTTGTTCCCCTGCCCGGGGTCACGGCGGGGGGGGGGGGGGGGGGTGTCACAGAGTAGGTCAAGGGTCCGGCACCGGGCGGGGCCCACGGCTGTTCTACCCTGGCTGCCGCGCCACCCTGTGTTCCTCTGGAACCGGAAGGAGGGACGAGGGGTGCTGGCAGGTCTGGGGGAGCTCACATGGAAGACGGGGGGCCGGGCCTCAGCCCTGCAGGTGGGGGCTCGGCAGGCAGCCTGGGAGCTGCCGACCTACCTTGTCCCCCTGCTCCCGGGCGACGTCCAGGTGCCGCTGGCAGCACACAATGGCCTCGTCAAAGCGGCCGAGCACCTTGAGTGTGTTGCCCAGGTTCCCGCTGGCCTTGGCTTCCCCCATGCGGTCGCCGATGGTCCTGGAGGGCAGGAGGCAGTGAGGAGCCAGACTGAGGGCCGGCCGGGACCCTGAGCCCAGCAAGGAGCCCGGGCAGGGGCGGGCGAGGCCTGGCAGGACCAACCCGGGGGCGACTGGGGGCGATGCCGGGCAGGGGTCTCGCCGACGGCAGGCGAGGTCCCCTCGGGCAGCCCCGGGCAGGGAGCCCAGCTGGGGATCGCTTCTCGGCTGGGCCCAGCCTGTGGCCGTCGGGGCTCAGAGAGGCGCCCCGATGGAGACCAGCAGAGTCGGGGGGGCCTGACAGTGGGAGTAACTTTTGACACACCCGCCAGGTGCTGAGGACACCGCGTGCGGCTCATTGGCCAGGGAGGGGCCCGTGGGCAGGGCTGGTGGGAGCCCTGAGAAGCTCCGCTCCCACCCGGGTTTGGGGGGGTCTGGCTGCCGACGGGTGGGGAACAAGCAAGGAAGGGTGTTCAGGGACGAGAGCAGCTCGGGGAAGGTCTGGAGGCCAGAGGGGAGTGGAGACGCTCAGAAACACAAGTGGTCGCGCACCCCCCCCCCCCCAGTCCCAGGGACAGGCACCCACGTGAGGACACACTCAGGACACCAAGGGACACCCATGTGCACACACATGCACACACACACGCCTCCCCTGAAACACAGCCCCTGGGGGCACTTGCCAGGCGCCGCCCCGCCCCCTCCCCCTCTCCCAGGTCGCGGCACTGCCTGTGCCGTGACGGCCCCTCCCTGAGGCGGGCCGCGTGCTCACCGGGCCAGCAGCAGGTCGTGCCTGTGGTACTCCAGCGCCCGGGAGTACTCCTTCAGGTAGAAGTAGGCATTGCCCAGCTGGCTGTAGATGGCGCTGAGAGTCTTCAGGTCCTCGGTGCCCACCTGCACTGCTGCCTCGAAGAAGGCCGCGCCCGCCTTGAAGTCCCCGGCCTTGCAGAGACGCTCGCCCTCCAGGGCCAGCTCCAGGCACGAGGTCTCCATCCTGGGCAGAGAGAAGGAGTCACAGCCTGCCCCTCACGCAGTCACGCAGGGGCCCCGTGCTCCCCCGTCATCGCTGGGACCACGGGGCCCTCGGGTGAGGCCACGCCTGTGCGCACAGACGTCGACGTCTCTGGAGAAATGCCCAGAAGCACGTGCAGGGTCCAACAGCGTGCCCATCGCCAGGCTGGCACCTGTGCGGCTCACCCGTGCCCGAACCTCACTGCACGCCCCTCACGACCAGGGCTCAGGGGCCCCCGGGCAAACGTATGAGTCCGTGACTACGGCCAGACCCTCAGCCCACGACGGCCAAGCTCCAAACACAGCCTCCCCTCAAGGCTCAGCCGCCCGGGGCGAGGGGCCTCCCTCCGCCCCCGCTCCGGGACCTGGTGCCGCGTCAGTCCTCCAGAGTAGCTACGGTGGCCCGCGACAGCCCTCGATCCTCACCAAGGACAACCAAGGCTCAGAGAGGTTCAGGACACCAGTCAAGGCCACATGGGCAGGACCCGACCCTAGCCCCTCCCCCGTCCCACATCCTCTGCCGTCACCTCTCCGGGGTCACGGCTCTATCTGAGCCGTGGGTCAGCCCGCCCCCAGAGCCGAGAAGCGTTCAGCTGCTGGCCACAGCTGCCCGACGAGACAGCCGCCCCCCCACGCCCAGGGTGCTACTGTGGGAGGGCATGACAGGACCGTGTGCCAGGGTAGACCCAACCCCTGGGACACTGCTCCAGACTCCTGCCCATGAACCCAGCCCAAGTCCACGGGCCCAGGGCCCCACACCACCGCCAACGCCTTGACCAGAGGCCGGGCCAGCCCTTCATGCCTCCACCTTCCGGCAGGGGCTGCAGAGAAGCTGTCCCTTGCCCTTGGGCTCTGCCAGCCCATGGGGTGGGGCCGGGGCCCCCCAGCTGCTACCCCGGGCTCTGTTCACTGGGGCCCCGTGGCCCTTGGGCCTTGGGCGAGCTGCCCTCAGGACATGGCTGTCAGGGGAGCCTCGTGTCTGGGGGTCACTCGATCAGGCTGGCCCTGGTTCCGGCCCTCCCTGCAAGGGGGCCCGGGGTAGGACACTTCATCACTCAGAACCTCGGCCTCCTCCTCTGGCCTGTCGTGGCTGGTCCTGTGAGTTCCACGCTCAAGGCCTGACCCGCTGCCTTCTAGGGCAGGAGAGCGGTCAGCGGAGGACACAGCACACAGATACCATGGGGGCGGGGAGCGGGGCCCCAAGCTGCAGGGGGTCCCCGGCAGGTGGGGGAGGAGCCCAGTGACCATACACGCGCATGCACGCAGCCCTGGAAAAGTGGGAGGCGTGTTCTGCGTGGCCGAGGGCCAACCCAGATCACCGGAGTCCGTGGAAAGCCCACGGGTAAGGGAAAGCGCCCACGGCAAAATAGCGCACGCACCCCCGGGCACTCGCCCCCTCTCTGCGTTGTTAGAGTCCGCGGTGATCAGCCGTTCCTGGGGGACAACACGCAGGGCCCCTCGACAAATCCACGAGCTTTGTCTACGGCACTGCTTCTCAGCCGCTCTAACCAAACACGCCTTTGATGCAAAGCCCCCCCTTGCCCAGCCTCGACCCCCCCCACGTTGGGGCCACGCCTCCTGGGGAGAGTGGGCTCCGGGACCCCAGCAGCGTCCTGCCGCCCCCAGATTCAGGCAGAGCCTGTGTGGCCTGTCAGAGAGCAGGGTGCCGGAAGCTCGGGCCTCCTACCCATGACGCCCCGGGAAGGGCTGTCTGGAGCCTACCAGCCGCCCCCTCCCACAGCCAGGGCCGCGCACCGCGTTGTCTGATCCGGGAATGGACCCCTCCGCCTGGGTGACTTGGGAGGACCCGGGGCTTGGGTGTGAGACGTTGGTCTCAGAGACGAACACGCCCTGCTGGCTCTGACAGATAGGACGCGGGGAGTGGCCTCCCCACCCTGCTGTCCCTGCCTAGCTAGAGACAGGCATTGCCACCGCCGCGAAGGAGGTTTCTGGTGTGCGAAGGGCCTGGAGATGGGGGTACACTGATGAGGTGTCCAGCGTGGCCATCCCGAATCACAGATTGAGGGGGGGGTCTGACCCGGGCCCCGGTGACGTGAGGAGGCCCCCTGGAGAGACACCGGCCAGCGTCCAGGGCTGGAAGCCCCCGCCCCCTCCACTGACCCCAAGAACCTCCCACCGCACCTTGACCCCCCGGCCGCCCCCCCGGCCCCCCGCACCTCTTCCTCTGCAGGTGACGACGCATCTTCTCCACATACAGCCATAGCTCCAGGCCCACGGGCAGCAGCAGGGGGCGGGGGCGGGGGGCACCGTATACCACTTTGCACACGGCCTTCTCTGCCAAGCTCAGGGCCACCGGCTGGCCCTCCGCGGGGGCGGCCGGCATCGCGGGGCGCCAGGCCTCCCGCCTGGCCGGCCAACTCCCACCCCGCCCTGGCCGTTGGTCCTGGGGACGCGCCGGCCTCGTGGTTCCCCTGCCTCCCCCCCACCCCAGAGTGGTGGGCTAAAGGCTCTGGCGTCCCAGGCTCCAGGAGACCCCAGGTCCTTGGGCAGGTCGTCTGGGGCCTCCCGGGGGCTGAGACGGATCAAGGGATCAGGGCGGCTCAGAGCCAGGGATCAGCATCGTCAGCAAGGAGGGCAGGGCCTGGGGTGGGCAGGCGGGCGGGGACGAGACTCTCGCCGCCTGGCCACTCGCCCAGCTCAGCAACGGGCTTTGGGGTGGCAGAGGGCTCCAAGGCCGTGCAGCTCTAGCCCCTGGGAAGAGGACGGGGCACAGCTCCAGGGTCAGAGGGAACTGGAGAGCCAGGATGGGCCCTGCTCTCCAAAGCCACCCGAAGTCGAGGAGACGGAGGAACCTGAGAACCAGAGGAGGGTGGGGGGGGCCAGCCCGGTGTAGGGTCTCAAGGCCAGCATCAGCCTGTGGGCCCTGCAGGCCCTGCCCACTCTGGCAGGTGGGGTCTTGGGAGGGGCTGGGCAGGTGAATATGGAGGTGGGATATCCCAGCTACCTGCCCGCACACATGAGCGTCCAGACCGGGCACCCTCCTCCCTGCCCTGAGGCTTCTGCCAATGCCACCCGTCTACACCTCAGGACAGCTCAGCCAAGGGGCACAGGGCAGGGCCCAGATCACCTCCTCCTTACCCAGCTCCTATTAACAAACTGGACCCCCAAACCCCACACCCTCAGAACCACCCCAGGGCCCTATTCCACCTGAATGCAGGCCACCCTGTCTTGTCTCCCCTGAGGCCTGCCCAGCCTGGCCAGGTGCACCTCCCTGCTCATCGAAGAAGACTCCAGAGCCTTTGTCCCCCCAACACCACCTGCCAAGCCAAGGGCCACCGACAGCCCCACTCTCAGGGGCTCTGGGCGGGGCCGGCTGGAGTCCTCAGGGCCCCGGGGCCTTGGTCTCAGCTCCCCACCAGCCTCATCGCCCCGACCCTGGGAAGGGCAGCGCTCCCACCTGGGAATAGATGCCTCATGGTCAACCTGTAATCTTCCAGCCCCCAAGGAGGTCACACCCACACCTCTGGGACCAGGCTGTGGGGGTCCTGCCCACCCAGACGGGGCCACAGCCCCCTGCACAGACCCACTCGGATGCGGTGGCTGCCCTTCCTTGCAGGGCCGACCAGGCCAACTCTCCCAGTGGCCAGACCACAGTGGCCGGGAGGCGGGATACTGTCTGCCAAGCTCCCGCCGCCTGCCCACAGGCTTACCGGTTAATAAAATGGTATCGACTCCCCAGGGGCCAGTCTTACTGTTCCAGCCACCGCATCATGACCACACCCCTCAGCCTCGCCTGGGCATCCGAGACAGCATCCCAGGAGAAGCCATCAGCCCAGCCACACCCGGACCAAACTGCCCTGCTCTCCATCAGGGCTCCCGTCCCGGCCTATGTGCCCCACAGACTCTGTGGGGTCCTCCGGTGCTGACCACCACGGCCGGTCTGCAAGCCAGGCCCCCAGCTCCTGCTACACATGACTAACTGGGGGCTGTGTCCCCTTAGCTCCACTCGCTGCTAAACATAGTCACCGTCCTTCTTCCCTAGAGATGTCACCCACAGGCTGGGCCACTGGGCAGATGCCCCAGGGCCCCTGCCCACCCCCTCCCGTTGCCCCCAAAGCAAAGCCACACTGACTCCCTTTCACGTGGGGATTTTGGGACAGCGCGGGGCAGGCAGCGCGGCGGGAACAGGAATTGCGGGTGGAGGGGCACCTAGCTCGGGAAAGCACCTGAGGTTGTGTTCCGAGGAAACCATGGGGCCAGGCCATTATTCCCCAGAGGCCCTGCCAGGGCCAGTGCCCGGGGGCACCCGTGGAAGGAGCCCATGGGGACGGGTGGGCAGCGGGGCGGAGCAGCCTGGGTGCCCGACCCACTCCTGAGGATGCCCCTGTCTGGGTGCCTCATGCCTGGGGCACACCTCTAGCGGGTCACCCCACAGTGGGGGTGCTCACCGCCTGCTGTCCCCTTCCCAGTTCCTGGGACCCTCAGCTGCTGGCCTGAAAGGGACAGGGAGAGGGCCACCCATAGCTTCCCCATTTTCAGGGGCCTCTCAGCCACCAGCCCTCCCCCCATCCCTCCCCGAGGCCCCTTCCCCCCAAACCCCTCTCCAGGCACGAGGACCCAGGTGCGGTAGACCAGGGTTGAGCGTTATCTGCCCCAATCTCCTCTGCCTCCCTGACCGGCTCCCCTCCCGGAGCCCCGCGTGGGGACGTGCTGGGCCCGCAGGCACACTCACGCTCAGGCCCTCTCAGTGTGCGTCCCAAGCCCACGTTCCCCCAGACCCCCACTTTATAAGAACTGAACTCTGGCGGGGCCCGGGTGGCTCAGTCGGTTGAGCGTCCGACTTCGGCTCAGGTCATGATCTCGTGGTCCGTGGGTTCGAGCCCGTCAGGCTCTGTGTTGCCAGCACGGAGCCCGGAGCTGCTTCGGATTCTGTGTCTCCCTCTCTCTGCCCCTCCCCTGCTCATGCTCTGTCTGTCTGTCTCTCTGTCTCCCTCTCTCAAGAACGAACGAACATGTAAAGAAAAGAAAAACACTGAACTCTTGTCACCGGGAGGACTGGCATGGGAAGGGAAGCCACTGGGGGTGGGCCGGGCCTGGCCTGGAGGCCCCCCCAAACACCGTCTGCCGAGTGCCCAGAGCTGTCACGGGGCACCCACGCGCTGGGTGCCACAGGGGGGCTTCCCCGGCCCGAATCAAGGAGGTAGACAACCTTCTGCCTGCCCCAAGGTGCCGCCGTCAGTCTGTCCCCCCCAGCTAGCAGCCCCCACCTGTCAGAGGCCCCCGCACACGGCTCCCCAGCTCCCACCCTTCCTGCCAGCCTCTGAGAGCCCGCTCCGAGCACGAACAGCCCTGCCCACACCTGGCCGCGGCTGCACAGACTCCCCAAGGGCCTCCTCGCGGGCGCTGCGGGAGCGCCGGTGGCTGTGCACCCCAAATCTGTGCTGGGCCTGCTCGCTGGAGCTCAACGCAGGCCTCGGCCTGCCAGGATGCCAGGCTGGGCTCGGGGCCTCCCCCAACATCCCCTCTGAGCTCGGTCCCTGCCGCGCTCCCCTGGGCCAGGGTCCTGTCCGGCATGTCCCCGCCGGGCCCCAGCACCAGCCCGCACCCCAGACTCCCAGCGAGGCTGCAGACGTGGACGCGCCCCATGAGGACCCCACGCTCGGCGGTGCAGGGGCCCCAGGGCTAAAGCTCCCCGCTCCACACGCGCGTGCACTCACACACGCAGACACACACATACGCACGCTGGGAGCTGCCGAACCAACTCGGCCGTCCCCACAGGGGTGCTACGGGGGGGATCCCCCGGGTCAGGCCTCCAGCGGCAGCTGCCAGCAAACCCACCCGCGCACCCCTCCCCCTGCGCGGGGCCCAGGAGCCGGGTCGGGGGCCCAGCACTCAATGCTGGGACCACACAATGGGGGCTGTGTCTCTGACCAGTGGCACAGAGACGGAGGTGGGAGGAGCCGCAAGGCCCCCTACCCACCACCGGGGCCTCGTTCTACACGTGGGGGGGTGGCACCCAACAGAGGCTGGCTGCTGATTCGCTGCCCGGCCGGGGCTGGACGGTCCTCTCGGGCAAGGCTAGGCCCCTTGAAGGCCCAGCAGCTGGGGACGCCGCCAGGTCCCGGGGATGACGCTGTCCGGCCAAGTGGGGGACCTGTCGGGGCCCCTGGAGGCAGCCGGGCCTGCCTCTGGGGGTCGAGGTCAATGAGTGGCCCCTGCCCGGCACCCGTGCCAACTGCTCTCCTGGCCACCTGCACTCACTGGCAGAGTCCATTCCCCTCGGAGGACCCTGTGCCCACCAGGGCCGGGCACATGGCATCACGTGTGGATCACCCTCGACAGGCCCGGAGTCACCCAGCAGGCACGCAAGGCAGGTGGGCAGGGCCACCCTGTCATCCCTGACGAGAGCGTGAAGTACCGAGCACAGGGCGCTGGCATCATCCGCGAATCTGCCCAGAGGAAGGTGCCTTTTCAGGCGGGCACACGCCCACCCGGCTGGCTGGCTGCGCAGCCCGGGTTCGGGCCTGCCATCCATGAACGCAGACTCGCGCCGGGTCCTCGGGGAACAGGGCCCCGCCCAAGACAAAGCCTGGTCCCTCCAGCCACGCTGCCTCCCAGCCAGCCCCGGGCAGAGGGGAGGTGGTGCCAGGCTTGCGAGGCAAGCTCCACACACCTGCTGTGCCAGGCGGCCCAGCTGTCGGGAGAGCACAGCTGGTGAAGAGGGAGCTCTCCCGGCCGGCCGGGCCGTGGGGGCGGGGGTCCAGCAAGCTCAGCCCAACACCCTGACCACCCGCTAATCCTAGACTCAGATGGGCGCAGCCTGGGCTCCCCCCTACCCCCCCCACGCCCTCCCTTACCCCGTGGTGCCCCCTTCCCCCTCCCCACGCGCACTCGCCACGGGGTGGGGGGGCGCCCCCTACCTCTGCATCCCCTCCCCCACCCCGGGCGGCCCCCCCCAACCCCGTACCCCCTCCTTCCTCGCACCCCCCACCCCGGGCGCCCCCCATCCCAGCACCCCTTCCTTCTCCCCCGCCCCGCGCCTCCACGACCGCCAGCCCGCAGGGAGGGCGCGTCCCCGCCACGTCGCGCGCCCGCCGCAGCCTTTGTTCCGGGCCTCCCGCCTCCGGCCGCCCGTCCCCGCCCGTCCCGCCGGTCCCCGCACGTCAGGACCCCGCCGGCCCAGCCTACCTGGAGTAGAGGCGCCGGGCCGGGCCGGGCAGCTCGTCGGCGGAGGGCGGGGCCGGGCCGGCCATGGGGCCGGGGTCGCCGAGGGCCGGGGCCGCACAGCCCGCGCTCGCGCCGCCCTGCGCCTGTCCCCTGCGCGCGGTCCGCCGCCCACCGTCCACCGTCAGTCCGTCCGTCCGTCAGTCCGCCCGCCCGGGGGAGGCGCCGAGGAAGTGATGCGCGCGGGGCGCCGCCCCTCCCGCCGTGGCCGTGATGTCACCGCCGCCCGCGCGCGGGGAGGGGGGCGCCGACGAAGGAGCCGCGGGTCCCTCCCCCCTGCGCAAGGGGCCGGGGAGGGGGTGGCGCCTCCGAGCGCGCGTCCCCAGCGCCGCCCCCCACCCCCACCAGGGGGCACGCGGGGCAAGGGCCTGGCGCTGGCCGGGCTGCTGGGCCCCGGGTTCTCGCCGGACCTGCGAGGCGCCTGGGTGGCAGTGGCCCTGCTAGCCCCCCCATCCCCGCGACAGGGGCTGTTTGAGGCCTCCCTCCCTTTGTCTGGCAAATGGCCAGCCCCCCTTGGTGGTCCCCTGCCGTTCCCACCCCCTTCTCTGAACTGGCAGTGGGGTGCCCGCCATGGGGGATGACTCCCTACTTTAGAGACACCTGGCGAGCTGAGGACTGACCTGTGCCCCAGGGGAATTCCCTGGTCTGGGAGGAGTGAACAGCCAGGAGAGCCGCACTTACCAGGACCTGCGTGGCCTGGCCCCGGGGAGCCCCCGAGCCTGCTTTGCTCAGCCCTGAAACCCTGGGTCACCATGTCACCCTCCCAACCTTGTGAAATCCAAGGACTCTGAAAACGGAAGCTCACTGTGCCCACACTCCCCACCCCCCCACCCCCATCGTGGCCCCGACCACCTCCTCCCCTGTGAGTTCCTAGGAGCCCTGGTAGATGAGACCTGTGGTGTGGCCTCTTCGCCACCCACCCTGGGCTCTGTGCCTCCTTGGGCCTTCTCCCAGGGCCGAGGTGCCTGTCCGGCTCGTCAGCACCGGGCCCACAGCAGGCCCTCCCGTGGATCTCACCTGCCTCTGTCCTGCTGGCCTCAATCCCAGCCCTGCTGGTGCCTCCAGAAGACTCCAAACCTGGGAAAAGTCACTGTGCCCCACGGGACAGGGACTAGTCTGGGAGCAGGAAGTGGACTACTGTCCTCAGGAGCCCGGCCGCCCCTCCTGGGAGAGCTGCCCTCACTAAGGTCAGGGAAATGCCAGGGCCTTCTCGCTGGACCCTCTGCGGAACTGCAGCCCACAGGGCCGCTGGCTTCAGGCAAAGGCAAATGGCAACAAAAATAAACACAAGATAAAACAGAGCCTGTTGGCCCCGGGCTAGTTTGTTTTTCCTGCGGAAGAGAGGCAGCGGGAATGAGAACCATCTGTGCCCAGAGCGCTGGCGGCCTGGCAGCTCATCCTGCTTGCCCTCCCCCGTGACCACAGGAGCTGGGCAAGGCCTTGCTGCCTGCTTCGGGGGTGCTGCCGGCTGGGCCGGGCGGGGGGCGGGGCTACCACGCTCCTCCAGGCCCGCCTCCTTGGGGTGCCCCCTGAGCTGGCATCGTTGTAAGGGCAGGGGCCGCCTTGGGCCCCACCTCTGCCGGGCCTGAGCTCAACATCCCCGTGAGGCCACTGCCGCTAGCCCCTATGGTCCCCGGGGCTGCGGCCAGGGGCCCGGTGCCCAGAAAGCCCTCACGGGGTTATTGACGTGAATGGCGGAACAGGGGAGCAACGTAGCGTCACCACAGGGAAAGCATCTCGTCTTCCTTCCTTGAAGCAGGGGGACCAGGGAGCCAGGGTCCCTGGGCTAGAAGAGTCTCAGCTTTATATCAGAACTTCGCCGGGGGTGCTGGAGCCCTCTGGGGTGCTGTGCCGCGAGCCGGCCAGGCTCCTGCCTCCGGGTTACCCGCCATAAGGTGCTCTCCCGCTCTGAGCCTCGGTTCGGCCACCCGCGAATAGGGGTCCCTGGTCCGTCCTACAGGGAGCGCGAAGGGTCATGGGGTCCTGACGGTGCTGGTCACCATTCCCGGCGCACAGCAGGAGCTTGTGGAACGCCAGCGTTGGGACCACGCTGCCTGTCCAATCGTGCCCTGATGACGGTCCTGGGTCCTGGCTGGCACCAGGCGACAGGCCCAACACGCGTTGCCCACGTGGCCCCCCACCTGCGGGGAATGAGTGCATCACTGGTCCCCGGAGGGCAGGGGGCTCCTGGGCCACGGGTCTGGGCAGGAGGAGCTCCTGGAGGGCACCACCCGTCCCTCACCACCGGCCACACACCTGCCTCGCTCTTGCCCGAGTCCCCTCTGCGCACGTCCCCAGCTCTGCCTCCCTCTTCCCGGCCTCCCCGGGGGCAGCCCCTCGTTACGTTCTGCCTTGTAACCACCTCCCCACTCGGTGAGGCCTGGTGCACCAGCGGGACAGAGTGCTCCCATGGGGGGCCGTAGGCACTCCCCCCATCCCTTTGGGTCCCATTCCCAAAGGAGCATTAGAGGGAGAAAAACACTTTCCCGTCGGGACACATCCTCGGACGGAATACAGAGGGCAGAGGAGCAGTGACGCCGGCTGGTCGTGGAGGCACCGCCGCTCGAGAGCCGACACCCAGGATTTGGTGTCAGCACGCCCGGGGCTCTGCCCTCGCCAGTAGCCAACAGTGCCGCCTCCACCCGAGGCACCTGCCACGCGCCTGCCCTTCACCGCTCAGCCTTCCCTGGCGTCCTGCCTGTCGTACCAGTGAGCGGGCAGAACGGCCAGGTGCCGGTCCCCAGGCCGGGCTTCAGGGGGGCTGACTTCCCCGTCCCGGATCCGTCCCCTGGACAGGCCTGGCGGGAGATGACGGTGGACGGTTTCTGAGTGCCTGGCGGTGGGGAGGCCTGGTGGACTCTCAGGGCTGCGAGGGCCTTGGATGAAGGCCGGGCCGGCTGAAGGCGGCCGCTTCCTGGAGCCATCCCAGGGACAAAGAATGGGCACACACGCGTCAGCGGGGTGTGCAGCCTGAGGCCCACGGGGGTGTTTGCTGGGGCCAGGGGTAGATCGGGACATCCCTGCTGCTGGCGTGGTAGCTCCTCGCCCGTGGCCTCCCGGACCCCGCTGCCCCCCGTCCCCCAGCCTCCCCACCTACAGCAAGTTTGCTCTTGCGGGGCCCAGAGGGGACACAGAGGAGCTGAGCCCAACCCGGGACCTAAATGCTTCTGACCAGTCTCTACTGTGGATTCCAGACTGAAGAAGGAAAAGGTAGACAGGGAGAAAAAGAGAGAGAGAGAGAGAGAGAGAGAGAGGCACATGCACGCTCACATACATAGTCATGTAAGACCACTCGGGTTGACCGCGTTCCCAATAGTGTCATTACCCTGAGAAACAACTTACTGTCCTGCAAAGTCGTGGGGCAAGTGCCCCCCACCCCATTGCCCTGAGGACCCCGGGGGTCGCCCATAGCCATCTCCTCTCCTCAGGGCCTCAAAACTCCCTGGAGAGTGGGGCCTGCAGGGCGGGTGAACGGGTCCCCAGGCAGGTGCCGCAGGGAGCCGGAAGGAAACAGTCTACCGCCCACGGGGCCCAGTGCCTCCCTGGGAGATGACAGGCGCCCAGGAAATAGCTGGAGGTGCGAGGGAGGCTATGCACCACCCGTGTCATCGAGCGACACCTGGCCACGCAGCATTCCTGGGGCCCTGGCTGGCAGCTGCGGGCTCTGTCACCCGGGGCCACGTGAAGCGGGCACACCCGCCCTTGTCCGTGGCAGGTCGGTCTGTGGGAGCCCATCCCCGGCTCGTATGACTGAACCCCCTGCCCCCTGCCTGTCTAAGCCCCCCAGGCCTGGCAGATGGGTGACACTGAGAGCCGGAGACAGGCAGAGAGAGAGACACAGAGACAGAGGCAGAGAGATGGAGAGTCTGGGGGCTCTGGGTTCCCACGGTGCCGTGTGGTGGGAGGGGGAGTCTTCACGTGAGCGTAAGCCAGACAGAATTAGGGGAGCAAATAAATCCGAGGAAGCCCCCCCAGGCAAACAAGACACAGTGGATTTTCCCCTTTCGGGGGCTCTCTGCCCACAGCTCCCCACTCCAGGAGAGCCGCTGGGGATAGAATCCACTCCCCACTCCCGCCGGCTGGCCTTGGCCAAGCTCCCTGACCCTTGGGGTGCGGAGCGGTGAATGAGGCACTCGTCAGAGACCACTGAGATGGTGTGTCCTCTGTGTCCGTCCCCTGGGGCCGCTCCCTCCAGAGGCTCCCAGGGAGGGTCGTCCCTGCCTCTCTCAGCTCCTGGGGCTCCAGGCGCCCCTTGGCTGGTGACTGCCTCCCTCCACCTCTGCTCCGTCCTCCACAGGCCCCCCCGCCCTTCTCCTCTGGGAGGACTGGCCATCGGATCCAGGACGGTCTCATCCTGAGATGCTTAATGACATCTGCATAGACCTTCCCTCCCAAACAGAAGCACATTTACTCCTATTTACTCTAGGTGGACGTCTTCCGGGGACTCCGTTCACCCCACTACGCCCACGTCCCAGTATTTACTTACGATGGTTGCTACATGACTTGGGTCATAGAACACGCAGAGCTTTGCGGCCTCGTTGTCACGTCGCGTTACATCGTGAGCATGACCCGGGCATCACAGAGAGGTTCTCACAGGCACCACTGGGGGCGGGGCTATGTGGCCTGCATCCAGACCCTCGCTGGGGGACCCTCCGCTGCCCCGTCCTTTCCCGGCTGTGCGCTGTCCGGCGAAAGGCACCAGAGCCTGTGCCCCCAGGGCTCAGGGAGCAGCCGCCCTCCCGGCAGCTCAGGGAGCGGGGTCACCACACAGCCGCTCACAGGTCCATGAGGAAACCTCTCTCCGTGGGGACTCTGTCTAGAACATAGGGACAGCGTGGAGCTTGGGACACTGCAGACCCACGCAGATGTGGCCGCTAGAGCAGGGGCCCTACCCTGGGCCTCTCTCCTCTGTCAGACGGAAGCCTGGGAAATAAAGTCCTGCCAGTGAAGCCCCTGGCATGGGCCTAGAACGTGTCGTCCACTGTGCAAGGGACAGCTGTCGCCATGAAACTTGCTCCTGGGCTGACCTCCTCCAGCCTCCCCGGGGCTGAGCCCCTCAGGCTGCCGGCCCAGAGGCGTGGGCGGACGCGGGGACCTCCTCAGGCACAGACCTCGTGCGCGGGCCCAACGAGTCGGGGTTTGCCTGCCTCCGTGGCACACGTGCTCCATTTGACAGGAGCACGGGTGCCTCTGAGGCCGCCGGGCTGGCCGGCTAGCTGGGGACCTGGAAACTTGGTGGGAAGGGAGGAACCCCCAGGGCCAGGGCTTACAGGAGGGGCCCCCACCCTTGGTACCCGCCTCCCTCCCCTTCCCCATCCCCCAGGGCTTTGCCCCCCCCCCCCCCGAGTGCTGGGTCTCACGGCCTGAGTGCCTCCTGCCGCGCCTGGGGTGTGGTCACAGAGCCAGGACGAAGCCTGGCCCCACGGACCCACTCTCCTGCGGGAGCCCCCCGCACACACTCGCACCTGCCTCTCTGTGGAGGCCAGACACCTTGAAGGCCCTGCCTCCTGCCAGGTGTCCAGGAAGAAGGACACCCCCACCTCCGCTGTGGGCAGCCAGGCCAGCCAGAGAGGCCCAGGGCTGGGGCAGCAGGGGTGCACGGTGGCACGGTTGGCGGGGGGAGAATGGAGGGGTGCTTGGGGGACCCGTGGCCACCTCGCGGTGAGGATGCGGGTTCAGGGGGGGCAGCGGGCAGAGTTGCCCCACCAGGTTTACCCGGCGCGAGGAAGCAGTGGCGGGAACCCGTGTTGGGCACGGGACTCGGGGCAGAGCAAGAGGCAGCCAGCTCTCCAGGGCACAGCAGGACCTGGGGCCACCCCCACGGGTGACCTCAGGAAGCACAAAGAACCCTCACCTGGGCCGGCCAGACGGTACCTGGACTTGCTGCGGGCTGCCTGCCTCCGTGGGCCTCCTGGGCAATGTCCGTCACCTGTCCAGCGACAGGCGCGGAAAGCCAGGGAGAACAGGAGAGGGGGCCACCCTCCTGCCGGTCCCCGCATGGGGTCCGTTCCCAGAGTCTCTGCCCATCTTTTCTGGGGCACTCGCGGTTGCCATGGAAACCCCGCATCCTCCTCAGGGGGCCCTTGCTCTGCTCTTAGGGGAAAGTCAGCCAGGCGGCCTCCTCTCCCAGCCCTCTGTGGCCTCAGGGTGGGGCTGTTTTCACAGCTTGATTCTTCCCAGTGGGTCGGTCCCTAACTCCCAAATCGTCTGGTCAGGTCTGTGGGAGACTCCCCTTGGTGTGGGCCCCACCCCGCCTCTGTGGCCGGAATCAACCTGGGGCAATGACTGACCTGCAGGGGGCAGCAGACTCAGGGCAGCGCGGCAGCAGTCTGGGCCGGGCCCCGGGGAGTCCCCCGTCTGAAAAGCACCTGGAACCCTACCACCCTGGTTCTCCGAACTGCAAACCTTCCAGGATGGGAGCACGGACATTTCCTGAGCATCTGGCACCCGGGAAGGGAAGCAGCCAGCAGGAAGGAGGGACACAGGACCCCAGGCCTCCGGGGCCCCTCCCTCTCCCTGCAGGACTGATCGAAGCTCAGAGCCAGGCGGATCGGGGAAATTAGAAAGACCCGCAGGGACAAACCCATCGCATGCATTTACTTTTGATCCCCTCGGAAGCCCCATTAAAATGACAGCGATCAGTTTCTTCGTTTGCTTTTTAAATTATGAGCTCATAAAGACAAAGAGGACAGGAGAGGGGAGGGAAGGGGGGGAGGGGGGCGGCCCTCAGGTGCCATGGAGAACAGGGGCTGAACTTGGGAGGTGACCCCCCCATAGCTGGAGGTCTGGACTGAGAGCTCCCCACCCCGCAGAGGCAGAAAGCCAGGGAATGAAGGTCCTTACAGATCCCCTGCCTCCCGCCTCCACCCCGAGCAGGACAGTGGAAGGGTCTTCTCAGGGTCTGGCCAGCCCTACATGTTTGGAGTCCACAGCTCACCCCTCCCTCAGAGCCACCAGGTTGCTCTTGGCCCCACTTGTCATAGGTCTGGTTCTCCGGAAGCGGATGCCAAGGCGGAGTCTGGGGCGCACGATGTGCCCCAGGGAGCAGCTGCCGTCGGATGGTGGGGAGGAAGCGGGGCCGCCCTGCGGGGCTCTGGCCGACTGATGCCTTGCCGCACCCCTCGGTCCCCAGGCCCCGGTGCTCTTCCCGTGGGGGACACAGCCCCGCGAGGAGGTCCTGGGCAAGGCACCCTCTTGCGGGGTGCTGTCCGGGTGACGCTTCTGGCGAGGCCCTCCTCGGCTGTGCCAGGTGGCAGCCCGTGGACGTTGCCCCTCTGCACCTGCCCTGACGAAGCGGGGATGCAGTGGGGTAGGGGGTCCCGTGCTGGAGGGTCAGACGTTCCTACAACCGGGGTGGTGCCGGCCGAGGCCTCGCAGACAGCACAGGCCAGCTGCGCCCCGGACGCCCTCCTGAGGAGGAGCAGCGGCCCTTCCAGAACGAGGGGGAGGCCCAGGGGAGCCGCCGGGCCGTCCAAGCTCAGGGCCGCCTCTGATGCCGGCAGGCTGGGCATTTGGAGGCAGCTTGACCGACCTTGGTCCCTAAGCGCTCACGCTGCTGCCCGGGCCCGCACGCGGCCCCCGTCTTCGCCGCCGGGGCCCCTGCCTGTGAGGCCAGCACTGAGGCGGCCGGGGCCCCCAGCTGGCAGGGCGGTGCTGGGTCCTGAGCGGCTCGGTGTTGCTTCTGGGCAGGTGCTCCTGGTGGGCAGGAAAGCGAGGGAGAGAGAGAGCTTCGCGGTTTGCACCCACACACACGGGCCTCCTTCCCTGCACGGTCCGTTCCTTTCCGTATTAGGTTCCTAACCAGCCAGGAGGTCACTTGTCCCCACCCCTCAGGCCATTTCTCCTCCCACACAATGGGGAACCCGGCGCAAAGCTCTTCTTCCCCTGGGACGCCTTTCGGCCCTGTCCCCCCTGGAATGAGAGTGGCCCTCAGTCAGTAGCTTCTTCCGCTCGCCCCCCAGCGGCACCCCCCCAGCCACCAAGCTCGGCGCGCCCTACCCCCGCGGCTGGCGGTGGCGGAGGGCCAGGCTGAGGGGTGCATGCAACGGCGGAGTGTGCCATGGGGCCCCGACCGCTTGCTCAAGCACGATTCTGCCTGTGCAGAGTGTTGGGTGTTCCCCCTTCCCTCCTACTGGGCCAGGTGGGGACACTTGGCTTTGGGACTGAGAGGCCCGGCCACACGCAGCTCATGATGGCTGTTCCGCCACACTGTGCCCAGCACCAGGCCAGGCATCGGTCTCAGGGCCCAGTTGCACACGTTTCAAAAGGCACGTCTGTCTCTTAGTCAGCTTGGGCTGTGTGACAAGACTCCAAAACCTCAGGCTGGGTGGACGTCCCTTGTTCCTCTGGTGCCAACGGACAAAGTCAACCTGTGGGCCAGAGCTGATGCAACCCTGAGCCCATCCAATTCAGGTGCCAGACGGCTCTGGGCCGGTGGTGGCTGAGGCAGCCCAGCCAGTGTGCCGAGTTCCAGCATCACGCCTGCCGACTGCAGGGTCATATGCCTCTCGACCCTCTGGCCCTGGGATGCAGACGCCTCCCACGTGGTCTGGCCTGGCAGGCCCAGCTCTGGTCTAAGGTGGCCTCGCCAGGCATCTGGCTCCCTTAGGACAGTGCCAAGCAGCTCCCCAGGGGCCGAGGGACTGCTGTCTCCATGCCCCTTCCAGGGGGGGCAGGCGTACCCATGAGTATTTAAGAGATCAGGCTGCTCCAAGTTTCTCTGCCTCCAAATTCAAATTTCCTGAACACCAAGGGGAATCTCCTGGCAAGATACTTTTATTAGAGTTTGGCTTTTTTTGGGGGGGGGGGAGGAGGGAGGGAAAGACCTACCTTCTGGGGGTAGGGTGGTTGCAGGAACAGGAAGACTTGGGGGGCCCACCCCAGGACCTCCACGGTGGGGGGGGGGGGTTTCCCCTGGCCGTGACAAGGAGATGGAACTCCCTGCTGCCTCACCTCCTTAGCTGCCCGCCTCCAGGACTCCTAGGCTCCCCAGACCCCTGCAGGTGCAAGTTTGAAGCTGGGCAGGGGTGGAGGCAGCACACGCTGACCAGGACCTAGGGTTGAAAATGGACTTTGGGTGAGTGTGCAGATCTTAGCCAAGTGACCGAGACCCCGGGAACCCACACGCGGGACCAGGCGCTGCCCGGACCCCTCAAGAGCCCCTGCCCTCCTTTGCCTGGGCTGCCACACTGACTCCAAGGAGGCGGGAGACCTTGTGGGTTTTGCATTTGGTAACCGGACCCCCCCATGTCCACCCACCGGCACCTTCCCACTGTCTGGAAGCCCTGAGAACTGCTCTCTAGACGAGGCTGTGAACTGTCTCAGGTGTCTCCCCCGCCCCCCCTCCCCGCCCCCGACACCATGCTTCAGAAGGGCTGGGGTGACCCTATTGGCCTCCGGCTCCCTGGCTGCTGGCTGCCAGGCTGTGCTTCCAGAGACCCGGGTGGCTGCTGGAGGTCCCTGGGGGGTGGGGAGAAAGCAGGGGTGGAGGGTCGAGAGGGGGCAGCTGTGGACCGCACTGGAGATGCCCGCCTCCCTGCCGGTGCAGACCTGCCTCCCGCGCTGCCCCCACTGTCTGGGGCCCAGTAGGAGCGCCCCAGGTGTGTGTCCCCTGCCCGTGGGGGCTGGATGTGCCGGTGAGGCTCCTGGCGCCTGGCGCTCTTCCCTCGGGGCTCCGGGAAGCCAGCCTGGAGGAGGAGCCTGCCTGGATGGACGCTTGGGTTTCTCCGGCAACGTCGGGGCGGACCTCCCGCACACCCAGAGGTGCCGGTGTCCCGGTGCCTGGGCTCCGCCGGCGGCTGGCCTTTGAGCCACGGCTGCTGCCTGGCGCCCTCCCACAGCTGGTGAGTTCCCTGGGGGGCCCTGCCTGAGCCGAGCCGGCCTGCCCCGGGCACTTGGGGGAGGCGCGGGTGGGAGCACAGGCAGGTTGGGGAGGGCGTTAGCCTTTCCTCCTGGCCTGGAACGTGGCTGGGTGCTGGGAGCCACCTTCCTTCCGTCCTGCTTTCCTGGGGAGGGGTCTTCCGGCGTGGGGGCTCCCTCTGAGGGCTTGGGGCCTCCTCAGGGGCAAAGCCAGGCTGCCCCTGGGAGCGTGATGCCCACCCGCCCTACCCACTGGGCAGCCCTGCCTCTGGCTTCAGGTGCTGCTGTGAGGCCAGCACTAGACTCTTTCCTAATGAACTGTCCCTCAGTCTCCCCGTCTGTATAATAGGAATAAATACGCCACCAGCCCCTGAGTGGGGCTGGCGGGCGGTTCTGCATTTGGTCCCACCCGGCAAGCCCAGCTGACAACGAGGCCAGCTCAGCCTGGATCCTGTCCAGCTAACTCCTCGGGCAAAGGGGGCCCCTCAGGCCGTCCTGTCCTGCTGGAAGGCCCCCATCAAGGAGTTGAGTCAGCGGGCAGGAGACCCACAGCCATGCCCCCCAAAAGCCATGGTCCCCAGTTGACCATTCTGAGCCGTTTGAGGGTGGCTCTCGCTCCCTGGGGGGTGTCTGTGTCCACGGGCTCCTTTCCCCGGGGTCGCTGGTGTTCCAGCTCCCTCCCTGTTTGCGGGGGGTGGCCCGGAGGACAGGTCTCCGCTCTGTGTTGTGTGACTGTGGGCAGGGTGACAACGCCTTGCTCTTGGGTTGTGGGGAGGTGCCCCAGGTCGCCTGGGGAACGCGCTGGGGGCAGGGCCCGGCCGCTGGCAGGGTGCCCCCAGCGGAGCCGGCTCAGGAGCCGCTGTACTGAGCGCTGGGTGCTGGCCGGGCTGACTCTGGCCTTGGACGAGGCCGCCCAGGCCTGAGGGTGGGGGTGGGGGGCGGGGGGGGGGAGCTCCCTGCTGACCTGTCTGTGGGTGTGGCCGTGAGTCCCTCTTGGCGAGTGGGCGGTGGCGCCAGGGTCCCCTGGGGGTGGGTTAAATGGCTTCTGGGCTGTGCAGCGGAGAGGGAGGTCGGAGAGGTCGCGGGGTGAGGCAGCCTCGCCTTGGTTTTATCTCCTCGACCCTGTGTGGAATTTCCCTCTGCCCCGCCTCACCCACCGGCCCTTGCATCCCGCTTACCCACTGGCGCACCCCTCCGGACCTCCAACCTTGGCCTTGTGTTACCTTGTTCGGCCCTGTCGTCTGCCACCCTGGGGCCTGGTGCTCTCCTCTGGGGAGCGGCTGGTAGAGACGCCGTGGCTGAGAATGGAGAGGCTGGGGGACACCGCCCTGGCCAGACTCCCATGCAAGAAAGTCTTTGGCAGCCCAGGCCGGCCTGCCTTCTCTGCAGCCCGGGGCAGCGAGCACGCGTGCTGTGTGTCGGGGTCCAGGGTCACGGGGCTGGGGGGTGCCCGTGCAGCTGACGCTCTTGTGGCCTGCATATCACTTCCCCAGATGTGACCCGAGCCCAGGTCAGCCGCCGGAGCGCTTCTGTCTGGACCTCTAAGGCCCTGCACCCCACCCTCTCTGGGCCCCTGCTTGGTGGCTTCTGGGCAGGGCCTGGTGCGCCGGGGGACTCTAATCGGGGGACAGGGCCAGTTCGGGTGTGTTCGCTGCCGGGACCAGTCTGAGCCGGTGGCTGGAGGGCCCGATGCCCGAGTCCAGGCGGGGCCGGCTGCTGCCGCTGGTGAAACCAATGTGGTCTGAAACCCTGGGGCCCAGGGACCGTGGGCGCCTGGGCCTTTCTCCTTCATGGTCCACCGACTCTGTCCCCGAGCCCGCTCGGGGTGCTTTGGGCTGGGTTCCCTGGGGATGAGCTGGGGAGACGTGAACAGCGTGGCCGACAGAGCCGAGCTGCCGCCCACCCCACCCCTGCAGCCCGGCCAGGCTGTGGAAGCAGGGGCCTGGCCCAGAGCGGTGTCGTGGTCTGTGGACAGTGGGCTGCGGGTGCTGTGGGTGGGCCCCCCGGCCCCGGCAAGGAGCGGGACACCTGCTCCACCCGGGGCCCCGCCACACTGGGGGCTCTCACAGCCACGAGCATTTGCACACAGGCCACCCCTGCACCCCCGCGGAGCGGTCCCCAGCCCCTCGGGGAGGGCAGAGGGGACCTCGCTCAGAGAGAGTGGCACTGGTAGGTGTGAGCAGGGAGGAGGCAGGGGTGGTCGGGAGGGAGCAAATGTGGCAACAGAAGGAACCTCGGGGCCCAAATGGGGGCCAACCTCCAGCCGGGCCTGCATCTTGGCTCAGGGTTAGGGGAGAGGCTGGGGCCTGATCCATGTGGGGCGTGCCCCCCCCCCAAGACTGTGGTCTCTGCTGTGGCCTTGTGGTACCTGGTGCCCACGCTGCTGCTCGTGGCCCCGGCCGCTTGTGGTCACCCCAGCAGGTGTGAGGGAGCCGGGGCAGTGCGTGCCAGGGTCCACGGAGGGTCCTGGGCAGGGAGAGGCCCTGGGGGCTCGCACGTCCCCTGATTTGGAGCCGGGCTAGAAGCCCGGGTGGTGAACCAGATCTGTGGAGAGGTGCGGCACCCACGGAGGGGGGCGGAGGTCGGGGGCCGGGGAGGAAGTTCTGGGCTTGTCACCGCTCACAGAGCAACGACGAAGCTGGTTATTTTCACGTGCACACACATTCGTTTCATGATTTCGCTTTTATCAACTCCAGGGCGTTGAAGCAGACTGCTTCATCGTGTGTATGTATGTATTTATGTGTATTTATTTTCAGAGGAGGGGAGGGGAAGAGAGAGAGAGGGAGAGAGAGGATCCCAAGCAGGCTCAGCGCTGTCAGCACAGAGCCTGATGTGGGGCTCGAACCCACAAACTGTGAGATCGTGACCTGAGCTGAAAACAGGAGGTGGACACTTAACCCCCTGAGCCCCCCAGGCGCCCCCCCCCCGCACCATCGTATTTATGAAATAGCTGCTTCCTGAGGAGGGAAACTGCTCACGACCTATTTCTGCTCAGAGAGCCCCTCCCTCTCCCTTTAGGGATCAGGGCTAGAAAGTTGGGGGGACGCTGGGGGAGAGTGATGAGGGCCTGAGCGCCTGGCGGGGGACACGGCCGCAGTGTCGGTGGGGTCCGTTGGCAGGGCTGCGGGGGGTTCTGCTGAGCTGTCTCTGGGAGTCTCCTCGGTTGTGCAGCCTGTAAGGGTGGTGGGGACACCGTGGTCACGCCCTGGGGAAGCCACAGTGTTCCCAGTCCCACCACCCCCAGTTTTAGCAGAAGCTGCCCGCAGGCCCAGTGTACCCCAGCTCGTGCCCTGAAGCTGTCCTGGAAGGACGCCCCCCCCCCCCCAGGCTCCCCTGTGCCACCCCGGGTCAGCCCTCTGTGACACTGACCCCTCGCAAACATCGTAAAGGAACACAGGGGTGGGACCCGCCGTAGCCTGGCCTCACCGGGGAGCAGGCAGGCCCAGACAGGGCGGGACTCCCCACCAGGCGGACGCGGCAGAGCGGGAGGGTGGCTACAGTGCCACCGGCAGGGGGACCTGGCCACGCAGGTACGCGGAGGCACGCCCTCGGTCTAGGCCACCAGGTGTGGTCGAGGGCCCCGGGGCCAAAGGCTGGATCTGGGGTCCCGCGGGCTCTGTGCCCTGAGAGGCGCGCCTTCTGCGCCTCGTCCCGACCTCAGGAGAAGCCACATGGGAGAGAAGGGACGGCACCCCGCAGTGCAGGCTGGTCCCGTCCCTGGGGTGGGTCCTCTCACCCTGCTGGCGGGACGAGGTGGGGGGGGCCATGTCCACCGCGACAGGGCCCTGCTGGGCTCAGGACCTCGCCCTGTGCCCTGCCGCCCTGCCCCTCTGCAGCCGCCTCCAGGCATCTCTGCTTCCCCCGGACAGGCAGGAGGCCCTCCATTCTGCCTTTTGCTTCCTCGGGGCGTCCCGAAAACGAAGTCTTTGTAACCCGCTCAGCCACCCGGCCGCCCCACTCAGCGCCCCCTGCTGGAGTGAACTCACCAGCTGCTCACAATACCCGGGGGGCAGGGACAGGGTGGGGTCTCTGGTTGCCCGAGGTTACTCAGCCGGCTGGGGGCGCAGCGGGGATTTGAAGGAGCTCTGCTCCGGGGGACCATGCCCAGCTCAGAGCCAGCTGACTGCAGAGTCGTCGAGGTGACAGGACGCCCACTGCAGGTGGGCCGGGCTGGGGTGCAGCCCTGGGAGTGCAGGGCCCAGGAAGCAGGCCCGGGGCTCCCGGGGCTCAGGCGTCTTCAGCTGCTGCTCCTGTGGGCAAAAGGGTGTCCCGAACCTGTGGCAGGGCGAGCCGAGAAGCCAGCGCCCACTTCCCGTGACCAATCCCGAGAGGCCGAAGGCAGGGACCTCGGCAGTGTTTCCGAGTTGGCGTCGGGGCCGGAGCACACAGCCTCTCGTCCAGCCGCTGGGGACGCGTCCTGGGCCGGCTCTTCTCTCCCGCCCCGGGTCTTCCAGGCTGACCCTGCCCAGAATCGAAGCCTGAGCCCGGCATCGGCCCGGAGGCCACCCCACTCTGCCCCCAGCCCCTCTCTGTGCTCCCACTCTGGCCCAGCCGGACCGCAGCCCCGGCCAGTACACTCACCACCCGCGCAGCCGCTGGCTCCGGTGCCCTGGGAGGAAGGGGGTGGGGCCCTGCCCATCGCCCCAGCAGGAGCTGAAGGCCTCGGCCCTGTCGCTGAGTGACGTGGGGTTATTATGCTGTCACGGGCCACCCAGAATTCTCTCCCACCCTGCTAAGAGGCAGCTCGTTAGAAAGCCCCCCGCCCCCCGCCATTCCAGCCCAGGGCCCGGCAGCCCACCATGTCTGCCCAGTTTCCACAAGTGTCCCGAGGGTCTCCATCGTGGGCCAGGGGACTGGAGAAGGCCAGCCGGCCCAGCCCGCGCAGGGATGGATGTCGGGCCTCAGGCCAGCAGGCTGCCCTGTGAAGGCCCCATCTGTGACCTCAGGGCAGGCGGTGACCAGGGGGCTCACCAGATCCCGCCCTCGGCCCGGCCCTGGGGCCATGTCGATCTCGGTCCCGGGAATGCCGCCGGTCCTCCTAGGAGACACGACCCAGTCCCACCCCAAAGACAACCTCGAGGCCCGGGGCAGGCCAGCCGCCAGGAAGGCTAGAGCCAAGCCCAGGTAGTGTCTGTGCCTGCCCCCTGGGCCAGGTGGGGGCTTCCTTTCCCAGGAGGGCAGCCCGGTCAGCATGAGGACAGAGGACTTGGGGGCCTCCGCTGCATGCCTTCTCCAGAGCCTCAGTTTCCCCATCTGCAAACTGGGCCGATCGTGGTGCCTTCCCCAGGGCCTCAGTTTCCCCATCTGCAAATTGGGCCGATCGTGGTGCCTGCCTCAAAGGCTCCAGGTGGCCGTCCCAGGGGACGTCACAGCGGTGCCGTGCATGGGGCGTTTCACTGGTCCCCTGCACCTTCCTTGGCGGTGGGCCTTCTGAGACAGGAGAACGAGGGAGCAGGAGGGGTGCTGGGCTGGGGGGGGGGGGGGCGGGTTGTGCCGTGTGAGATGTTCTTCTGCTCGGCATGGCCGGGTCCCCACTCCTGACCGGCCAGTCTGCTTCTCTCTCCCCAGGGACTCCGGGCTCCGTCTATCTGCGGCTGATGATGATGCCATGGCTGCCCTGAGGTGGGCCAGGCCCTCCCGGCAGCCAGGTGACCTGCGGGGAGCTCCCCACGTGGCCTGGTCCGACTACACCGAGCAGCCAGGCCCCCAGAGGAAGGCCTGCAGCCTCCTGGGGTGGTCCGAAAGCGAGGAGGCCGGGGATGGGGACAGCTCGGTGTCATCAGGCCGCCTTTCCGGCTCCTCCGGGGGCCACGAGTCCTGCACATCTCTCCCCGGGCCCTGGAAGGAGCGGCCCCCCCAGGTGCAGGGGCCCCGGCGGCAGCTGAGAGAGAGCAACCCACGACTGGAACGGCTTAGGGACAAGATCCGGGCCCAGGCACAGTGGCAGGCCAGCTGTGCCTCTCTGGGCACCTCAACGCCCTCCAGTGCCTTGCGCCTCTACAGAGTCTCCAAGCCAGATCCCCGCAGGAAGGCCGGAAGGCTGGCACACCCCGATCTGGCCCCGTGGGACGTACTTGGGCCTGGGGCCACCATCAAAGGTGCTGCGTTTGTAGCCTTTTGAGCGGCTGCCGGATGGGGACCTTTTCCTGGAACTTTGCGGAACCTGTCTCACGATGCTCCCTCTCATCTTCTCCAGGCTTAGGCACCCCGAGCGAGGCTCCGTGTGGAGCGGAAGACAAGGCCATCCCGGGCCGGGGGCGAGAGCCCTCCAGGGTCCCCCAGCGCCAGGCCTCAGGTGAGCCCGTTTGGACACCCAGGCGGCGGTCGGGGCCACACGGTTCTGGACCATACAGCTTCCCTCTCCCTAGGCGATCGGCTCTATTTGATCACACTCAGACGGGGACACTAGAGAGGGTCCCAGCCCTTTATGAAAGGGCTGAGCAGGGGTCTGGACCCAGCCCGCCATTCCGTGGGGGTAGGACTTCCGAACCTCGGCGCCCCCCTCGGGGAAGGAGTGCAGGCTGGCACCGTTTGCAGATGGCGAGGGGGAGGAGGGCGTCCCTCACGTGCAGAGACAGCCTCACTCCAGCAAGATTTGAGGGGGTGGGGGCCCTGGAGTGGGGGAGGGGGAGGGCCTCGGGAGCAGAAATCAGGCTGCCCTGGGACGCCCGAGGCTTCTGGGGTCCTCGGTGCAGGGGAACAGGATGGGTTTTCCACGGGGCAATAGTGGCACCGAGGGTGGGCAAGAGGTTGGTCAGCATGGGATTTGGGACCCCCGGGGCAGCTGTCACAGGGGCGTTTTTGGGTGTGTGTCCTGCCCCAGCTGGATGTGTGAGCCGAGTACAGATGCCGGTGGGGTCCAAGGTGCCTGCTGATCAAAGCCAAGGGGGCCGGGCCCAGCTCTGGCTAACGTGGCCGGGGGCTGCGACAACTCCCCGTAGCCGGACGTCCAGGCGGGCCGTGGCTCACAGCGATCACCCTGCCTTTCTCCTCCTCCACCCACGGGACCCCTACGGCCTCAGCTCTCCCATCCGCTCCCATCCCACAGAGGCCACTGGGGCCCCTCAGGCAAGGACGGGACTTGGCCATTGGTCACTCAGCACCTGGTGTCATCGGTCACCAGTCCTTGATAGTCACGTCTCCCCCTCCCAGCTTTAGAACCCTCCGGAAGTAGGTGTGGGGCAGGGCCGAGGTCTTTTCCTTTTTTCTTTTTTAATTGTGGTGAGATACACACAAGATTTACCGTCGTAACCACTTTTAAGGACGCAGTTCGGGGGCGTCAGGCGCACTCACACTGTCGTGCAGCCGTCCCCCCCCCATCCGTCCCCAGAACGTGTTCGTCTTCCCAGACTGGACTCGGTCCCGTTCCACGTGGACCCTCCCCTCCCCCAGCCCCACCCTCCGGCTCTCCGTGTCCGTGGCTCCGACTCCTCCAGGGCCTCCTGTGAGTGGATCCTGTAGAATTGTGCTTTTGTACAGGCCTGGGTGCTGGAGGTCCCTCCTGCCAGCGGGTTGCGGGCACCGAGGACAGAGGGACCGGCCAAGGCCTGGAGGCCTGGAGAGTCCTTCGGGCCAGCCTTTCCCCGAGCGCCCCCGGTCCTGCTCACACATCGCTGGCTGATTGGCTTCTCGGTGCTTCCCGGACACGGCCCCCAGGGACGAGCGAGGCCAGACAGCACGGGGAGAGGGGCCCCACTGGCCCTCAGGAAGCTGGCCCACTCCTGCTGGCCGCTGTGCTTGCCCGGGGACTTGGACAACCTCCACCCCCCGCGGTCTCCGTGTCTTCACACGTCCCGCCAGGGTGGACCCCACCACGCAGAGCCCCTCCCCCCACGTCCCCCTGCTGGGCCGCCTCTCCGCGGCGGCCCACTCGGCCGTCTATTCAGTCAACAAACACGAGGGCCACATGGCAGACCGAGATGGTTGCGGGCAACTCAGACGGGAGGCCGTTCCTGTCCTCGGTGGCTCGCGGCCCCGGGCACCTGGGCATTCGTGACCAGTCGGGGCGTGAAGGGGGGGCCTGTGCAGACCACCAAGAGGCGGACGGCCACGTGTGCCCCTCCGGCCCTGCACTCAGCTGCCCGCGCCGGCACAGTCCCCGGGAGCAGGCAGGACGGGCGCGCGGCTCTGTAGGGGCAGGGGGCCGCCAGCGTGGCTGGCCGTGTGGCCGTCATTGCTCACCCTCCCCGCCTTCCCTCCTCCTCTCTTCTCCCTGAAGCTCCACGGGAGAAAACCAAAAGAACAAAAACCCGTCCTTGCACAAGGGAGAGAGCCCCCCGGTCGCCCACCTCTAGAAGAGATGCCAAAGACACAGGTAAGGTTTGCCCGTTTGGGGCCCCGGCAAGGCCTGGGGTAAAAGTCTGTGACCCGGCTCACTAGGTGGGCACGCGGCTTCTGGTTCCGATGCTGCTGATGGACGGGCGCCCCGGGGGCCTGGGGCGCTGCGTGCACGGGGGCCTGGGACGGGCAGGGGCCGAGCTCGAGTGGAGGGTCTGCCACGCGTGAAGGAGGGGAGGCACTGGCGTCCGCATCTCGGGTGAGTGTAGACCCTGCCTGGGTGTCACCGGGGCGCCGCGTGGTCCCCGCCGGCACAGGGGTCATCCGCCGTGAGGAAGCGCGAGTCCACAACCCCCCCGTGCCGCGGGCTGTCCTTCCAGCACCCCTAGACCAAGAGAGTCTGTAGGGACACGGAGCCGCTCTCCGCGATTGAACGTGCATTCAGTCTGTGCTCCGAGGCATCACTCGTGAGCGGCGGGGGCTGCTGGAGGGAGAGGTCTCCCTAGGCACCTGGCCTGGGATTGGAATCCAGACAGCAAGCCCGAACACCTGCCTTCCCCCAGAGCACTCGGTGATAGGAAAGGCCTTAGATAGTGCCCACTGTCTCCCAGCCCTTTGGGGACTTGGGGCCATCAGGCAGGGGTGCGCTTCGGCCGATCACATCCCAGGAGAGTCCGAGGAAAAGCTGGTGACGGTGGCAGGCCTGAGGTCACACCCCGGGGCCCCCAGAGGTCGGGGTTTGGGGTGTTGACATCCAGCAGGGACCCAGCTGCCCAGGCTGGGTCGGTTTGTGACCCTGCCCTCGTGGTGGATCTGCCAGCCCCAGAAGGGCCACTTTGGTGTGTGTGGGACGAGGGAGGCGGTGTTCCCCTGGGGCTTGACTGTTCCCGGCGGTCAGCGCTGGCTCTGTGTGCCTCGTGCTCTCCGGACATCCGCTCAGGGACCCCCCACAGCACTCCCCTGGGGTAGACGGGCTTGCTCCCGTTCTGTAGGTGGGGACACTGAGGCTCGGCGAGGTTCAACAGCCTGCCCAGGGCTGCACTGGTGTGCTGGCTCCAGGCCTGTGCTCCTCACCTGAGAGAGCCAAGGGCGGGTGCTCTGGCCATCTTTCTGCTCCCTGCCATCAGACCTGCCGCCTCCACTCTGGGAGAGCGCGGGTTGCCGCCGGACGAATGAACATGTCCCTCCTCCGCCATTGGCTTCAGGGACCCTCGAGGGAGGCGGGCAGCCATGGGGGCAGACATGTCTATTCAGCAGGGTAAGAGGTGACCAGACAGCAGGGAAAACCTCCACTCGAACCTGACAGTGAGGGATGCTGGGAGCCACAGAGAAGGTTCCGGAAGGCTCACTGAAAAGGCACAAAATACAATAGTTTTCTGCATCGTTGTCTCCCCCCCCCCCTCAGCTTTTTGGTTTGTTTTATTTTAATGGCTCGCTTGAAAAATGACCTGCTTTCTGTCTGACACTGGGTCAAAGGGCATGCCACTGGCCGCATCCATCATCGTAACCACCGTGTCACCCTGACGGAGCTGACCATTAGTTTCTGTCAGTGACCAAGTCACAGCTGGGCTAAGGAGAGATGAGCTTGGGTTCAGAGGTCAGAGCCGCAGGACTTGGGAATTGGATGAATTAGAAATTTGCTGTAGTTAACAAAAAATTAAATCACAATAGTTATAAAATATTCATCCATCCGGGCTGAAGGAAAATGAAGCCCTATATTTAATTTCAGATTATACCGCCTCACTTTGCATTTTTTATCATAGATTAAGTCGGCCCTGGAACTTTGACAGGGCACTTGGGGACTTCATCCATTTCCACAGATTAAAAATCCTCTCGTAAAAAAATTAATTGCCATTAAACTGCTCGGCGGAAGAAAAAATGTGCCCATCAGGACCCATTTATTGACCTGGACCCCTCTGGCGGGCTAATGGGGGATGAGCGGCCAGTGATGGAGGGGCCTGTGGGGAGGGTCCCGGCCAGCGGGCAGCCCCCTCGTCCAGAGCAGGGCCTGCACGGTGGCAGGGAGGAGCGATGACTTTGTGCAGGTCAGCAGCGACAGGGGCCAGGACGCAGGAGCCTTGCTGGGGAGCCCCCAGGAGCCTTGCTGGGGAGCCCCCCCCCCCCCGCCCTCCCTCGGTACCATCCAACACCCAGGTGCGGCCAGCTGGGCAGTGCCGGCCTCAGCCCTGGCCTTTGTCTCTGCCAGCGGAACCCTGTCCCTTCCTGGCCCACCCCGTTTCATGCCTGTGGTCTTGTGGGGAAACCGAGGAGAGTCACTCGCCCGAAGCCCATAGCTAGTAATCAGCAGAGCCAGAATTTAAACCCGGTCTGGGATTCCCCAGACCACGCATTAACCTCCGGTGTTCCCGGGCCCTGGCGTGGGGGGCGTGGCCTCAGGGGCCCTTCCCGGAGGGGTGTGGTTTGTGGAAGGCGTGGCCTTGGCTTCGGGTCCTGAAGGGGCGTGGCTTTACAGAAGGCAAGCTTTCGGGGCGTGGCCTAGGGAGGGCGTGGCTTGGCGTGGCCCTTTCCCCTTCCTGCAGCCGCCGGTTCAGGCTTGCCTCTCTCTCTGGGTCTGGGCCTTGGGCCAGGGATCCTTAAGCGTGTGTTGGGGAGGGGCCTGACCCTGTTGGTTGCCTGACCCCGGGGGTCACCTCTCCTGATGGTCTCTGCTCTAAGTCACCCTTGCTTGGCAAAAACTGGCCTCCGCCACGGCCCTTGTGGATGGGTTTGTAACGATGGTGGGGCTGGCATTGGCATTTGGTGAGCGTATTCCGGGATTATGAAGAACTTTGATAAATGACGTTCCTCAGGTCACAACATTTGTTAACAAAACCTCGTTTGCGTTTGGGACGCGGTGGGTGTTTGTCCGTGCTCTCCGGGACCCCTCGTCGTGCTGGCCTGGGTATCCTTGTTGGTGCCCAGCCCCTTTGCTGCGGAGCCACACCGGCTTAAAAGCAAATAATTTGCTGCAGCCCGGTGCGAGTGGTCAACTGTGGCCGTAGCCTCCCACTGGCCCTGCCTGTGCTGATGGCTCTTCGTTATTACCGTCCTTGTCACTACGGGCCGGTGTTTACTGAGCACGTGCCGCGCACCTGGGCCTGTGTTGCTCCCGCGGGGAGCAGCTTTTATTGTCCCGTTAACCGAGGGTCAGAGAAGTCAGGTCACCGTCCAAAGTCATCCTGGGACTCAGCCCTGCCTCTTGCTGCCTGGTGGCTGAGGCTCACCCCAGCTCCTCTGGGGGCGTGTGAATTGGTCCCAGGGGACTGCCCGGGGCCAGCAACCTCCCCGTCTGGGCCGGCACTGGGAAGGCCCCGGCTGCTCGGCTGTGTGTGCGTTTTCTCTGTTTAAGATTCTGAGTTGGTCGGTGTTTATGCCTGGAGGAAAGGACCAGCCCTGGCGAGAGCCCTGCTTGGGCCCCCTCCGGCCCTCCCCAGGCTCCAGAGGGAGGCTCCCTCGAGAGACCAGGCCCCCGCCGCGGAATTAGGTACCTGGTGCCTCGCCTCTGGCTCCTCCTGCCGCACTGTAGCCTCTGGGCGGTGGGCGCAGAGGGCGAAGGAGGGACATCAGGTCCAGGAGCAGGCCTCTCCCCAGCGGCCTGTCGGATGCCCTCCAAACCTGCCATCAGACAGGACTTGGGGGAAACCATTGCGTTTGAAAGCCTAAGGAAAGGATTTCTGTCCCCGAGAGACACCTTTCAGGCTCCCAGGAGGCTAGGCTTTCCCGACTGAGGGAAGGCAGGGTGGGAGGGGCCGGGGCTCCTCCGGCAGACACACGTCACCCCCATCACGCTGTGTTCACCGTGTCTGGGGTGAACGTGCCCGGGCACAGCCTCGAGTCACCAGGATGTGGCATGTGCACCTGGAGGGCTTCTGCAAACCCATGCTGTGTGCAGGGGCCAGGAGGGGCTGGGAGCAGGGCCAAGGGTGCTTCTGGGGGGAGGGAGGGGAGCTGGCTCTGCTCCCCCCGGGGCCCTGCAGCCCCTGACACCCGTGACCACCTATGTTTGCAGGAGACAGCAAGAAAGTTGGAGCTGCTAAGAGCTCCCCTCCCCGTCCCCGGATGCCCAGTCCAGCCTCTGTCCGCGGCGGCCTGCAGGTGTCCGCCAATACGCCCAACCTGTCCTCCTGCGAGCAGCCTGTGACCATCCAGAATGCCATGGCTGTCCTTAGAGACCTCCGCCAGCAAATCCAGGCCGGGCTGGAGTTGGCCCGGAGCCACCGCCCCAGGGGAGGGCCAGAGCCGGGGCGGTCAAAGTTGTGGCTGCAGAGCCTGGCAGAGAGGAGGCAGCAGGGCCCCTGGAGCACCCCAGATGTTCGGGGCTCCTTCTCGGAGAGTCCTCGGGCCTTAGAGAGGGCTGGCAGCTTCCCCACGGGGCATCGCTGGAGCACCTTGGCTGGGTGGGAGTCCTGTCCCCAGATGACCTGGGCGGCCCAAGGACGGAACCCCTCCTTCCAGAGGCCTGGGAGCCCCCCTGAAAGGCTGACCTCCTTCCCTCAGCGGCCCTGGAGCACCTCAGCCGGGCAGCCCTCCCAGCCCCAGAGGACCTGGGCTGCTCATGAAGACTGGGAGAGCTCTGCCCAAAGCCCGTGGAGCCCAGCGGCCCAGAGGCCGTGGAGCGCCTCCTTCCTGCGCAGCAAGGGCACCCCATGCAGGGGCCGAGGCTCGCTCCCGCCTCCCTCGGAGCCAAAGCGAGCCTGGATGAGGCCGGCCCCCGGGGCCCCCAGGAACGCCCCTGGGAAGGAGAACGAGGTGAGGGTGCCGCCACCCTGCCCGAAGTCCCGGGGGGTCCTGGGTCACCCCTACAGCTCCGAGTCCCTGCGGGAGTTCATGCGCCAGAAGACGCTGGCCCGGAGGCGACAGGCCCTGGAGGAGAAGGCCTCGGCCCTGCGGGCGCTAGAGCTGAAAAACCAGAGGCTGCAGGATGTGTACAGGAAGCAGAGGGAGGCCATCCTCGGCAAAGCCGTCCCTGTGGTGTCCCACACGACCCCCGGCATCGTGACCTTTTTTCCGCATTGTGCACAGTCCAAGGTACGCGCAGCGTGCCGGTGAGGACGCGGTGCTGAGTTTCTGACGTCCCCAAGTGCCTGCCTCCCTGGGTATGGTGGGGCTCTGGAGGGACCCCACTGCCTCTGTCCCAGCCCCTAGAGAGGGGGCCCCCTGAGGGCTCCAGCTCTGAGACCCTTAGCTCTGGGACTAAGGGACAAGGTCTCAGGGTCTTTTGTCCGAGGCGGGCTCTGACCGTGTTCTCCTCTGCTTTAGGGCCTGGAAGCCTCTGGGAGCCTGGGGTCGCCTGTGATGGAGTGGAGCAAGGTGACCTCCGGCATGGTGCTGGGGGACCAGGAGGCCCCGGGCAGGTGGGTAGGCAGGTGGGGGCTGCAGTTCCGGGGGGGGGGGCGTTCCTCCAGGCTGAGGCGGCTTCCTCTGCCCAGAGCTGGTGAACAGGGCTGTCCCGGGTTCCACAGCCCCTTAAGTGAGCCATTGAGGGCACACGATGGCGGGGGGGGGGGGGGGGGGCATTGGGCACCTCCCCAGTGTCGTGTGACCACCACCTCTCTCTGCACACACAACATCGCCTCACCCCGAAAGGGAACCCCGTACCCGTCGGCGTGGCTCCAGTGCCCCCCCGTGGCCCCCCCGCCGCCCCAGTCTGCTCCCCCCTCTACAGATTCACGTCACTGGAGTCTAGCAGGGCGTGGCCGCTGGGAGGCCGCTTCTCTCTTGGAGCGTGTTTTCTGGGCGCGTCCGTGTTGTCGCGCGCATTAGGGTTTCGTTCCGTCGTTATGGCCAAACCCCGTTCCGTGGCCTGACGGCCACAGATGGTTTATCCGTTGGTCTCCGTGGACGTTTGGACTGTTTCCCCACCCCCCCACCCCGCCCCCCACGCTGCCGTGGTTAGTGCCGCTGTGGATGAATTCACTGAATGCCTATTTCGTGTCCCTTGTTACACACCTGGGAGTGGAATTGCCAGGCAACTTTATTTGAAAACTCGGTGTTTAACTTTTCGAGAAACCGCCAGATGGCTTCCCACACCGGCTGCCTCGTTTTATATCCCCACCAGCGACGGAGGAGGGTCCCAGTTTCTCTGTGTCCCGCCAACTGCTTTTGTTTTTCACCCTCCTGTTTTTGTTTGGTTTTCACTATTGCGTATTTTAACGGAGCCGGGCACCTGTTCAGAAAGCCCCTCCCCGGGGCGGCACCTTAAAGCTCGGGGTCAGGAGACCGTCCCCCACTTTGCTTGGGGCACTCCCGGGGGTTACAGGTCCACAGAGCAGCCCAGGAGGCTGCGCGGCTTTCAGCTTCTTAAACTTGACGTCTGGGAACATCCTGAAGAAGATGCGGGTCCCAGGTTGTGCAGCTCAGTGACGTTCACACACTCCACACCTGCATCCCGACGGAGAGACCAGCCACTGCCCAGGGCAACCCCCGTCCTCCGCGGAAAGGCCGGCCGAGGGCTCCTGGCCGCCTTGACGTGATGCCCGCGGGTCGGTCCCCCGGACAGCGGGAGTGTGGGCCCTTCATCTTGCTTTCTTGTGTTCTTTTTCCCCTCCACGTTTTAAAGAAATTGTGGGGAAATACACACAATGTAGATTTACTGTCTTTAAGCACATTCACGCTGTCATGCAGCCGTCCCCTCCGTCTGTCCCCAGAACGTGTCCACCTTCCCACCTGTCAACACTGGTTATTTTTAATTTTAATTCATTTATTTTTATTTAGTTAATTTTTTTTTTGAGAGAGAGAGAGAGGGAGCGAGTGGGGGAGAGGGGCAGAGAGAGAGGGAGAGGGAGAATCTCAGGCAGGCTCCACGCTTAACGTAGAGTCTGGTGTGGGGCTCGATCCCACGACCCTGGGATAATGACCTGAGCCGAAATCAAAAATCGGACGCTCGCCCGACCGAACCACCCAGGTGTCCCTTTTATTTATTGTTAAGTCGTAGGCACCCTGACCGCTGTGAAGGGGTATCTTACTGCCATCTGGATTTGCGTCTCCCTGATCACCCGCGATGTTCGGCCTCTTTTTCGTGTGTTCATTGGCTCTTTGGAGAAACATCCCCTCAAATTCTTGGTGCACTGTAGCTGTTGGATGGCACGTGTCCCTTATATGCTCTGGGTTCCGACCCTCATGGGACGTGTGGGTTGTAATAACTTCGTCCCATTCTGTAGGTCACCTTCTCACTCACGATCGCGCCCTCGGTGCACATGAGTCATACGTTTTGAAGGACTTTGATCTGTTTTTTCTTTTGGTGCCTCTGCTCTGGTGTTAAACTCCAGAAATCACTGCTGGGTCTCCCTCACGGCCTGGTGTGGTCCCTTGCTGTATAGACGCGCCCCGGAGCCAGCCCTCCGGGCCATAAACTGTCACCGTGAAGGGACGCCATCGTCACAGACACTCATCCCGCCTCCTACACGTTTCGAACTCGCTCGAGGCCGCAGGCGCCAGACCTGACCCTCTCCACCCTCTCTCCCTGCAGCTTCTGCCTGTGTCTGAACAGAGCCCCGAACCGCACTGAGACGCTGGGGACAGGCGGCCCCACGCGGATGTCCGCCCACTCCTCCCTGGGTCCCCTGAAGCTCCAGGACCTCGCCACCCAGGGCCCGCGTCCAGGGGTGTGCATCTACCTAGACCCTGAGGAGAGCGAGCGCCTGGGCACATCGGGGCCCCTGCACTTCCGCTACAAGCAGGCCCGGCTACAGGCTCTGGAGACCATGGCCAACGTCCTGAAGCAACGGATCGACATCCTGACGGCCAAGCTGCACAAGTCGGAGGCACTGGACCCTCCCGGGGACCCGGTCTCCGACCCGTCGCCCTCATACCTCAGCAGAATGGCTGCGGCCCCCACGCCCACAGCCCCCGTCCACTCCGGAGCGTTAGTGCCCCGTCGGGGCGGAGGGACACCCTGGAACTGGGCGGACACGCAGGCCAGGCCGCCGGCCTCACCCACCTGCTTCCCGGACAGCAGGACGCCGTCCTGGAGCCCTGACTGGGAGCGGTGGCACAGCGTGAGCCCGGGGGCCCCCCGCGACAGCCAGCCCCGAGGTAGGTGGCCACCAGCCCCAGCAGTGGCCCCACTCTCTCCCTCAAAGGAAGAGGCCGATGACGATACCACGGCGGGTGTGTAGGCCGCTCGGAGGGACGTAGGGGCCGTCCTGGCGGAGCCCGGCCACAGGCTCAAGTTCCACCGGCTGTGGCCTTGTCCATGGCTTGGTCCTGGCGGGTGGAGGGGTGAGGCCTGGCCCTGAGGCTTGTGTGCCCACCCGCCCCCCCCCCCCCCCGCCTCCAGAGAGGGGCAAGAAAGCACACACAGCCCACCAGGCCCCTCCTGACACGGGCCAGGGGTGTCCCCGCTCGGTCCCCAACCGCCGGCAGCTCCTCCTTCCGGGGAATGAGCCTGGTGTCCGTGTCCCCCAAGGTCTCACGGAGGACGGATGTTTGGAGCCGGGCAACAGGCTGGCGAGAAACACGGACTCCCTCCAGGCCCTCCGCCCCTTCATCGGGAGGTGAGCCTGCGCCCTCCACGCGCCCTGGCCGAGCCGCGAGCTGCTGGCCGTGCACAGCCCGTGCACAGGGGTGCGCAGCGGTCTGGGTGCAGCTGGGCTGGCGGCAGGGGGTGGTGACACAGTCCTGACCCCACCGTGAGAAGCCCCCGGACCTGGGTCAGGGCCTGCTGGCTCTGGTGCTGGCCAGGGTGGGGGGGACGAGCCCAGAGACCCCTCTCTGGCTGGGCTGTGGGCACTGGGCCCCTCACCGAAGGCCCCCGCTGATGGGTGGGCAGCCCCCGGGATGCACCCCGTCCCCACACACCTCTGTACTGGCTCCGGGCCCAGCGGACACTATCGGCCACACTTTCCTTGATGATTGGCGGGCTGGTCGTGTGTGGGTATCTTCCCACTCAGGTCCCGTGTCCCGTGTCGAAGTTCTCAGGACCACCCAGCCACAAACCCTTGTACTTTTTTGTGCTGGCCACCCCCACCCCCGCCACCGCTGCCGGCTGCCCAGCCTCCATCCAGTCGGTGGACCTGAATGATTACTGCCAGTAGGGGGCAGCATTGGGCTGGACTTCTGGTTCTTGGCCAGCTGCCCGCTCCCCAGACCTAGGGGAGAGGCAAGGGATGGGAAAATTGCCAGACGTGAACCATCGGTGCCCCCGGGCTCCAAGGCGGACGCCCCACATCTCCCTGTCCCACTGCTGGACGGCCAGTGGGGCCCTGCAGGGCATTCCCACCCAGCGCACCCCCACACCTGGGCCCCGCGTCCTCCCCGTCCCCCCGCACCCACCCCGATCAGGCTGTGCAGAGTTGTGCCCTGGACGACTCAGCGGCCTTGCTGTGTGGGATCAGGGCCCAGGGCCTTCCCGGCCCCTCAGTGTGTCCAGAAAAGCCGCCTGGCCGGCCCTTCTGAAACAGCACTTGCCGCCCCGCTGGCGTCTCTCTGGTGGGGTCCGAGGATGAAGGTCGAGGCCCCCGTCCAGCTTGTGGCCCCCCAAGTTCTCCAGATCTGGGGCCTGGCCCATCCCGCTGCCTCTCAGGCCAGCTTTTGAGTGCCTGAGTCGGGGAGAGACCACCACCCGCACTGCCGTCCTCTCTCCGCTGGGACCGTGGGGCTCGGTGCTGGCCGGGGACCCAGCCCATCACCAGCACCCACTCCTGCCCTCCAAGGGCCCGTCCATCCCGGCATCTCTGGAGAGAAGGGTGGCGGGGTGCCTGCCCCAGCCGTGTCCCTGCAGGCGTCCCTGCACCTCGGGCAGTAATTTCAGGATCCTGTGAGATAGATTCCCGTTCCCACTGCACAGACCGGAAAACTGAGGCCCAGAGAGGTGACTTTGCCAGGATCTCATGGCTCATAGGAGGGCAAGCCAAAACTCAGGCGCAGGGCTGGACACAAGAGCCCAGGGTTCTTCCATTAAGCCCGTTCCCTAGTCGAGCAGTTCTCATTCTGTTCCCTGAGAACTCGTTAGAAACGCGGAGTCCCGGCCCACCCCCGCCCTCCTGAACCCGGTACGCTAGGCTGGGCCCGGGGCTCAGTCCTGCTGGTGACGTGCTGCACACCCAAGTGTGACAACCGCTGCCCTGGGAAGTCTAGGCAGGGGCCAACGAGCCACAGCCACGTGGCCCACTGCCTGTGTTCACAAATAAAGCTTTATTGGCACACAGCCCCGCGCATCCTTTACCTCGGGAGTGCGGCTGCCGTCAGTCATGCTGCAATGGCAGAATCGTTCCTACAGAGGCAGGGTCTGTGGTGACCTGGTCCCTCCCGTCCCCTCATGGGCACGCGCTCTTGCAGCAGCCCCCACCCCATCCCGGGGTGGGGGGGGCTTCCAGATTCAGCTCCTGGGCCTGGGCATTGCTTCCTCTCTCCAGGACCCTCTTCCACACCATCTCCCTTGCAAGGGCCCGGGGCTGCAGAGGTGGGGGCTGGGCGTCCCAGCAACGTGTGGCTGTTGGAGGGCCACATCCCCCCCGCCCCCGCTCCACAGCCTGCAGTGTGTTCTTCGTCACCCCGGCGGTCCGGAGTCCCCATGCCGGCACGGACAGCCGCACCCTAACGAGAAATGTGAAGGGAGGCAGAGCCGTGCACCCTGCTGACACAGGCCCCGTCTCCTGGGCTCCTGCCGTCTCGGGGAAAGCCCACCTCCTCCCAATCCTAGGGACCCTCGCAGGCCACCTCAGGGTCGGGGGTTAGCTCGCCCTCCCAGCAGGCAGGTACCGAGTCTAGCTGGCCCCTGTGACCGCTGCCTGCTCGGCCCCCTGGCCGGCTCAGCCTCCCTCTGTGGGACGGGACAGCATCTTGGGGCATGAGCAGGTAGTGGTGAGGGTTAGGGCTGGTTGTCCGCCCTGCTCCACTCCAGGCCCGGTGGACACAGCCCCTTAGCAGGCGGCAGAGGGAAAGACGGAGGCGAAGAACAGGCCCATGTCCCTCATTCCCAGAGTGGGTGGCTCGCCCCGTAGGGCCCGGGGTGGGAGCAGGCCCAGAGCAGGCACGGGCTTCCAGGCAAAGGGCGTTCTGGTCCCATCCAGGGTGCCCAGCGGTGATGATGGCAGCTGGGCCCCAGCCGTCCGAGCTCCTGAGGGCTGCTGGTCCCCCGGGTCCCGGTGCAGAGCCCCAGGCTGCCACTTCAAGCTGGGGGACGCTGCTGGGGTGGATCCGTGGGTGCCCCCTGTCCACTGCTGCCCTCCTGGTCCTCCAGGCACGGGCCCATCCCCCTACCCCCTTAGGCCTCTGGCCCTTGGCTTCGGCCCTGGTCACTGTGGGTCTGAGAGCCGCTTTGTTCAGGCCGAGGGAACCCGGGTCCCTGCCCCCGCAGACCCCAGCGGCCTCATACCTCATGGATCGGTCCTTGCCCGACTCTGCTCACGTGTGTGTTTGCGTGTCCCCAGCTCACTCGGGGTGACAGCCATGCTGGACCCCACCTGCGACTCCCTGCATCTGGAGATGCCGTCGGCCAGAGGGGCCGGCTTGCTCACGCCCCGGACCACGCGAAGCTGCGGTAAGGGCGAGCCCGCGGACAGGCCCTGGGCTGGCTGGTCGGGTGGCCGGGGAGGTCCGCTGGGGACCCCCTCCACTGCCTGATGCTCCGGCGAGGTCCTACAGGTGTAGAGAGAGCCTTTTCTATGTGGAGAGCATCCGTGTATCAGTATTAAAGTTTTTTGGAGGCTTTCGGGACCCAGCTGCTTGCTACGTGCCCCTGCAGCGCCTCGGTTGCGACCTATACTTGCCCGGGTGAGGGCTGACTGCGTGTTTCGTCGAGGGCCCTGCTCCCGGGCCGCCGCGTCCGAGCATCTGCCCGCCCAGGCCTCTGCCTTTTCTTTTGCTTCTGAAAGGTTTTGTCCCTGGGTTTCAGCTGAGGAGACTTGCTCAGGGCCACGGAGCTGGTGCAGAGCGGGGGGTGCGTGGGGCAGCGCCCTGTCTGGTAGCCCGGCCTGGCCGAGGGCCCATGCTGAGGGGTGTGGGCGGACTGTGTGGGCTGGCTCGGGGCGTGCTCAGGGGTGAGCTGCAGGGCCCTGGCACAGCGGCTGGGAACCGGGACTGAGTGGCTCGGGAGGTGTGTCGAGGGGGGCCCACTGGGCTCGTGCCCTGGGCCCTCTGGAGGAGGAGGGGTCTGTGCCTCCCCCCAGTGCCATGGCCGACCCGCTCCCGCCTCCTTTGCTTCTTGGTCCGGGAGACTCTCCAGCCTGTGCTGGGGGCTGCGGGGGGGGGCCTGACCCCTGGCCTGCTTCTCCCGGTCTCCCGAGCACCAAGAGCCCCCTAATTCATTTGTTGGTTCCTGTCTCTGCTTTTCCAACTTGTCCCCACTGAGTACCTGCTGTGCCCGGTGCTGACCTGAGATCCGGCCCTGCCCTCCAGGCACTTGCTCCTTAGCGTGGGGCAGGCATCGGGAAGTGCTCGGGTGACAGCACACGACACGTCAGGTTCTGAGAGAGAATCCACCGGGAAGCCGGTAGAGATTTCCTCCGTGTTTGCAGCCCCAGAAAATGCAGCCCAGAGGGAGCAGCGAGCAGCCCAGGAGTGCCTGGGATTGAGCTGTGACCAGGGCCTGAACGCGGGTACCAGCACTGTCTATCCCTTGCTGTCCTTCTGGAAGGCTGGCTGAGCAGGGGGTGGTGGCTGGCTGCTGTGAGAGTCAAGGGTGATCCCCAGTCGCATGGGGCTGGCTGCCTCTGGGCCAGGGTCCTGCAAGGGGGTCAGGCTCTGGCCTTCCCTCCGGAGGGGACAGCCCTCTCTTTACCCCTGAGCCCCACTCACTGGCTCCTTGCTCTTGGGAGTGTGGGGCCACGGTCCCGGAGCCCCCTTGAAAGGCTCCGCCAGGAGCAAGTGCTCCAGTCCCTGCAGTGAGGCTGGGGTGTGGACCTGAAGGCACCTGCTTTGGTGGCTTCAGGGGACGGTGGGGAGGCCCCCCGCCCATCACCTCCACACCTGGGGCCCTGGCCGCCTGGAGACCTTCGCTGGACCCGCTGCCAGGATCTGGGCACAGCCGCGTGCTCTGGAAAGCTGGGACAGCTCAGGTGCCCCCTGCCCCTCTCGACCGTCACATGGGGCGATGTGGGGACTCAGAGTTGAGGTGGAAAGCACTAGAACCTGAGGACAGCCCCCGCGGGGCTCCGTGCTTTTGCCTCTGCTGGGCAGCAGCAGCAAGTGACTCCTCCTGGGACCCGAGGCACGCATGCGCCCCACACACTTGCGCTTCCCGCGCTGTCTGCCCACGGGGGGTGGGTGCGGGGAGGCGGTCGACATCTGGGGGGTCGGGCAGGTGGCCCATGGGGAGGGGCGTGAGAGCACAGCTAGGGGCAGAGAAGGGGGCCCTCTCCAATCCCAGAGGGGAAACCTTCAGTCACCGGTTGGAAGGACAAAATACTTGCATTGTGGACCCACAGCCCCCGTGTGAGCTTTCTCAGCGACTCATTCACGGGAGCGACAGTCGGGGGGCAGCCTGGGCACCGGGGCGAGGACAGCCCTCCCTGCACAGCTGCCCCCTCCCCGCAGGCGCCTCTCAGCCGGGCAAGGGGCTGGGCCTAGTTAAAGAGCGCCCCACGCCAGCCCGCTGTGTCCCCAGGGCTGACCCCAGGGGTCCCACCCACACCTTCCAGAGAGAGACGGAGCAGAGCCGTCACCTTGAGAAATGTCCCCAGTCCCCTGCTCCATGCCCATCTCCATGAGCGTCCCTCCTGGAGCCTCTGAGGCCTGGCGTCGGCCCCGGGATCTGGCAGCTCCCACGGGCCGAACCCAAACAGGCCAGATGCCGGGCCTTCCGGAAAAACCCACTCTTCCTGGCTCTGCCTCCAGGCTGCTTCTCCAGAAGGCAGGGGGAGCAGGACGGGTGGTGCAGTGGAGGCCCGCCCCAAGCTCCCTGTCCCTCCCTGTCCCTCCCGCGTCCCTCCTTACACTCTCCGTCGTCGGGCAGGACCTACCTGTCCGTGGGCGGACTGAAATTCTGTGATGGGGCCTCTTTATCCTGAGACTCTAGGCAGGCCCCCCAGAGTCATTTGAAATCCGAGCTGCTCCTGCCCGGCGTGGCCGAGAGCAGGATCTTGGGTACCCTGAAACCAAGCAGTGAGCACCTGTGCCGGGCGGGTGTCCGACGCCTCCTCCAGGAAGCCTCCCGGATAGCACGCGGGCTGGGCCAGGTCCTGCCGATCGCCCTGCCGTAGCTTGCTCTGCGGGCCGCGAGGACTCACTGCAGTCCCAGCCAGTGCCCGCCAGGCACGTGTGCCCGGGGAGCGTTTGCTGAGAGCCTGAGTGAACTGAACGCCCTGATCGCCCCGGACCGGGCACCGTGTACCACACATGGGTCTCGCTGGTCTCACCGTGCCTGGGGCCGGGCCCGTCCCCGTGCTCTGCTTATGGAGGAGGGACCTGATGCTCAAAGAGGCACCATGGCCTTGGGCCAGATCTGTGGCAGAGGGGGGATTCGAACCCAGCTCTTCCTGCTGGGGCAGCGCTGCCCACTGGAACTTTTGAGACCCCTCTAGACCAGTGCTGCCCAGTAGCACTTACTTTCAAGACTCCACCAGCCAGCACCACGTTGTCCAGCAGAAGCTTCTGGGTGGAGGGAAGCGTCCTACACTCCGGGCTATCCAGTAGGGTAGCCATTAGCCACGCATGGCCGTCTGGCCAGTGAAATGGGGCCGGTGGGACTGAGGAGTAGAATGTTTCGCTGACTTCCCTTTCGCGGAAGTTAAATGACAGCAACACGTGTGGTGGGGGGCGACTGTGTCTCCACCCAGCGTGGGGGGGCGGGGGGTCCCGTCAGCTTCTGGCTCGAGGCGGTGACTCCCCGATTCCAGCCTCCTTCCTGAGAACATGCCGATGACTACAATCATGGTCGTTACACAGCCGTGTCGGGGACAGCTCACTTTCTCCTGGGTCGCCACTCGGAGCTCAGGGGCACTCGGCCCGTGTCTCCCTGGTGACCGTCTGGGGTGCTGGCGTGGTGTGGCCGGAGGTGACAAGGAACACCCCTCCCTGAGCCTTGGAACCTCCCGGGTGGCCGGTGGGCGCTCAGGCTGGTGGGGCCTGAGGGGTCCTGGGCATCTTCTCCGGCTTCAGTTTCTCTCAGTGGCCACAGAACAGAAGCAAAAGAGGGTTTTTCCTTGTCGAGGGAACTTCGGCTCAGAAGAGACACGTCGAAACGTTCTCCCATTCGGGCCTTCGTTTCCCACGGAGGCCAGCTGGCGGGGGCAGGGGGAGGGCTGCCGTGTGCTCAGCACGGGTCACACCTAACTGCTCCCCCTGGGGCTTCCGAGTTTCCCCCGCACTGCCGTGGAAACGCCCAGGAGCTGGTTCAGCCACTGCCCACGGCCTCTGCCGCTCCGACCCCGGAAAGCTGAAGCACACTGGCCAGCGATGACCGAGGAATTCCTCTCAGAGCCACCCACAGAGCGGACGCCCTCCTCTGCCCCCTTCCACCAACAGCAGGCCCGGAAGACGGGAGGCGGGCCAAGGAGGGAGCGCGCTGGGCCCCCTCCGGCCGTGGAGTCGCCCCTAGAGGCCCCCTCAGGGGGGCCAGCAGCACCAACCTGTGCGCAGAGCCCGAGCCAGACCCTCGGGGGGCCACCAAAGGGAAAGAGGAGCCCCTGTGGCCTTCCTGATCCAGGCCGGGAGGCCGCGGTTTTCACGCCCCTTCTCTGGAGCAACCCCAGAAACCCCAGGGACGCCTGGGGCCCTGTGCCTCTGTGTTAATAGGCACCCGCCCGGCCGTGACCATCGTTACGGTGGTGACCGCTGCCATCCGGCCAGCCTGTGTTAGGTCACCCCTCCAGCAGGGAGGTGGGAACCTCTGTTTGTCCCACCGAGGCTCTGAAGGGCTAGCGATTTGTTTTAGGTCACCAGGGAAGGCGGGGTGAGCCCGGGTCTGCCGCTGGGCTCCGACTCACCATCTCTGCAGACTTGGGCACGGCTCCCCGGGGGAGTGCGGCTGAGGGTCAGGCCGAGCCGACGCTGGGGGACGGCGAGGAGACGCAGGAGCTGTCTGCCTCCTCCTGCCACGGGCAGCCCTGTCCTGCCCCCGCTGGACGCGCGGGAAGGGACTGTCGTGCTGGGAGTCTCCCTGCCGGCCACTTACCTGCCCCTTCTCTGTGGCTTCCACAGGTCAGCATTCCGGGCACCTTGCCAACATCCCCCAGAAGTCCCTGGGCTTTCTCGAGTCACTGAAGGTGCGTCCCACCCCATTCTGCCAGGCCGATGGCAGCTGTGTCCCCTAGCGGCCTGCTTGGGGCGAGCTGGGGGCAGCCCTCGTCCCCCTGAGGCTGAGCGAAGGCCCCAAAGCGGGCAGCTGTAGAGTGTGAGCGACGGCTCTTCCGCGGGGGAGGCTGCGCGGGAAGGAGGGAGGGGACAGGCAGCTCAGGACGCCGACCGCCTCAGCCAAGAAAGGGAGCAAGCAGCGGGCTGGGGGGAGGCCCGGCCACGAGTGGGGGCTTTCGAGCCCCGCCCCCGAGAAGTGTCCCGTTCCCCGCGATGGCACTGCCTGCCCTCATGGGCTCAGGGCTTTTGGAGAGCTGTGGGGGCAGCAGTCTGGGCCCCCCCCCCCCGCCCCGGGAATCCCGAGGCTCGGCCCTCCCTGCAGCTTGACCAGCAGAAGCGGAAGCAGGCGTTGGCCCTTCTGCGGCAGCGGGCGAAGCGGGAGGTCTGGGAGACACAGAAGGCCCTGGACGAGCTGCTCTTCAAGCACCGGGTGCAGGTCAGGCACGGACAGGCCCCACGCGTGGCCCTTCCCAGGTGGCTTCACTCTCTGGCTGCGTGGGGGCCACCTGCCTTCACGGAAGGTCGAGGCGGGGAGGGTGCGGATACAGTGCCACCTGAAACGTGAGCCCTGCCGGTGCCCAGAAGAGGAGGGGGGCGGCTGCGGCCAGAGGCCAGCTCGGTGGGCTGCACACAGATGCTCACAGGACATTCTGGCCCACCGCTGACCCGGGGGCACCTGGCTGGGGGGACAGATGACCGCCCGCGCCTTCCACCCGCCTGTGTCCCCGGTGGCACCAGAGTCTTGGGCTCCCTGTTGGAGCTCGTGAGCTGATATGTGCCGGAAACTCACAGCCCTGGCAGGTCGGCCGGGAGGGGAAGGGGACCCACATCTCCAAACCACCTGTGCCCGGCCCCCCTGCGTTCACTGGTCGGGATGGCCCCGGCCGATGTCCAGGATCCGCTTAGAAGTGATGGGCTTTCTCTTCTCTGTGTCTCTGGTCCGGGGGCTGATGGGATGGACTCACGCACAGCACATCTGGGGAGGCATTCCCGGGAGGGTGCCCCAGCCTGGGGAAGCACGTGCACATGCGTGTACACGCGTGTGTCTGTGTGTGTGGGCAACATACACACCCGGCCCCTGCTTCCTCTCCTTCCCTCTTTCTTCCCAGCACCACAGCTGCTGCAGCTGAGAATCAGGGCCCTGGCTCCCGCCGTCCTTCATGCAGCCAGCACCCCCCCCCCCGCCCCCGGCCATCTGAGACCCCCCAGCTTTGGGGTGCTCCAGCCCTGGCCTTGCTCTGTGTCTGCCGGGCACCTGCCACCCTCCCCCACCCCGCCACGTCCAGCCCTGTCTGGGGGGCAGGGAGGGACTGTCAGCCTCGCGTGGAGGCCTCTGAGGTTGGGGCCCCCACCACACACCCCACTCTCCCGTTCTCACAGCAGCGGATGGGGAAACACTCCACCGAGGCCAGGCCGAAACCGGCTTCGGAGGGGAAGCAGCCACAGGTGTGCGGAGGTCTGGAGCCAGTGACTTGTCTGAGCACCGTGACAGCCAGACCCAGGTGGGGCCCGAGGGGGGGGCGGCTGGCCGCCGCCACCTCCCAGCATAGAAGAGGGCGGGCAGGGCATCTGGGACAGGCTGTGTCTCCAGCGCCTCTCTCCCCCCACCCCTCCCCAGATCGCACCCAGCCCAGGGCAGAGCCGTGGCCACGCCCTCCCAGGACCCCCGGGAAGGACAGCAGAGTCAGGAAGGCAAGTCGGCTCCTGCAGGTAAGGGTCTTGCAAAGCACACACGCGGCGAGTGTCCGGCCGGCAGCCGTGGGCAGAGGGCCCCGGACGGCGGCGGGCAAGGGCTCGTACGTACGGCCCAGCCCTCAGTGACAGCAGACTGTCCCGGTGCCCTGTGCACCTCACCCAGATCTTTCCTGAACTCCACCGTAGTTCCTTATGACCGTGCTGTCGACGCTCGGTCAGCTTTTAACCAGTCCGTGCACACCCGTTCCCGGTGCTCGCTCTTGCTTTGTGTAGACACGATTCCCGCCCCGGCGTCGCGCCGTCCTTCTGCCCGGAGGACCTCCCTCAACGCTTCCGGACGGGGGGAGGGGGGGGCGGTGGCGACATCTTTTAGCTTTTGTACGTCTAAGGACAAACTCATCGCGTCGGTGTTTCTGAAATACCCTTTGCGGAGTGTAGCCCAGGCGGACCGTGTCTCCCTCCGGCTGGCAGTGGCGCCCCGTCTTCTGGCCGCGTTGTTTCGCACCGCAAGCCTGCGGTCAGCGTCGCTCTTCTCCCGCGCATGCTGTCCCTTTCCTCGGGCCGCCTTTCTGGCTTTCTCCTTGTTACTGCCTTGTGGCTACTTGATGTGATAAGGTTGCGTTCGGTTTCTCTTTAAAAGGCTCTCGTGCTTGGGGTGCGTTGCGATCCGGGCACCCGAGAGTTTATCGTTTGCCTCGTGCTTGGGAATGTTCAGCCACGGTGTCGTCTGTCTCCTGGCCAACAAGCCTCCACTGGCAGGGACGTCAGGACACCTGAAGCGCTGTGCTCGCGAGGCTCTGTTCTGTTTGATTCTCTTTTTCTTCTGTGTTTCCTTGTGGAGAGCTCCAACTGCCATGCCTTCAAGTTCATTACTCTTTTCTTCTGTGGCCACTGATCTGTCATTAATCCCATCCGGTGTCTTTTCCTTCTCAGGTATTTGGGCTTTCATTTCTAAAACTTCCACTTGGACACTTTTTTATATCATCCCTGATTCTACTCAACTTTTTAAATATATAGAACACAGTCACAAAAACTTTAAAAATTTTTTTTAATGTTTATTTGTTTTTGATAGAAAGAGACAAAGCACGAGCAGGGGAGGGGTAGAGAGAGAGGGAGACACAGAATCCGAAACAGGCTCCAGGCTCCGAGCTGTCGGCACAGAGCCCGACGCGGGGCTCGAACTCACGGACTGTGAGATCATGACCCGAGCCGAAGTCGGATGCTTAACTGACTGAGCCACCCAGACACCCCCAGGTAGAACAGCTTTTAAAGGCCTTCTCTGGCTAATTCTACCGCCTGAGTCAGTTTCTACTGACTGTTCTCGTGATAGGTCGTGGCTCTTCTTCCCGTGCCTGCTGAACATTTTGACTTTTACCTTGCCGGGGGGCTCCGCACACAGTTGTGAGCTTTGTTCTGGAACGCAGTTACTTGGATGCAGCTGGAGCCTCCCGGGTGTTGCTTTCCTAATTTGTTAGGTGGGTTTGAAGCAGGTGTCCCCCTGGGACAGAGGCAGGACCTTCTGTGCACTCTGCCCTGAGACCCGTGGAGCGTGAGGTTTTCCAGCCCGGCTGGCAGAGACAGGCATGGCCCCCAGGTTCTGATCCTTCCCGATGCTTCTCTCCCCAGCGTGGGGAGCTTCCTCACATGCTTTCACCAGCCAGTTCCCACTGAAGGCTGAAGTGGGGGGCACTCCAAATCTCCAGGTTCTCTCGGCACAGCCCTCTTCTCCCTGGTCCTTTTTCCGCGAGCTTTACATGCCTCGGTCTCTCCAGACTCCCAGCTCCATCTTGTCTCCTCTGGGGGTCTGACAGGTTCTGCCTCAGTTTCCCCTTCTTGCGGTGGAGCCTAGAAACACTCTCAAGGCAGTCAGCTGTGACAATCAGGGGTCTCACTGAATTTGTTTTCTGTCTCTCAGGGATCACCGTGCTATATGGCCTGACGTCCAGGGTCTGGAGAATTGTTTTTTCATATACGTATTGTGAATGTTCATATATGTGTACATGCATAGACATAAGTAATTTTTTTGTTTTGTTGCTTTTTTTACTGTTTATTTTTGAGAGAGAGACAGACAGAGCATGAGTGGGGGAGGAGCAGAGAGGGAAGGAGACACAGAGTCCAGAGCAGGCTCCAGGCTCTGAGCTGTCAGCACAGAGCCTGACGTTGGGCTCGAACTCACAAACCGTGAGGTCATGACCTGAGCCGAAGTCCGACGTTTCACCGACTGAGCCACCCGGGCGCCCCTATTCTGTTGCTTTTTAAAGTCATTTTTAGCGGGACAGTAAATCCACGATCCGATCCCTTTTACTCTCTCGGCGGGAAGCACAAGTCCTCAAATTAACTTTCTAAAACTATAGAGTCCTTTTCCATCCACCCAACGCAGAAGGGACAGCTAGTAGCGGCCAATGCCAAAAGAGCTGCTTAAGCCCGGAATCTGCTGCCTCCCCACCTGCTGGATGCCGGACCTCAAGGGGTCACGCTCTGGCTCTGGGCCTCGGTCTCGGAAGTGAAGCCGCGGGACCAAGTCATTCCTGAGGCGCCTCTCCCTTGGGTCCGGTTTCTGATCAGTGCTTTGTATGATCAGTGGGTTCACACACAACTTCACACCGGCACTAAAGAGGCGGTTAAATCCTCCTGGTGCAGCCTTGTGAAGATCTGATGTGAAGCTGTGTGTATGGGGGGGGGATTACACTACCCCAGATATCCTACCTTTGAGAGGCCCTCCCGTAGAAAAGGCCACTGGAACCCTTACCTGACCCAGCAGGCTGTCCAGAACCCCTACAGGGCCCAACCACAGACTGCTTTCTGTCCTCAGAGCCCAGGCAGGAAGAGAGGCCAGACCAAGCCCCCTCCCAGCTGCCCCTGGCCAGGCTCTACTCTCAGGACAACCCCACCCACCAGGTACAGGGAGAGGTACTCTGGGGAGGCAGGTTCAGGGGAGGTACTGGCATTAGCTCTTAGACCCAAATCCTCCCTCAGCTGCCTGGAGCCGTCGGGTGCTGAGGCCCACCTCTCCTAGAGCCTGCACTCAGAGGATCTCTGCTGCAGATCCTGGGCTGGGATGGGGGTGGGGGGAGGCACTCCCTGCCATGGGCATCGCCCACCCTTCCAACTGACATCTGCCCAAGCCCCTTCCTCATGCCTGGGGTGGTAGGTGAGAGCAGGCATTTCGGCAAAGTGCTTCAGGCAAGGCTGGCCCCCACCTTTCAGGTTGCACATTTCAGGGCAGGTGGCCCAGTCTTTCCTCAGCCCTCTTGGGCACAAATACGTGCCCAGACCGAATCAAGGCAAAAGACCAAAATGATGAGGACCGCTCCCCGCCCTCGGGAGCCCGCAGTCGGGAGGGGGGTACCCCGCCCCAGGAAAGGAGGCACACAACTCGGGATGAGTGGAGCAGACAGTCTGGGAGGGCTTCCTGGAGGCGCCGGCCTCCTCCCCTAGGCTGGGCACCGCTCCCATCCGGCGAAGCTGGTCCCGGAGCGGCCCGGTCGGTCTGCCCCGCCCCAGCGGAGCCCGGCGGGGCCCTGGAGCGCGAACCCCGGAGCCCTCGGCTGCTTCACGCTGCAGATGCTTGACGTGAGCCTGCGGGAGGCGGAGCTGCGCGCGCAGCACCAGGCTGCGATGCTGCGCCTGCGCGAGAAGGCGCTGGAGGAGAAGATGCGCGCCGAGCTGGCCTGGCTGGAGCATCAGCGAGAGTGAGCGCGTGCGCGGCCCCGCCCCCGTTCCGACCCCGCCCCCGAGCCGCCCCGCCTGCCACTCGGGCCCCGCCCCCGACCGGACTCCGCCTCCCACCGGTCTCGGCTCCTGCCCCGGTCCTGACAGCGTTACGGGGAACAAACCGAACCGATGCAGATAGTAATGGGTGTTTGCGGGAAGTTAGATAAGGCAGTGAAGTTCCAGAAACAAGTAACGTAAACATTTAAAGCACCCGCAGTCCCACCTCTCCCAGACAGCCCCTGCGTATTTTCCAGTCTGTCCTGCCAGCTCTCGTTGCGGGAGATACACAGGGCCGTTTAACAGCATTCCGAGAACACTCCGCTGCTGTCTTGTGACCTGGGTTTCCACTCACAAGTCAGGAAAGCTTTCAGAGCCCCCGCGTAGCCGCTGCACCGTGCAGGGCACCCTCCCCCCCCGACTGACCACACAGCTCCTTTAGGCCCGTGGCGGGGGGGGGGGGGGGGGGGGGGGGGGGGGGGGGCTCCAGCTGCCTCCTGCGGAGGAGACACGCCCCCCCCACCCGGCCACCTCCCACTCTCCCAACTTGGGCAGTTTAGGAGCCCGGCAGGCTGTGGGGGTTCTATCCCATGGTGGGCCCTGAGCCCCGTCCCAGGGGACCCTTTGGGTGGGCTAGAGCTCCAGGGTGGGAGGCGCTGCCCTTCATGTGTCAGGCCCGAAAGTGGTCACGAAGAGCGGGTGGGGAGAGTGACAGTCCAGACTGAGCCCCCGGCCCCGGGTTCCCCCAGCCTGCCCCTGGTGCGTGGCACTGGGAGGGGGGCGTCCCAGGTCCACCTGGCCGGCCAGTTTTCACATCCTCTTCCTGAACCTGAGGTGGATAGTCAGTCCTGCCTCCCCCCTCAGGTGTCTGGGCAGCGAGGGGAAGGACACGATGCTGGCGGCCTTGGCAACGAGGCAAGAGCAGGGGCTCAGCAAGCTTGAGCAGGAGCAGGTAAGGGTGACCCAGCCCCGTCCGGCGGGCAGGTGACCAGCACCGAGTTGGTCCTGCCATCCTCCTGGCTGGGAGTGTGGGCCTTCTGCACCACACCTTGATCAGTCCCCAGCCCTCGCCACCCTCCAGGGCCGCTCAGGACCCTGTGGTGCATGGGGAGCGCCCAGTGGCCGGGGTGGGGTGTGGCCCTGTAGTCCTGTGTCCTGCGGCCTCTTGGAGCCTCAAGAACGGGAGAATGACAGCAGTGTCTGTCGAGGGGCCGGCGGGGCTTTAGTGCAGCCAGCACTGACCAGGGTGAGCGTGCACCACTGCAGAGAGGGCTCAAGCCCAGTTTCCTTCGCTGGAGAATGGGCACTGGGGCCGCTGTGCTGGTGATCTCGTCAGTGTCCCAGCGTGCTGTGTGGTGGGGACTAGTGTTAACCGCCTCCCTTTATGCAGATGAGGAAACCGGGGCTCAGTGTAGGGGGCTTGTCTCTCTCAGGGACCCTCCGAGGGGAACGAGGGCTGATGCTGGACTTTGGGTTGGCAGAAAACTTCCGCCCAAGGTGGCCTGTATGGGCCGGGGGGGGGGGGTGGCAGATGTGGGACATGGCAGTTAGTGGGGGCAACAGGAGGAGACCCAGAGAGAAAAGTGCAGGTGACACCATCTGTTGGGCACACCCTGACCAGTGAGCTGTGAAGAGGACTTAGAAGGAGGTCCAGTTATCAAATGGCAGCTAGGTTCTGTGTTGCAGGCAGAGCCACTGTGGAGGAGGCTGGGGTCTGGGCCCCTGGCCACCGGGGCTTGAGCAGGACAGCTCTGCTGAGCCTTAGTTTCCTCTTTGACCTAGGAAGGCCTCCACCCCCCAAAGTGGGCGTGCAAAGACCCCAGCAGGTGCTCCAGGCAAGGTGGCTCTGCTGAGGGATGTGCCATCAGAGACAAAGCAGGGACCAGAGGACAGATGGGGACGGTTGAACGAAGGGACAAGTTCCCTTTGGGTGGGCGCAGTGCCCGGAACCTGGAGACAGGGAGGGCCGAGTGGGGGAGGGCGGAAGGGCAGCCGGCCTGTGCCAGTCTCGGTTGGCCGACCCAGGGTACGACACCCTGCCTTCCCTCCTGCTTCCTGCCAAGGCTCCTGGGGGCCAGCAAGCCGAGCAGGACGAGAAGGGCGGGGGGTGTGGAGGGGCTCAGGGAAGGCCCCGTCGGAGCTGGGCTGCCCCCACCCCCAGACACCCTTTATCCCTTTGATCACGCGTGCACGTCTCCTCAACGTGTGCCTGGGTGCGGGCTTGGGGGTTTGCTGACGTCTTCCCTGGCCGGTTCAGAGAGAAATCCGATACCTGCGGGACATTCACCTGTTTTCACACCAAGAGAGGAAACTTCTCCTGCAGCATGAAAAGGACATCGTCTCCCTGCAGAGATCCATGATGCACCTGCGGCGGGAGCTTCAGGCCCGGACCAGGCTGCCTCAGGTGGGCGCTCTCACTGGGCTGGAGGCCAGGAAACGCTTGGCACCTGGCTGTTCTGTGGGACTGTCCCTCGTAAATACGCTTGTGACCCAGGGAGGGGAGGGACCGAGGAGGAGTGCAAAGGGAAGGCAGGAGGGGCACCCAAGGCGGTTTCCTGGACACAGTGGCCCGGCTGGGCTCTGGAGGAGGAGCCCCCACAGTGGAAGGTGCTCCAGGCCCAGTGGTGTGGGTGGGAAGCCCAGTGGGAAGGAGGGAGGTCAGGCTAGAGCTGGGATGGGGCCAGGGCTGTACTCACTGGGGGGCAGGGCTGGTGGGGGCTGAGGCCAGAAGCAGAGGTGGCCTGGGCTCCTAGGGGGAGCAGCCCCTTGGGGGACCCTGAGCAGCAGGGGTGTCCTTGCTCCAGCTCCCCCTCCCACCACCTGTGGCACGGAGGGGGCTGTGGGGACACAGAGCAGGGCAGCTGTCCCCAGCCCAAGCTCTGTTGAGCTGCGGATGCTGTGGCCTTGCCTGGTTGGATGAGGATGGGATGAACTGGGTTCTCTGTGTTAACAGTCACCCTGCAGGGGGGGCAGTTGAGCGGTGTCCTCCCTGCCCCAGGCCGGCCCGCAGGGGAGGTGACCCAGGGCTGCCTGCTGCCAGAGCATGGCCTTGGGTGTGAGCTCGGTGACCCGGGCAGCCTGCGGCAAGGACTCTCCAGCTCTGGGCCTGTATCTGCCCTGCCTCGGGGCCGCTGCCCTGCCTCGGGGCTGTTAGCATGGCATGCAGGGCTCCTGCGAGGCTAGGACCACCTGCTTCAGCTGGTGAAGGCCGACCTGCGGGGGCACACTGGCCGCCGTGCTGTACGTGAAGACTGCCACCCGCTTCCCCTGAGGGGCGGTGACCCACACGTGTCTGTGCCAGCTCCCTCGTGCTGTTTCTCATAGAGTTCCGGCCTTGAGGTCAAGACCACTCAGACGGAGGGGTCTGAGACAAGTGTGCAGCTGAAGGGCCCTGCACAGGGCTCCTCGCACCCCTTGTCACCGCCCGGGCCCGCCAGCCCCGCCAGCCACTGCCCCCGGACAAGCCCTGAGACCCCACGAGTCCAACAGTGAGTTGTCCCCGGGCGGCCCCGGTGCTTACCATTAAAAAGCTTTCCTGTGCTGCTGGCTGGGGTGTCCTCCCCTCTCTGAGCCCAGTTCGTCATCTGTTAAGTGGGGACAGGGCTGCCACCATTCCCGAGACGAAGCGAGTAGACCGGCCTTGCTCCAGGGCAGCGGGCGGCACCCGGGTGGCCACGCGGCGGCCAGGAGCCCCTCCGAGGCTGGCCTGGGGCCCTTCTGCCAGCTGTGGTGGCCAGGCCTTCTCTCACGGGCCTGGCCACGTGGCCGCTGGGCTCGTTTTGCAGCAGAAGGGCCTCTCCCCGCACACTAGAGGGGCCCTGCCCAGGCTGAGTCACCGTGAGGGCGGAGGGGGAGGCCGGTGAGCGGTGCCACCTGACCGGGAGCCTCGCTGTGGGAGAGAGCCATCTGCCTCAGCCATCAAGAGCGTCCCCGCGTCCCTGCGCGCTGGGAACGCCGCCTCCCCTCTGTCTTAATTACAACGGCCCCAGGGCTGGCTGCCCACGGCCAGGGTCTAATGACAGGAGCCTGGGGGGTGAGGGGGCGACGGTGTAGGAGGCAGCCCCCACCGCCCCAGAAAGGGCCCGCCCCTCCCCGCCGGGAGCGGCCTTTGCAGGGACCCCTGTCTGCCTGCGGGGGGCACCAGCGCCTCCAGTGGCCTTCCTCCCTGCGGGGGGGGGGGGGGGGCCCTTTGCACGCCTCCTCCGTGGAAGGGGGTCAGCGCCCCCTCGGCTGCCGGGGCCACGAGCCCCACTTGGCTGCCCTGAGAGCGTGCTTCTCACATCTCAGCACGGGCCCACGCAGCCTTCGAGTTACCATCGACTGCCGGATCTCTGAGGACACTCCGGGCCGACTGTACCCTCTCGGTGCCCAGGAGCTGGTTCCTGAAGCTGGGTGGGCGGGGCCGTTAGCACAGGCTTAGCACAGGCGGGGGCGGGGGGGGGGGGCAGGGAAGGAGGGTGCAGGCCGCAGTCCGTCCTCCTGCAAGGCGAGGCCTCCTTTGCTGTCCTCAACACAGCAGCGATGCGTTGTCATCGCTGGGAAGTTGGGGACCAGAAAGGCTGTGTCCACGTTGGGAAAATTTCAGATGGCTTCTAACCGCCGCCTCCGTCACCGTGAGAGAGACTCTGAGTTTTTGCTGGGGCCGTGCTACGCAGAGAACTAGCTGTCCCCCCTCGGTCCAGGGGAGCTGAGCAGCGCTGCGAGTGGGTCAGGGCCCAGGTGCATCCTTGAGCTCTGCCTGTGGAGCCACCCCCCTGCACTCAGCCCACAGGGCTCCTGGCCTGAGACCTGGGGGGGGGGGGTGGGGGGTGGGGAGAGGGGTGACAAGACTTTGAAAGGGCTCCAGGGGCTGCCATTCCAGTTTGATTCCTGAGGCACCTCTGGGGGGCGGGTGATAGGCTCGGGCGCACACCCCTTGCTGTGTCCTCAGGGTCCTTGCTCCTGGGGCCAGGCAGGGGCCTGCATCTGGGACACACTCATGGGGACAGGTGCCTCCCAGGCCTTGCCCCAGAGAGGCCAGAGCTCCAGCCCCTGCCTCGTCTCCATCTGCAAAGGCCCCAGATTCCAGGCACCGAGGAAAGCCCTTTGACCCCACTCCCCGTTCACAACCCAGATGCCCAGGGCCCCCTGGGGGAGTTGTAGTATCCGAAGGGAACAGAAACAAGTCAAGCCACACCCTAAAGAGTGGCCGGTGTCCCAGCTGGTCCCTCCGCCTGCATTGTCCAAGGGTCAGGAGACCTGGCAACCTTGCCCCCCGGCTGCCTCCTTGAGGCTGGGACGGGGGGGGGGGGGGGGTGGTTTCCTGATGCCCGTCAGTGTGCTCAGAGCATGGCAGCGGGTCTGGGCATGTGGCCTCCCGGAGCTCAGGTGGGCCCGGTGGTTTGTCCCCACGGAGAACTCTTGCCGGAGCGCCCTGTGCTGGGGAACAGGGACAGGCGGACGCCTCCGGCCCATCACGCTTTGGCGCTGTGCATGCACCTCGCGAGCCCCCAGCAGGGACCCGTCTGCTTGGGAAGCTGCCTGGGAGGGGAGGGCCCAGGACCTGTTTTCCTGCACCCGTGTGGTGACCGCTCGGCCACCGACCACAGCCATCCCCCGAATGTGACACGTGTTGTCCCATTTGTGGAATGTTGTGGTCGGGGCTTGTCCCCCGGGAGGCCATAGCCCGGGTAGGCAGTCCCCGCCCCGCCCTGCCTTACAGCCTTCTCAGCAAGCAGGCGGATGGGACGCCCCCCCAGGCAACCTCAGCTGCGGAGAGTCACCGGCCGCCTCCAAGGCCCGCGTGGGGAGAGGACACTCCTGTGGCCAGCAGCTGGCCCGACACGGGGCGCCGGCTGGAGGAGAGCCACAGCCCCGTGGACCAAGGTAACCGGGCACCACGGTGGCTGCGGTGGCAGCCGAGGACAGACGGTCACTCTGGCCCTGGCAACTGGGGGCAGCATCGGGCTTGAGGTCAGACAGACCTGCGTCCTGGCACGCCTCACACGCGCCGTGTGGCCTCCCTCTCCGTGTCTGGGCGCACGGCGGGCCCGTTTGCAGGAGGGCCACCTGCGTGCACCTCGACCGACGTTCCCGGGCAGCGGGGGCTGGGCGGGCGCGGAGGCTGTCCTCCCTTCCCTCCGTCTCCTCCTCCGTGTGAAGAGGGGCCAGCTCAGGGGGTGTGCACCCTTCCCAGGGCTGATTTTCTCACAGGACTTCATAATTCCTGGACGCTGTGCCCCCGCGTCCTCCGTTCTGTGCCCATCAATGCTGACAGTCCCCTTGCCTCACAGGAGACCCCCAGAGCAACCCCAGCCCCACGTCAGCAGAGGAGAAGACCCGGCCTCTGACAGACAGCCGTGCACAGAAGCTCCAGGGCCCCAACTCCCCGGGCGGAGGGGGTCCCTGCGGCCCCCTGGAAGCCAGCGTGAGTTGAGGCTAGGTCCTGCCCTGGCTGCAGGCAGAGTGGGGGCCTGGCCGTGGCTTAGTCGGGCTCTACCGTGTGGCTTTCGGTGGGGGCCGCCCTGTCCACCAGATGATGGTGTTGAGGGGATGGGACCTCTTTGGCCCTTCTCATCTGGATTCCTCTGTTGAGGGGCCTTTGGTGCCTGCTGGGAGGAGGGGTATCTGGTAAGTGGGGGTCTCCTCGGCGATCTTTAAGGGGATGGTCTTTGTTCCTTACGGTGGTAACTCCATGGGAGCACAGGGCTTTACCCACGGCTAAGGGGCACGGACCGATGGCCTCGTGGCAGTGGCCACACCCTGGCTGTGGTCTTTCTCCCACAGGTGGTTGAAGGCCACATCGGCCTAGCAGGGTCAGAGCTGGGGCTGGATTTTGCCAGCAGCCCCGTGGAGGAGCCCCACAGAATGGAAGGCTGGTGGCCGGGGGAACAGAGGTATGCGGTCTGGAGGGTTGCCTGAGCCCAGGGGACCCGCAGGCAGGGGGTGGGGTCCTGGGGCATGGAGACGCCCGTCCTCTCGTTGGAAGAGGACAGCTCACTCTGTCCGGGTGCCCCTCGTCCTGAACCGGGTCCTCTGTGCCCCCTCAACCCACCCCATGCCCTCCTGAGTCTGACCCCCTCTGTGGAAGCAAAGATGTCACCTGGGGAGTTGGCCCACGATCCCGTGCTGGGGGCAGCGGGAGGGGCCCTTCCAGGGAACGGGTGCCTCTGAGCCTCTCAGAAAGCAACGCCCCCCAGAGACCTGACCCAGTGGGGACTGAGGCCAGAACCTCCTAAACACGGGGCCCCCTGCCCCCACCCGGGGAGCCCTGCGCTCTGACCGTCACCTCCTGTCGGGGCAGATACCTGGCGGGCACGGGTGTCAAGCTTACGGGGGAGTTGAAGGCCCCGTGGAGGCCCTGAGCCGTGGGGATGAGGCCGGGGGATGGGGCCCTCTCCTGGGCGCCCCCTGGGACATCCGCACAAATGTGTTTGCAGGACTGAGAGCTGCGGCCCCTTCTCTCCACCGGAAGCCGCCCAGCTGACCGCTGCTCCAGGTGAGGCCCCGCCGTGCACCAGGACCACGGAACCCCCACCCGCGGGTCCTCCGCCACCAGCTCCTCCTCGGCCAGAACCACCCTTCCCCCAAAGCCCCGCGGGGGAGCCCCGCCCACTCGCCATACCCATGGGCCGGCCGTCCAAGCGGAGGACTGTAGGGAGGGCCCCTGTCTGGAGCCGTCATGCCCCAATAAACACAGGACGGCTGCAGTTCTGAGGCGGGGCCCCCAAGGCACAGAGATGTCCCCCCAGACGTGGCGCCCTTACTTGTGCTGGCGGGTGGGTGGCCGAGCTAACAGGTGTGGAGCCGGGGGGGGGGGGGGGGGGGGGGTGGCGCTCCGCAGACCACGCTGGGGCTGTGGACCTTTCTTCCGCCTCCACCGGGCCCTTCTGGTCCCGATCCGCTGGCTTAGGGGCTGTGGGGTGTGGGCCGCAGGGGTGGCAGGGGGCGAGGGCTGGGGGCCTCACCCCCAACTCCCCCCTCTCCGCAGCTCCGGTACCACCCAGCCGGCCTGAGGGCAGCCCCCTGCCGCCGCTCAGGGCCCCCTCGGACCCGGGCCCGGAGTCCGAGGCTGCTCCCCGGAGCTGCTCGGGGTCTTGGGCGGGGTCCCCTGCCTCCTCCTCCCCGAGTGGGGTGTCCTGCCGCTCTCTCCAGGAGTTCCAGAGAGCAGCCGCCGTCCTGGTTCAGCTCTGCGAGAGCCCCGTCTCCGTGTCAGACTGGGGGGGTGGGGACGTCCCAGACACGGACCCCAGCTGTTCTGGGGAGCTCTCTCCTCAAGACTCCTGGGGGCTCCACCGGGGCGGGGGGCAGGTGGCCCGGGAGAGGCCAGAGGGCGGTGGGGCCGGGCCCCTGGGTGGCCCCTCCACGGAGCCGGGGGGCGTCCTGCGGGAGGGCTGGCCGCTGCCTCCCCCGGACGCCCCCTCTCCGAGGTCAGGGTCAGAGCTGTCAGAGGCGTCCAGCGAGGTCTGGGACGAGGAGAACCTTCTGGAGCCTGGCTCGGGGCCCTCCTTGTCTACAGGAGGCTCGTCCCACCTGGAAAATGGCGGGGCGCCCGGCTCTGCACTTGCTTCCTTGGGCCCTGGGGAGGGGCAGGAAGCGTCTGGAAGCACTGGGAGCCTCATCCGTGAACTCACCACGGAAGAGGGCCCAACAGACGTCCCCCGAGGCTGCCCGCGTGCCCTCCCGTCCACGCCCTCGTTCTCCAGTGACTTGGACCTGTCCCTTTCCTCTCCCTCGGGGTCCTTGGCATCCGAAGGGGCGGATTCTGGCAGAGGAGAGACCAGGCCTCTGCAGGCCTCGGCTGCCTGCCCAGAGGGGCCCTGGGACGCTGCCCTGAGTCTGCCCAGCGACAGGACGCCACGACAGTCCCAGTCTGAGCCTGAGGTCCCCGTGACCCCGCGGGCTCCTCCTGGGGACCCTGGCGGTCTGGTGGCCCTGACACCCCAGGGCTGGGCACCCAGATGTAGGGGCAGTGGAGACTCCCCTGCCCCCGAGGAAGCCTGCCCCACGCCGTCCAGCAGGGCCTTGCCTGAGATCCTGTCCCCCGTTGACGAGGTGCTATCCTATGGCAGTGCCGACCTGTCCTCCGCTCACAGGGATGCCCACCTCCCTCCTCTGCCTCCCACCTTCCCAGCAGAGGATTTGGCCAACACGACCAGCCCCGACTCAGGAGACTTCCCTTCCCCACCTGAGGATGTCATGTCTCCTGGGAGCTTGCCGGGCCCCCCGGGGGAGGATGCCTCCATCAAAACTGGGGAGTTGCCCTCCTTGTCTGAGGAGGACACACCCGAGGCACCATCCCCAGGGCCCCAGGAGTCGGGGCTCTGCCTGGGGGCAGGCAGACAGGGCGGAAGCCTTGGGGACAAATTGGGTGAGTCACATTCGGTTTCCAGGGATCAGGCTGTGGGCAGCCAGTGGTCTGACCCAGCCGGCTGGCCAGGGTGCCCCTCTGGGGGCAGGGCAGGAGACGCCCCTGGAGGGCTCCCAAGGCTGCCGGTGCGGCCCCCGACCCTGTCCAGAGTGGCCTTTATGGCCGGGGAGGGTCCACCAATGCTGTCAGCCGCTGGCAGCCCTGGGCAGGGTGACCCAGCTCCTGCTCTGGGCGCGGGCCCCTGCGCTGACCTGCCGGGCACGGAGGGAGCCAAGGTGGTGGATTTGGTCTCCAGCCAGCTTAGCAGGAGGATCCTGTGCGACACACTGGCTGTGCTCTTGGAGCCGGCCCAGCCGGCGGCCCCCTGACGGAAGAGCCGCCGTGTCCCGCAGCCTGGCCCGGCGGCCGCTGCAGGGCCTCGGGAAGACAGGGCCCACGGTGACATGGGGTGCCATTGCGCATGCGTGTGCATGGTGTGTGGGATGCTCTGGGAAGCCTGGGCCACCGAGGGCAGAGCCACCATTCAGAACAGCCTGCCTGTGGCTGGCCTCCAAGTAGTCGTCTGGTGCTGGGCTGGGGCCTGGGCGGGGACATGGCGGCCAGTGCGGTGAGCTCTGTGTTCTTCCGGATGTTGGGGCCGCTGCGTCCGTCAGGCGCCTGGAAGGGCCCCTGATCCAAAGCCTTTAAGAGGCGGGAAGGTAAAAGGTTGTGCGGGCGTGTCCAGAGGCTGGCGGGTCGAGGAAAGGTGTGGAGGTCATGGATTGACAGAGAACGGTCCGGAGGGGAGCGGTCCCCAAGGACGAACTGGAGACCACATGCCAGGAGGCAGAGCCATCGGCAAAGGCGGGACGAAGAGAGAGAGAGCCGCTCTGGGGGGACAGGGGGGCAAGGGGCAGTGGAGACGGGCTGGGGGTCACGTCCGCACGGACTCACACCCCAGCTTGGCGGCTTCTGAAGGCCAAGGGCATGCACGTGGGCCGACCCCACTGTGGACATCACAGATCTGTCAACTCAAGGGCCGGAGGTGACCAGTCACGCCCCAGGACTGCCCTCTGGCGGGAGGTGGGCCAAGGGCTCCTTGAGGACTCAGGACTCCGGGAGAGGCCAGAGTCCGATTCCTGGTGGCTGTCCACCATCGAATGACCCTCGGGATGCAGGGCGGCCTCGGAGCAGGGAGCAGTTTGCAGAGGTGTTCTCGGGTGCGATCCCTCTAGGGCTTGGCTCCTCCCCTCCAGGGCACGGACTTCCCCGGCCTCAACAGAGGAACTCCTTTGGAGATGACACTTATGGACCCCTGGGGAGCCGGCGACTTCTGTGCACTTGCGGTTAGCTGGGGGGCGTGGAGGAGCCCAGAGTTCTGCCTGTGCCCTCCACCTTCCAGCCTGGGAGCGGCGGCCGCCTCCAGGCAGCCCTCCACCAGGCCCCCGCTTCCGGGCAGCCTCCTGTATCCAGGCCAGCTGCTCGCCAGACGGACTTTTGTCACAGGCTCACTCGTCCGGTTTCACGGCTCAGGGAGGCACCAGCTGAGACAGTTCATGCTGATTTCGCACTGGGTCCCCCCACGCCCACCAGGGAACCCCGGGACGGGCTCGGGCGGGGGGCAATGTGCTCTTGCTGTGCGTATGCGATTTCAAAACAACTTCTGAGCTACAGGTTTCCTATTGATTTCCTTCTAGTTTTCTGAACAAATCAGTCTGTAATTTTTTATTTTTTTTCTATTTATTGCTGACCCTTTTGGATTTACGAGGCCGTGCGAGAGGGATTATGTATTTTACACACACACGTTTGGCATGGTAATAAATCTCCCACCTCAAAACCCTGCAGATTTGCCTCAAACCCCATCGCCCCCTTTCTGGTCGCCGTGGGGGGGGGGGGCGGCTGTGCTCTTGGCGGGGCCACGGGCCTCCCAAAGGACCTGTCTGGGGGCCGCCTGCACCGGTGGCCCCTCGCCCACGACAGCGGGGCCCAAGGGAGGCCACGCTACGAAATGAGCTCCATGTTTCAGGTCGGCGCCGTGGAGGGTGTCAGAAGCCCTCCGTCTCAGCTGACACGGCGAGTGAGGGGCGTGGGCTCCGAGGTCCGTCTAATGACAGGCAAAACATACACACCACACTGCTGCCTTCACAGCCTCACTGCGCTCGCCTCGGCTCCAATCCCTGCTAACCTCTGGGGCCGATAAATCTTGGTCTCCAGAACGGCCATTATCCTTCATAGAAAGTGGTTATTTCTGGGGCGCCCAGGTGGCTCAGTCGGTGGAGCGTCCGACTTCGGCTCAGGTCACGGTCTCGCGGTCTGTGGGTTCGAGCCCCGCGTCGCGCTCTGTGCTGACAGCTCAGAGCCTGGAGCCCGCTTCCGGTTCTGTCTCTCTCTCTGCCCCTCCTCCACTCATGTTCTGTCTCTCTCTACCAAAAATAAATAATTGTTAAAAAAAAAAAAAGAGGTTATTTCTTAGTTAAAGCCCACGTTTAATTTTGCAGTCTGTCTCTTTCAACGGCCCCTCTTAGCTGTACCCTCCTGCATGAAATGCCCACGGATGCACCTTCAGCATTTCAAATGCCAAATCACCAGACCAGCTTTAGGAAGCCTTTGATTCCTTACCACGTGCGGCCGTGACAGCCGCCCCTATAAAATACAGCGAGGGGCCCCCGAGGGCAGGTACAGAGAAGTGACAGCCTTGTGCACTCCGGGGGAACACAGCAGCACCCGTTTGGATGGCGCCTTCCTGTGCCGGGGGCACCTGGCTCCCGGGGTGGGGGGTGGGAGGTTAAGTGACCAGGCTGGGTCCCCACCCCATGCCAGGCATCAAACGGCCAAGCTGCTGCTCTACATTCCCAACGGCGTGCACACGGCTGGGAGCAGACCGCAGTGTTGGCAAAACAGGACTACGCGTTTAGGGCGCGAGGCAGGATCGCGCGTGAACACATGCGCCCACACATGCACCCCGGCCCTCCCAGGGCTCCTGCGGCTGCCCCCCAGTTGGGGCCCTTTCTGTCCGGCAGCTGTGTCCGTCCAGGCTGTAACGTGACACAGCCAGGGTGTTCAGTGATGCTCAGAGCCCTTCCTAAGTCCTGCTCTCCACGTCTCACTGGGGTCGTGGCAGGGACCCCATCCCCGTCTGTGCCTCCCTGGCCACCGCCCCTGCCTTCCCCCCCCCCCCCCGCCCGTGTCACTGTGAGGACACAGGATTGTCGCCACCAGGCTCTGTCCCCGGCCCGCAGCAGTGCTCTGGAACAATCCTCCTGGTAGGTCTTCCGGAGAATGGGCGTTCTTCCTAAGCGGCCGTGCCCAAACGCAAACACCAACTGGGGGCAGGTCCTCGGAGGACAGGGCCCGCTCCGGAGTCTGGGCTGTGGCAGGAGTTCAGAAGCGTGTGTGGGGCGCAGAAAAGGCACAGTGGCCCTGCCACCCGCCCCCAGGGCCCCTCTCGCCGCCCCGCAAGCTGGCGTGGCTGCGGCACTCAGAGCAGGGAGGGAGCTCCGCCTCTGCCCCTGAGCGTCAGCGGCACTCAGGCTTGAGACCCCCTCTGTCGAATGTGTGCCATGTGCCCCTCACCATAGTCCGTGGCCCTCTGAGCCTCAGTCTCCCCCTCTGTAAAACAAGAACACAGATGCCTCGCTCCGTCAGCTCCGAGATGCAGACCTGCCCACGTTGGAATCACCGCGAAATCAGAGCGCGTCCTTCGATTGGAGGCATCTGAAAATGGCAGCGGTTTCCTTCCTTCGTAGCACCTGCGATGGTGGTTCATCTGACGGTGGCCCAGGGCCGAGCGCCCCCTCCGTGCAGGTGGAGGAACCGATCCAGGGGGTCTCCAGGGTGGGGTCACGGGCTTTGAGCCGGCCGGGAAAGCAATGGAAGCTTGGAAACTGTCTCTCAGACCCTAAGATCCAACCCCCTCCCCCACACCCTGTTTTAATGTTTCTGAGTCTGGCTGCATTTTACAATCAGTGGGCGCTCTTCCTAAGAACCTTCTAGTGGATCGACATGGGCTGCAGGGCCAGTGGCGCTCTGGGTTTGAGAAACGACCCGTGCTGTGTTCAGGGTGCTGAACAAAGTCCGGTGCCACGGGCCCCATGCCGCGGAGCAGGTGTGGGGTGAAGTAACACCCGGCCACGCTGACTGCACCCCGGGGTGGGCTCACAGTGTCCGTGGCGCCAGCCTTCCTCACTTCCCGTGGGGTGGGGCTGGTCCTGGGGAGGGACACCGTGCTTCGACCTGCCTTCCCACAGCAGGAAGGGGGCACTCCTCCAGCACTCCCCAGGGGGATGGCTGGCAGAGGAGGGACCAGGAGACCCTAGTGGCCCTTCAGTGGGGCCAGCACGCACATCGTCTGGCTGCCCCTGAGACGCCCCTCTGGCTCCCTCAGCACGTGGATGGGGACACACAAGCCCTGGGGAACAGTTGTGACAGCACGACTTGCACCTGGGTAGGGGAGGGGCACGGTCCTTCCAGGTGGCTTTGGGCATTTGCTGTGGACTGAACTGTGTCTCCCCAGAATTCATTCATGGAAACTTGCCCCCAATGTCACGGTGCTAGGAAGCACATTAGGGTTTGATGAGGTCACGAGAGTGGGTTCCCACGATTGCCCTTGTGCCCTTATGAGAACAGACCCCAGAGAGTTCTCTGTCCACGAGAACACACAGAGGGACGTGAGGACACCTCGAGAAGGCGGCCGGCGATCTGTGGGCCAGGAAGCGGGCCTCTGGGAGCTGACCCTGATGACCCTGATCTGGAGTTTCCAGCCTCCTGAGCTGTGAGAAACAAAGGTCTGTCGTTTAATAAATGCCTGTGCTGTGGGGTTTTGTTACGCAGCCTGAGCCGACTGAGACAGTGTTCAGAGTTAAACCCCTCCGGGAAGGGTGGGGAAGGGTGCCTTGGGCCTGAGTGCTCAGAACCCACCCAATAGCCCGCCCCTGACAGTCTTTGCCCCCTGGATGACCAGAGCTGGTCTGCGCCCTCAACGGTGGCCGTGTGACTTCATGGCCACGCCCCCAGGCCGAGGCCAACAAGTCAACCTGGTCACAGGTGGAGGGGGGCAGGGACCGGTGAGGCTGAGACGGGCTCCACCCCAAGGGCAGCAGGGGACGCCAGGGGCACCCAGCAGAGCAGGAGGGGCACCTGGAAGCATAGGCTGCATGCGGGGGCTCCCCTCGGAGGCGGAGGCAGCACCTTCTGTGGAGAGAGGCGGAGAGAGGCTGAGCTGCTCAGGTGCAGGGTGCAGCGGCCCCTTCCAGCCTTGTATCCCTTGGTGCCCACGCACCCAGGGGTCACCTGCCTCCTTCCCCTTGCACTCCACGAGGCACACCCTGGCTCTCCCCCACCTGTTCCCTGCCGGGCCTCTACTTCCTGCCTGGATCTCCACTCTCCTTCCCCCACCACCTCCCGAAAACCTCCTGGGAGGAGCCACCGAGCCTCTCCTCTTTCCCTCCACCACCCTTTCAGTAAACGCCTTGTCCCTACGTCACTCAGAACACCTTTGTCCAGTCGCTAGGGAGCCATGCCCCCCCCCCACCAGGCATCTGTCATTCTTTCCTCCCCACATCTATCCTTCACCTCCGTCTCTGCCCTCTCCTGTCCTCCTCCAACCTCCAGGTTGCTCCTCTGCCTCCCCCCCCCTACCCCATTTGCTTCAGTCCAGGGCTCGGGGTGTGGCCAGTCCTCTTCTGTCCCCGTGGCCTCCTGTGGTGACCTCAAGCGGTCCAACCTACCCTCTGAGCCCAGACTCTCACAGCCAACCAGTGGCCTGGCACTTGCCTCAGATGTCACAAGGTCAACAGATCCAAAACAAGCTGGAGTTCCACTCTCATCCCAACCTCCGTCAAGTGCAGCTTCCTGCTTGCAGCGGCTCTGGCCAAAACCCTGCGAGAAGACACGACCCCTCCGTCTACACTCGGGATTTAATCCACCGCATGTCCTACCTTCCAAACACACCCTAAGTCTGACACTGTCACTAACATTGCCACCCGACCCTCACCTGATTCCCACCATCTCTTGGAGGGCTGTGACAGCCTGTCACAGCTTTCCCTCCTGCCCCTAATACACAGCAGCCAGAAGGGCAGAACCACATCTCTGCTCAGAATCCTCTGATGGCCACCGTGGCTTTCAGAGCCAGGGGCCCTAATCTGCAGCCTGCCTGGTGAGGCCCCTCCCTGTGTTGTTCTTGGCCGCTTCCCTGGTTCCCTCTCTTCCCCTGGCTAACTCTGCTCCAGCCACACTTGGCCTCCTTGCTTTTCTTCGAACGCGCGTGTCCCTTCTACCGCAGGGCCTTTGCACACGCAGTTCCTCTGCCTGGCGTGTGTAGGAGCCAAGTGGCCCGAAACAAGAATTTGAACTTCCAGGCCAATGACTGTTGCTGACTCATATCCGCTCTGCGACCTACTTCCTTTCTTTTTTGTTTTGGTCACACAGTTCAGAGAAAATGTTGATATGCATAACAATCAAGAATAGCAATGTAAAAACCAGGTCTCCTGTTGAATTAAGCAGAAAGTCACAGGAAGCTTTACTTCCTAGGGCTGCAAAGGTCACCTGGAAAGTCCTAAACTTGGGCACCATAACACGTCTGAATCTGTGTGGATGTCTTGCTAAGTTTCCCAGAGATAAAAATCTCATATTTAAAGGTCAAGGTCAGGGGAGCAGACACTCTGAAGCCCCAGGTGGGGTTTCCAGATGAAGCGCAGGACCCCCAGTTAAATGGAAATTTCCGATAAGCGGCCAGTCGTTTACGAGTCCAAGAACTTCCCGTTAAATTTGCATCTCAGACGCGGGGCATTTTCGTTTGCTAAATGTGGCGACCCTGGGGTGGGGAGGGGCGGGGCCAGGCCCTCGGGGGCGGGGCCTGGAGGGCGCCTGGGAGGCGGGGCCGGGCGCTCGGGGGCGGGGCCGGGCGCGCGCGGCGCACGTGACGGCGGTTGCCAGGGTGAAAGGTCAGGCGCGCCGAGGCACTCCCAATATGGCGGCGGCCGGGGCGGCGGCGGCGGCGGCGGCGGCGGCAGCGGCGCGCAGCTCGGGAGCCCCGGCGACGACGGCGGCCCGAGCCCGGCGGCTGCCTCCGCTGCTCGTGCTGCTGGCGGCGGCGGCGGCGGCGGGCCCGGGGGCGGGCGGCGCGGCGCGGCTGTACCGCGCGGGCGAGGACGCCGTGTGGGTGCTGGACAGCGGCAGCGTGCGCGGGGCCACGGCCAACAGCTCGGCCGCGTGGCTCGTGCAGTTCTACTCCTCGTGGTGCGGCCACTGCATCGGCTACGCGCCCACCTGGCGGGCCCTGGCCGGGGACGTGCGAGGTGAGGCGCGCCCGCGCGGGACCCCCGACCCCGGCCGGCCGGCCGGGCCCGGCCCCCCACCTCCCCGGGCCCCGCAGCCACCCCCACCCCCCCCCGGGACAGCCGGGCACGTTGGCGGCCTCGAGTCGCAACGGCGAGAAGCCCTCTTCCGGCCCGCACTCCGCAGCTGCGGACCGGGGAGCCCCCCTCCCAGGGTCTTGGGGAAGAGCGTCGGTGCCTCCCCCCAGCCTTTGTCCTAGCTGTTTTCCGACGCACAGCCCGTCTCCGTGCCTCGGAGCCCCCTTCCCTTGAAGTCCTGCGCCGTCACCCTCTTCTGGCCATATGGTGGATGCTCAGAGCGAGCCAGCAACTTAGACAGACGTCCAGATGCCCCGCAGACCTCTGTGGAGGCAAAACAGGACCTTCGGAGCCTGTCATCGGGAGGCGCCTCGTTCCTAGAGGCGCAGCCCGTGGTTGACCTGACATCCACCGAGCTACATTTTATGTTGTTGGCAGTTTCATCAAGCTGCCAAGTGCTAATCAGTCCCTCGTTACTCGCCTGCCCCGGTGGCAGAGTTGGGGGTGGGGGTGGGGGGCGGGTCTGCGGCTCCCTTCCGCCGGGCTTTTACACGGCATGCGAATCGCTCTGAAGTCCGTGCTGTCCTCAGCGAGAGTGAGGTTTGGCAGGACCCTTGCTGGTGCTCAGCTAACCTCTAATTACATATTTCCGCGGGCCAGAGGATAACAAATTGCTACACTCTCTTCCAGCACTGTTGTTTTTTAAGGCTCCTTTCCTAGTCTGTTGTGATTTTCTCATAACTGAACAGGTTCCCAAACTTCTTAAAAGCCTAAGTAGGGGTTTTGTGCAGAATCGTAAAAGATTGTCTTTAAGATGCATTCTCATATTACCTCGGGGAGTTGGGGCCTTTTGATTCTGAAGGGCCTGTTCTTTGATCTCGTGTTTTCTGAAGTCCCAAGTGTTCGGCACTGTGGCCAGAACAGAGGTGGACGGACAAGTCCTTAGTGGGCTTTCTCAAAGCCTTTGCTTTGGGAACAAACAAACTTTCAGAGTGCAGAGAACTTCTCAGTTCTCGTTTGTCACTCAGTGGCAGAAACACAGATGTGTAACTATTCTGTAGTTGAACCAGCGTGTAAGGAGCCTTGAAAATGGCCCCTGGAACTTGGAAGAAAGGTTTCTTCTGGAAATGAAAGTGGCAAAACCCATACCTGATGGTGTGATTCACTCAACCCTTAGCTAAGTGAGGTTATCTTAAAAGGATTGGACGCTGCCCGGGTCGGGCAGGATGAAGGCCTGGGACCGAGGGAGATATGGCTGAAAGTGAAAAGCAGCTGTGGTCTGAAAGACAGTGGGGACAGCCGCGGGGCACCTGGGCAAAGCGTCCCGAGAGCCAAACCGCCGCTGGAGGCAGGGGCCTCGGCACTGGGGAGAGTTCCACATGGGCTCCCCAAAGAGAGGTCACCTGGGGACTTGTTAGAGACGCACCGTCGGTCCCAACCCGGGTCTGCTGGGTCCGAAACCGGGCGTGAGGCCCAGCATCCTGTCAGCACAAGCCCCACGGCTGGAGGATCACCGTTCTCGGGGACACCAGCCCCGTGACGCACCTGCAGAGAAGCACCCGTGGCCAGGATACGTGGCATATGGACTCCCCCTCGTGGATGTCCCAGTATACAAGGATTCCCCAGAAAAGGAGTCCATTAACTTTTTAAAAAAAATTTTTTTATGTGTGTTTATTTAAAAAAAATTTTTTAATCTTTATTTATTTTTGAGAGAGAGACAGAGCGTGAGCAGGGGAGGGGCAGAGAGAGAGGGAGACACAGAATCCAAAGCCGCTCCAGGCTCTGAGCTGTCAGCACAGAACCTGACGGAGGTCTCAAACCTGCAACAGTGAGATTACGACCTGAGTTGAAGTTGGATGTTTAATCGACTGAGCTGTCCAGGCATCCCCCTTCCTTTTTTAAATGTTTATTTATTTTTGAGAGAGAGAGAGAGAGAGAGAGAGAGCGAGAGAGCACAAGTGAGGGAGGGGCAGAGAGGGAGGGAGACACAGAATCCCAAGCAGGCTCCAGTCTCTGAGCCGTCAGCACAGAACCCGATGCGGGGCTCGAACCCACGAACCATGAGATCATGACCTGAGCTGAAGTCGGACGCTCAACCGACTGAGCCACCCAGGCGCCCTAATGTTTGTTTATTTTAGAGAGTGATATACAGAGCACCAGCGGGGAGGGCAGAGAGAAGGAGACACAGAATTGGAAGCAGGCTCCAGGCTCCCAGCTGTCACACTGCATGGAACCTGACTCAGGGCTCCAGCTTGAGGTCGTGACACTTAACCGACTGAGCCACCCAGGTGCCCCTGGAGTTCACTAACTCTTAAGCCTTTGCTTCCTGTGTGATCGACCACAGGGCTCTTTTTGTGACTAATCCTGGCCCGCTCCCAGTGGAACCACTGAGAAGCCGCGGCCGTCCCCAAGGGAAGCAGGTCCCCATTGCCCCCCCATGTCCTGTGTGAACACAGGCTTCACGCCCGTTGTCACCCCTTTGGTGCCGTCAGTCACCTGTGAATTGGGCTGTCCAGTCCCCGGGGCACACGGACCTTGCACTGGGCCCCCATGGGTGCCCCTCCCCACCCCTCTTGAAATGGAGACCATCCAGCTGGCGTTTTTCCCCATCCATTGCTCCCCTGTGAGATCGCCTGGGATGGGGGCAGTGCTGTTTCCCCTGCTGTCCCTCCACCATCACCTGGGGGGGGGGGGGGCGGCTTCCATTTGCTCAGAAAGGACAGAAGGCCTGAGGGGTGGTCTGGAGAGGGTGAGGCTCCTCCCCCGCTCTGGAAGCGTCTTCTGCTCAGAGCTGAGGGTACTTTGCTTTCCTGAAGGACTTAGATTGAACTTTGGCAATTAACTGACATTTTCAAGATATTGAAAATAAATGTTTTTCCTTGTAACAAGGCGGCTTAACGAACAAAAGGTCTACCGTTGGGTGTAGCCCAGAGTTCCTGCAGTGTTTGTGTGGATCTGGCTTACGCCTGTCACTTCTGAGTCCTTTGTAAGACAAAACCCTGCTGTGTTCCCGGAAACATTTAGCCCGGAGCTGTGGTGTTAGCGGTTTGTGGTGCCACCTCCTTTTACGGACAGGAGACACCTGCGGCCCCCAGCAGCACCCCACCATCGCGCTGCCTTTGAGGTGTCTCCGTGGAGACCGTGGTCGCTGGAGGAGCGCCCCTGTCGAGGGTCACCGGGGCCTCCCTCTCCCTTCTTACTGGTCTGGAGGAAGCAGGGGCACATTTCCTGTAATGGGTCCTGAAATTCTAGATGAGGCAGGAAGGGGAGGGAGCCTGAGACTTGGTGGGCAGTCACCGACAGCACGCACCTTCTCTTCCCGTCCGTGAGCAGGTGTCGCCCTGGGGCCCAGTGAGGCCGGGTCCTTCACTTTGGGTCGCGCAGCTGAGCACCAGGCCGGGTGGCCCCGGGGCCCGTGGCTCTCTGTCCTGGCCGCTCCGGTGCTCTGGCTCGCCCCCCTGCAGCTCCTCACTCACTACCGGGTCTGGTCTCTCTGCCCACCTGGCTAGGCCACAGGCTCCTGGAGATGAGCCGGCGTTCCCCCACGGGCCGCGTTCGTGGGTGGGGGGGGGGTGACTGAGTGGGGAGGGGTGCTGACGGCGCACCGCCAGCAGGGGTGTGTGAGGCAGGGAGCCCCAGGAGGCACCGGGAGCTCGCCGCCTGAACTCTGGAGAGGGCTGTCCGGGGGTTGGAGGCAGGCAGTGGAGATGCCCGCTCGTGATGGGCCCAGGAAAGGCCGCTGTACCCCCTGCCCCTGCCTGGGCAGCTGTGGTTTCAGCCCAAGGGAGACGCGCCAGGGAGGCCCAGTTTCTGTGATGACCACGGCCAGAGGAGCGCCACCGGGCACCAAGGTCAGCGATGCCAGTGTGAGAACACAGGTCATCAGTGCGGCCCGGAGGACGGCCCGGGGGCTTTTCCTTTCTCCCGAGGCGGGGTCGCCAGGCTTCAGCAGTTCGCCAGGAGATGCGCTGGGCAGGGGGACGGCTGTGTTCCGTCGAGCCCTCCGGCCACTGCGCCGAGGGGCGAGGGCGCCATGGGTAGCCCGCCCCGCCTCCACTCCCAGAGGAGGCTGAGACGAGTGCCCGACTCTCCCGCCACCTCCAGTGACTTGTAGCTAACGCTTGCTGGCCTCTGCTTGTCAGTATGTGGGCTCAACTTCTACCCAGACCTCTAGACCAAACTTGCCCTTGAACTTGGAGTTTGTCTGAAAAGACCTTGCTCACCCAGGACGGAGCCTGCGCCGGGGAAGAGAGCGTCCTGCGGTGGGTGGACCGTGGGCACCCATGCACCGTCCCCCCCCCCCCCCCGCCCCGCCCAGCCTGCACCATGACGGAGAAGCCACGGAACAGCCCTGCGCCTTCCAGACAGCCCTCCTCTCGCTCCCTCTTAGACCTTGGAGGTTAATTACTCTGTGCTGTAATCATTTTCTAGAACTAACCGATGCCGGACTTCTAAATCAGACTTCTATGGACATTTTCATGAGAACTTGACCAGTACTGGTGAAAGGCTTAATCCTGAAGGTTAAGTGATAGGGTCCCTTGATAAGTAAACTTGCAATAAATATTAGTTTGCTCTCACAGAGAAGCCTAATTATTTCTCAAGGATTTTTTAAGCCTGTGGTACTGAAAACAGGCTTGTGAGGAGAGCAGAGCAGGCCTTGCGTTGCGACCCCCGCCCCCATGCCCCCAGTGGATGCCCCTGGAGGCGCGTGCCTCCCAGCTGGTGCCCTTTACCCCCGCTTTAGGACATTGTCCCCAAAGCAGGCAATTTGCATTCAGTTTAGAGAGTTTCTCTCCTTTGTGTGGTGGGATCCAGACAGGTGGGAGAGGCAGGAGGAGGGGAGGGTACAAGTTGAATGTGGCCAACACCCTGAAGCTAGACCTTTGAGATGCTTTGCATTTTATTTGATAAAACGGACTGTGTCTTTTGTGTTGCCCTGAATGCCTCCATCTGCCCGGGCAGTCTGACTGCGGGTGTCTCTGTAACCGAAATCCTCCCTCATCTGCTTCCCTCAGGAGCCTTCCGGCCTAGCTTAGCCTAGCCTAGCGTGAGCAGCCTTCCTCCCCAGGACAAAGGCCTGGTGAGGCGTCAGCACCTCCTCCCGCCAGGACGGCCAGCCCAGCTTTGAACCGGCCGAGCGGAGTGCTGTGTCGAGGGGCGCTGTGCAGACGCGCCTGGTGGCGGGGTGCTGAGGAGCCCGGGCAGGCGGCTGCCCCTGCGCACAGCGCGTGGCACTGTCCTCGGCCCGTCCGTGCTGCCTTGAGCTCCCCGCTCCCTGTGCAAGTAGAGCCTGACGCCTGCCCTGCGTTGACTCTGCACGTCGGGACCTGTCCTGAGTTGTGCGTGGCGCTGGCAGGTGCGGAGAAACCGTGAACGACCCTGGGAAGGTCCGAGTGGGGCCCGTGTTCCAGAAGAAGGGGCGCTGACGGAAACACAAACAAAATGAGGTTGATTGGAGCTCCTAAGTCCTGGGAAAATAACCAGGATGATGGAATTGGCACGGGGCTGTGGGGGAAGGCCTCGGCTGGCATTTGACACTCAGCAGATGAGGGGCGAGGGGCACGGCCAGTGCCAAGGCCCTGAGACAGGCAGGACGGCAGGTGTCCAGAGGACTGCTCGCGGCTGTTGTGGCTCCAGGGTGGGGAGGTGGGGAGGTGCCCGCAGGTGGAAGCCGGCGGCTCTGGGTCCAGAGGCTGGGCGAACCGCGTCCTCATTCCTGAGCAGCGGGAAAGAAGAGTGGCTTCAAGTAGGGGGTCATTTGATCTGGTGTCTACGTTAAAAAATCTGCGCCTGCTCCCTGGAGAACCAGGGCCAGCGGCCGATGGGGGTGGCGGTTGGGACGATGCGGGCCAGACTTGGGGTGGTGGGTCTGGGCGGGAAGGAGGACCGTAGTGTTTCGGCAGCGTTGGGGGGGGGGGGGGCGGCGTCTCGGAGCGGGCCCTTCAGCGTTGTAACCAGGTGGTGGTCCGGTTCTGGTCAGACGTGCCGAGTGAGGTGTCTTTCCTTCCGGGAGCAGGGCGGGCACGGGGATTCGTGGCCCCTGTTCCCACGCTCGGCGGATGCCAGTCGCTTTTCCACAGTGAGCTAGTTTTCTTCTAAGTCCTGTCATCAAGGACCGTCTAAAACCTAGAAATGTGAGAAGAGGGTGGGTCTCGCGTCCTCTGTCACTGGGGCCTCGCCTCACAGGCTCCCCCGAGGGCTGGCTTTCCGGGGGAACGTGTCTGGGTTTGACGTTGCGTGATGGCTGTAATTAAGGGCTTTGCCTCTGAGGCTACGCGTTGGCTCACAGACCTTCTCTGGTAGAGGAACGGACAGCTTCTGTCCGGAAGAAGACCCCCAAACGCCAGGGTTTTCCTGCCCTGTTGGGCGCTGGAGGGCCCTGTCTCGTAGGCTGGCTGTTCTTGGTGGCCCTGGGCCCGATCCGCGCACCCTGATGGGGCCCTTCGGTACCTGTTCATCCTGTGCTTTTCCGAGTCATGCCTTTAGCTCTTTGAAAACTATGCCCTGACACTGGCCGCGGGTGGATTCGCTGTCTAGAGACCTCACGCTGGTGAATTTACCAAGTGCCTTTATCAGCGGTGTCGGAGCAGAGGTTTCTGTGGCCTTACGCTCTCTTGAAGGCCCTGCAAGGCATTTCAGAAGCACCGGGCTTGCCGAGCACCCTGCTTCTCCAGGCGACACTGCGACTCTGGCCCTTTCGCTGTTGTGATGAGAAGAAGCAGTGGGTTGAAAACCCGGTGAAACCAAGGTTTCTCTTTATCTTTTTCATCTTGAAGCCCCTAGCGGTTGTGCCCTATTTCAAAGGGCAGGGTCCACCTCCCGGGTGCCTGGGAAAGTCGAAGGCGCTTGGGAGGCTGAAAAACCAGCGTTGGTGACCTCCGTCTGCACCGCCTCGTTTCTCTGTGGCGGCATCTGCGGCCCAGACCGAGCGTTTCCCACCGTCTCCCCCTCACTGGGAGAGCAGCTGGCGCCCCCCGCCTTCCAGGACACAGCGGGTGGAGGACCCAGGGGCCTCTTTCGGTCACGTTCCGGGAGGTCGAGCCTGGGGCGCCAAGTGGAGACAGCAAGTGGGCAGGGGTTGCCTGCAGCCTGGGCTGGGTGAGGCCCGCGGGCAGAGGCCCGGGGGGCTTGACCTGCTGAGTCAGAGCCCTCCACCCTGGCCCTCACTCTCGGTGCCTTTGACGGAGAATGTGGCTCCTGTGCCCGGTTCCTCCAGAGTCTCTGAGGCCAGAGGTCGTGGCCGAAAGTGAACATCCGACTGGCCGTGGGTCTCGGGCTGGGCGGGGGCGCCCCGTCTACCCAGAATCCGTGTGCTGGGCTGTGGACAGATCGCGGAGGAGCCGTCTCAACCTCTCTCGCTGGAGCTGCCGGAGCCCCAAGGAAGGCTGCCTCCCGGGTGTCACGAGACACCGAAAGGGGGGAGGCACGCACTCTGTGGTCTCTCTGACACTGGGACCCTGTGCTGCTGCCATGGTGACGCCGTCGGTCACTCACCACCTGCAGGGGTTTCTGGGTTCCCTGTGCGCGTCAGTGCCACCTGGGACAAAGGACAGGCTCCCAACACCTGCAGCTTCTCAGGGACTGGCCCCACTGCTGACTCTGGAGCTGTTTGCATGGCCGCCCTCCCTGCCGCCTGCTGCTCTCCACCCAGAGCTGTCTCCCCTCCCCTCCCCTCCCCTCCCCTCCCAGGCGGTCCCCAGTGTCCCGTAGGATGGCAGTGCCCGGGGTCGTCGGGAGTTCGCCGCTGCTCTGCTGGCCGTGGTGAGCACTCGGAGCACATTCTAGTAGCAGACGCTTCCCAGCTGGGAGCGGGATGTGGCCGTTAGCCCGTCTGTCCTCGCGGCCCCCTTAGCGGGTCATTCCCTGGCCTCTGTCTTACAGGTGTGGCAGCTGAGTTACAGACACTGGTAAGTTGTCCAGAGTCTCCAAACCTGGTAAGAGGCAGGGCAGCACGTGGGCTGCGCATCTGCCTCCGGACGGGGTCCCCATGTGGTGTGGCACGCCGCTGCTGAGACAGGCCAGGCCTCTCGGGGGCACCCGGAGGGCCAATGGGAACGAGCTCAGTAAAGGGCGCGGAGGCCAGGACCCACCGGGACGCGACTGACTGGGAACCTGGGCGCCTGTGCAGTGCGGCTGCTGGGGGCAGGTGGCGGTGAGGTGCACCGGGGCGACGGGACCGGCAGAAAGCGCTTGTCTGGACTGTGGCTGGTTGAGAAGGGCCCCGCTCCCGGGACCCTGGGGGCCGTTCAGGGCCGTGGCCCGGTCCCGGCTGGCTGCCACCCTCGGAGCCCTGACGGGGGCGGGCTGCCCGAGCCTGGATGGCTCCCGGGGTGCTTCTGCATGCCGCTCCCGCCCCGGCACAGCCGGCCCCGGCCTGCCCTGACGCCCTCGCCTGCTTCTCCACCCCGGTGTCTCCCCCCCCCCCCCCCCCCATCAGGCAGGAAAGATTCCCCGCCTTCCCGGGATGGTGCGTCGTCAGCGCCGAGCCGGGAGACTTGGTCTGCCAGTCGTGCATGGCTCGCCCTGCGTGGAGCTCGTTGGAAAAGCAGAGCTCGGGGGAAACGTGTCACGAGTGTCCTGGAGAGGAAGGGGCCTGGGAGGTGAGGACCGTAAGCCGCCTGGTACTTGCTGTGCCTCCCTAGTTACTACCTCGAGGTCAGAGGATGGCTCCGCTCAGGCGCAGAGGGCTCCTCGTGGCGGGGGCAGCCAGGAGGCCAGGACGAGGGGGGCAGACGCCGGGCGCCCCTCACTTGCCCCTGGGGCCTTTGAGCTTGGTTCCGTCACCTGTGGAGGGGGAGTGGTGACGGTCTCATCCCAGGCTGGGATGTGAGGCTTAGCTGGGACGGCAGGGACCAGAGCGCTTTTAGAGCACTGAGTGCGGGACGAGGCGCCAGAGGTGATCCGGCCTCCTCGGGCTGGGGCTCCGCACCCTCCCGACACGGTTCCTGCCCGTGGGGATGCGGCCACCGTTGGAGGGAGAGGCTGTGGGAAATGTGCTGGGAATGCGAGGAGAGGTCGTTTTTCCAAAGAATGGGTTTTCTGTGCATTTAAGAAGGAAGCACGCCGTGTGCAGGGGCTCCCTGACGAGGTGGGCGCCGTTGGTTCCTCCCACGCGTGACCGCGTGGGGTCAGAGGAATGGGAGGGGCGGGTGGGAACGGGGAGTGTCTCCTGTCTGCGGGCGGTAGGGTAGAGGGAGGAGACTGTTGTGGGAAGACACCCACAGCACGTTGAGGAACTTGCCGGTCGGTGGACACCTGTCTCATGTGCTCTGCGTGCCTGTGACAGTGGGTGACGGTCAGCTGGTTCTGAACCCTGGGCGGATTCCTCAGCCTCTCTGACCCCCAGCCGCCTCTTCTGTGACGTCCTGCCTGTTTCACAGAGAGACTTCCGTGGTGGATGACGTGGTAAGAAAGCATGAGGCCCTGTGTAGTTTACTTTGTTCTGGAAGCAAGGCTGGTGGGGAGCTTTTCTTGTCGTGTTGACTGTGCTTGGGCAGGGAATCAGGGAAGGCCTCTCTATGGAGGTGACGTTTGTGTTGAAGTGGACAATAAAGCAGCAAGTGCAGATCAGAGGCAAGTGTGCTGCACCCAAGGAAGAGCAGGTGCAAAGGTCCTGGGGCAGGAGTGTGCTCAGACCCGTCTGTGGCTTGAGGGGAGGAGCGAATGAGGGAGAGGAGGGTACAGGTCAGCTGATGAAACGTGCCACGAAGTGCTCCCTCGGGAAGGTCCCGGGGACACACAGGAAGTGGTCTCGCCTGCAGACCCTATGCCTTGCTGGGGGCTGGGCACCCTCCGGGCCCCTTCCAGCCAAGGTTGGAATTGAAGGAGTCACGTAGTTCAGTGCTAAGAAAGGACGTGCTCCTCCTTACGGCGGAACAACCAGCAGATACCGGGGTGGGGGAGCGTGAAGTCTACTGGAAGGCAGAGCAGCTGGAGTCGGTAGCACAGGAGGCCTGGTGGGGACGCCGCCCAGGAACACGGGCTGTATCCTTCGTGCTGAGAGCCGGCCGTGCGCACGTGACGGGGCCAGGGTCCTCCGGGCCGGCTGCTGCGTCCCAGGGTCCCAGGGTCCCAGGGTCCCAGGGCTGGGGGGCTGCGGAGGCGGGCAAGGGAGCGGGGGCAGTTTCGAGGCCTCGCTCTGGTCTGGGCCAGCAGACTGAGCCCGGGAGCAGGTGCTGCGAGCCTGACAGGCCCGTGTTCCCCAGGGTTCAACGCCCGGAGTCTTGCCTTTGGGGTTACAGAGCTGTTGGGTGCGGGGCTCACAGCCGTTCCTACCAGCCCCGCGTGAAGTCTGCGTGTTCGCGTGGTCTCTCGGTCTCTCGTGCTGTGGGACACTCAGGAGGGTTGTGAAAATGTCGGCACCACCGTGGCCTTGGGTCCGATTTTGCTTCGCGTCATTGTCACCTGCCGCGTCGTGACCCGTGGCGGCTGCTCTGTGGGGTGCTGTGTGCAGCCTCTTCACGCTGAGGACTCCAGGAGGGTGGGAACTGAGCAGGGGACACAGAGCCAGCAGAGCGTGGGTGCCCGGGACACAGTCTCCGCATCCTGGAGGCCCGACTGGGTGTGTTTGCTTTTGCCCATAAGACGTACCTAGTGGGGAAAATGTGAAGAACGAGGAAGTCGGACCGAGTCCCGCCGTGAAACCAGACCGTAGTGAGCGTCTCGGAGCGCATTCTTAGCGTCGTTTTTCTGTTTCTGGTCCGGCTTGATTATTCGTCGGGATTATATCCAATGCTCAGTGCTGGCCCTCGGGGCAGTTTTTCATTTTCCTACATACCTTTTCTGGGTAGCGGGTGCTTTTCCTTTTTTTAAACATGAAATGAAAGCACGTCATGGAAATTGCGTTTGTGAGGCCAGAAAGAGGCAGCAAATAGGAGGCGCTTTGGCAAGATGGATGGGAACAGAAGCAAAGATGACAGGCTGGGAAGGGCTCCCCCCACAGGGCCGCTGGAGGGCGGGGGGCCTCGTGGGCGGCGGGGGGCCACGCGTGGAGGGAGCCCTGCGCGTTGGGCCATCTGCCGCACTAATTGGATGAAAGTATTAACTGTTCGTCCTGAGTTCCGTGTAATTCGAGACTCAGGAAAGATGTGGCCTGTGATTCGGGAAGGTCCCGTGACTCTCGTTCCCATCCACGGCCTCGGGACCGGAGTTGGTTTCAGGGGAGCCACGTAAGCGGAACAGGACTTGGCCATCAATTGCGAAAGACGGCTGTGGTTTTTTCCACTCTGTCCTCTGCGTTGTGTCAATACTGGTAAACCTTGGGCACCTGGGGGGCTCGGTCGGGTGAGTGTCCGACTCTTGACTTCGGCTCAGGTCGTGGTCTTACGGTTCACGGGTTTGAGCTCCGAGTCGGGCTCTGTGCTGACTGCGCGGAGCCTGCTTGGGGTTCGCTCTCGCCCTCTCTCTGCCCCTCCGCCACCCCCCACGTGTGCGCGCTGTCTCTCTCTCTGTCAAAGCAAAGAAACTAAAAAAATACGTACTGGTAAATCTTTTTTATAACTGTGGGGGAGACAAGTGTGTATTTTTTAAAGTCAAGGAGAGTTTTAATCCTCTGCCACTTCTTTTTTTTTTTTTTTTTTTTAATGTTTATTTATTTCTGAGACAGAGCTTGAGTGGAGGAGGGGCAGAGAGAGAGGGAGACACAGAATCTGAAGCAGGCTCCAGGCTCTGAGCGGTCAGCACAGAGCCCGACGCGGGGCTCGAACTCACAGACCGCGAGATCGTGACCTGAGCCCAAGTCGGTCGCTCCACCGACCGAGCCCCCCAGGAGCCCCGAAAGGTGTGTATTTTTAAGTACAAGTGGCATTCTCGCTCCTTCCGGGCATATTGCTCATGTAACCTCTGAAGTTTAGGGTCATAGTTAGAATCCAGAAAAAACCTGTGACATGATTTGTAACCAGGTCCCTGGTTCAGGCCAGTGGTGTCACATCCGAACACGAGGCAGCAAAGAGCCCGGTCAGTGTCTCGGGGACAGCCGTGCGTCCCCACTGAGAAGTCATTGGACTGCAGGACACCGTGAGGGGGACCGGCCCATCCCCCCAGGGCAGCCAGTGTGTGGGGCGCCTGGGTCTCCACCTGGGCTTTGTCTCCTCGCGACCTACATGCAGTCCCCTCAGGAGCCAGTGGGCGGGTGCTTGGCTGTATAACCGGAACCCTGGGGAAAGGGATCAAATGTTTGTGTTTTTTCTTTTTTTTTAAATTTATTTTTAAGTTTATTTATTTTGAGAGAGAGAGAGCACGTGAGCACTGGGGAGGGGCAGAGAAAGAGGGAGAAAGGGAGAAGAACCCCAAGCAGGCTCTGCACTTTCAGGACAGAGCCTGATGTGGGGCTCGAACTCACGAACCGCAAGATCGTGACCTGAGCTGAAACCAAGAGTCAGATGCTTAACCAACTGAGCCGCCCAGGTGCCCCAGCATCAAATGTCTCAAAGAGAGAACCTCACTTTTTGGAGGATGTCGAAGTTGTGCCTTTGAGGCTGGTGACCACTGGGCCCAGCCGAGCACCTGTCTCCCTGTGTGTACCTCGCCTCAGGGTCGCCGTGAGCTAGGTTCCTCTGTACAGCCGTGTCCCGCCCATAAGCAAAGCAGGGATGAGATGGGCACCCCGTCTGGCTGCAGCCCTCAGGGGTTCATGCGTTCAGCGGGCCATCAGTAGGAAGGAGGGCGGCCAGAGGTCCCCCGCCTCCTGGTGGGACCGCGCGTCGCCACCTAGGAAGCTTCCGTCTCCCCAAAGGTGTGCAGGTTTCAGAAGATCCAGGGGGAGGGGGTGCAGCCACACAGCCCGATGGTGGGACCGCAGGACAGAGGACCTTCAGTGGGGTCTTCAACGAGGGTGTGCGGGGTTCGCGGAGCAGTGGGTGGGACATCTACCACTCGGAGGCGCCCCGTCAGACTCTCACGGGGCAAAGGGAGCAGTTAGGGAGCCGTGAGCCCGGAGTAGAGCGCGTGTCTGTGTGACTCGGGGTGGCCGGGGCCACTGCTGGCCATGACCCGGCAGCGGGGCCTGGCGGGAGCAGATGGCCGTCGATGCTGAGCTGAGGGTCGTGGCGTTGCCGTGGCGTCACCTCGGTGGCATTCACGTGCAGGACTTTCCGTAACAGACCGGAAAGGGGGAAGCACTTCCTAGAGAGACGGCCGGTCCGGCGCTGGGGGCCTGTCTCTCACTGGAGCGCATGCCTGGGAGTGTTGGCACGAAACGTCCCGGACCCGGTCTGCGTCATCCGCTCGTGCACCTGCTGCCTCTGTGCGTCTGGGATGTGCCCGGTTAGGAGCGGGAGCGGTTTGCCGCGTGGTCGGGGACGGTGTCCGCGCGGATGCGGGCCAGACCGCCACACCGAAGGTCGCGTTCCTGCTTTTCAGACTGGGCTGCTGCCATCCGGGTCGCCGCCCTGGACTGCGCGGAGGAGGAGAATCACGAGGTGTGCCGAGCCTACGACGTCCACTTCTATCCCACCTTCCGGGTGAGCACCGCCCTGCCTTCCGTGGGCGGGCCGGCTCTCTGCCCGCCCTCTGTCCTCCCTCCCCGCGATCACCGATCACCGTGGGGGAAGCCGCGGCACTCTGGCAGGCGCGGGCGTGTGGCTTCAGCTGAGAGGAGCTCGTGTTGGCCCGGGGCCCCCTCTTGTGCTCCGCCCCTTGTAGGTTGTGCACACGCACGCACGCACGCCCCGGCCCCCACTGGCGCCCCGCGGGAACGGGGGAGGCGGGGTCTGCCGACCCGGTGGGCATGGGGGTGCTCGGGAGCTGCAGTCACAGCTCGGGGGGCAGGTCTCTCCACCCCCTCGCGTCCCTGTCCAGCCGGGCCTTTCCCGCCTGCACGGGGCCGGGCCAGGTTGTCCCAGTGAAGCCTGGAGAGCCGCCAGCGGGTGGCCCCACGGGTGGGTCGCCCCACGGGCGGGTCTTACCCGTTTCTTCCACTGGGGGCGGCGGGCGAAGGGATCCCTTGGAGGTGTGAAGGGGCGTGGCCCTTGCCGGCAGGCGAGTGGGAGTGCGAGTGCGCGGGGAGGTATTTACTGCCCAGAAGACTCGCGGTGCCTTCAGAAGTCCCCTCCGAGGGAGCTTTGTGTCCCCTCCCCTCCCGCTCGGCCCTCGAGCCCTGTGCCCTGTGTGGCCTGGCGCCCCCGCCCCGTCGCGTCTCGTGAGCCCTGCGGAGCACGTCCCCTGCGCTCTCGCCTGTTTCGTTTTGTTCCGGCTGCACGAGCACAGCATCGCGCTGGGTGTGAGCCGGGCCTTGTCTCTTGTGAACAGGGTGCGGCCCGGAGCACCCCCATGGCCGGGTGTGGCGGAGGCTCGTCGGCCTTAGTCACCTGGGAACGTGCCCGCCCCCACCCCGGGTGCCGGTGGCACCGCTGGCACTCGGCCTGTTCCGGGCGAGGCTGCTGGGAGCGCTCGCTCGTGTCTGACCCATGACCACGGCCACGTCTTCTGTTCACGGGCCCGGCGTCCCCCCTTCTTCTTCTTCCTTTTTATTTATTTTTTACTTTTTTAATATTTATTTTTGAGAGAGCACGAGCAGGGGAGGGGCAGAGAGAGAGGGGGAGAGAGAGGATCCCAAGCCGGCTGCGCGCTGTGAGTGCAGAGCCTGATGTGGGGCTCGAACCCATGAAACCGTGAGATCGTGACCTGAGCCGAAACGGAGTCGGACACTCAGCTGACTGAGCCACCCAGGCGCCCCGATACTAACCTTTTTTGTTCCAGTTGTGAGAACTGGAAATGTCTTCACCCGGTTTGTGACGGTCTTCTCACTGTCTTTGGTGTCTCTTTTAGTAAAAGAGCTTTTCTTCTGCTCAGAGACATAGCATCTGGCACTCTCCTGTAAGTCCTTTGTGTCTTAGAGCGTTAGAGCCAACTCTCAGGATGCGCGTTTGATTCCACGAGTCAGGGAAAGTGCCTGTTGAGCCCTCTGGCCTCTAGCCCCGTTGGGTCAGAGAATGTAAACGGCAGAACTGTGGTCAGTCCTCACCCCACACAGGGTGAGTCTGGCCGGAAACACTGACATCCACAGACACACATAGAATCGTGTGGTTTGCTATCGCTTAACGTCATCTCAAGCAGATGGACTAAAGCTTTCTTTAAGATGATGGTCGCTGTCCAGGGACGCCTGGGTGGCTCAGTCGGTTAGGCGACCGACTTCGCCTCAGGTCACGACCTCACGGTCCGTGGGTCCGAGCCCCGCGTCGGGCCCTGTGCTGACAGCGCAGAGCCTGGAGCCTGTTTCCGGTTCTGTGTCTCCCTCTCTCTCTGCCCCCACCCTGCTCTCGTTCTGTCTCTCTCAAAAATGAATAAATGTTAAAAAAGAAAATTTTTTTTTTAAAGCTAATGGTCACTCCCTTGCTTAAATATTTGCACAGACACCAGATGAGGCTCTTTCTTACTTGTCCTGTTTTTCTTCTTAGTATTTCAAGGCATTTACAAAGGAGTTTATAACTGGAGAAAATTTTAAAGGTAAGGACGTAAGCTTTCTATTTCACTCTCTCAGCATCGCTGCCTAAAGCCGTTAAAGCGGGGGTGGTTTCAGGGCACAGCGAGCCCCTGCTGGGGTCTGTCTGCCCGTCCCCCCTCCCCCCACTCCGGCACCCCCTCCCCCCCAACACACCCACATCAGTCCTGTCCGACCTGCCTTTCCTTGGAGGGTTCCAACGTGCATCGTGTCAGCGAGAATTTTATGCTTTGCCTTGGCCAATTCGGTGGTGGAATTTTTGTTTTTTATTCACTTTTTTATTCACAAGGCATTTGGAGAAGTGCACAGATCACACACAAATGCTCACCTTACGTGTTTTATGAGACAGCCACCCAGGTCAGGCTCCAGCACGTGACCGGCCCGTCCCCGGGCGGCAGCGGCTCACGTCAGAGGTCACTGTGCCCGTTGGGAGCGTGGCGTAGGTGGGGCTGAGGCGCGCCTGGCCGCTTCGCCTCCACGCTGCGGGTGGGGGATTCGCCCCTGTTGCCCATTGGCTCCCACACGGGTCTCCGTGCCGTCTCCTGATGTGCGAGCCCACCGCGGTCTCTGGGCGGCCGCCGGCGAGCCCCTCTGCGCGCCCTGGGGGGCCCTGGGGTGGGCGGCGGTGATGCGGTGTGGTTCCCCACAGGGCCCGACCGAGAGCTACAGACGGTGAGGCGGACGATGATCGACTTCCTGCAGAACCACACGGACGGACACAGGCCCCCTGCCTGCCCGCCTCTGGGCCCCGTCCGGTGCGTACTTGTGCGTAAACGGGGGCGTTGGGGGTCGAGGGTAATTGTGCAGAGTGCGGGTCTGCACGAGTGACGCGGGCCCTGGCACACGACGGCCCGCTCACTGCTCTTGAAGGCACTGAAAGCCTCTTTTTTCTCCTAAAAGGCCCAGTGACATCCTTTCGCTCCTGGACAGCCGCGATGGCCGTTACGTGGCCATCCTGTTCGAGAGCAACAGCTCCTATGTTGGACGGGAGGTAACTGCGTCTGTCGCGTCTGTGTCTTTCCCCGTGGCACCTCGTGGTGCGATCCGGCCGCTCTGTGGGAATGCCCGTGGCCTCTGCTCGGTGCTGCTCCCGTTCGTCCTTGTTGATTCCTGGAATGCAGGCGCGGCGTTGCCCAGCACGGGGGCGGATTTGCGGGCTCCCAGGGCACGCTGCCTTTTTCCTTGAGGCCCTTTATGTCTTGTGCGCTGCCATCAAGGTTGTTTCTTGGCTGTGTCGTGCACGCCACTCGTTTCCCAAATCCAAGACTCTAAAACGTCATTCCTGTCGTGGACCTTTTCTGCTCTGGTCTCTCACGCGCGGCTCTGAAGCCTTCGCCGCTGGCCCCAGACACAGGGGGAGTGGGGGGGGGGGGATGACAGGAAACCCTCACCTCCCAGCCGCGCCCCCCTCCCCCCCCCCCCCAACTCCACGAGCTCTGGGAACGGGGCGGGAGACCACGTGCTCCCCGCGGGAGCTCCCGTTGACATGCACTCGGGCCAAGGCTGCGGATGTTAGTGATCGCCCGCCTCGCCGCCCCTCCTCCCCGTGCCCTCCGAGTCTGGTGGCGACACGACTCGATGCCACCTTCTCTGGGCCGGCTGGGACTCCCGGTGGGGGGGCCGGAGCAGCCACTGGCCGCCGCACGGCATCCTCGTGTGCCGCCCCCACGCCGTCCCCAGGCTGCCTCTCTCACCGGCGCTCTGAGGCTCCCCCACATCCCGCACGCGGGCCCGAGCGGGGACCACCCTCTGGGGCAGGCGGCCTGGCCTCTCCCCAGAGGGCCGCCTGCCGCTGGGCTCGAGCGTGGCCAGCTCCAGCAGACGCACGCGCTCACCGGAGTCCGGTGACTGCCGCACTGCGTGAAGCGCCCCGTTCAGGACACGCTGGTTCTGCGGCTGAGAGGCCAGGGATGCCGCTTCTGCACCTGATTGTGGCGGCACATGCCAGGCCCGAGGGGCGCCTTTCACGCCGTCCGGCCCCTGAGATGCCCCCCTGGGGTCCTTCTGCTGCCACATCCCCGTCGCCGTGCCTTCGGCCTGAGCGGGATGGGACAGGGGCAGGTCGAGGGAGGGACCGGCCCGCCGGAAGCCGGCCGGCACTTCAGGGGGCCGACCGCGGCCGGGCCGCCGTCCCGGGATGAGGTTGGCCTCCTGGTGCGCAGCCCCCTGTGTCGAGGGAAGCTCCGGGCCGGGGCCGCGGCCCCGGCCCCGTCTCCCTAAGTGGGGGTGAGTGTGCTCGTCCCCTGGACGCCACTCCTGTGGAGGACGTGCTGGCCCAGGAAGCCCAGGGCGAGTTCTCTGGCAGACGTTTTCTTTAGAGTCCGTGAGCTTGCTGAGCGGGGCTGCCCTGCCCTGCGAGCGCAGTGAAAATGAAGATGAGCCTGGCTCAGAGAGCAGATAAATACGGATTTATTCTAAATGAGGTTGTTGGTGATTTCTGCACTCACGCTGCCTTCGTACTTGGTCAAGGCGACGTTTCCTGGGACGCGGCCGTCCACAGCCTGGTGACGCTATCTCCTCCTTGCCCAGGTGATCCTAGACCTGCTTCCGTACGAGAACATCGTGGTGAAGAGAGCGCTGGACACAGACAAAGCCTTCCTGGAGAAACTTGGGGTCTCTTCCGTTCCCTCCTGTTACTTGATTTACCCAAACGGGTCACACGGATTAATTAACATGTAAGTGTGGTCCGGCCTCAGGAGCGTTTGTGACGCCGGGTGGGATCTGGGGAACCCTTCCAAGGGTGGGGGCCTCCCCTGGGCGAGTTGCCACGCACTCCTCGCAGCTGTGACCACGGAGCCCATCCGCACGCCGTCTGCCCGCACCGGGCCCACTGAGCCACAGACGGCCTCAGGCGGGGTCGGGAAGGTCACAGGTGAGCAGCCGAGCCGATTCCAGGGGCCTGTGGTGGCCTCCCCGGCCCCAGCCTCCTGTGGGTGTGGGTGCCGAGGACCTGCCGGACCCCACCCAGCCTGTGCTGACCGAGCGGGTCCCACGGGGTCTCCGTGGGCCGCTTCCTCCGCCCCAGGGCTCCGGGTTCAGCTTCTGAGAGGCGGCCTCCCCGGAGCCTCAAACCCCAGGCCCTTGGGTGTGCTTCTGTTCTCAACAACCGGAAGTCAGGGAGGGACGGCGGCCTCTGTGGAGCGGGTCACCTGCTGTCAGGCTCCGTGAGCGAGGTCCTCGGGCCGCTCCAAGCACCCGGGCCCGCACACCGGGGGCTCCGGCCTCGGCGGGGGCGGCCAGGGCCAGGCCCACAGCAGATGTCGCCCTCGACGGGCTTTCCCTCAACAAAACGCCACTTTCTTTTGAAGAAAAACGCTCGTTTTGTATGAAAGCGTCACCTGTACGACTCGTTCGTGTCGAATGACTTGGGTGTTTTACCTTCTCTCTTTGGGAACGAGAATGAGCCCTTGATGCTGTTGATGACCCACAGCCACTGTGGAGATGTCCTGACGGCCGTGGCGCGTCCCCGGAGCGCATGCTCCTCCCCGTCCGTCGAGGGGCCCCACGGCCCCTGCCGCCCCCCGCCGCCCTGACTCCCGGGTGCCCCACTCAGAGGGCGTGCGGAAGACCCTCCCAGCTGGAGTCAAGCTGGTGCTGGCCGCTGCTCAGACCAGCCTTGCAGACTGTCCCGATGTCCCCACTGAACAGAAATGAATCGTCACACTGCAGCTGCAACCCAGTCATCTGTGGCTCTGTCTTCTCCGGGAGGGCCAGCTCCCCCACACCCTGGCAGAGCCAGCATCCCGGCCCTCCCCCCTCAGTCCCTGCTTCAGATGCCCAGAGAGCGGGCGGGCTGGGAGGTCCAGGCCACATGCCTGCATCTCGGAAGGAGAGCCCTTCTCGAGGCGCGGGGGAGGGGGGCCGCACAGGGGACTGGGTGCCCTAGTGCACGGCTCAGACACCTGCGGGTTGGCCAGGCCGGGAGGCACCCTGGCTCCGAGCCCACACTTTGTCCCCTTTCTCGCAGCGGAAAGCCTCTCCGGTCGTTTTTTTCCTCTTACTTGAAGTCGTTGCCAGATGTGAGGAAAAAACTGCTTTCGGTGCCTGAAAGACCCAACAGAGCAGAAACTCCAGAAATCGTGGTTTGGAGAGAATTTGACAGGCAGGTATTTCTCTCGGACCTGAGCTGCCCAGGGGCACGCGTGGGTGCGGGCCCGGTGCAGACGTGGAGGGCTGCGGGCTGCGGGGCTCCTTTGCAGGCGGGATTCAGCGGAAGCACACCCCCCTGAGCCGCCAGCTGTGCGGGAACGACCGACGTCGGCCTGTGGGGAGCGGGGGTCCCCGCGGGCTGGGAGCGAGGAGGGGGAGCGTTGGGCACGACGGACGTGTCCTGACCCGACCGAACGCTGTCTCCCGTCAGGTCAAAGCTGTACACGGCTGACCTAGAGTCAGGGCTACACTACTTGCTGAGGGTCGAGCTGGCCGCCCACAAGTCCCTGGCGGGGGCCGAGCTACGGACGCTCAAGGACTTCGTCACTGTCCTCGCCAAGGTGCGTGGTGCCTGACCCGGGCCGCGGGGGGCCGGGCTCCGTGCCTGGGGATCCGCGGGGAGTGACGCTGGCCTCAGCGGGGGGACTGGTCTTTCCTCCCGCTGCACGCGCCTGCCGGGTGCCCACCCAGTTCCGGGCCCCCAGACGTGACGGGGCCTCAGAAGGGGCCGGGACCACGACGCGCCCGACAGGAGGCACTTTCGGGGGGCCGGTGGTGCTCGGGCAGGGAGGCAGGGCAGGCTGAGAGGAGAGAGGCTGTGGGGCCTGGGCGGGGAGGCCGCTCGGGAGCCATCCCTGTGTGCGGAGTGGGCCCCAGCGGCCGGGACCCGGAGCCGTGGTGGTGCACGTGTCAGTGGCCGCTGGGAGGTGAGGGGCCGTGCTGCCGGGACTCTTCGCTCCCGGGGCAGAGAATCCAGGGCCTCCTGTCTCTTCCTTGGGTCAGAGCCTCGGGAAGCGGGAGGGCATCCCTCTCCCCTGGGGGGGGGGGGGGCGCCTGGGGCCCCTCTGCTCTCTCACCTTGGGAGGGCTTCTGGCACAGTGGCCTGGGGACAGAGCCCTTTGCTCCCGCATCTGGTGCCCAGCTCGCCTGTAGTCTAGAAGGTCAGGAAGCTTAGTTTTGAAGGACTTCTCTCGGGGTGCCCGGCTGGCTCGGTGGAGCACGTGACCCTGAGTTCGAGCCCTGTGCTGGGCGTAGAGATGACTGAAAAATGAAATCTTTAAAAATAAAAAAAATCAAGGACTCTTCCTGCTAAACGTCAGGTGCTCGGTACAGTGGTTCCTGGTCAACACTGTCGTAGATGCAGTTTGCTTGTGTCGTACGACTTCTGGGGTAAACTGTAGGAGGCGGAGTCGATGGTGGACGGGACGGTGAAGCCGCACAGCGGGTCTCCAAGAAGAGACGGAGGCTGTGTAGCCGGGCCTGTGCCCCGCTGTGCCGATCAGAGTTCAGAGGCCGCGCCGGCCTCCTTCGCTTTCAGTGAGTCACAAACGGGCTGACTCCTCACCCGCCACCTCCTCTGTGTCCTCGGCGTCAGGGAGGGGTAGAGCTCCACAGCCCAGGAGGATCACAGATTACCCGGGCCGGTTCCTCTAAAGCTCGCCAAAAGTGGCAGTCCAGCGCTGGCGAGTTGGGAGCGGCACGTTGTCACCGGCGCAGGAAGTGGGGTTTTGCAGCCTGAACTGTCCTGTCCCTGCTGCAGCAAGTTTCCGCTCAGGTTTCTGAGCCAGTGGCCGCCTTTGTTTCGCACGCTTAGCAGGCGACACGTAGGGCAGGGCTGCACCACGGGGGTGGCCGAGCCGGTGGGCGAGGTGCAGGAGTCCGGGCGGGCGAGCCTGTGGGCCAGAAGCCTCTGCCTGTGGCCCCTCCCGTCCCCTGCTCTGTGTTCTGGGAGCCCCCCACCCCAGCACCGGGAGAAACCCGTGTCAGGCAGACCCCACCTGGTCTAGGTCCCCAGGAACGGCGCTGCCGCGGGAGGCATCTTCCCGGACGACCTCTGAGCGCGGGTCCTTCCTTGCTCAGCTGTTCCCCGGCCGGGCGCCAGTCAGGAAGCTGCTGGAGACGCTGCAGGAGTGGCTGGCCAGCCTTCCCCTGGACAGGATCCCCTACAACGCCGTCCTCGACCTGGCCAACAACAAGATGCGGGTGAGCCCGGCCCCCGCCCCCGCCAGAGCTCAGGGCCCGCCCACTGCCGCCACCCGTCTGGGTAGCCACCCCCTGACCCCCGCACTCTCCTCCCTCCGGGGCCCCACGCCCAGCCCGGCGTGGGGAAGGAGGGAGCTGGGCTCGGGTGCCGTGGCACAATGCCTCCCCTCACTGCGTGGGAACCGCCGTGTCCCTCCGCGGTTTGCCGTGGCTTGTCCTGTTCCTGGGACGCTTTCTGTGCACCCCCCCATCCCCGCCCCTGCCCCCCGCCTGTGGTGCTGTCAGCTCACGGGTTGGTGGGAGGCAGGCCGCGACGGAACGGGCAGCTTGCTCGGGTGGTGTGGTGGTCGGGCTGGTGTGTTATTTCAGTTTTCAGCAAACTCCTAACTCCCGGCCAGAAGACACAAGGCCCGCGTGGACGTGGGGTGAATGCTTGAAGCTCCCGCTCGCTGTGGGCACGTGCCTCCCTATCCGTGGTGGCTGAGAATGTTCCACAGCTGGGCTTCTTAGTAGTCTTGGGGGGGGGGGAGGGGCATCCTTCAGGCTTTTCTAGTGTTCTCGTTTGTCCGGACACCGAGGAGCCCTTCCCCCCTCCCCGAAGGCAGGGAGGAACAGGCCACACCGCCCTGTTTGGAGACCTCCTTTCGTGGTGTGGACACTGTGCTGTCTCACGTGTTTCCTGCTGAATTTAAACACACAACGTGCTCAGATGTGCAGTTGGTGAAGTTTTAATAAACATACAGTCTGTGTAATCACCACCCGATCAAAGCAGAGGACGCTCACCAACGGTCTTAATTTTAACTATTCAATTATCTCTTATTCTACCCGCCTCCCCCCCCCCCCCCAGATTTCTGGAATATTCCTTATTAATCACATAAAGTGGGTTGGATGTCAAGGAAGCCGACCAGAGTTCAGGGGTTACACGTGTGCTCTCTGGAAACTGTTCCACACTTTGACCGTCCAAGCTGGGGCCCATCCAGAAGCGCTGGATGGCACAGGTAAGCCGTCCCCGTGCCGGTGCCTGCCTGGCATCGTGAGAGGCTGTGTGCAAGGCCACATGTCACCGGGGCTGCCCGGGGGTCCCCTGCTCCAGAGAGGGGTTGGGGAGCTTCTCTCCACACCTTCTTCCCAGTCCCCGGGTGGGTGCTCGGTGCCCCCGAGACCAGCCTGTGCACGGCTGAGCCGCAGGAAATAAATCCGAGAGCGAGAGCACGCTGGCCAGGAATTCCTCTGCAGGGCAAACCCCTCATTTTTCTGCTTTGAGGAGTATGACCGTCAGCGAAACCTATTTGGAGACGTGTGTTTGCTGTCTCTTGCTGGGTAACAGCCCTGCTGCTTAGCAGCTTAGCTTCATCTCAGAGCGTCTGTGGGTCAGGAGCTCAGACGTGGTCTGGCTGGGGTCCTCTCCCTGGCCTGTGGGCCCAGTGTCGGCTCAGGCTGGGGTCTCACCTGAAGTCTCTGCTCGGAAGGGACCCTTCCCCAGCTCGCTGGAGGGGTGGTGGCCGGTCCGGGGCCTCGCTCGTTCCTCACCGTGTGGCAGCTGGCCTCGTGGGCCGGCCAGGGGGAGAGGGCGCCCTCCTCGGCGTGGTGTCCTTCCCGTCTGTGTTCCCTGGGCGGGCGGTGAGGCGCCAGCCCAGCCTGCCTGGGGGTGGGGGGCTGTGACGCCGCTCTGAGTCCGCCTGCACAAGAGGTTAGAAACCACAAAAGACGGACTTGGCTTGAATAACTTTGATTATCAGGAAAGCATGGTCGTGTCTTGTGCCCTGCACGAGACACCGAAAACTGGGCTGGGCTGTTTTATCCACCTTGAGCCGGGCTGCGTGTGCCCTTCCCCTGCGAAGCGGGCCGCTGGCGGCCATGGGGTCGATGGCCTGCCCTCTCTCTAGCAGTTGGTTCAGTGAGGCGGCTTAGCTATTTGTATCGAGCAAAGGCTGCGACTCACACGCCCGACACTCTTTCCAATAAGGCCGTAAACTTCTGGTTCTCTTTTGGTGTGTGACAACCTAAAGCAAACGCTGGGGCTTGGAAGAAACACCCTTTTGTTTGCTTGGGATCCTGTGGCTCGGCAGTGTGGGCCCCGCTCAGGAAGGACCTCAGGGCCCGGGCGAGCCGGCACAGGGCATCGCTTCTGTCGCATCCTATTGTCCCGCCCAGATCCACGGGGCGGCGGGGGGGAAGTCCGCCTGGCGCCAGGGAGGCGGCAAAGTCAGGTTGCGGGGGTCGTGTGCGGTCTTTGCGAACCCCTGCCACCCTGGCTCTCCTCGCGGTGACCTTGGACCTTGCTGGGGGAGGTGGGGAGTGCGCCTGCTGACGGGCCGTCCAGGGGGCTACGCGGGGGCTCCCGGCACCGGCCCCAGTGCCGCGGCGGAACGGCGGCCGAGCGACAGCGCACGTGGTCAGAAAGATCTCCGGGGCACAAACAGGCCGTACCCGAGGAGCGGGCCTCATGTCACACGCAAAGAACTGGGTCAGATGGACCCCGCTGGATTAGGTCTTGGAAGGTTTTTCCTCTCCTTCGTGCCTGTTTAAAGCCCATCGACTAAAAAGCCGCCGCGCTCTCTAATCCCCCACAGGTAGGGTTTATGGTCCTCGTCCACTCTGAAGATTAGGGTGGCCGGCCGCGCAGCAGTCCGGCGGGGAGAGGGAAGGAGGATTACCCAGTGATGGGCGGCAGCTGGTGGCCGGGGAGAGGCGGGCAGGCGAGCCGGCCATCGGGGGTCCTCCCCGCGTGCCCACCGTCCCGCCCTGCACGCCACCCGCCGCCCTCGGGGACACGCCGAGCGGAGGAGAGAGTGGCGTGCGCTCAGTGGGGGCCTTCTCTCGGTGAGGCCGGCGAGGCTGACGACAGGCGTGGGGACCTGGGCCGAGGCCGGGCCCTCCCACCCAGAACCACAAAGTGGCAGCGAAGGAAGGGCTCACGTGAGCCGCGAGGGGCTGCTGTTGATTCAGACGGATTCGGCCTCAGAAGCGCGGCTGTTTTTTTTTTTTTTCAATTATTTTGCTGCATTTCTTTTAATGCCGACGTTTAATCTGTTCTAATCTCAGTCTTGTTTGTTGGCTCAATCCCCGTATTAGTTGTCTGAAGGGAACCACGGGCGCCAGCCTCATGCCCGCCCCCCTCTTGCTGACGTGAGGGGTCCTCGTTTCAGTGAGGTGCGGCTGTTTCCTTCTGCTGTCGGGGGGGGGGGGGGCTGTTTCCTGGAGCGAGCGTGTTGTTCCCGGAACGTCTTTTGGGCAATGCCGGGGCGCCCCTCGCCGGCAGGCTCAGCCAGCCCGCAGCCCCCGGAAGGTCTGGCTCGTTGTCCTGGGTGCCGGGGCGCATCCCGGGGCGCGTCCTGCGTGTTCGGGGCAGCCCACCCCCCCGCCCCGGGCACAGGGCCGCTCCTTCTGGCTCGGAAGGCGTCTGGGCTCAGGCTCCCTGCCCGCCCGAGCCCGGGGTTCCAGCGGAAGCCCTGGGACGCACCCCACAGGGCTGCCGGTGTGTGTCCCCTCTCTCACCGCAGGTTTCGAGGGGGACCCGCAGGCAGTGCTGCAGAGCATCAGGAGGTACGTTCGCACCTTCTTCGGCTGTAAGGAGTGCGCCGAGCACTTTGAGGAGATGGCGAAAGAGTCCATGGATTCCGTCAGAACCGCAGACCAGGCGATCCTCTGGCTTTGGAAGAAACACAACTTCGTAAACAACCGCCTGGCAGGTGAGCAGAAGCCACAGCGGGGTGGCCGGTGTGAGGTGGCTGCGCGCATGGCCCCCCAGAACGCGTCCTGCCGCACACGTGCTGATGACACCTGACCTCTGCCACCATGCTGGCTGCCCCGGGGATTGCCAAGGATGACCGCCCCTCCAGGCTGCCAGCGTCCTTGGCTTTCCAGACGGTGCTCCCCCTTCTGGGGCTCCTGGGCTGCATGGAAACGGACACGCCGCCTCCCCCTGGGGTCACCGCCAGGCCCCCGAGGACGTTTGGTGCTGGCAGTCGTGGATCGTGATCACTTGTCAGTAAACGGTTTTTGTGCGATTACAATCTGCTCTCAGACTGGAAGCAAACCCCTCGAAGCAGTTTTGTTCCAAGACCAAATAGGGTGCATGTATTTTCTCAGAGTTAAGTAATTCAAACTGTTCCCAAATCAGTGGCAGATTAAAATTAGGCTTAAAAATAATTCCACTGACAAATAAATCTTAATAGAGATGAAGAGGAAATTCTACTAAACTATTGGTTTTTGTTTAATCCACCGCATTATAAAACATATTATAACTAAAGCACTAAAGAAAATTGGTTTTTCTTTGCGCTCAGAGCTGACCGCTGTGGCTCTGGTCGTGCGGCCACAGCGCCTCTGTGTTTGCCGGGGTTTGCCCGTGGCCGTCAGCTGCAGGGCAAGGCGTGTCCCCTGCGGCCCGGGTTCAGAGCCCCCACGCCTCTGCGTGTCGGGCCCACCCTGCTCCAGGAGCCCCACGCACCCCCTGAGTCATCGCGTTCCTCCTGGGTTCTGTAGCCGCCGCCCCCCCCTCCCCCACCCACGCTCCCCGGTCCCACCTCCGGCCTCCGGATTGGGACCCGGGCTCCCTGGAGGCCCCGAGACCTGCCCGGACCTCCCCGTGTCTGTAACGTGAGTGTGTGTCAGTCCCCGGCAGGGCGGCTGGGCCCCCGTGGTCCACACGCCCTCCCGCCCGTGCCTGTGGGCAGAGGAGAGGGTCTCCGTGGCTTCAGACCCATCAGACGGAGGCATTTCATCCACGTTTACTTGCAGAAGCACCGGCAGGGCCGCGGTGGGGGGGAGTCCGGGAGCCGAGGGCGCCGTGTGCCACACTTGCTGTGCTCCTGGTCCGTGTGGTCCTCGTGGGCAGAGGCCCGGGGCCGGCCGACCCGCGGCCTCGCGCACGTGTGGTGCTGACACGCGTCCGGGCACCATGCAGGCGTTGGCACGCGGGGCGGGTTCGCGTTTATTTACCGCGTGGAGCCCGTGCCGGCCAGAGGGCGCGTGCAGGTAAAGCCTGCCGCGTGGTTCCGTTTTGTGACCACACGTTTACACGTGTGGAGGGGAAGGGCTCGCCCCACTGGTGTCGTGTCTGGAGCAGAACCGGGAGCGGGCTCTGCCAGGTTTTCTGCACACAGGCAGCGAGGTTTCCCTGTTGCGGGTGGGCCTCACGCCCAGAGTCGTTTTCGGAGATCCTCTTGGGGTTTGGGGAGGGCCGGGGGGGGGGGGGCGGGGGCTGCACACGCCTGAAGTGCCTTGGAGCCATCTGCACCGCCGGCTTCCGGGGCAGGCGTACGGGTGCGGGTGGGACACGCACCGGATCATGTGGGGGCCTCGGGGTCTCGGGGGACAGAGCAGCTGCGGGTGGGGGCAGGCCTGGCCAGGCGTGGAGCCTTCCCACCATCGTGGGTACCGGGGGGGGGCCAGGCGCCCGTGCAGGAGTGATGGGAGGTCACGGTGGACGTGGGGGGATGGGGGAAGGGTTCGCAGGGCACGGGCCCGGTCAGGGCACGGGTCAGGTCATCAGGAGGCACCTCGACTGTCGCTCTCTTTCCCCTCCTAGGCCATCTGAGTGAGGACCCCAAGTTTCCGAAGGTTCCGTGGCCCAGCCCGGACCTCTGCCCAGCCTGCCACGAGGAAGTTAAGGGCCTGCACAGCTGGAACGAGGGTCAGGTGCTCCTGTTTCTGAAGCAGCACTACGGCAGCGGCAACCTCGTGGACACATACGCCGAGGACCAGGGAGACGCCAGCGACGGAGGCGGCCCGCCCGGGGGCGGGGAGCGCGAGAGGGGCCACGCTTCCCCAGAGAAGCCTCGGGGGGACCAGCGTGCCGAGAGTGCCCGTCCACCCAGCGTGCTGCCTCCCAGACCCCGCCTGTCCGAGGGGTCACAGCTTGGCCTGGACGGGAGACTCCAGAGCGTGAGCTGGGCTGAGGGCCGCAGGGAGGCAGAGGCGGTCGTGCCCTTCCTCGGGATGGGCTTCTCCAGCTTGGACATGAGCCTCTGCGTCGTGCTGTACGTGGCCTCGTCCCTGTTTCTGATGATGATGTACTTCTTCTTCCGGGTGCGCTCCAAGCGATGGAAGGTCAGGCATCACCGCCCGTCCGTGTAGAACCGAGCGGGACCACAGAAGCGCCTTGAGAAACAGCCCCACCGCGCCCCTGCAGCTTTAACGATGACGATCAGGGATTTTATAAACACATCAGACCTGGTTTCATACCAGATGGCCCCAAGTCCTCGTTTAACGAATGGTTTTCGTGCCGAGGACGAGCCGCTGTTTGTGGGGCTGACTGCTGTCCGGGGGTCCTCCCTGGACGCCTCTACAGATCCGACAGCAAAAAGACATCTGTATTTTTACCCTTCTAGATCTGAAAACACGAGTGGGAGTCCAGGCCAAACGGACAGAATTCTTCCCGCCTGCCTTCACCCTGGGTTTCTAGACGCACGTCGCGTTCTGCACCCTGGCTTGGGGTTTGGAGCACAGCCAAGCCCTTCCCTGCACCGGGAGGCCACCGGGCAGTGTCTTGCCACCAGCCGCGGCCAGAGCAGAGAGGGAGCTCGGCCGCCAGCGCAACCCCACCCCCGGCCGCCACTCGAAGCCAGTCGGGTCCTCGGAGATTCGCTTGTGTCTGCGCTTTTCAGCTGCTTGGTTGTTTCTGCTGAAGCCGCTCACAGCCAAAGGGACGACTTCTTCGTCACCCTCGTGCTCTGCAGGCACCTTTTGCTGCAGATGCAGAGTCTGGAGAAAGCGGGAAGGGAAGAGGAGGGTTCGCGGTGTTGCTGCATTGCAATAAACACCCCCCCAGGCCGTGTGGAGCGCAGGCTGGGGACAGGATGGTGGCAGAGGCAGGGCCTGTGTTAATCTGGTGGCAGGACGCCAAACGGCCCGTCCCATGGCGCCAAGGGCGGAGCCCCTGGGGAGGGGGCGTGGGGGACACACTCCTCCGGAGGGGAGTCCGCAGGGGAACGAGCCCCTCACCCTCTGTGTCACATGGGGCGGCGCCTGCAGGATCTGCCGGTGACCTGAGAGGGTAGGACCCGAGGGCCCGGCGAGACGGTGACGCCCGGTGGCCCCCCGGGGGTGGCCTGTCCTGTCCCCAGCATCTTTAAGGCCAAATTTCATCCCCCTGAACCTGTTTTATGAAGGGTCCTGGCACAGGGCCCCGGTGCCCCAGGTATTGGTGATTGACTTTTTTACCGTTTGATGATTTTAGCACATTATTCGTCAAACCCGAGTGATTTAGAGGTAAGTTTGCCTCTGAAGACGTCAGCGGACAGAATGGACCGTGCCCTTCTCGTCGAGATCCTTTGTGACTGTCGGTCTGTCCCACAAACTCAGATGTGTCTGTGCTCTTGTGTCCGTGAGGTTCTAGTCTTTCCCACTCTGCCTCGGGTGTGCTCTGTGTTTACTGACCACAGTTGGCCACTGGCCTGTACCTGTTCGGGCGCCGCAGGCTGGGGGCGGTGGGCTCTCACGGCCACGGCCTCGAGGCCGGTGGAGCCGGGCCCTCCCTGGGCGGCCATCGGAGCTTTCTTTCTGTTTGACGCTTTTTTAACCCCCAGGAGCCTGTGTGTTTCGTACGTGGCCGTGTGCTTGGGTTCCGGAGGACCCCGTGTTGTTTCCTTTCATTGAAAAAATCAGGCAGATTCACACACAGAATCAGAAGGGAAACACTTAGCACCGTTCACTAGACTGCCTGTTGGTTCACGTCAGATGCTTTTTCCTGCCCCGAGTGAGTTTCCTCGCGTGGTGCGAACCGGCACCAGGTGGCAGGACGCGACCACTGCCAGAAGCTCCACGAAACCCGTCGGAAGGGCAAGACTGGCTCTAGGGTCCCTCACAACATCGCAGTCGAGGTCACCACCGTGTGAGGGACAAGTCTGAGGCTCCCTGAGGGGCCAGGCTTCCAGCAGTCCGCGGGCAGTCCGGGAGAGGTGGTTTGCCGAGACGGCCCCGGACGCGCGTCCCGTGGGTGCCTCATGTGGCTTGCTCAGAACCGGGCACTACGTTTAGGCAAGGTTTAAGGTCTGTTTTCTAAAGTTGTAAGTATTGAGACTAATGAATTGACTGGTTCGGTAATTTAAATGGGTATTTATTTTTAATGGAGGGATTTTGATTAAAAAGAAGCTAATTGACATGGAAATGTCTGGAATTTCTTACCTGCAAGGAAAGTGAACGTTTTGTATTTAAGTGAACTATCCTGTGCACATTTTTTAAATAAATAAATCTGACATTTGAGAAGATTGTAATTCTTTTGAGACTGTGAGCTCCCTGGAACAGTGATAGGAGTCGGGGTGCAGAAGGGAGCCCTCCTTCCCTTCCGGAGTTTGTGGACTGGACATCTGAAATTCCAGAGCCTCTTGTACTGAACCAGACGCTGAGGTGGAAGGTGAAAACCGGACGATGAATTATGGATTCTCTTCCTGGGGTTGATCTAGCTGGGAGCCGCCCGCGGGACAGCGGTTTTGGTTCAAATCACACGGCAGGCAGATGGACTGAGATGGGACAACAGCTGAGACACATGTGAATTGCAGGACTTAGGGCACCAGGGGCGCCCCGGTTAAGGGAGCCTCTGAGGAACCCTGGGAGAAGGGAGCCCCCAGGCACCTGTTTGTTGCCTCAGAGTCTGAACTGTTTCTTCTCCTGCCTCTACCTTTTTTTTTTTTGCTGGGGGCTGGGGGGGTCCCCAGTCACATGTGGCTTCCCAGAGACCTGCTGGCTGCGGTTGCTTCGGATTCACCTTCCCAGCCAGGCCCTGTGGAAGCTGGTAGGTAACCCCCTCCCTGGCACAGGCAGCCCCTGGTGGTGCCAGCTGGGCAGGGCACTGACCGTTCACCATTCCCGGCCTGTGTGGTGCTGGTGTTCGTGTAGATCCCCCATCTGGTGACCCCTTTACAGCCCTGGAGTCCTGAGGAGTGTCTGTTGGGGTCTCTCCGGGCGCTCCTCCTCAGCTGTCCTGGGGGCGTGGGGTGGGGGGCCTGCCAGCAGGAGATCTGGGCAAGAGGTTGTGAATGCAACAGGTTCCTCTGGCCAGCAGCAACAGCTAATTGCTGAGCCACACCTGGAGCCAGGGACTCATGGGGGCCTGGGCTGGAGGCCAGTGGGGCTGGAGGGGCCACCTGCCGAGTCCTGGACTCTGCCACGCAGGGCAGGGTGGACCGCCCACTTACTTCAAATCCCCAAGCCTCTGGGCTGGCCTGGAGCTCAGGGCAGAGCCGGCAGGACAAGCTGCCTGCAGCGGCAAAGGGAGGGGCCGTGGGGAGGGGATAAGCCTGGCTGAGGGACTGGGGGCCCTGGGGGGGGGGGCTGTGGGGGTGTGGCCTGGAGCCTGAGGAGAGGAAGTGGGTAAGGAGGAATCTAGGGGAGGGTGGGGGAGCTGGTGGAGAGACCAGAGACCTAGGGAGGTGGGGAAGTGAGGAGGAGGGGCTGGGGGAAAGGCAGGCAGAGTGGGGGTAGGGGGTGGGGGACAAGGGCCTGGGGAGGTAGGGAAATGGGCAGGGCAGGGGGGAAGTTGGTGCAAGGACAGAGGACCTAGGGAGGTGGGATGGTGCGGAGGAGGGCTGGGGGAAGAGGGTGGTGGGCGGAGTTAGAGGACGTGGGGAGGGGTGGGGGACAGGGGGCCTGGGGAGGTGGGGAGGTGGGCAGCCGCGCGCCTCCTTCAGCACCGCGGACAGCGCCCGGGCCCAGAGTCTCCCGCCTGGCCACACCGCGCACCACAGGCTCGCCGTTCCGAGGCTCCCGGGACCTTGGGGAGCTCCGAGCCCTTCCCCGGGGTGGCAGAGGAGGGAGGAGGGCCGCCCGGGGCCACTCGGGCCTCATCTTCGGCCTGGTGGTCGCCATGCTGCTGGAAACCGAGCTGGGTAGAGACAGAGATCGGCCCGGGGCCCCCGGGGCCGCTGCCGTCTGCACCTTCGGTGGGACTCGGGGTAAGGACCCCCGTGAGCCCCTTGGCCTCCAGCCCGAGCAAGAGCACCCACAAGGGGAGAAACGGCAAGGGTGGCAGAGTCAGGCGGAGGGACAGCGGGGAGGAAGGGGCCCAGGACAGCAGAGAACAGAAGGGGCCCTGCAGGCGCTGCTGGGGCGGAAGGGATAGGGCAGAGCGAGGGGCGCCAATTTCCTCCAGACTCCACGCCCCTCAGCTGTCCCACACAGACCTCCTAACCGCCCAACAGTGCAGAACTGGGACCCCTGGGCTGGATCTCCCGCCTGAACCACCCTCCCTAAGGGCCACTAGATTGCCATGGACGTTGTGAAATAATGGAGGCATTGCCGGCTGGCTGGCCAGATGCTGAGCGTGTGGGGCCGCCACCTCCCGGACCCGCTGTCTGCTTGCCCCTTCCCCCCTCGAACCACACTCGGTCCCTCTAGGCAGGCCTCTGCAAGCAGCTGACACTCAACAGGCGACACCCCAGCACACCCAGCACCCACTCGGCTCCCCAGCGGGTGCACCCTTGCCCTGTCCTCTGGGTAACAAGTGTCATATGAGCCTTCGCTCAAAACCGTGAGACTTCGGGTCTGCTGGGATCTGGGAGGCGCTGTGTCCTGCCCACATCCTTCCAGGCTGGCCCCCTTGTTGCAGCGCACAGACCCGGCAACTGGAGGCCAGGAGAAGGAGTGTAGGACTGCCCACTGGCAGTCCCAGGTGGAGGGACCTGAAGGCTGGCATAAACCCCGCTGCTCCCCAGCACTGCCTGGGGTGCCTGCCCTCACCAGCCCCAGCCCGCAATGGCCCCACACTGCTGTGTCTTAATTATTGCACCGGGGGCAGGATATTGGAAAATTAAGTGTGGGACCTGCATTCTGGGCAAGCTGGGGCGCTGTGGGTGAGGAGGAAAGTGAGGGCGGACCCCGGCTTTCCCAGCTCTGTCCTTCCTGACCTGAGTCTTGGCCGCGTGTCCAGGCCGAGGACACCGGGTGTACCTGCCGGGAATCGCCCTTCTTCTCTGCGCCCATTCTGGTGGCGGTTCTCAGGGTGGGGCTCAGAAGCCGGTCAGAGCGGGGAGGTCTGAGGTCCTGTCTGGCTCCTGGTGGCTTGGCTGAGAGCCTTTTGGCGCCACACTCGTCCTCGCTGGGTCTCGGGTCGCGTTCTTGCCGACCAGACGTTGTCAGCAAGCCTCCCAGCCCCGTCTCTCAAGCGGCTGTAGGACTCGGCTCCTTCCGGGACCGCCCTCCCCGGACCCCGAGCCTACCCGCGAGCGTGCACGCCGGAGCCCAGGCCTCAGCCCGCGGCTCCGGGCAGGTTAGCTGCGGGACCGGGGCAAGCGCCCGCGGGCAGCCCTGGCCCGGCTCCTCCCGTGACTGTCCCCGCCTTCGGGCCGGGCACTCGGGGGGCGCCCGGGCACCCGGAGTCCCCGCGCAAAGGCGCGCAGAGCCGGCGGACCGCTGGGGCGCGTCTCAGCGACACCCCCCACCCCGGCCCCGCCCCGCCCCGCGTCGCGGCCCCGCCCCCCGGCCGCTCCGCCCTCCGCGCGGCCTGAGGCTCCGGGCCCCAGGGCGGCCCGCGGGCGCGGCGCCCAGCAGCGCGGGGAACAGCTCGGACACCAGCCTGGGGCCACCGAAGCCGTGGCCTCGCCGGGCCCCGGGAAAGTTCGGGGCGGGAGAGCAGCGGCGCCAGGAGACGGGTCCCATGGAGGCGCGCGGGGAGCTGGGCCCCGGCCGCGAGTCGGCGGGCGGCGACCTGCTGCTGGCGCTGCTGGCGCGGAGAGAGGACCTGCGCCGAGGTGGGTGCCCAGGCTGAGCGGCCGCCCCGGGGACAGCCGGGGGTCCTCGCTCCTTTCCGGGCCTGGCCACGGAGGTGGCGGCAGACAGGGGACCGGGGAGGGCATGGGTGCAAGGGCCCCAGCAGCGAGTTAGCGTCGGGGCCCCTGGAGCTGTGTTGTCGGCTGCGTGGTCGCAGCGCCGCACTGCTCAGGCCGGAGAGTCCGTGGGGTCCCAGGACTAGCAAACCCTCTCCCTTATCAGGAGAGTAGGTGGATAGAACCGCGCAGCTCAATGACCACGGGGCAAGAGGATCCCCGAGAGGGCCGACCCCACCCAGACCCTCCACACTTTTGGGGGGGGGGGGGACGGGAGAAAGAGAGGCAGAGGCAGGGGCCAGGGGGTAGAGCTGGAGCCCGCTGGCAGGTCGCTCCTGGCGGAGATCTTGTCTGCACCCATACGCACCTGCTGACTGGCCGGCTGCAGACGGTTCTCAGGACCCGTCTACAGGAAAGACCCAGCTTCCCGGTCCAGCTTCCCGGTGGCACCAGCCTTGCCCCCCGCTCCCCTGTGCACTGCTTCCAGAGGAGGGCCATCGGCAAACGTTCTCCGGCCCGGGAGACCACGGGAAGGAGACGGAGGCGGGCCTGGGCCGGCGGGGAGTGGCAGGGACGGAGCAGGTGGGAAACAGGTTACATCCAGGCTGGGGGGTGGGGGGAGGCTCATCCGTCCCCTACTTATTTATTTATTTATTTTTCCGACGGTTCCTGGGAGGGGTTGGCCGCAGGGGCTGGGAGGAAGGGGTGGGAGGGCGGAGGGAGAGAGAGGGAGGGGAGGCGGGCTCCGAACGCGATCGCTCAGGAGAGCTGGTCGGGAGCGGGCGGCGGGGCCGAGGCTCCGCTGGGCCCCGCGGGTGCTGAGGGTAGGAGACCCCGCCGAGGCTGGAGCCGCCATGCAGCGTAAGGCCGGGGTCGCAAGGCTTGGCGGGGAGCGCGAGGGGCGCGCGGCGGGAGCGGCTTTTGCAGGACGCGGGGCCGGGCTGGAGGTGGGGGGGTGGGGGGAGAGCTCGGCCGGGCGCTGTCCGGGCCGCGGTGCTGAATCCGCGCGGCGCGGGCCCGACCGGCCACCAGCTGCAGGCCGGCTGCCCTGGCGGCCGGCGAGGGGGGCCCGGGTCGCGCGGCGGATGCCCGCGCTCCTGCACCTGGGGCCGCGGTTTGGCCCGACGCGGGATCGCGTCCGTTTGGAGTTTCCGGTCTCTGCGGACGGAGGTCGATCCCGTTCTTTCAGGAGGGAGGCCCTTCTCTGGTCCCCCACGCACTACCGGCCGGCCTGGAGCGGGAGGGGCCGGCGGCTGGCCAGGAGGGCACCGCGAGGTGGGCATGGTGTTTGCACTGGTTCCAGTCCTGCCGCTGGCTCTCCTCTTCGGAAGACCTTTTCTAAATCAACAGGGACACTCACCCCACGGGCACCCTGCAAAGCCCCTTATGGGCCAAGTGGCTCCCGCAGGCCACTCCAGAGTTTCCCCAGCCTGGCTCCCCCAGAAGCCTGCAGTCCCGGGGCAGCAGGACCAAGTCCCAGCAACTCTTGCCAGGCACCGGAGATTGGATCTGGTGACCAGGATGCATTTGTCCAGCCCATGCATAAGTACCCCCCAGGGTTCCCAAAGATGACAAGGACACCAGTGTTTACGTTGGTGCCTGCAGACAGGGCCACGGGGCTGGGTGGCCACGCTTAAACAAGCAGTCTCCAGCTGCAATGGTATCTAATTGTGCAAAATAATGATGGGGGTTGGGTGGTGGGTGCCCCACGACCATGCCTTGCCTCCTGGTGACGGAGAGAGCCCCTAGGGCGGGATTTTCATTTGAGCTCAACGCGCACCCTTCGTGCTAACTGGGAACACTTTGCAATCGACGGTGTCTGGCCTAACGGGGCGGCCTGGGCCCCTTCCTGCTCAAGGGCACACTTCTAAACCGTTTTCAGTTTCCCCCAATTTTAACCGCGGGCCCGGCTCTGGACTTCGGTGCTGGGTACTCGCTACGCTTGGCAGGCCAAGCAGCCACTCGTGCCAGCTGGGGAAGAGGGTTGCAGGGAAGGGGGTGTCCCTTGGCAGCCCCGGCCGGCCCCGGAGGCTGGAGCGGGAAGGTGACCACCATGCTCCCTCTCCGGGCGGCACCCCTGACGGTGGCGGCTCCTCGGCCTACAGAGATCCCGCTGTGTGCCGGCTGTGACCAGCACATCCTGGACCGCTTCATCCTCAAGGCGCTGGACCGCCACTGGCACAGCAAGTGTCTGAGGTGCAGCGACTGCCACGCGCCCCTGGCCGAGCGCTGCTTCAGCCGCGGAGAGAGCGTCTACTGCAAGGACGACTTCTTCAAGTGAGTGCGGCCGAGCCCCGGCGGGGAGGGCAGGGGGGAAGTCTGCTCCCGCCAAGCCGGCCCCTCCTGCCACCCATGTGGGGAGGGGGCAGGGGTTGGGGCAGCTCCACCGCAGCCCCGGCCTGCGAGGCCGGGCGCCTAATTTTTCCTAGGTAATTAATTTTGTAAATCATGGGAACAGTCGTTCAAAAGATAACCCAGGTTTGCAGAACTCGATTGGATTTACTCCCTCTTAACTCTGGTCTTGTTTTTGTCCTTAATGCTCGGGAGGGGGTGCTTTCCAGGCACAAGCCTCGGGGGTCTAAGGGACCTGGCCCACGGATCCAGCTTCCTGACCCGGTCCCCAGGGTCCCTGGGTCCCTTCCCTGTATTCTGTGCGGCTCCGCCGAGGCTGCCGGGCCGGTGATTTAGGGGCAGGGCCGGGGTGAGCCTCCCTCCTGAACCGCCCGGCGCGGCGCCCCGCTCGCCGCTCTCCAACCCGCTCCGGGCGAAGGAGCCGCCAAACGCCACGCTGAGCCGCGCCCTGTGCGTCCCGCAGGCGGTTCGGGACCAAGTGCGCCGCGTGCCAGCTGGGCATCCCGCCCACGCAGGTGGTGCGCCGCGCCCAGGATTTCGTGTACCACCTGCACTGCTTCGCCTGCGTCGTGTGCAAGCGGCAGCTGGCCACGGGCGACGAGTTCTACCTCATGGAAGACAGTCGGCTCGTGTGCAAGGCGGATTACGAGACGGCCAAGCAGCGCGGTCAGTGGGCGGGTCCACCCACCCTCCTGTCCCCGTCTGCAAAAGGAGGCTGGCGCCCGTCGGGTCGGGGCGCGGAGGGATCCCCACGTCCAGCGCCCGCCGAAGCGCGCTCGCTCGGGGACGCGAACTTAAGCCCCTTCCCTGCAGGCCTGGGGTGGGGACTGGGGCTGGAGCCGGGTGGGGACAGTTTGCAGAGCGGCCGGGGTCTCAGCGGCCTCCTCACTCGCGGGCGCGGGGAGGCTGGTCTGGCTTGGGTGGATTATCACCCCTGGTCTGAGTTATCGCCCCGAACCCTTGCCCGCGAGGATCCGGCCTTACCCGCAGCCTCGGAACAAAGAACAACCGGGAGGAGGGGAGGTGGGAGGTGGGAGGCGCGGGCCGGCGGGGGCCGCGCGTTCCTCCTGGCGGCCCAGGTCGCTGCGCAGCTGCCCCTCCGCGCGGGCCCCGGACGCGCGCCAGCCGCGTCTTCCCCGGGGTCCCCGCGCCCGGGCGATGCGTCGGGCGGCCGAGGCGCCCGGCCTCACCCCAAGCCCTCCCGGTGCAGAGGCAGAGGCCACGGCCAAGCGGCCGCGCACGACCATCACGGCCAAGCAGCTGGAGACGCTGAAGAGCGCCTACAACACGTCGCCCAAGCCCGCGCGCCACGTGCGCGAGCAGCTCTCGTCCGAGACCGGCCTGGACATGCGCGTCGTGCAGGTCAGCGCCCCGCGCCCGGCCGCGCCCCCACCCCCTCCGCTCCCCGCCGCCAGGCCGCTCGTCACCCCCACCCCACCCCCGCCCCGCAGGTGTGGTTCCAGAACCGCCGCGCCAAGGAAAAGCGACTCAAGAAGGACGCCGGCCGGCAGCGCTGGGGCCAGTACTTCCGCAACATGAAGCGCGCCCGCGGCGGCTCCAAGTCCGACAAGGACAGCGTCCAGGAGGAGGGGCAGGACAGCGACGCCGACGTCTCCTTCACCGGTAACGGCGGGGCGCCGGAGCCCCCGCATCCCCGGGAGCCGCAGCCCGGGAGTCCCGCGGCACCTGGGCCCATTGGGCGCCCGGAGCCCGCAAACTGAACTTCCTCGCTAGGGGACCGTTGATGGACCCTGGCCCCCACCGTCCCCCAGCCGTGGGGTTTGGCCCCTGGGGCGCTGCTCAGCTGCTCCCCTGGGGGTGGACAGCCCCCGTGGGCCACCTGTCCTGCAGCAGGCTTTCTCATGGGGAAAGGGTCCAGGCCAACCCTCTGGTTCCTGGCCCTTGCAATGATTTTTTTAGGAAACTGGGCAGCACAGTTCTGGGGTAAGTGATGAAAAGTCTTGGCTGTTTGGAGAGGGGGGGAGCCCACCGTCCCCTGTGGGGTCTGATTGTCTCAGTCTCGGTGCCAGGGAGACCTCTTTCTTACCCCTTGGTGCCCGTCCTCAGACAGTTTCTGCAAGAGATTCTCTTTGGCTGCACTGTGACCTTGGGCAATGAGTCACGCTGCCTCTCTGAGCCTCAGTTGAGCTGTCTGCAAAATGGAATTAGTGGGCTCTGTGCTACCTTTCCCAAAGCCGTCTCGGGGACTGTCCTGCAGCTCCGGGTTTTGACTGGTTTTGCTCCCCCCAGGGGATCCCACCGTTCCTCAGATGCTGGGTGGGATTGAGCTGCACAAGCCCAGGCGGGGGGGGGGGGGGGGGGGGGGGGGGGCGGCGCCGAGGGCAGCAGGAGTTCTAAGTGCAGAAGAGGCTGGCCGGCCACTGCTGGGGGAGGGGCACTGAGGGCAGGAGGGGGAGGAGGGCGGGCCCTGAGCTGCACAATCCACTTCCGTTGCAGATGAGCCGTCCATGGCCGAGATGGGCCCTGCCAGCGGCCTCTACAGCAGCCTGGGGGAGCCCACCCCAGCCCTGGGCAGGCCCGCGGGAGCCCCGGGCAGCTTCCCGCTGGAGCACGGAGGCCTGGCCGGCCCGGAGCAGTACCGAGAGCTGCGGCCCGGCAGCCCTTACGGTGTCCCCCCGTCCCCAGCTGCCTTGCAGAGCCTCCCTGGCCCCCAACCCCTTCTCTCCAGCTTAGTATACCCAGATGCCGGCTTGGGCCTGGTGCCCGCAGGGGCCCCAGGTGGGCCCCCGCCCATGAGGGTGCTGGCAGGAAACGGACCCAGCTCTGACCTGTCCACGGGGAGCAGCGGGGGCTACCCCGACTTCCCTGCCAGCCCTGCCTCCTGGCTGGACGAGGTGGACCACGCTCAGTTCTGACCGAGGCCCCCGGCTCCCCCGAGCGCCGGCCATGAGGGGTGAGGGCTGCGGTGCCGCCCCACCCCCCGCCCCCGGCTGGGTGGCCTGGAGCCGCACGGCCCTCCTTTCCCGAAGTCCTGGACCTCCGCGGGATGCAGGTGCCACTGGCAGCAGTGGAGGACAGGATGAGGGCCTCGAGAGAGGGCCACACCCCGCAGCCCCTCCCTCGGGCGCAGAGGGCGTCCCCCTCCCTGGACATGGGGCCGGCCCGCCCGCAGCCACCCGCGAGCCTTGTTTTGTAAGCAGATTCCTCCCTTTATGGACCAATTAACTGGACGCTTGCTGTTTCTAGACCCGAACCATCACCCGCCCAGGCTGGGCCTTCACTCCGGGCCTCACCCCACACCGTCCTCAGGCGGGAAGATGCTTCTCTTTCTAAAATCAAGAAAATAGTACGAACCGTGCTTTTATTTCCCAAGCTCCATCTGCCTGAGCTGTGTAGCCCCGCGTGAGGTCGGAGATGGGTCGGTCTCCTCTCTCCAGACAGGCGGTGGCCGAGGGGGGGACCACGCCTGTGTCCTTCCCGGTCCCTCCGGGAGCCTCCCTGACCCCAGCCCCCACCTTCCCCGGAGCCTCCTCTCCCCTCTTCCCTGGGGCAGCTGGCTCTGGATCTTTCTGTTCTTGACTCCACTGCCCCTCCGAAGAGATGCCACTCCCGGGGCGTCCTTCTTCTCCACGAACAACCTTTAAGGCCGTGGGGACCTCCCTCCCTGTCACAGCCGCCCCCAGGCCCTCAGTGTCCAGGCCACGCCCAGCCCACCGATTTCCGTTGCCAAACAGCCCGAGGCTCTCCCTCTGGGAGCCGCTCTAACTGCCTGAGGATGGGGCGCCTCCTCCGCCCCCGACAGCGACAGCGTGTAGCCGCCCGCCCCAGACTCACAGGCCGGCTGCGGGTGAGGCCCAGCTATCCCCACAAACGTGCATCCCAAGCTACCTGTTGGTTCTGTGGACGTCCCGTGTTTTTATGTACTCTTTGACCATCAGCTCTTTCCAAGACTTCAATAAATTTGTCGGTTATGGTCTAGAGGGTCCGTGTGTTGAGTGGGGCTAGGGGTGCGTGGGGCAGAGGGGGCAGTTCCGGTTGGAGTAGCCGCAGCTCCTCCTCAGGGGTGGCACCATTGGGCCCCTCTGTCCCTGCATCTTGGCCAAACTTCTGAGCACCGGAAGGAGACGTGGGAGAAATGGGGAAGGGGGTGCTGGGGCCTGGTCCCTGGGAGAGACAGGGGCTGGGGCGGCCCGGGAAGGTGTTCACAGCTGGAGAGGCACCGGCGGTGAGGACGGTGTGGAGTCAGCTGGTCAGGAGGTTCACGGCACGTGGTCGTGGGGGTCTTGCCAACTTGGACTCCACTCCTCGCCATCTGTGACTTGCTGTGTGATGCTGGGGAAGTGAGCCGCCCCCTCTGAGCCCTCCTGCGAGGTGGAGACAGAGGTGGCAGCCCCTCCAAGGGAGATGTAAGGAGAGGGTCTGTGCGCCTCGGGCCGCCCCTCGCCCGGCAGGTGCGCCACCGGAGGGCACGACCCGGCCCTTTGGGCCTCCACTGCATTTGGGGCACCGGGGCGGTCGGGGGAGGGGGGGCGGATGAGCATCCAGTGCAGGGAAGAGGGGTTGACGCTGGGAAGGAGGAGCTGCGTTCCTGGGAGGAAGGTCCCGGCAGCTGCAGGCTCACGTGCCCCCACAGGGCAGCCCCCGGGACAGGGAACGGGGAGGCACCAGGAGAAGATTCGGGGCAGGACGCAGGGGCCCCGAAACCATTCCGTGGGGGGTGTGGGGCAGGGAAGAGCCAGGCCAGGGCAGGAGGGTCGGAGGCACCTACCGGGAGCAAAGGCGTGGCACCCGGAAGTGTGAGCAGTCCTGGGTTAGCCGGGCAGGATGGTGCTCAAAGGTCAGGGCCACCCAGGGGGTGGTGGGCGGGGTCCTGGAGGGGAAAGGGAGCCCCCGGGGAAGAAAGAAGCCTGGTCGGAGTTGGGATCTGGGGGCCCGGTGGCGCAGGAGCCGGCGCTGTCTGACCTGGTGGCCCCGAGGGGGCGGGCGTAAATCCTCAAGTCGCCCCCTCTCCTCCTCGAGCCCCTCCCCCAGGCCGCCCGGGACCTTTTAGGCGCTGACAGGTTAATAAAGTGCTAAGTGTCCCCGCGGGGCTCTCCGCCTGTTGGCAGTTGCTGCCGAGCGCGCTCCAGCTGGCGGCGCGTCGATAATCCCGGAGCCAAGTCAGTGCTGCGGAGCTGGGGGCGGGCGGCCTCCCCCCCCCCAAGACCCCCGGGGCCGCCCAGCCCGAGCGCGGAGACCCTGGCGGGTGTCGGAGGGGACACGTGAGACGTACCCAGGCACCTGGCAGATGTGCTCGGCCATCAGACCCACAGCCGCCCCGTCCCCGCGGAGCCTCCCCGTCCTCGGTATCCCCATCCGAGCAGAGCGCCAGCTGGGCAGAACCACAGCTCCCACGTCCCATCCCGGGACCACAAAGCCCATTAGCCGGGTGGGTGTGGGCGGCCCGGGGCCGGCGTGGCGGCGGGAGGGGTGCCCAGGAGGACCCTGCCCAGGACGACCGGCATTGCTGGTGAGGAGGAGGGCAGCCGCCCGGCTGGCAGACGCTGGGGTGGGGGCGCCCTGTCGCGGATTCGGGGCCCCCTTGAGCTCGCGAAGCTTTTTGTGAGGAAGGGCAGGGTCGTTAACTATTTTTTTCTTTTTTCCTTTTTGAAGCAGGCTCCACGCACAGCGCTGAGCCCAGCTCGGGGCTCGAACTCACAACCCCGAGGTCAAGACCTGAGCTGAGATCAGAGTCCGAGGCTCAACCGACTGAACCACCCAGGCGCCCCTGTTAACTTCTGAACCCAGCGATGTATTACATTATCAAGCGTGAATACCTGAATAGTGTAAATGATAACATCAGCCGACACATAAAGGGTCTTCCCTTAAGTATAAAATTTGCACAGGGGGGGAAACCTCAAAGGATGATTCCCAAAGCAGGGACATCTCCCTCCCTGAGACCTGCTCCCCTCCCTGCTTCACCTCCCTCCTCGCCACCCCACCCCCCGCAGGAGGACTGGCCGGCTTGTTGGGGGACCGGCCCCCCAGATGTGGACAGGAGGGGGTTGGGGTCCACACCCTGGGGACTTGCCTGCTTGAGTAGCAAGGCTATAAATCAGTGGGTTTTCAAAGGAATCAGTCTGGAACGCTAAATCCCAGGGGCTGTAATGATCAATTCTTTAAGCCCATAATTGTTCAAATTACTCTGAGCAACATAAAACATTAATTTTAAGAAATTTAATAGAAAAAAGCTCTTTAAATCCGCAACGAGATAAATGACACCCAGCACTGCGACCTTTCTCCATACCTTGGTGACATTGAATAATCTGAAAGGTATTCACATTTTCATTCTTCGTGGAAAATGTTGACAAGCTTTTGGCCGTGGGCGAGGTGTGCGGCCGTGCGGAGGGCCCCCTCCCCCTAATTAATGGGGGAGCCACGGCTTCATGAAGCAGGATTTTCATCAGTCTGCCTGGGCGACGTGGCAGAACCCACCCCTCTTGGAGCTGAAGCAACATGGCTCATTTTTTACCATAAAGATATTCCCTCCTGACCGGCGGAGCCCCCTCTTGGCATTCAAAAGTAGACAGGGCGCTGAGAAGCCGCTGTCACGCGGGCGGAGCGTGCGTGGGGCCCGAGGCCAAACCTGAGGGAAAACTTCGGGTTCCGCAGGCCCCAGAGTCAGGGACGCGCGTGTGCGATGGGTGTGCGTGAGCCCGTGGGTGTGGCCGTGGGGCTCGCCCCTGGAGGGGTGGCCACAGGCCCCCAGGGGCACGCACAGCCCTCAAACCCTCAGTTCCATGTGCTCCTGAGAAACCGTCCAGGGGAGCCGCCGTGGGGACCCACTCGCTGACACCTGTGTGGGGAGCTGGGGCTGAGCCAGGTCCTGGAGAAGGTGGGGGGGGTGCCCCCGGCTCCCTGCCGAGCCCCTCACGTCTGTCCTTAGGGGTCTTGCAGGCACCAGAGCCCAGGGTCGGGGTGAACTGGCCCAGGCTCCTCCCAAGCTGTGTGACCTCGGGCACTGGCTCAACCTTTCTGAGCCCGCACACAACAGCATCATGCCCTGGCTTCCCGGGTCACTGCGAGGGGAACAGCCTACGGGCTCGGATGAAGGGCTGGGCAGAGGTGGGGAGGGTGAGCGCCTAAACCACCTGCTCAGGTGTGGAGGGCAAATCCCACGCAGAGGAAACAGCCCGGCCAGACCCGCGGCATCCCCAAGACTCGGGGCTCTGTGACCGTGAGCACGCAACCCCCGCTCTGGGAGGACAGGGCTCTGAGCCACGGGGGGTCTGGGTCGGGGAAACGTTGGGTTGTCACAGGGGGTCAAAAAGTCCCTGGCCCGCTGCCCTGACTGTGTCACATCAGAGCTGCTCCGAGAGGGGGGATGGGCGGGCTGCCCTGGGACCTTCCTCCGTAACCTGTAGGTCTTGGTGGCTGTGAGGGAAGCGGGGTTGTGTGCACAGGCTCCTCCCCACTTCCGATGGGAGCGCCCAGGTCGAGGTGTCCTCTGAGCCAGGTGCTGGCGTGGGGGGCCCAGGCCACCGCAGGAGTGTCTCATGTCCTTCTGCCCCCCTCCAGCCCGTGTCGACCCCAACAGTGAGTGAGACGGAGGCAGGGCGCGGGATTGCTGGGGGAGGTCATGCACTCAAGGTGATCGGTCTGGAAAGACCCCAATCCAGAGGAGACGCTGTCGCAGAGGGGTCCCCTCTCTCTGAAGGGTCCCCTGCCCCTGAGGGTCCCCTGTCCCCCAAGCCCTCTTGTCCCTGAAGAGTCCCCCATCCTTGAGGGCTCCCCGTCCCTGAGGGGTCCCCATCCCTGGGGGTCCCCCATCCTTGAGGGCTCCCCGTCCCTGAGGGGTCCCCATCCCTGGGGGTCCCCCGATCCTTGAGGGCTCCTCATCCCTGAGGAGCCCCCTGTCCCCGAGGGTCCCCAAACCTGAGACCACCATCATCCTGTCCCCCACATCCACGGCCTGTCAGCTGTGGGCCGAGAGGTGGCTCCTCGTCTGTGACGGGGTGATCTAGTCAACAGCACAGGAGGAGGCACGCACCAGGGGCCTCGAGGGAAATCGAGTCAGGACCGCAGTGTGAGAAGCCACCGGGGCCCCACGGGACGGCTACAAAGCAGGGCAAAGCGGACAGCAGCGAGTCCTGGCAAGGACACGGAGGGACGGGGCCTGGCGTGCTGCTGCCGGGGACCTGGGGCCGCAGACCACGGGGACAGCATCCCCCCGTCTCCTCAGACACCTGGCGGTTCCATTCCCCCGAGGGGCTGAGAGCAGGAACCCAAACAGACACCCGAATACGAACGTTCACGGCAGCACAGCAGCCCAAGTGTGGACACAGCCCGATGGCCATCAGGCGATAAATCGATAGGAAAAGGGGGCCCGTCCTTGTCGTGGCCGCGGTGGGGTGGCACCAGCCAGGAAGACAGCCACGCGCCCACGCGCGCCACGGCTCCACGGACCTTGAAACATCCTGCGGCCGAAGGAAGCCGGACACAGAAGGCCACGTGCTGTATGATCCACGTTATAGGAAACGCCCAGAACAGGGACAGCCACGGACACAGGAAGACGCGGGGCCGCGCGGGCGTGGGGTGTGGGACGTGGCCGCTGACGTCGGCCTTGTGAGGTGCCAGAAACGGCCCCCGAGCGCGGAGGGCGCGGGCCACACGCCGCGGCACGGCCGATTTGACCACGTGGGCCTGTCACCTGCGGGGTGGGGAGCGAAGGAAACCCAGCGGTGCCCGTGGGGGGGTCTCCCACTGCTGGGTGGCGGGGAGGCCCCGCCGTGGTGGGACGTGCAGAGTCCACGCCGCCCTGGGCCCAGCGGGCAGTGCAGGGGGGCGGCCCTGGCGGCAGAGGGACCCTCCCCCGATGAGCACAGCTGGCCCGGGACTCAGTGCCCCCTCCCTGGGAAAGGGCCTGTGTCCAGGGAGGTCTGACCCGGTGGCTGAGCAGAGAGGGCATCTCCAGCCCCCAGACGCACCGGCCGCCGGCCTGGTGGTCGTCTACAGAGTGGCTCCGTCCTGTCCCCCAGCCTAAAGCTCTCCCGGAGACCCCTGACCATTGTCCCGAGGGCCAGCCCGCCCTGACCACCAGCTTTGTTTGAACTCCAGGAAGGGCAGGGGTCGAGACCTGTGATGTTCCAGGGTGACCCGGCGAACACGCCCTTTTCACGTGCCCCCCTCCCCCATTTTTTTCTCTGCTGGCAGAATGCTGGCTGCAGACGGGGCGGGCGGAGTCTGCACTCTGGAGAGGCTCCCCTCGGCCTCCCTGGAGGACAGGAGGCGGGTGGTCAGCCGCCACCAGCTCTAAGCCGCGGGGGCCTCCTGTCCCACCCCCCCCACCCCCCCGCCCACGACAGCTGGCAGGGCCTAGAGAGGGATGGCGGAAAGGACAGTGCCCCTCGAGCCCCACCGTGTGCTGGCATCTCATGTGGTACTCACTCTTCCTGGAACCTGAGGTCGCTGTGTCCACAGCCGCCCCGCCCCAGGGCCCTGGCACCCTGGGGCGGGGTTTGGCGGGAGCCCCCAGACTGTTTCCCTGGGAGAATGCCAGCCCCCCCGCCCCCCATAGCCAGGCCCATCCTGGGGGCCGCCTCAGAGGGCCTGGTGCTGCGAATCTCCTGGTCTTCCAGAAGATTCCTTCTCAGCTCCCTCAGCCAGAAACCCCTCTGTAGTTTACAGCCAAGACCCCCAACAAGCCTTTCCTTGGGGAGGGGGCAGCGGCTCCTCTCTCCCTGACAAATGTTTCCATCGGAGCTCTGGCTAATCTTCAGAATGACAAGGTTTAAAATTTAATTAGCAGGTTCCTCTTATGCAAACTCTCCTCATTAAACTAAGTGTCCTATTAGTTAAAATGAAGCCCCGTGGGGGTTGGGTTTGGATATATGGCTGGCAGGGCAGAGACCGACAAGCAGGCAGGAAATCCGATGGTGGGTAGGTTGACTCGGCTGCTGCCGGTTGGGTCGTAACTCAGGGGGGTGGCTTCTCTCCCAGTCCTTCCGGTGACGTCAGGCGTCAGAACCTGGGGCTGGTGGTGGGGCCACTGCCCAGAGGGAGGACGGCGTGGGTCCCCACCAGGTCCCTGAAAGGCGGGCAGGCGGCTGGTGGGGGCTGCCTCTGTCCCTGAGAGGCCACTGGGTCCTGCTGCCCTGGGCCCCTCCCTGGGGACCCCTCCCCTTCCCCCGGCCCATCTCTGCCCCATCCGCCCCAAGAGCTGGAGGGCATCCGATGGGGCTGGGGGCCAACGCCAGGGGGTGAGCCCCGGGAAGAGGCCTGTCCAGGCTCGCACCCAGCCCGGTGGCTCTCATCCCCCACCCCTACATCTGGCCATCCTCTCGTCCATCTGGCCCTTTGTGCGTGGGCCACAGGCTGGTGGGCAGGCACTCCACGAGGGTCCAGGAGGGGCCGCGGCCCGCCTCCCCCAAGGGGCCTGGCTGGCCCGCCTCCTGTCACTGTCCTTTAGCAAATCCTCTGAGGAATTTCTCAACGGAGCTGTCTCCTGACTTCAGGGGATGAGAGGAGCTCCCGGCCCAGGGTGGAGGGGGGCGGTGGTGGGGGGTGGAGAGCTGGGCAGGGGTGGGGGGGCTGCTACCTCCAGCCCCCACCCATGTTATTTCCTGCTAACTCAGAGTGTAGAACTGTGTGGGATTAAAGGACTGCATACACAGCTTCCTGTTTTTGTCTTGGTCAAAATAACTCCAGCCCAGTAGTCTGTGATTCCAAGTAAAATGTTTAACTGATTTCAACTTTTAGGTTAATCTCTTATTAACTTCGGGGGCCACACTGGAAAACAAGAAGACCGGTCTCCGCGTTTTTACGCTTGGTGCGTGTTTAGAGACATCGTGACTTGTGAGACTCCTCCCTTTGCGTCAGGCAGCTGAGGTGACGCAGCTCGCAAGGCTGGAGGCTGTGGGTTGGGTTAAATGTTTAAGAAAACTGAATCGAGGGGTAGAAGTTCCCTAACATTGTTCTGAGAGTTTGCTAAGCTTCATAATTGAATCGTATTAGTAACCTAAACTTTAGAACTTAGCAGACTTTCAAGTTAATCAGATTTTTGAAACACCAAAATAATTACACCGAATAATCTGTTCTTTTTTTTTTTTTTACATTTATTTATTTCTGAGAGAGAGAGACAGTGTGAGCAGGGGAGGGGCAGAGAGAGAGGGAGACACAGAATCGGAAGCGGGCTCCGGGCTCCGAGCCGTCAGCACAGAGCCCGACGCGGGGCTCGGACCCGCGAACCGGGAGATCACGACCTGAGCCGAAGTCGGACGCTCCACCGACTGAGCCACCCGGGTGCCCCTCGAGTCACCTTTTTTAAATGCTTAAAACAAGGACTGTTTGGAAGCACACTGTCCTTGGCCACCCGCTTCCCAGCCCCCGGGACCCATGCGCAAGCACTTATGTGAAAGGGCCATGTCATTGAGTTGAGATGAGGTCACACTGGGTCGGGATGGGTCCTAATCCAGTGACTGGTGTCCTGAGGGAGAGAGAAATTGAGACACGGACACACACGGGAATGTGGCTTCAGAGGCAGAGACAGGAGGTTCGGGGACAAGCCAAGGGCCGCCAGGGGAGGTCTGGAACGCAGGCCTCGGAGCCCGAGGGAGGAACCAGCCTGCCCACATCGTCACTGGGGACTTGTGACCTCCGCAGGCGGGAAAGAATGCAGGCGTTTTCATCTACCCTGTGTGTGGTACTTTGCCAGGGGCCCCCCTGGTCAGCCGCTCGGTGCTGACACCACCCCTGTGGTGTGGGTCCCTCCAGTCCCCGCTGCCTGCAGGCCACAGGGTGAGTAGGCCACAGGGAGGGGCCCAGGGTACCTGCTGGGGTCCCCGGGGGGCCTGGTGCTTCCTTCCATACCAGCTGGGTTGGTCCTGTCCCTGCCCCAGGCTGTCCCTCCCTGGCTGTCCCTCCCCCTGCCCCAGGCTGTCCCTCATGACTGTCCTTCCCTGGCTGTCCCTCCCCAGGCTGTTCCTCCCCCTGCCCCAGACTGTCCCTCCCAGGATGTCCCTCCCTGGCTGTCCCTCCCCCTGCCCCAGGCCGTCCCTCCCAGGCTGTCCCTCCCTGGCTGTCCCATGCAGGCTGTGGGCATCAACTCCAACCTGCCACCCAGTGGTGCCCTGGCCCCTTCCCGTAGGCTGAGGGGGTGGGGAGCCAGCCCGTCGGCTGACCGCCCCCCAAAGAAGGCCCCGCGACCCTGCCTGGCCCTCCCCAATCCGCCAATATTAGAAAGGATTTGTGTCCCCGATAAATAATGCAAAGTTAAATTACATCCGCTCCGGCTTAAATTTTCATATTCCTGTCTCTCATCTCCATAAAGAAATGCTGCTCCCCGGCCTCACGGCGTGGCCTCTGCCAGCTGCCAGGAAGCTCCTAATGAAATTACTCCTCCAGCGACAGGCAGCCCGGGCAGGGGGTGGGGGCTGCCCGCCTGCCGGGGGGGAAAAGGTAAAAGGCCGGAGTTCAAATTATTTATCTCCCTAATAACGTAACCGATCGCAGGCATCGAGCGGCCTCGGGCCGGGGGCAGGCGGGTGATGCATGAGGAGGCGGGCTGGGGAGGCAGGCGTGGGACCTTCCCGGGGGTGACCCCACTGCAAGGGCACAGCAAGGGCGTGCCTTAGCAATGGCCCAGAGCCGGGGATGTGGGGGCCACATCCAGGGAGAGGTGGGGTCAGCGTGACACTTCCGGGGCTCAGGCAGTGAGCACGGCCCCACGAACCCTTCAGAAAATTCAGGACGGGCCACAGGCGCTTCCTCGGGGTCCTTGCCCCTCTGTCATGGCTGAAGTCAGGGGCTGGCTTCTTCGGGCTGGTTTTCCCAGACCCGGGACAAAGCCGGTGCTTAGAAAATGTGGCCTGCACGATGTTGCCCAGCTGAGGGGCCTCCCAGGGTTACAGGCAGGAGGGGAGACCCTGGGCCGGCCTCGAAGGTGCCAAGGGTCCAGACAGAATGACCTGGAATCCCAGGCAGGATGGGGAGAGGCCCCTGCTGGCCGACATCCTTGGGAGTGCCAGGCCCGGGGGCTGTGGATGGCGGGAAGGGCAGGGGGGAGTGGGGAGGAGGTCCCCAGCAGGGAGTGGCCCTGGGAGGAAGGGCCTGTGGTCAGAGTTCCGGAAGGAACCAGCCCGGCAGACCGCAGCACGGGCCGGGAAGCCCCCCAAACTAAGACAAAGACCTGAAGAGAGAATTTAAACCCTTTGTTACCACTGCAAGGAACGGGGTCCCCCTACTCCGCGCGTCCTTCCCGACTGCAGGGGAGGTCACTGGGCCCCTCGGTTCTGCAGACTGCGTCCCTGGGCTAGGACCAGGGGTCCGCGGCTGGCTCCCGCCGGCCCTGGCGGCCGTGCCCCGGGCCCCCCTACCTCCGGAGGGGGCAAGGCGAGCCAGGTAGCCTCTTTGCCCCGTATCTTGGTCCCGCACCCCACTTTTCTTCCCACCCGGGTCCGGCACCCCTGGTCGAGCCCCAGACCCTCGTTGCACAGGCAGCACCACCCCGGTGTCCTGCCTCGTCCTCCGCCTGCTGCCCCCTCCCCTCGTATTTATGGCCACTTAATCTGTGTGAGCGGCCAGCCCCAATATATCTCCAAGTATTGATCAGCTTTAGGCTGATAGAAGTTCAAGCTCACAGGGCCTCGCTCTTTGACCCCCAAATAGGGTATGAATCTCAATCGGATAGACTGATATTCGCACACGGCTTCTACCCTGGGCTAGAGGCTGCGGGAAAAATCAATGGAGAGTGCTAATGACTCACGATTTATAGAACACCTGCCATTTTAATATTAGAATAAATGTTATATTGCGAAGGGAGGGGACACAGGGGGTCTCAGGGAAAATATTTCTTAGAGAGCCTTTTCTGCTGGAAAATGATGTGCGTGGAATTTTATGAAGTCAAATTTATAGACCTCATTTAGGCTTATAATTTAAAACTGCTTAGAGAAAGACATTCAGTAGAGAGCGGGGGTAGGGGGCAGGGGTTGGACGGGCGGGTGGTCCCAGAGCTGAAGGGGGCAGGGAGGCCCAGGGAGGGCGGCCCTGGGGCCCAGGGTGCCAGGCTGTGGCTCCTCCGGGGCCTGAGCAGCTGGGTATCTTGGGGGTGGGGCTGGGGGGCAGCCGGCATGGCAGGATCGGTCCGGGCCAGGGGCCAGCCGCGAGCGGGGGCGGAGGGGCCAGCCCGTCTCCCCTGCCCGGCCCTGGGCTTGGCAGAGGAAGGAACACCCCAAGAAGGTGAGCCTCCCGGCAGGTGTCCACACCCACGCGAGGCGAAGCCAGGCACACGTGCACCCGCTCCCCTGAGTCCGCGGGCGAAGGTCTACACCCGTGTCGGCCGCTGCAGGTGCACACACATCTGCTCTCAACAGCCTCCCCTTCACCTCCTACTTTAAAGCCACGTCTCTGATTTCTCTGCTGAAGAAAACTCTTGGCCCCAAGCTTCCCGCCCTTACAGGGGCTCAGAGTCACCTGTGTCCTGGGCTGGGTGGAGGTCAAAGGGTACCCTAAACATTGTTACTTAGATACACTCTGCCGGGCGCCTGGGGCTCCGGGGACACCGCCGTCTGGTAGAAATGGGCAAAGGCCAAGGAGGGCGTCACCATCCGGCTGATACAAAGGCGAGAAGCAGCCGGCCCTCCAGTGGCAGAGGACAGGACCAGGAGGGCTTGTCCACGGGATACTTGGCCCATCCCCGCCGGCAAGTCCCCCCCAAGGGTCTGTGCGTCCTTCCCCTCTGGGCCTCAGTTTCCCCAACTGCACCCGGAGCGTTTCCTCATCTGATGGTCTGGGAGCCCCCCGTCCTAGGCTCCAATCTCTGATCCTAAGGAGGCTCTTGTTGGGACCCCGGTCTGATCCTGCAGGCCCCCTACCAGGAAACAGGCCTGGGAGGCTGTGGCTGGCCCCGGAGCCCACGTGCAATCTCCCCGCGAGGCCCGGCCTCTGGAGCTGGCATTTCCGGACGGCCGGACAGGGCAGGGACCGGCCTTTTCCTAAGTGGAGTCATCTTCCCCGAGGAGGCCCCTGCAGGTGTGGGGCTCCCTGCTGAGATCTGGGGAGCCGTCTTTCAAGGGCGGGAACCTCGCCCAGCTCCCCCAGCTCCCATCCAGAATCGCCACCTTCCCTGCCAGGCGCACAGGCTGTCACTTAGTTCACAGAAGCGCGGCAGGGCCGCTTCATCCAGAAGGAGGTGACCGCTCCCTCCCCTCCGTGTGCTCGCAGCACGCTGCCCGTGGCGCCCGGTGTGGGACGGGCGTATTTTACATTTCCGACTTTATTAAAGGTGTGTGCGGAGCTTGGGAACCGCTGCCTTCTCTCTGTGGTCAATTCCGCTCCTGGAGGCCATAAATCTCCGGGCCTATGATTTGTGACTCCGCACTCCCGATAAATTAAATCTTTCTTGATGAAAAGGTTGGAGCTCCCGGCTCTGCTCCCGGTCACTGTGCTCGTCCAGGGTGAGTGGTGAGGGGCCCAGGCGGGGCTCCCCGCTGTCCCCCACCGGCTGCCTGCCCACAGCAGGGAGCAGGTGTCGCGTTGGGGGGGGGGGGGGCGGGGGGCGGGCAGCCGGGCAGCAGGGTCGCGGCTCGCTGGCACAGCCGGCGAGCAGCCAGACCCGCGGACCCCCAGCCGCCAGTGGACGTTTGGGCTCTTGGTCTAAAATGTCTGCCGATGTCCAAAGTAAGAAGAACAAAGCCGTTCTCGGTTTTCTCAGATGGCAGGGTCGCCAGGGACGGGGCCCGTCCAGGAAGGCCTGTGAGCACTGCCCGGGCCCTGCAACAGGGGGGGCCGGCCCTGCACGGTTCCAGAATTGACTGTCAGGGATCTTTGCCACCGGGGTGTGGGGGGCAGAGGCAGAGTCTGACCGCTGGGCTCCCCGGGCGGCTTCTCCCGCCACGCCTCCCGGCCTCCCCGGCATTCTGGGTCTTCTCTGGGACACGGCCCCGGAGAGCTGGTGTGGTGCTGCACCTGCCAAGCCACCGGCTGTCAGGCCGGGACCTACAATGGCCCCAACTTCTCCACGGAGAGGGCCGGACGGGGACGGCCAGACTCCTGCATGGCGGCTTCTAGAACCAGCGAGGAGAGCAACCATCCTGCCAGCCCCTCTGGGTCGGAGGTCTGTGCCAAGGACAGCCCGAGCCTGGCTGGAAGGCGGCGGGCACCCTCTCGGAACAAGAGGGAGCAGACAGGCCTCTGACCCCAGGAGGGTCCGAAAGCGGTTCACAGAATCATCCAGGACTTCTGCCCCGCTCTGCGAGTATCACGCAGATGTGTCTCAGAAACCAAAGGGAGTGAGGTCTGCATTTTGGAACAGAAAGATTTACGGCCTCGGTGAAGAGTTGATCCCAGGGAAAGTGCTGGAGAAATCGCTCTGCCACAGAAACAAGATCCCACGGACCCTGGCAGACGGAGCCCAAGTCCACACAGCGGCCCCAGAGCTCCGGTTTCAGGGTGGTGTCTGGGCGGGGAGGGGGGCACATTCCTGCCTGGTAGGGGCTTAGGTGCGGGCACCCCAGACAAAAGCCCTAACCCCTGGCTTCCTGGGGCTCCATTATGCTGATGAAGCACTCAGGCCTTTTTGGCTGATTGCATGGTGGGGGGAGGGCTCCTCCTCATCAGGGTGGGGTGGGGGGCCATCCAGGGTCGGTGTCCTGGGTGCTGAGGGGAGGCCCATTTGAGCGCCAATAACGCCCTGGTCTAAATACAGGTGTGCCTTTGTCCCTGCCCCTGCTGAGTTCAGGGAGGAAAGGGACGCAGGAAGTGGCCCCTGGCAGGGGTCAGGGGCCCCCTTGGGTCCAAAGTCCTGGATGGTTCAGGGTTCCTGCCCAGCGAGGGAGGGGCTGATCCGGCCACTGGGCTTCTGGTCCGGTGGCCTCGCTGGACAGACTGTGGGTGAGGCTGAGACGGACGCAAGGCTGGCCCACAGCTGCCCAGGCTAGCCCCAGGGGCTTTCTGACAGAGGCTCCTGGCTGTCCAGGGGTGTGCTCAGAAAGGTCACCCTGGACAGGCCCCTACCCCGCTTCCCAAAGCCTCTGTCCACACCTGCCACCTCACTGCCCCGGGGAATTGGGTCTGCCCTCCCTCAGCCAGGAGCCCACCTTCTGGACAGCCCCAGCGCCCCTGCAGCCACCAGGTGGGAAAGGACTGGGGCTCTTGAGGGTAGGGCAGGCCTCCTTCCCGTTCGCCACCCGCTCTTGGCAACAAGAGCCGGCCCTGCCCACTGCCCGGTTCCTCACAGCCCCGCTCGCCCAGCGCCGCCGCACCCCCCAGCGCCTTGGCTGCTTTCTGACTCTCTGGCCTCAGGGCCTTTGCACCTGCTGTGTCCAGCGGCCACCTTGCGTGTGGCTCACACCACCTGGAGTCGCTGGGGTGGGTCCCAGTGCGCAGACCGTCCCGTAGGGCCCGAGCGGGAGAGCCTGGGGCCATCGGAGGGGATGAGACGTGGAGAGGGGGCTGGTGGCAGGGTTCAGGGTGCGCGGCTCCCAAATACCATTCCTGGGCACACGAAGAAGCTGGCAGTCTCTCCCTGAAGAGGCTCTCTCCTCGCACCTGGGGACGGGAGCCCCCTGGCTCCAGAGGCAAGGGGACGCCAGGAAGCACCAGGACAGGCAGACCCTGCCCAGTGTCCCCCGCTCAGCTCGCTGACCGGTCCTGCCCCTCCGTGACCGTCCGCTCTCTGTCCAACACGCGAGTCAGCTGTCCCTTGTCACAGAAAACGTGCGCTAACACGTGTGTGTGCCTTTGTCCCGTTCGTCTGTCTTGCTCAGTTCACCTCTCAGACCCGCCGGGGACACCGAGGGGGCCAGGGAGACTTCCTCCTCCGGTGCGCTGGCCTGGGCCAGGTGCAGAGCCGGATTGCAGGGGTGACAAGGGGCACACACGCTTGGGGCCCCCGTAACCACGACCACACCCCAGGGGGCTTCAGACAACGGGAACTTAGTCTCTCCCGATTCTGGAGCCATAGTCCGAAATCAAGACGTCCACGGGCCTCCCTCCCCCCAGCGGCTGTAGAAGAGGGTCCTTCCTGCCTCTCCCAGCTCCTGGTGGCCCCAGGTGGCCCTTGGCTTGGGGCCACATCACCCCAGTCTCTGCCTCCTTCTTCACGGGCTTCTCCTCTGCGCCCGCCCCTCTCGCCTTCCTATAAGGACGCAGGGCCCGCCCGAATCCAGGAGGGTCTTGACTCTGAGATCCTTAACCGATTACATCTGCAGAGACCCTGGGGCTGCCCCTCGCGGGGTGACCATGGGCCCTGGCCTACCCAATGCCTCCGCATGCCCATCTGTAAGGGGCCCTGACCGTCCTTGCTTGGAGAATCGGCAGCCTCTAAGAGGCTCCCTGACCACTTGCGTGGACTCTGGACTGAGATCAACGCCCCTAACAGCCCAGTGGGCCCAGGATTCGAAGGCCTCGAGCCAAGCCGACAGATCTGGTCTCCCGTGTGAGGCATTTAGGTCTCAAAGAGGTGTCTCCGCGCGTCTGCAGAATGCCCCTGGGGCCAGCTGGAGGGGAGCCATTGATTCAGGCGAGCTTCTAGAAATTTCTGCACTCTCAAGGCATCAGAGCAGGGAATGGATGGTTTTGTGTCCACAATGATTAGCCCCGTGGGGGGAGCCGGCCACCTCTGTCGATCACTACGGGGCCTCAGGCAGCCTCTGTCTGCTGACGCCCGTGGGCCTGACATCCAGGGACCCTGCTCGGTCCGCCCACCCTGCTCTCACCTGCTGGGTTTGGACAGAGGACCAAAGGCTTGCTCAGGCCCTGCCGCTCACCCACAACCTCTTCGGACTTGCCAGTGGGGGGTCCCTACCCGATGCCGCACACACTCATGCCTGCACAGGGCACGTGGGGGCTTCTCGACCTCGACGTTCTTCTCACCGACAGCAGGGGCACGGCTACCAGGCGCGGGGCGGGACTCTCAGGGAAGCCTGAGACCCTGGGCATCTTTGCGGATGCCTGTAACCGTTTACACCCCCATTTACAGATGAGTAAACTGAGCCTCCCAGAAACGACACTGCTCACTCAAACTTATGGCCGCTTGGGGGGCTGGGGCCGGGGAGCCGGGTCCAAGGTCACTTCCAGCTGATGCTAAGGGCTTGCTGCCCACGCCGTCTCCCCCGGCCGGTCCCCCAGCTGCCCCAACTCCCACACACACAAGCTGAAGTTTTCCAGCAGAGCGGGAGCCCCAAGGATGGCCAGCACCTCCCCAGAGGCCCCCACCAGCCCCCCCAGAGCAGCCTCCGAGGCCGTGGGTGGAGACAGCCTCCAGGGAGCAGTTTCCGGAGGCCCCGTGAATACGGCGCAGGGAAGCCGGGGACCCTCGCAGCCCGGAGCTCACCCCTTAGCGCCCCGGTCCCCACAGGCACCTTGCCCCATCCCTGCCCACCCAGCACCTGGGGAGCAGGTGTGGGGGCTGGGCGGGGGCAGGAAGTCCGGTGTCGGCCGCAGGGCAACTCTGCCAAGGACCTTGGGTGCCAGGCCTGAGCCTGGGGCTCTGGGGGAGGGGAGGGCCGTCCCCAGGCTCCTGGGGTGGCATTAAATTGCGCAGGACGGAAATCAGACCCTGTGCACCTACATCTGAGAAGGGGACATTGTTTGTTTGCTCCTGGGGGGGGAAATTCCAGCCTCCCGGTCTCCCCTCTGCAATTCTGTTGACTTAATTTGGCTTTTGTCTGGGTGGCCCTCGGGGGGATTACCTAGGGGTCCTGTTACATTGAGTTCAGGGGCTGGAGGCAGAGGTGAGCCAGAGGCTCGGCTTGCTGTTGTCCTGGTAACAACCTGGCCGCTCTGGGCTCTGGCGGCTGCAAGGCCTGTGGCAGGGGCGGGAGGGGGGGTGGCAGATACTGAGTTGATCAAATGGGCACTGTGGGGGGATGGGCACGCTGGAGTGGAGTCCACTTCACAGAAGAAAACCTGAGGGTCAGAGCAGCCCAGAGGCAGCATCCTGGAGATGCAGCTGATGGGCTGAGCTGGGATCAAATTCCCCCCACCCCCACCCCCCTGCGGATTTCAACCCGCCTTCTGATCACTGCGGCCAGTGCCTCTTCCTGGGTCCCCAGCCAGAGCAAAGACCCCGTCCCTCTTCCTGGGTCCCCAGCCAGAGCAAAGACCCCGTCCCACCTGGCCGAGGGGCCTCGGCCTCCTACACATTCCCCAGCGGGGGAGGGTGAGCCCTGGTGTCGCCACCCCCACCCCGCGGCTGGCCGGCCTCTGCTGCCCCCTGGCGGCCACCCCGGCCCGGGGAAGCCACGACCCCACCGTATTTTTACCTCGAGGCTCCCTCTCGGGCCCAACCTGGGATTCTGCAAACAGGTTCACCAAATTGTCAATTAAGTGAAAATCAATCCTGAGTCATTCATCACGGGCGGCCATCGATCGGGGCCCCCAGGGAGCGATTGAGGCCAAGTGCAGCCCGCATCTGCTGTATCAGGGCAGCCTCTGTGATCCATCATCCGGATCGGCCCCGGCGCCCACAGGGGCTGGGGGCCTGGGCTGGCGGGTGGAAACTGGCCCTCTGGACTCAGGACCCTCGTCTCTCTCCTCGCTGGCTCCCATGGCCCTGCTGGCTCTCTCTCACAGTGCCTGTGAGGACACTGGGGTCTCTCACGAGGAGCCATAGCCCTGAGGTCGTGGCAGGGCCCCGGGAAGTGTGTGGGAGATCAACCTTCCTCCCATGCTCAGCACCCCCCTCCTCTGTCTGGCCTCCCAGCAGTGGGCACACTGACCTCTGCTCCCCCATCACCGCCGCCTCCAGCACGGGGCTGTAACCCACGTGGCACCTTAATGCACGACCTCCAGGCACCTCCTGCAGGGACAAAGTCCGACGAGGCCCATCCAGAGGCCCATCTCTGGATAGCAGGCCAGAGATGCTTCCCCAGGAGACCAGACCTCCTCTCCCCCCCCACTTCCCCAAATCTGCAAACCCCAGAAACACCAGCTTTCCTTTATACTTCCTTTATTATTTTTTTTTTTTTTTATAACATTTTTTTTTTTCCAACGTTTATTTATTTTTGGGACAGAGAGAGACAGAGCATGAACGGGGGAGGGGCAGAGAGAGAGGGAGACACAGAATCGGAAGCAGGCTCCAGGCTCTGAGCCACCAGCCCAGAGCCTGACGCGGGGCTCGAACTCACGGACCGTGAGATCGTGACCTGGATGAAGTCGGACGCTTAACCGACTGCGCCACCCAGGCGCCCCTATACTTCCTTTATAATACAGCACTCAGACTGCTATCATTATTTTTTCTAGGTTTCTTTATTTTTGAGAGAGACAGTGGAAGCGGGGGAGGGGCAGAGAGGAGGGAGACAGAGGGTTCAAAGCAGGCTCTGTAGTGACAGCAGAGAGCCAATTTGGGGCCCAAACTCACGAACCGTGAGATCGTGACCTGAGCCAAAGTTGGCCGCCCAGGCGCCCCCAGGCCGTTATTTTTATGTCAGGACGAAATAAACTATCTCCACACTCCCTGCAGTCAGTCTGTTCCCCGGTCCCTCAAGGGAGCTGCACCAGCCCAGACTTCCGGACCCTCCCAGCAGGCCATGGGCTGGGACCCCATGCATGTGGTCAGTGCTCGGGGGCTGCACACCTACGGGCCAGTGGTCCCCCTGGTGGAGGGGCCCCTCTGGGCACCCTAGTTGTCCCCAGTGGACAGATGAGAGTGTGACAGGGCGACCCCCAGGCCCCCTTCCTGGGCTTCAACGTGGAAACCAACCCCTTCCTCTGCTTGAACTCAGGATTTGGGCTGAACGTGGGGACGGTCCCATGAGGACCGGAAGCAGCCCGCTGTCACGGCTCGAGGGCCCCACAAGTGTTGACACCTGTCGGCATCCCGCTTGCACGTCTGGGGTCAGTTCACAGCTGGGCAGCCCTGTCTGCCTTCTGTGAGCCGGGTACTGTGACCGAGAGGTGGGCGGGCCACCCCACTCACCCTTGTGGAGCCCAGGCAATGAGTAACCCGAGTAGGGGAAAAATCCTTTGATCAAAGGCATGCTTAGAGCCTCACTCATTCACTTATTCATTTATTCGCCTAGAAATATTTATTAAATCCTCAGAGGGCTTCAGCGTCTACCCATGACAGAACACTAGGAACTGAATTTGCCCTCATGCTAAGATAAAACAACAGGGAAGTATATTAAATGTGTACGTGGAACAAAATGTTGGAACAAAATGTTGGACGACAGGCTGCCCAGGACAGCGATCCAGGGAGACAGGAAGCAAGTGAGGTGCGCCCCCAGTCCCTCAGCTTGCTTCCAGGCTGGCGTCACGGGGGCACCCAAAGAGAGAAGGCTGCGTGGACAGACCCCGGGGTCTCTGACTGACCTGCCGGGCTTGTGCGTGTGCGGAAAGCGCCCAGGTCTGGAGAAGAAACACAGGAGAGGCGGCGTAATCCTTGGAACTCACACAGGGCTGGGGTAGTGTAGGTTTCCACCAACCAGAGCGAAGGGACATCAGGTGCAATGCTCAGAAGGGTCTCACCTCAACGCGGGGGCAAAATTAGCCCCAACAGTCCTCTGGTCTAACAGGCCGACTGAGCCCAAGGGCCAGCATCCAGAGGAGCAAAGGGTTCCTTTAACAACATCGCAAAACAAAGCTCAGGAGAACTTGGATACAAAATATCCTCACAAGAGGATGTGGTGAAATCTACAATGTCTAGCACCCAAGCAAAAATTACCAGGTTGGCAAAGAAGCAGGACAATGCTCCTCCATGGCGAGGAGCAGATCAATAAAATGACCCAGAACTGAGGCGGGAGAGAGTGAGCAGAGAAGCCTCTTGCAACAGTGACTCCAGGAGGCGGAGGGGAGGCTGAGTGTGTAAGGGAGGGCGTGGAGGACACAGAGAAAGAAAGAGGGCGCGTGATCTCAGAGACGGGGTGGAGGAAACACAGAGAGGAGAGGCCAGGAAAGCTGGCCGAGTGCACCTGTCTCCAGAGCCCTTGGGGGAGAGGTCAGAGAAGGGAAAGTGCATGAAAAGTAACGGCCCAAACCTCCCCAAGATGGACAGGTCCTATAAGCCCACGGGTCCAAGGAGCACTACAAACCCCAAACACAAGAAGTGTAAAGACAAACGACACTGAAGCTCATCGTATTTCTCAAAGCCGGCCATAAAGGGGGCACCGCGAGAGCAGCCAGCAGGGACGGGCACATAACGGTCGGAGAAACGAAGGCCAGCCCGCCCCTCATGGAAGCATCGCAGGTGTCTCGCAGGCTCTGAAAGAAAATGTTCACCACCGTTGAATTCTACGAATGGGGGAGGTCTCTCAAAAACGAAGTGAAATAAAGGCTTTCCAGGCATAAGAAAGCTGACAGAGTTCTTTGCCAGCAAAACCAGACCGCAAGAAATGTTACAGGAAATCCTTCAGACAAAAAGAGAATTATTCCCCATGGAAAGATTGATCTGCACAAAGAAATGAAAAGCACGGGGAACGGAAACCACATGGGTAAATAGAAAATGCTTTCTTTCTAGTAAAAAAAAAAAAAAATTGTTAAACAATTGATGGTTTTAGGCCTAAAAAGTATCGTAATGCGGGGTGGGGGGCACGGCCTGCGGAGGCATGAGACCGCAGCGCGCAGGCGGGGGCGGGCACGGAAGTCCACCGCGGGGACGGTCGTGGGTGGACGGAAGCGGTAAGACGTCACTTGAAGGTAGACCGTGGCAGGGAAGGGCGTATAATCCCTAAAACAACCAGTAAAAACACAAAGATAAAGCGTCATCACTGATCAGAAAAAGGAGGAGACGCAGCGAGACAGTAAAAGTACCTGATGAAGTAAAGGACAGCACAGGGAAGGGAACAGAGCAGACGGAGGAACAGAAAACAGCAGGTGCGCCTACGGCCACGGTGACCGGGCCAACGGCCCCGTGAAAACACAAGGGCTGCGTTCCTCGGCCCGCGACACAAGGTGGGTAAGCGAGAGAAGAGAAACTCGGAGCGTCTGAGTCTGTTTATGAGACGTACTGAGAGGCGCCTGGGGGCTCAGCGGGTTGAGCGTCAGACTCTCGATTTCAGCTCAGGTCATGACCTCGCGGTTTGTGGGTTCAAGCCCCGTGTCCGGTGCTCTGCTGATGATACAGGGCCTGCTTGGGATTCTCTCCCTCCCTCCCTGCTCTCGCTCTGTCTCAAAATAAATAAACACGAAAAACAAATTTGTAAGACCTTCTGGAAATAGTCCAATTCACAGAAACAGAAAGTAGGACACAGGTTACCTGTGGGGGGGGGGGGGGGGAGGGGAAGTCAGCATTTAACCAGGACAGAGTTCAGTTTGGGAAGGTGAGAAAGTTCTGGAGACAGACGCTGGTGAGGGTTGCACAACAGTGTGAGTGTCCTTGGTGCCACCGAGTGGTGCGCCTAAAAGTGGTTAAAATGGGGGCGCCTGGGGGGCTCAGTGGGTTGAGCACCAGACTTCGGCTCGGGTCATGATCTCACCTCATGGTTCATGGGTTCGAGCCCCCATCAGGCTCCGTGCTGACAGCTCGGAGCCTGGAGCCTGCTTCGGATTCTGTGTCTCCCTCTCTCTGCCCCTTCTCGGCTCGCTCTCTCTCAGAAATCAATAAATGTTTTTAAAAAATGTTTTAAGGGGTTAAAATGGCAAATTTTATACGTTACATATCTCTCACCACAACTTTAATTTTTTTTTTTTCAACATTTATTTTTATTTTTGGGACAGAGAGAGACAGAGCATGAACGGGAGAGGGGCAGAGAGAGAGAGGGAGACACAGAATCGGAAACAGGCTCCAGGCTCCGAGCCATCAGCCCAGAGCCTGACGCGGGGCTCGAACTCACGGACCGCAAGATCGTGACCTGGCTGAAGTCGGACGCTTAACCGACTGCGCCACCCAGGCACCCCATCACCACAACTTTAAAAACAACGCGATCTAACAAAACCCGTCGAGTCGTACAGTTTATTTTTGTTACTGTTAAGTCATCTCTACGCCCAACGTGGGGCTTGAACTCACGACCCCGAGATCCAGAGCCGCGCACCCCTCTGACTGAGCCAGGCGGGGGCCCCAAACGGTGCCGTTCAAATGGGCGCAGCCTCTGGTACGTGAGCTACGTAAGCTGTGTCTCAACGACGCCATTTAAAAGAAAATCACGGTGATCGTCAGACTCGAGGTAAAACTCACTGTATGCCAGGCACCGCTCGACACCAGTGGTCTGGACACTGTGACCCCCACACCGGGGGGGTTGCCAGCGTTGCCTCGCCCGCCCCCGGCCCGGCTCACCCGTGCAGGGTAGACGCGTGACGAGGAGGCGCCGGAAGGGGCCGGGGCGGCGAGGCTTCCGGAGGCCGTGGGGCCCGGGGGCGCCGGGGAAGAGGCTCGGGGCGAGGGAGCTCCCGGCTGGACCCGGCGTGGCCCATCTTACCAGCATTATTAATAATAGCAAAGAAATAGCATCCTCCCAGATGTCTAAACGTCGGGGAAACTATTAAGGGTTTTATGCTGCAACCAATCCGTTGAGGATTTTTGCAGCCATTAAGAAAATATTTTTCAAACAGAGTATTGACTAACTCAGGGAAACGTCCGCTACCACGAGCAGAAAACAGGAAATAAAGTGACCACGTGATGCAATTATGACGCGGCGCTCGGCGCGTGTGCACGCACACAGGTGCACACACACACACACACACACACACACACAGCCGGCGTCTCCCCCACCTCTGCGGAGGAGGAATTATGGCCCCATGACAGCCACCGCCCTGGCCCAGCCACCGTCGGGAATGAGACACTCTGCGGCTACTGCCTCCTGTCCCAGGCTGGCCCCGCCGTGTCCCCAGGGTAACACGTGCTGGGGTGACCCCTCCCTGTCGCCCCGTCATGTCCCCCTGCCCGACAGCCCTTGCCCGCGGCCCCGTGTGAGGGCACGCGGACAACGGGCCACGCTGTGCCCTCGATGCACAGATTCCGCGTCCCGGGAACAAACGGGAATCTTACTCGAATCCTCATAAATCTTCGATTCCTGACAGATCCAAAGGAAGACGGGGCGAAGGAGGAAGGGGGCGGGAGAGAGCCGGAGTCCCCTGCTAATTCTTTCAAACTGCTGTTTATTGAAATGAGGCACCGGGGATAAACCACAGCCTGATCGATAATGGCCTGTCTAATACAATCAGCGAGGGCCGCCCGCCCCCCCAGGTGAAGGCCAGAGGAGAGAGAGGCCGGAGCGGCGCCCCCCTCATACCTGAGCCCCCGCTGCCGCCACCCCACCCCGGGGACGCCGCGCGCCTCTGAGGCTGGCCGCCGGGCCCCCCCGCAACCCCTCCTTCCCTGCAGGCAGGGTTACCCAGAGAGGAGGGCGGCCCGAGGGGAGCAGAGCTCCCGGCCAGCCTGGGGTGCGGCCACACTGCGTGCTGCTGCCCACGGGCTCTAGCTTGCCGGTGGGCTTTGCTCCCCGTATCACAGCGCCCGGTCCCGGGAACGTGCGGCCGCTGCCCGCTCTGGGTACCCTGCTCCCAGCCTGGGCCTCCGTGACCCTGTGTCTCTCAGTGTCCAGTGCCCGGACCCCCCGTTCCGGGGGGCGAGCTGCAGGGTGGGGCGAACTCAGGGGCTCCCGCTGGAGGCTGCGTCTCCCCAAAGCGGCTCTGACTTGGCTGGCGGCCCGGGCCCAGACCGCCCTCCCCCTCTTGCTCCAGGCCGCGTGGGGTCTCGTGAGTCCCAGTGGGGGGCGCAGGCAAGCTGACCCTGGCCTTGTGGGGTGGAGACCCCGGCCGCTCCCAGCTCCCCAGCGATGGTCCCGCTCTCTGTGCGCCTCCCTCGCCTCCCAAGATGATGCCGAAAGTGACCCCTACCACGACCTCAGCTGAGCCCAGAGCTAGTCTCAGGCGAGAGCCTGCCTGGTCCTGCCCCAGGCGAGGACTAGTCCAGGCTGGGGTGGGGGGCACCGAGGCAGGCGGGGCTGCAGCCAGGCCAGGTGGTGCCCGCACAGTGGCTCTGAGTTCATCAGTCGTTGGAAAAGAGCCACTTGTGAGCTGTGCTGGCTTCCCTGGCCCGGTCCGTCGTAGGAGTGTGACGGACACAGGCCACCGCGTGCTGTCCACGTCCCCACCCCACCGCGAGGGAGAAGGCGCCCCGAGATACGGCGGCCTCAAAGCAGCGTGCCCTCGCTGGGGGGACGTTTACCCCATCCCGCGGAATGGGAGGGCGTTGTGTGAACCCCCCTGTCCTGCCAGGATCTCTGGGGCTGAGAGGTCTCCGTGATGCTGGGCATGAGGCAGGCCCCGGGAAATTTCAGGTCCACCAACCCCACGCCAGCCTTTGTCTGACCTCGAGGGTCAGCTCGCCCTCGACCTTGCCGGGCGAACGCTGTGGCTTTATGGTCGGTCGGCTGCCTCTCTCCGGGAGGCTCTGCATCCCCGTTCAGCTCCTACAGGTGAGGGGTGAGCGACCGGAGAGGAGGCCGGTTTGGCAAGGCCCCGGGGCCGACAGGTGCGGCAGGACCCAGGCTCTGCTCCCCGGCTGCACAAGCAGAAGGGGAAAGTGACCCCCCCACCACCGCCAGGTTTTACTTCTCCGGGGGACACATCGCCTGCAGGCAGCCTTTCCTGGAGCCCACTGACCCGAGCAGGGTTTGCCGTGTCCCCTCTGCAGGGACGTGGGGAGGGGGTGGCCAGCCAGCAAGGCCAGGCCTGGCCCCTACAGGATCACGAGGGACCTGCCCTCTGGCCCTTTCTTCCTCCAGGAAATGTCTTCCCTGTGACTGGTCCCACGTGCTTTCCCCCAAAGGAAAAGCACAGGACAGGGTGTTGGAGACACTGCTACCTGCAGGAGGGGAAGGCCACCTCGCCCCCAGGGTCCCCTGACCAACCACCTCTAGGCACCTGCTCCTAGAGGCCCGGGCTCCCGGGCCCCTCCCTTAGGGGTCCTGCCACAGGCAGCGTCCCCGCGTCCCTGGGAACACAGTGGCTGCCACAGGGCGAAAACTCCAGAGCCCAGTCCCACAGCCCTTTGTCCACAACTCTGGCCCCCGAGGGCTGGCCACAGGTCTGGGGAAGACGAGGTCGCACTCACGGACGTGCTGGGCGTGAGGCTCGCCGGGAGAGCAAGGAATGGCCGCCTCACCCGACCCGGAGACCCCCACCCTGTGGGCCTGGGGAACGGCAGGGGTCCACAGACTCACTAACTCCAGGCGGGTTGGCGGTCCGAGGGAGCACCCTGGCCTGGTGCCCCCCAAGACTCAGCTCTGCCCAGGGGACGGCGGCCCTCCGGGGGCCAGTCCCGTGCAGGCTGGAGACCGGGCTCGTGTCCACGCACACCTTCCACAAGGCCAAGCCCTCCCTGGAGGTGGATCTGCTTCTGGCTCCTCTGACCACCCTCCACTCTGGCCTCAGTTTCCCCACCTGCAGGGGAGGGGTCTGGGGTGGCCCCAGTGGTTCTGGGTGCCGGTGCCACGCCCGGGAGGGGAGGACTCTGCTCGCCGTCCCTGGGGATGACCAGGTGGCCATGGGTGCCTTTGTTTCGAGCGGGGACCAGCGGACGGGAAATTCGGGGCCCACCGGATACAGGGTCGGTGAGGCTGCCGGCAGGGCCGCCCGGGCCCCGGGCACGGGGAGAGGAGCGGCCGACTCTGAGAGGAAATCAAAAGCAAATTATTTTCGGGATTATGGCTCTCGAGCCTCGGCAGGATACGGCCCATTTTTCAGAGCAGACAAAGCCATTTTCCGAGGGATCAATTTTGCCCGAACAAGTCTCCTCCTCTCGGCCCACAATCCATCATATCTCCCCATTTGCAATTTCTCGTGTCTGAGTGTTTTAAGTTTCCTATGAATTATTTCGTAAAGCTTTCTTTCCTCCCGCCGAAGCAAGGCGCTCCGGCCGGGCCCGAAGCTGCGGGCGCACGCTCGGTCTGGGGCCCGGCACCGTCAGCCCCGGTCACGGTCACGGCCGCGGAGGCGAGACCCGGGTGCAGGCAGGCAGGCCGGCGGAGAGGGCGGGACGGTGGCGGGGACGGGTCCCCAGCACTGGGGGTGGGGGGTGGGCGGGGAGGCGGGTGCGGGGAAAGTTTTTGAAGAGATTTATTCTGATGTGCTGCTGAGGGAGGGCCATCCTTCAAGAGGCAGGGTGTATAAAAATTTCCCGGCCTGTTGATTGGTCTGTCACAGTGATTTGTGGCTCTTCCCCCGAGGTAATGGGGAGCAACTGTGCCCGTGAGCGACAGCCGGACAGATTGCTGCGCCGAGCGGGCGGGAGGCCGCGGCCGCCGGCAAGATTTATTGACCTCGACCCACGGAGGTCCCCTCAGTGCTTTTAATCTGGCCTTTAAGCTTGTCACCAGCACTGATTGCGGCCCGGCCGGCTCCCTGGGGCCCCACAGGGCAGAGGCTCGGGGCCGCCCCGGGTCTTGCCATCTGGCCCGCTGCCCCCCCCCCTTCCCCGCCCCGGGTGCCCCTGTCCCGAGGAGAGACAGTGACCCTCTGCCGGGGCTGCTGCCTTTTCATAACCCGGCTTTATTGAGAGACGAGCCGCATACCACGCGGTTCACCCGCTGGAAGTGTTTGTGCGGTGGTTTTATGGTGTTCACGGGCCGTGCGGCCACCACCACGGTCCACGGCTCTCCCCGCCCCAGAGAGAAACCCCGGAGACGGCCCGGCAGTTTCTTACTAGACTGAGCAGACTCTCACGACGCCAGCCGGCCGGAGCTCTCCTTGGTGTTTACCCAGAGGAGTTGAGAAGTCACGTCCACACAAAAATCTGCACACGTGCGTTTGCAGCGGTTTGCGCGGAATCGCCAAGTCAGAAGCAGCCAAAACATCCTTCCGGAGGTGATGCGAATGTGCGCTGGGGTCCAGCCAGGGCGCGGAATACTGGTCAGCGCTAGAAAGAATTGGGCAAAGAAGCCGGGGGAACACATGGAGACACCGAAAACACTGTTGGTAACTAAGAGAAGCCAGTGCGAAGGGACCGTCCGATGCGGCTCAAAACCACCATGAGTTGTAGGGGCGCCCGGGGGGCTCGGTCGATTGAGCGTCCGACTTGGGCTCGGGTCACGATCTCACGGTTCGTGGGTTCCAGCCCCGCGTCCGGCTCTGTGCTCACGGCTCAGAGCCTGGAGCCCGCTTCGGATTCTGTGTCTCCCTCTCTCTCTGCCCCTCCCCTGCTCGCGCTCTGTCTCTCTCTCAAAAATAAATAAACATTAAAAATAATTGTTTTTTAAGCCACGAGGAGTTATCACGGCCCGCCTGTTAGAACGGCCATCGTGACGAAGACAGGAGATGACAGGTGCTGGGCAGGACGCGGAGACGGGGTCCCTGGACCAGGGCCGGGGAAGGCAGGCTGGTGCAGCCGCCGGGGAAACAGCGTGACGCTTCCTCGAGAAGCCGTGCAATCCAGTAACGCCACGTCTGCGTGTTTATCTGAAGGACATGAAACCGTCGTGTCACAGAGGCATCCGCACCCGCATTCACTGCAGGGGGCTCGTCACTCACAGGGGCCAGGACTGCAGGCCACCCGAGCGTCCCCTGATGCCATAGGGTGGAATATTACGCGGCCACAGGAAAGAAGGCAGTCCTGTCATTTGCAACGACGAGGATGGGCCCGGAGGGTGTTACACTAGGGAAACGAGTCAGGCAAATGCCCTGCGATACCCCTTGTGTGCGGGACCCAAAAGCACCTGCACCCACAGAGGCAGAGAACAGACTGGTGTCACCAGGGGCGCAGGTGGTCAAGAGATACAAACCTCCGGGTGTAACGAGGTAAGTACGGGGCTGGGACGTGCCGCACGGTGACCGAAGTTAGCGACGTCGCGTGTTTCAAAGTTGCCGAGACAGTAGAACTCGTGAGTTCTCGTCGCTGGACAGAAGGGCTGTAACCTCGAGGGGCGAGGGGGTCCGCCGCACGTACCCCCCCTCCCCCGCCATGCCTTGTGGCCCGTGCACGTCAGTCCTGTAATAACACCCAGGAGGGGCTGATGACTGCAGGGTGCCACCTCTGTGACCTTCCGGAAAAGGCGAAACTTGGCAACAGTAGGAGGGTCAGGGCTGGCAGGGGCTGGGGAGGAGGCCGGGACGACTGGGGGGGCCCAGGGCATCGTTAGGGCCGTGAAACACCTTTGTGCAATACTGTAAAGGAGGACACACGCGCCCAGTCCCGCAACAGCACGGGCGAGCCTCGGGCACGCCGCGGACATTGGGTCATGATGACGTGTCAGTGCGGGCTCAGCAGGTGTGACAAATGGGCCACGAGGGGGGGTGTTGGTAGCGGGGGAGGCCTTGCCCAAGTGGGGTCAGGGGTGGACGGGGGAAACCTCAGTCCCTTCTGCCTGATGTTGTGAACATAAAACCCCTCTTAAACATAGTCCAGTGGTATTTTTCAATGTTTATTTATTTTTGAGAGAGAGAGAGAGAGAGAGAGGGACAGAGCAAGAGCGGGGGAAGGGCAGAGAGAGAGGGAGACACAGAATCCGAAGCAGGCTTTGAGCTGTAGGCACAGAGCCCGACGTGGGGCTCAAACTCACCAGCCATGAGATCATGACCTGAGCTGAAGTTGGATGCTCAACCGACTGAGCCACCCAGGCGCCCCTAAATACCTTTTAAAAAAATTTTTTTTTTTTTTTACTATTTATCTATTTTTGGGAGACAGAGTGTGAGCGGGGGAGGGGCAGAGAGAGAGAAAGACACAGAATCTGAAGAGGCTCCAGGCTCTGAGCTGTCAGCGCAGAGCCCGACGTGGGGCTCGAACTCACGGACCGCGAGATCATGACCTGAGCTGATGTTGGACACTTACCCCACTGAGCCACCCAGGTGCCCCAGTCCAGTTTTTTTTTTTTTTTTAAGATTTCGTTAAAGTTTATTTATGTAGGTAATCTCTACACCGAGTGTGGGGCTCAAACTCACAACCTGGAGATCAAGAGTTGCGCACTTCTCTGCCTGAGCCAGCCAGGAGCTCCCAAAATAGTTTCTAAAAGGACCCCCTTCCCCCACACCCCTCCTGGTGGGCCACGCCCCCTGCAGACGAGTCAGGGCGGATCCCTTCAGGGCGGAATGACGTCCCCTCCTCAGGACAGGAGTGTCTTCTTTGTCCGTCATCTGTGGACGGGCCCGTGGGCTGTTCCCCCTTTGGTGGCCATGAGCGGAGCCACCATGGACGGTGCACACTGTCATCTACATCCCCCCGCCCCCCCCCCCCCCCCCCCCCGCCGTGGAAGCGAACGTGCCCGCTGTCCAGACCCGCGGCACACAGAGGTGCGTGGAGAAGCAAACCGCCGCCTCCCGCGGACCCCGGGCGCCAGCACACCTCCCCTTCTGTCCTGGGCCTCGTTCCCTCCGCGCCAGGACCCGTCTGCCCCCCAGCTGCGTGTCTGCCTGTCTTAGCCGTGACTCCGTATTTAGCGTCAGGCTTTCCCCGCGCTCCTGAAACCCTCCCGCGCGTCATTTTAAACCGACGTCTGCGCGTCCGGGCAGTGGAGGCCCCGCTGTTTGCCTGACGTCTTTCCAAGCGCTCTGGGCACCAAGAATGATGCCTCCCAGAGGTGCCATCCAGCCCCCTGCTAGGGGCCCAAGTCCTGGCGTGGCCATCGGCCAGGTCAAGGGCCAATGATGGAGACCAGAGCAGACCCTCGGGGCCCAGCGTGCGCCTCAGGCTTGCCTCCATGACCCGCAGAGCGCCCATTCTTCCCTCTGGGTCCCCAACTGGCCTCCACCTGCCCTTCCGGCACCCACCCCAGGCCCACAGAGGGTTTCTGATACCCCGGGCTAGGGGTGGGATGGGCGGGCCTGGCCACCTGCTCCTGTCCTGTCCCCGGGCTGCGTCCCCTGCACATTGCAATCCACGTTCCTAACCTTGTCTCCTGTGTGTCCGGGAGGAACGTGCTCCCTGTCCCGACAGTCACAGGGGGCAGAAAACTGCCCGCAGTCGGGATCAGAGTTACCAGCACAGAGCCCATACGTGAGCCGCTCTGTTCCGGGCACGTCCCTGGTGACAGATCACGGAAGCCCTTCTCTCACGGGGAGGCGCCCCTTTCACAGATGAGCAAACCGCAGGATGAGAGGGGCCTGCTCCAGGTCTCAGGCTGGCGGGTGACCGAGCTGGTACCGCCCCGGCTGGCCCCTTTCACTCTGCCCTTTGAGGAGAGGGCGTCAGGGGCAGGGGGGCCCGACCCTGGAGGAGGGAGGTCTTGTGCAGGCTGCCGTCCCGAGCAGAGGGCTGGACGGGGTCCCCTCCTCGTTAAAGGACAGCAGATCTGTCTCCTGAAAGCTCGAGGGTGACCCAGGTGGCCAGAGTGAGGGCCCAGTGTGTCCCCTGGAGTGAACCCCCACCCTGCCCTTTCTTCTGGACCTTGTGGGGACATGACCCCCTCTGGAGGCATCTGAGGGGCAATGGCACCGGCACACAGCCCACGACGGGGGTCTGGTCGGAGGGCAGCTCCCCGCCCCTCAGCCAGAGCTGGGAGCCCCCAAGGAGGACGGGGCCGGGAGGCCGAGGGCAGCCCAGAGGGCGAGGTCCACGCCTTCCTGCCCTCTCAGGGACCAGACCCGCCGCGGGCCCCGTGGGAGGTGGTGCACTGTGGGGCTCCAGCCGGAAAGTGGGATGGGGGCCTTGCGCCCCAGATTCTCGGGGAAATGGGGAAGTCATGGGGCAGCCCGTCTGTCACCTTCACGGGGGCCAAACCCCCTTTCCTCCAGCAGCGCGGGAAGCCTCGAGCATTTGAAGATCAGAGTAATGATCGCAGCGACACCAGGGGCCCGGCGGGGACGCTGAGAGGAGGTGACTTGGAACCGATCCACTTCGCCCCTTTAAAGACACCTTTTCTGAGCCCCTCCCTCGGCCGGGACTTGGGCACAATCTATTCCGAGCTCGCACTTGGAAATTAAATTCCTTTTAGCCAAAAAGGAGCCTGGCTTCAATCAGCCTGGGGCACGTCCTCCCTCGCCCGCCCCAGCCCGCCCTCCCCACCGCGGCCTCCGGAAGTATGCAAATGGGGGCACCTTGCCTTGCGGCCAGCCATCGATCCTGAGGCTCTCATCAGGAAAATGAAATTAAAACGGAGCCACGGCTGCGGGGCTGCTTGGGTATTCTCGGACACGTCTCTCCCGGGCCCCGCCTGGCCCCTGACCCCGCTGCTGTGGGAGGGCCCGTCCTGTCAGCCGACGGCCCTGACCTTGAGAACTTCCGGCCGGCCTACTGCAGGACCCCCAGCCGGGTCGGGTCCCACGAGCACCTCGTGCCCTGGCGTGAGAAAGCAGGTCCCTAAAGCGAGTGTCCCTCCAAGCATGGCCTGTGGCCCGCCGGGTCAGACTGGCCGGCGAGTGTGATGGGAATCCAGGCCCCGGTCCCCATGGAAGATCCCAGAGTGGGGAGGGGGGCTGGCTGGGCCTGCAGTCCCCTCCCCCGGGGTGACGATGCACACCCCTGAACCCTCACCTTCGTCCACGCACCCACGCATCCCACAAATGGCCAGGGCTTCGGGGAGCCGGGCCTGGTGCCGGGTCCCGGAGATGCGGAAAAGACAGATGTCGCCCCCAGAGCCTGTCAGACCGTGATTGCTGGTGAAGGGCTTCCGGGAGGGGAAGGATGGCTCTGTGATGGTGGTGGTGGGGGGGGTGTTCAGGCTGGGGGTGGGGGTGGTGAGGGGGGACCCCCGTGGCAGAGGTAGATCGGCAGGGACCCACTGCCACTCGTCCCAGGCCAGAGCAGGCCCCGGAAGGCACTTCTGGGGTCGTGGCCCCTTCCCTGCCCATGGGACCCCCCAAGCCAGGAGGCAGGGGCTTCCGGAGGCAGGAACAACATGAGGGAGTTGGAACGTACTTGGGGTGAGGGCGCCCAACCTTTCCCGAGCTGCTCTTGGGCCCTGTCCCCACTCAGGCTGCCCTGGGGGCTGGCAAGTCAGGGCCGGACCCACCCCAGGGGCCCACAGGAACGGGGCCTCGTGGACGCAAGGGGCAGAGCGAGGGGACACCGTGAGCTGATGCTGTTGGGGAGGAGGCAGGATGACCGGTGGCTAGGCTCTGCTCACCCCAGCCCACCCGCCTCCTGGGGCCTCCCGTCCCTACCACAGGACCTTTGCCCCTGCTGCTTCCTGCCCCCAGGGCCTCCTGTAGCCGATTCCTTCTCGTCACGCAGGTGACCTCCTCCCTGCTGGCCTGGATCAGCTCCCTGGCCTGCAGGTCCTCTGGCACGACCCCCTCGACTTTCACCCACCCTTGACAGTTACATATTCTGTCCGTCTGTCTACCCACTGGCCCCCTGAGGCCAGGAACTTGGTGGAAAGCCGCGCTTGGCTCCCTGAGCTCAGACCTTGTGCGCAGACCATCCTGGCGCTCTGTCTGTGCATCTCACTAACCCTCCCACCAGACCCCTCATTTTGTTTCCGTTGTTACCCCCGTTTTAACAGGGTGGGACCCCTCTAATAAGGGGCAGGACGGGACCCGGAGTCCCGCACTTGCCCCCGGGGGGCAGAACCAAGGCATCAGGCGGCCTGTGGCCCGTCTCTCCCAAAGGGGGCCTGAGGGCGGACCAGAAGGGGTGCGTGGGGTCAGCCCGGCCCCCTGGGGGTCTGGGGGCCGCCCGTGCCAGGGCGGGGAGCCGAGTGGCCCCATCTTGGATTTAGAGCTCTAACGTTAATTACGATGTGTGACGCTCACTGTAGGAAACTGATTCATTCCCAACAATCAAGGCTACACTGCATAATATATTTAATTAGCCAGATTTCCTGTGCACGTCGGCGGGACGGAACTGGCAAGTCCTCGGTGTAATACATTTAATTCTGAGATAAATCATTGTTTGTAGAGGCCCACGCTCAGCCCGCCCCACCCAGGGGACCAGGGGCACTCGGGGGTGGGCGCTGGCCTCGCCCGCCACCCCGTGGGCACGTATCCGCGTGGAAGCCCCTCCCGGGGTGGGGCGAGCGAGGGAGGAGGGCCGGCTGCCTGTGTTCCGCACAGAAAGCTGTGACGTCCTCCCGAGCCCTTGGGCGAAGTGTGCAGAACCCCCCCCCCCCACCACCGGGACTGCCATCTCAACTAGGTGAGGACCAGAAAAACCATCTTGTGGGTGTCAGCGCTGGGGGCAGGCTGCTGGGAAAGGGGGTGCCCCCATCATCTGGGCCCCGTGTCCCCCACTGCAGCCCAGCCTTGGCCGCCCAGCCAGTGCCGCTCAGCTCTTAGGAGACCCCGGGTCTTTGGGGCACCCTGGTCCCCACCTGAGCTCTATGAGGACCAGGGTCCCCTGACAGAATCCACACAGCTTCCATCACTGACTTACAGGGACGTCCCCGGGACCAAAGTGTAGACTTTGTCCCTCATAGCAGACAGGAGGGGACAGGAGAGGGGCCCTCGTGTGTGTCCTCCACCCGCTGGGGGTGGGGTGGCAGGGCCCTGACGTGCGTCCCTCTTGCACAGCCCGCCTGCCCCGGGCTCCGGTTACCGCGTGTGCTGTCATCTGCCACCCGTGTGGCTGGTCTCGTGCATAATTCAGGCACCTTGGAGAGGCCCCGGCCAACGCAACTGACAAGGGCTGACTAGCCTGATCGGATGTCGAGACATCGGACCCACCACGAACAGGACCTGTGTCTTTCTGCCCTGTCTGTGCTCCGGTGACAGGCCAGGCAAGGAGCAGCGTGGGCTGTGTCCTCCCTGCTTGGGTGCGTCAAGACACAGCCATGTGCTCGGGCGGCTCGGGGGGCGGGCGGCAGGGGGCTGGGACCCGGCCCCGTCCCTTACCTGCCTTGCGCGCTTCGTCGGCTCGCCACAAGCCCAGCCCTCGAGCCTCAGTTTCCTATCTGTGAATTGGACGCAGGGCAGCTCAGCGTTGGAGCCCGGGATGAGGGCTGCCCCAAGGTGCCCGGGAGCCCCTGGCGGCCCAGCAGACTGGAGAGCTGGCCTTGAACCTAAGCCTGTGCTCGGCCCCAGGGCTCTGCCCTCCACCCTGCACGGCCACGCCCTCTCGCTCTGTGAAACTGGAGACGTAACCCTGGCCTCTGGCGCCTGATCCTAAACTGAGATCTCAGACCGCGGTCTGCAGCGCCCAGCGCCTGCGACCACCCCCACCGGGGCCCCTGTGTCCTGTTGTGCCCGAGGGCTTCTGGGCGTCGTGGCTCTTCATCCCGGCCCGGCCGGGGGCCACCGGGAGACGGGGTAGCGCCCTGCCCCTTCTGCCATGAGGGTGTGGGGCAGGGCTGACCCCTGACGGCCCTTCCTGGCCCGAATCTCAAGTGTGACCACAAGGAGCTCCGACCTAAGCGGAGAAGCGAATATGTACATGCCTGCCACCTGCTGCTGGCCGGTCCCTGCCTGTGGTCCAAGCCTGGCTCCATGTGCCCGGGATGCCCGGCCTCAGAGGACCCAGCCTCCAGGACCACAGAGCCGCCCTAACCGAGGACCCCCAGATATGTCTGTCCCAGGGGGCACTGCAAGTGGAGAGAAGGGTGGGTGGGCCGCCTCCTCCCTCTCTGTCCAAGGGGCCCCTTCGAAGTCTTTGAGAGTATAGGGACAGAGAGCCGAGGGCAGAGAGGGGCTCACCAAGAACCCCAAGGGCCCTCCCGGGCCCGCCCGGGTCTTGGCACCTGCTCCCGTGGCGCCGACCGTGTCCTTTCTGAAGTGGGCCCGGCCCTTCCCAGTCCTGCCCTTCTCGCGTGGGCGCCTGCGGCCCAGGTAACCTGAGCCGGTGTCTCTGGGGCTGCCGCTGCTTTGTTAAGAAAAGAGGGCTCCCTGCCCTTAAATAATTGATGACAGGCATTAACAATTGACCCTGGAGAACATCTGGCAGGTAGAGGGCTTTCACCCCTGGTGGTGTCGGATCAGACTGCCGTTCAGGGGCTGCTGTGGCTGGTGGGGGCGGCGCCCGAGTGTCCCCCCACCTCCCCATGACCCCGTGTGGAAGTGTGGGGTTGGCCTGGGGCGGGGGGCCTGCTGGGGAGCTCTCTCTGTTCCCAGTGGTGCACGTGGGCTCCGACGGGCGCTCGTGAGTACACACACGTCGCAGGTACGCGTGCATGCTCCCCCCACACGCACACATCGCAGGAATCCCCGTGCACCGTGCACGGCCCACGCATGTGTCCCTGCGTGATGGGTGCGCACACGGCATGCTGTGCGTGTGCTTGCTTGCACGTACACCGATGCGCACACCACACACGTGTGCACATGTCCTTCTGTGAGGGCTGCCTGTCGTCCCAGCCTGGCTCTGGGGGCCTCAGGGACCTCGCTCAGCCCTGCCCCCCTCCGGATGTGGGATAGAGGAAGGGCCTGCACCCCGCAGACAGGAGCGGCGTCAGCAGATCTACTGGGCAGCGTGCTTCCCACCGGGGCCTGACAACACGGAGTTGGGGGTGCCGGGCGAGGAGCGGGTGGGCCGGTTCGGTGCCGCCTGGTGAGTCTGACCCCGGGGAACCCCTTCACCAGGAGTGGCTGCTCTGGGGACAGACAAGCTGGCACCCGACCCTTTGTCTCATGTCACTGCATTTACTCCTCACACCTGGGCATCATCACCCCATTTTACAGATGGGGAAACTGAGGTCAGAGTGGGGAAGAACTTGCCCAGAGCCGCCCAGCACCACACCGGGCTGCCAGATGCCCAAATCCTCGCTCATGCAGGGGCCTGGCAGCACCCAGGGCAGGGGGCCCGCACCCTCCCGATGCTGGTGGGTGCCCATGTGGACGATGGTGCCCCCCCCACTTCTGAGCTGGTATAAAGCCCCCTGGAGCAGATTCACACCAGCTCTGCCTGTGGCCCCTGAGGGCAGGCAGCCGGAGCCAAGGGCGTCCCGCCAGGTGAGAGGAAGTCAGCAGTCCACTGTGGGCTGAGGCAGGGAGGGGCCTCCCTGGCTCTGGAACCTTCCAGGGCTCAGGTGCTGAAACTAGGTGGGGCAGCGATGTCTGTGGAGGGAAATGGGAGGGCTCCCCGGGCCAGGCAGCACCCCTTGGTTTGGGGGGGAGGAGGGGAGGAGGAAGGGGCTTGCACCCCACCCAGGACCCCACATGGCTGGCTAAGGAGAAGACAGCCGCACGCCAGGTGGGGGCTTCTGCAGGCTGGGCCTCGAGACACCGGCGATCTGCCCGGAGCAGGCATGGCCTGGGAGCCTGTGACACCTCTGCCTTCCTTGCCATGCCCCCCCAAGCCCCACCCCACCCAGGGGGCATCTCACACTCTGGGCCCCAAGTCAAGGATCGCCTGTGACAGGAAGCCCGGCACGGTGTCCCTTAATTGTGGCTGTGACTGGACTCTCAGGGTCGTATCCTGGTTGATGTCCCTAATGACCCTGACGTTGGCCGAGTGTCCAGGCAGGAGGTCGACATGCCCAGGCATCCAGGACCTGCTGGGTCTCGAAGGTCCCCCGGGCTCGTGTTGGGAGCCGGACTGCAGCCTGTCCCCTACTTCCCAGCTGGGGACCAGGGGGAGGGGCAGACATTGCGACCGTGCAGGTGTCTGTGGAGCAGACATTCTAGTTGCCGGGGCTGGCGGGCAGGAGCAAAACTCAGAGCGGGCCGCTTGTGGGCCACTCGTGGAGCTGCCCTAGTCGGGGAGGGTCCCGGGCCGATCCCAGCAGCGCCCCCCAACCCCGCCCGGGCCGGCCTCACGGGCTCAGAGAGTCATTTCCCGTAACTGGTCCAGGCTGGGCCGAAACCTTCCCACGCATGAGTGGTGGAGGGAGGTGTGAGCCCGCCCTGTGGAGGAGCGAGAAGGCCACTCTCTGGGCATCAGACTCTGGAGGACACGCCAGCCCCTCCCCTCCCGCAGGGATGCGGGCAGATCTGGAAGGGGCCACTCCCCGTCCTCGGCCCTGCTCCTCTCCTGCCCACCTCTGTGCCCACAACTTGGAGGACACAAACCTACAGAGGCGAGCGTCTCAGGGGTCCCTGGAGGGCCCATCAGCCTGCAGACCCCCGAGGGCCTTCTCCAAGTCTCGTGGGAAGGGACAGAGTCGGGGCTCCCTGTCCAGAGCCTGCCTTGGCTCCCCTTCCCAAAATGGCCTGGAGCTTCTGCTGGCCCCGGACCCCGGGGGACCCTGCAGTCAGAGAGGCAGCTGGGACACGGGGTGTCTCTGGGTGAGAGGAGCAGGGGGAGGGGCTGTCCCTCACTGCAGGCCACCACCCACTGCACCCCCAGCCCATCAGAGAGGGAAGGGGGCCCCTGTGGCCCCTGGGCTGGGGCCTTGCTGCTTGAGCGATTTCAGTTGGCCTCCGGCATCCACAGCCACACCAGGGCCGGGGTGCTGGGCGCAGGGGTCTCCTTAGTGTGGCCCCGGCTCACGGCCCCCCTGCTTTCCCAGAGGGAACCCGCGCTTCTTCCTGGGCCAGGGTGGCCCTCTCTCCCAGACCCTGCCCAGCGGCCACCAGGTGAACCGAGCCCAGAAGGGGCCCTCTCCTCCCTGGGGGTCTGCAACCCGGCCTTCCTGGACCTCTCTGGTCATCCCCTGAGGTCACGGAGCATAGAGGCCGCTGGGAGGCTTGCAAACATGAATAATGTTTAGATTTTCCGTTTTATGACCTGGAGACAGGCTTTCAAATGGCCTCACCAGGAGGACGCAAGGGTCTCACTTTGCGAGGCGCACAGGCCGGCCCCCACTGCAGGATGCCCTCGCGATTCTCGAGGGACCTCTGGCCGTGAGCGATGACTCCGAATGGCCCAGGGGACGGTCCCTTCAGCTCGTAGAATAGTGATTCCGGTCCCCCTCATTGATCTCCCTGAGTTTTTAAAGGAAATTTTATTTGTTTGGGGTTTCTGGTCATTAACTTAAAACCAGTAAAATAGAACAAAATCAATACCCACAGGGCACAGCACAGCCCGTCCTATCAAGATGTGAAAACAGGCAGAATAAATTGTGGCTGGGATTCGGGCTGGGGGAGGGGCCACAGCACAGAGAGAGGCCGGCCAGGCACCCTGGAGACGCTCCCTGACCGCAGAGGGAGGGTGGGGTGGTGCGGGGGCTGCAGGGGCAGTGCGGGGAGAGTGGGGTGGTGCGGGGCTGTGGGGAGGGGGCGGTGCAGGGCTATGGGGCTAGCGCCCCCCCCCCCTGGCTCCCCCCTTCCCCTCCAGCCCTCTGCACAGATGCAGATTCTTTCATTCAAACTCTGGATGCCCATTTGAGAAAGCGAGTGGTTTGCGACTCTCAGCTCCGATGGCACCAGCCCACATCTGCCCCTGGCGTGCGTGGGGACAGCCTGGCACAGACGCGCCAGGAGGAGGCCGGCCAGCCTCCCGCTGGCAGGGCTCGTTAGGCTGTGAGGGCCATGAGGGGGCAGTTGCCTGGGACCGGGGGCCAGCGGGACCGACTGGCCGTGGTGACGCGGTCTCTGCCCGGAAGAGCTGCCCACGCTGCTGGGGAGGCCAGAGTCGCCTGGGCTGAGGGTTCTCGGCTGCCAGGTGGGGTGGGGACAGAGACAGCTGAGGGGTTGTTTCGGGGCAGAGTGGGCTCCGTGTCCAGAGTTCCAGAAGCTTCTCATCACGGGAAAGCCACGCGTGTGTCTCTGCTGATGGGAGCTGGTTGGAAAACCCATAACCTCTAGTTTCTAAAGCTCAGCCCCTCACAGGACAGGACGGAAGGCGGGCAGCCTGGGCCCACCCTCTGCAATTCACATGCCATACGGTCCCCCCACTTAGGGGTGTTCAGTTCAGTGGGTTTTGTGCCACCATCACCAAGGTCAGCTTTAGAACATTTTTTTTTACCCCAGAGAGAAACCTGGGAGGCCCCAACACGGGCCATAATGCACATGGACCTAGAGGACACCGTGCTCTGTGGGGGGAGCCTGTCACCGAAGGACAAGTCCTGAAGGTCCATTCACAGGAGGCTCTACAGTCATGAGACCCACAGACACAGGGAGCAGGGGGCGTGGGGGGCAGGGCTGGGGGAGGGGAAGGTCCGTGTGTAACGGGACAGAGTCCAGTCCGGGGAGATGAACACGTTCTGGGGACGGACGGGGGTTCGGCTGCACGACAGCGTGGATGCACCTGGCGCCCCCGAACTGTGCCTCAAAAACGGTTAAGACGGCAAACGTCGTTACGTATCATTTACCACGATTGAGAGAAGGGGGCGCCTGGGGGGCTCCGTCGGTGGAGCGTCCGACTTCTGCTTGGGTCATGATCTCACGGTTCGCGGGTTCGAGCCCCGCGTCGGGCTCTGTGCTGATGGCTCGGAGCCTGGAACCTGCTTTGGACTCTGTGTCTCCCTCGCTCTCTGCCCCTCCCTTTCTCTCTCTCTCTCTCTCTCTCTCTCTCTCAAAAATAAATAAAAATTAAAAAAAAAACTTTAAAGGCAATCCCAAAATGTATCCCAATTAGGGAGGAGAAACGCCCTCTACAGAGTTGCTGTCCGGCCCGGGAGGGCCCGGGGTCCGAGGTCGCCATCGTATATTGAACAGAGGGATGCCCAGTCCTTCTGTGGCTTCAGACAATGAAAGGCCGCTGCCCACGACACCCCGTAGGTGTTCCAGGCGTTTTCACTTTGCAGGCGTCCTCCAGGTGCGGTGTTCTCGGGGGGGGGGGGGGGGGGGGGACGACAAGGAGCTAGCGCTTTCTGCGCGCCAACCCCCGCCTCTCTCCCGCGTTCCCGCTGGGTGTCAGGCCCCAGTGCGGCCACCACCAGGGCGCTCTGCCCCCAGGGCATCTGTGGTGAGGCAGGCAGGGGGCAGCCGACACGTGCCGGCTGTCCGACCCCCCAGCCCCACTCCTGTCCCATGAGCTGGCGTGGGGCGCGAAGGGCGGCCGGGCAGTGATGGGGGCTACCCATCCAGAGGCCCACCGAGCCAGAACACTGTCGCTGACTGCGGGGCTTTCCGGAAACCCAGTCTGCAGCAGGGGTTGGCCTGCCGGGCCCTGCCCGTCTTTCCCATCAGGGAAAACGCTTGGTTTCGAGGAACCCCCAGCTGGGGAGGGATCTTCAGCGAAGGAAGCCAAAGCAGGTGTGGGGTGTGGGGTGTGGGAAAGGGGGTGGGGAGAGGGAGGCGGGGGAGGGTGGCTGGGGGCCTGCCTGCGGGGATCTGGGAGCACAGCTCTCCATTCCGGGAGCTTTGGCCCTCAGCCGCTGTCCCTTTGTGTCCGCCCCCCGGAATCTGGGACTTCACGTGGCTGAGCTGTTTGACACTTGAATTCCACAGGAAATTAAATCAATTACAGAGTCTAATAAAGGATCCCAGGTTTTTAATTAAACGAACCTTAATTAAATGGTGAGCACCACTCTGTCGATGCCCCGATCAGGCCCTGGGGGCTGGGAGCGTCTGGGGAGCCCGCGGGGCGCTGGCGGGAGGGGGTTGCTGACGGCACATCCGCCCGCGGGGTCTGGCTGCCGGAGGCCAGCCCTGGCAGTTGTCTCCGGGCAGCCGGGCACTGAGCGGGGGCAGGGGGGCTGAGATCCTGCCCTTCAGAAGGTCAACCACTTCCGGCCCAGCTGGACGGGACGGCTCACCATCGGACAGAGGAGGCGAGGCCCCCAGGAGCCGGCGACACGCTTGAGGTCACAGAGCGGGCGCTTCGTCTCGGGGCACCCCGCACCCGAGCTCCTGCTGCCTCTTCTTGCGGTGACCGTGGCTCCAGGGGTCTTGCTGGCACCCTGGCTCCATGGGTTGGGCACCTACGTGGTCCTCTCTGCCCGCAGCTCCCTGCCCAGAGCCGGGCTGGGCCTCGCTCACCGGCTCACCGCGCCCTGCCCTGCCCGGCCCACCTGGGCTCCTCACACTCTCCTGGCCCTGAACCACGGGGGGGACCATCTGTGCTGGGCCTGGAACGGTGGGCGCCACCCCTCACTTGTCGCCAGCCGCCCGCAGCCCGGCCCTATGCACAAGTGCCATGGGGTGACCCGGTGGCCAAGCGGGAGGGGGCGGCTGCCTGGGCCAGGGGAACAGGCCCGGGAGGCTTTTCGGGAGACGGAGCGCTGGGGGAGCACGGAGGACGTTTCGCCCCTGAGGCGGGGGAGGGACTGGACAGGGGCCAGTGAGGGCCATGTGTGGACGGTGGACAGACTGAGTTCGAATCCCGATCATCACGAAGCCGCAGGCTTGTGACTTCACATCTCTGTGCTTCTATTGATCGGAGACGAAAACAGTGGTGTTGGCCTTGGCTGCTGGACAGATTCAGGGCAGCCGGGTTGCCCAAAGAGAGTTCCCAGCGGGACCGTCCTGCATCCTTCCTCCCCGGCCTCCTGAGCTCGCCTGAAACAGCACAAGCATCTTGTTTCTGGGGAATTCTTCCCTGCTGCTTGGACAGACGGAGCAGGAGAGGCCGGCCTCAGCCAGCCCCAGGCCCACAGAGCAGGGCCCTCACCCTGGGCACCCTTGGCTGGATAGGACCGTGCAGTCCCACCCAGCACTTTGGGGTGGTCCCAGCTCCCTGTGGCTCGGAACTCCGGCACACGGGGCACTGGGCTCCTCCCTCCTGGACGGCACTGTGCATCCGCTGTGGGAATCCCTTCAGGAGCCGCCCCGGGCGTGGGGGTCCCTCGAGCTTCTCCCCTCCCCCACAGCTCTGTCTCACTGTCTCTCCCCCGAGGAGCCTGTCTCTCCTCAGGCTCGGGGCTCCGCCGCGTCTCTCTGCACCCCGCCCCGGTGCCCAGAATCTGATGGATGCGTGTCGCTGTGACACCGAGTGCGTCCTACCCTGGGCGCCGAGAACCAAACTGCATAATAAAAAAAAAAAAGGAACCTTCGCGCGATTGTCTGATCTATATTTATTTCATAACATGCAGAATTAATAAGATACCGACTTTAAGGCAACCATGGCAACCAAATGCAGAAAGGCTTGTCCCGGCAAATAGATGAATTCATAAATAACCCTGAAGTGCTGATATCAACAGTCTCAGGACCCTGCCGCAATGCTAATGCGGCGTCCCTGTCCCTGCGCTCAAGTCCAGACCAGGGCCTCCGAGGAGTGCCCCCCGCAAGGGGTGACGGACCCCCAGCCGTTACCCGGGACCCCCAGCCATTACCTGGAGCCGGCCCAAGACGGGTGAGTGTTGTGTGGCCGGGGAGACGGGACCCCTGGCAGAGCGCCGTGTCTGTGGGGGCCGGGTGTGCAGATCAATGGCCCTGGGGGGGCACAAGGGAGCCAGGCTGTCTCCCTACAGCTCTGACCGCTAGACGGTGGGGCCCTGGCCCCGCCTTTCAGATCAACAAGGATGCTCAGGTAAGAAGGCATTCGCTCATTCGTTTCGGTGATCATTCATTCATTCATTTGACAGACAGATGTCTACTGGCCCCCGAGAGTGTGGGGGCACAGCAGTGGGTGTCTGGGGGAGACGCTGGGCACACGGGCAGATAACCTTGGCCAGCGGGGTTAGAGCTGTGGGCGCAGCACTGAGACAGGCCCCTGCAGACTGTCCCTGAGCACCAGGCAGAGAGCCCCCCTTGAGGCTACTGGGTTTGCTGCCTTGACTCTTCGGTTCAGCACCTGTCAACAACAGCCCAGCGTGGCACGAATGACCTCCTCACTGGCCATCAGGCCGCCCGCGGGACATGGCCAAGCCATGCTTCCCACGGGCGTGTCCCCTGCATGCAGCTGGGCAGTGCCACGGGGGCTGCGCGCCCAGGCCACCGTCAGTCCTCGGCCTGGCTGGCCCGTCCTGGGGGCGCTGGTGCCCTCGCCCCCGAGCCCACGTCTCCTCATCTGAAGGCAGTGAACCCCGGCCCCCGTTTGACCAGGTTCCCGAGAGAGACTCCAGATGAAAAAGCGCAACCTGGGTTTGGAGGAAGGGGATGAATCGGGGGTGGGGGATGGGCAGAGGGTTTTCAGGGCACGGGATGGCCGCACGACCCGTATGGTGGGGACAGGACGTTGCACGTTTGCCCAAACCCACGGATGGCGGCTCGCCCAGAGGGAGCCCTAACGTCACCTGTGGGCTCAGCGACAATGATGTGTGGACACAGGTTCATCAGCTGTAATGGGTAAACCTCTCTGGTGGGGGTGTTGGTGGAGGGGGAGGCTGTGCTTGTTGGGGGGCATAGGGGCAAAGGGGAAACCTCCGTTCCTTTCCCTGCATTTTGCTGTGAACCTCAAATGTTCCGAGTGTGTGTGCGTGTGCGTGTGCATGTTTAAAGCGAACCCCTCAGGGAGGTAACCCTTCTGTGTCATCGCAGGCACTTTTATCAGAACATCCCCTTAGAAGAGGTCTTTCCGAGCTCGTGTGTGGCCCCCACCCCCAGACCTAATGGAACTCTTCCCGGGCAACCCCTGTTCTGCAAGTGTCCTTTGTGCCTGCCAGACTCATTTGCCCAACAGATGGCTGTGTCAGACCCGAGGAGCTGGGTGGGACGGGCGGGGGGGTGAGGGCCGAGGCAGGGGCGGAGCCATCTGGGGCGGGGGATGACCCAGGCTGTGCCCCAAAGCCACCAGGGAGAGGACAGCATGAGCCACTCGGCAGGGCTTCAAGACTCCCGTCTGCACCTGCTGCAGCCGCCCTGGCCACCCACGGGGAGACACTCGGGCCAGCAGGGATCAGCGGCCAGGAAGGTGCAAAGACGGGCGCAGGGAACACGCCCGGAGAGCTGGCAGCCTGTCCCGAGGCCCATGGACCTTATCAGCAGCACCACCGGCGGCTGGGCCCCCGCAGCCTGTGGGGATGAGCCACACTCACCCCCTTTAACAGGAGGGCGTCCGGTGCCCCTTCCTCTGTGTGCCCCACCGGGGCAGGAAGAGACTGGTGAGTGTCCAGCTGGACCCATGACCCCTGGCCCTGCCCTGTCCCCTTGGTAGCTGTCTGGTGCCTCCACACCATCCGAGCCCCCTGCCCACAGTCACATTTCTTATCAACCTCGGCACCCCTCGTTTTCTTACCTGTGAATTGGGGTCTCCAAGCCCCGCCTGTGGCGGGGCATCACCACCCGCCCCCCCCCCCCCCCCCCCCCCCCCCGCCTTCCTGCAAGAAAATCTTGCAGGATTTTCCACACCCCACCTGATGACAGTGCCCTGGTTTCAGAAGCAAGGCAGCGGGCGCCCCCTGCAGGCCCCTGGAGGGGGGGGTCTCCGCGCTGGGAAGGTAGAGGTGCTGCAGAGGGAGTCCGGCCGCCCCCACCCCCACCGGGGCTGCAGGCCAGGGGTCCCAGGAGCCCAGCGCCCCCCCCCCCAGCGCAGGAGGAAAGTGCGGGAACAGGGCCCGGGTCAGGTGGGGGGTGCGGACTCCAGGAGGGGGCCGGTCCTGACGCACAGCCCTCCCCTGGTGCCCCCCACCTGCTCTGCTCGGGGCTCCTCAAGTACAGGGGGTGCAAGTCTCTCCTGGGCTCTGCTCTCTGCTCACCCCTAGAAGTGGGGCACCCAGGGTGCACCAAGGAAGCTGGGCTCCCCAAGCAGCTGCACCCCCACCCGGCTGCAGCTCGGCGCAGCGCGCGGCGTGGCAGCAGGTACGGTGGCCCCATCTCAGTCAGCTGACCCCAAGAGGAAACAGGCACACAGAGAGGGAGCGACCTGCCTGGGTCCCTTGGAGAGACTGGAGAGCCCGAGTGCCCCGGGAGCAAGGGATGAGCGGGGGTGCGCTGCGTGCGCGGGGTGCCCCAGGATGAGCCGAGGTGCCCGGGGGCAGAGCACGATGGGTAGCGGTGCCCCTGGAAGCAAGGGTGAGCTGGGGTGCTCCGGGGTGCGTGGAGGTGCACGGTCCCGGGGACGCCGCGGCCCCACGCCGCCGGGTATCCCGGCGGCCGGGGTTGCTGGCTGCGTGGACCGTGCGGATCCCGGCCCGGGGGCGCCCTCTGCCGGCCGTCGCGCCCACCAGCCGGGCCGAGAGCAGGGGAAGGGGGGTGGAGGGGGCGGAGGGGGCGGAGGGGGGAGGGCTCTCCGCCGTCCCAACGCCCACCTCTGCCCTCAGCGGGTCTTCCGTTGCTGTGGCTCCGTCACGCACAGCGGTGCTGGCGGGCGCCAAGCCACCTGCTCCTTAGAGACGTACACCTGTCGGTGCTGACGCCTCCGAAGCGGGCACCTCCCTACAGTGCACCCCGCGGGGACAGTGTTTGGCAATATTTTTTCTTTCTCCCCCGTGTGTGAAACTCTGGTGAACCTGCAGCCAACGTGATCTCGGGTCTGTGAAGGGCAGCAGGCAGGCCCCATGGTGAGCACCGAATGCTGTCATTATTCCCGTTTGATGAGGAGGAACCTGCCCCAGGACGCCCCAGCCCTTCAGGGGCGCGATCACTGCCGGGAGTGGGCAGGGAGGGCCTCAGGGAGGCGGTTCCTCCAGATCCACACCACAGGGCCAGGGCCTGCAGCCGGAAAGGGGAGCCCAGCTGATGGTGGGCATCAACGAGCCAGTCCTGGGCCACCTTCAGGGCAGGCTGGATCCAGCACCTGAGTCCCATGCCTGCAAACGTGCGGTGCTCCCAGGAGCCCAGAGCAGGCTCTCCGGACCAAGGACATGTGCGGGAGGTGAGGGAAAGGAGGGGCCACTTGGTCCGCTCTGATGTCGACCCAGCAGGGAGGAGAGCTAACCCTCACATCTGACCCTTGCCCAGTGCCGAGAGCACATGGTCTCCACACTGCGTTGAGGGGTGATGTCGAGGGCTGCCCCGTGTGCCTCTGTGCCCGCTGGTTCCCACCTGTCCGTGTCAGCGGCACCGCCCATCTCACTGCACAGAGGAGGGAGCTGGGCCCCAGGGGTGGTGAGACCCTGGAGGTCCAGCCAGGGTGTGGAGGCCCCTGAGGGCGGTGTGGCCCCTGTGCCACGGCCTGGGGAGCCGGTGCTTGGCGACCGGGGTCGGGAATGTGACTTCTCTGGGACGCTGTGCTCATATGGACGCAGGACAGGGGCAGTTTCTGTGCCTGGGGTACATAGTGTCTGCTGCTTTCCTCGGGGGGCCAACAAACCAAAGCCGTGCCCCTTTGCTGCTCATGACACTGAGTCCTGGGAGCTTGTTCTCCATGGAGTTGGGGACCCCGCGAGGACAAAGTGGCCATCACCTGGGCCTGGGCCGGTGCCTTGGCCAGCCAGGAACCTGGACAGGGTCGGGGGTCCCTCAGCACCAGCCTGCCTCCATAGGTTCTGTCCCTCCCAAGGTTCACCCCGGTTGATTTCCTTCCACAAAACCCCAAAACCCTAGGGGCGGGAAGGCCCAGGACCCCCGGGGACACTGCCCCCTCTGCTGGGTCAGCGGGTGATGCCGAGGCACAGCAGCTCAAGTAGGGCCGCACAGGTGTGGTGGCCACATGTCACCCCCAGCAGCCCCCACCGAGCCTGCACTCTCCTCCCTGCACGCCAAGACCAAAACCTCCTAACCCCACCGCCTAGAAGACACCGCCCCCCCCCCCCCTGCCCCGGTTGTGGGCCTGGCTGAGCCCTCACTCACCCTCCAGCCTGCCCAGAGCTGGTTCCTGCCTGGCCCTCTGCTCCCCAGTCCCTTGGGCGGTGGGGGGAGGGGCAGCTTGGCTACTGCATCAGCCTCTACCCCCACCCCCCCACCTGAGCGCCTCAGAGGCAAGACCAACCTCATCGTGGCCTCAAGGAGCCCAGCTGGGAAGGAAGGCTGAGGGTTCTGCTGAGCAGTCGTGCCCCTGGGACCCTGGGACAAACACCGCGGTCAGGCAGGCCACTTTTAGGGGTTCCGAGAAGCCGACTTTGGCTCACCCTGGCCGGGCAGGCCCTGTGCTGGGCTTAGGGTCATACGGCTCAACCAGACCCAGGCCCTAGTCTCAAGAGGAGCTGGTGCCCAGAAGGCTGTCCTGCAGGGATAGGTTCTGAGATGGGTAGTCAAGGCATCCACTCGGCCCAGCCCTGGGGGTCAGGAAGGCTTCCTGGAAGAGGAGGGGCCTTGAGCTGACTCTTAACGGATCAAAGGGACAATTTTGCAAGGGGACGTACCCCGGGAGAGGAGGACCCTGGCAGCTAGGTGTCCTGGGGCTGAGGTCTCCCAGGGGGCGGTGGCTGAGCCACAGAGCCTCTAGAGGCTGTGGGTCGGGTTTGGCTCTGAGAAGATTCCCTGTGCCGTGGGGGTAAGTGCAGGAGGACCCACGGGAAGGAAGCTTCTGGAAGGGTGGCAGGGCGTGATGGAGGACAGATCATGATTTGAAAGGCATTAACACTGCAGGTGCCCGTACGAGGCCGCGCGCTGGGGCGTTCGTCAGTCTGCGGCCTGGACACAACTCCGCGTCCATCCACGGGGCGGGCAGCCCCTCCGTCCCCACCACCAGGAGGCCCTCCTGCCAGGCTCCGCCTACCCTCAGTCTTCCAGGGCTCTTCATTCAAGTTGAAGCAGTCAGGAGTGCGTTTTTATCTACCTCTCCCTTTCTTTGTATTGTGGTGAAGTGTTTGTCCTGTAACAATTACCACCTTAACCGTTTTGACGTGTACATTTCAGGGGCACTAAGCACATTCATGCCGTCGTGCAGCTGTCCCCTCTGTCGGTCCCCAGAACGTGATCAGGACTCTGTCCTGTTACACACGGATCCCCTCCCCGCCCCATCCTCCCGCCACCTGTATCTGTGGGCCTGAGTCCTTCAGGGCTTCCTGTGAGTGGATCCCACGGGATTTGTTTTTCGAGTCTGGGTGACGCTTCCCTGGTTCGCTGTCTGTGATTTGATTAACTCGGTGCCTCTGTGAGCTGACCTCCAGGGGACAGGCTGGACTCGGGCGTCCCCTGGCCGGGGCCAGCTGCACCTGCACGCAGCATGGCGAGCAAGTGGGCCCGTCGTCGGGCGAGTCACAGACCATCACCCTCTCCGCTTCTGCTGGGGCGCCCTCGGGCCTTTCCTTCCGGAGACGCCCCTGAGCCCCCAGGATGAGCGTGACATCCCCCGAGGCCTCCTCACAGACGTCCGTGGAGCCTGCCCCTCGCCGGTGGTGACGGGAGCCTGCCCCTCGACGGTGACGGTGACAAGGAGGCAGCCTCCTGTCTCCGTGCTACGGACACTCTTCGCTGCTTGTTTTGGAAACAACAGGAGGTGTCATTCCCTTGATGGGTTCGCAGGACACTGAGTCTGTACCTGGGACAGCGTGGGGGGGGGGGGGTGGCAGAGCTCGGCAGGGAACCCCCAGCAGGGGCTCGGCCCTGGGTCATCTGTGCAGCAGGGGGGCTGGAGGGTCTCCGTCCCGGAGCCTCGAAGCGTCAGCCCACACCAGCAACCCATCCGGAAGAAACACGAAGTGTGTGCCCACAGATTTACGTCCCAGGATGTTCATCACGGCATTATTTACAACCGACACACGTCCGGTCGGAGGGGAACGGTGAGGTAGATGATGGGGCGCCGGCTGCCGGAATAAACGCCACGCGGCCCTTACACGCCACAGGGTGTTCACGGGCGTGGAAAAATGTTCTTTCTATACTAAGGTCAAGCAGGGGAAAAAGCAGAATGCATAGCCAGGTTTGCAACATAAACTCTATTTTGACAAATAAAATAAACACTTTCCCTGGCAGAGCAGAGCCAGCTCAGCGAGTTCAGCTGTGTGCCACCTCGGGGGCCAGGCCTGGAGACACCGGCCTCTCCCTGCAGGCCCAGGCGAGGGCGTGGGCTCCTCCTTGCCCTGTCTGCCTGTCACTGTGCAACCCCCCCACCCCCGAAAAAGGACAAAGTGCAGTTAAGTCAAAACCCTCATTTAATCAAGAATGAGGGTGGCTCAGTCAGTTAAGCATCCGACTCTTGGTTTTAGCTCAGGTCGTGATCCCATAGTTCGTGGGTTCGAGCTCCATGTCGGGCTCTGCACTGACAGTGTGGAGCCTGCTCAGGATTCTCTCTCTCTCTCTCTCTCTCTCTCTCTCTCTCCCTGTCTCTCTGCCCCTCCCCTGCTCGCACTCTCTCTCTCTCAGAATAAATAAATAAACCTAAAAAAAAAAAAAAAGAATCAGTTTGGAATGGGCAGGCTCCGAGGGGAAGAGGCAGCGGGACAGAACGTTCCAAGCACATTCTGGAAGGGGCTGGCGTCCGCGGCTGACGAGAGCGCGGGGTTCCTGGAGTCCAGCAAACCCAGAGAGGAATTCGTTCCAGATGGTGATGCCCAGGTCTGGCTCGTCCAGAACCGCACGCTCGAGGGGAGTTGAGCCGGGTGCCCGGCTGATAGGCTCTTCCTCTGTGAGCCGGGAAGAGGGGATCGCTGGCCTCACGGAAAAGAGCGCCTTTCTCGGTGGCCCTCCTGCCCGCTGCTCCGAGCCCCTCCTCTCCCTCGGCGTGCACACCCTCACTCACTCATCAGTTCCCGGCCTCCCGATTATTCTGGGGCTGATTAAATTAGCAAATGCAATCACAATCTGAAGCAAGTTAATTGGGAGAATTTATTGGACCTGCCAGTTTTATGCATGTTTGATTAAGTATTATAAGGTTTGTTTTTGATCTTGCATAATTTAACTTTAAATCCTGCACTGGGGGGCCCATCAACCATTAACGGCCAAAATAAACCTCTTTTAAAATGCATCTATTTGTGATTTATTTCTGAATGCAATATCTTCCAGATTTTTTTTTTTTTTTTTTTTGGTGCTGTTGCCTAAGTGACAAATATGTTAAAAGTAACATTTTGAGCCATTCCGCTCACCCTATAAATCTCTCGGAACATATACAATTCATTAAAAGTTTTGGAAGGAGTACAAGTTAGCATTTGTATCGCAACAAGTGACACATAAATGCGTCTGTCTGTCTTCCTGGTGCGCCATAAAATATATCCGCCTCCCTCCCGAGCTCCTGAGAGCCAGACAAACCGCCCATGCTCTGGGGTTATGATAAACTCTGCAGCAAATCTTCTCCACTGTCAGCACAGAACTGTTCAATCAACAGGAGTAGGAGCATGTCTTTGTGAAATTAGCACAGGAGAAAATACGGCCTGGGCCCGGGGACGCGGCGGCCGGAAGGGGCCGGGCCCCGTGTGAGCGCCAGCCTCGAAAGCGAGCCTCCGGTGCCCCCTTCGTGGCCTGGGCCTGGGTTTTAGGAGGGCCCATCCAGTAAGTAAGCAGGCATAAGGCCTGCTGCCCGGGGAGGGGGGCGGGCCACCGAGAAGCTGGGCTGCGTGGCCTCCGCCTTACTGCGCTGAGAGGCCGGGCCCCTGTCTGCGCGCTAAGACCGCGTTGGTTCACAACCATTTGCCTGCTTCCCAGTGGCGGTGTGGCATTTATTGGGCACGGATTCTGCCCCAGCCTAGGCTAAGGGCTTTGCCGCTGGGGCCACACTACCTCCCCAGCTCGCAGACGAAGGCTGAGCTCTTAGGAAGGTGAAGAGATTCATCCGAATGTGGAGCAGCCGCCTCTCGTAGCTTGGGGCCAGGGCACTTGTGACATCCGGACAACCGTGTCATTGATAAACCATAACCCAGCAGCCCTGGGCAGGCCCCCGTGTCACTCACAAGGTCCTCAGAGGTGGCCTGCGTGCTTCCCCAGCACCCGGCCTAACCCGCCTCCCTCCAGCAGCCCCCTGCCGCCCTGCTCGAGGGCGGTGTGCACGGGGCCCAGACTGGAGCCGGGAGGGCTAAATGCCCTACGTGCCCATGGCTGTCACCGGACGACGCCAGGCCTCCAGGCCTCTGGTTTGGAATGCTCAGCGCGAACCGGGCACTTTCATCCGCCAGCCGACCAGTCCACACCGGGCCCTGCTGGGTGCCAGGCACCTGGGACACAGGAGGGACCAGTTTTCTGCCCTCAGGAGCTTCAGCCCGAGGGTGGGATGGGGGCCTGCGGGCAGAGGGCCTCCCTGCCCTGGCCACACTGAGACTGATGCCCAGCTCAAGCCTGCCCTGGACTTGGGAAGACAGGAGAGAGCCGGCCAGCCCGGGGACAGTGAGGAGGGGAGGACAGGTGAGTGAGACCCCATCCCTTCTCCCTAACCGCCGCAGGAAGCAAGCCCACCGAGAACAGGGGACCCGTCTGCCTGTCTGCCCTGCTCCGGCCCGCCGGAGAGCCGACACCCAAAGAGGAACACTTCTGTGTGCGTTCAGGCCAGCTCGGCACAGGGACTGTGTCCGAGGCCGGCCCCTCCTAAGGCCGACGAGGACTTGAGTCCGGGGCTGGCCCCCTGAGCCCCTGCGATGCGGGGACGGTAGCAGCAGCCTTCGCAGGTTCCTGTGACTAACGCTGTCGGGAAGCGCTCGGGGTGGCCTGGCCACTGCCACCGCTCACAGCTGTGCCCGCCACCCTGGCTGCCCAAGTCACCCCAGGACGCGATGGCTTAACATGATGATAAGCACATGTGCTCGATCACCAGGGGGCCGGTCAAAGCCCCACGGACCTCGGCTCCCAAACAACAGCCGCGAATCCCCCCCATCCTGGAGGCCGGACGTCCCAGACGCCGGCACGGGGCAGGGCTCGTTCCTCCCAAGGCCTCCCTCTGGGGCTCGCACACGGCCGTGTCGAAATCACTTAGCGTCCCCGTGAGGGACCCAGGACAGAACAAGATGGGGGTGTCACTGTCACCTCGGCCCTGCCCTCCTGGCCACGCAGGTCAGCCCTATCCGCTGCGGGCTGGCGATCAGCCACCCTGGAGGCTGACTCCACAAGAGCTGGCACCAGCTACCGGCTTTACGCCCAGGGCAAGGTCGAGGCCTGTGTCCGATCGCCACCGCCTGACGGACGAGACAGGGGGGGGCGCGGCTGACGCCTTGCCCACAGCTAGAAAGCCGTGGAACCGGAGCCCCCCTGGGCGGGCTGGGTCCCGATCACCCTGCCGCACTGCCTCTGTGAATGCCACCTAGCGTTTCTAGGGTGACCAACCTCTGGGCGTCCAACCGGCCCTTGGGACAGACCGGCAGGTGGTCCCCGGGACTCCAGCCCAGGGCCCACCCTGATGAGGAGAGTATCGGGTGCGGGATCACGGACGTAGAGCGGGAGGCACAGGAGGGACGGGACAGGCCGGGGTCCGTCAGCGGGGCACCCTGCCGCCCCCACGTGGGCTGGGATTCTACAACCAAGACCAGCAGGGAAACTGCCAGGGGCCAGACGGAAGCCACCTGTGGGCGGTGAATCCATCCCGGCCGTCAGACCTGATGAGCAAAATCTCTCCTGTAAACAGGAGGCAAGGCCACTTCCTCTCAAGTCGGTTGTAAGGACTTGAAACGACACGTTGCCCCACTCGAGCCACTCGGGCGTGTAAGAGACGGCCGGAGTCTAGTACTGATAAACAGCACCTATCTCCTTCCGCTAGCAGGGTCTCCGCGGCCGGGACCGGACAGCGCCCGCGCAGGGCTTCTCTGCCCTGTGCCGTTGGGGTTTCAGCTGCGAAAGCCTAGGTCGGCCAAAGGGCGAGGCCCTGAACGACCTTCACTCACAGGCCTGATGCCCCCGCCAGACGCTCACACGGCAGGGCACCGGGGCCCCCAATAATGCGTCTCCACGCGACCTCCCCAAATGCCCTCCGCGTGCCCCCCACACGCCCAACATGTGGCACACAGGTGTGAGTCCCCCTCGAGCCCCTACGTGACCGCCACGTGCCCCCCACATGAACCCCACAACCCCCACAAGCGCTCGGCAGTGACCATCACGTGCCCCACAGTCCCCACATACCTCCCACGTACCCCATGTGCCTGCCACACAGCCCCATGTCACCCCACATTAGACCCATGTGCCCCCCACGAACCCTCCAAATTGCCTCCCTTACACGCTTCCTGTACGGCCCACACGTGACCACCACGCGATCACATGAGTCTCCTCCACTCACAGGCCTGGTACCTTCCCCGGACACACGAAGGCTGGGCTCAGAAGGGCCGGGCACTGAAGCCCCCCACAGGGCCTCCCCACGAACCCCTCAGATGCCCCCACGTGCCTGTCACAGGGCCCCTGCGGGTCCCCCACGTGACCCACTGTCCACCAGCACAGCAGGCGGGTGCGGAGAGGGGGCGTCAGGACATCGAGGTGGAAGCCACACAGCCTCTGACCCATCCCCGGAAGTGGGGTCCCTGGGGCTCAGATCTGGTCATAAGGCAGCCGGAGCCAAGGGGCGGAGTCCCAGCCCACGTCTGTGTGCGAGAGACCGGGGCCGTCGAGCCCCTCTGTGAGCTGGGGGGCTTGCTCAGGCCTCTGACCGGACCACGGGAGGCGCGATCTCCCTGGAATCCCTGAGACGAAGCCTTCCCCCTGAAGGACACACGGCAAATGACATCGCTGTTACTGTGAGCCTGAAGCCACGCTTGACCCCTGCCGAGGCCTGGGAAGTCAAAACACGACCCGAGAACGGCAGCCGTCCTCCCCGTGTTTAAACGGGGGAGCAGGGCTCAACAAACCTCACAGAGGCCGACGAGTAGGGGTCCTCAGGTTTGTGGGCCGTTGGCTCTCTTCTCGGGGGGCCGCTCGGTTCTGCCGCGGCAGCTGGAAAGCAGCCACAGACGACACAGAAATGGTTAGGCTCGGTCTGGGGCACCCTAGTTTGTGGCCCTGCCCTGAAGCCTCCAACTGACCCAGACCCTTTCTGCCAGCTCTCCCCACCCCAATCTGGGCAGCCAGCTCTGTGGCAACCCCAGCAGCATCCCAGCAGGTGGCGCCAGGCCACCGGCTGCAGCTCTGACCCCCGGGGGGAGGCCCGGGGCTGAGCCCGGGAGGAGGGATGCTCAGGATGGAGAGCAAGATTGGGATCCCCACCGGACCCCCAAACAAGGGCCTGCAAACAAACACAGCAGGTGTTCAGGGGCTTCCCCTGGCCCTGCCACCGAGGTGGCCCTGAGGACACAGCCCTGTCCTCACTCTCCTCAGGGCTCTGTACCTGTAGTGGCAAGGTGGCAGCGTCTTTTTTCTTAAAATTTTTAAGTGTTTATTTATTTTTGAGAGAGAGAGAGAGCGGGGGGGGGGGCGGGGGGCAGAAAGAGAGAGGCAAACACAGAATCCGAAGCAGGCTCCAGGCTCTGAGCTGTCAGCACAGAGCCCGCACGGGGCTCGAACTCACGGACCGCGAGATCATGACTTGAGCCAGATGCTCAACCAGCTGAGAAGGTAGCAGCATCCTGATGTAGTGAAACAACAGAACATATCAGACTGTGTGGTCCGGAGTACTATTCTGTGAAGCTTCTAGAGTTGTTGAATTTTTAAAAAATGTTTATTTACTTTTGAGAGAGAGACAGTGTGAACAGGCGACGGACAGAGAGAGGGGGAGACACAGGATCCGAAGCAGGTTCCAGGCTCCGAGCTGTCAGCACAGGGCCTGACACGGGACTCGAACCCACGAACCGTGAGATCATGACCTGAGCCGAAGTCAGACGCTTAACAGACTCCAGGCGCCCCTGGAGCTGTTTAAACACGTGTGTGGGCCACTGGATCACAAAATAGAAATGTCTCACCGTGGGCCATAATAAGAAAACTGAGCCAGTGGGGGACATAGGTCTATAAACCAAACCGGAACTTTGGGGATGGAAGAAAGGAATGGCCGAGCGTAAACAGAATCCCCTCCACTCACACTCAGGAGGGGTAATGGGTGCCAGGGAAGGGGGGGTACGTGGTTGGAGGCACCTTCCAGAGGAGGGGATACTTGACCGGGGTTTTGAAGGGTGAGTAGGAGCTCGGCAGGTGGAGAAGCAGCAGAGGAGCAGAACAAGCAAGTGTGAAGGGAAGGGTCACGTATGAGAGCAATGGGGCCTCCTCACAGAGCCCAGGAGGGGGCCTGTGGGGGGGGGGGTCCCAAGGGGAGAGGACTGGACCCGGGGCTGGAGAGGAAAACCACCACCTCAGGGTGGAGGGTGGAGCAGGGGCCACTGCAAAATCCCAGGCCACAGAAAGACCGCGTTTCAAGAAAGATTTAACATCTCCCCCTTCTCTCCCATCTTCTCCCGCTGCCCCTTCACAGGCGCTGTGGGCACTTTTCAAACCTCTCCCGGCCTCAGGCCTACCTGCCTCCCCCCACCAGTTCCGCATCCTGACCCTGCCAGACCCTCCCCACCAGCTGGGCGCGAGCGGAGAGCCAGGACCGCATGCCCAGTGAGTCAGAGCTAGGATGTGAGTGCGCTGGGGTTAGGCTAACTTCAGGGGTGCCAGCGGATGGGGAGAGCCCGGTGGCCAGCCTGGAGGAGAGCAGCCCACCGGCAGCTACCGTGAAGGTATCCATCAGCGTCCACAGACAACTGCGACCAAGCCCAGCCCCCGGTGGCACAGACAGCCGCGTCCACGAGTGTGTGGCCCGCAGACCCCCAAGCTTGAGAGGACTCGGACACTCTAGGGGCACCCAGCGTCCCCGCGACGATGACACCCAGTCGGGTCGAAACGCTTAAGTCTGCACTGCATCCTCATTGTCCCAGGAAGGGGCAAGCCCAGGGCTGCGGCTGGAGTCGCCCCCCCACCCCGTCCCAGCGCCCGGCCGCAGCCCTGCGGGTCGCACACGCGAACGGCCGCGGCCGGTGCGGGACCAGCGTGGACCCTCAGCAGCAACTCGAGGTGCGCGCCGCTCGCAGCCCAACCCTCGCGGACGCGCGCCTGCGCACTGCCAGCCGCCTCGGGCACCGCGGCGCGTGCGCGGAGGAGCTGCCCAAGATCTGCGCCTGCGCAAGACAGAGCGAGCCGCCGGCGGCGTACGCGGTGCGAGGGTTCGGTCGGCAACGTTAAGGGCCGCGCGCGCACGCAGGCACGTAAGCACGCACGCCCTGGGGAAGGGCCGCGTTCCGGCCGCTCGCAGTCGGCCCGAGCAGGGGGGAAGGGAGGCGCCTTCGGTGTCGGCACGGGCGGAGGGGTGGGAGGGAAGCCCTACGGTGGCCGCGGAGGGACGGCGCTACGGCTCCCACGCTGGGCCAAACGCTGCCGGCCGCCGGGCGCGCGAGCCCCGGGCCCTCCGGGGCGCCCTCGGGCGGGGACGCGTGAGCGGCCGGGACCCGCAGTCGCCGCGCCATCGGCACCATGCGGCCGCCCTGCTCCTGCAGCCCCTCGTGCCGAGGGGCCCCGCCGGCCCGGCCGCCCGCACCGCCGGCCTCCCCCGACGCCGGCGCGGAGAGGGCACCTGGTGAGCGGCGGGCGGGCCTGCCCCGGGGTGGCGGGCGGCCGCCGCGTGCCGGGTCCCCGCCGGTCCTCGCCCGCCTCGGAAGCCCGCGGCGCCGGCGCCGGAGGACCGTGCGTGGGGGCGGCGGCGGGCGCGTCCCCGCGACGAGCAGGGAGCGGGCGGGGACCCTGCGGACGAGGCCGGGCCGAGGCGAGCCGCGCGGAGCCGCCCGGAGGCGCGGGACCGGGTTCTGGCCAAGCCTGCGGGAAGGGCTGGACGCGCCCGGCCGCCGCCTCCGCGGCCCTCAGCGCAGACCCCGGGTCCCCGCGGCAGGGCCCCTGTGTGATGTGTCTCCCGAGCCCGCAACCAACCTGGCCGCCCTGGTCTCACACGTCCTGTACTTGCATGTTTTTCCACCCACAAGTTATTTAGGCGACCTGTGAGTGGCAGTTACTAGAGAGCCACTTGGTATTTATTTCTCCTTTCCTTGCGCCCAATCTGTGGGCCTGTGATGGCACCACTGGCAGTCAGCTGTCCTCCGCCTGCCGGGCACGGCCACCAGCTAACCCCCCAGCACCCTGGGGAGCACAGCGCAGCGAGCATCCCTGCTTTGCAGAGCAGGGATGGGAGGGTGACGTAAACCGCTCCAGCTTGCTCGTAGTGGGTGACCGCGCCAGGGTTCAGGCCCAGCAGGTGACCTCGGAGCCCCGCAACCCGCTGTCTGCAGCACTTGGCCTGTCAAGTTGCTGAGGCGAACTCATCCGTCTGTGTCCCCGTGAAGTGTCCCCAGTAGGGCTTGTGGAAAGAGCAACACCCCCCGCCCCTCCCCCCTCCCCCCCAGCCCCAGCAGATTCCCCCTGACCTAGACTCAGTTCCGCTGCGGCCCCAGGGCTGGCTGCTTTCCCAGAACGGATGCACCTGCTCACATCGGCCCGGGGCTGACCCGGCTCCTCTTTGTCGCTTTCCTGCAGGCCACCGCCTCCCCCAGGGCTCAGCTGCTGGCTTCCAGGCCTAGGTGCCCATGACGCCTATGCTGACCACTGCCCGGACACCACCGCTGCCACAAGCTAGCACCACCGCCCAGGCCCCAATGCCGGTCATGCCCATCCCGCGGCGGGTGCGCTCCTTCCACGGCCCGCACACCACCTGCCTGCACGCAGCCTGCGGGCCGGCGCGCACCTCCCGCCTGGCGCGCACTAAGTACAACAACTTCGACGTCTACATCCGGGCGCGCTGGCTCTACGGCTTCATCCGCTTCCTGCTCTACTTTAGCTGCAGCCTGTTCACGGCCACGCTGTGGGGCGCGCTGGCCGCCCTCTTCTGCCTGCAGTACCTGGGCGTGCGCGTCCTGCTGCGCTTCCAGCTCAAGCTGTCGGTGCTGCTGCTGCTGCTTGGCCGCCGGCGCGTCGACTTCCGCCTCCTGAACGAGCTGCTCATCTACGGGATCCGAGTAACCGTGCTGCTGGTTGGGGGCCTGGGCTGGTGCTTCATGGTCTTCGTGGACATGTGAGGGGCAGCGGCGGGCCTGGCTCTGGGGTTTCTCTGGCCCGACCGGTGGCGGTGGGTGCGCCTGTGGCCGTGTTCTCCTCGACGGGGTAGGTCAGGTCCTTGTTCTTCCCGAGCCGGCTCACGGATGGGGGTCGGCCGAGGCGTCCGCCCCGCCGCCAGCACGTGGGGGAGGGGGGCTGAGGCTGCGCGGGGGAGGGGGGCTGAGGCTGCGCGGCGAAGGGGACGCCGGTGCCCCCTCTGCTGCCGGATTTCCGCCCCGATCTTCCTGGTGTGCCCCTGTAGGTACAGCGCCCGTGGCCGCCAGCCTGTACTTCCAGCCCCCGCGCTGCCAGGGTGGGCCCCGTTGGCCTCATCTGCCCCGGGGGAGCCTGTGTGTCCTTGCCGCCTGTCCGGCACACAGGCGTGGGCCGGGGTGTGTGAGTTTGTCCTGGCCAGCCGCCGGCCCCCTTCCCGCGAACCCCCAGTCCCTGCCCCAGCCTCAGGGGAGCGTCGGGCTCAGCGTGCTGAGGTCCCACACTGCCACGAGGCTGTTCCCTCTGCCCTGGGCCACCGAATCCGGGCACGGCTCGCACACTCTGCGTCTGCGACCCTGAGAGGCGTAGGGGGTCCTGCGTCCCAGGCCAGGCTTCAGGGTCTTGTTGGTTTGCTTAGATGCAGTCTGGTGGGGGTGCGGGCGGCCTTGGCAGCTTCCCTAGATCAGGGGCCGGCCCAGGGCAGTGCTGGGTCCGGGGCAGGCCCGTCGTCTTCGGCCGGTTTGTTGACGTCAGGTTGGATGCCACAGCCTCTTCAAGTGTGGATTTCTGAGGAGGCAGCTTAACTCCCTCCTTGCTGGGGGAGGGGCTCTGGCTTCTCTTCCTCGGAGCGGTGGCTGGAAGGGAACCACACGTGCACGGAGCTGACGTCAGAGGTCTCGAGGAGGTGCAGCACGGCCTGAGCGGGCACCGCAGAAGCACAAGCAAAGCTTCTGTGTAAAAAGCACCTCTTAGAGTTATGCGTGTGCCCCAGGGCCGGGCCTCTAAGCCAGGGACGTTCAGCCCCGTGCTCCTGCCCTGGTGGCCGCCAGAGCAGCTGTGGAGTGAAAGGCAGAAATGCACGGGGGGCGGGAGAGAACAAAGGGCTGGTAGTCCAGCAGGGGCCAATGTGTTGCCCGGACCCCTGGCCTTGGCCTTGTCTGTCAGAGGAGGACAGAGTGGCCTGGGGGCTCAGTAGTCACTGTGGGTCTCTTGGCAAGTGAGAAGGCGCTTTGAATAATTGTGCTGGGGCAACAGGCAGAGACCAGGGACAGGACACAGCCCCATACTAGGGAGTGACAGACCCACGTTTCACCCTAGCTTGTCCCCACCCCCACCCCCGGGTGTGGGCAGTGCCCCTTTGGCCCTGCCTGGCCGGGCAGTCCGGTGGCGGCGGTAGGGAGCTGTCGGACGGTTGGGTCCCACTGGAAGAGAGCCCCGAGTCAGGTGGAGAAGGCGAAGGGCGCTCGGCGGTGAACCGTGCTCTGACTTGCAGCTTCCAGATCACCGACCCGAGGGCCGCCCGAAGGCTTCTGGTTCGCCGTTCTTTTAGTTCCCCGGACGGCAGGCGGGGAGCTGACCTGCGTGCACGCCACTGCTCAGCGCCGCAGAATCTTTTGCACTAAGTCATGCTGTTTCCTCAAAGTTTTGTTTCGTGTTAATTGACTCGGATTCCCCCAGAGCTCCCGTCGGTGGGGTGGGCACGTGTCCACGAAGTCAGGACGGCAGGAGGGGTCCAGCCGTGCGAGGGGGTGGCGCGCTGAACACAAAGATACTCCGCGTCTCGAGTGCCTGTCAAATTCTTTATTGAAATGAGCCACCTGCATTAAACTTATTTTTTTAACATGTTGACGGAGTGATTGTTTGAAGCTCAAAATCTTGTTTTAGTTTTTAAGGATGTAACCAACCGAAAACGTCGCAGATGGTGTCTGTCACAAGTAACAATGGGAGCGTGTCAAAGCAGTCTTCTATGATGCCGGGGAGGAACAGACGTGGTGGGCGTTGGCGGGCCCACCTCGACCTCGGAGTCCTGGGGACGCGGTCAGGATGGCAGGCACAGTGGCAGCGCTGGTGGGGGGCCGTGGCCGGGTCCACGAGGGCCGACTCCCACCAGCAGATGGGCGTGAAGGGTCCTTACAGGGCGAGGGGACGCCCGTGCGGCGAGTGGAAACAGGTCACAGAAGTGAGCACAGCGTGAGTTCCACTTGAGGGGAAGATACGTGTGTGCGGAGAAAACCCTGGCTGAAAACTAAAGTCGTGGTTCTTGTTTAACCAAGAGCACACGGGGCGCCCGACCGGCCCAGCCCGCAGAGCGTGCGAGTCTCAAATCTCAGGGTGGTGAGTTCAGGCCCCACGTTGGGTGTGGAGCCTACTGAAAAAAAAGCGTAAGTGACCAAACACTCGGAAAGATGACAGACGCCTGATCACTTAGCACCCTCAGCTTGTCAGGGTTTCCTGCCTTCTGTGCAGGGACGCCCGTGTCTGACTTCTCCCAGCTCACCGACGAGGGCAGCATCCCTCCACGCTGCCGTGGCAGCCAGAAAGTGCCACAGAGAGGCCGTTCTCTGCGGCTTCCGGAATCTTGTGGAACGGAGGGTTTTCTCGGAAGAAAACAATCCAAGTCATGCGGGGGGTAGCTTTCGATGGCAGAGCTGGTAACATCCCCGAGAGTGGCAGAGGCTGCTCAGGAGGTGGTGTGCACCTGTAGGTGTGGTCCCCGGCACGCCAAGCCTCAGGACGCCGGCCTTCCCGGGGCCTCGCCTGGTTTGAGGCCAGTGGGGGTGCTGTCTTCCCAGGCGCCCCAGGCCTGCGTGGCGGGGGCGCTGCTGCGCCACCGGCCTCGCGGGACGCTGAGGCCTGACCCGGGTGCCGTGGCTCCCAGGTAGCGGACCAAGCAGGCTGTGATGGTGCTCGGTGAGCGCGAGCCCTCGGGGTTTGAGGTGCCGTCCAGTGAGGGGTTTCCCGCCAACTCCCACCCACCTCGGGGCTGAAGTCACCCCTGCCCTCAGCCCCTCTCTTCGAGGACAACATGCAGGGTCCCGGGTGGGTGGACGGCAGGAGTGGGATGTGAGGTTTCAGTTAAGGAGCTGCCACTCAGAGTGGTCCGGGCCCCGGGGCACCACGTGAGGCGGTGGCTGGCTCAGCTGGGGAGGGTGACCCGTGAGGGCAGCTTCTGGGGACAGCAGGCTTCCTGCTGAGATGTCTTCAGAGCAGAGCATCTGCTCATAGTGGGCTCGGCATCTTCGAGAAGAAAGGAACGACCTACAGGCTTGGAGGCTGGCCACGAGGAGGCAGGTGCCGGGGCCAAGTGGAGACGAAGCCTGGCCTGAGCACAGGTCCCAGGGCCATGCCGGTAAATGCCAGGAGCCGGAGCTGGTCTGACCAGACCCCAGAGCCAGTGAGCTGGGAGGGCAGGGGGGGGTCCCTGGTGCTCATGCGGGATTCCAGGTGGGAGAAGATGGGCTCAGAGAGCATCTGGAAGGTTCTGCAGGTGGCAGTGCTGCCCCCGGTGATGGGACAGGTCGGAGGTGGGGGCGAGTAGGCCCTTGATTTGGGAACCTGGCCTGCCCGAGAGCTGGGGGGGTGGGGGGGGCTGGGGCTTGGCCCGGAGGCAGTGGGTGTGGGGGAGAGGGAAGCCAGGCAGGAGGATGGTCCAGTTGGCAAGGTCGCAGGGAGGCCAGGGTGAGGACAGAAGCAAAGGGAGGCACAGGGCGGGGGCGGGGCGAGGAGGAACCGGAGAAGCACTTTCCTTGAACACAGGTGCAGGTGCTGGGTCCCTGCGGGCCGGAGCCAGGTGCCGGGACACAGGAGGAGAAGCCTCTGGACACTCCTGTGCGCTCAGGCTCGCTGTCCAGTCTGTCCCTTTGCCGAGGGACTCCCAGGGCCTGACTCCTCCGTGGCTGGTGCGAGGGGCTGTCAGAGGGGATGGCGGCCAGGAGGGGCAGTGACTTGGGAGCTTCTGGAAACCAGATGCTTATTTGAGAAAGTCTGGGTGCCGTGCGGACCCCGGGGCAGCCGACCGGGTACCTCGTGCTCTCTCTGCACACTTCTGGCAGCCCCTGAGGAGGTCGCACCTCGAGGGGCAGTCGGTCCCCCGTATCGTTCCCCATCCCTGCACCCCCCTCCCGGGGCAGAGGGGGGGGGCAGCCAGCCGCATGGCGGGAGGAGGACACAGCCCCACCCGGGAGGACGGCTGGGGTGGGCACGGCCCCTCTCTGGAGCGGAGCGTGACCCCCTCCCCCGGGGGCTGCTGCGGAGGACAGGGCGATCTGCTGGGGCTCCCTGCACAGATACGGCTGGTCCCTGACCTTGAGAGGTCCCTGTCGCTTCCAGCGTGCGATTGGGCGAGGGAGCTGGCGCATGGCAGGGCGTTCGGTGCTGATTCAGCCCTTTCTGGGAAGGGAGCGAGCTTTCTTCTCCTTTCTCCCTCGTTGGTGCTGTTAGGAAAGGGCCTCTCTGGGCCAGCTCCTCCAGGGTGGCCTTTCCTCCCATCCCCTCGAGGCTGGCCCGCTGCTCTGCACCCGGGAGCCACTTTCCAGAAATCCCAGCCTGGGGCTGCCGCCTCCCTGACAGCTCCCAGAGGCGGGAGCGCCCTGCCTCAGCAGCATCCCTGCCCGGAGGGGACAGGGAGGGCGGGAGGGAGCCGCTGATTCAGCGGCTCCTGGGCTGCGCCCCTCCCCCTCGCCCCCCCTCCCCCCCCCCCCCCCCCCCCGCGGGCAGCGTGCCCAGGCCTGCTGGCGGCTGTGTCACACGGGGCCTCTGGCAGGGTTGCTGTGGCGCTCCTTGTGTGGCCGGCTCTGCGCCTGGTGCTGGGGGAGGGCCTGCCGCAGAGGAGGGTGCGCGGTGAGCAGGGCTACCTGGGCCCGGGAAGCGAGCGCGCCCTTGTCCAAGAGAGGGCAGAGCCCCACTCCTGGGCCGGTGCGGCCTCACAGGAGCCCAGGCCAGGCCAGACTTCCTCCAGCCCTGGCCAGTTCGACCAGCTCGCCTACCACCCTGACCTGGGGCTGGACGCTTCCCCAGCCCTGGGCGGGGACATGATGCAGTGCTGGCCTGTCCTTGGCTCCGGCCTGGCCAGCTGAGGGGGGCAGCTGGGGCCAGAGCCCGGGAGGGGGGGGGGGGGCACGAGCCGGAACCTCCTAGGGTCCAGCATGGGCCTGGTTTGCTCCTAACTGTGCTGGGAAGCCCAGAGTGTCAGGTGGCTGGGGGGGCGGGGCACCGAGGGCAGGCCCCAGGCCAGGAAGGTGCTGGCGCCCTGTGAACGGGGTTGAGCGGAGACGGGCCTTTCCTCAGCATGCCTGTCACCTGTCACGGAGGGGGCCGTGGGCTGGGGGCAGACACCTGGGGCAGGGTGGGGACCGGTGTGGGCCTGGAGGCCCAGGAGGAGTCTGGAAAGGCAGGAGGGAGGCCACAGGAAGATGGGGTGGGGCGGCTAGGCTAGGTCGCTGGGTGGGGAGGTCTGTGTGTTTGGGCAGGGCAGGGCCTGAGGCACCCCACCGACCTCTGAGTGGCAGTCCTGTCCGTGGGCGAGTGTTCAGACAAAAGCCCACAGGCCCGCCGGCCGATGTGCTGATGTGCAAGCCTCACCGGCGCGTGGGCATCAGCATGCTGACCGCCATCCAGTCCCCTTCCTGAGAATATTCATGCCTAGTCCTGGCTGAAATGCCGCGTGAATATTCATGCGGAGATCAATCAGTCCAGGCCGACGGTGATGTCACGGGGAGAAGAGCAGTGAGCAGTCAGGTGGAGGTGCGTCCCCTGTGCGGTGCCGGCGAGGTGCCCCCATCGTGGGGCCGGGTCCAGGTCACCGGGGCACAGGAGGCCGGGCCGGGGCTGCGGGCCCCTTCCTTCCAGGTGGACCCAGAAGAGGCCTCGGGGCCTTTGCACCGGGTGCCGCGGTCTCAGAAGGGCAGGGAACGGCGACCTGCCTGCCCTCACTGGGGTCAGGAGTCCTCCCCGGGAGTCCCCCGACCCCAGGCACCCGGGCCCCCCCCCCCCCCCCCCGACGCCCTGCCAACTCAGGTGAGCAGAGGTGGTGCGTTTCCAGGTCTTTGCAGCGGCCCAGCCGCACCCCTGCTCCATTCTCCCACCGCCTGGACCCCCAGAACTCTCCTCCCGCACAGGGCAGGGGCAGGGGCAGCCCTTGGGTGATAGAATGTGAGTTCGTTATTTACAACACGGCCTGACGTAAGGGTAACAGGAATTACTTGTGCTCAACTAGCCCCGCCCCCTGTTCGCGGCTCCAGGCTCCCGGATGCGGCGCGAGGGTCCTGCCGATGACACAGCCTGGAGTGGGTTCAGCCCGTGCTCAGCACCACGCGTGTGGTGAGCGTGCATTTCAGAGCAGTGCAGCCCCTTCAGCCCGCCGCGTGGCTGGGGTGTGCGTGTGTGTGCGTGCGTGTGCGCTCACACGTGCGCGTGCCCCTGCGTACAGGCGTGTTTTCTGTTCACCCAGAGACCGAGCAGGACGGGGTGGACGGGTCCTGGCCCGGCCCACCGGCACCGGTGTTTCCCCAGGTGCTCTCCGAGGGGACAGGGGAGCCCCCCATGGCCACTGTCCCCGTGTCCCGGCCTTGAAAACAGATTGCTGTAGAAAGCTGAAACCCTTCCCGCATTTGAGTCAGATGGTCCTGAGCTGACCCGCATAAGGGCCTTGTTTCTCAGACGCTGTGCTGTGCCGTGTTCCCCCCCTCCGGGACCAGCTTTCCCTGCAAGACGGGGGAGAGGAAAGCCAGAGCGGCCGGACTCACAGTCCGGAGGGGACAGGGCTGCTGCTGCACGAGGCTCTTCCCAGAGCGGGAGAGCAGCCGGGGCAGGTGTTTCCCACTGGCAGGAGCTGCAGAGGGGAAGGTGGGGGACTTCTGATGTCCGTCCCCAGACCGCCCCGGTGGGCCAGAGCTCTGGGTGGTCCTCTTCTGGGGAAGGTGTGGAAGCCAGGGGCCGAGGCTGCGTCAGGGAGGTGAGATGGCCCTGGGACAGGGCAGGAAGGCCCTTCGTGGCGCAGACCTGTTCCAGGTCCTGACCTCAGGGGTAGGTGGCCAGACCTCCGGGGGTGCGGCATGCTGGCACAGCTGTGGGATGGACGAACAGGGGTGAAGAGCTGTCCTATCTCAGGGCATCCCCGCGGCCATAACCCAACACCACCGACGGCCCCATGACCCCGGCTCTGGAGGCTGCGAGGCCAGGGTCCTGCACCGGCAGACTTCTCGCTGTGTCCTCCCGCGGCGGCGGGAGCCGCGAGGGAGCTCTGGAGTCCCTCCCCTGAGGCTCCACCCCACGACCCCCTCCGCTCCCCAAGGCCCCGCGTCCTAACACCTTCACCTCGGGGTGGACCCTGAGGACGGCATGTTCTCGTGCCCGTAGGCCCTTGACGCTTTCTGCACGACCGTGTCCAGGGTCACTCCGTGCTCTGCGAGTTCGGTGTCCTCGGCGGAGCGTCTCCCTCCAGATGCGTCCGTGGGGATGGGCGGCTGCCTTTTGCCGAGCTCTCCTGGGCAGGTAGCCGCCGCCTCGGACCCAGCCCCCGGTGCCCTCGCACGGGTCTTCCCTGGGCGTCCCCGGCTGCGCCTCCGAGGCCCGCTTCCGGGCAGTGTGTGCCCGGCCCTCGCCTGTGTCCTGCAGGCGGCACAGAGTGTCCCCCAGCTGCTGCACCCACCCTGGCGTGACCGGGCCAGGCTCCGCCGTCCCTCCTGGGAGGAGGGGAGTCCGCGAAGCCACCCCGCGCCTCAGCCTTCTCGAGAGCAGGAAGCCACAGCTGCTGTGCAGCTGCACAAAGCGGTGGAAATTTAGGACAAAAGAGGAAGGAGATGGGAGCATCCGATTTAAACTGAGGGGAGGCGCGCAGAAGCCGAAACGGTGCTGCCCTAATTCACGTGCGCGGAGAGCCACCAAGTCCGCCGCCGCTGACGCGGAACCAAAATACTCACCCAGTTTCCTTCTGTGTAAGGGATCCAAACTCGCCTCCGAGGACTCACAGATGTCCCCGGGCCCCGTGGGGCGCGGCCTCAGATGGCCCCGGTGCACAGCAGTCCCCCTCCGGCCGCAGGGTCCCGGGGCGCTGGTCCGGCTGCAGAAGGGGGTCCGGCGGAAGCAGAGGCTGGGGGAGCTGGGGGGGGACAGGCGAGCTCAGCAGTCTCCAGCTGCCGCCTGAGGACCCACTCTCAGCGGAGCCGCGGGGCCCAGGGTTGGCGAGCAAGCCGGCGAGTGGAGGGGGCGAGCCCCAGCCCCAGCGCCGAGCTGCCGGGCCGCCCCCCCCCTCCAGCCTGGAGCGGGGTCTGTGTGCCGACACCAACTAAGCCAGTGCCGGCAGAGGAAAAGCCCATCTCTGCCAGGGTGGCCGCGGTGCAGGCTGACAAGCTGTGACCCCTCAGGGAAGTTTAGGAACGTCTGGTTCTTACTGTGCCTCAGTCACACGCTCCAACCGACCAGAACGAGCCTGCTCTGCCTGGGTTTGGGAGAGGTGGCTTCTACGATCCAGAGGATTCAACCCAGCTGTCTGTCCGGGCCTTTGGCGGAATGCCCAGGGGAAACCCCCTCCCCTGCGCAGCTTTGGAGGGGAGTCAAGGAGAGGGTCTGCCCCTGCTCACACACCTGTCTGGAGCCAGGCGCACCCAGCCCAGGATGCCCTGGCTGGGGCCGGGTGTGGAGCGTGGGGGGTGGGGAGGGGGCAGGTTCCACCACCAGCGGGGGCCGGGACCCCACACCCTCAAGCACCTTCGCCCTTTCTGTTCACTGGGGAGACACTCTCGACCTGGCTCCTGCCTCCCCTGATGTGTCGTTCTCTCTCTCTCTCTCTCTCAAATAAATAAACTTAAAAAACAAGGAGGTACCTGGACCCAGTGGCCACAGGGCTGTGGCAGTTCCCCGGTGGGGCAGGGGTTCCAGCAGCCATGGGGACGTGTCACCAGCACGTAGGCCAGGCCTGAGCTAAGGCCACACCTGGTGACCGGAAGGCCCACCCTGGCCCTTGCCCCAGGCTGACCACCTCATGTGGGCAGCCCGAATCTGAACCACCAGGGCCTCGCCCAGAATTCTCCAGGATGGGGCGCCTGGGTGGCTCAGTTGGTTAAGCATCTGACTTTTGATTCACTCACTCTCTCTCTGCTCCTCACCCCCTCTCTCAAAATTAATAAACATTGAAAAAAAAGAAGAAGAATTTTCCAGGACAAAAGACAGATGACGAGGATGGTGGCCACGGCCAGCAGGGACCAGGGCCCTGGTGTCCACCGGGCAGGGCAGGGCTGGATTCAGTCTCCCCTGCAGCCCCAGTCACCACCCAGAGCAGACAGTCAGGTCCTCGAGGGGCAGGGCTGCCCCCCCCCCCCACCGTCTGTCACTTTTGGCTTTTTTCCCTGGGGAAGCCCAGACCGTGGCCATCTGAGGGGACCCCACAGACCGCAGGGCAGTTCTGGGACACGTGACTGCATGGCCACACACAGGCAGGGACGAGGGACAGCACACATCCCTTTCCCCCCGGGGTGGGGGGTGGGGGCGAGGTTGTGAGCAGGAGGACCCTGCCTGGGACAGCCACATGGAGTGACTGCAGGGGCTCGCTCCATGGGCCCTCCTACCAGCTCCTCCCGGTCGATGACCAGCTGTGGGTCATGGGCTCCCCCTGCCCTCCAGAGCCCTGGAGAGTCTAGGTGAGGCATGTCACCTGGGTCAGGGCTTGGAGCACAGAGGCCCGGGGCCTCCTCTGTGCTGCCCGTCTGAGCAGAGAGCAGGCCCAAGACCCCTTGCCGGGGAACTCGGACGTCTTGCGAGCCAGAATGGCAGTGGAGGCAAAGGAGGAGTGGGAGCCACAGCTGGGGTGGCCCATCACCCCGCCATGCTCCACACCACCCCCAGGGGCCCGTCTGGGGGTGGGCCATGCCTGCGGTGGGCCCAGGAGCAGGGCTGCTGGGGGCTTGGAGGAGGCGTGCCCCTCGAGGCCACTCTGCTCCCAGCCTTGGGGCTCAGTGGGAAGCCCCAAGGTGGGGGATGGCGCGCAGCCCACGCTGAGGATTTAGGTGAAGGCACGGAGAGGAGTCACCGCGTCAGAGGAGTTAAACCTCACGATCCATACAGACAAGGTGAAGCGGCCCTTGGAGAGGCAGCGGGGCATGGAGAGGAGGGTCCAGCGGGTCGGAGGGCAAGAGAGCAGAGCGGATGTGTCCCCTCCTAACCCCAAGGGGAGGGCTCTGCTGGTGGGCACACCCGGGCCCACTGCGCTGGCCCCACCACCTCTGGCTGAATGGCTTTAGTCTTTCTGTGCCTCCAGACCAGCAAGCGCCCAGCTTTCCTCACAGGACCAGACCCAGATTTGAATCTGAGGGGCCCAGCTGCCCTCTAGCTGCCTGACAGTGGGTGAAAGCTCCTGGCAAAAGAGCCTGCACGTGCAGACCCCAGGTCCAGCGGTCCTGCCTGGGGACTGTGCTCCCTGGAGTCTGGGGTCTGAGCCATCACGTCCCCCCATCCATCCCCGAGGGCTCCGGGTCCACAGCTGGCAGCCAGCAGGGCCTGTGGGTCTCAGGCAGGGGCCCACGGGGGTGGAGGGCAGGCCAGGCAGGGCCCGACGGCGCTCCCCACGGATCCCGGTGTGGACCAGCGCACCTCAGATCCTAATGTGCACACTGGTCATGTGGGGGGGGGGGGCAGCGCAACGCAGATTGTGGTTCAGCAGGACGGGGGCCCAGGAGGAGGTGTAGCAAGTGGGGGAGGACCAAGCTGGCAGCGTGGCTCGGGGAGCCACTAGGTCTTTGGTGGAGGGCAGTTCGACCGCGTGGCCAGACGCTCACAGACCACTGGCTTTGGGGCAGCGGTGAGCACAGGTGACGGCAGAGACCCTGCATCCCCGCGCACTGGTCCCTGGCCACATCTGGTCTGACTCCCGGGGCCTCTGACTCCAGCGGGAACTATCCAGGGGCTCACGCAGCCCACACGGGAGGCCACGTTCCCCCAAACTGCCCCCCAGCAGGCCTCCCGTCCTGCTCCCTCCCCCTGGTTCCATCTCCTGGGGTCCTCACCAGCTCAGCCCTCCCTGGACTCCGGGGGAGTCCCCAGTGGGTCTCGTAGAACCCAGCGGTCAGGGCCCCCTCCCCCTCCCCCACCGCGCCCTGTCTCCAGCAGCGTGACCCTTTAGGTATTTCCCGTAAGCGGAATCTGAACACCGTTCTGCTGTAAGAAAGACGACATCCGGCGGTCCCATCGAAGGACACGGGTTGTTTCCACCCCTTGGCCGCTGCGAAGGGTGCCGCGAATGTGGGGGTGCAGACAGCGCTCCGAGCCCCTGCCTGCAATGTTGGTTCGTACCCACAAGGGGACCCGCTGGACCGTGCGCAATTCTACCTTTGATACCGGAGACCCGCGCACCTTTCCCGGCCGAACGCGTTCAGTCCGTGCGGGCAGAGCTGGAGGTGAGTCTGTGGCCGCCCCGGCTGGTTTCTGGCTCCCGCTCTGCTGTCCTACCGCGTGAAGGACCTCACTGTGCGCACAGCACTTTCTAGCTTCGTTTTTAACTGACCGTCCCCCTGGCTCGGACAGAAGCCCCAGGACTGCGGCCCTGGCCCACCTCGCTCCACAGCACATCCGTGGCCGAGCACCAGGCCTGGCACACAGCTGTGCTCAAGGATGACCTGGTCTTCCTGCTCTGGGGGCAGGCGAGCCAGCCTGTTCGCCCCCTGCCCCCCCACCTTGGCGAGGGGCCTGGCCCGCAACCCTCCCGGGCTGCCAGAGCTCAGCAACTGTGTCTCTTCACCCTGGGTAGGGGCCCGATTAGCCCACGTGCTATAGCCATACCTGTGGCTGCCTTGAGGGGGCCCAACCCTGCGAGAGCCACCTGGGGGGTCGGGATGGCTTCCCTGAGCACCTGAGGAGACCACCTAAGGGACGAACCGATCAGAGTTCACTTGCCAACACAGAGTGGAGGCATCCCAGGCAGGGAAATTGCAGGTGCAAAGGCCCTGTGACAGTGGGCACAGGGGCAATCAGCCAGCACAGGCGGTGGCCCGTGTGCTACAAGGAGGGTGTGGGTGGGTGGGAGGAGGACCAGGGCCGGGGAGCGGGTAGAGGCCAGCTGCTCAGGCCTGCTGGGAACTCACTGAGCACAGAATGAGGCCCTGGCCAGGCCTTCTCTGCGGGGCTGGGACCCCGGGACTCTGCTGCCAGGTCCGCTGCAGAGCAAGCCTGGTCCCCGTTCGGCGTGGACCTGGCGGTGGGTGAGGGGTGCCAGGCAGCCCGAGCCAGGAGCCACCGCGGCCTGCACGCCACGCTGGGCTTCTGAGCACAGCAAGGACACCCCAAAAGAGGTGCCAGTGACCACATGTGCCCTTGCGTGCAAGGCCCACGTAAGTGCCTTGCAGCCCAGTTCATCCCCAAGGGGGAGTGGAGGGACCCCCGGGGTGGAGGGTCTGTTGTCTCCTGGGGGTTCCCGCCGATCCTCCAGGGTAACCGTGGTAAGGACAGAAACGGCAGAGGGACCAGGAAGGTTTGTGAGAGGCCAAGCTGGCAGACCTCCAGGTAAGTTTGGCTGCCGGCCTTCCTAGGAGGGTCTGGGGGAGGGGCAAGGCCCCTGAGACTCCCAACCTGCTGGCACCTTCCATTGTCCCCTCCTCCAGCAGGAATGCACAGAATGCTGCCCTGGGGGCAGGCCCTCAGCTCCCCATCCGCCCCCAATCTCCAGGAGCTGGGCCAGGAACCAAAGCGAGGTGCTTTCCGGAGGAGGGGCGTGGGCTGTGTTTAAGGTTGGCCACTGCCCTCCAGATGTCCTGTGTTGGGCTTTGGTAGGAAGGGTGGCCTGGGTCCGTGGGGTCCCTGCCTGGTGTCCTATGCCCTATCGCCCAGGATGGCCACGAGCTGTGGGCAGCTCTTGCCCCCCCCCCACCCCTTCCCATGGATCCTGGCTCCCCTCAAAGGCTCCGCAGCGCCACCCTGGGGTCCTGGGCAGGCTTCCTGGAGGGTGTGGGCTACAGGATCAGGTTGGAGTGTTTAATGTTAAAAGGGGTGGTGGCCTCCATCTGAATCCCAAACTGGGGACGGGGGAGGGGCGGGCAAACACCCACCTGCTAAAACTGGAGGCCTGGCTGCAGATGTGGGGGTAGGGGTCTGCGGCGTGGCCGGCCTCTGCCCCCGCTGAGATCCCGGACTCCGGGGTGAGACTGGGGGCCCCACTCAAACCCTGGCCGCGAGGGGACAGCCGGGGCTGTCGGGGGGGCCCCCCTGCACCGCCCAGTCGGCAGGGAGCAGGATCCCAACAAAGGGATGCTTTGTGGGCTGCTGGCGTGTGGCCGCAGACCAGGCGGCCGGGGCCTCTCCCGGATCTTCCCTCGGGTGGGGTGGAATCGGAGAGTCGCCACTTTGCTGGCAGCTACCCGGGGTCAGGCCTAGGGTCTTCCCTGACTCTGCCATGCTGGGACCGCCGGGCGCTCACGGGAAAGCCCTCCCCGTGGCGGCGGTGGCTGGGGAAGAGCCCACCTGGGGCAGCTTCTGAGGCAGGGTTAGGGACCTGCGGTCAGTCGGTTCCTTTGGGCCCCAGTAAACTCCTCTTTGGACGCTAAAAGAGGCTTCCTCGCGAGAGGATGCAAATGCCACGGCAGCAAAGGGCTTTTCGACGTCGTTGCTTCTGTACCAACAGGCAGGAGTGGGGGGCGGACACCCTCCCTCCGCGGTCCCTGCACAGCCCGGCCCGGAGCTCCCCCCGCTCTCGCCTCGCCGAGAGGACAGGCCCCTGCGCACATCAGGGGGGAAATGCCGCTCTCCATCACTTATGGGGCTGTTCGCTGGCCGGCCGTCCTGGCCTGGGCTCTGACCCTGAGGTCCCCTGCCTGGTGCTTCCCTTCCTGCTGACTGGGTACTCCTGACACTCCAGGGGCAGGAAGGAGGCACCAAAACTCAGGCAGGTGGGCAGGGGCTCCGGCCCCTCATCAACGGGGGCACAGCACCCCTCAGGCTCCCACATTCTGCAGATAGGTACTGTCACCTGACCTGTGCCGGGCATCCCACTGGGCCAGGGCCAGGGTGGTGGGCAAGACGGGGAGCCTGTACCCGTGCGGGCAGGGGAGAAGGGGGTGTGCATGTCGGGAGTGGATTAGCATTAGCACCAGGGTTGGGTCGGGGGGAGCTGGCTGGCAGTGGCCCATCTGGCTCTTTTATATGGGAGGGTCGGGAAGGCCCAGGCTCCAGGTATGACTGGCAGAGACCCAAAGGAAGTAAGTAATCTCAGAGACAAGGGGGTGGTGGGGGGCCGTGCTGGAGAAGGCGCACAGGTACTGGGAACAGCAGGTGCAAAGTCCCTGGGGCAGAAGGAGGCCAGCAGTTGGAGGGCCCATGCAGAAACCGGTGTGGCTGATGCTGGAGCTGCACGGGGACCAGGCAGGGGTGAGTGTGGGGTGGGGACCCAGGTCGTGGCCATCGCAAAGACTTGGGCTCAAGTTCTGTGCGGGAAGGAGATTGGGGGACCTGAGCAGAGGGGTGATGTGATCTAACACGTTCCGAGCCATCTCTGTGCTGCTGTGCCGTGACAGACCCGGGCAGGGGCACTGGGAGGTAGGGAGACAGGGAGCCCAGCTTCAAGGCCGCTGCAGTAACTTGGGGAGAAGGGGGTCGGACCAGGAGGGCAGCGGGGAGTGCTTGGGTTCGAGAGAGGTGACGAGGAGGGGTCCGAGGTGGTTGGGCCTGAGCCGCCCAAAGGCTGAGCTGACGTTCCCCGAAGCAGGGGAGGCAGGGGCGGTTCTGGGGCACGGGGAGCCGCTCTGTGTGGCCACGTCTCCGTGACACGGCCCTCAGCCACCCAGGCGGGCAGGAGTCGAGGAGGCGGCTGGCGAAGCAAGGCGTGAGTTCGGGTGTGCTTGCTGGGCCTCAATCCTTGTTGGAGACGAGCCTCGGATGGAGGAGGTCGGCGTCCTCCAGACCTGGTGTCGCAGTGCGCACAGACCTGACGGCTGCATTCGGTCCTGAAACCCCTCGGTTCAGAGGCCCAGGAAGAAAACCGTGCAGGATGCAGAGTTTGGGGGTGTGTGTGGCCAGGGGAGCCCAGGGAGGAGAAAGGTGCTCCCGCAGCCCTCCTCGATGGAGCACCAGCTCCGGGGAGTCATTTCCCCGGCAGGTGTTCGCAGGGCACGCAGCCACCTGCAGGACGTCCCCCTTTGGTGGGGCGCCAAAGCCTACTGCGTGGGGGAGGGGGAGGCAGACAGGTGGCCGGCACTGGTTCCCCGCCCTGCTCCTCATACTACACCTGGGTGGTTCCTCAGTGTGCAGACCTCTCTCTGGTGACTTCCCTCTTCCCCCACAGCCCGATGCTCTCCGCCCCGGCGGCAGGACCACACGCCAGGCCGGGCCTTCCTGAGTGGAGAAAACCCTTGCTGGCATCTCAGAGGGGCTGCGGTGCTAATCAGGTCCTGCAAGAGGGGCCTGTGGCCACCGGGCCGGCGTATCAGCCAGCAGCAAGCTGGCGGCTCACAACGTCTGACTCACAATGGTCAAACGGAGGCAGGAGGTGCTCAGGCCCCCGCCCTGGCTGGGCTCAAGTGCTCCCCGCCTGCTGGGAGCCCTGGCTGAGCGAGCCCCAAGCTGGCTGCACTTTCTTGCTGAGCGGCGCTATCCTCGTTAGCAGAACAGGGCTAGAAACAGCTAACCTCACCGGACCCTCGAAGCGTAGTTAGCCCGCACGGACACGCACAGAGCACAAACAGACCACAAACAGGACACGCACAGTGCACGCACAGAGCACGCACGGACACGCACAGAGCACTGCGGAACACGCACGGACACGTGCGGAACACGCACGGAGCACGCGCGGAACACACACAGTGCACGCATGGAGCACGCACGGAACACAGGCCACGCACAGAGCACGCGCGGAACACGTGGTGCAGGCCTGGAGGCCAGCGGGCCGTCAGCATCTGCATTTAAATGTGCTTGTGCAGTGTACTCACACCCAGTTGCACAGAGACTGCAGCAAATCCTGTTACCTTCGGGGAACAGGTTTTTGGTCATCTGTTGTCTTTTAAAAACTTTACAATGTTTTCCGAATGTCATCCATTTAAGAAGAAAGACTTTGAGATTTAGAAAACAGAGTGATGGAAGCAATCAGATCGTGCAAATGTGGGAACCAGCTCCCCACGGGCAGGAGAGTGCAGACAGACGCCTCCCATGCCCTGTCTAGGGAGGCCGTCACACCTCTAGACCCTCTGTGGGTCCTTATCCATGCAGGGACCCCGGTGCTGGCCATGAGGATCTCAGGAACTCATGGATGGCTTCTCGTGCCCTCGCCCTGGGCTGGAAGTGCTCAGACGCTAGTCTGTCCCTGCTCACGCGTGTCCTATGTAGAAGCCCAGATTTCCCAGGGCCGGAGGGTGTCTGCACAGCCAAGATCCTCAGTAGCACGTAGGAGCCGGTGGATCCTGAGGCCCGGAGCCTCTGCCCCACACCACCCTGCGGGCACCTGTGCTGGCAGGGCACCTCCCGGACCACGTGAGCACAGGCCAAACCGCAAGTCTGTGCCTCTGGTGGGTAGAGGCCCCTTGGACACGCCAGACTGCCCCTTGGGCTTGGAAACTGCAGTAGGCTGGACTGGTCTGGGGGTGAGGGGATTGGGGCCCTGTTTAGGTCTGAGTGGGGTTCTGGGGGCGTCCCAGAGAGTCCTTGAGAGTTCACACCCATCCTCCCAGAGGGCAAGGCAGGAGAGAGCTGGCGGGAGGCTGTTTTCTGTGCAGTCTCAAGTTGGAGTTGGGGGGGCGGGAGGGGTCAGTGTACGATCAAGGTGAAGGACCCGGCTTGTGCTTGGGGACGGAAGTTCTTGGTCGGGCTTCTGACCATTGTCCTAGGAATGACCTTGGCTAACTGTCTTGCAGGGCTTTAGCCCTAGCCTCTTACCCCCAAGGGGTCCAGAACATTCTCTGGGAGGGTGGGTGGGCATCTTGTTCTTCACATTAACCCCCTCCTCCTGGTGACCCCACGCTCCAGATCACTGTTTTGGTACCACCCCCATTTTCCCATGAGGACCCTTGTGGGAGGGAGGGAGCCAGGCTGTCTCTGGCCTGTCCTGACTGAAGACTCCAGATTGAAAAGGGGGCCTTTGTGGGGTGCTGCGGGTGCGGGTGCGTGGCCTGTTTGACTTAAAGGCGCACCTGTGTCTACAGGAGTGTGGCCTCGGGCAAACCCGGAGCCCGGGCTGGCGAGGGGAGGGGAGGGGAGGGGAGGGGAGGGGAGGGGAGGGCGGGGTGGGGGGAGAGGAGGGGGGAGGGGCGGCCGGTGGGAATGAATGACAATAATGCGCCAGCGCGCCCGGATCCAGCCAGGCCTGAAAGCAGCCCCGGCCGAGTTCCCGGGGCCTAGCGAGAGGCCCCGGGGCCCGACGCCAGGTTCGCCCAAAGGCGCTCCCGCATCCCCGCTTTGCGCGCACGCCCTCCCGCCGGCGGCCCCGCTTGGCGCCGCCTTGCGGAGGCTGCTCGGTGCTAGCTCGGGCGCCGCGGGGAGGGGGCGCTCCAGGGCCCGGGGCTCCCGGTCTCCGCGGGTCCGTGCGAGGCCTGGAGGGCGGGGGGGGGGGGGGGGGGGGGGGGGGGTGTGGGTCGGGCCCGGCCCAGCGTCCCGGGCAGGGCCGGACGCGCGAAGCCGGGGAAGGCGGCGCGGAGGGGCCGAGGAGTGCGGCCCCCGCCCCGGGACAACTCCCACCCCGCGCCCGGCGCCCCCTCCCCCCGCCGGCACCTCCCCCCGCCCACCCGGGCTCCCACCTGGCGGCGGGGCGGCGCGCCCCGGGGCGGCGAGTGCGCGCGCGCGGCCGGCGCGCTGTCCCTTTAAACGGCCCGCGGCGCCTCCCCGCGCCCCGCCCGCCGCGGTGCGGCCGGTGCTGGGCGAGGCCGGAGAAAGTCCATGTGAGCCGGAGCGCGGGGACGCGAGACTTCCTGCCGCCGCAGGCCGGACCGGGCCGGGCGCCCGCAGGTACGCCCAACTTGGCGCCGCCGGCCGGCTCGCCGCCGCCGCACTTCCCGCAAACTCCGCGGCGCGCCCGGCCGCCTCCCTGCCGCAGTGCCCGCCGGCCGCCCGCAGCCCAAGTTCGCGCGGCGCGCCCGCCCGGCCCGGGGGAGGCGGCGCGGCCCGGCCCGGCCCGGGAGGCGGCCGGCCCGCGCCCGCGCCCAGCTGGGGCCCCGGGCGCCTCCCCCGCGCCGGGCCGCCCGGGACGCCCGGCCTCCGGCTCCGGCGTGGAGGCCGGGGTCAGGGTCCGAGGCCGGCCGCGCGGGCTGCGCATCCGCCGGGCCGCCGCCTCTCCCTCCCGGTCCCCGCGGGCCCCCCTTTGCCCGGGCGCCCCTGCCCGCCCACCCCCGTTCCTGCCCCGTGCGGACCCCAGCCTGGGGAGAACCTGGGCGCCGGCTGCCCTGGGAGGGGGGGCTCGCACCTGTCACCCGCTGCGCCCACCCTGCGGAGCCGAGGTCTTGTCGCCCAAGCCCCTTATCCAGGAAGCTCAGAGGTGACCTCTGAGCCCGCTGCCCACGCCCATGGCCCGGGCAGACGACCCAGGCTCTTCCGAAGTCTGCCGCGTTGATGGGGGGGTGGGGGGGGTGGCATGAGGTCAGAGGTCACCTCCGGGTCCCCTCTTCCGGGCTTCTCAGAAGTTTGGTCTTGGGGCTGGTGATTACCAACTCTGTCCCGATGCCCTTTAATTAAACCTGTGGATTTGCCGGTGGTAGGCCCCCTGGAGCTGGCCTTGTAGACCTTTCCCACTGCCCCCCCCCCCCCCCCCCCCCCCCCCGGGGGCCTGTAGATCTGGGATGTTTTGGACGCATAGGCAGTCGGGCGCCTTCTTTCCAGTGGTAATTCTTCGGACTCACTGGGCACCTGGCTGTGTGTGTCCCCTGGCTGTCCTAGTCCAGCCCATCCTGGGGGGGGGGGGGGCGTTGCTGGAGGCAGCCATCCTTCCTGCCCTCCGTGTGCCCACCATCCCATAAGGCTGCTTTTTCAGCCACCCTCCTCTTCCTGCGCCCTGCTGGGCTGGGCTGGGCTGGGCTGGGCTGGGCTGGGCTGGGCTGGTGTGGGTCTCTCCCCTGGTCTTCCCTCTCGCCGCCCCTGACTCCCCACCCCCCTCCTCTCCTCTTGAGCCCCTGACCCCACTCCCCTCCCTCTCTCCAGTTTGCCCAGGTGATGGCGGTAGGTGGCTCTCCACACTTATTGTCATTTAAGCCTGGCAAGGGCGCCAGGAGACGTAGCCTGTGTTATTGGCTCCGTTTCGCAGGTGAGGAAACAGCCCGGCAGGAAGGAGTTAGGTAAAGGGTCAGGCAGCGGGCACTGCCTTCCCCTTCCAACGAATCACCTTGTCCCTGCTCCTGTGGCCCCCTGTGGTGCCCGTCCCTCCCAGGAGGCCCGTTGGCATTTCAATAGGGTCATTCCAGGGTTGGGTGGTACCTTGGCTGGAGCCTGAGTGAAGGAAATAGAAGGAGGGGACAGCGAGGTGTGGGGCCCCCGCGTTCTTCGGTGAAGGCTGCTGGAAGGAGCCTGCAGGTGGAAGATATCACTTGTCACCTCTCAGTGGCCAGAGACCTGCTGTCGGTGGTCACGGCCCGGGCAGAGGCCGGGCTGGACGGGGTGTCTGACACCACGCTGACCCTGGGGCGACTTTGCCCCTTCTCTCCTGCAGCCATTTAGAGCCTCCTCCTGAGCAGGGGGGCAGCACGTACTCCTGGCGCGCCCCTGACCTGGGAGCACCGGGCCGCACGGGGGTGTCTCGGGATCGTCACCGTAGAGCCGCTGGAGGGTGTGCCAGGGCGCCCAGAGAGGCCGGCTCTGGGAGGCTGGACTCTGGGTCACTTTTGGCAAAATCCTTCAAAGCTTTCTCTGGTTTCCAGCTAAAGCGAGCACGAGGTACTCACGGAAGGGGTGACGGCAAGCCCTGAGCCGGGCCCTTTGTGCGTCCTTGCCTTTGGGTCCTGCCCGCCTTGCGTCATGGCTTGAGGGGGGCCCCGTACCCCTGGTGGGACAGGGGATAAGAACCGTGGCAAGGAGTCTTCCAAGGGTGTTCCCAGGGCTCCACCCCACATCCCTGCCTCTGAGGTCTGAGCTCCCCCGAGTGCAGAGTTGGGGATGGGCCGCCCAGGCCAGGCCCCGGGCTTCCCCTGACGGGCGGCAGCACCTGCCATCCACAAGGGCGACAGCGTCAGTGCCCTGAGGCCCCCCCCCCCCCCCCCCCCCCCGCCATGGCCCAGCCCCCATGGGCCCTCTTCCAGCTCACCTTGGCCTTCCCTGCCTGGGCTCTGCCTGGGTTCTGTTGTCCCGAGAGACCATAGGGTTGCAAAAGCCACCCTGGCCGGGGGCAGTGTGGTGAGTGTCTGCCCAACTGTCCGCGTGTGGACTGAAGCCCAGATCATGCCCCTCGCCCCGGCACACTCGCGTGTTTTCCTGGGAAGCAGGGCCTTTGACAGGCCCCGGTGTGACGGGCATACTTGGGAAGTTCGACTAGGTTCGTGGGACGCGACGAGCTGATGTTCGGTTCAGAGTCGTGTTCGCTACCTGGCTCTTTCTCGAGGCTGCTGTCCCTCAGGGGTGCCCTGGGCTCAGGACCCCGGGGCCGGTCTTCCAGCCCTGGTCTTTTGAAGGGGAGCAAAGCCTGTGGTGTGGTGCCACTGCGCGTGGGGGGGGGGGGGGGTGGTTCCAAGGCAGGAACAGGTGCCCCTGGTGTCCCTGGCTGGATCCTGAGCTTCTCCAGCTCTGTGGGCGGCCCCACTTTTGGGGGCTTGTAAAGTCTGGTTGGGTGAGGGGTCTGCCTGGGGCCGGGGAGTGGGCACAGGGCCTGTGCAGGGCTGGCTCCTGTGGGCCTGTCCTCTGCCCAGGCCAGGCCGGGCCCTGGGCCCCCCGGAGCCCCTGTCCAGCACCGCGCGTCGGCCCTGCCTGGCCTGCTCCCCTCCCTCGGGCCCTCTTGATGAGCAGGGGGCTCCAATCAGTTGTCTGTGTGTCCGCCTCAGTTCAGAGATGTGCGGACCCCACACCGTGACCTGCTGCCACCTCGGGTGTGCCTGAAGGGTCACGTCCTCCCCCGACTTGGACCTGGGCTCCAGGGGACCTGGCTGCGGGCTGGGGAGAGCATTCGGCTTGGTGAGGCCAGAGGCTCGCCTGCAGGGCAGGGCAGGGATCCCGGCCATCTCTGCTTTTCTTTTAGCAAGTGCTTGCTCTCACCAGGCCTGGCCTCGGGCTCTGTGGAGACTGGTTCCGGGCTGCCCACGGCTCTCTCCTGTGCCACGTGCAGCTGCTGCTTGCTGGGAGCTGGGCCTCCTCCTCCACGGTGGCCTCCGGCCTTTCACGTGCTGGGTTCTGGAAGTGGGCCCCGTGGGTGAGGGCCTGGCGGCCCGTGGGGGGGAGGGGGCAGACACAGAGGTGGCTGGAAGCGGCAGCCGTTGATGTTTGGGACGTGAACTTTGGAGTGGGGCTCCCTGGTGGCCGCCTCTGTGGTTAGCATCTTCAGAGTGGGGCAGTGCCCTTGAGGACAAGGGCGGCGGGAGCACATCTGCGCGGGGGAATGGATGGAGGGGCTCTGACCGTGACCCTGGGCTCTCCGGGCCCCTCCCTGGCCTGGGTTCAGGAAGGGGGGGCGGTTGTGAGCACGAACTCCGGGGTCTCTCCCAGGTCTCATCCCGCCTGGAGCTGGGTGACCTTGGATGCATAACTTGCCCTCTCTGAGCCCCCACCCTGGCCTGTGAGTTCCAATGCTGAGTGGTAGCTTCCTTGTTTGCTTGGAGGATGAAGGTGAGCGGGCCGGCCTGGGGCCTCTGTGCAGGTTGGGCCCAGCCTGGAGGCCCTCCCGGGATGCCCCCTCCCTGTGAGTGGGCCGCAGCCAGTGAGAAGCACATGGCCCTTTAAGGGGAGGCTGCTTCTCAGTCTCCAGGGAGGGCACAGACATACTTTCCTCCGAGGCGAGGCGTTGTTCTCTGGTCCCAGGGGGGGAGGAGAGGCTGGCTCTGGGTCTCTGAAGGAATCTCCCCCTCCCCCTCGGCCCTGGGCCCTGGCATCCAGGAGGGCACATGGCCATGGATGGGCCCCGCCTAGCGCCTGCCTGTGTGCCTGGGAAGCGGGCAGGTCGGGGGCGGAGACCGCAGAGGCCTGAAAGTGCCCATATATAGTCACTGGGTTTGAGCAATCAGCACGACTGCAGCACTGTGTCCCGGGCCCCGGACTGGCCGGCCCCCAGGCCCAGCCAGCAGGTCCCCGAGGGAGGCACGGTGTGGGGGCTGTTGCAGAGAAAAGGCACGTCGGGGAGGGGGGCGCAAACCGTCAGATAGAGCAACAGGCTTGGGACTCTGAGTGTTTGTTGATTGAAAATAAAAATCTGCAGAGCCCTCGGTAGTCAGAACCAGGTGTATCTGTGGAAACGCTCACTCTCTTTGAGAGCTGGAGCTGGCTGGCCAGGACCGCCCGGGTGCCTCGCTGTGGGTGTTGGAGGCCGGATGCCCGCTTATCCGCCACCCCAGCCTTTGCCCCGCAAAATGCCCGCCGCGTTACGGTGACGTCCCTAGATGTCTCCTCCACTTCCGCACATCACCAGGGGCCTTCCGCTCTGATGGCTGGTGTCCTCTGGACGGCGCGTCCCACCTCCGTCCCTCCGGCTCCTGGACGCGGCTGGCAGTCTGGACTGTGGGTGCTGCCCCGGCCTGCGGGTCAGGAGCAGAAGGGTCCGGGTCTCAGCAGTACCTGCGCCCGCGGCTGCTGCCCCGCTGTCTCCCGTTTTTGCCCCATCGCCGTCTCTGTGCCAGGAAGGGAGAAGTAACCGCCTTTGCCGCATTCCTGACTTTTGTGCCGTTAGAAAAATCACAATGTGAGCATAGTTTTGCTCATTTAATTTAGTTTCCATTGCGCTGCTAAGCGCCTTTGTTAAATTTTGTATATTGATACTTTTTGTTGTCGTCAGCGGTTTTTTCTTCCCTGTTTTTGGATATAAAGCCATTAGAGAGGGAAGATTAAAAAGATACATTACGATTAAAATGTTAATGAAATCTGCATCATACAACTTACGAAGCCCTTTAGGCATTAATCTTGCCTGTGTCACGTCCATTAACTCTGGCCATTCTTATTTCACACTGACCCCTGCTGAGAGATTTGTGCTATAATTGGATTTTTTTTAATAAAAAAGAAAAAAAAAAGCTTTTAAGAAAATAAAGGTTGAGTGGTGGCCCTCGCTCCCAGATGAAAGGAGAGGAGAGCAGGGGGCGTGTGGCCTCTTCTGTGGGGCTCCCCTTCTGAGCAGGGCGGGGGCCCCTGCGGCTCCCGGCGCCCCCCCCCCCCCCCCACGGCTGCCCCAGGGGCCGCGTCTGTTCGGGCCCTCGCCTTCCCCACCCCCAGGCACCGGGTCGCCCGTGACGTTCGCCCCCCCGGGCCGTCGGAGGCACCACGGGCTGCACCTGGGGTACGGAGGTGCGACAGTCTAGGACAGGCCCACCTGCCCGCACGCTGGGTGAGGGGTGACGGGTGACCCCGGCCGGGCCGCAACCTTAGAAGGGCCTGTGGCACCAGAGCCTAGACGTTTGAGTTCTTAGGCTCGTGTATTGCCTGGGATCCCACGAAGTCTGCCCCCCCCGCCGGGGCGCTGGGGTCTCCAGCGTGAGGCCGGGGCCGGGGAGGGTGGGAAGGGAGAGACTGCCAGGGCAGTCGGGACCCCCGGCAAGAGTGGGCGGTAGGTGCCCCGTGAACGTCCCCTTGTAGACGCGCCCCTGCCGGGAAGGGCCCCCTGGCCCCGGTGACGATGGGGCTGGGGCCCCGGGGGTGACGTGTGGCCCCTGGTGTCTGGGCTTCCCGGGCCCCGGTGCTGCAGTCACAGCCGCCACTGGGAAGCTGGTCAGGTGCTTGGCAGTGGGGCTGCTACAGACAGATTTCATGTCTGTGTGTTTTTGCAACACCTTGCTATAAAGGGAAACATAATTTAAAATATGATTACTTAGTGTTGTAACAGCCGCCTCAGCGCTCCACGCTATGCCGAGATCATTATCAGAGGCTGATATTAACTTGCAAAGAATATTATGCAAATTGCCCGCTGGCTCCTCCGGGAACCTTCTCCCAGGATGGGCGTGGGGCACATGGGGGTGGCGGGGGTGGGGGACGCTGAGGGACCCGGGGAGCCGGGGGCAGAGTGGACGCGGTGGAGGCTTTGGCGTGGCTCTCGTCCAAGCTGCTGCCGGGCTCCGTGAGGTTTGCTGAGCTCGCGTTGCCTCCGTGCCGGGGCCGGGCCCTCCCTGAGGTCCCCGTCCACTACAGGTAGCCGGTGGTGTTTGCTGCGGTGGCCTCTGGGGTTCGGGTGAGTCCCCGAGGAAGGGACTGAGGTCACAGACCCGGCCCCGCCTCCGGCTGCTCTAGCCCGTCACCCTGACCAGCTTTGCAGCTCGCAGGAGGGGCTTGGGGCGGCCTCGAGGGACATGTGGCCAGCCTGTGGCTCTGCGAGGTGGCCAGAGTCTGAGGACGGCTCCCTCCGCCACCAGCCCCCAGCTGGTCCTGACGGGGGGCGGAGGGGCTCTAGTTTCATGGCTTTGTGATCCCTTCCCCATGTCCCCTCTCTCCCACCATCTAGAAGAAGTCGGGCAGGGCCAGTGTGGCGTACAGATCCGTGACCCCCCCATGGCAGAAGAGCCCATTTACGGGTCCCCAGAAGTAGGGTCCGCCTGGCAGCCGTGGAAGCTGGTGGTGCCCCGGGGACCTCGGGTCTCCTGCATTTCCCGTGGACGTGGTCACATATGGGCAGGGCCAAGGAGCCTGGGACCGAGCGCACGTCCCCCCGTGTGGATGGGAGGCTCTCTCCCCCTCAGGGCCACACAGGCAGGAAGAGGACAGGGTTTTGGGGGCCGCTGGGACTGGACGGGACCGTGACCATCCCCACGATCCTGTCAGGGCCACTCGGGGCCGTTCTCAGCCGAGCGGCCACTTTCTGCAGAATCCAGGTTCGGAGCGAGTCTCATCTTGGGATTTTTGAGCGCTGTTCCTTACTGTGTGCTGTGCTACCGTGGCCTCCCTGGGCCTCAGTTTCCCCACAAGTGAGAAGAGCTTTGAAGGAGAAACGGAAGTGGGGCACCGCCCACTCTCTGGTCACCGAGATGGCCCCGGAAAGGTGCCTCGTAGGCTCCACGCACAGACGCGCTCGCTGGAGGGTGGGGGCCGTCCCCGGTGTGCTGGTGCGTGCCGTGACCCAGCCGTGATGGGGCAGTGCTGCTCTCTTCCCTGCCAAGGTCCTTCCCCTCTGTGGTGCCCCCCTCCGTTCTGTGACTGCTGCTCTGGGGCGCCCCATGGGGTCTGTCCGCCCCGGGGAGGGCAGTGATATTTGCCAACAGGCAGGGAGGGAGCGGGCGGTGGGAGCCCAGGCAACAAGTGACCGTAAAGCTGGTGGCTTCAAAGGACAGAAATGTATCCCCTCCGCCATTCTGAGGCCGCAGGTCCAAAGTCAAGGAGGCGGCAGGCCTGGCCCCTTCTGGAGGCTCCAGGGGAGAACCTGGCCTCTCCCGGCGTGCCGGAGGTCCTTGGCGTCCCTTGGCTTGTAGACCCGTCCCTGCCACCTCTGCCTCGGCTGTCACATGGCCACCCTCCCTCTCTGTGTCTGTGTTCAAATTTCCCTCTTCTTACGAGGACACCCGTCACGGGATGCGGGGCCCGCCCTCAACCCAGGACGGTCTCGTCTCGGTCCTTAACCGATCACATCTGCAAAGACCCAGACTCCAAGTACGGTCCCGTTCTGAGGTCCTGGGTGGACGTGAATCTGGGGGGAACGCTGTCCGGTGTGTGGAGGTCACAGAAACCCCTTGGTGCCGGAGGGGAGGGGATACTGTTTGGGAAGTGGGGGGCTGGCCCTGTGCTGGCCTGGGAGGGTAGGCAGCCAGACACACAGACAGAGGCTGCTGCCCCGACGAGTACTGGCTGGCAGGGCTGGAGGGCCAGTACCAGCTGGGGAATCTAGAAGCAGCTTTGTTTCCAGGACCAAAGCCCGGGGTCGAGGGCAGGAAATGGGGCCATGGGCGGAGGAAGCTTCCTGAGGCACAGTGTCTGCGGTTATGTAAGTTTTGGGACAGGCGGCAGAATTTGTGTTAATTGTTGTAACCCAGTTTAGTTGGCCAGCCCCTGTCATGTGAAGGGCCAGGGAAGGAAAGGCGTGTCGTCCAGAGGAGCCCTCGGGGCTGGGCCTGGCCGTGTGCTGGATCCCAAACCTTAGTGCAGACTCGGGCTCCTGAGGCCCCTGGAGCCTCCTCCTTCCTCCCCCTAGAAGGAAAGTAAGCTGATGAGGGGAAATGATGCAGCGGAGGAGGCGGGAGGGCCACAGCGTCCCGTCCCGGCTGTGGGCCACGGGAGCCGAGAGGCTGTGCTGTCCCTCGGGACCACACGAGCCCGGATCTTGAGGGGCCCCGCTGGCCTCGGGACCCCGAGAAGCAGGCGGCTGGCTCTGGAGACCTGTGATGGGGGCCTCAGGTGCTTCTCGGCGGAGGAGCAGGGTCCCTGGTCTCTCCCCACACCGCTCCAAGCCACGCAGACCGACCTGGGCCCGGCTGGACCACAGCAGTGAGGGCCCCAAGGTTGTGGGAGGCTGGCCCGTGGTTTTGCTCTGGGTCCCTTGTCAGGTTCTCCATGACCTAGGAAAATGGGAAGTCCCCTCCACCGAGCATCCTTGGGAACAGGCCCGAGTTCTGCTTGGGAGGCCCCTGGGGTGTTTGGGGGCACTCCTCTGCCTCCCCCTCCCCCAGCTGCTGGGCGTGCTGCAGCTCAGAAGGTCCTAGAGGGTCCTGGCCACATTCAGAGACTCATTTCTGAAGGCTTTTACCGGCTGGGCTTGGGGCCGACCCGCAGAGCCCGACGTGGGGCTCGAACCCACGAACCTCAAGATCATGACCTGAGCTGAAACCAAGAGTTGGATACTCGACCGACTGAACCTCCCAGGCATCCCTAAAGTTTTAATTTAAAAAACCCTAGGGACGCCTGGGGGGGCTCAGTCAGTTGAGCGTCCGGCTTCGGCTCAGGCCATGATCTCGCCGTTTGTGGGTTCGAGCCCCGCGTCGGGCTCTGTGCTGACAGCTCGGAGCCTGGAGCCTTCTTCGGATTCTGTGTCTCCCTCTCTCTCTGCCCCCTTGCCCGCTCACACTCTGTCTCTTTCTCAAAAATAAATAAAAACATTAAAAAAATTTTTTTTAAATCCTAGTTACCGTATGTATAAAGCTTACCATCTTAACCAGTTTAAGGGCACAGTTCAGGGGCGTCAGGCGCATTCACGCTGTCGGGCAGCCGCCCCCTCCCCCTCCGTCCGTCCCCAGAACGTGTCCGTCTTCGCAGACTGGACTCTGCCCCGTTACACACGGACCCCCCCCCAGGCTCCCTCCCCCGCCCCGTCCCACCGGTCCCCTCCCCTCCCCCCGCCTCCTCCCCGCGTCTGGAATTTTCTCCCCCTCTCCCTCCTTTACTGTGGTGAACGGCACAGGGCATCACGTCCACCATCCGAGCGTTTGACGCGTGCGGTTCAGGGGCGCCCCGCGAGTGGCCGCCCTCCGTCGCGGGACCGCTCGTCGGGCAGATAGGAGCCCCCGGCCCCCAGCTCCCCTCTCTGTGTCCGTGGGTCTGGCCACCCCAGGGTCGCAGGTGAGCGGATCCTACGGCGTTCGTCCCTGGCGTCTGGCCGTTCTCACTGAGCGCGTGTCTTCCGGGTGCATCCGCGGCCGAGCTACGGCTGAGGGGGGTCCACGCCGGGTCGACCACGCTTGCTTCTCCGTTTGCCTGTCGATGGAGACTTGGATTGTTTCCACTTTTTGGCTTTGTGAATAATGCTGCTGTGAGCGTAGGTATGCTCTTATGTGGTTGAGTTTTTTTTTGTTTTTTTTTTTAAATTTGTTTTAATGTTTGTTCCTGAGAGAGTCAGGGCCAGGGGCAGAGTGAGAGGGAGACACAGAATCGGAAGCAGGCTCCAGGCTCTGAGCTGCCAGCGCAGAGCCCGACGCGGGGCTCGAACCCACGGACCGCGAGATCGTGACCTGAGCCGAAGTCGGACGCGTAACCCACTGAGCCACCGGGGCGCCCCGTGTGTTTCAGTCTTACTGTGTCTTTTAGGCTCCCTTAGTCTGGAAGCTTCTGTGGTCTTTCCCTGGCTCCTGTGCCCTTGACTCTGGAACGCAGGCCAGGTTCGCACAACGCCTCCCAGCCCGGGTCTGTCCGTGTGTCTCCGGGGGGAGTGATGGGCCACACGGGACCCTGTGTGCAGTGGGGGGTTTGGGTCTCAGGCCCAGGGGGGCCGGAGTGGGTGACGCTGTGGTCCTGTCGGGACCAGCTGCTCCCAGAGGCGGGTGAGCGGCCAGGCCCCTCGGGGCCCCGAGTCTGGCAGCTCTGAGCTGGCGGGCTGTGGCGGGCAGTGAGGAGGCGTCCCGGACTCAGAGCACGCCTGGCCGCCCTCGTTCTTGGCAGACATTGTCCAAGTCGGAAAACCAGTGGCTTCCCATTGCTTCCGAGCCGGGGTCAAGGTCGATGTCGGTGGGGCGGGTGTGTGCGGGTCCTGATGCTGCTGAACAGAGGCCCATGAGCTTGGGGTGGGGGGCGTCCAAACAGCAGGACTCTGTGTCCACCTGGGTCCGGAGGTCAGACTGTCACCGGGCCGTGCTCCCTCCCAGCCTCTGGCCGCTGCGGGCATCCTCAGCTCACGACCACATCCCTCCTGTCTCTCTGTGTGTCCCATGTGTCCACGCCTGCTTTTCAGAAGGACACCAGCTGTTGGGTATAGAGCTCACCCTCAACCCAGTAAGGCCTCTTCTTAACCTGGCATCTGCTGCTGGTTTCGGCTGAGATCCCATTGTGAGGTGGGATTTGGGGGGATGTGGTTTGGGGGGACCCTCAGCCAGTACAGGAGTGAAGGCCCCGCTCCCCGTTCTGCACGACTGCTGCCCCCTCCTTCTGCCAGCCCTGGCCTTGGAAGGAGCAGCAGAGCCGGCCCCCCGAGCACGGACATGTCCCTTTGTCCCCCGGGCTGGGGTAGGGCCCCTGGTCCTCTGACCTCCCGCCCGGGGTGGCTCCATCTCGGAGCAGAGGAGTGTCGCGGGGGGGGGGGGGGGGGTTCCAGCCCGGGGCCAGGCCCGCACACTCGTGGGGACAGAGGAGATGGGCATGATCGCTGTCGTGTCTGCATGGGTCAGATGGGGCCCGAGTCACTGCAGCTGGAAAACACAGGATCATTCCTCTTGCTCCAAAACTTGATGGGATTGAGGCAGTCAGCACAAAACCCTAGTGGTAAAGGGGGCCATCCGTGAGGGTGAGGGTACAGTTAGCAAGAGAAAACCAGCCGCTCTTGGAAAATGCGTGGTTTTCTTTGTGGGGAGAAGGAAGCAAACACCCCTGCGAGCCAGCCCCACCCAAGGGGGAGAAGGGTGGGGGCCCGGGCTCTGCAGTGGCCCGCCGGCCGCTGAGGGGCGGTGAGCGCTGTGGGCCTGTGTCTGGGGGTCCAGGAGGCCCAGGCCTTCCCACCCGCGGCCCCAGGAGGGGGTCACCCTGCAGGGAGGGAGGCACCGCCTGGGGCGGATGGGGGGGCCTCTCCTTGGCTCCTGTTTTGTTTGGGGTGACTCAGGGCGCCCCCAGGCAGAAGGCTCGCGGGTCAGCCTTCCCCAGGGGTCAGGCCGCTGTACTTTCCGCGGGCACCGGGAGGAAGCCGGTGAACTGTGCCCGAGAGTTCAGCCACCAGCTCCAGGCCGCGAGGCCGAGGCTTGGGACAGCACTCCCGGCTGCCCCCCTTGTGTCGGACCCCTGTGGCCCCTTTAGGAGAAGCCCCTCCTCTCCCCTCCCCCTGCCTGCAGGGGTGCTGGGCAGTCATGGTTTTGCTTTGAGCTGCTGGCGGGTCACGCCGGGACCCACGGTCTCTGGAGAGTATCTGATTCTCCCTTCCATTTGTGGAAGGGAAATGAGGCCCAGAGGGGTTGGGTCCAAGAGCTGAGCGGGGTGTAGGGATAACTGCCCCCCCCCCCCGCTGATGGTTTTCTGTGGGGGCCAGGGGGCCGCTCCAGGTGGGCTGGGGTGAAGACAGCAGGGCCCCTGGGCAAGGGGGTCGCCAGCTGCCCTCGCAGCCCTGCCCCGCCCTGGCGCTCCTGGTTGCCTGGACGGGGTATATCCAGGTGGCTAGAGCTGGGTCAGGGTGGGGTGGGATGGCTCCAGGAGGGGCCAGCAGGAAGGGGCCGGGTGTCCTCGTCCTGGGCGGGGTGGTGGGGTGGCCGGTGAGGGCATGGCCACAAGGTGGGGCCGCCCCTCCACCGGCTGTTGGGTATTCCTGAAGGTTTCCGTTTCTCCTCGCTGTTTCTTAACTGTGCTTTCGTAATAATTATAACCGAACGGAGCCACTGAGCGGGCTTGTTCAGAGCCCCAGCAGCTGTGATTACATTACAGTCACTGATTTCCAAGAACCCTCACAAGGGAATTGGTTAGAGCCCGAGGTGGATGCAGACGCTCTGCACGCCTGAGCCTCGACGCCTCGGGACCCTCACCCCGTGCATCTGGACCACCCCTGCGGGGACGGGGCACTCGCCAGTTCCTGGGGCAGGCGAGGTGGCCCCGGGGGCAACGTTTGCAGGTTGTTGGCTAATGTGGGCGGGCCAGGTTCGCCCGCTGACCCCCGTCCTGCCTCCGCCAGAGCCCCTGAGGAGCTGGCTGGCCTCTTTCCCCTCTGGGTTTCCAGCGGCTTGGGATCCTGCAGGGTCCCAAGGTGGGCGTCTTGGTCCTGAGCTTGGTTTGGTGTCTGTCCTTGGGAAGCCTTTCCCACGTCCCTTGTCGGCCCTGGGATATATGAACACGTGTGAACATGTTGTTTCTTTTCCCCGAGGCTGCTTGATCCTTGACCTTGGGCTGTGGTGTTCTAGGTCAGCCTCTTCCATTCGTGGGAGCAGGCACCCACGGGGTTAGCCATCCCCGGGCCTCCTGGAGGGCACAGGGAGGGGCTGGCCTCCCTAGGCCGTCCCCAGGCCTGTCCTGCTGCTCAGGTGGCTGAGACGAGCCGCACACACCGGGTCCGGCCTGGGCCTTCCTGGGGCTGGGCTCGTGGCTGCGTGCGAGGGAGGGCGGCCCCGGGGCCCAGAAACGCTGTCCTTGCGGTGACGAACAACACAGCAGTGTGGCTGGTTACTTGTTCTTGAACCACTGCTGGAAAGGCCGTCTGTTTGCCTGTCACTGACTTCCCGCCCCGTCACCCCAAAATGCCCCGTCTGGGGGCCGCGGTGCCCGCCTGCTGCTTGGGGGGCTTTGCTGGGTGGGGGGCTGCAGGCCACCAGCTCGGGTATCTGGCTGCTCTCCTCTTCCCGGGCCCCTTCTGCCTGGGGTGTCAGAGTGCCCCCCGTGTGTCTGGAGAGGAGCCCCCTGACCGGATGTACCTCCGGCCCCCCAGAATGGGACAAGGAGGAGCGCACCACAAAGTGTCCTTTGTTGGCTAAGTTCTGTGCCGTCTGGGTGGGGGTGGGGGCGGTCCAGGCACCTACTGGAGAGTTGATGGCTGTTGTTGAGACCCCGGGGCAGTGGGCTGACACTCGGGGAGGGCCAGCCAAGCAGCTTCCCTGGATAGAGCCCTGAGGGCGACGGAGGGAGGAGGGGCCCAAGCGGCGGACTCTGCTCTGGAGTGGGCCTGGCCTGCCACCTCCGGCCCAGTGGCTGCTGGAAGCTCGCTCCCAAGCTTGCTCCAGTGCCAGCCGAGGCGGGAGGGGTGGCCGGTGTCCCTCCTCCAGGCCGTACCTGGGCAGGCCTCGGGCCGTCCTGGGTTGTCCCAAGCGCGTCCCGGGCAGCCCGTGATCTGCGGGCCCTGCTCCCCCTGCATGGGCCCGAGTCGAGTCTTGTGCTGGTGGGAAGTGTCCCCTGTGAGCAGCCAGGGCAGCGGCACAGGGGGCTGATCTCACGGGGGGGCTGGCGGGCCGGCCTCCCCTGGTGCCCCCTCGGCCGTCCCCTTGGCCCCTCGTGGTCAGTGTCCTTGCCCAGGATGGAATGCCCAGACGTTCGAGTGAGTAGTTTTCAGGTTCTGTGCCCTAAACCGATAGAGCGTGCACTTTGTTTTAAAAAGCCGTGATTGAAGTCAAATTAACATATTTACCTTCAGTGCTCCCCGGGGAACCGTTAGGGAATCAGAGAGGTGCGGCGGCGGCTGGAGCGGGTGGTGACAGTGACGGTGGCTGTGGCTGTGGCTGGCAGCAGTGGCCCCGGCTCTCCCGGCTTTGGGACGGATGGTGGTCCTGCGCGTCAGCCCCCAGGCTCCCCTGCGGCTCCCTCGCTGCTCCCAAGGGCTCCCGGGCACCTGTCCCTGGAGGGGCCCAGGCTGGTGGGGGGTTGTGCCCCGGGGTTGGGGCTCTGGCCCCACCTGCCTCCGCCCCCACGTGGCCGACGCCCAGGACCCTGAGCCTGGACCCTTGTCCCCCTTGCTCTCCGGCACTGGGGTGGGTCCCTCTGGTGCACGTGCCCTCAGCGGCTTGTGGCCCAGGAACATTTGGTCCCCGAGTTCTGTCTGCACCAGGAGGCCTGATGTCCAGTCTCGAGATTCAGGTCAAATTCCTGGGCCGGTGAGCCAGTTGGCTCCCCACGCAGACCCTCGGTTTCCCTACCTGTAAAAGGGGGGTGTGGCATTCCTCGCAAGCTCGGATAAAAATGCTGCTCAGCACCCGGACATTTCGACCATTGTGACAAGACCTGGGATTTTCTTTTTTTTTTTTTTTTTAATTTTTTTTTTTTCAACTTTTATTTATTTTTGGGACAGAGAGAGACAGAGCGTGAACGGGGGAGGGGCAGAGAGAGAGGGAGACACAGAATCGGAAACAGGCTCCAGGCTCTGAGCCATCAGCCCAGAGCCCGACGCGGGGCTCGAACTCACGGACTGCGAGATCGCGACCTGGCTGAAGTCGGACGCTTAACCGACTGCGCCACCCAGGCGCCCCAAGACCTGGGATTTTCTAGCCTCCCGCCTGTGTGTCCGCTCTCCCGTGGAGATGGGGTTCTGAGGCCTTGGGAGCTCTAGGCCAAGGGGGTGGCCATCCTGGGCGGGGGGGGCCGCTGCTACAGCACAGGGTGTGGGGGTGCACCTGCAGCCTCGGTGCCGCCCGCCGACACTGTTTTTAAAAACCCGCGCGTGGATTGTTGAGCTACGTGGCGGAAATTTTCATCGTCGGAAAGCTGTTAGTAGAGCGACATCACTTACCTGGTTTTTCCCCCGTAAAAAGCACACCTCTGGGTAGCGAAGTGCACAGAGGCGTTTAAGTTCACTGGTCAGGTCTCGGACTCGTTGCTCACGTGGCCGTGCAGCTCACAGGAATGTGCACCATCCTAAGCGCAGAGTTCGATCTGTTTTCATGCAGCTGACACACCACTGTGTGTCCGGGGTGCAGGTGGACAGGGCCAAAGTGTCACCCCCCAGACCTCTCCCCCCCACCCCCGGCCCGCCCGCCAGCCGAGCTCCCGGCACCTGGACGGTGTGCCGTTGGATCCCAGGTAAGGGAGTGGGCCGAGGCTCCCTTCATTTGTCCCTGCGTCCCCGCGGCACCTGCTGTCTAGAGGTTCTTAGTGGGCAGGTGTTCCTTGGCGGGGGGGGGGGGGCTCCCCATGTTTCCAGCATCTAATCTGTCACGGGCTCTGGGGTCGGTTCTGCTGTGGGGCACGGACGGACGGCCTCGGCCAAACGACCTGGTGTGTGGGGGGTGAGCCCGGGGCAGGGTGGGTACAGGTAGCTGGCCCCCCCACCCCGGCCCCTCCCTCCCCTTGGAGGCTCTGCTTCATCTCCCTGGTGACTAATCCTCCCTTCTTCTCTGGTGCCTTTGGATGCTGTCCCCTGAGTGCCTGTTCTCAGCTTTTCCCTCCCTCCCAGCTGAGTTGTCCTTTTCTTGATTGGCTTGTAGAATTCTTTCAAGGTCCTGACCACACAAATTTGCCTTACAGGTATTGTAAATATCTTCGTCCTCCTTGTCTTTTTTTTTTCTTGGCGCCGATCTTTTGAATTCTCGATTTCAGTGAGAAAATTGGTTGGTACAGTTTGCCAACAATGCCCTTTATGGCTGCTGCCGTTTGTGTCCTCCTTGGAATCCTTCCGCCAAAGGTCACGTTTCTCTTCTGTTCTGACATTTGACTCTCGCACCTTTCACATGGAGGTCTGATAAATTATTACTTAAAAAATTCTAATGGAAAAATACACATGACATAAAATTTATCATCGTAGCCGCTTTTAAGGGCACAGTTCAAGGGCGTCAAGCACAGTCACACTGTTGTGCAGCCGTCCCTTCCGTCCCCAGAACGTGTGCGTCTTCCCAGGCTGGACTCTGTCCTGGGACCCTCCCCTGCTCCAACCTCTGGCCCCTCTCCCCCACCCTCCGTGTCTGTGGCTCCAACTCCTCTCCACGGCCTCCGGTGAGCGTCCACTCCTACAGGACGTGTCCCCTGTGACGGGCTGACGTCACTCAGCACGGTGTCCTCCAGGTGCGTCCGGTTGTAGCAGGTGTCGGGATTTGCCTCCTTTTGAAGGCTAAGTAATATTCCGTGGTGTGGACAGGAAAGCCGGTTGCAAGAGCATTTGAGGAACTGCGTGTTTCTAGTCGCCGAAGAAAGAGTATTGGAGTCTGGTTGTTCGGTTGGTTACAGAATTGCTCGGTGTCCCACAGGACAGGAAGACCAGAGCCTTCGGGGCTCCCTCTGCTACTGTGCAGAAATCCCCGTTTGCCCCCCTTTTGGGCACCAATCTAAGGGCTGACACGACCCGGTCCGGAGGTAACGAACGTCAGATAGTAAGTCAGACAGAAGGATCTGAAGGAGCTAACCCTCGGTGGGCCCGCCGGACCCTTCCTCCTGTCACCTGGAGACGGCACACGGTTACCCTTTGCCACGTTTCCAAGTTTTGGGTAGGCGTTCCTAGCAGCATCCTCTCGTGGTCATAACCGAGCTCCAAATACGGTTTTCGAGAGCGAGTTTCGCTGCCTTCTGTGTGATTCGCGGTGCCACGCGGCGGGTGAGCGCGAGGGTGTGGCCGGTGGCCCCAGTGGCCTCGACGGCCGCGGGGGACACCGGCTTCCCCCCCCCTCCCCCTCCCAGAGCACAGGAGCCGTGCACGTTCCGGAGGTCCTTCTCGGCTGCGCAGTCAGCCTGGGCGGCTCCGTCGGGGGGCGGGGAGGGGGGGCAGGTTCTCAGGGAGCACTGCAGATTGCTCTGCTGCCATGAAAGGGAAAGAGACTCCAGAAAGATCTTTGCTTCTGAACCGAGAGGCTAGGGAGACGGCGCTCGCAATGTACAGAATGTTCCCTTTGGAATGTTTCCACGCTGTGTACAGAAAGAGGGCCGGCGGTGGGTCTCCGGGGGAGGAAGGGTTTTCCGCCCCAGAGCCCCACGGCCACCACCCACCGTGGTCCGTGGGGGCCTTGGTCCGCAGCCCGCGCCTCCGCGCAAGGAAAGGCGCCTGGACACGGGGTCCCCTTGCTGGGGGTGAGCCGTGCGGCACGCCTCCTCGGGAGACATCAGCGTCCCTGTCTGGCCGGCAGCTTCCGGGCAGCAGGAGGCACCTGCTGATGGCCAGACAGGGCCCGGCGGTCTCCCAGGGAGCCCTACGGCGCCGGCCTGGAGGAGGTTAACCCCTGCACGCAACCTAAGCGTCGCGTGAGGCCGTGATCGCTCTTTCCCCCAGAGGAAGACCATAAATGGACGGTGTGGAGAGACCCGTCTCCTGGAAGGGAACGTGTGAGAATTCTCTTCCTACGAACGGCCCTTGACAGTTCAAGCTTAACCCTGGAGGGCTCTGGGTGGGCAGCCGAGGCCTCCTCCGGGGCGGTTCTGGAGGTGCGGTGGGGACGTCCCGGCGCCGCGGTAAACCCTGCGTGCCCCGACTCACACGCCCAAGGCCGTGGGCCCCCGGGAAACTACCGGGCTGGAGAGTCAGGAGAAGACGAAATCAGAGCCATCGGAAGAGGTGAACATTCCACTGTGGGACGACGCCTGGCTTTCGCCTGGGTGCTTGTTAATCGAATAATTATAGTCTTGGAAATCAGGAACGCCTTTGCGAGGAAACGTCACTGCTTTGGGAGTGAAGAACTTTAATTTTTTTTTTTTTTTAACATTTATTTATTATCGAGAGACGGAGAGACACAGAAGGTGAGCAAGGGAGGGGCACAGAGAGGGGGAGACAGAATCCGAAGCGGGCTCCAGGCTCCGAGCCGTCAGCACAGAGCCCGACGCGGGGCTCGAACCCACAAGCCGTGAGATCATGACCTGAGCCAGAGTGGGACGTTCAACCGACTGAGCCACCCAGGAGCCCCTATTTACAGGTATTACAAAGCAAGAGAAATAAAGATCACTTTGTGCAAACCTCCTCCAGTTTCCCATATGTCTATTTGAAGTTTTAGGTGCTTTTTTTTAAGTTTATATATTTTTGAGAGAGAGAGAGAGTGCGTGAGCAGGGGAGGGGCAGAGAGAGAGGGGACAGAGGATGTGAAGCAGGCTCCAGGCTCTGAGAGCAGAGAGCCCGATGGGGGGCTCGAACTTGGGAACCGTGAGGTCGTGACCTGAGCTGGCGTCAGATGCTTGATCGACAGAGCCGTCCCCTTCCGCATGCTGGGACAAACAGCCATTTCCCTCTAAGACAAGATAACTCTTTTCCCCTTGGTAACAGAAGACGCCCTTTGATATTCTTGGACCTGTAGTCACACTTCTTTGTCCCGTGTTGTTATGTCTTTGGAAGGGGGTGACTAACTTCTCTCTGACACAGAGGGCTGCGAGCGGAAGGTGATGGGGGCCTGCCTGTCCTACACACACGTGTGCCTGCCACACCTTGTCAGAGTGGCCGGGAGCGTGTTCCTCTGATCTGTGATGAGGACAGATGAGCAAAGTACCTGCCGTCCGAACACTGTTTCCATCATGCGCTGACTGATCACGCGGAGCTACCCGAATGCTGTTCGTTCCGTTTAATGTTCGCATGGCGTGTTACGGTGAGCGAGGAGTTGGGATATCTTACGTTGACACGCTGATGCTTTTTGGTTTTCGTTTTAGCTTTGTATTTTGAGATAATCCTAGGTTCACGAGCAGTTGTGAATCATACAGAATGAATGGAAAAACAAAGTGGTGAGTCCCTGTAGGGAAGGTTATTTGCTCATAAAAGGGAACGGGTGGATTTTGTGGTATCTCAGTACAGCTGTTACTGGACCAGGTAGCACTACCGACAGACCCAGTGCACCCTCCACAGGCCCCCCGGGGCCCCTCCCACCCCCACCCCGTAGCCTCTGACAGCCACCACCCTGGTCTCTTCTGTAAGTGATCCATCGTCCCCCTCCGTCACCAGCATTTGGTGTTGCTGCTGTTGGGGCTGTAGCCGTTCTAATAAGTTTGTGGCGCATCTCGTAGTGGCGTTAATTTGCGTTCCCTGATGGCTGATGGCGGGGAACAACTTTCGTGTCCTTGTTTGCCATCTATATGTCCTCTTGTGAAATGTCTGCGTGTCTTTTGCTGATTTGTTGTAAATCGTATTAATTTTGAGAGAGAACGAGAGCGAGCAGTGGAGGGGAGAGAGAGAATCCCAAGCAGGCTCTGCACTGTGAACACCAGGCTCGTCACGGGGCTCGAACTCACGAACCGGGAGATCACGACCCGAGCCGAAACCGAGAGTTGGATCCTTAACCGACTGAGCACCCCCAAGCACTCCCTTTGCTGATTTTCTAATTGGACTGTGTTTTACTGTTGACATGTAGGGCTTCTTTATATAGCCTGTATCCTAACCCTTGGTCGTCCATGTGCTTTGCAAGTATTTTCTCCCAGCCTGTCTTTCCATCTTGCTAACAGGGTCTTTTGACGAGCAAAAGTTTAAAATTTTGATAAAGTCAAGTTTACGAGTTTTTGCTTGGGGAAGAATGCTGTGTCTAGCCCTAGATTCTGAAGTTAATTCTCCTGTCCTTTTTTCTAGTTTTAAATCACACATGTAGGTTCTCAATCTCTTTTGGATTAAGTTTGTGCACAGTGTGAGGTCGAGGTTCATTTTGTTTGCCTCTGGATATGCACTTGCTCAAGCACTGTTTGCTGAAAAGGCTGACTGTCCTTTACTGAATTGCTTTTGCATCTTTATAAAAAGTTACTTGGACATAATTGTGGGTCTTTTTCAGGGTTCTCTATTCTGTTATTGATCTGTCAGTCATGCTGTCTTAGTCTCTATAGCTGTCTGGAAAGTCTTTATATCAGGCGGGTTGATTTCTTCCACTGAATTCCTCTTAAAAATTCTCTCGCCTACTTTAGTTCCTTGCCTTTTCATATACATTTTTGGTCAATCTTGTCTATATCTACAAAAAAATACGCTGGAATTTTGGTAGGATTGTGTTAATAATTGTGTATAAATTTGGGGAGAATTCTTTGGGGAGAATCTTCCTGTGTCATCTTTCCATCCATGAACATGGTATGTCTCTCCATTTATTTAGATGTAGATTTCTTTCATCAGCATTTTGTAGTTTTCGGCATACAAGTCCTGTGCATCTTTTGTTTTTGTTTATGTTTTTGTGTAGTTCTTTTTAAGTTTATTTATTTTTGAGAGAGAGGGAGAGGGAGAGAATGAACAGGGGAGTGGCAGAGAGGGGGAGACAGAGAGAATCCCAAGCAGGCTTCATGCTATCAGTGCATAGAGCCCAATGCAGGGCTCGATTTCATGAACCATGAGATCATGACCTGAGCGGAAACAAAGAGTTGGATGCTTAACAGACTGAGCTGTACTGGAGCCCCTACCTGTGTGGGGTTTTTTTTAATGTTTATTTTTGAGAGAGAGAAAGAGACAGAGTGCAAGCAGGGGAGGGGCAGAGAGAGAGGAAGACACAGAATCCAAAGTAGGCACCAGGCTGTGAGCTGTCAGCACAGAGCCTGACGCGGGGCTTGAACCAACAAGTCATGAGATCATGACCTGAGCCGAAGTCAGACACTCAACCGACTGATCCACCCAGACGCCACTGTTGTTTGTTTGTTTGTTTGGTTGGTTGGTTGGTTTTGTTTAGTAAACTCTACCCCCAGTGTGGATCTGGAACTCACAACTTTGAGATCCATTTCATGCTCTACCAACTGAGCCAGCCAGGCACCCCTTACATATAGATTTTTCTGAATGATCATAGTATCATCTTGGTAATTGATTGTATATAGAAACACAGTTGTTTATCTTGTATCCTGTGACCTTGATAGACTCACTTATTCTAGAAGGTTTTTTTGGTGGATTCCTTGGGATTTTCTATGTAGGCAGTCCTGTCATCGACAAATAGGGACAGCTTTTTTTATTTCTTCCTCTCTAATCTGTATGCATTTTCTTGCTTTATTGCACTGTGTTGAGTAACAATGGTGAGGAGGATGTCCTTGCCGTATTCCCCATCTTAAGGAGAAAGCATCAGCTGTAAGATTTTTGTAGATGCTTTTTTATCAAGTTGAGGAAGGTCTCTGAGAGTTTTTATCGTGGGTGGATGTTGACTACCGTCAAATACTTCTGCATCGAATGGTACGTTCATGTGATTTTTCTTCATTAGTCTGGTGATAGTGGGTTACGTTGATTGATTTTATTTTATTTTTTTTTAATTTTTTTTTCAACGTTTATTTATTTTTTGGGACAGAGAGAGACAGAGCATGAACGGGGGAGGGGCAGAGAGAGAGGGAGACACAGAATCGGAAACAGGCTCCAGGCTCTGAGTCATCAGCCCAGAGCCCGACGCGGGGCTCGAACTCACGGACCGCGAGATCGTGACCTGGCCGAAGTTGGACGCTTAACCGACTGCGCCACCCAGGCGCCCCCGTTGATTGATTTTAAAATGTTGAATCTGACTTGCCTCCCTGGAATAAATCCCACTCGGTCGTGGCGTATGATTTTATTTTATTATTATTTTTTTAATGTTTTTATTTATTTTTGAGACAGAGGGAGACAGAGCATGAGCAGGGGAGGGGCGGAGAGAGAGGGAGACACAGAATGGGAAGCAGGCTCCAGGCTCCGAGCTGTCAGCACAGAGCCCGATGCGGGGCTCGAACTCACGGACTATGAGATCATGGCCTGAGCCGAAGTCGGACGCTTCACTGCCCGAGCCACCCAGGCGCCCCTGATTTTATTTATATGTTGTTGAATTTTATTCATATTTTGTTCAGGGTCTTGCATCTGTATCACAAGGAACGTTGGTGTGCAGTTTTCTTTTTTGTGTCATCTTTGGTTTTGACATCAGGGTAACGCTAGCTTCGTAAGTGAATTGGGAAGTGTTCCTTCCTCTTCTGTTTCCTGGAAAAGATTGTGTACAAGTGGTGTTAATCCGCCTTTCGATGTTTGGTAGAATTCTCCGGGGAAACCATCTGGGCTTGGAGATTTCTTTTTTGAGAATTTTTAAAGTTACAAATTCAATTTCCTGAATAGTTAGAAGGCTATTCAAATGCCCTGTTTCATATTAGGTGAATTGTGGTAGGTTTTTTCCCTTAGGAATTGGTTATTTAATTTATGTTGTCAGGCTTACGTGCAGAAAGTTGTCCGTATTATTCTTTTTCATCTGCAGGGTCTGTAGTGATATCCCTTGCTTCATTTCTGATACTGGTGATTAATTTGTCTTCTCTCTCTTTTTCTTGTCAGTCATGATAGAAGTTTGTCACTTTCATTGATCTTTTAAAAGAACCGATTCTTGGGGCGCCTGGGTGGCTCAGTTGGTTAAGCTTACGACCGGCTCAGGTCATGATCTCGCAGTTCGTTTATGTAAATAAACGTAAGTGTATGTAATACAAATAAATGTAAAAAAAAATTTTTTTAAAAGAACCAATTTTGTTTCATTGATTTTTTTTCTCTATTTTTTTTTTTTATATTTTCAATATGATTGATATCTGCCCTCATCGTTATTTTTTTTCAGTTTATTTTGCTTCTTTTTCTACGTTCTTGAGATGAGAGCTTAAGGTTATTGATTTGAAATTTTTCCTACTACAAGTACTTAGTATAAGCTATAAATTTTCCTCTCCGCTCTTAAGTAGTGTCCCACAGGTTTGGATATGTTGTATTTTCCTTTTCATTCACTTGATTTCCTGAAGACTTCTTCTGACACGTGGGTGACTTAGAGGGGTGTTGCTAATATTTCCAAGTGTTTGGAGATTTCCTTGTTACTTTAGATTATTGATGTCTAACTTGATTTCATAGTGGTGGAAAAACACACCCTGAATGATTTCAGTTCTTTTAAATTTCTTGACGTTTATTTCCAGGATATTGCTTGTCTTGCTGTAGGTTCCACGGACACTTGAAAAGAGTGTGTATTCTGCTGCTGTCGGATGGACAGCTCTGCGAGTGCCGATCAGAGCCTGTTAGTTGACTTTGGCTCTCTCTGTACTTTTGCTCTGTCGACAGAGGGTTGTCCAAGTCCCCGGATGCGATGGTGGATTTGTCTCTGTCTTTTAAGTTCTGTCCATTTGTGCTTCATATATTTAGCTGTTCTGTTTCTGGTACAGATACATTGAGTACTTCCGTGCCTTCTGGGTGGGTTGACTCTTTGGTCCTTGTGAAATGTCTTTCTTTGTCTCTGATAATTTTCTTTGCTCCGAAATCTACCTTACTTGATATTAATATAGCAACTCCTGTTTTCTTTTGATTATGTTTGCATGATTTACCTTTTCCTGTTTTTTTGAAATTATCTGTATCATTATGTTTGAAAGTGGATTTCTTATAGACCACTTATAATTGGGTCCTGTGTTTTCATCTACTCTGCCAATCTCTGTCTTTTAATTGGTATATTTAGGCCATTTACATTTGGTATGCCAGGGCTTCAGTCTGCCATTTTATTTTTCGATTCTGTTTGTCTTTTTGTTTCTTTCTCTGTACTCCCCCCAACACCTTCCTGTGGGTCTCTTGTCATTTAAAATTTCATTTTGGCGGATCTGTAATTTTTCTCTCTTTGAAAGAAAGGTTTATTGAGATATAATTCACACACCATACGGGTCACTTGTAGGCACACAATCCAGTGGTCTTTAGTCTACTTGGAGTTGTGCACCCATCATCACAGTCAATTTTAGGACATTTTCAGAAAGAAAATTCTGAAAGAATTTCGCAGAAAGAAATTCTGTGCCCTTTGGCTGTCACTCTGATTCCCTCTTTTCCTCCCTGATCCCCCCACCACCTCCAGCCCAAGGTAACCACTGATCTGTTTTACGTCTTTATAAATTGCTTGTTTTGGGGGGCACGTGGGTGGCTCAGTCAGTTGAGCGTCCAACTTCGGCTCTGGTCACGATCTCGTGGTTCATGAGTTCGAGCCCCGCATCGGGCTCTGTGCTGACAGCTCGGAGCCTGGAGCCTTCTTCCCATTCTGTGTCTCCCTCTCTCTCTGCCCCTCCCCCGCTTGTGCTCTCTCTTTCTCTCTCAAAAATAAACATTTAAAAAAATAATAAAAATAAATAAATTGCCTGTTCTGGACGTTTCATATAAATGGAATCGTGTAATATGGTCTTTTGTGACTTTTTTTTTCTTAGCATGATTTTTTCAAGGTTCATCCATGTGATAGCATCTGTCAGTACTTCATTCCTTTTTATGGATGGATAATATTCCATTGTATGGTTTTGTCACATTTCATTTATCCATTCATCCGTTGATGGATGTTTTGGGTTGTTTCCACTTTTTGGCTATTGCGAATAATGCTGCCGTTCATATACTGGTTTTTACATGGATATTTGTTTTCATTTCTGTTGGCTGTACCTAGGAGTGAAGTTGCTGGGTTATGGCAACTCCATATTGAACCTTTTGAAGAACTTCCAGACCCTCGTCCACACTGGCTGCATCCACTTATATTCCCATCACATCTACACCAGCACGTTTACTTATTTACTCACTTAATTTTTTTTAAAGATTATTTATTTATTTTGAGAGAGTGAGCAGGGAAGGGGCAGAGAGAGAGAGGTAGAGAGAGAATCCCAAGCAGGCTCTGCACCATCAGCGTGGAGCCCCACGCGGGGCTCGAACCCACGAACCGTGAGACCATGACCTGAGCCGAAGTCGGACGCTCAACCGACTGAGCCACCCAGGTGCCCCTTCCTCTGTGTTTTAAGAGTCGTATCGTTTTATCTCCTACATTCAAATCTTTGGTGTGTTTTAAGTTAATTCTTGTATGTGGTGTGAGGTGAGGGTCCAACTTCATTCCTTTACATGTGGACGTCCGGGTGTCCCAGCACCATAGTTTGAAAAGGTTGTTATTTTCCTGTTGAATGGTCTTGGCCCCCTTGTTGTTTGTTTCTAGACTCCCACTTTGATTCCATTGATCTATATATATCCTCATGTTAGCACCACACCGTTTTGATTACTGGAGCTTTGTAGTAAGTCTTCAAAGTGGGAAGTATGAGTGCTCCAACTTTGTTCTTTGTCAGCATTGTTTTGGTTATTCTGGATTCCTTGGGTTTCCCTAAGAATTTTAAGATTGGCTTGACAGTTTCTGTGGTGATGTCACCTGGGGTTTTGATTAGGATCCCACTGAATCTGTGGGTCAGTTTGGGGAGTACCTGCTGCCTTGGCGATGTTCGACCTTCTAATCCGTGAACATAGGTATCTTCCCATTTATTTACATCCGTAGTTTCTTTCAACACGGTTTTACAGCTTTCAAAGTGTAAGTTTGTACACTACTTCTGTTGAATTTATTTATTTAAGTATTTTGTGCTTTTTGATGTCATGGGAAACGAAATTAGTTACTAATTTCATTTTCGGATTATTTGTAGCGTACAGAACTGTGTTTGAGTTTTGTCTACTGATCATATAGCCTGCAAACTTGCTGAACTTGTTTATTGGTTTTAATAGTTTTTTGGCCGACTCCTCAGAGTTTTCTGTGTACAAGATCATGTCACCTACAATAGAGATAGTTTCATTTTTTTCCTTTCTAACTACTTTTGCTTTGTTTCGTTTTCTTGCCCACTGGGCTCCGTGAGGGCCCCTTGTACGGTGTTGACTTCCTTGCCTTTTTCCTGACCTTAGGAGGAAAGCAGCCAGTTTTCTGCTGCTGAGTATGATGTCACTTGTGGGTTTTTCACGTGCGCACTTTTTCAGGTTGAGGAAATTTCCCCCTTTCCTGGTTCACTGAGTGCCTTTATGTGTTGTTTATGTGTTACGTGTTTTTGGATGACAGATGCTGGAATTATCTTGACAGAGATTCTATTTTTTATCTTTATTTTTTAATGTGTATTTATTTATTTTGAGAGAGAGCGTGCGCGTGCATGAGCAGGGGAGGGGCAGAGAGAGGGAGAGAGAATCCCAAGCAGACGCCCCATCATCAGCGCAGAGCCCAACTCGGGGCTCGATCTTACGAACCATGAGATCATGACCCGAGCTGAAATCAAGAGTTGGACGCTTAACCGGCTGAGCCACCCAGGCGCCCCAACAAAGAGAGATTTTAAAGAATCACTCCCGTGTTCCATATTCCCGGAAGTAGAAATTCAACACAATTTTGATACAAGTTTTGGCATCAGTTTGAGTTATTCAGTAGAGTCGACCATAGATTTTCTATTTTTTCCTAGTCGGGAACACACGTGCGTGTATCAGTAGCTTCTCTGATTGGTCGAAAGGTGTAAAGAGTTTGGGAAATTCCGATTAACTACTTTCCTCATGAGAAAACACATCCGGATCGTGATAATAAAATCCATGCTGGATTTATAAATTAAAGACATCAGGTTGTTTTTAATTTTTTTTTTTAATTTTTTTTTTTTCAACGTTTATTTATTTTTGGGACAGAGAGAGACAGAGCATGAATGGGGGAGGGGCAGAGAGAGAGGGAGACACAGAATCGGAAACAGGCTCCAGGCTCTGAGCCATCAGCCCAGAGCCCGACGCGGGGCTCGAACTCACGGACCGCGAGATCGTGACCTGGCTGAAGTCGGACGCTCAACCGACTGCGCCACCCAGGCGCCCCCTTTAATTTTTTTTTTTTAACCCAAGTTACCGGAGCACTCTCATTTGTTCAAGATTGTGGACATTTGGAGTTTTGCTTGGAAATACTTTTTGAGCTGGTTGTTTTCTCTGCAAAGGGCTCCCTCCTTAAAATGCTAGCTCATTTACAATATTAGACTTTCCTTCTCTTTATATTGTGGGAATTCTGAAAGTATTAGGTTTGTGAAGTTACTTATTACGTATGAGTGCACGAGGACGCCGCTCTCCGAGAGACTCTGAGTCACAGACCCCTTCAGAAATCCCAACGTGAGAAAGGTCTGGACACAGCCTGCGGCACCGGCCACGGGTCAGAAGGGAACATGGAGAGCGGCTCACCTTGCCTCGTCTGATGAGAGAGAGGATTTCCTTTGCAGCGGATGTGAGCTCTTCCCTTGACTGATGAACGAACACGACTGACGGCACAGGCGAGACCCCTCACCTGCCCCTCAGAGTCTCCCCGTGGTCACACTGGAAAGCCGGCCGTCGGTCCGCTCGCTGGCTCCCGGCTCCGGCGGTGCCCCAGACCGGGGTGGCGGAGACCAGCCGGGGCCCCGGCGACTGCTCCTTCCCGGTCCTTGCCACAGAGAAGGGACGTGGCCCGGACCACACGTTACCCGGGATATGGGTGGGCTGACAGATCAGGCCACCTGCCGGGGACGGAATAGTCTTGGGGCGGGGGGAATAAACCGCCAAACAGAAGAAGACCGTCAGCGGAGGCCGCGGTCTGCTGCCCCCTGGGCTCACTCGACGGGAGGCTTGCGGGCCAGCCCGCGGGATGTCCGTTGGCGCATAGTGTTTTCAGTTAGGCCCCAGACCCGCGTACACGTGCAAGGTGAGCGCGGTTGCAGATGTGCTGACCTCACGGAGGAGGAGATGGCGGGTGGGAAGGTGACTGTGAGGGCGCCCGAGGAGCCACGGACACCGAGGCCCGAAGGGGAGCGAACAGGTCGTCTCCCGGACCTGCCAGGCCAGACCCGCGGCTGGCTCGTGTCCTGCAGAGCAAAACCCCGCGCCTTTGGGGCTGTCTTTTCCAGCGGAGAGAAAGTTTGCATCTTTCCTGGACGAAAATGAGCATGTTTACATGTAACTTGGCAGAGCCTGGGTAGAAAGGGAGTCGGAGGGCGTCCTCCCGGACGGTGGTCGTCCTGGGACGACCTTGCGGCGGCCCGGCGGCCCCGCCTCCCTGTGATGGTCATTTCCAGGTGTTTGATAATTCTCTGAATGGCGTCCCGTCCACCTGGGGTTCACGATCGTGTATCTCCCGAGCTTGCTTCCCTCCCAGCCTGCCCGCCTGCCGTCAGCCTCTCGGCCCTTCTCTGAGCTGGTGCTTTTGGGGCATCTGGCTGGGGGCGGCCAGCGTGGCCCGTCCGCCCACCGCTCCCTGACCTGCCTCTCTTGGCTCCTTCCTCTGCTGTCTTCCCTCTACCTCCAGCTTCTCCCGCAGGCTCAATTGATTCCCAGCTGACCCCCAGTGGCCAGGTCCCCCCATTGAGAAGGGCAGACCCTGCGGCGGGACTTGGGGAGCCTGGTGTTCTGCGGGGCCGGGGGAAGCATCTTCGTGGGACAGGTGCCAGGTGGGGGGCCTGCTGTCTGTCCGAGTGGCTGCTGGCAGCCTGGGGTTCAGTCCCGTGAGCCTGGGGCAGCGGGAGCCCTGACCTCACCCCACTGTGCCCCGGCCAGGCCGTAGGAGGCCACCTGGTGTCTGGCAGGACGTGAGCTGGTGGCCGCGGGCTCCCTGACCTCCGTGGGATTCCAGGGCAACTGGGGACCAGGCCTGGGGAGGGCCTGCCACTGCTCCCCTCCCCCAGCCCCTGGGGGAAGGGTCTCCTTCAGCCTAGAAGGTAGTGGTACCACTGGGCCTTGTCCCTACTCTGAGACAGTCCAAGATGAATAGTGTGGTCCCGGGCCAGGAGATCTGGGGACACACACACACACACACACACCTCTCTCTCTCCACCTCCTCTGCTCCCTGCCACCTGTTCAGACCCCTCACCCACAGGCTCCCAGGAGGCGTGTGGGTCTGGGAGGGCTTGGGGCGAGCAGGCAGCGCAGGGGGGTTCTGGTGAAGGCGCCGCCAGCTGGATGCCCGCATAGCCGCTACCTGGCAGGTGGGAATGAGCCGGGGAGGGCTGGGGCCCTGGGCTCCCAAGGGTGGTGAGCATGTGCCCCAGGGTGCTGAGGGTCTTCAGAGAACGTGGTGCCCACCGGCTGCGTCTCTGATGGGCACGTGGCTTTGTCCTCTGTCTCAACCCCCACCCCTGAGGTGTGGGGGCCAGCCCGTCGGGGGGGGGGGTCCCACCCTCCTGGTGTGAGCACTGCACCCCGCCGTTCCCGGCCGCTCTGGCTGGTCCTGTCCGTGCCCCACAGATTCCGCAAGGTCTGGGGCTCTGCGGCCCCTACCCCCCAGCTTGCCACGGGAGCCACATGAGAAAGCGGGGTGGGGGCCAGCCCGGTGCCCCCACCTGTGGCACAGGGGAGCCGCCTCTGGAACCCACCGCCCTGGCAGTAATCCTCATTCCCAGGCTATAAAGTCGGGCGTTCGTATTTACGATCTTTATTTTTCATATCAGTAATTACCTTTTACAGCCCCGGCTGTATGCCGCGGCCTGTGCCTCTGATCGCGGGCCAAGCACGGACCTGCCCCCTCCTGCTCCCCCCACCTTCGCGCGGCAGGATGCCTCCGCCTTGCACAAGGGCTTGGGGAGATCTGGGTTTGTGGTTAAGATTCTCACATTGGAGCACGAGGACAATTATGTGTAGCTTTTATTCGGCCCCCAGGATTCTTACTGCATTATCCGTATTTCCTTTAATTTGTGGGATTTCTAGTAAATGGGCTTAAAAATAGGTCTGGGCGTGATGCCAGGCAGATGCGGGCAGCAGGCATCTCTGTGTCTCCTTGTATAAAGGCAGAGTGGGGCAACCCCCGTGTCACTTGGGCCCAGCCTCCTGCATGTCCCCTGAGGCAGTCCCACTGCCACTGCCCCCTGGGAAGGGCGGGGCCGGGCCAGCCCAGGTGCCCTGACTCCTGGACAGGAAGTGGGGCTTGTGTTTGGGGCTGTCCGGGAAGGCAGGGCCAGGGGCATTTGGGGACTCTCTGAGGGGAAGGAGGCGGGCAGATGCTGTGGGGCTCTGGTGCAGGGCAGCGGGCGGGGTCCCGGCTGTCGGCATGTGCACCCCCGGGCTCACCAGGTGGCAGCCCCCAGGCGCCCCGAGACCTGGGTCCATGCCACCTGCTGGAGCCCCGGAGGCCCCCGTGGTGCCCGTCTGTGAGGGCTGGTACTGTATTGGGCTCTAAGCGGCTGGCGTGGCCTCCGTCCCCCAGACCCTTCTGTTCTGCAGGTCCCGATGCCCCGTGTCCCTGCAGACAGGGGGACTGGCCCCAGAGCGTGGTGCCAGAGCCCCCTCTGTCCTGCTTGTGTGGGGCTGGAGCACCCTCAGGACTCAGAGGACCCGCTGACCTGTCCTCTTGGCCCCTCGGTGGCTTGGCGCCCTGTCCCCAACTCCATTCCAGAGTGGGGGTGGGGGACATCTGTCTGTTTCCGCCCTACTGTGTGAACCGAGCCCGCGGGAGGGCCAGAGTGTCCAGGGGGTTGAACGTGGAGACAGGGAAGTAGAGATGCTCCACCCATGGGGTCAACCCTCACGGCCAGGGGGAGCGGCACCTGCTGAGGTGGGCAGTGGGAAGGAGGCCGGGAGTTGGGAGCCCTTAGGGAGAAGGTGAGGCCGGCTGGCTGGCCCTGGGGGTGGGGGTGGGGGTGGGGGGTGGGGGGGGGAGGTGTTGCTGAGGCTCCTCAGGCATCCACCCCGCCCCACACTGGCTGTGGCTTCAGGGCCAGCAAGTGTGAGGTTGGCCAGGGTCTCCGGGCCAGGGGGGCCACCGCCACCAGCTGCCGCCTTGCCCGGAGCTCCGAGGTGGGGGCTGCTACGTCGTGGCCCCGTCTCCGTGTAATTGGACCCCCCCTCCGGCAGCTGATTGAGTATTTCTGTGTCTGTCTGATTTACATTAGGTTTTTAAGCATAATTAGAAATGCAGGGGAGCTTTGTGTCTTACCTCGACTATTTATGGCACGATATGCAGATGAGAAAGGCTATGAATATTAAGGACGGGGGTGTGTGGCACAGCCGCGATGGATGAGGAGCCGGTGACCGGCCCAGGGCAGCGCCCCCCGCCCCCCCCCCCGGCGCCGGGACCCCCGCCCGTCCCCCAGGTGCTCCGGGACCCCCACAGGCCTGTGGGAAGGGGAGGGTGCCCAGCGGGCTGAGGAGGGAGTCCGGCTCCACGGGGCCTGGCCCGCTCGGTCTGGGCAGCCCCGGTGCCCCCGAGCCCCGCCCTCCAGCCGGGGGGGTGGGGGGGGTGGGGGGGTGGGGGGGGGGTGGGGAGTGCAAGGGGGGACCTCCCGCCAGCCGATAAGGGGGAGGAGGCCCGTCTGCCAGCGAGTGGAGCTGGCTTTTTAAGTTATTAAACTATGCCCGAGGGAGACACTCTTCAAGCTTACGTTATTTAAATTACAAATACGGGTGAGGGAGATTGTCGGCTCTGTTCAGAACACTGCTTCATTCTTTGGGAGCCTTCTGGAACCGTTTTGTGGCTCGAGAGCGGACCTGCTGGGTCGACGGGCTCCTGGCGGGGCGGCGGCCAGTCCCTGCTCCTTCATGCCGTGTGGCCGTGTGGCCGTTCGTGCCGTGTCTGTTTGTCCCCCCCCCCCCCCCCAGCCCCATACCCACAGTAAAGTCAGAGTATTTGAGAGTGAAGGGTGGGGGGGCTGGGGTGTCGAGGAGCCCCTCGGACGTGGGCCCGGCTCGGCCACACGGACCACCAGACCGGACCCTTGTCGGAGCCCGTGCCGTGGGACATGTGCTGAGATGCGGGACCCGCTGCCCCATCTGGCGGGGTGTCCGCCCAGCCCGTGCCCAGCTCTGTGGCCCTGCAGCAGCAGCGGCTCTGATGGCCGTTGGTGGCCTGCCTGGTGCCGTGGGTCCCCGTGTGCGTTGAGCCTGTCTGAGGACCAGCCCCGGGTGTGTGGCACCCTCCTTGGGGCGGTGAGGGGGAAGGACTGATAAGCACATGTTTGAATTTGCAGATTCTGGCACCCTGCCTTTTTCTGTTTGGGGGAAGGAAAAAAAAGCTTCCAGGCAAACGCTTGTTGTGAAGTTGAAGCCAGTTGAAGCCAGCTGTGGCGCCCGATGCCGGCCCAGGCTGCGGTCGGGGGTGGAGGCTGCCGGGTGCCGGGGGGCACGGTGAGCCAGGGTGGGAAGTGCGTGCCCCTTCCCCTGGCACAGGGGCTCCGGGGCCAGCACGTGCAGAGGCCGAGGGGGGAGTCTCCTCTGCAGCGGATCCTGGGGGCGCCGGGCGGGTCCGGGCCCGAGCCGCCCCACGGTGCCTCCCTCTCTTGCCACCCGAAGCTCGTCCTGGGTGGCTGCAGATGGGGGACGCAGGTCCCGGGCCCTGGCCTTGGCAGGAAGCTCAGGCTCCTTGTCCGCACCCACCTGGAGAGGAGGGGCTGGGAGGCGGGCACACGGTAGGTGCGGTGGGTGCATGTTGGGGGCCGCGGGGAGGGGCTCCCGGCAGCCGAGACCCCACCCTGGAGCCCCGGTCCTCGAGGGGTGACTGGCCCTTCCATTAGCAGCGAGGCCCCGAGGCCCCAACTGGCGGGTGCCTCACCCAGCCCCTGGGGACCTGGCACGCCCAGCTGGCGGCCGTGCTGTGCTGGCAACCGACACCTCGACCCTTGAAGGGTCGCCCTCCCCCGGCGAGGCCAGAGGTGCTCGGCACAGCCAGAGGCACTGCCGGGCGTGGGGTGTAAGTGAGCCTCCGCTCCCGCAGGCCGGTAACCGGAGCCTGCGCTGTAATTGGAAAGCTCCCTCCCTGCCCTCCCTTAACAGCCCAGACGCACACAGCAGGCGCGGCCCTGGTGCCCCCCCCCCCTCACGTGTGCGCGCTGACTCACGGGCTAACTTGCCTGCCTCCCGGTGAGGCACTGTCCTGGGGCTGCGGCCTGCCCCGCCCCCACCAAACTCGGAGCACCTTGACTTTCAGGAGGTGTCCCCGTTGCTGAGCCGGGAGAGAACCCCGGATGGCAGGGCTTGGCGGCCTGGCCGAGGGGCTGCCCCGGGGACGGGCCTGGTGCTCGCTCGGGGCAGGGGAAGCAGGGAGGCAGAAGGGGCTCCTTTGTTTCCTGGGGCACCTGCCTCCCCGCCTCCCTGCCACGGGCGTATTTGATAGCTGTGCGTTTGCCGAGGCCCAGACCTCTTATTAGATTGGAAGAATTAAATCCTGCCCGATGATCTTATTTAATTTCATTTATCATTTATCTCGCCTCTCCTTCCTGGGCTGGTGGTGACCCTACAGAAGGTAGCCGCTGCATTGTCCCACCTCAGGAAGCTCCTCGGGATCTGGGGGGCCGGTGGGGGGGGGGCTTCTGACAAGGACCCCCAGACCTTGCAGCCATACCTGCGTGGGGTCCTGGGGAGGAGGCACCCCTGCTTGGAATCCATCCTTCTCTGGTCCTCTGGGCCCCCAAGAGAAGTCCTCGGCGTGTTCCCAGTACCTGTTGGAGCCCCTGCTTCCCCAGGTGCACCTAGAGCCCTGCGTGGCCGGCCTTGGCCTGGCTGCAGCCGAGAACCTGTGCCCTGTCTGCATCCTGCCCAAGGCCCTGGGGCGCACACCCTGCGGCCAGTCCCTCGGTACCTGTGTGGGCACCTGTCTGTGGCTCCTGGGGCCAGTACCCTCACCCCCTTCTCGTTGGGCTCCTTCCCTGTGCACCTGCTGGCCGCGCTGCCCGTGGGGGGCCGGGAGGACCCCTGTGACCCTGGGTCCTAGATCCTGGCTCTCCCCAAAGGAGGGTCTGCGGTGAAGAGACCCACCCCCTCGCTACCCACATTTTCTCATTCTGGGGGGAGGTCGTGGAGTCTGAATGGGGTGGCGGCCCCCGAGGCTGGCACAGCTGGACTCTGGCTTCGGGATTTCCCAAAGTGGGTTCCGTCCTGAAGGTCGTTAGGAGGGGGCGGGGTTCCGTGGTGCAGCGGCTTTGAGGATGGCCAGAGTGAGCACAGTTAGAAATTTCTGCCGTTCCTTCTGGCTCTTCAGAACCTTCAGTAATAGGCCAGTGGGCATGGTGAGTCTCGCTGTGGCGGGGGAAACCGAGGCGTGGAAGGGGAAAGGCGGTCTTGGTGGGGCTGGTGCCCGCTGCCCTCGGCCCACTCGGGTCCCGGCCCTTCCTCTCTGGCCACCGCACAGGGTCGGCCCTTGACCTGCCCTGCTTTGACGGGTCTAGGCACGTAAACCAAGCCTTTATTTGATTCTTGTCTCCTAAAGTTCAGCTTTGTTCTTGTCCCGGCCAAGGCTTCTAAGAAAGCAATCTAAAACCAGCTCTTGTAGGGCTGTCCTGGGCTGGGCCGTGGGATGGCAGCCTGGCCTGTGCAGGTGGCCTGAGGACACACGTCCCCCGGGACCCGATGGCCTCATCACCTTCCAGAGGAGGAATGGTCCCCTCTCCGGGCCAGCGGTCTGGCCCCCAGCCCTGGGGCACAGGTGTGGGCGGGGATGGGCTGGGGGCTGACGGAGGCACCCATCTGGACCACCGCCTCCTGTCCCAGTCACCGCAGGTAACGGCATTGTGATGCAGGTTACTGGGGCATAGAGCATGCCACGTTCGCCGTCCGCCTCGACCCTGTAGTGACCGTCAAAGCGTAAACCTGACCCCCAGGGGACAGATGAGCGTCCCAGATGTGGTGCCATTTGCTTGAGGCCACAGGACACGGATAGGAGAGCAGCAGGGCCGGGCTTGTGGGAGGCGGGGGGGGAGGGGGGAGGGCATTGCCCGGTGGGACCCAGGATTGCAGCCCTGCTGACCAGCCAGGACCTGATGCTTGGAGGGACAGGCTCCGAGGGCCTCTTGGTGTCCCTGCCCTCAGTTTGGGACCTGGCCACTGGCTGGCCCAGCCCCAGGCCACTGGGGCCCTCTGGGCACCGATGCACAGTGTACCTTTGCTGGCCAGGCTGACTCACCCCTCTCACGGCCCTAGAGCCCTCATCTGGCTCAGGGGACCCCATCTTGCTCTCCAGGAGACTCCTGGCAGTGGGTGCTGTGGGTCTGTGAAGGGGCCATTTGGAGGGCCCCTCTCCTCTGTGGTGTATTGCTGGCCAGCACAGCCCCACTCTCGTGGCCCTCCCTGGCGTGTCCAGCATTGGGCTAAATGTCCACCAGGCAGTGGGCAGACCACCCCCCCCCACCCCGACCTTGCTCAGGTCAAGAGACACCCTTGGCAGGCTTCTCTGAGGAGGTGACAACAGGTCTGTTCCAGGCAGGGCCGGGACGCAGCACAGCCAGCGATGGGGGCGGGGGGATTGCTCCTGCAGAACTGGTGGAGGCTGCGTATGCTGGGCCCTGGGGCCCAAGGCCAGCACCCAGGCCAGGAGTGGCCCTGCCCCGCCCCCCATCACGGGTCCCGCCATCCTTTGGCCTCTGGGTGGCCCTCTGTTTCCCCATGTCGGCTCTGCCGGTGCCCCGGTCTGCTTTCTTTTGTGGCCGGGTGGCACGTGGGGGGTTGTGCCCCCAGCCCCCTCATCTTGGGGCCAGTGGGCTCCTCCTAGGCCCCAAGACAAGGAGGCTGCCAGGACAGCACAGTCCAGTCGGGAGGCCTGGCATGGCTCCTGGCGGGGGCGACCCTGGGTCTGTCCTTCTGGGTCTGGATGCCGGCGAGGCTGTCCCACCGCCGCCCGGGGTTGTGCGGACACAGGCGTCCGCGTGGACCCCCAGGCAGCTTCCCCAGGGCAGCGGGGCCAGGCTGTGCGGAGCACGAGACCCTTGCCCTGAGGCCTGTCTGCTGTTGACCGGGCCACCCGCGCCGCCCCCTCCCCCGGACTTGCTGCTTCGACACCCTCCAGGTAGAGGAGAGCGAGGGCCCGGGGTCCGGACTGGCTCCATCGCCAGGGGGACGAGGGCCAAGTCCCCCGTCGGAGCAGCGAGTGGGGACCATTTCTGCCGACGCTCCAAGCTCAGCGCTCACGTGGCCGCCACGCCGAGTCGCCATCCGTCCCACGGAGGAGCCCGGCAGCCACTGCTGCTGGGAGGCCTCCCCACACCTGTATTTCTTCCTGTGCCGTTCCTCCCGCAGTGTTTTATCTGCTGTGGGAAGCTGAGCCCGCCGCATGTGAGCGCGGACGCGCCAGATGGCCCTTTCTCTCCCTCCGGACACGCCGCTGCCGTGGAGGGGGCGGTGGGAGGGCTGCTGCCTGTGCCCCGGCCCCTCCCGCTCCGGCCGCCAGGGTTAGGTTCTCGGTGGTGGCAGCCGTGCCGTCACCCGTCTCGACCGTCTTCCTTTTTGCAAGCTGTGTGTGTTCTTCCCAGGGCCGCGGTTGGGGGCGAGAGGGGAGACCGAGGCAGGGCGGGCCAGTGGTTTGCCACAGGCGGGGGTGTGGGCCTGGAACAGGACGGGCTGTGTGCACAGCACAGCCTCCCCTCCCAAGGGAGGCCCGGGGGAGGAGCCCAGCCTCCTTCACACGGGCACCCTTGCAGGTGGTGGCTTTGCTGCCCGGCTGCTGGGAGGGGCCCCCTCGGCCTGGCCCAGCTGCACTCACAGAGTTGTTCTTCTTGAAAAGACCCGCGTGGGGGCTTGGGGGACAGGGTGACTTTCCTGGGTGAGTGGGATGGGGTGTAGGGCTGCACAAGCGGGCCCTGCTGCTTCCGGACCCCAGGGAGAAGTAGGGAGGCGGGCAGGGGCCACTGCGGAGCCCTGTGGGGGCACTGGGGGAGGCTGGGCCTCGTCCTCGCCCCTCCTTCCCTGTCTCTGGGCCTCTTCTCCCACCTTTGCTTTCCTTCCTGCCTCCCTGTTCTCATCACCTGCCCCTCTTTCCTCCCGGGCTCCCCACCTTCACCCTCTGCCCTGCCTGTGCCACCCCGTCGCCCCCCTTCCTCCTAGCCTCCCCGCCCTCTACGCCCCCCTGTGCCCCCACACCCTCATCCTCCTGTCCCCGGCTCCCTGCCCCCTCGTCCCCCACCCCCTCTCCCCTGTCCCTTTATCCCCCCTGCTCCCTCATCCCCCACCGCCTGACCCCCCCAGCCCCCACGACCCCAGCCCTCCGCCCCCCTCATCCCCCACCCCCCTGTCCCCCCACCCTCCCTCCCTGGCAGAGTTGGTGGCTGTGCCAGCCCTGCAGACTGTTTGGAATACTTTAAATGCTTTGACACTCGGGCTGTGCTGGATGGCAGGGCGGCAGTTTACTGGGTAATTCACATGCAGAGCCGCACCATAAATCTCGGCGCTCAGTTGCCGTGGCACCACGGAGCGTTTCTCCGCGTACAGTACAGTATTTCTGCCATCTTTGTTTGCATTGTGGTGAGTCATCAAAGTCTGTCTTGTACCAACACCCGGAGCCGTGCATTCCTCGGGCACCAACACTCCACTGTTTTTAAAGCCGGGGCTGGAGCTGGCATTTACTTGGGCTCCCAAGTCAAAGGCCGCTATTCATTCCCGAGAGCTGCCTGAATGTCCGTCTGCATCCGGCCTCTTCATTTAGATGCTGTGCGCTGCCCCGGAGAGCCGGGCTGGGTACAGCTGAGCTGCGGCCGCCGAGCCCAGCGCCGAGACTCTCTGCCCTGCTCCTCCTCCTCCTCCTCCTCCTCCTCCTCCTCCTCCTCCTCTCCCGGCTCCTCGCGCCCTCCCCACCCCAAGGGCTCCCGCTCTGTTTGCTGCATTCCCGGAGCAGCTGGCGAGCCTGCCCCTGCCAGGCGGAGCGGGCACTGCCGGGCCACCGGCGGCAGCCGCCAAAGGTAGGTCTCCCCCGCGGGCCGGTGCCACGGCCGACCGACCGGCAACTTCTCCGCAGCGGGGGCACTGCGGGCCCTCCCCCCCGCGGCCACCCATCTGCCCAACTCCTGTCGCCGGGGTCCGGGCGCTCCGCCCTCCCTCCGCCCTCCCTCCTCCGGCCGCCCGGCGCCTCTGCGGCCGCCTGCACTTTCCTCCCTCGGGACAGAGCGGCCCTTTGTGCGGGCGCCGCTGTGCAGAGTTGGGCCGGCGCCTTCTCCACCCGTCCGTGCCCGGCTTCTCCGAATCTTCTCTGAATCGGGCGTCAGATCAACCTCGCTGGAGCCCCGGCCCCCGGCCCCTGGGGCGCCCGAGGAGGCAGTGGCATCCCAAGCCCTTGCCGGTCCCTCCCCCCCACTCCTCCCCGCCCGACTCCCCCCCTGACCCCTTTAGTCACCTGGGCTGGGGCCGAGCCAGCAGGGATTGGCCGGCACGGGGAGCTGGGGGACCAGGAGGGCAGGCAGGTGGGGTTGCGACAGACTCCCGACCGCTGGTCCAGCCGGGTCCCTGACGGGCGCTGGCGGCCTGGGGAGCCGGCCCCGGGGGAGGGGCGGGGGTGGCCAGCCACTGACTTCTGGCTTCAGCTCACTCCCCTGGGCGCCCCCACCCCCACCCCTTGCCCGCCTCTGCAGGGGGACGAGGGGCCAGCATCTCAGCCAGTGGGGTGGGACTCCCCCCCTTGTGGGCCCTCCGTGTGGCTGCTCTGAGGGAAAAGAGGAAAAACAAACCAGAAACCAAGAGCCTCCGAGAGACCCCCTGCGAGACCCCCCCTCGCTCTGGGCTCCAGCCCCTCCGAGGGGCAGGGCTGTGAGGGGTCCTTTGCTGCTAACTTTTTCTTGGGGAGAAGAGTTTGCAGACGCAGCCCGCCGCCCTCACCCCTCCCAGCCGCCGCGGGTGGCAGTGCCCTGCTCCGTGTTCTGTCCTCCATCCACCCCGTCCTCCCCTGAGTGCAGGCCTCTGTTTGCATTCCTGGCTTCTGCTGAGACGGGGCGTCCCGGGCCCCGAGGGCTCAGGCGCTCTCCTGGGGGTGGGCTCTGGGAGCCACGCAAGGAGCGGGGGGGGAGGGGGGGGGCGTCCCCCTCCCCCTTGCCCCCCACCCCCACCCCCCCCACCCCCGGCTGGAACATGGCTGTGCGGCTCTGAGTCCCGTGCAGCGCTGGCTGCAGGCCCAGCCAGGGTCCTGCCGTGAGGAGCTCGGGCCCCAGGACCTTCCCTGGGTGGCTCTGCTGGAGCGGGGCCGGGGCTGGGACCGCGGCGGAGGAGGGCGCAGCGGCCGAGTGCCTTTCCGTACCCTTGGCCGGTGGGCCCCGGCCGTCCGGGGAGCCTGACCCGCGTGTCCCCGCGCCCTCTCTCCCCCACAGATGTGCCCCGCTCGGGCGCTCCCGTGCTGAGTGTGAGGCGAGCCCTCTAGCGCCTGCCCGCCATGTCTCAGCTGCTGCACATCGAGATCCCCAACTTCGGGAGCACGGTGCTCGGCTGCCTCAACGAGCAGCGCCTGCTGGGCCTCTACTGCGATGTGTCCATCGTGGTCAAGGGCCAGGCTTTCAAGGCCCACCGGGCCGTCCTGGCCGCCAGCAGCCTGTACTTCCGCGACCTGTTCAGCGGCAACAGTAAGAGCGCCTTCGAGCTGCCGGGCACTGTGCCTCCCGCCTGCTTCCAGCAGATTCTATCCTTCTGCTACACGGGCAGGCTGACCATGGCGGCCAGCGAGCAGCTCGTGGTCATGTACACGGCCGGCTTCCTGCAGATCCAGCACATCGTGGAGCGCGGCACGGACCTCATGTTCAAGGTGAGCTCGCCCCACTGCGACTCGCAGACCGCCATGATCGAGGACGCCAGCTCCGAGCCCCAGAGCCCCTGCAACCAGCTGCAGCCGGCCGCCCCCGCAGCCCCCCCCTACGTCGTGTCCCCCTCCGTGCCCATCCCGCTGCTGACCCGCGTGAAGCACGAAGCCACGGAGCTGCCGCCGGCGGCCGGCCCGGGCCTGGCCCCCAAGCGCCCGCTGGAGACGGGGCCCCGGGATGGCGCCGCGGTGGCGGCGGGCGCGGCCCCCCTCAAGCTGCCCCGGGTCTCCTACTACGGGGTGCCCAGCCTGGCCACCCTCATCCCCAGCATCCAGCAGGTGCCCTACTCCCAGGGGGAGCGGACCAGTCCGGGGGCCAGCAGCCTGCCCACCACCGACAGCCCCACCTCGTACCACAACGAGGAGGACGAGGAAGACGACGAGGCCTATGACACCATGGCGGAGGAGCAGTACGGCCAGATGTACATCAAGGCCACCGGCAGCTACGCAGGTAACGCGCCGCGGGGGACTGCGGGGGACCGCCGGGGCCCGTGCGGGTGCAGAGGCAAGCCCGCCCCCTGCCCCGTGGGCCCTCACAGCCTGGCTGGGACCCCTCGGGGAGACCGCCGCGCCGGGCCGGGCTGGATGGGCTGGAGGGCACGACCTAGGTCAGCCTCTCATGGCCTTAGCTGAGGCCTCGACAGCCGATGCCACGCGAGATGGGAGCCGCGGGAAAGCCGAGAGACCACCCACTGGAAGCTGCCGTCCAGCACGTGGGATGGGGCTTGGTCTCCCGCTCGTCAGACGAGGAGACCGAGGGCCTCAGCGGACCAGGGACCTGGCTGAGGGCTCACAGAGTGCTGTGCGCGCCGCCTGCTCGAGGCCCGAGCAGCCCCATCAGCAAAGTGCCAGACGCTGTTGGAGGCCCCAGCGGGCCCGTCTGCATTACCTTTGACCTCAGCCGGCCCCCCACCCGTGTGGTGTCACCTGCCCTGTGACTCTCAGTGAGGCCAGAGACTCCCTTGTAACGCATCTCATTTGTCACCACCTCCCTGGGTCCGCCACCAAGGGCCAGGCCAGAAAGTGCTTGTTGAGCTGAGTGAGATACGTCCCCCCAAGTCACTCGTGGGGTGCTCCCCCATTGGGGACCCGTGCGTCTGAGGTGCCCTAACTCAGCATGGCGTGACAGACCGTATCACATCCCTGGAGACTGTTTGGGGTTTGTTGGGCGGAGGGTCTGGTATTTGGGGCCCCGGATCGGGTGTCTACCTGCCTTCCGTGTTCCCCGAAAACTGGCCGTGTGCCTGGGCTCGCTGCCTGCTAATTTGCATGCAGGGCCCGTGGTACCAGCGGGAAGTGGCGATGTAGAACCGGGGCCCCGAGGGACCGCGTGGTGGCTCTTTCCTCCCCTCTGTTCCCCCACGTCCTGGTGCCTGATGGGGCAAACGCTGCTCCCCCGACCAGCCTCCCCCTCCATTTCCAGGCAGGGACTTGTTGATCAGTGCTGGGGAGGGGGGGGGGCGGTCCCAACCAGCTAGGGCCCTTGGGACGGCCGCTCCCCCGGGGCAGCCGAGGACTGGACAGCCTGGCCAAGCCGGGTTCCTCTTAGCACCGTGGAGAGCAGGGAAGCACCGCCCTCGGCACCCCCCTGCCCCCTACCTGCCCCCTACAGGGGCTGTGGGTGGATGGTCGTTCCCTAGAAGTCATTACTTTATTTAAGTGCATGTTGTTACGTTTGCATGAATCCCACAGGACGCTAGTGCAAAGACCACCCTGACCTGGAAACCTGCAAGCTCGGTTCGGCCCTTCAGAGGGCCGCTGGGCCCAGGCCTTAGGGGGATCTCTGGGAACCTGCCCGGTGTGCGGTGCCCTCTGCCCACGGCCGACAGCCACCCAGGGGGCCGTGTGAGGGCCGTGTGGAGCCCCGGAGCCTGCCACAGGGAGCTGGAATCTGCCAAGGGTCCCGGGGCGGGGGCTGTGCGCTGGTGGCCCACAGTGGTACCCCACTGAGGAGATGGCCCAGCCTCCAAACGTCTCCATCCAACGTGGCCATTGGCCTTGGCAGGTTTGGGGTAGGAAGAAATAAGACGAGGCCTTGGCATCTCTGGGTGCAGGTACTCTGAGACGGCCCGTCTGAGTACACCTGCCCTTCCGGCCTGATGAGCCTGGAGCCCTGTCTCCACCTGGACGGCAGTGGCCTACCTGTGTCCTTGGCTTTTCCAAGGAGCCAATGGGACAGTGGCCCTGGAACGGCCAGGGTAGGGATTGGGGGGCCGGGCCGCCCCACTGCCTCGACTCTGGCCCGGCCGTCTCACCAGCCCCCCCACCCCCACCCCTAGCTCTCAGGCAAGATGCCAGGGGCACAGGCCTGGCCCGGGGCAGTGTGCCTACAGGGGTCTCCCGTGCCTTGGGTGACAGGAGGGAGTCCGGCGGCCATCAGAGCCCCTTGCCCCCATCTCCCTGGGGGCTGTTGGCAGAAGAATGGGGTGCTGGGAAGCTGGGAAACAGAAAGGGACGGTGGGCAGAGGTGGGCCGGGCATGGGACCAGCCCTGCCTCCAGTCGGCCCGGGGTGCTGCAGTCTGGGTTTTCTCCTCAGTGAGACCATAAGTGGGGCAGGGGGGGGGGGGGTGTGATTTCTTGGTTAAAATCTAGGTTATTGGCAGTGACGTCGCTGGCATCACCGGCCGCTGGGAAGACGTTTGTGGGGGAGGGGGCGGTGGGGGCAAGCAGGCAGAGATGGGGACCTGTTCCCCAAGGCTGGCTGCCCCTTGGGTGCCGGCTGCCTGTACCCCGGGCTCCCTCTTCGCCCTGGCTTGGCCTGGTTGGGGGACATCCTCACAGCCCCTTGGGCGGCCGGACATCCTGCTGCCCCTGGTCCGGGGTCCGGACGGGGGCGGGGCAGGGCAGGGCCGTCGAGAGCTGGTGGGATCGGGGATGTCCCAGAGTGCATGCCTGCCACATACGGACGCTTGGGAGTCCGTTCTTCCCGGCCTCACTTTCCCCGCCTGCCAAGGGAGAGGTTGGCCTGAGTGACCCTCAAGGGTCTTTTGACCAGCAGCCTCTGTGTAGGGAAGTGGGGGACACCACATGGTCACCCCATGTCTATCCCCCGCCTTGACAAGAGCCGTCAGCAGCTCCCGTCCTGGACGTCCAGGGATTCGGTGCGGCAGAGGCAGAGGGTTGACTCTGACCGTGCCCCAGCAGCCCCGCCGTCCCACGCGTCTGCCGCCTGCCTTCCGAGTCCCGCGTTCTCGTCCGCGGGGCGGGCACACCACAGCTGACTTCCTAGTCCCCGAGGACCCTGGGTTGGTCTTCTGATCTGTTGCTCTTAGGACTGACTGATGCGCCAGGAGGGTCCTGAGGGGGGTGGGACCCTCCTGGCCGTGGGGCCCTCTCCCCACGTCAGGGCCCGCTGGGTCCCTCCTGCTGGCTGGGGGAGGGTCTCCTCCGGGGCTCAGGAAACCCCTGCTCCAGCTCTAAGTGCTCGAAGGCCCCTGGGGTCTGCACGCCTGCTTGCCATGCTGGGAGCGAGGGGCTGCCCCCGTCAGGGCAGCGGGGTCGGGGGGGCAGGTGCTGGTTCCAGGGTGAGCAGGGCACCGAGGGCACCCCAGTGCAGTAAGGGGTCTGCTCTCGCGGCCTCTACTTGGCCACACTCCTTGGGCACGTCTGTACCCACGGGCAGACGGGGAGACAGACAGGCAGCAAACAGGACCTCGATCAACTATTTAATCTTGGCTGGGGTCCCTGTGAGGCAGGACGGGCTGCCCCCTGGCCCCAGGGAGCGAGGCTCGGTGGTGGGGAGAGTGAGCTGCCCAGGGGGGTGGGGAGGGCTCCCTCTCCCATCGCTGCCACCTCTGCGTGAGGAGCGTGGGTGGCCGGGAGGAGCCACCTTCGGGGCCGCCGCCCCGGGACCGGGCTTCCCGTGGCGCCTTCCGCCGCGGGCCCAGCCCCTCCTCTGCGCGGGCAGATGTTTGATCGTTGTTGGCAGACGCCGTTCCCTGTGGATGAGACAAAGGCACTCCTCGGCACTTACACTCTAGCCAGGCATGTCCACGTTAGGGGCCCCGCGGGGCGCTGTGCCGGGATGGGACAGGTGGCCGCGGGCTGGTGGCCCTGCCTGGGCTCGCCCTCTCTTCCCCTCTGCGGGCTGGCCGGCTCCTCCGGGTCTGCCCGCTGTCCCGGCCCCCGGACACGGGACAGACACTGGCGGTGCTTGGGATCGGGTCCTGTCTCCCCCGCTTCGAGCAGAAGCTGCAGACGACTCCTGTGAGCCCTAGAAGGACGCAGAGCGTGGGCGCCCTGCCCCGGACCAGGCCCTGGTCAGTGCCACCACGGCCTGTGGTACCCTTGTGTCCTGCTCACCCCAGAACCAGCAGCGCCCCCCCGCCCCCGACCCTACCTCCCTGACTAGGGCAGCCCCTCGCTCCCAGCATGGCGGCAGACAGGCAGACCCCTAGCCTGTTGGGGGGCTGCCCCCCCCTGCAGCCCAGCTGCCCCTTGAGGGTCCCGCGGGGAACGGGGAAGGCTAGGTCTGTCGTGCGAATCCCAATCCTAAGCACCCCTCACCGCCTCCTGACCTGGGCCCAGGGTGTCTACGCTGATGGATCCCCGCCCAACTGCTGGGAGGGCCCCGGGAGCAGTGGGTGCGTTTTGTCCCTGGCCTGGTCGGGGGGGGGGGGTGTCCCTCCCTTTGGAGGCAGCAGTCAGGGCACGCGAGGGAGGCGCGGGCCCCAGCGTGCCTGTCCCACATGTGCCCGGGGAGCTGGCCCCGGCCTGTTCTGAGGTTCCGGGGGTGGCCTCCCCGGCTCCCTGGCCCTCAGCTTCTCCTGTCTCAGGCACAGGGACAGGGCATTTCTGTGCAGTGTCACGTGTGGCCCCCAAACCCCGGGAGACCCTGAGGTGCCCTCTTACGTCTGAGTGACTGAGGTATGACGTCCGTGCCTCCCCAGAAGGGGCGTGAGATGCACCCGCTTGAGTCTTGGGCTGTGGCACCAGAGCACGGTCAGACGGAGGACGCTGCCGTCACCCGCCCGCCCCAGGCAGCCCTGGATCTGCTGTCACTCGGGATGTGTTTGCCGGTCCTAGAACATCAGGTGGGCACGGTCGTGCCCTGCGTCCTTGCGTCTGCTTCTCTCCGCAGAATTCGGGTGAGACTCGTCTGTGCTCCCGGGTCAGGCCCACCTTTCCCTCCCCTTGTTGGGTGGTTATTCCAAGTGTTTGCACACAGTGAAATGTACCGATTCCAAGTGTACAGGCGATGACTCTGGGGGCTGTAATCAGTCGAGTACCAGAGTCACGGTCAAGATCAGATCAGTCTGCCTCCCCTCAAATGTCTCCGGGTCCTCCCGCCCCAGCCCTGGCCCCCTGCGGCCTCCCCACCGGCTTCCTGTCCTTGTCGATTTGCCTTTTGCACAATCTTTTAGGTGGCATCGTTCAGAACGCAGTCCTTTCTTCTCACTCACCGTATTTCGTGGCCTGTCCACGTGGTGCCAGGTGTCGGTCCTCCTAGTCCTAGGCCGTGGACGCGGCCACCAGTGGCCAGTGCGTGGGTGGCTTCGGGGGACAGGAGCTGTTGTCATCTTGCTGCTGTGAACGTCCGCGTGCAGGTGGCGCTGCTGGGTCACGGGAGAGGCACGTGTCCACGCTGCCACACGCTCACTGGTCTCCTGAGAGTTGATTTGTGTCCTGAGCGGTGACGCGGGTTTTTGCCTGGATTGGACACGTGTCGTGCTGCATCGGTTAACTTTCTAACGCAGAGCCACCCTCGCAGCCCCGGGATGGAACCCACGTGGCGTGGCGTTTATGCCGCGCTCGGTTCAGTTTGCTGACGTTTTCTCGGGGGTTTCTGCGCCCGTGTGCGTGGCGGGCAATCACCTGTAGTGCTCTTAGGATGGTCTCGGGGATCAGGAGAACGCGAACCTTCTCTTCCCTTCTGTAGTTTTTGAGAGTTTGTGTAAGTTTGATGTGACTTCTTTCTTGTGCGTTTGATAGAACATATCCACCCGTGAAGCCTCTTGGCTCTGCGGGTTTTTATTGTTGTTAATTGTGGGAGTTTTTAGTGATAAATTCTGTTCCTTTAGGTACAGAACGAATCGATTTCCCTTTCCTCGTGCTCCAGCCGTGGCGGTTTGTGTGTTTCCTGGAGCTCATGCGCTTGTGAAGGCTGCTCTGACACGATCCCTGCGGCCATGCTGGCTCCCATGTCTGGCTTTTTTAGCCTCACTGTTGACCTCTGTCTTGGGCCGCCCAGCCCCCTGCGTCTTCACCCCGTCCCTGGGGCCTTTGTCCCTGACGCCGCCCCCCGTGGCCCCCTGTGCGGTCGTGGTCACGGGTTTCCCTTCTTGACGTGCGACCAGCCTTCCCACACGTCGTCCTCTTTACCTGAAACAGCCAGCCGGCTTTTCCTCACTTTCGGTCCGTTTTATTCATTTAATTAATTTGATAAATTAATTACTTTTTACTTAAAAAATTCTATAAGTTTTTTAACATTTATGACATTTTTTAGCGTTATCTTTGAGAGCGTGAGTGGGGGAGGGAGAGAGAGAATCCCACGCAGGCTCTGAGCTGTCAGCACAGAGCCCGACGCGGGACTCGAACCCACGCACTGTGAGGTCGTGACCTGAGCCGAGGTCCGACGCTTCACTGACTGAGCCCCCCGGGCGCCCCGGTTTTCAGTTCTTTGAAGTCCCGTGAGACGTACCGGCTTCGGCCTGCGGCTCTCCAGTTCACAGCAGTGCCGTCAGCCCCATCCTCGTCTCTGCCCGTGGGCGCCAGGCCGGCCCCCTCTCCGCGGCTGCCCCGGCTCTTGCCCCGCCGCTCCGCCTTCTCCTGTGGGTGGGCCGCCAGCTGCTCCGCGTTCCCGCCAATGCTTGGTCTTGTCTGATGTTGAAAGCTGTGCCCGGTGGCCGTAGCGGTGTCTCTGTGACGTCCGATGATGTCGGACAGCTTTCACGTGGGTCCGCCGGGTCCGCCGTCCCTTTGAATCCGTGCCCTTCTTACTGGGCTGTCTGATCAGCGAGGGTGTGAGGCACCGTTGAGAATCGGGCGTTCTTTGCATGCTGCAGGCGGAGGCCTCTGTCGGGCCTGTGATTCGAGAACGTTTCCCCCCCGCCGCAGTCTGTCCGTTCCCTTGACAGAGCCTTTCATAGACGGACACTTTGGGATATTGATGAAGCTAAGTGATTAATTACACTGACCCCGAACAATCCGCTTAAATGTGGATTTTCTGCATTGCGGTGCTGTAAGTGTGTTTTCCTGTCCTTTTTGGTATTATTTTCTTTCCCCCAGCTCACCTTGTGCTAGGAACACGGTATATGGTGCGTAGAACGTACCGACTGTGTGTTAATCGACTGCGTGTGACCCGTACGGCTTCCGGTCAACAGTGCGCTAGTTACGTGTGGGGGAGTCCAAGTCACGTGCGGATTTTCGACGGCTAGGGCGGCGGTCGGCGCCTCTGATAATCGCCTCGTACAAGGTCAGCGATATTTCTCTACAGACCGCGCTCTCGTGGTGGTTAAGTCTTTACCTGACCAGCACGCAGACATTTCCTCTACATTTTCTTCCAGATGTTTTACGGCGTTGGGTCTCACATCCGGCGTGTGGCCCGTTCTGGGTCAAGTTCTGCGTGAGGCGTGAGTCAGGCTCCTTTGTCTCTCTCTTTCAAAGAAATGTCACTTATGAAAAAACCCGGTGATAGTTACCGCACGTACTCATTTTGTGAGACTTGAGCTTCTCACGGTCCTAGTGAGGGACCCGCAGTGGATTCTGAAAACTCGCAAACACGTCTTTATAGCGTTTGACAGTTTGCGGTAGTGATGTGTGATTTACGTGCCATGAAGTCAGTCCCTTGTCGTTGTGCGGGGGTGTCCGTGGCCGCGAGCGTGCGTGCCCTGGAATTCTGGCCGGACGCTTGTGTTCCGCCTTCTCTTGTTTTCTTCGTGGGGACTGTCGTCCTCCTGTGTCCCTTGTGCATGCTGTGTCTCTGCAGGCCGCCTTTGTCCCTGACCGTCCTCCACCTGGTTTCGACGTGCCCCTGTGTGGTGTCCTCTGTGTTCATTCTGCTGACGTCCATGGAGCCTTTCAGGCACGTGCATTTATACCATGGTTTCTTCAGGTGTCTTTGTGCCCCTCTGTCCGGAACCCCGGTCACGTGGCCTTTTGCTCCTGCGATCTCCGAGGCTCCGTTTGTTGACCGAATAGTTCCTATTGCTGTTTCTAATGCTTGCTGATCTTCTCTGCAGTTGCATTTGGTTCTTAACTTTGGCTCCCTGTTTCTCTCCTCATTGGGTTCCTCTTTTTTTGTTTTTTTAAAGTTGATGTATTTATTTTGAGAGGGAGAGAGAGAACGAGCCGGGCTGGGGCAGAGGGAGAAGGAGAGAGAATCCCCAGCAGGCTCTGCAGTGTGAGCACAGAGCCTGATGCGGGGCTCGATCCCACAACCCTGGGATCATGACCTGGGGCGAAATCAAGACTCACTCAACCCACTGAGCCACCCAGGCGCCGCTGCCCTCCTCTTTTGCACAGCTTTAAAAGTTGCGGTCGGGGCGCCTGGGGGGCTCGGTCGGTGGAGCGTCCGTCTTCGTCCCAGGTCATGATCCCGCGCTTCATGGGTTCGAGCCCCACATCGGTCTCTGTGCTGATGGCTCGGAGCCTGGAGCTGCTTCGGATTGTGTGTCTCCCTCTCTCTCTCTGCCCCTCCCCTGCTCTGTCTCCCCAAAATAAGTAAACATTAAAAAAAATTTTTTTTTATAGTTGTGGTCACGTTATGTGGCTAGTTTAAAGCCTCTGCCACTGGTGCCGTCCTGTGTTGTTTCCTGGGGTGTCTCTGCTGACCGGCTTTCTCCTCCTTAGGGGTCGTCTTCTTGTGGTGTGTCGGTTGTTTGTGGATACGGGACATCGTCAGTGTTACCTCGTGGAACACTTGCAGTTTGTCACTCCGGGTCTCTCGCGGTAGCTGGTTACGTGGCACCCCGTAACAGCGGGCGTGGCAGCCTGCGCCCCGGAGCCTCCCTGCTCTTGTGGGCTCCCTGCTGCCCTTTGTGTCCTCTGTTGGGCTTGACGTCATGAGGTCCGCTCACGATTTAGCAATGGCAGTTTTCGGATTTTGTTTAAAGACCTCTTTCTCCACGTCTGGATGGCTGTGATGTTCTTCTAGGTGTTAAACAATTCTGATTTGGAATCATTTATTTTACTTATTTTTTTTTAACATTTATTTTATTTTTGAGAAGGAGGCAGCGCGCGAGCAGGGGAGGAGCAGGGAGAGAGGGAGACACAGACTCTGAAGCAGGCTCCGGGCTCCGGGCCGTCAGCGCCGAGCCCGACGTGGGGCTCGAACTCACAGACCGTGAGATCGTGACCTGAGCCGAAGTCGGGCGCTCAACCGACTGAGCCCCCCAGGCGCCCCATGATTTGAACTCATTTTAAATTTACAAAAACGTTTCAAGATCAATGCCCTTTGCTCAGACTCGCTCACGGGTAAGAATGTGCCACGTCTGTTTCTCTTCCTGCGGAGAGGCTGTGGGGTCTTTGGACCGTTGGGGGGCGAGCTGCAGACATTGTGTCCTTTGCCCCCAAGTACTGAGCATTTCCTGCAAGCGGGGACAGCCCCTTCCATAGACACAGTCCCGTGCTCCACGCACAGGAGGCCGGGCGGTGACGCCATGCTGCTCGCCGGCCTGTGCCTGAGTCCCTCCACGTGTCCCCATGCCATCCTCCAGAGCAGCGCGGTTTTCCCCCAACCTGTGCCCAGTTCAGATGCGCACAGTGTGTATCGTGGCGATTCTGTGCCCTCCCCCGTCCTCGGCCTTTGCCCTTCAGGACACTTCTCTTTCTGAAGAGCACAGTTCAGCCGTTTGGCTGAATGTCCCTCTGTTTGGGCTCAGGTTGTGCGTTTCCGCCGCATGTCGGAGGAAACGGTGCCTGGTCCCTCCCGGCGCGTCCTCTCGGGAGGCACCTGAAACCCATGCGGCTTCACGGTGGTGATCGGTGACCCCGGCCGGGTGGAGCGCGGGTTCGCCCTCGGCGTCTGTTGATGATCCTGCCTGGGCTGGTTACTAACTCCTTACGCCCTACCCTTGCTAGTTGGCCCTCTGCGTTCGGAAGGGGCTTCTCGACATATCCCACTCCGCTCCTGCGGTGCTCCCTCCCTTACTGTGTCTCCCGCGTGAGTGGAGAGGGGTTTTTGGAGCATTTGTCATCTCGTTGGGCAAAAATCCAGCTGTCTCTCCCTTCAGCGGGGAGTGGCGTGGAGAATTCACCGTCGAGGTGCGAGGTCTGCGTGTGGCCACAGGGACGTCCTTGTTTTCAAGCCCCCCTGTCCGTCAGAGCTGGGACTCATAGATTGTAAAAACCGCAGGTTCGGGCTGGTGTCTCCGAATCCAGTCCGACCCCAGGGTTGTCCTAGCCTCCCCTCTTCCTGATGTCCGTTCTCCGAACAGACAAGATCCGACGCTCCTGTTTCCGCGTGAAAGGCGTTTACGTCTGTAGTGTGAGTGGAATCGATGTTTCAACGTGCTGTGATCTGGGGTCCACGGTTTACTTTTTTCCCACCCAACTTCCGAGTGGGTCTGCCACTTTTCATTGAGAAGACCACCTCGGTGGGCACCGCCCTGCTGACCCCGTGTGCATGTGGCATGTGGGCCCCATCCCTAGCCCTGCCCTGTCCCCTCTGTCACTGCTGGTCCCTGTGCCAGGGCACACCGCCCGCATTCCTGCGTAAGGTCGGCCTCTGGTTTTGTTCCTTACAGCCGTCCTGCCATTTTGCTGCATTTTTACGTGTTTTGTCAAATGCCACACAAAAGTACCTGCGGGGTTTGGTTGGGATTTCGTTGACTCTGCAGATCAGGCTTGTGCGGAGATCCCTCCAATGTTGGGTGTTTCCTCCATTTACTTACATCTTTTTCGGGTTTTCTTGGGACTGTTTTGTAATTCTCTGCATGTCTGTTGTTAGATTAATTCCTAGAAATTCATTTTTTGTTTGAATCTACGTGGTATTTTTTTTTTATTGTTTGTTGCTTGTATGTAGAAACACATTGGATTTATTATTTAAAAGCAAATCTGGGGGCCCCTGGGTGGCTCAGTTGGTCAGAGGTCTGACTTCGGCTCGGGTCACGATCTCACGGTCCGTGGGTTCGAGCCCCGCGTCGGGCTCTGCGCCGACAGCTCGGAGCCTGGAGCCCGCTTCGGATCCTGTGTCTCCCTCCCTCTCTGTTCCTCCCCCGCTCACACTCTGTCTCTCTCTCAAAAATAAGTAAACATTGAGGGGCGCCTTGGTGGCTCAGTCGGTTGAGCGTCTGACTTCAGCTCAGGTCATGATCTCGAGGTCCGTGAGTTCGAGCCCCGCGTCGGGCTCTGTGCTGACAGCTCGGAGCCTGGAGCCTGCTTTGGATTCTGTGTCTCCCTCTTTCTCTCCACCCCTCCCCTGCTCATGCTCTGTGTCTCTCTATCTCAAAAATAAATAAAAATATTTAAAAAAAATTAAGAAAAATAAGTAAACATTGAAAAGTAAATAAAAACTAATAAAAACAAAAAAAAATTTTTTTAAGTATTAAAAAAAAAACCCTGGCCACCGCCCACTCATTTATTCCAATAGTTTCCCTGCAGACTCTCAGATTTTCTCTGTGTCCTATCCTGTCACCTGCTGGCAATGGTGGCTTTATTTCTGTTCCTGGCCCGTTTGCTTCCTTTTTGCCCGACCGTACTGGCCAGACCTTCTGGTTCACTCGTCTCATCTCTGAGCTCAGGAAACGCGTTCAATATTCATCTTGAGGTGGGATATTTGCTCTAGGCTTTTGTGATGCGTGTTATGAGGTTAAGGACGTTCTTTTCTTACGTTACGAGGTTGGTGTGTTTCTTTTTCATAAATCAGGGTTGAATTTTAACAAAAGCCTTGTGTCTAGATACTGAACTGGGCATCCCGCTTTCCTCTTCTGCCCGTTACTTTTCTGAGTTACGCTGATCGCTTTTTTGAACACTAAAAAAAACAAAACACTTGTGTTTCTGGAATAAGTTAGGCCTAGTTACGATTGAATTTCTGCATTCGGTCTCCTCCTCCTTTTTTTTTTTTTTTGCCCGGTTTTGGTGACCGTCCTGAGGTGTGAGGCCCTCCGCAGTGTCCGTGCCCCGGAAGGGGCGTCAGGCAGTGTGGAAGGGGGCCACCTGCTTCAGTGGGAGCCTGGGCACGTGGCCTGCACGGTCCTGGGCTCCGGCCTCAACGCCAGGAAATCTGCTGGCACAGGCCCCACACGCGGTGTGGGCGCCCCGGTGTAGACGCATCCCCGCCCCCACGCCCGCCTCGGAGGAGGCGGGGGGCTCCGAACCAGGGCCTGGGGGCCGCGGAGAGCGCCTCGAGGGTCAGATCCGTTTCACGGGCGGCCACCCGCCGCGGGAGCGAGCCTGGACGTTCCTCGCTTGCGAGCACCGGGCCGCGTGTCTCATTTCCCGTCAGACGGTGCCTCACGCTTCCCTGCGGGGTTATCCACCTTCTGAAATGAACCGAGAATTCCTTCCCGCCTGTTTTGTACTTTTATGTCTTCTCAGTTGAGGACTCGGTCCGCCTGGAAGCGTGCTCCTGCCTCTCCGGACGGTTGTCGGCCGCATCTGGTTTTCTGACTCATTGGCGTGAACTTGTCCCTAACATCCTCTTAAGGTGCCTCCTGACGTCTGGAGCGGGGCCGTCCCCTCGTGTGTTCCGTGCAGCCCACGACCTAAGGATGCCGTTTATGTCGTTAAAGAAAGATCTCCCGGGCGCCTGGGGGGCTCAGACGGTTAAGCGCCCGACTCTTGGTTTCGGCTCAGGTCACGATCTCACGGTTCTTGGGTTCGAGCCCCGTATCGGGCTCTGTGCTGACAGCGCGGAGCCTGCCTGGGATTCTCTTCCCACGCTCTCTCTGCCCTCCCCTGCTCTCTCTGTCTCTCAAGATAATTCATTAATTAACAGAAACATGTGCAGCTAAAGTCGCGTGCGCCCCAGACAGCCTCAAATACTTCCCGTCGGTCTGTTCACCCTGGAGGTCTACAGGCCCTCGTCCTGCAGGGGCCTGTGCTGTGTTCCGAACACTGTTAGTTTGTGCCTTTTTCCTTTCCCTTTTTCTTCGGAGAACCAACTTTTGGATTTTTTTCTCTATTTTCTGTCTTCGTATATGTTTTCATCTCACCGTACTACAACTTTCTCTGAGTTTATTCGCTGTTCTTGCCCTGGATTTTTAAGACAGATCCTTCGGGGCGCCTGGGTGGCTCTGTCGGCTGAGCGTCTGACTCCATTTTGGCTCAGGTCATGATCTCAAGGTTTGTGAGTTCGAGCCCCTCGTCGGGCTTTCAGCTCTCAGCACTGAGCCTGCTTCGGACCCTCTGTCCCCCTCATTCTCTGCCCTTCCCCCACTCTAAATAAACTTGAAAAAAAAAAAAGGACAGATCTTCAGATGACTGACTTCTCAGCCTTTTACGGTAAGTGCGCGTGGGGCCACGCACTTCCTGGGCCGCGTGGCTGGCTTCACCCTGTCTCGCGCGTTTTCATCGTCACCCACGAAACAGATTTTCTGGTTGTGTCACTGAGTCGCGGTGTTTTCCTCGACCCTTGGCTTGTGCGATGGCGTGTGCCTCAACTTCCAACCACACTTTGGGTTTTCTGGTCATGTTTTTGTTGAAGTTTCCAAATCAAATGCCCTGCGCATTTCATACCGCCTCACTGCTCTGGAATTCGTCAGGAATTTCTTTATGCCCCAGAATATGTTCCATATGCACTGAAGGAAGCAGCCAGGCCGTCAGCTGAATGAACTGCACCGATGATTACGTCGCATCCCACACGCGCCCGCACGTTTGTTCTCGTGTTCCTGCTGGGGTGGCCGCGTACGGTGGTTCTTACGTCGTCCCCTGCTGCGCTGGAGTGTCGCGTGCTCTCAGGTTGGCCCGCCGGCCGCCCCGGTCCGTGGCCGCGGCCGCGCTGTGTCGTCTCCACGCGGCTTCACGATGTGTCGTGGGTTTTGGTGTTTTTGTCCGGGCTTAACAAACCTTCATTGTCTTCTCGCGCACAGTCCGGTTCCATCTCGTGTAATCACTGGTGTCTTTGGGTTTCATGTCCCGTCTTTCTAGCGATTTCCCATCCATCCCCTCTGATCTGTGTTTCTCTATCTTCCCCCTTTCTGGCTGATCAGCCATTTGGTTCTGTTTGTTTCCCTTTCTTTTATTATGAGTGTGGGGGCTGCTGTCTTCAGGGTTAGAAAGTCCAACATCCATCTGAGCATGGCCTCCGTCCGGGAGCGTGTTCAGGGCCCGGCCCTCTCCCTCTTAGCTGGGACCTCTCGGTCACCCTGGCTCCCGTGCGCCGCCGGGCCTCCTGGGCTCCCGGGACACGGGGTCATGCTTGCCCCACGTTCCGTGTCTCTTTCGCTCTTTGTGACTCTTGTGTTTCCTTTCTCCGCTTCAGTCTGGATATTGGCATTCTTTTCCAGGTTGGCATTCCTGTCACCTGCTCTGTTCCGTCTCCTCCAGCGACACCGATCTTCCGTCCAGGGTCTGATCCTTCCCACAGATTCTGGTTTTCTGGTGCAGCTCCCCATTGTGTTGCTACTGTTTCCTGCCCTGTCGAGAGCAGGCGCTCCACGGGTGGTGGCCATTGTCTGGGACGGACCACCTTGGGTCTGATCTAATGTCTTTTTGTAAATTGGTTTCTTATTACTCATTTCCCCCTGTTCCTGCTGAGTTCTCGCTGAAGCTCGACACGGTAGGAAGCATCTGGGAGCTCCCGCCAGCGCTCCTCCACAGACGGTCCGTCGTTAGAGGCCTCAGGTGGGAGCCGGCGAGGTGCTCGCCGCGGCTCCAAGGCCACGGCTGGTCCTGGGGTTCCCAGACTGCCTCCTCCCGGCAGGCCCCCGAGTCTGCCATCTCGCACGTGGGCACCACATCCCCGATTTCACCTTTCTTTGGTTTCTGAATCTGGTCCTGCACACGTGCTGCTTAGTGGTGGCAGGAAGTTGAGGGGAAGCCGGGCCATCTCCCAGGCCGAGGCCCGTCGAATCTGCACGCTCCAGGCCCGGCTGTCCCTCCCACCCAGCCCTACGGCAGCTGTCCCCTCAGCTCAGGGGCCTGGCCTTGAGACTAATTTTTTTTAAGTTTTTTTTTTTTTTTTTTTTTTAATTTTGAGAGAGAGCCTGTGCAAGCAGGAGGGACAGAGAGGGAGTGAGAGGGTCCCAAGCAGGTTCCACACTGACAGTGCAGAGCCCGACTCAGGGCTCAAACCCAAGATCGGTGAGACCTTGACCTGAGCCGAAATCAAGAGTCCGACGCTTAACTGACTGAGCTGCCCTGGGGCCCGTCCAGCACCTTATTTTTAATGCAGCATTTGGAGTTCTTGATGGGGGGGGGGGGTGTCACTCCCCCATTGCCGTACAGGGGTCTCTGGGGCACCTCACAGGTTAAATGCGTTTGTGTTTGTGTAGCTGATGTGCGCTAATCATTGTAAAGAGTATAGAAGGTCACACTGGGGAGAGCTGTTCTCCACCCGTTGCTCCGCCTCCCGCTGTCTCCCAGTGGCCTCGCGTCCCGTGTTTTGTCTTCAAGCATAGCCCGTGCATGCATCTTACATAAACACGGTCCCAGGGCACGCAGAGCCCCACTGTGTTTTCAGGGTGACCAGTGTCACCTGGTGTCACGGACCAGGATCTGTCCAGGCCGTCCACGGTGGACGTCTCGAGTCCGCGGAGCTGACAGAGGAGTAATGCGGTCAGGCTGGCAGTGCGGGCAGCCGCTGGGTTTGCCGGGACACCAGCTGGGGCCTCGGTGGGGTCTCCCAGGGCCAGACGTGGGTGCTGGACACAAAACCGGCAGACCTGTGGGGTCTGGGGACAGGCAGCATCCATGGCAGGTTTGAGTGGGACTGGCTGAGCTGGACGGGGAGCCTCCCAGAGGAGGTTTGGAATGTTATGAGCCGGGCCCCAGAGGAGCTGCAGCTCAGGGTCGCCCTGGGTGCCGTCCAGGGCTGCAGGGTCAGAGCCTCACGTCCTGTCCGGCCGCTGTGCCTGCGCCTGCCTGCGCACGGGGACCCGGGGACCCTACCTGTGCACGGAGACTGTTCCTGCGTGGGGGGCCCCTGGCAGGGTGTTTGCACACAGTCTCTCCTCAGCGTTTCTGTGTCCGCTCGTAGGTTTCTTTCTTCGGGGCTTTCCCTGCCAGACATGTTATTTTGTGCCCGATGTGCTGGGATCTCGTTGGTTCTGAGATGCCTTCTGTCCTTCCTTGCCTTTTAGCCCCCGCAAAATAGGGTTCGTCTCACAGTCGCTGGGGGACGTGGCTACATTGGTGGCATTTCTGTCTTCACGTGAGAGCAGTCATCTGTGATGACCCCCAGCTGCTGATGCTCTGCCCCACCCCTCGGGGCCCAAGTGCGCCTTTTGGAAGGACCCCCTGCCCTGCATTCAGGATGCCAACACGGTTGTGTTCAGACACATGGGTGCCTTTGTGGGTGTGGCCCTTTCAGAACTGCCTGCCTGGTGGGTGTTGGGGGGGCCTCCTGGGGCCCAGCAGCAAGGGGCAGGGCAGGGCAACGCTGGGCGGGCTGCCTGGGCGCTCACGATATACAGCAGCTCCGTCAACCCTCCGTGCTGCCCGACACCACCCACCCCCACCCCATCCCCTGGCGGTCACCGATCTGTTCTCTGTCCCCACACGAGACACTGGGCCGTCTACAGTCAGGGCATTTGTGAGCAGAGCCACTGTCCACGTCCTTGCTCAGGGCCCGAGCGGACTGTCTTCATCCCGTTTCCCTGGCTGAGCACCCAGGTTAGGGGGTGTGGCTCCCACACTCAGCCTGTGTTCAGCTTTGGAAGAGCTGTCCAGCCATCCTCTGGAGTGCCCGTGTCCCCTGCCCAGCCATCCCCCGGGGTGCCCGTGTCCCCCTGCCCAGCCATCCCCCAGGGTGCCCGTGTCTCCTGCCCAGCCGCCTGTGGAGTGCCTGTGTCCCCTGCCCAGCCATCCTCTGGAGTGCCTGTGTCCCCCGGCCTAGCCATCCCCCAGGATGCCCGTGTCCCCTACCCAGCCGTCCCCCGGGGTGCCCGTGCCCCCCTGCCCAGCCATCCTCTGGAATGCCGTGTCCCCTGCCCAGCCATCCTCTGGAGTGTCCTTGTCCCCTGCCCAGCTGCCTATGGAGTGCCTGTGTCCCCCTGCCTAGCCATCCTCTGGAGTGCCTGTGTCCCCCTGCCTAGCCATCCCGTGGGATGCCCGAGTCCCCTACCCAGCCATCCCCCGGGATGCCCGTGTCCCCTACCCAGCCGTTCCCCGGGGTGCCTGTGTCCCCCTGCCCAGCCGTCCCCCGGGGTGCCTGTGCCCCCCTGCCCAGCCATCCTCTGGAGTGCTGTGTCCCCTGCCCAGCCGCCTATGGAGTGCCCGTGTCCCCTGCCCAGCCATCCTCTGGAGTGCCCGTGTCCCCCTGCCTAGCCATTCCCCGGGGTGTCTGTGTCCCCGTGTGCACTGTGGCTGGGGACCAGCGCCCAGTGGCCACCCCTCGCCCCACTCAGGCCGCAAGTTCAGCCGCACCGTGCGTGTGGAGTGGTGTCTCCATGTGGTTTTATTTGGAGTTTCCGGTGGCTAACGTGGCTGCCTCTTCGGTGCCGGTCTGCCGTCTGTGTGTTCTCTCACCAAGCATCTGTTTGGATCTTTTGCCCATTTTAAAGATCGAGCTGTCCGTTTTCTGGCTGTCGGGCGTTGAGAGCCGCTGCGGGTTTTCAGCACAAATCGCCTGTCGGGTACAGGCCTGCAGGCTGGGGCCACTGTCTTTGCGGGAGGCTTTCCCTTCCGTGGGGTCCCGCTAATCAGACCATTCCTTCAGGGGCTGTGCTTTCGGGGTCGTGTGTAAGCTTTTCGCCAAACCCGAGTTCACGAAGAGTCTCTTCTGGAAGTTTTGTAGTCTTGTGTTTTACGCGAGGTCCCGGGTCATCTCTGTCAATTTCCGCGTCAGGCGTGAGGCTCAGATCAAGGGCGGCTTCACTTTTGTGATCTGTCCGTGCCTGGCTGCTTCCTCTGCACCACGTGCCGAAGCAGCTGTCACCTCCCCCGTGGAGTGGCGAGCGAACCCTTGTCACATCTCAGCCGAGCGTGTCTGTGCCGGCCTGTTTCCGTGCTGTGGACCGCGTGTCCCTTCACTTGCCCGCACATACCGTTACGATCGGTTTATAGTGGGTTGAAAGTGGGTAGTGTGACCGGCCTTTTTCTTTCCGTTTGGCTTTACGTTGTGTTTTCCGATATAATCAAGGACTAGGGGTTCGATTTCTTATTGTGCCATTTTAACAAATGACACGTACTCTGAGTGTCCCCTCCCTTGTCCCCACACCTCCGCGCCCAACCTCCCAGGGGCTCGGTCACCTGCTGGCGGCCACACACATTGGTGGGGGCTCCCTGCCAAGGATGGGGGCTGCCTAGGCCATCTCCGAGGGGCCGCCAGAGACACTCTGTGCATCTGGGGACAGGAACAGAGGCCACACCGTTGGGGCGTGGTGATGCAACGGCATCCCGTGGGCTGGGGACTCTGCGTGTCTTGTTTGGGGAAAGAGTCCATCACTTCCTCCAGGTTCCCAGTCAGTGACCCACAGGAGGGCGCGACGGTGCAGGGACGGAGGTCGGTGACCCTCCCGGGGCCCCTGCAGGCCTGCGTCACCAGCGCTGCCTTCTATCCGTGCTTAACAGACTGCGAAGTGAGGACCACAGCCCTTGTCTCCCACAGAGGCCTTTCATTCTTTCAAGAGAATCGTGTTGTTGGGCTGGAATATCGTGACGCAGGATTTGCCGTGACAGCTGTTGCTGAGGGCACAGTTCGGGGGCGTCGGGCACACTCACGCTGCCGTGCAGCCGTCCCCTCCGTCCGTCCCCAGGGGTGTCCGTCTTCCCAGACCGAACTCGGTCCCGTTACACGCCGACCACCCTGCCCCCCGTGCTGTCTGTCCCTGTGGGTCCGACTCCTCTCAGCCCCACAGCCAGTGGAATCTGACGGGACTTGTCCTTCTGTGCTGGTTTCCTCTCACCCAGCACGATGTCCTCGCCGGCCGGATTCACGCAGCGTCACCGAGCCAGGGAGCAGCTGGGTCCCTTCTTGGTGCCCAGAGTCCCTGGCAGGTCCACCCATGAGTCCTGTGTCCACAGTTACAGTTTTCTCTGTCCGGTGATCCGAGGGAAACTCTGCCTGTCCTTGGTTGCGACTGCCCCTTTGGCCCAGATCAGCTACTGTTCTGGATCATTCCGTAGAGGCCTTTTGACCAGGACTCACCTTTCCTATAGAGAGAGCAATTACTCACCTCTCGGGACAAACACCTAATTGCTCTTCACTTTCATGTGCTTCTCTCCAAATTCCATGGGCCCAAAATATTCGGAGCCCACGGTCCTGGAGACTGGAGCTGTTGCTGGTTGAAAACGAGGCCGTTGATGGTGAGGGTGGTGGTTCCGCCACGGTGGCCAGTCCCCGAGTGACCTCAGTGTGATCCGTGGGTCCGTCTGCGGGCTGCCGTGTCCCTGCCCACAGCCCACCGAGGGGCCTCCCGCCAGCCCCCCAGTCAGGGACGCCTGCCGAAGGCCACGGGGACATGCGAGGGGCCCCGTGCACGCTCTCCCAGGCTCCCAGAACCTGGTCGTAAGCTGCCCCCTCCTCTCCCTGGGAGGAGGAGACTTGGGGCCGGGGGAAGGGGCAGGGGCAGGGAAGGCTTTGGGCGCACCTTTCCAGATGAGCCACCACGCGGGTTCGGGTATTTTTAGCTGGCGCAGTATCCGCGCTAGGCAGAGCAGAAATAGAAGAGGCTGTTCTGGGTGTTCTGGATCTGCTGGTCTCTGGCTCTCCGGAGCTGGGCTGGGGGCCGGGGGCCGGGGGCTGAGGCGGGGGTCCGGGGGTGGGGGCTGGGGTGGGGGGCTGGGGTGGGGGGCGGGGGGCTGGTGGCCGGGGTTGGGGGGTAGGGGGCTGGGGGCCGGGGGTGGGGGCCGGGGGCGGGGACTGGGGGCCGGGGGTGGGGGGTTGGGGGGTAGGGGGCGGGGGGCTGGTGGCCAGGGTTGGGGGGTTGGGGGGTAGGGGGCGGGGGGCGGGGGCTAGGGGCCGGCCCCCCGGGGGGGGGGGCAGGGGCCGGGGCCGGGGTGGGGGGCTGGGGCTGGGGGGTTGGGGGGTAGGGGGCGGGGGGCTGGTGGCCAGGGTTGGGGGGTTGGGGGGTAGGGGGCGGGGGGCGGGGGCTAGGGGCCGGCCCCCCGGGGGGGGGCAGGGGCCGGGGCCGGGGTGGGGGGCTGGGGCTGGGGCTGGCGCTGGGGCGGGTCGGGGGGCAGGCAAGAGGAGCGGAAACAACTTCTGCTGTTTGGAGAAACACGGCAGGCTGCGTTGTGGACGCCGTTATTTCTGTTGGTTAGCGCTCTTTATGTAAATGCCGCGGCGCTGGCTTTGGCTCTGCGTCTGCGTGTGTAATCACAGCAGGCCGTGGGGGGGGCGGGGGCGGGTAATTATGTTTTAAAATACCACCCGGGTTGTTTTTCCTGTGCTCCCTGAGCCCCCGGGTATGCCAGGTTTGGAAGGTTCTCTGTTGCTCTCTGCTCATCTGCCCCCACCCGCGTTCCCCACACACACCTGGTGGGAGGTGCCTCCCGTTCCCCAGAGCGACTGCCCCCCCCCACACTTGAGCCCTGATCTGGGGCGGGGGGGGGGGGGCTGGGCACTGGAGCCCGGCCTGCCTTCTCCCGAGGGGATCTCCTGTGGCTCCAGGAGGCCGGTCCCCACCACCGCCCCGACGGGAGCTTGAGGCTGCCGGGTTCTGGCCGCTTGGGGGTGAGGGTCTGCCCAAGACGCCTTCTTGCCACCCTGTCTCCTGAAGCTCCTTTGCAGCAGCCCCCGTGTGGCTTTCCCAGGTCTGTGGCCCGGCCCAACCTGGCACCTGCCACAGTGAGGCCAGGTGCTGATTTTTCCTGGGACCCCCTAAGCGGGGATGGGTCACAATGCGGAGGGGACAGGACCACTGCTCCAGCCTGAGTGGCCAGGTGTCCCTGCCTGGAGCCTGATGGAGAGCAGGTTCCAGCCCGGGCTGGACACTATAAGGTTCTACAGCCACCTCCTCTGGCCCAGGAGCCACTAAGGCTGCTACAGAGAACTGCTGTCCTTGACCACGAGGGCCCAACCCTGAGTGACCCTCTGAGCAGCCTGAGGCCCTTGCCGGCATGCAGACCTTGCCCCTGTGTCTGGGTGGCTGAGGGCGGGCTGGGCCGTGCTCTCTGCCAGCTGTGTGGGGGAGTCCCCTGCCCTGGACCAGCTGTGATTTCCCAGTGACAGCAGCTGACCGGGAGCAGGTGGCCCTCCTGGGAGGTGACCCAGAGTGGCCCATGTGCTGGGGACACAGGGTGAGGGAGGCGGGGTGAAGCGTGCCGGGCTGATGGCAGCATGTGTGTGGCAGGGGGCTTTGCCCTGGAGCCCTGCCCCGTGCAGAGGCCCTTCGCTGACCTTGTGGCTTGTGTGGCTGCTGGGGTGGGGGGGCAAGGACCAGGGGGCTGCAGGGACATGGGGGAGGATGTGGGGCTGGACTTGGGGGCACCTGCTTAAGGGGTCTTGGGACACAAAGCCTGGTGGGGCTCAGTCCTCTCCACCACGGGAGCCTCCATGCGGCGTCTCTCCCCACCCAGCCTGGCTACCTGATGAGCCCCCGACGGGGCATCCTCTGAGGGCCTCTCCTTGCCCCCCAGCACCTGGACGGCACTCGGTGTGGCTGGTGCCCAGTAGACTCAGGGCCTTCATGAGCACTAGCGGGGGAGCCCCACCCCGGCCTTGAGAGACTGGCCAGAGGGCCTGTATCCAAGCCAGGGGAGGGGGGAGGGTGGGGCCTCGGGAGGGGAGGGGAGGGGGGAGGACAGTGGCCTTGACGTCCAGCTGCTCTTATGCTCCCGTGTGGCTTGGGGACATCAGAGGGGGCTCAGCCCCTGCCCCAGCGTAGCTGCAGGTTCGGTGAGCTCAGGGACCCTGACTGTCAGCTGGCAGTGGTTTGTCAGGAGCATTCCCAGACCACCTGGAGGGCTGGAGGTGCCCTGGGTGCCCTGCCCGACAGTGCCACTGCCCAGCTTTACTGCTGGCAGGTACTTACGGAACTGTCTCTCGTCCCGGCAGCATGGCACAGCCTCCGCGAAGTGCCCACTGGCAGGCAGAGGCCCTGTGTGCCCCCACCTGTGGAATGGGACCGCCCCAGCAACCAGGCCAGGGGCACAGTGCAGGCCCTATGCGCTCCAGGCCTGCACTCCACCCGGCAGAGTGCCCGATGAGACCTCGGGGCCAGCCCGGCTGCCCTCCGACCAGCCCCTTGCACGTGCCATCCTGAGCCCTCAGTCCTGCCTGATCTGCAGGCCTGTGTCTGGTGGGCACCTCCCGGGCCCTCAGAGCTTGTTCACAGGTCTGGGTGGGCATCCCTCCCTGCCTTCTTCCCTTCACTTCTCCACTCTGGTCCTCCCTGCAGAGGTCAGGGTGAGGTGGGCAGGGAGAGAGTGGGGACGGCACGGAGGCAGGGAGGGAGCAATCGAGCCCACCCTGGAGGGTCTGACCCGAGCCTGGCTGGGCAGGATCTCCATCTCCGTGCCTGAGAGCACCCCTAACCAGATCGGGTCTGTGTCCGCAGTGCAAGAGAAACCAGAACCCATGCCGCTGGAGAGCCGCTCCTGTGTCCTCATCCGCCGCGACCTGGTGGCGCTGCCCGCCAGCCTCATCAGCCAGATCGGGTACCGCTGTCACCCCAAGCTCTACTCAGAAGGGGACCCTGGCGAGAAGCTAGAGCTGGTGGCAGGTGAAGTGCCCCTCCCCGCCCTGTCTATTGTGTGCAGATGCCCTCATTTACTTTCTTTCCTTCAGAGCTCTGAACAATGTACTCATCACTAATCAGTCAAAAAAAAAAAAAAAAAAAAAAAGAACATCTTAAATTTCCTCTAATTTCCTTTTAGGAGAATGTGTCATTAAGAGAAGTTATTCAATTGAATTAATTTAGCATTTTAATTGAATCCCCTGGGCTGGTCGCGCATCTGATTGGCAGGGGCTGCAATCACGATTGTGTTTTAATTTAGGTGGCAGATAAAACCAAATCGAATACAGCGCACAGGCCCCCCTCCCCCAAGTCCCAGAGCGCCCCATCGCTGCGCTGACGGGTAGTGACCGAGGCTCCAGACACAGGTCCGAGTCAGAAACGGAATTCTGCAAAAGCGAACGACACAGTAGAGTCCGAAAGCCCATTAGGGCCGGGTGCCTTTGTCAGAAATACTTATCTTTTCGACATGAGGATGCATCTGGCCTCGCAGGCCCCTCGTAGATTTCTAAGGCTCTTCACAGGGAAGACAGAAGATGCTGCCGTCACCCTCGGCGGGGAGGTGGAGCCATTTGTCACCCTCGCTAGGGAGGTGGAACCATTTTCCAGGACTCTCCTGGTTGGCCGGGGGAGCCCCTAACAGGCTGGCCAGGACCCATGGGCTCCTTCCCTCCCTCCAGTGGTGGTGTGGACCTTCTGTGAGCTTCTGCCCCACCCCCAGCCCCAGTCCTGTTGGGCACTCCTGACCACCACGCCCTGGGCAGCATCATAGGGTTCTGCCTGAGCTGTCCCCTCTGCTGGGAGCCACTGTCCAAACAGGCAACCTTAGAACAGGGCAGAGAGGGGTGGCTTTGCCTTTCAGCTAACAGCCTGTGTGTCGGGGTTTGGGGTTGGGGGCGGGGGCCAGGGCTGGCCACCATCCCTGGCCCAGCCCAAGCTGGATATCAGGTTCCCAGGCCCCACTGTGTCCCAGCCCCCACTTTACAGGTTTCCCCACAATGAAGGGGTGTCCCCCGTGTGGCTCAGAGTGACCTGCTCTGCTGTTGGGTTGGAGCCTCTGCAGACGGGAGCGGGGTGGCCCTCAGGGACACGTGGCATGCTGTGGCTGAGGACTGTCAGGCCACACTGACCCGACGCCCCCGACGGTGGTCTCCATCCAGAATCACGTGTCTGTTTAAACAGTGGGCCTAGGCTCCCCCGGAGACCTGGCCCGTGGAGGGAAGCCAGCCCCAGGCCGCCCAGCTGGGGACCCACATGCAAGAACACCTCCTCGTGTCTTCCTTCCACCCTGCCCCCCGAGAAAGGAGCCCCACCCCACCCCCGCCCTTGTCTTTTTCACAAGATTCAGCACGTGATCTGTGACAGCTGGGGTCACAGAGGCCTGAAGGAGACTTCAGGAGGCCCCAGAGCCCGCTGGGGTTTACTGCACTGTTGTCTCAGGGGGTCGGGGGCACCGTCCGGTGCGGGCTCCTTTCTCTGCAAGCAGCGTCCGTTAAATGGAGGCCACCCCACGCTCTGGGCAGTGTGTCCTCTGTGGCTTGGCCCACGCCCTGCTGGGCCCCTGGGCCTTGCCAGGTTTCTTTGGGGTAAACAGTACCGTGTGGGCTCACTGCCCCCACCCCTGCCCTGGGCTGGCAGCGCCCCTCCCCCCACAGGCACAGGGCCGGGTGACCTCCAGAACTCCAGGCCCCAGCACTGCCCGAGGTGCTTCGGTTTGGGGGAAGGGATAGAAAGGCGGGGAGCGTTGCCCAAACCCTGGGCTGAGCAGAGAAAACCCCTGAGGCTGCCAGGGTGATCTGGGGACACGTGGCCAAGGCTGCCTCCTCCAGGTGACAGGGCACGCCCTGGGGTGCTGCACCCAGAAGTCGGGTGGCCTTGCGCCGCTCCCCACACCCCCCTGTGCACCTGCTCTGGCCCCAGGAGCCTCCCGGGGAGGTCCTGGCCTTGGGCTGTGTGGGTGGGGAGGCCGAGCGCTTCACTCTTCTGTGTCTGGTGCTCACAGGCTCTGGCGTCTACATCACACGAGGTCAGCTGATGAACTGCCACCTCTGCGCAGGGGTGAAGCACAAGGTCTTGCTGAGACGGCTCCTCGCCACCTTCTTTGACAGGTGGGTCCCTGGGCAGGTGCAGAAGCCTCGAGGGTCTCCTGTGGCTGACGCCTCTCGCGTGTGAGGCCCCCACCTTACTGACTTCACACTTGGGTGTCGGCCCGGGGACTGTGGAGGTGAGGGAGGGGGGGCCTGGGTCTGGGGAGGGCTGTGGACCACTCCCCCTGTAAAACAAAGACCTACGTGCTTCACTTCACGGGTGGGTCAGAAGGTGGCGGGCCTGTTCCCCACCCCTGCACCCTTGGAAGTCAGGAGCGGCAGAAGGCGGGGGCCAGGTAGACTTCTGGGTGGGAAAGCCCCATTCCCGTGGCACCTCTGACTACCCCCCCCCCCGCCCCCCCACCGCCAGGAACACACTGGCCAACAGCTGTGGCACCGGCATCCGATCGTCCACTAGTGACCCAAGCCGCAAGCCTCTGGACAGCCGGGTCCTGAACGCTGTGAAGCGTAAGTGGACGGGGTCTCCCGGGTCAGGGGTGCAGGAGCGGCGGGGTCCCCCGGGGACCCCGGCCTGGGCGGGCGGCCTCTCCCCGGCACCAGGCTGGCCCTGCAGGGCTGGGGGGAAAGAGAAAAGAACAGCTCTCAGGAGCCAGGTCTCGAGGTGCTAACGTTCTTGGTAGGTTTCCAAGCATGATGGATTCAGCTGCGTGCGAAACTATTTTAATATGTGAAATAGATCTAATTTTCCTTTTTGAACAAAACCCCTTATTTACATTTCGAGGTTATTTTGAGCCTTTGCCATCTGCTTGCTGGCTCCTGCCTCCCGCTCCTGGGCGCGTGGGGGCGGAGCCGGTCCATCTCCGCAGCCGACTGCTGCCCCCCGGCCCCAGCCCCGGCCCCGGGAGGAGCCCACCGGCTCCGATCGGGCCAGACGGGCCGAGAGCCGGCACTCCTGCGGCCGTCGGCTCACGAGACACTGTCTTACTTCCTTGCTTGGAAAACATCTCTTGTGAGGCTAATTCTGTTTTAGAGCAAAGAGGGGCCTTTGTGGTGGATAAATGGGAGTCCCAAAGCGTGCAGTGCCAGCGGGGCTCCGGGAAGAGGCCGGGAGGTGTGCGGCCGATGCTGGTGTGAGGGGCTCGCCCTGGGGACCTGGCTCCGGCTCCCAGGTGGCTTGCAGAGCGGGGTCCTGTGGCTCCCAGTGGAGGACCAAGGAGAGGCTCGGCACTGTTTTCAATGACGACGGATGCAATCACCGGGGCTCACTTCCTCCCGGCGCGGGCTGGGCCGAGGGAAGGTGCTGACCGGCTCCGCCTCGCTCCTTGTCCGGACCGTGAGGAAGCGCCTCTGACGAGCAGGTGCCGAGGGCTGCCTGCCCTCCCTGCTCTGACTCCCCTTCTGGCCAGGGCGGGGTTACCCATCAGGCTTGTCTGAGCAGGTCTGGGACCCAGGGTGGGTGGGGCAGCGATAAATGAGGCCCAGAGATGCCAGGGACCTGCCCAAGGCCACACAGCCAGTGGGTGCTCAGGGAGGTACCACGGCCTTGTGTCCCGATGCCAGTTGTCCCGAGGGAGCAGGGCAGGGTCTCCAGGACTGGAGTGGAGAGAAGGGTGACCCCCTGTCCTCAGGCTGAGGCCAGAAGAGGCCTGGGTGGCCATGAGGTCTCTGGAGGCCCCCAGCCATGCGCCCACTGGCTCAGGAGTGGCCACTCCAGCAAATAAGTGCCCTGACCCCGGGGCTGTGGGGCCCCTCGGGAGGCGGGGGTCACCCTGACCCCGGGGCTGGTGGGGCCCCTCGGGAGGCGGGGGTCACTCAGCCCGTGCCCCCGCACCCCTGTGCTCGCAGTGTACTGCCAGAACTTCGCCCCCAGCTTCAAGGAGAGTGAGATGAACGTGATCGCCGCGGACATGTGTACCAACGCCCGCCGCGTGCGCAAGCGCTGGCTGCCCAAGATCAAGTCCATGCTGCCCGAGGGCGTGGAGATGTACCGCACGGTCATGGGCTCCTCGGCCGCCGGCCCGCCCCTCGACCCCGACTTCCCGCCCGCCGCGGCGCAGGTGTTCGAGCAGCGCATCTACGCGGAGCGGCGGGCCGACGCCGCCACCATCGTGGCTCTGAGGACTGACGCCGTGAATGTCGACCTGAGCGCCGCCAACAACCCGGCGTTCGAGGCCGGCGAGGAGGCGGACGGGGCGGGCTCCGTCATCCAGGAGGTGGCCGCGCCCGAGCCGCCGCCCGCGGCCGCCCAGAGCCCCCCGCAGCCCTTCGAGCAGGGCGGCACCAGCTCCAGCCGGCCGCAGACGCCCGCGGCGGCCCGGAGACAGGAGGCGTCCTACGCAGGGACCTTGTAGAGGAGCCGCCGGCCCGCGGGACGGTTTTCCAGCTGCTTGCATGCGTTACTAATACAACAAATGTGATCAAGCCACTTACCTACGGAACTGCTACTGTTGCCTGAAAAAAATGTGATTTTTATCCTGCTTGTATTTAAAGTTGATGAAGGAAACACACGCATTCGATATACTGTAAGGACGAGTCCGCCGGTGACCTCGCGAGGAAGGTCCCAGGGCCCCTTTTGATACCTGCGAGGTTAGCCTCCAGGCTGTGGCCCCGCCCCCCGCCCCACCCCCACCCCTCGAGTGGGCGGGGACGGGGACGAGAGCCTGGGGGAGGGGAGGGGGGGGTCCGCCTGCCCGCCCCCTCTGCCCAGGGGGCCTGGGGTGTGGGGCACCTGCCCCCTGACGCTCACTGCTCACCCCCCTGGGGCCAGGGGCCAGGGCTGGGCCCCCGGGGGCCAAACTCCTCTGGTTTTCCTTCTTCCTGAGACTCGGGGGTCAGGCCTTCCGGGTCCACTGTGTGCGTGGGGTGTGGGAGCGCGTGAGAGCGTGTGTGCGTGTGCGTGTGTGTTTGAGCGTGTGCGGGGGCAGCGGGATGGGCCGCCCACAGGAGGAGGCAGGGTTCCGGCATCTCTGTCCTCCCACCCTGTGCCCGTGGGCTCCCCTGGTCCCCCAGCTCCTTGGTCCTTGGTGCACCGGGGCCCCACAGGCTGGGCCAGCTGCCGTGAGCGCCCGCGGGCTCCCGCCCGGCCACCTGCCATCCTGTGGGGCGTGGCTACGGCCCTGGTGCCGCCCCACAGCCCTCAGCCACGTTGGGATTACGTTTGTCTGTTTATTTGTTTTTGTCTTAATTCAGATCTATTTCATGTATGGTTTGAAAATTTTCAGACCCAAAAGAGCAAAAAATTAGGGAGGATTTGGTGTCCCTGCCTCCAACCCACTGTGGCGGGGGGGCTGGGTCATCTGTATCCGGGTCCCGCCCGGCCCTGGGTCCCACCTCCCTCCTGTGCAGAGCAGGGCCCTCGCAGGGAGACGCAGCAGCCGGGGCAAGTGACACAGGAGGGTGCCGCGAGCCCTGCTCGGGAGGAGGCAGAGGCCAGGCCGGGCTGGAGTGGGTCCCCGTTTTGTGCTGCAAACCCTGGGGTGTGCGCCTCTGCGGCTGTGGGTGTGCGGGGGTGGGGGGAGCAGTAGGGGTGCAGTCTGGAATGCACGGCAGGGTGCACGGAGGAAGGGCCCCTAGAAGTTGCCGGAAGGCTCACTTTGAAGTTGAGTTGCTGTGTTTTGGTGAGGGAGGGCACGGGCTGCACGGAGCACTCAGGTGGCCACTTTGTCCAGGGGCTTCCTTCCTTCCGAGCCCCAGGCAGCCGGTAGGCCAGACCCGAGACACTCCTGGGTTTCCGGACCTGAAGGGGTCTGTTGGACCCCTCCCCTTCCCTCGCACTCTCCCCACCCCCGACTGGGTGCAGATTAGGCCCACCTGCCTGCGTGTGCCTGTAGGTGTCCCTGCCCGGGACCCACGGAGCTGAGCCTCCCCCAGCTGCGGGCGGCCTGCAGGGGCTTAGGCCCCTTTCCACTGAGGGTCCTACTGACTGCTGCCCTGTGTGGAGAGGCCCTGGGGGAGGCTTGGGGAGGGGGCTCCCTGCACGGAGCCTCCAGCCTCCTCCAGCCGGCCCAAACATGTGCCCACCCTCCAGAAAGATCTGATGGCTCCCGGAAGAGGGGTGGGGGGACCTTGGGCAGGCACGGGGGAGCTGATCGCAGCCCCTGTGCCCCAGACCAGGGTGGTCCGGGCCTGGAGGTTGGGGCCCCGAACCCACCGCCTGGCCCCGAGATACGCCTCTGTCTCTGCCTCCTTCTCCCCCCGACTTGGGCCCAGGTGGGGTTGGCTCTGTGTGAGCCCCTCAGGACCTGGCCCTCCTGGGACTGCGAGAAGGCCTCCCCCCAGCATCCTCAGGCGGCCCCTGGGGGGTGGGGGTGGGGATGGGTAAGGCTGACCCCCATCCCCCCATCCCCCCTGCAGCTCCCCTTCCTCACCCCAATGTGCACTTTAATTTGACCATCCCTGAGGACCCTGGGGAGATGGCCAGCCCGCCCCGGCCGTCAGCAGAAGGGCTCGCTCGCTCTCCCTCTCTCCCCTCCGGTCCAGAGTGGGAGCGGCCCCCGACCCGAGGCCAGGTCACGCAGGGGTGCACTGGCCCGGTGGGGGCAGTGGCGCCTGCACAGAGAAGGCCTGACCGCCACTCAGGCCAGCACAATGTCCCGCGACCTCTGTCCCCTAATTGTTTATAACCGCCGTCTGTTTTGTTCTGGGTTAGGAAGGCAAGAGCTATGGGTGAAACTTTAATACTTCAATGTGAATGGGTTCTGAGCTCCCCCTGTGCCCCGGGCGGGCCAGGCCGAGCGTTTTGCACTAAAGTGTCCCGCGGTGGACGTGGGTCCGGAGCGTTTGCAGACGGGCATGGCTGATGATTGTATCTGCCGGGGCGCTCCCTCCGCGTCCTGAATGTTCCGCGGGGCGGGCGGCGGCGGGCCTGGGCTCGGAGGGGCCTTCCAGAGTGCCTTAGCATCTTCCAATCATTTTTCCCAAGGAAAACCAATTAAGAAAACCGGACCCTCCCCCTCCTCTGTTTACAAGACGGCTAATTCCTGTCCCGTGAGCGTGACCCTGACTCACCCAGACCCTGTAGACCGAGAGACAAGCCACTCAGTATTTATGACATTTCTGCACCTTTACTCCCAAGCTTGACTATTAGCAATATGCATACACTATGTAGAGTCTATTATAGAGCTAAGTTAGACCCGCGCCTTTTTGAGGAGGAGAGAAGGGACTGGACCCCGTCAGAGCGGACGTGGCGGGCAGCCGGCTGGGCGCCCATCCTCCCCCGGCGGACGGGCTGTGCCACAGGAGGCAGCTGGGACGGAGTGCAAAAGGTCCAGGAGAAGGGACGGGTAGATGTGACAGATACTGTGAGCTGGCGGGGCCCCCCCGGCCTGGCCGGGGCGCCTCAGTACTTGAATTCTGTCTTGTTTTCTGCACTGTGTCTGGTCTCACCCAGAGTTCTCTGTGGTTGCTTAACTTTGCGTTTGGTTCGATTGTCTTACCTTGCCCCTGAATGTGGCCGTGGCCGGGGATTAGAGGCCAGGGGAGATAGCTTCCCAGGTGCGGCCTGCAGCCCCTCTCCGTGCCCGCTGCCGTGGTGCTGGCTGACCGTGGGCCTGGGGTTCACGTCTCCTCCGCGCACGCGAGGGAGCTTGCGTTTGTGTGGGCGTTTGTGTTTGGAGCTGGAAGGAAGGCAGAGGGGGAGGGGCGCGGCGGGGGGCGGGGCCGGAGCATCTGCGGGGACTCTTGGTGTGCCCGGCCCTGACCTATTCCCTCCGAACGGCAGAACTTTCTAGCACCAGCCCAGTGCCACCCCCAGCCATTTACCGCCTAGACTCCCCTCAGATGGGTTATTTTTATGGAGGTGTCTTGATGCCCGCGGAAAGAGGCCGATGGCCCATTAACCGACCGAAAACTGCGAGAAAACCTCTGTTTGCCTCTGCCAGCAGTAAATCCTAAACACAGAATTGAGAGTTCATAGCTGTCTGGAGCTTTAACTACTGCGATGCATAGATGTGTCATCATGTCAGCCAGCCAGCTCCGAATACCTGCCACCCGCCACCGGGAGGTCGTTAGGGCTTGGTACAAGATGTTTCTAACATGGCAAAGGTTCTGGGTTCCGTTTGTTTGTTTGTTTTGTTTCTTCGAGGAAAAAAAAAAAAATGAAAAGGAAAATTATGCAGAATCTGGAGCGTTCAGATTGGACAACCTGCTTGAATTCAGATCAACCCCTTCATTGTTAGCGTTTTGCACATGATTGTAATTTTTATGTCAAAAGAAGCCAAAACTTGCAATACTATTTTTAGCAGACAAAAAAAAAAAAAAAAAAGAACTTAAGTATAAAATGTATAAATATTTTTGACTTGAACATGTGGATGGCACTGGGTGCAAACAGACCATTCATGCTTTGGACGGAATGTTTGGGAAAAAGAGCCTTTTGATAAAGGAGACTGTCGCCGCCACACGGTCTGGTGGGGGTTGTTAGGTAGTGCTGTAACTCACGACTGTTAATAAACGAATGAGATCACTGTCCCTGTGCCGTGGAGGAGGTCTGTTTCCTGAGCCGCGAGCTCCGTTCCAGCCCCGCAGGTGCGTCCTCTCTCCTTTCTGCTGCTACTCAGCAGAGTCAAGACTGTTGCTTTTTCGCCGTGGCTGACGCTGCACCGGTAACTCGACCCTACAGACACGTCCGCCGGCGACCGGGAAACCCAGGGCTTCTGTCGCGCTCAGAGCCGATTCGTGAGGTGGAAATCCGTTACAAACAAACAGAAGGATGTGATCGTTAATTGTATAGCGCTTTGTAAAATTCACATTTACGGAATAATAAAGTCAGTTCAAACCCAGCTGCCCGCACCTTGCTTGGTCAGTGCGACTGGGGAGACGCTGAGGAGCCAGGGAGAAGGCCGGCTGCTGGGCAGGTGACCCAGTGACTCGGGGCGCCCTCGGGACCCAGGATCCCCAGGTGGGGGAAGGGCCATCCCCAGGCTCCGTGCCCACGGGCCCCCCGCCCCGGGGGGGGTTACGTGCTTGTGGGAGGGCTCCAGGCTGAGCTGGGAGGAGCTCCTTTCCTTTTTGTGGTCTGGCAGCTGGGAAAGCCACCTCACCTGGCTCACCTGCCTGCCACCCGCCAGGTGACAGCTACGGCCGGCTGTGCCCCGGCCACCTCCTCCTGGGCCGGGCCTGCCCCCAGGTGGACAGAGGGGGGATTGCAAATGGACAGCAGGTCCCCTGGCCGGACTGGGAGCCCCCCGGTGTCCGGCGGGACACTCCCATCTCCCAGCCGTCTCTGGAACTGTCCGCCTCAGGCCAGCTCTGGACTGGGGTTCTCAGATTCACGCCTGGCAGCTCTCTGCCCCCTTTGTTTCTCTGCTGAGAGCTCGCCCTGAAACCAGGGCGCTGGGCAAGGGAGGCCGTGCCTCAGGGTGTCCCTGAGACCTGGACTGGGCCCTCGCACGTGCTTCCTGCACCCGGGCACCTGTGCGGCAGTCCCCCGTCTTCTCATCGGCATCCCCGGTTCTTGCCCGGGCTGAGCCACGGGTGTATTTGCTGACTTGTTTATCGAGCTTCCCCGGGGGATGGGGGGGGGCCTGTAGGTCTGCTTCACGGTGGTGTCCCCAGAACGGGGTCCCCTGGAGCCACGGCCAGCACGGAACAGGCACAGAGTCTAAAATGGGCATACGTGGTTTTCAAATGGGTGCTCTACCCTGGGGACCCCTGCATCAGCAGGTACGCTGGCTTGGGTCAGCACATCACGCCGTCTCCCCCGGAATGCCCAAGGAGCCTGGCCCAGGCAGGGCTGGGGACCTGGGTGTGCCTGTGCCCACCCCACCGCCAAGCCCAGCTCCGGCCACCAGGACAGTGTGTCACTTCAGATCTTGTTTTCAGAGCTGTTCCCTGCCACCCCCAGTCCAGCTGACCGGCGTCCTCTCTGGCCCCTTCCCGCCGCGGCCTCACAGCTGCTGGACGTGGTGGAGACACCCCTCCTCTGGGCCGTGGGACACACACCTGGGAGGCCCCAAAGCCCCCTCACAGGCCTCCAGATGCCCCATCCGGGTGGTCTGGGGCCAACTGAGGCCCGTGTGCGGTGGGAGTGCGAGTTCGGAGGGGGGGGACCCTGTGGCACGGGGACCCGCCTGGCCCAGCGTGTCCCAGTGTTTCAGGAGGAGGGGGAGCCCGGCACCTGCCGGCCTGTGCTCTGTCCCCTCCGGCCCCTGTCCTTCAGCGGCCTCCCTGCCCTTGCAGCCTCCACAGAAACTGGCTGAGGCATCAGAACCTCAGCCCCGCCTCTCAACCCTTTGTCCTGATCTGGGAGGGGGTGCAGTGTCAGCAGGCCCGAGGCTCTGCCCTGGAGCCCTTTGTCCTTCGCACAAAGGGTCCGAGCCGGGGACCGGGTGGTCCCGAGCCTGTGGAGGAAGGGCCCCGGGGTCCCCGCTGTGCACTGTGCGCAGGCCAGGGTGAGGGCCCGGCCGGGGGTGGGGGTGGGGGGGGAGGGGGGGCTGAGCAGGGAGGAGGGACGGCCCCGGGCGGGAGCCACACTGGTCACCTTTGTGCCAGCTCCCACTCGTTGATAAGCCTGGGTGGCGTATTCGTCACAACCCGCTCTGGATGGGCACCACCCCTCCCCGGAGGGGGCACGGAGGCCCTGTGCCGTCACCCCGCGCCACGCTGGCAATGACCCAGCCCATCTGCTGCTGCTGAGGAGGCCTGCGGCGGCTCGGTCACAGCTCTGCGTTACGTCCGCTCGGTCAGGTGGCCCCAGAAGGGCCAGGTGGGAGGGTCCACTCAGCAGTGGACACAGACGCTTGTCCAAGGACCACGGAGGGATCTTCGTCGGGAAGGAAGGAGAACGGTGGGCAGGCGGGCTGCGGTTAGGGCCCTGGGCTGGGAGGGAGGGAACGGACGGGGAGGAGGGACAGGGTGTTCAGATGCACCCAGCTCTCCGGTATGTCGGCCACCGAGGCACCCACGTGTCTGGGCACTCGGGGGACGGGCAGGGGGTGAATTGGGTGACGATGTCAACAGAGCTCCTGCTGTGAGAGTAGGGGTCACGGAGGCCGGGCTGCCTGGGCGGCCGAGGGCGGGGCGCGAGGCCATCCCCCGTGGGCGCTGCCTCTTGGGCCCCCCTGGGGTGACCAGTGCAGAGAGCTGGGCGGGGCCCCGGGAGCCTGCTAAGGAGGGGGTGGGGACACATCAGGTGGCCTCAGTAGGGAATGCCGCAGAAGAGCAGGGGCTGGACGGGATCTCTGGCCCAGATCTGCCCTTCCCTTGTGGCCCACCTCCGGGGTCCCCGTCTTCTGAGGGAGGCTGTTCTGGGTGGGCCCGGGGTGTGGCAGGTTTGTGACTGGGAGCCTACGGAGAGAGGGGGCGGGGCGGGGCGGGCGCAGGGACCAAAGGGGCAGTGTCGCCCAGGCAGTGGCGGCCGTGGGGGTCTCGTCCGGGCTCCCCTCCCACACACACCGGGGAGGCAGGTCTCACTGAGCAGAAGCTGGTCCCAGCCCCCTGGGACCCGTAACTGCCTAACTGCTCCGGACAGACAGGGAGCTGGGAGGTGGATGCCCTTGCCGCAGGGGGAGGGGCGCGGAGGCCCTGATTTCCAGGAAAGGCAGCCTGTTTCTCTCGGGCTGGCCATCAGGGGCTGGGGAGAGCAAGGCCTTGCCCAGCGCCAGCCAGGCTGGCACAGAGCCCACGTGCACGGCCCGGGGCTGCCCGGCTCCTGCCTCAGGTCCCTTTTCGCGTGAGGGACGGGCTGGTGCGGGGGTGTGGCTGTTTCCTGGCAAGGAGCCAGCCACGCTTGTCCCTCTGGCCTCCCCACGGTGGAGCAGGTTCTGGAAAAGGGCTTCCCCAGCAGCGCTGGCACCTTGTTCGGGAGGCAGCTCTGCCTGGTCACGGAGGTTCCAGGGCGCCCCACGCTGGCACCCCAGGCAAGCCACCCCTTGGGCCATACAGCTCTGTGGCCTTTGCCCTGCCCAGACCCTGGCCGGCCCTGGTCCTGGAGGGGGCAGAGGACAGAAGTTCACCCTCCAGGAAGAAGTCCTGGCCCCCAGCTGGGGGGCTGCACCGGGGCGGGAGGGGAGGAAGGTCACCCCTGGCGGCCGGCCGGGTGTTCACATCCAGCCCCCGCAGGAACAGTCGGTGAGGCGGGGGGTGGGGAACTTGACCTCCACAGACCCCGACGGTCTGGGTCTCCATCCTGAGCTGTTTTTGGAGCACCCCCACCCTCCCTCTAGGCGCTGGAGGCCTGAAACAGCTTGGGGCTGGGAGGGCATTTCCTGCCCTGAGGGAATTAGCGCCTCGTGGACCCCGAAACGCCTCCCTGCGACCGGGCCCTGCTTGCTCAGCTGTGCGATCCTTCATCCACCAGCCGCCCCCCACCCCCTCCGGGCCCCTGGTCCTCCACCCCCCCAGGGACCCTGGCCTGCACGAGAGCCGATGATTTGAGACCTGGCTCGGAGCCCCGAACTGTGATATGGACGCACATGTTCCCGCCTCCGGACCTCGGCTTCGGCCTCTGGGCTGCAGGGTCTCTGGGGCCCTCGCTCCAGGAGACCCCGAGTCCTCCCCACCTGCCTGAAAGCCAGAGCCGCTGGGCTCAGGTCTCTGGTGGGGAACTGCTTTGGCTACTTTTGTCACTATGAATGACACCCCCAAAAATCACAGCACACGCAGATGGCCAGGATCCCTGTGGGGACCTGAGGGGTCTGGGCTGGGGGAGGAACGCACCTGCTACCCCTGCGGGAGACCACACCGTACCTCGGGCCTCCCGGGGGTGGGGGTGGGGTTGAGCTTGACCCTGCTGACCTCTGCAGGTCTGGTGCTCATGCAGGACTTCACTGAAGCCCCAACACAACCCTGTGAGGCGATCTCATTGTAGCCCCGTTTTTCAGACAGGGAAACTGAGGCTCAGAGGTGTTGAAGGGGTCTCCTCACCCCCACCACGAGGGGGGCCCTCAGCCCTTCCTCTGAGGAGGGAAGGAATGGGGCACCTGGCCTGGCCTGCCGGGTGACCCGGGGCTCTTTGAGGAAGGCGAGGGTTGAGGGGCCCAGAGCGGAAGTCACCTGCCTGGGTGGCCCCTGGGGTTGGGAGAGCAGGGGAGGGGCGGGCAGCCTGGCTCAGCGTCACCCCGAGGGGCTCCAACCTCCGAGGGGTGACAAGGAGCCTCGGAGACTCTTTCAGACAAAGAGGCTCCAGTCAGACCGGTGGGCACTTTCCCCAATCAGGGTCCCCAGAGAAAAGGCAGGTGTGGTCCTAAGGTGCCAGCCTCGTGCCATAAGGTGGGAGCAACCCGACTGTCGGTCGGAGGTGAGCGGGTCGAGCGGACCCCTCGGGGTCTGCGTGGACACAGAGGCAACCTCGCGCTTTCCGGCCTGACCGCAGCCCCGCCACCCAAAGAAACAGGGAGGGGAACTCACGGCCCTGCACACGGCTGGCCAAGTCAGCCGGCCTCGAACGCCATTTCAGAAGCCAGATGGAGATTCCTGCTAAGGATGTGCTGGATACCGGCCGGGCCCGGGCCAGCTCTGTCTCAGCTGTGACCCACGCGGGTGCCCACTCCTATTCTGGCTGCGGCTCCTGGCTTCAGAGTTCTTGAAGCTTCAGCCGAGGGCCAGCAGGGAGTAATTGTGATCGGGGGTGACGCTTTGAGGGGGACACTGTGACCGGCCACAGGAACTCTGAGAGCTCCCTCTTGGGGGGGCCTCTGCATTCAGCCCCAGGGCCCCCATCACTTCCAGGAGCCCCCGCCCACAAGGCTCCCCGGTCTCTCGTGGGGAGGCCATCACCCGTGACCACACTCCCCACGCTCTGTAGCCTGCAGAGCCCGGGGCCAGCACAGGGGCGTGGCCGCGGCACACAGCCCCACCCCCACGGAGGCCCACAGAGCCCCTGCCCACCTTCTCCCACGCCAGGTCCTGAGAGCTGATGGGCTGTGGAGAGGGGCGGGTGCTCCCAGCTTTTTGCTTCCTGTGGTCACCCACACCACACAGATGGGGAACTGAGGTCATATGGTGGGGGGTGGAGCTTGGGGCAGGGAGGGGTGGCCTCTGGCCCAGGACAGACTCTGACACTTGGGAAGCGGCTCCGGGCTTGGACTGGCTGCTTCTCTCCCGTGGCCAATACAGTGGGTTGAGAAGACAGGCCCAGCTCTTTGTCTGGGGACATTGGGCAAGGCAGTGGGGCGGGGAGGTGGGGATGGAGGGCAGAGGAGGAGGGGGGGGGGCCTGGACTCCCCTCCTGGGGGCCCTGCAGGGGCTGAAAAGGGTCCCTCTGGGCTCAGAGACTGGCCGCAGGGGCTCTCGAGGTCTGTGTCTCCACACAGGCCCTGGGCGGCCGCTGGGCCTCAGGACCCGACGCGCCCCTTCGAGAGCCCCCACAGGCCAGGGCTCCACACAGACCGGGGACGGCCTGGGCTGGAGGGCTGGTGCCCTGGGCTCCTGGGCTCCTGGACCTGTGCCCTGGGGCCTCCAGGGACTCTCGGCCACCCCAGTCCCAGGGGACGTGCGGGCCCGGGAACGTCTCCAGGACGGAGCGGCAGAGCCCCTCCCAAAGGGGAAGCTGGACTTCGCTCGGAAGGGAACCATCAGGCCACCCCGGCAGATCAGGGGAGGCCGGCAAGGCTGGGGGGGATATTAGGACCTGGAGCCAAAGTGCTCGGGTGAGCCCAGCCTCGATCGGATGGGCTTTGCCGGAGACCCAGCCCTGGTGGGAATACAGAAGTGATTAGGCCTAAAAGCTCGGGCCATTTGGCTTTTATTCGATTGGCAGAGAGGCCCTCTGTGCCCTCTGCTTTTTGCCGTTTGATTATATGTCTGTGCTCAAAATACGGTTCCTGGAACGTAGGCAGCAGGCAGGACTCATTGGAATGGAAATCAATTTGATTAGCGAGCAGTCGATTACCGTGAGGACTGAGGCTGTGATCCAGGCGGAAGCCGGCTCCACAAACATGGAACTTTCTGAACGCGCCTGTGTGGAGAGGCTCACTCCGGAGGGGCCGAGGCTGAGGTAGGCCAGGCCCGCCCGGGTGCTCGCGGGGCGGGAGGTATAGCGGAGCTCTCCCTCCTCGGCCTCGGCATGTGCTTGACTCCCCTGGGCCTCGGCTTTCCCCTCCATGAAATGGGATCAGGCCGCTGCTGCCGGGAGGAGTTTGGGGCCTCAGAGGGGCCGTGCGTGACGGAGAGTGAACGTTCTCCGGAGGGGCCGTGCATGATGGAGAGGGAGTGCTGGCCGGGTGGGTTCTGTTCAGGCAGGAATCCGGTTCCCCAGCCGCACATACTCGGACCCCTGGAGGGTGCCAGTGGGTGATTCTGTACCGAGAATCCAGGGAAAGCTGGTCCGGCAGCCAGAGCCAATTTCCTGAGAGACAGGGGAGGCCGAGAGCAGCCTGGGCCTGGCCACTCTGAACCTCAGTCTCGTCCTCTGTAAGTGCAACCTCTGTTCTGACTGTGTTCATCAGGCCTGCAGCACACTGCAGCAACACGGTCACTGCGGCCCCCACTCCGGTCCTCCTCTGCTGAAAGCAGGAGTGTGAAGGGTGTGACCCTCAGCCTTCACACCTGCACGGAGTCGGGTGCCTCTCTGCACGGCTTTCTCCTGGGGATCCCTCCAGCAGAGGCTGGGCCCGGCGCCACTGTGGCAGGGCCCAGGCACGTGCAGGCCCGGATCGGAGAGGCAGGCCTGTCTCTGGCCTTCTCCCCGTTCCTGCACCAGAGGCACACTGTGTCCCTGCTTCCCACACACAGCAGAGGGCAGCCCCAGGGCTCCCTGGGTAGGCCTGGCACAGTGTGGGCCCCTGGCAGGACACGGCCAGACCTTCACCGGACGCCCAGCACCTCTGCGCTGGTCACGACAAGGCACCCTGGGCGAAGGCAGCTCCCGGGCACATGATGGGGGTGGACAGAATGGGACCCGGGCAGCCCCTTTCATCCCCTCAGCCGGGCATCCTTGTGCAGTGAGCAGCCTGCACCCATGTGCACGGCGGCCCTGCTCTCAGGAGCCACATGGGCTGTGACAGGGTCCCGGCCCCGTCCTCTGGCTGGGGGACTCTGGAATCACTTAACCTGTGTGAGATTTTGTGAATTAGAGAAAACAGTTTCTACCTCACCCAAGTGGCATGGAAATCAGAAATCGGAAATCCCCTATTTGCTAGGTATAGAGCACCGACTGGATGCGCCAAACGAAGTGGCTGGTGCGCAGCAGGGGCTCAGTAACTGTGGCTGCCACGGCCGGACCCACGTGCCAGGGCCACCCTGGCCACTCTTCCTCACGCGCCACAGGAAGCAGTGATGGTCTCCATCCGACGGGCGGATCCGCCGCCGCCGAGGACGCTTGCTCACACGTCTGTGCCCCCGGCGGGGCCGCGGTTCTCAAGACGCAGAACGCGGACCTTCCACGGGACTCAGCCGTGCCACCCCCCCGGCACGCGCCCCAAACAACTGAAGACCGATGTTAGGACCAAAACCCGTCCTCGCACGCGCTATTCACCGCGGCCAGAGGGAGGGACCACCAGACGAGTGAACGGGGGTCCCCCGGACGGTGGGATGTTCCTCCACCAGGATAAAGGGAGGAAATGCCGATTCCCGCGGCGACGCGGAAGAACCTTGAAAACGCGGCCCTGCGTGAGGGAGGCCAGGCACACGAGGACACGCAGCGTGGGATGTCACGTGAAACGTCCAGGACAGGCAGCTCCACAGACAGAAAGCAGGTCGTTGGCGCCAGGGGCCGGCTGCTGACTATGGGCACACGGTGTCCTTTTGGGGGGAACGTTCTGAAACTGGAGGGTGGTGAAGGCTGCAGCATCAGAAATGTGCTTAATGCCATCGAACTGTGCAGTTTATAACGCTTAACTGTAAATCTTGTCTCTGCCGTATTTGGCCATGATTTTTAAAGTGTATTATTTTTTTAATTTTCGAAACGTATTTTTGAGACAGAGAGAGAGCGAGCAAGGGAGACACAGCATCCGAAGCAGGCTCCGGGCTCCGAGCCGTCAGCACAGAGCCCGACGTGGGGCTCGAACTCACGAACCGCGAGATCCTGACCTGAGCCGAAGTCGGATGCCCAACCGACTGAGCCACCCGGGCGCCCCGCCACAATGTTTTTAAAGTTTGTTTATCTCGAGAGAGAGAAAGAGCGAGCGGAGGGGGAGCAGAGAGAGGGAGAGAGAGACTCCCACGTGGGCCCCGTGCCGTCAACGCAGAGCTCGACACGAGGCTCGAACCGTCGAACTGTGAGATCGTGACCTGAGCTGAAATCAAGAGCCGGACGCTTAAGCGATGGGGCCACCCCGGTGCACCCCTATTTTGCCACAATTTCAAAAATAACTCCTCACGGCCAGTGGGTGGTGGGGCTGAGTCGGGCCGGGCGTTACCCTCCACCCGACACCGTCCCAAATAGGGGCTTGGTGCCGGGGGTCCCGCCAACCCGCCGGGGGCTCGGAGCGCTGAGCAGACAGGTGCAGGAGGGAGGTGTTCCGGCAGAGGTGGGGGGGGGGGTGGTTCTGCACCGGGTGAGCCCTTGTCTGCGATATGAGGTCTGGGGTAGAAAATCCGCACCTGCCAGAGGTGACTGACTTTGCTCAAGCGGACAGCATGGAGGCAAAAGCCCGGCCCACGCGGGGGCAGGTGACGGGGGCGAGGGGACGCCGTTAGCCACACGGTGGAGCAGGAGGGAGGCCCGGTGCAGCACAGAGCCAGCCCCGGGCGCTCTGGCCCCAGACCGAGAGCTACGCGACCCCTTCCAGACCAGGGGTGACCTGGGTCAGGAGGGGCTTCCAAGGGCAGCTGCTTCCAGAAACCTGGGGAAGGGAGGGCTGGGGACAAGGCTGGAGAGGTGCAGGGCAAGGCAGCCATCCAGCAGGCCAAGAGGAAGGGACCAAAGAGCCAGGACACTCCCTGTCCCGATGCCCCCCAGGCGTCACCAGAAGCCTCTCCATCCCCACCAAGGTCCGCCAACCCCTCCAGGCTCCCATCCCCCAGGCCTGTCAACTATCTTGTCCCCTTTACAGAAAAGCCCTGTGAGTGGCCCCCGGCCACCCAGCACGTGGAGGAGAAGCCAGCCGATTCTCTGAGTCCAGTGTCCAGGATGGGGGGGTCATGAGGGTCACCCGTTGGGGCAGTGGCCCCACAGGCACCCACTATGCATTTGCGGAGACCCTGGCCCGTGTCCCGGGAGGGTCTGTGGGCACTCTGGGCAGCCGTCAGGGGCCAGGAGAGGCTTCCTGCTGGAGGTGCCCCGGGGTGAGCGCTGAGGGACATCAGGGCAGAGCCCTGCCGGGGAGAGAGGGGAGCTCCTGCGGCCTCGAATGCCAGGCCCAGGACTCCCCTGTCTGCAGGCAGACTCCCGGGCTGGCTCTGGGGCCGCGCTCCCAGGAGAGAAGCTGGGCCAGGAGAGAAGGTCCGGCCCCGGAGAGAAGCCGGGCCAGCCTGGCGGGAGGAGGTCCGGCCCAGGAGCCTCAGCTGCGCGAGTGAGGCCGGCACCTGTCTCCGTGCTGCTTGGAGTCACGTGCTCCCTGCATTTGTATTTACTGGAGCAGATGGTGGGTGCAGTAACACTTTAAATTAAGGATTCCAGAAGCACATTAAATTTAGATTTAATAAGACAGTTATTGTATGGAAATTAAAGACCCATCGATGATTATTCTTTGATTATTGAGGGTGCAATCATTTACCGCGTTCATCGTGCGGATTGCGCCTGAGTGCACGCGGGGAACGAGGCTGGCTTCTGCAGCCCGGCCGGCCCTGGACACCCGCCCTGCCCGGACCCTTGGTCCGCAGAGCCCTGTCCCTCCAGGGGCCAGCAGTGCTCAGTGGCCAAGCCCAACCGGCCAGGTGCCGTCCTCAGGCTGGCCTGGAGGGTGTCCCGGAATCCTCCAGAAGCTGCTCTTTGTTTTGCAGGAAAGGAAACTGAGGCTGTGAGAGAGATTGGATGTGGCCGGGCGCGGGCGGCTGGGGAGGAGGGTGGGGAGCCCAGGGAGCCGCAGGGGCAGGGAGGGGAGCCCCTGAGCATCGCTGAGCGGGGGGCGGTGGTGGGGGGGGGGCACTTCCCGGCCTTGGCCCGTCCCTCCCAGCACTGGCCTCCCCAGGCTCTCCCCTCCTCCCACCCGGTGGGGGATTCCGGGAGCAGGCCCCGCCCCCCCGCCCCGCTGCTCAGTCCCCAGGGGGCCCCCACTTCCCCTCGAGCCAGGGGCTGGAAGCTGCTGAGCGCATGATGATCTCTTGTGGCTGCAATAAATCTGGTCACTTTGTCCTCCCCAAGACAGGAGGCGAGGTTCCTCGTCTCCAGACTGGAGGAAACCGGCTTCCGAACCTCGAGCCGATTACCACCTCCTCCTGCCGTTCCTGTAACTGTCAGCCACACGATTGGTAATCAATCGCTTTGGCCCTAAAAAATGGGCGTTTATCACTTGCTTCAGGGGGAGCTGGTGGCCTGTGCAGGTGGCCTGGCCGGGTGGGGTCTGAGCACAGCCTTCGGTCGGTCCCGCGGATGCCCGGTGAGGCTGGGCCGGGGGGGCCGGGGACACTGGGTCTGCCTCGGGCCCTGCGGCGCCCAGGCCTCCGGGGGCGAAGGTCAGCCACGCACTTCCTCCGTGAAGGGGGCCGATTGGCCCAACGCTTGCCCCTGGCCCCTCTTGGTCACCTCCGAGAAAGGGCCTCGCGGCGAAGGGGTAGGAAGGTCAGGAGGGAGGTGGTAGCCTACCAGCAGGACGTCTCAGTGCAGGGGCAAGGCTTGGGCCCAGGGTCCACCCTGCAGCCGGGTGGGTGCACCCAAGTGTGGGTCATCCCTGGCTAAGGTGGCCAGATTTAGCGAGTAAGAATACATAACACCTAGTTAAATCTGAATTTCACACACAAATAATTTTTTAGTATGAGTATGTCCCATGCAATTTTCAGACATGCTTACATTTTTAAAAATCATTACTTATTTGAAATTTAAAATTTACGGGGCTTCCCGTACTTTACCTGGCAATCCTCCCTGCCCCACGCTGGCTCTGTGTTGCTCTGGCCCCTCCCTCCATGTGCCATCGGCCTTCTTCCATCTCTGCCACAGGACCTTTGCCCACACCACTCCCTCTGCCAGAGCCACCCTTCCCTTTTGCCCTGGATGCCTCACTCGGCCCACAGCCCAGGCTCAGTATCCCTTGCGGGGTTGGGAGGCGATGGACAGTGGCCTCATCCCAGGTAGCAGCAGACTGTCACTTGTTAACGGCTCTCTGCATGGCTTTATCCGGACTTGTATTTTGGATTGAGATCAAGACCTTGTCTGCCCCCGTCCAGCCCTGAGTTGGGCACAGCACTGCCCTGGGGGGCGCCCTGCCGACCGCAACACAGAACTGGCCTTTTGAGCCTCCGTTTCCTCGTTTGTAAAGGGGGGTGGTGCCCACGTGAGAACCCTGGTTTCTGGTGATGGTGGCACCCTGACTGCTTTCCTTAGGTGGGGGGACCCAGAGAGTCCAAGGGGGGACGGCAGGAGGGGCCCGGGAGAGCCCAGCAGGAACGGGGGACCTGCCCCCACCCCAGGGAGACCGGGGCACCCAGGCCCCCCCTCCTTGGGAGCCAGGTAGGCGGCATTGTGCCTGGGCTTCCGGAGATGGTGGTGCCGGGTCAGAAACCCAGAGGCCAGAGACCCTGTCCTAAACTCCTTCCCAGATGACGTTGGTCAGCTCACCCCACACGGCAGCCCGCCTGGGAGGACAGAGAAGGGACCCCCATCGGAGGGGTCGAGGCCCCTCCCCCAGATCCCACCACCCTGCAGCCCGGAGGGCGGCCACACTGGCCGTGCACAGAGGCGGGAAGCGGAGACCCTCAGGGGTCTGGACGCCAGGCTGGCACCGGGCCAGGCTGCCAGGTTGGGGGGGGGGGACGGCTGGCACCAGGCAGGTGGAGGGGGAACGGCTGGCACCGGGCCAGGGTGCCAGATCAGGGGGGGACGGGTGGGAGGGGAGGACCCCGAGCAGCCCAGCCCTCGGGAGACGGGCCTCCACATCTCCACCTTCTGCCTTGCTCGTCTCCTCCCGGCCGGGATCTGCCCGTGGGCACTGCTCACTTCTCGTGTTTAACCAGCGCGGCTTCGTCTGGGAAACTGTCAGCGGCAGTCTGCAAACACCCCTTCCCGCTCTGCCGCACCGCCTGCCAAGCGCCACCAGCCGACAGCTTGGCTGGCAGTCGGCTCGCACAGGCTGCCCGGCCTGGAACCCGGCTTCTCGCTGGTGGCCGGGGAGGGCTGTCCGCCGCTGTGCGCTGGGTCTTGCGACCTCACGACTGGGCTGCGGCACCCCCCCCCCTCCGCCGCGTCCCCCGGCCTCCATCCAGAGCAGCGTCCGCGGCCCCGAGGCCCCACAGGCCCGGGAGGATCGGCACCCCAAGGCTTGGAGATGCCATGGGAGGAATTACCGAACTCTGGGGAGACAGGAGGTGTGGGAAAAGAGGAGAAGCCCTAGGAGGGAGCACGTGTCACCGAGGCTTGGGGGACAGGCCATCTCTTGAGGTCAGCCTGTGCCAACCCCCGAGTCCCCCTCTTTCCTGCGACACGGCTGCCAACACCCGCCCTGCTGGGGTGACTGAGGCCCAGGACCTTCTCAACAGAGCTGGGCCCTCCAGGAAGGAAGTAACACCTCAGGACGGACCCCTGCGTGCCCGAGGGGCCAGCCGGTCTCACCCCAGTCAGACCCTGGGGCGTGCTGGCTGGGCAGCCTCTGGGGGGCCCGGAGCCCAAGCAACACCGCTCCCCTGCAGCGCAGGCTCCCCAGGCTGGAGGGAGAGGTTTGGGGCTCCCTGGGAGCGGCCCTCGCCCTGGTGCCTGGAACCCCCCCGCCTCTGACTGCCCCCAGGCCCCCAGGAGCGCCCGCGGTAAGTGTCCAGGCTCAGCCTTTAGGACTGGGTTGCACACTCTGAAATTAATAATCATGCTGTCTCATGGCCTCATAATTAAGTGTCTGTTCATTCCGATTATTGTCAGAGAGTGATTTGTTGTCCTCTAGGCAATAAAAATCAACCTGCTTCAGGAGGGGGCCTGGGAGCCGCTTCCACCCCCTCCGCCTGCAGCCGGGGGGCCGTCCTCGCAGGCTGGTGGACCCTCGGCCTTTGGCTTTCTTTGCGGACACCCCGGGGGCGCGGAGGTGCCCTGGGACGCAGGCAGAGCGGGCCCTGCGCTGGCCTCAGGCTCAGGGGCTCCGGGGAGAAGGTGTTCGGCCCCCGAGTGCTGTGCCCCCAACACTTGTGCCCACACACACGTGTGAACGTGGCGTACTAAGGGTGGCTCCCCAGGGCCGGGGGTCTGTGGTTAGGAGCCCCACCTGTGCCTCGAAAGGGGCTGATATCCGTCACGACCTGTCTCCTGGGGCCGAGGGACAGAGAGGGGTCCTGCCGAATGTGGTGGAAAGAAAATGCGCTGGACCGTCTCCAGGCCCTCGCCGTCCCTCCCCGCCTGCGTCTGGGCCCCCTCGTCTATGAGCCAGGTCACCGGGGAGCAGCCTCTGAGGGTCCAGGGGCCTGTGAGGCCTTGAGGCCCCCGCCTCGGGCGTCCAGCAAGGGGCAACTGCCAGGCCCCTCACCCCCAGCCCAGGAGCCGGTGCGCTCACTGGTTTCCAGTCGTGGGCAGAGCAAGCCAGGCCCAGAGGTCACAGGGGCACCTGAAGGTCATGCCCTACCAGCCCCGAGGGCTCCAAGGGCACCTAAATGGAGGAGGAGGGTCCCCTCGGACTGACAGTGAGTCCCCAGTGGAGAGAAGAGCAGAAACACCCTCCTCACCCCCCACGCTTCCCCTGGGAGGAAGAGAGGTGCTCCCAGGCCTGCAGGGGTCTGAGCCCCCGGGGTCGCCCTGCCCCCGGCCAGGCAGGGGGGAGCTGTGTCCACATGGCCCGTCCCGTATTTTCTTAGGGACAAAATATACATAAAAGATTTTTTTGAGGGAGGAGAAAATGTGAAATAATGAGCTCACAGAAGACATTTGGTCAAACATAATCTTCTAACAAGAATTGACTTTAAAATTATGGTTATTAGCCATATCTCCTTTCTGGAGCGGTTAAAGACGCTTCAGAAGGTGAAGCAATTAATTTTTAAGTTTATGTTGCACATTTTAGCACAGCGAGCCGCTGATGAGGTGGCAGGCAGCCGCGGACACTCTCTGGATGCTTGCTGGACCGCCCCACAGAGGGGCTCGCCCGCGTCCAGCCCACGGGGACGGGTGCCCGAGTCCCCCGGACTGGAGAGACGCGTCCCCTGTGCCCCGGGAGGAACAGTTCCCTGGGCCTGCATGTCCAGTAGTTCTGGGGACTCTGGGGGTGGGGGATGTCCCGTGGAAGGGAGGGGGTTCAGTCTGGGATGGGGCCCGGGGTGAGAGGTCAGAGTTGGGGCTGGGGCCTCTGGGCCTGGTGGAGGCACCTCTGTCCCGGCTCCAGGCCCTGACCCTGCTCAACTAACATGCTTCCTCCCAGAGGCCCCACTTTCCAGGGAAGGGGGCGGCTGGTGTGGGTGGGGGAGACTCGGAAGTCAGGGTGCTGAGCTGCACTCAAGGTCGTAGCAGGCAGGGCCAGCTTTGCTCCAGGCCGTGACCCTGAGGCACTCCTGCCTCTGCCTGGGCCTCAGTCTCCCTACTAGAAGCAACTGCCAGGTGTCCCCTGCCCTTACCTGCTGCGGGCGTTGGCTGGGGCAGGGGCGCTGCTCTAACCCCAGCCCTGCAGCCCTGCGGCCCTGGCCACCCCTGGTCATCCCCCAGCATTCCCCTCCCCGGGCGGGAGCGGGGGCTGGAGGCCGGGGAGAAGGGGCCGGAGTGAGCGTCTCCCGTCGGGCTGGAAGAGAAGCAGCCGTGCACACACTGATGACGGCATCTCGGACGCTGACACCTGAGTGGGAGGCAGCTTTGAGCTGAGCGCAGGCGCAAGTCCCAGATGGATGGACAGGGGGTGGAGAGAACAGCCCGGGGCTCCTGGCCTGGGGCAGGGGACAGGCCTGCTTGACGGGACTGTGGACAAGCTCTCTGGGCCTGGGAGAAAGGGACGCCCACGTGGTTCTTAACTGGATTGTCTGGCTGGACACCTCCAGGGTGATGGGTTAGTGCATTTCCCAAGGCATGGGTTCCCAGTGCACGGGTTAGCGCATTGACCCCTTTCAGGACTGAAGCCTGGCAAACGTTTGTGTTGGGAACGCTTGTAAAAGTCACCTCCGGGGCCCTACCTTCGGAAGGGCGTCTGAGCCCCATGGGCCGGCCATCCCGGGGCCGGCCTGGGATCCCGGCTCCTGGTTCCTCTGCCCACTCTGCTTCTCAGCCATCGCTGGGCGCCCCGGCCCGCAGACGCTCTCTCGGGTGAGAAAGTCACGCCGGGTGGGGTCAGCTCTGTCTCCTCCTCCGGGCCCTGCTGCCCCCCGAGGGGCTTAGGGTCAGGGCGTGCACCCTCAGTTCTGCTTCGGCCCCCCCCCCGCCATGCAAGGGCAGGAGGTGGGGGTGGGAGGGGACCTGGGGCGGCGGCCCCACGTTGTGCGCGGGCCTCCGCCAACGAGATTCAGATAGATCTGAGACGGGTCTGCGAAGTCTCATACCTATAACTTTAAATTAAAAAAGCCATGTGCTGTTTACGGTCCTTCCGGCAGCTCTGTGCTGGAGCCCATAAAGATCATATTATAGTACAAGCCATTATGCGCCGAATTTACTGTATATACGTTTCTAAATGGTTCGGCAAACAGCGGCCTGCTTATGGGCAGGAAAGGAGAACTGGTTCATTTTGGGTAACAAATGATCCTTGATTTGATTTTAAATGCAGTGACAGCCAAATTTATTTCGTATTTAATCACTTCCCTGTGCCGTGGCGAACAGGGTGATATTAAACTCCACAACGCAGAGCGGGCTCTGGAATCCGCCGAAAGAGCCGCGCGAATAGATTATGTTTATGGGGTAGAGAGAGATTGTAGAGCCGTGCACATAACCACAATGGGTATTTTTGTCATTTATACAGTGGTTTCCATCATTATTTCTCCCCGCTTCCTATTTTTCAGTAATAAAAATATAGGCAATGTGATTCTCTTTGCATTACAGATAAACCACCCTGATTCTTTATTAAATATTTGTATTAATCTCAAGTACTACAAAGCGTTTGCGCGGATAAATCAGGCTCCGGGCTGCCATTGCCCCTCTGCGGGCTCTCCGCGAAGCAGCCCCTTTACGAGCGCACGGTCCCCGAAAAGAGGGTTTCCATATTCACTGCCAGGCTCCCTTCTGTCGCCGCTTTATGGCCATGTGTCCGCGGTGCGATCGGCGCCGACGGCATATTCGTTCCTCGAGATCCAACGATCTGGGTAATCGCTCCTCAGTTCCCGGTTTTCTCTTCTATTTAATTAGGAATTACCGTTCTGGCATCACTCACGGGCACCAGCTGGGACGCAAGACCCTCTCTGCCGCACAGGGGGCTCCCGGAGAGGCGCGGGCTGGGCAGCACCGAGGTGTTTGTGGGCGGCCTCGGTGTGCGTGTGTGTGGGGGGGAGGGCGGTGGGCACCAGCGGGGCTCCTGGCCTCGGGGGCAGGGAAGCCAGAGTGCCAGCTCTGGTCAGACCCCTTCCTGGGTGGCCTGGGGTGACTCGGCCGGCCCTCTCGCCATGGTGGGGGACACATGGGTGATGGGGGGCAGTGGACCCACTTCCCTGGGAGGCCGTAGGAGGTGGGGTTCTCCCATAGCACGAGAGAAAGGAGGTTCCCTCGGCCCCTGGCTGTGTCCCCACGTCCTCCCTCCACCCCTGGCTGATGTGAGTGCTCCCGGGGGGTTAGACAATGCTGCCTCAGGCTGATGACAGCACAATAGTGGGGACCCCTCTCGGTGGTCCCGGAGGGTGTCTGCTCTTGGATGGGGTGTAGATCTCAGCCTGTGCCAGCTCAGAGGTGTGTCTGCCGGGGGCCTGGTGAGTGAGAGCGGGTGAGCCTTGGTTAGGGAGCCCTGTCCCTCAGTCCCTGGAGGGACACCCCAGGTCCACCTCCACCAGATGATGCTGGAGGAGCAGACTGGGAAGGCTTCTCGGAGGAGGAGCTCTGGAGAGGCCATGTGTCCGTCAGGAGCCGGTCGGGGGAAGGAACAAGCCCCAGGGGCAGTGCAGAGGACGCAGGAGCAGAAGGAAGAGTCCCCGAGTGCGGGGCTGCACGACTGCCCAGGGAGGACGCCCTGCTCCGGCTCCCCGTGGGGCCCCGTGTCAGGAGGAAGCACAGGACGCTGTGGGCACCCTCCGAGGGCGGCCGCACACCGGTACTCAAAGCTGCGGGTGTCTCCAAGACAAGCTTGGATGGAGGTGGAGAAGGGGCAGACAAGCACTGAGCCTGGGGTGGACGGACACAGAGGAGGAGGGGCCACCCGGCACCAGGCAGTCCGGCCCAGAGCGGGCGGGGGGTGTCAGCAGTGGCCAGGTATAAGCACTGTGGGGGTCCTGACACCCCGCCCACAGCGGGCGGGGCCCACCTGCTTTGCTTGTAGGCCGGGGGCGGGCGTGCACAGCGTGTGTCTGGGGATGGGTGGCCTCCGGGAACTTCGCTGCCTCTGCGAAAGTGCCTGCTTGGAGGAGGGAGGGCGCCTGGCCCGCCTGGCCAGGCACCAAGGGAACGCCGTGTTCCCACCACCTCCTCGGCAGGCACCCGGTCTGAATGCCACGCATGTGCACTGCAGAGCCACCAAGACCAGGCGAGCTAGGCTGGGGGATGGGTGGGGGAGGGTGTGGGAGGGGCTGGGGGGGTGGGGGAGGTTGGGGGCTGGGTGGGGGTTGGGTGGGGGAGGGGTGGGGTGAGTGGGGGCTGGGCGGGGGAGGGGTGGGGTGAGTGGGGGCTGGGTGGAGGAGGGGTGGGGGCTGGGTGGGTGAGGGGTGGGTGATGGGCTGGGGAAGCTAGGGGACAGGTGGGGGAGGGGTGGGGCAGTGTGGCTGTGGGCCTCCCCTACCTGAGCCCCTGTGACCGTCTGGGGGGGCCCCTCGGTGGCCCAGAATTTCCTGTCTTCTTGGAGGAATAGGGCTGGGGTAGGGGTGGAATGGAGTCGCTGAGTGAAGCAGTCACACCCCTGTGTCTGCCCCCGTTTCTCCATCTGTTAGTGGGACTCGGTCTCCCGTGGGAGGGGTGATCACATGAGTGACAGGGGCAGAGGACAGGCAAGTGGGTGCCCAGTGCAGCAAACGTGGGACCGAGTTCGCCTGGGCCCTGGCCCCCTGCGCCCTCCTGAGTCTCCACCCCACCCCTCACCCTTCCCCAGCCTGGCTTGCTCACCCTATGCCCTGGTGGCGGGAGAGCAGAGGGGCCGAGAGGCCTGGGTGCGTGTCCTGCCCGCACTGCCCGGTGGCCACGGCCAGGATGGGACCCCCCGACCTTCCCCATGAAAGCAGAGTGCAACTCGGGTGCTCTAGGGCTGAGAGGGGCTCAGCACAGGGAGAAGAGGAAGGTGGGCCAACACTGTGTCCCCAGGGGGTTCCACGCGGCCCTCCCTTGGGACAGACCGTAGCCACCTGACGGGAGGCCCATGTGCGGAGCCTGCTGGTTCTCATTTACGCCGGGTGCGTCCCTGGCATTAATGCTCCTGGCAGTTGCATACGATGTGGTGGGAGGAGGAGGAGGGATCTGTGAGGCCCTGGGAGCACCGTCAAGCCCACAAGAGTGGCCCCTGAAGGCAGCCAGCCTCCCCCTCCCTGCCCCAGGGTCAGGTGCCTGGGCTGAGCTGAGCCCCAGGACCGTGAGGGCGGGGACCCTGCGGGTCAGCCCACAGAGTCCTAGGGTCTGCGGGGAGGTTCTGGGCTGAACCCCGAGTGACCTCAGCCACGAGCCCCGGTTTCCCAGAGGCCCTGCTAGGAATGCACGGTGGGGCAGCCGTGTCACCCCGTGACCGCCCTCCCCGGCGCTGTTGGGGGCCAGCCGCCTCCCCGCACACGGCCTCCATGGAGGCCGCTCCCAGCCCGGACCCGCCTGGGACTGCAGAGCGAGGGCTCCTCCCGGCCACCCTCACGGCGTGTCCTCAGACTGGACGGAGCCTGTGGGGCCTCTGTTTCTCCCAGTCTGGAGGTGATGCCTACGGAGCCGGGCCGGGGGGTCTGAGGGTGGGGGCGACCGAGGAAAGAGCCAGCCAGCCCCGGTGGTGAGGCCACGCTCTCCTTGGAAAAAATTAATTTTGTTTTGCTCGGATCACGCTGACTATGGATTTGCCTGCACCTCTGAGGAGCTCTGGATGGTTCTGGTTTCTGGGATATTACACTAGGAATTTTGAAATACTCCAGGCACCGTGGGTCCTGTGGGCTGAGCCCGCGGAGCATGGGGGCCCGAGGTCATGGCGGAACCCCCCAGAACCGCTGAGCTGGGGCCTGGCCGCCCAGCTCTGCCCTGCCGGTGCCCTCCACCCCCACCCTGTCCCGGGGCAAGGGTGTAGGACTCTCCCTGCTGCCTGCTGCCAGCACCCCAGGTCAGCCACGGCCTGGGAGGGGGGCCACGGTCACAGCGACGGTGTGCCCCCGACCCGGCGTGATGACGAGGGCACCTCGGCTCCGGGGTCTCCCACACCCCCGCCCTGGTCCCGGCACGAGGAACACATCAGACAGATCCCAGCTGAGGGCCGTTCTGCGAAGCCCCTGGCCTGGTTTCCCCGGAACCGACCAAATGGTCAACACCAGGGAAAGTCTGAGACTCCGTCCCCACCCAGAGCGGCTGCCTGCAGTGCGGGTCCGGTGGGGGGGGGGGGGGAACCCCGGGCAGGAAAGGGACTTAAATGAAATCTAAGGAAATTGGATAAACTGTGTACTTTAATTAATTAAAAAAAATGTATTCCTGGGGGTGCCAAGTGGTCTCAGGGAGCATGTGTTGGGGGCCTGTGCAGGTCCCTCTAGCCCCAGACCCCAGGCCACTTTGTGGGGTGCCTGGACCGCCTTCCCAGAGGCCGGGAGCCTCATTTAGGGCACGTGGGCTCCGGGGGACCCCGCAGGCTCTCGGGGAGAAGACTCAGGCAGACAGAGGGACAGTGGCCGGCGCTCCGAGAGGGTGTTCGGAGGGAGAGTGGCCGGAATAACCACATTTTAACCCATCATAATGTGGACAGTTTTGTTATGAAAAACACCAGAAATCCATTAATGTAAATCATGAAATATTCAACAAGGCAGTCGCTTAAACGTCTCATGTTCCCAGAATCGGTGCCGGATGCTTCCTGCCTCGGGGGCGCCCAGACATCAGCTCTTTTGTGCCTGTTCAGAGGCCATTATCTCAGAACTGGGAAGCGTTAGCTCATCGCTGCGGACGCTCGCCTGCCTTCCTGCCTCCGAGTGAGGGAAAGGAGGCGCTTCTGGGGCTGCGGTGGCCGCAGCCCTCCCCTTAGGGCCACCTGGACCCGCGCCCCCAGAGGTGCTGTCCCGGAGGTGGGGGGGGGGTGGCCGTGGTGAAGCCACCCCCTGCCAGCCCCCTCCGCGGACGGGTCACCGGTGTGAGCCTTCCTGTGCGTGAAAGTCCTCCCTAAACACACGGCCCAGCCCGCAGCGGTGCTGACGGTAAAAAGAGCTGCCGTGTTTTCTTGCTTGCACTTCGCTGGCCCCTTACAGGCCGTCTCTCATTTCTTCTGACGGCAGGCTCAGGTTGCGCAGCTGGTGAGAGTCAAGGCGAGGATTTGGATCCAGAATCGTGCTCTCCACCATCACACCCAGCCCCTGGAAAACTCCCCACTGCAAAAACACAAGACGAGACAAAGCGACAAACCAAAGCAAAAACAAAACAAAACAGGACGAGGGCGAGATGAGAGGATGGGCCCGGGGGAGGTGGGGGGGGGGGGACGGCTACCACCCACCCAACGGGAGAACGCAGCATGGCACGGATGTGGAGGGTGGGTGCCCCGCGGGCTGCCAGCGCGGGTGCAGCGTGGCTCAGACACCATGGGAGACAGGGTGGAGGTTCCTCAAAGGACTGGACATCGGTCTGCCATATGACCCAGCGCCCCCACTTCTGGGTATGTCCCCGAAAGAATAAAGGCAGGTTTTGAAAAGGCATCTCAAGTGTCCAGTGACAGATGGGTGGGCAAGCAAGATGTGGGGCGTCCACACCACAGGATATCACTCAGCCTTCAAACAGAGGCAAATCCCGGCACCTGCTACAACTGGGCGAACCTGGAGGACACCATGCTGAGTGACGTCAGCCCGTCACAGGGGGACACGCCCTGTAGGAGCGGACGCTCACCGGAGGCCCTGGAGGAGTCGGAGCCACGGACACGGAGAGCGGGAGGGTGGGGCTGGGGGAGGCAAGGGTCCGTGTGTAACGGGACAGAGTCCAGCCTGGGAAGACGAACACGTTCTGGGGACGGAGGGGGGACGGCTGCTCGACAGTGTGAATGTTCCCGATGCCCCTGAACTGTGTCCTTAAAAGTGGTAAAAATGGGGGCGCCTGGGGGGCTCAGTCGGTTGAGTGCCTGACTTCGGCCCAGGTCGTGATCTCCCGGTTCGTGGGTTCGAGCCCCGCGTCGGGCTCTGTGCTGACAGCTCGGAGCCTGGAGCCTGCTTCGGATTCTGTGTCTCCTTCTCTCTCTGCCCGTCCCCTGCTCACGCTCTGTCTCTCTCTCTCCCAAAATTGAATAAACATTAAAAAAATTAAAAAATGGTTAAAATGGTGTGTGTGTGTCTGTGCGTATAACCACAATTTTAAACATAAAAAATGAGAATATGAGAACAGCAAACAGTGTGTGTCAGGGCGCGAGGGCAGGACGCAGGGACAATGCCAGACAGCAGGGCAGCCAGGGGCGGGGGCCGGGGGTTCAGCACCTCGGAGAGAGGCACGGCCACACCTTTTTGGCTGGGGTGGGGGGACCCTCTGGACCAGGGATCTGGGCGCAGGAGGTGCTGGGGTCTTTCTGACGTCCTCCGTCTTCTCCTCGTGGTGGCAAAAGCAGGCAGGTGTTTGGTGAGATTTCCCAAGGACTTTGCATGTCAGACTGCAGGGGTTCCCCAGCAAGCGGGGGGGGGGGGGGCCGGTGCAGCTGAGGCTGTGCACCTGGGGCCACCCCAGCTGTGAAGGGGCCTCAGGGGCCTGGGTCCCACCCTGCCCTGCACTGACTCCCCATGGCCTCGGGAGGGCTGCTGCCCGTCTGGGGGCCTCTTGATTCCCCCACCGCCCCAGGGGCTTCCTGGAACCAAGCTGGGATCTCCTGACACCAGCACTCTCCCCTGGGGTGGTGTGGCCTCAGCCCCTGGGATAGGCTTGCCGGATGTTCTTGTTCCAGGGGGCAGGGGTGTGCAATCGGCATTTAGTGCCCCCACCCAGGACCGTAAACGGCATTCGTGGGTGAGCCAGCTTTGCCCCCTAGGCCCCTCCCCCACGGGGCCGGTGGTGTCCCTGTGAAAAGTCACTGCACGTTCCACAAATGCCATTTCAGCAAAGAGCACACAGCCTTCCGGAAACCAAGCCTCTGGAGGCCCCGGCCACTCAGATTCTCTGTGACAAGATCCCAAGGACAGTTGAAGACGTCGGGTTACGGTAAAGCCCCTCTGTTCCCGGGGTCAGTGCTGCCTCCTGTGCGCACAGCGCTGTCCGCCGATCAGAGCACGCTTCCGGCACCGGCTGGGGGCTCCCTCTGGGGAGCCGAGAGAAGCTTCCCCACCCCATACGATCTCCCCTTTAATCCCATCGCTGGGGCCCACGGGGCAGCATCTCGGCTGTCAGCAGAGGACACTGTGGACCCCTGGAGGTCAAGACCGCAGCTCTTACACATCCTCCCTAGCACTGTTCTGGAAAAGTGAGGCACGATGTAATTCCCCAAGAAGGGTTCTCTTGGGGGCCACACTTTGTAAGGACGTGTTATTTCCAGAGTAAACCTATGTCACAGGTCCCTCCGATCGATGCTTCATCCATTCATTCTTCACTCGTGGGAACAAGAACGAGGTCGACTGCAGCTCTCCCGGGAGCCCTATGCTGGGGCTGGGGTCCAGGATGCAGTAATCCCTGCCACTGAGGAGGGACAGGCAGAAGCAAACACAGGGAAATGGGGAGACCTGAACTCTGACCCAGGGGACTGGGTCCGGGGGTGCACAGGGGGTCCCGGCTCATGCCTGGCAGGGGCAGCCGGGGTGGGCTTTGCAGCAGAGGGATGTTCGAGTTGAGTCTCGGGGGTCACAGGGGCAGGATAAGCTGAGGCAGGGGCTTTGTGGGTGCAGAGCGTGAGAAAGGCTAGGCGGGGGTGGGGGTAGGGGTGGGGGTGGGGGTGGGGACAGGCTTGGGAGGTGCAGGGCTGGGCCTCCTGGATGGCCGACCCGAGGCCAGGCTGAGGAGCGGCCCCCAATCTGTAGGACGGCCTCGGTGGGGGCCTTCTGGGTCTCTCCGGAGACAGGCTGGGGCTAGGGAGGCCGGCGCTGGAGACAGCACTGAGGCGCAGGGGAAGGGATGGGGTTTGAGGAGGGCCCTTCCCCTCTACCATCAGCCCATCTCTGAAAAGGAGTCCCTTCCCATACGAACAATTATGGAAGGGAGCCATGGCATCTGATTTTCCACTTAAACACGTATTTAGTGAATTGCTACGGTTTATTGGGCTTTCGGAATGGCCTGTAATTGCATCGAGTGGTAGAAATCATACCCGGAGGGCGCTCCCGGGGAAGCTGCTGGGTGTTACCACTAGTCCCTCTGCTACTGGGAACAGAAGATCCAAACTTCAGGGCAGTGGGTCCCGATGCTCTGTCTTGCCAGACCTGAGGCATCAGCGAGGGGGCGAGCACCCCGGCTCTGGCACTGGGTGAACCTGGGTCCAATCCTGGCTCCAGACCCCATTTCACAGATGGGCAGTTGAGGCCCAGAGTGCCTTGCCTAAGATCACTCGGTGTCAGGATTTGAACTGCTATCTGTCTGGCTCCTGGGAGAAGCTTCCCACCCCCTCAGCTGGCTCACGGTTGGAGACACCGTTGCGGCCCCACGCATGCCGAGTGCCTGCAGAAACTCCGTGCACCTGCTTATAAACTGTAAAGTGCCCAGGGGAGCGGCAGGGGGGTACAGTATGTTCACTGCTGTTCAGCCATGTTCCCATGGGCTGACTGCGTGTCTGGATGAGTGGTGGGAAGGCCTGGCACCCCCACCCGGTCCCCTACAGGGCAGGGACTGGCTCCCTGGGACTGTTTGTGGGTGACCGGAAAGTCACTGCCGTTTCATTGTTTCAGGGCCTGGAAAATTACTATTCGTGACAGCAAGCTTAAAAATGAAATAATAAGTCTGTCCTTTTAAAAAGCAAATTGTGACACTGGAATATTCATGAGCTGTGACTTCACGGGAATGGCAGCAGCCGGGAGATTATCATTCGGTTAAGTCAGCAGCAGAGGAATTTAGGGAAATGCACTTGTCACTCTGAGGAAACGAGTGATTAATACTTTTCCTGTTTGCGGGGCCCCTTAACGGGCGAATTTTTAATGTCATAATTAATTAACCTTGGGACCACTCCTATCTGCCAGGCTCCTGAGGCCTCGGCTCCCCAAGGGCAGGGTGCGGCCGGCTTGGTACGTGCCCCCCACTCATGGGTGCCCGTGACCCATGGGGGGCTGTGTAGGGTCCCCTCCAAGCTCACGCCCACCCAGCACCTCAGAATGGCTTCATTTGGCAACAGGGTCTTTGCAGATGTGATGAGTTAAGGGTCTAGAGATGATGTCATCCTGGATTTAGGGTGGGCCCTGCATCCCGTGACAGGTGGGCGCCCTCCAAGAGACGGAGAGACAGAGGCACGGAGAGGAGGGAGATTTGGGACACAGGGAGCCGTCCCAGCGCGTCTCCAAGCCAAAGGACACCAGGGATTTCTGGGATCACCGGCAGCTGACCCGCGACAGACGCACTTCCCCGACAGCCACAGAGGGGACCAGCCCTGCCCACACCCGTGGCTTCCAGAGCTGGATGAGTAGATTCCGGTTGTTTGAAGCCCCCTGCCTTGTGAGACTTTGTTCTGGTGACCCCCGGCCACTCCCACACCCAGTGACCTTGGGGGGCGGGGCTGGGGGGCAGCTGAGAGAGGCCAGGGCCCGCCTGGGACTACATCCTGAGAACCAGGAGCCCCCCACCCCCCACCCCAGGCACTGGCAGTGGGGCCGTGTGCTGGCTTTTGATTGAACAGGATACATGACCAGATGCCTGCCTCTCTGGTCCTGGGGTCTCCCGCTGAAAGGTGTCGGCCCAGAGCTGTGCTTTTCCAACTGGACTCCCGAAGGCACCCACAGGGGTGGTGGGGCTGTTTCCTCTTGTTGGGTGCCTCAGTTTCCCCCCAATCACTTCCTCCTCCCTCTTGCTGTCTGGAGAGCTCTTAGTCACTCATTAGGGCCCGTTCCCACTACCCTCGAAGGGGGTGCCGGCCCAGCCGCTGTGCCCAGGCAGGCTCCCGGCAGGGGCGCTGAGAGGACAGGGGCTGGCGCCTGCCCGCGGCTCACCCGCCGGCCTGCAGGACCAGGACCACAGCTCGCCCCTGCCCTCTAGTGGCCGCCAGGAGGCGCCGCTGGCAGCCGCTGCTGGGAGGCTTGGGATCCCCGCAGGGTGGATGCCCCTCCCTGCCCGGCTCGAGGCCCCCTTGGCCGGGAGACCCTCTGCAGCCCTTATGGCCTAGCCACTGCCTGCCCAGGGTCCCGGAGCTGCGTCTCAGCCGGCGTCAGCGGGGGAGAGGGGGCCATGGGAAGGGAGGTCGTCCCCTTGGCACCTCCCAGGGCGGCTCGGCTCTTCGCGGGCCCTCCGGGGTCCGGAGCCAAGGCTGCTCCGCCGCATTCAGGGAAACCCTCGGCTCTTCCGGGCTCGACCTTGGGCCCTGGGCCTGCCACGTTCACACCAGCAGCACCTCCCGGAGCCGGCGGCCACCTTATTCCTGCCGCACTTCCGGCACCTGAAGCGGCTCCCGGTGCACCGTAGGTACGAAATACGCGCCTGCCGGGCACCCAGGCAGGTGCGCAGGCAGAGGCTGTGATGAGTGGCAGGCGCAACGTGCTTTAGGGACCTGCATCTGTTGGGAGGGGGGAGGCAGGCGTTAGGCAAGGGGAGAAGCAGAGCTGGCTGCGGGCAGGCCGGTGGGGGGGGGGGGTGTCCAGGGCTGCGTGGGATGCCGGGTCTTTACACGGAGGAGCGCAAGCTGTCACCTTGCAAGGCAGCAGGGCTGGCGGCTGACTGCTCCCCAAAGCTGGGTGGCAGGTGCTCCCTCTCTGGATGCACACGTGTCCTCATTCTCACCTAGAACAGGAAACAGAGGCTCAGACAGGGAGGAACCCGCTGAGGTCTCTGGGGACAGCGTGGCCCCCTCACCGCAGGGAATCCCAGGACAGCACCTCGTCCCTGCTCCCAGTGGACTGCCGGGAAGCAGAGCCCGGGAGGAGGAGCCCCGGACCCAGGTCCTCTGGGTGTCTAGTACTCTTCTTCTGAATTCCTATGAGAAGAGTTACTGTTTACGACTGCTTCTTTAGGTCTGTCTCCTCAGAAACAGATCACTCAGGACACCCGTTCTGCAGGGGGTTATGCCCACGTGACGGGGTCAGGGTGAGCGGTGCCCAAAGTGCTGAGGGGTGGCTCAGGGCAGGCACAGTCAGGGTGGTCTTCCTGGAGGAATGGGGGGCCCTGAGGCCAGGAGTTGGTAGGTGAGCAGGGAGACTCTGTGGATGGAGGGTGCTAGGCACATGGCCAGGCTTGGCTGATTCGGCTGATAAAGGTACAGTGAACCGCTTTTCGAGAGTTGATTGCTGACATATGACAGGAAGGCCCCCTGGGCCCCCGTCCCGCACACGCGAAAGGCCTGTGGCGCCAACAGGAGCTGGGCCGAGCGGTACCGCGTAGCCCCTCGCAGACAGTGGCCGAGCCGGTGTGCGGTCTCAGAGGTGTGCGCCCCACCATGACTCCCTCCAGTTCATGCCCGCACGTTCTCCTTCTTGAAATCCCCCCTTTTGGATCTCATGGTGCCTCGCCCTTAGAACTTTCTGGTACCATTCTTCTGTTTCCTTGGTGGGCTTCCCTCTGCACAGGGGGGCGGGGTGAGCACCACCGTCGTTTGGCTCCTGTGGACAAGCCGGCGGCTGCCCTTCCTTGTCTCCAGCCGGGCCTGTCCGCTGGACCTCAGCCCTGCGCACTCAACTGCCTTCCGGCCCGGGCCCCTCGGACGTCCCCTGATGTCCAGGACTCCTTGTGCAGAGCAGAGCTCAACACCTCTGCCGCCCACCCTCTCCTGCTCCCTCGGGTGCTGGCACCGAGGTGCACCCTGTCACGCACACTGGAGGCACTCATGGGATCCCCGATTTTGCTCTCCCCAATACCTGCCCTCCGTCAGATGCATTTCCAAGTGCCACCGCCTCCACAGTCTTGGTTCAGATGCTTCGCATCACCCTCTGGAAGGATGCCGTAGCTTTCTCCCGCATTCAGGCTGGCTCCTGTCCTCCTCCTTAGCCCCACCAGAGGGTGGTGACCATCCACACTGCAGCCCCCACGGCCTCCGATGAAGGCCACTAGCTGTAGCGCCCCTTCCTGTGGCCTGGCCCCACTGGGCGCCTCCAGCTTCCTTCCCTCCCCCCGCCGCCACTGCCTCCCGGCCGAGCAGAGAGCCCGCTCGTTTGTTCATGTCCCGACTCATGGAGGCGATCACTAAACGCTAACAGGACAAACGAAATTCGGGCATGGTCAGAGTGATTGTGGGGGAGAATGAGAACATGGGTACAAAGTGGCACGGGGACAGTAAACGTCCGAAGGGGACAGACGTGGGGACCACGGCCCTATTTAGGCTGCCGGTCTCCTTAGCACGAACAGGGGAGCTGTGTGTGTGGCGTTCATCTCTGCTCAGTAAAGGTTCTCTGAATGGACCAGATCATACGTGGCCCAAACCGCAGCACCCACATCTGTCGTTGTCACAGGAAACGTGCGGGGGGGGGGGGGGGGGGGAGGACAGTTGCTACAAGTGTCCGCCTGCGGCTCTGCCCCCTAGTGGAGGCCGCTCAGGGTTGTCTGACGCGGAAGGTTCGGGGGAGGCCGGGAACCCGGGCTGCCGCTGCCTGGCTGGGGACCACACTCTGAGAAGTTGACCCAGAGCAGTGCAGTCCAGAAAAACACAACAGCTGCCACATGTGCAATTAAAACTGTGGGTAGGCTCCGCTTTAAGAGAAACAGGAGAAATCAATTTCAACATACCTTACATTACCCCATACACCTAGACTGTTATTTCATATAACAGTCTATAATCAATAACTTATAGTCAATACAAAGACAATACAAATACAAAAAGGGAGTATTTTTCATTCCTTTTCCCTGCGGACTCTCGGAGACCTGCTGTGTATTTTTCACTCAGAGCGCATCTCAGAACCGATCACCAAACTCGACCGTCCCGCGTGCCTGCGGCCCGGAGCTGCGAAGTGCAAGGAAGCTGTGTGGGACGGAGGCGGCAGCAAGAGAACTACACCTCCCGGCATGCCCGGGCGCTCCCTCTGACGCACTTCCTGCGCGGCGCCGGGCGCGCCGGGGCTACGGGAGAACCACATCTCCCGGTAGGCTCCGGGCGCGCGCTGTGACGCACTTCCGGCGCGGCGGGAACAGCGCGCCCCCGGCGGCCCGGCGGCGGGAGCGAGGCGACCGCTCGGCCCGCGGCAAGTGACGGGCGGCCGGCCGAGGGGGAGCCGGGGCGGGGCGGCGGCGGCCGGCGAGGGAGCGCGCGGGCGGCCTAGCCCCGCCCCGGTGACCTTCACGGCCCGGGCGGCGGGCGCAGGCCGGGCGGCGGCGGCGGCGGCGCGATGTTCGTGCAGGAGGAGAAGATTTTCGCGGGCAAGGTGCTGCGGCTGCACATCTGCGCGTCCGACGGCGCCGAGTGGCTGGAGGAGGCGACCGAGGACACCTCGGTGGAGAAGCTCAAGGAGCGCTGCCTCAAGCACGTAAGTCCGGGCCGCGGCCACCCCCTTCCTTAGCCGCCCCCTTCCCGACCCCCCAACCCCTACACCTTCCCGACGCCCTTCCTGGACCGGGCTCCGGGCCGAGCGCTTCAAGATCAACTCCTGCCGCAGCCCGAGGAGCTCGGGGCAGGCCGGGAAACTGAGGCAGGAAAGGTGAAGTCGCCGCGCGGAGCAGGGCCTCGTGGTTTTCCATCATTTGTGCTCGCTTTGCGCTTGGGGTGAGGCTCTTGGTTTTTAGCCGGGCCGAGGAAGAGGGACCCGCCGTGGAGAAGTGGCTTCCCTTCCCTGCGGGGCGGGCGACCTGGAGCTGTTTCCCGCTGGCTGGCATGGGATCTGGCTCTGGCCGCTTGAGCCTCCGAGCTGGAGTCCCTGAAATGGGGCCGCTGCCAAACTCGTCCCGGAGCCCCTGCTTTGCCGTGGCCTTTGCATCCATTCGGCGGGTGGGTCCAGGAGAAGAGTCTCCTCGCTGAAAAAGCCACTTTTTAACGGTCAGTTCATGTGAAATACCCCTGTATAGTTGGCTCCTTAGTTTGCTAATTTTTGGAAATAGTTCTTGCTGGCCGTGTCTCTGGAAACTCCTCCACTCAGGCAGGCTGGGCCACCTGACTCCCGCTGCCCTTGGCCCGTGCGGTGTTTTCTTGTCAGGGTTTAGGTTCGTCTTCTGGTGCGGATTCCATGTAGTAAATTACACGTTTGTACTGTGGCGAGCGTCCTCTCCAAGGACGAACTTCCAGTTACTGTGGGAACTATGCACGAAGATACTTTTGAGTCACTTGGGAGTGAGGGTCTGTGGAGCTGTTTTGTGACTGGCCAAGGCAGGCAGGCATTCTGGTTTCCAGAGCAGATCCCTTTCTGGAACACTCTGGATGTCAGTTACGATGCGGTCCTGGCCTCAGATCCAGGAGGGGGCCAGTCGGGTGTTTTCGCCATCTAGAAACCCCCCGGACAGCAGGCTAGTAGGCTGGGGGCTCCGCGAGCGTGCAGGCTGTGAGAGCCAGGCCCTGTTGCTTGTCGAGTCGTGTACATTTATTTAAAAAAAAATTTTTTTAACGTTTGTTATTCATTTTTGAGAGGCGGGGAGAGACAGAGTATGAGTGGGGGAGGGGCAGAGGGAGAGGGAGAGACAGAATCCGAAGCAGCTCCAGGCTCTGAGCTGTCAGCGCAGAGCCCGACGCCAGGCTCGATCGAACTCACGAACCGCGAGATCATGACCTGAGCCGAAGTCGGACGCTCAACTGGCTGAGTCACCCAGGCACCCCGAGTCCTGTACGTTTAAAACAAAAGCCAAAAACCTCCCCGACTTGCTGTTCCCCCTCCCTCCCCCCAGCCCACCCAGGACAGGAGCTCCTCGAGGGCTGGGCCTGTGTTCACATGTCCAGAGCCAGGCTCTCTGTGCTCAGAACAAACCTGTGGGTTAATGGAATAACTGGAAATGGACTGTCAATTCAGAACTGCCCGGACTTGGAGCGACACCTGCTGAGTCAGGCAGGGAGAAGTCGGTGGGTAAATCGGGGTGGCATTTGACTTAACTCACTAATTTACATAGCTATCATAATATTAGTTTATGAAGGGGAACAGGAAGTGAGAACTGTTGGACTGATCCGCAGTTGCTTGCTAATGAATTTCAGGAGCTCTTGGGGTTCATTAGGCAGCCAATTTGAATAAGATGCTAATTACCATGTTCCTGATATTTATTATTCCAGTCGGGATTCAGGTGTGTCGTTGGGGACTTTTCTGGCACTGTCCTACTTTAAATTGAAATTTTGTTCCACTCTGCAGTCTCTCCAGGTGTGGGGGAGCCACGTAAATCACGGGACTTGAGAGCTGAGTGGTCGGGAAGCATTTCCCCCTCCGTGCCCGTCCTGTTCTGTGGGCAGGACGCGCCGTCTCTCGAGCCGGTCAGAATGCAGTAGTTAGCGACGAGTATTCTCACGCTGTGTACTTGAACGTCACCCGGGAAACCATCGCCCGAGTGTCGTACTGCAGCAGGCAGTGAGGCTCCGCCCGCCCGGGCTTCTGTTTCTCCTTCCCAATCTTCCCCTGGTGCACACTCAGGCTGGCGCAATGTTTCCCTTCCTCCTCGAAGGGGACGTTGTGGGTTTCTCCCCCTCCGGTGGTACTCCTTCGGAGCGTGTTGCTTTATTAACGAGGAGCGTTCTTACCATAACTCTTAAAGAACCTGATGAGCTCTGTAGCTTTTCTTTTCTTTCCACGTCAGTTGCGGTCTCTTGTGAAATTGTCAGTGCGTGACATGGTACCTGTTAATATGGCTATGAGATCACATGACGGTGTGTCTTGGGGTGACCCAGGAGGTCGCGTCATGTGTAGGAGGAACGGCCTCTTCACCCTTCTGGGGAGGAAGCAGCTTCAGCGGGTGTCCGCGCCCGGCTCCCGTGATGGGCTCCGCTGGGGCCGTCCTGCTGCCGAATCTTCGCTTGCTCGGAGCGTCTGTGCCGAGAACAAAGGAGCAGGATGAAGTCACGGTGTGTGCGGATGACTCACGCTTGTGTTGTGCCGTGGACAGGTTGCGCAGTACAGTCTTCTCAGGGACCACATGAGGGTTGTTTTGGAGAATTGTGTTTCATACACTGTATTCTGAACTTGTCAGATCAGCTAGCCTGCGAATTTCAGAGTTAGAAGGAACACACCCAGTATTTCTGGGAGCAGAGCCAGAGTCGAATTCAAGGCAAGTGGGGGGAGGGTGGCATCTGCTCTCATAGATGCAGGAGCGGATCTTGCTGTTGGCTGAGCCCTTCTTTGCCCCCTTCATCCTTGCCCGTCGATGTGAGTGCACGACAGCCCCCCTGAAGCCAGAGTGTTCCGGCTGTCGCCACGACCTTCTCCTGCCTGGACTTCAGTGTCCCCCCACCCCTGCCCCGGTGCCACGTTCTGGGGCGCTGGAGCCCTGGCCAGTGAGTCACAACTGCGTGCCAGTCGGCCAGTCCCCTTTGGCCGCCCAGGAGGGGCCCCACCCGGGGCACCTGCAGCTTGCTTCGGGATCTGTGTGGTGGTCCCGTGCTGAGCGCAAGCCAAGGGCCGAGTGAAGGCTGGTTGTTCTCCTCTCGGGGTTTTGCGGGCTTTTCAGTGGTCAGGGCCCTGTTTCTACTGTCTGTGGACTCGCCTTCTCTCTTCACCGTCTCCCAGCCCCTTCCGTGCGTCTGGAAGAAAGAAAAAGTATACAAATCATACTTAGGTTTTTAGGTTTTCAGGTAACGGTGGACCTGCTATTTTCATTTTAAAATGTTGCTCCAGATCTTTGCAGACGAGGGAAGCGATTCAGGTTGCCACTAATTGCCAGCAGGGTATTTTATGTCAAGCCGTGAACCTATTTCAGGAGTACTTACTGGGTTGGTGGACAGATTGCTGCCCTAGGGATCAGTGTTGTGGCCTTTTCTTTGGCTTCCGCCATTGATGAGAATTCTTTGACTTCGTCTGCGCTCTGACTTTTTAGCTAGTAGCCAGTACACTCCTGCTGTGGTTTGAGGGTCAGGTCCCATATTGTTACCATTATGATTTATTTTCTATCTTGAAATATATGATTCTTCCCCCCAGTGTGCTCATGGGAGCTTAGAAGACCCCAAAAGTGTGACCCATCACAAATTAATACACGCTGCTTCGGAGAGGGTGCTGAGTGATGCCAAAACAATCTTGGAAGAGAACATCCAAGACCAAGGTAGGGGCCTCACGGGGCAGCGGGGGGAGCCGCGGCATCCGTGGGAACGGGGGACCTGAGAGGCAAAGGCACCCTCGACGTCCACGTCTGCGTTCCAGGCTGGGACCGGCCGAGAACACTGGGTCCACTGAAAGGATTTTATTTTCCCTTTGGTACAACAAAGTACGCATTGTGGGATGTTTGTGACCAACAGCACAGACCAACAGCTCAGATGGGCAGCATCCATCTGAGAAACCAGCTGTGAACCTCATTTCTAATTCTGTTTCTGAGCAAACCCAGGGTCTGCAGGGCTGCTCCCGGCTGTATCGTGCGGCCGGACCCCAGGGCGCCGGTGTCCTGGGATGACACTCCTGCTACAGACAACGTCCGTCCCGTCGCTTAGGCTTTGCGTCCGAAGCGTGTGGGGAGAAACCTTTGGTTTTCTAGATGTCATTCAAAGGGTGGTTTTAATTCTGGGATTCTCTTAAATAATCCGTTTCGGAAGTACTGTTCCCAGACCTCCGTGGAGTGTGGGGGTCGGGCTGGGGACCAGGCGGGAGCTGCCAGCCTCGCGGCCTGCGGCCCCCCTCCCCCCCGGCACGCCCCGGGTTTAGCTCTGAGGGTGGAGACCGGGCCCCCAGCCTCCGAGAGCGGAGCCCGTTGAAACGGGAGCGTTTTGTGAGGTTTCCACCCGTTCTTGGCACAGTTGTCAGGGCCGTGCTGTGTGTGACCCCCAGCCGGGGTCCCGCCGGGCCAGGGGACCCGCACGCGCACGGGGTGGGGCAAAGGGGCTCATGTGAGCACTCGGCTTGGGGGGCACCCGGAGGGCGCCCCTGCTCCTGTGTCCTTGGGTCCTCTGGCGCCTGTTCTGCCATTTCACGGATAAGGGAGGTAACCGGCTTGATAGACGCGTTTCCTTTCCAGATGTCTTACTGTTGATAAAAAAGCGTGCCCCGAGTCCGCTGCCCAAGATGGCCGACGTGTCCGCAGCAGAAAAGGTGAGTCTCAGAGTTGGGAATCGGACGCCTTTGTCAGCAGGAGGCCCCCCCACTGAAGCCCGCGGCCTGACACGGTTCTGGATACCGGCCGCTCGCAGACCCAGCGCGTCCCATGGTCACGGTCACGGGGCTTCTCTGTCGTGGCGGAGCCTCTCCTGGTCGCTGGCCGCGTGGCTGGCACCCCGCCCCCCGGGCCACCCGTCCGCCCCGATCTCCGGGAGCGCCCTCCTTCCTCTCCCCGGGTGGCACCCGGAGCACGGGGAAGGGGTGGCAGGCACACACTTGGGCCCCCATGCCAGGAGCGCAGGCTCGTGCTCGGGAAGTTCCTGGAGAAGCGGGGGGCCTTCCACACCTGCGCCCAGGTGCAAAACGCTGCCGTTGGAAAGGGGCTGCCGTACTAATTTCACAACTTTTCCTCGCTTATCTTGGGGACAGAGTTTCTTACTCATGCTCCGAAATGCTAGGGAGGGCGTTCACCCCCGAGAAAGCAGGCCAGACTCCGTGGGCCGTGGGCCTCTGAGCAGTGAGCTATCTCAGGGTCTCCTCTGGGACAGGCGGCACGGGGGGAGTGCCTGGGGGCTTATCTGTGGCCACACCTGGCCACGGCACTGGCATGGAGATGGGCCAGCCGCCCCCCCCCCCCCCCATCTCCGGGAGACACAACCGGGCCCGCCCCTGCCTGTCCCGGAGACCTGCCTGGGCGGAACGCGGTTCTCCCGTTACAGTGCGAGCCCTTGGTAACCAGTGTTAGCCCTGGGAACCAGACGATGGGGTTCCCACCGCCACGGCGGCTCTGGGTAACTTGCGGCTGCGGACCTCACGCGGCAGTTCACCTTGTCTGCGCACGTTTGCAAAACAAAACATCGTAAGACGTTAATGCTTGTTTCTGTGAATTATTATTAATTTTAAGTGAAAGTAACATGCGTTTCCGAAGGCAAATAATGCTACCGGTCTCTCAATAAAAATCAGCATCTCCCTCTCCCACGGGAGTCACACACCTTAAAGGCAACATCTTTCACTCATTTCGCTCTTCCTTCAGCGGTTCTCTTCCTGATGGATAAACAGCACGCATAATTTATTATTTCTTAGAATATCAGCTTTAGATTCTTCGGCTTCTTGGTGTTTGGTGTGTTAGATCATAGCCCTGGTTGTTTCCACGCTGGTTGAAGATTTCAGGATTTCCGTTAGGATTAGTGTGTACATGTTGTTTTCCTTTAGGAGTTGAAGGGTACTAAGATTATCCTTTTTTTTTTTTTTTAAATGTTTGTTTTTGAGAGAGAGAGAGAGAAAGAGGGTGAGTGAGGGACAGAGAGAGAGAGAGAAAGAGACAGAACTCGAAGCAGGCTCCAGGCTCTGAGCTGTCAGCACAGAGCCCGATGTGGGGCTTGAACCCACAGGCTGTGAGATCATGACCTGAGCCGAAGCCGGACGCTCAACCAACTGAGCCACCCAGGCATCCCTAAGACTATCCTTTTTTATACAACTTTCTCCTGGAACCCACAATTGCCTCTTCCTTTTCTTTTCTTTCTTTTCTTTTCTTTTCTTTTCTTTTCTTTTCTTTTCTTTTCTTTTCTTTCTCTCTCTTTTTTTTTTTAACACTTATTTATTTTTGAGAGAGAGAGAGAGAGACAGAGTGCAAGCAGGAGAGGGGCAGAGAGAGAGCGAGACACAGAATCTGAAGCAGGATCCAGGCTCCGAGCTGTCAGCACGGAGCCCGACGCGGGGCTTGAACTCACAAACTGAGATCATGACCTGAGCCGAAGCAGGATGATGCTTAACTGACTGAGCCACCCAGGCGCCCCTCCTTTTGTTTTCTGTAGGGTTATTGCTAAGTTTTTCAGATTCTTTGCCCGGATTAATAAGTCTCTCTGAAAACAGGGTCACATGTGTGAGGCCATCTGCCAGCTCCTGCTGTCCTGGAAACGTCCCTCCAGCTCCTTCCAGCCGCGTCCCTCTGCCTCAGTGGCTCCTAGGCTTTCCCATCTCGCCCCCTGTGTCCGAGCTTCTGAATCTCGTACATCCGTACGCTCTTTGCTGTCGCCTGCCTCACAACCACAGACAACAGCTTGAGACAGCACACAGCTCACAGGTCTGTGGGTCGGCGGTCTGGGTGGGCTCAGCTGGGCCCTGCCTCAGGCTCTCAGGTCTAAATCAAGGTGCGGCCGGCGTGCCTTCCTCTTTGGAGGCTCTGGGGAAGGGCCCGCTTTGGGTGCGTTCTGGTGGTTGTCGGTTCCTACCGCTAACAGGCCGGGGTCCTGTTTTCTTGCTCGGTCAGTCAGGGCCGCCACGTTCCTTGCCTCGTGGTCCCCTGCATCTTCAGAGCCAGTGACAGAATTTCTCACGCGTCGACTCTCCCTCTGGCCAGAAAGAGCACTTTGCTTTTGAAGGGATTGCCTGATTAGGTCAGGCCCACCAAGGCGGGGGGCGTTTCCTTTAAAGTTGACTGTGCCATAGCCTGACCTTATCCCACAACAAAATCGATCCTACTCACAGCCCCTGGGACTGTGCAGGTGTGACTGCAGGAGTGTGGTCTTAGGGCCCGATTTGGAGTCCACCTGCAGAATCAGGTATCTTCCAGCTGACTTGTCTGGTGGAGCCTGGCTTCCCTCAGCATCTGGGAAGGGAAAGGAGTCTTGCGGCCTTGCCCTCCAGCGTTCGGCGGCTTTGGTGAGCACCACCTGTGTGCGTGCACTGCGCGATGAAGGTGCTGGGCCCAGTGTCCGGGGTTTCCATGTGGCCGGCAGCGGCTGGTCGGTCCTGACTTGTCCCCTGTCCCTGCTCTGCTTCCTCTCCCCTCCCCTCCCCCTGGGGTCTTCTAGCCCCCCCCCCCCAGCCCCAAGGCTCTTGAGGGCTTTGGAAGTTCATGATCTGCGTTGATGCAGATCCTGCCCCCGGCACATAGAGTCAGAGATTCGTGGGTTTTCGTTCCAGAACTTTTTCTGGATTGTTCTTGGATGGTGCCCTCCCCTCGTTTTGTCTCCCTCTTTCCGGAGTTCCTGTTGGTTGGATGTTGGCGATTTCCTGGACATCTTTCCCTGACTGCTATGGCCTGTTTATCTGGTGGTGATCTTTTACGTTTCCCAGCGGTGTCTCCTCCGACGGTGATGGCTTCCTGCTGCGCCCCCATCTCCAAGGGTTTTCTGGCGTGAAATCCTTTTCCTCTTGTCGTCTCCTTCACACTTCCTTACTTCCCCGTTCTCATTCGGGTCTCTGTCCCTCCTGTTGGAGGCTTTCCTCACACCCCGGGGCCTCCTTGGCTGCCATCTCTCCAAGAGGCACCAGGGGCTCACCGGCTCCTCTCTGTGCCCACGGTCGCACCTGCTGGTCCACGGTCGCGCCTGTGGGGCACAGACTCGGCCCTGTTCCCTCCTTCCACGGGGGTGTGTCTCCTGCCGGGGGTCCTTGAAGCCGAGTAGCGCAGGGACTGGGTCTCGTCCAGGGTTAGGACGGGGCCCCCTTTTCCGGCTGCTGAGCCCAGGCTGCCTGGCTCCGGGGCTCCCCGGGTCTGCCCTCTCCAAGGCGGTTGCTGGCCGAGCAGGGTAGTAGAGGGCCACTGTCCTTGGCCTCGGCCGCTCACTCCCAACCTGGGCGCTTCCCTCGGGCTCTGGCTTCGGCCTGGCCTGGTTTCTGGCTGGACTCCTGCCGCGCGTGCTCGGCTGACCCCCGTCTGTTTTCTGTCTCGGAGGAACAGTCTCTGTCGCTCTGGTTCTCTGTGTTGGAGTCGCTGCCATCTGGTGCGGATGTGCTGTTGCGGCGGGCGCCCCGGCACAGCCACGGCCTCCCTGTGGCCACGAGACACCGTGTCTGCCTTCTCTCCTTCCCTGCCGTCCTCTGGTTATGACAGGCAGGAATCGTGTCCCCAGAGAGCATCACGTCTTCTGTCCCCGAGGATGCGCACAGAACCCGCAGGGACCCTCTGCCCAGGCGAGAGCGGCACCCGCCCCCTCGGGAAAGGCGCTCTCCCCGCGGGAGCCCGTGTTCCGGCTGATGCGGCCTTGCCTTTTCTTGCTCTCGTGTTCATTTTGGACTTCCTTTTTCTTTTTAATGTTTGTTCATTTTTGAGAGGGAGAACATGTGCATGTGTGAGGGAGGGGCAGAGAGAGAGGGAGACAATCCCAAACAGGCTCCTCACGGTCCGCGTAGAGCCTGACGCGGGGCTTGAAGTCACGGACCGCGAGATCCTGACCTGAGCCAAAATCAGGGGTTGAGGCTTAACCGACTGAGCCCCCCAGGCGCCCTATTCGTTTCAGACTTTCTGATTACTTTTCTGTGTAGAAAAAACAGGAAGAGAAAGCCCCGGATAGAGAAGCTATATTCCGGGCCACCGCCAACCTGCCCTCCTACAACATGGACCGGGCCGAGGTCCAGACCAACATCAGAGACGTGAGTGCCCGCCATGGGCCACGCCACGTGCTCCTCACGCCTGCGTGGGGGCCGTGCTTGGGGAAGGTGGGGGGAAGGACAGACAGGAGTCCTGTGTGCGTTTTTGCAGCTTCTCCGTAGACCTTAAACGATTTCAAAATAAAAAGGTTAAGAAGACATTGGAAAGTGGGACCGCAAAGGTAGATGCTACTGGAAAATACTAGAGTTTTGCCCGAAGTTTGGTAAAAACTGGTAGAGAGAAATCTGGACCCTTAGTAATTTTGGATGCAAAGTCCTGAGCTATAGAAAAGCAGGGTGTGTCCGGTGTCCCATGGAGCGGTCCCAGCAGGGTGCAGCGTGCCCCGTGGACTGGGACCGCGTGGCCGCCGGCTCCGAGAGTGCCACCACGGCCCTGCTCACCCCAGCAGCAGAGTGTGCCGTCGCACGCTGCACGCCTGCCCCGGCCCGCATGCGGTTTGCCCCGGGCGTGTCCTTCCTGCGGCGTTGGAGGCCCGTCATGGGAACGAGCGGTGGCCGGCCCCTGTGTCGCCCATGGGACCGGGACCCACCCGTAGAGGGTCCTGATCGAGTTCCCAGCAGCCTTCTTCCTGGTGAGAGCCCGAGGCCTGTGCGGGGGGCCCGGTGGGTCAGGCTGCTCTCTTCCCCTTCCGTGCCGGGTGCTTTCTGTGTCGGCCCAGGGGCTGAGTGGTGTCGCCCGTCCGACGCCTCCCTGCCCGGCACAGAGTCCTGCCAGTCCGGTCTCCCCCGCCTCTGGTGTTGCGGAAGCGGCAGCAGCATAGTTGGGACTGGGATGCGGGGTCTAGGGCCCAGGAGCGCGGTTACACCTCCAGGCGGGTCTCGGGCACGTGAAGCAGTTAAGAGCCTTTTTCTCCTTTCCTGCAGTTCCAGACGGAACTCCGGAAGATCCTGGTGTCTCTCATCGAGGTGGCACAGAAGTTGTTAGCGCTGAACCCGGATGCGGTCGAGCTGTTCAAGAAGGCGAACGGTACGAGCAAGCCCGGGTTGGCCGCGATCCTGCGCTTGGACCCGCCATGGGCCCCGCGGCGCCCGTTCACTGGCCACGGCCCCGGGGTCACACGGGGGGCCAAAGAATGCTTTATGTTTGTGCTTTCAGTTGACGCGGGCTCCTGTCCACACGGGTGCCGGCCGAGGCACCGTGTGGATTTGCTGAGGATTCGGGGGGTTGGCACGCACCTGGGACCCCGGGCCCCTCGCGCTGGCCCGGCCCTCACGGGTCGCCCCGTCTCTCGCCCACAGCGATGCTGGACGAAGAGGAGGACGGGCGAGTGGACGAGGCGGCCCTGCGGCAGCTCACGGAGATGGGCTTCCCGGAGAGCAGGGCCGCCAAGGCCCTGCGGCTGAACCAGTACGTGTGGGCCACCTCCTCCCCTTGCTGCCGATGCTGTGGGTTCCCCCGGGGTGACGTCCTCCGTCCCAAACTCTCTGATTGAACCGTTTCCGATAGATGTGAGTTTTTAAAGACAAATCCTGCACGCACATCCCCGAGGTAAGCTAGTGGGGCACCTCCATTGTCTCAGGACAGTGTGATGTGGCCTCGCCCTCGCTGGGGACGGGCCAGGGTGGCCGGGTCCCCCCGGGCCGTCGTTGCCAGCGCTGCGTGGAAGCCTGCCTGTGGCAGGGACGTGGCGGCCCGGAGCCATGTCCTCTTAAGCAGCCTCCTACGCCTGCCCCGCCGCAGCCACTTGCCTTTGCGTCCACACTCAGCTCTGAAACGAGAGCCTTGACAGCCAGAGGACGGTCGGGGGGGCTCTGCTCTTGGCCTTGGACCTAAAAGTCTCACGTTCTTCATGAGCTTATGGCCCTTGCTTAGTGAATGGGTCTCTGTGCTGTGGCCGGGGTCTTAGGGGGTTTCGGGGCCAGGGCCACGGCCTCTCCCAAGGGGTCCCCAGCTCCTGCCGGAGAAGTCACTAAAGCCAGAGAACCTTGCAGTGAGATGTGAAGGAGGTGGGAGGCCCTCAATGATTGGCCTGGGCCATCTGGAAAGTCTCTTGTCACCTTTCAGCATGTCGGTGCCTCAGGCCATGGAGTGGTTGATTGAACACGCAGAAGACCCGACCATCGACACGCCTCTTCCGGGCCAGGCCTCTCCGGGAGGGGCCGAAGCCGCCCCTGAGGCTGCCTCCGAGGCGGCCGGGACTAGCACCGGAGACGAGGAGCCCAGAGATGAGCTAACGGAGATCTTCAAGAAGATCCGGAGGAAAAGGGAGTTCCGGGCCGATGCTCGGGTACGTGCTCCAGGGCCTGGACACCGCCCGGCAGGGTTGGCGTTTGTCCACGTGGGGCTGCGCCGTGTGGAGGAAGCTGGACCTGGTGAGGGGCTTATCGTCAGGCCCACGTTCGGTTTTCACTTGTCCTCACGTGAATCCAGGTGGCTGTTTTTCCTCCAGATTTTCCTCCACATATTCATTTGTCACCTGAAAACTCACGACGGTCCTGTCCACGTTCCCGCCGTGAGTGAGTCGTGGGCTTGGGTGGGGACGCTGCCCGGAGACCAGAGGCTGGGGCGCCGCAGGACTGTCTGTGGACAGGGAGGCGGTCAGGCTCTGACCACCTGGTCGTGGTGTCTGTGGGATGTCAGGACCCGAGGCCTGGGCCATCTCGGGCTGCACTTGGCCCGCTGACGTTCGTGTCTGGTGTGGCTGCCCTCCACTGTCGCCTCCTCCTGGGTGCTTTTGTGGCTCCCTGTTCTCCACTGTTACGGTCATTTGACCAGGGTCGTGATTTCCCCTTGGATGTTTTCTGTGCTTTAAGACTGCGGTTTTCTTTCAGATTATAGATGGGTCATTTCGAGGTGTTAGGGCTCTGAGTCCATGAGTTCCTGACTTGGGGTGCTGTGTTGTCCCGCGGGCTCGTGGGATGCCCACCCTAGCCTATCCTGCACCTGTTTCCCTGGGTCGAGCGGCACCTCCCGCCAGGGGCCCGGTTCGCGCTGACTGCACATGGTGTGAGCCCTGGCTCTGGGGGCCGACCGCTCCCCGCACGGGGGCCGGTGCTGTTCTGGCTCCTCTTCCCTCTGGGGGTGCAGACCCTTTCCAGGGTGCTGGGTTTAGGTACAGACCCCTTCCAGGGTGCTGGGTTTAAGTACAGACCCCTTCCAGGGTGCCGGGTGTAAGCTCCAGCTTGTCGTCTCACATGGACCCAAGGCCCACGTCCTGTCTGCGTGTGCACGTTAGACCCTGACCCCCAGGCCCTGCTAATGCCCCTGCCCCCTCCCCGGCTAGTTTGCTGTTCTGTCTGCTTTCTTGTGAGCTCAGCTACAGCTGAGCCCGTAGCTGGTGTTTCTAGAGCCTGGTCTGGGCGCCGGGCTGAGCCCCACGGGAGGGGAGGCCGTGTTCCTGGAGGGTGCTCTGTGCTCCTCCGGGCTCCGGACTTCCCTGGAGGGTGGTGGTCTCACGTTGTCCTCGTCCGGCACACCACTGCTCAGCCGGTGGTCTTTGCTGCCCTCTCAACCTCGTGACGCCGAGTGACACCTGAGGTGCTCTTCTCCCAAGACGCATGCCTGTGCCAGGCCTTCCTGTCCCCTCTTTGTGGTAGACGTTCTGTGACGATTGTTGCAAAAGGCTGACGCAGGACATCATCGTCTCCCACCCTCTGGTTCCACACCATTTGAAAGGATAGTCTGGAAGGACGGGAGTGTTGGTGTGGCTCCCAGGAGGTCTGGATCAGGGAGCAGGGCTTGGACTGGAGACCAGGACGGACTTTTCGCGGTCTCTTCCCCGCCCCCCACGCCAACGCCAGCTGCGGGGGGAGAGTGCGTGCGGTGCGTGGGGCAGGCAGAGCCCGGGTCTTGGGGCCTGTGAGCGCGTGGACCCTGGCAGGCGGGCTGGGGGCGTGACCCCAGAGTCCCCGTGCGGAAGGACTGGGCCGTGGTTTCTCTAGGCTGAGCCGGGAGTGTGTGAAAGGAGAGGAAGGTTTTTATTGACGTTCACAGGAAGATCTCCGCGTGCTTGGATTTAGTGGGAGGTCCCGGTGATTTTATGTGACCCGGGGGTCAACTACCACATGGTGCGTTCTTCTCCTAGGATTTGCGGGGGGACCCCCACCCCCGCCAGCCCTGGGGTTAGGAGCTGCTTCGGGAAAGGAAAGGAAGTGGGTCATCGCACAGATGCTTTCTCGTGAGCTCACTGGACACCGTTTGGCCCCAGTGAAGCATCTTTCTGGCTGCCGCCCCGGCTGACTTCCCTTCCTACCGGGTGCTCTCTGAGACACCTGTCGGGCCGGTCCAGCCTGGGCATGGCCGCCAGCACCCACACCCGGGCGTGTGGCGAGGTAGAGTGGTTAACACGGAAAAGTCTACCAGGAAGAAGACGGGGACCCAGTTCACAAGAGTGTGGTTTGATCTCCATGCAATTAACTTCATGAAATCTTTTACCTTTTTTTTTCCCCCCCCAAAATTGACCCTTTTAAAGATTGCACGATAAAAGTCAAGGGTAAAGTGAAGGATGTAACGTGTTCTGTGGTTTTTGTCCTGAAATCGTACATCTCTCATCCCCAGAACGTCGAACGTTGGGTCGTTGTTCCCTCTGAGAATTCTCAAACATTTATGTTTACAGTTTATATTTTGTTAAGTGTAAGATGTTTGAAGTTAATTTTAGTGTCATTTTTTAAAGGATAAAACGTGCAGAAACCTCCTTTCTGTTTCCCGCAAGTGAGCAGGATCTTTTTCCCCCCACCTCAGTTGGGTTTGCTTCCCTCATGGTCTCTCCCTCACCCTTTCGTTCTGGGGACCGGGGCCCCTGCAGAGAGCTCACGGTGGTGGTGGAGACCTTTCTGGCCACACACGGGGACAGAGCTAAAAGGGTCTGATGCTGGTGTGGCCTGCCCGTGGCATGTCGGTCAGCAGGCTTCCCAGTGTGGATCCGGGCCACACGGCCCGGCTCCCTGGTCCTCAGCGAGCGCGCACTGAGTGGCCTGTGGGTTCTCCTTCAGGCCGTCGTTTCCCTGATGGAGATGGGATTCGACGAGAAGGAAGTGATAGACGCCCTCAGAGTGAACAACAACCAGCAGAACGCCGCCGTGAGTACCGCCGCGCGTCCTCGTGCCAGCGACGCTCTGCCCTCGCCCGCGTCACGTGCATCAGGCTCCTGTCCCAGGCGGTCCGTTCTTTCCGAGGGAGACGAGAGGGTCGATGGTGTCACAGTATAACGTGTTTTGCATACCGAGAAAGTTCTGGGCCTTGTTTTTCTTTTTTTCTGTTTCTTTCTTTCATTCTTCTTTCTTTCTTTCTTTTTTTAAGTTTGCATGTTAATTTTGAGAGAGAGAGAGCAGGGGAGGGGCAGAGAGAGAGGTAGAGAGGGAATCCCAGGCAGGCTTCATGCTGTCAGCACAGAGCCCGACGTGGGGAACGAACCCACGAAGCTGCGGGATCATGACCTGAGCAGAAACCAAGAGTCAGACGCTTAACTGACTGAGCCCCCCAGGCGCCCCGGGATCTGTCTTTGTGCGACCCCGTGCGTTCCTTGGCACGCATGCGAGTCGTTAGTTGGCTGAGCTGACCTGGGACGGGTCCCAGGCTGTGGACCCACAGCAGCTGCCCGAGGAGGGCGTGGTGGTGGGGCGGGGACCTCCGGGGATGCAGCCTGGGGGTTCCATGCCTCTCTTCATTCTCCTCCCGGCGCCCTGCGCGGGTCCTGCCGAGACGTCCCAGGCAGGCTTCGTGCTGTCAGCACAGCTGGGATCTGCTGGCCGTGCCGACACCGGAGCCCCCCGGCCTGGGCCCCTCCCTGGGGGCAGCCGCTGCCGGTGGGGGCTCAGGAGCAACTAACGTGTGTGTGACTTTTGCGTCCGCAGTGCGAGTGGCTGCTGGGAGACCGGAAGCCCTCCCCCGAGGAGCTGGACAAGGGCATCGACCCCGACAGCCCCCTCTTTCAAGCCATCCTGGATAATCCAGTGGTGCAGCTGGGCCTGACCAACCCTAAAACGTTACTAGGTACGTGGGCTTCCCCAGGGGCGGGCCCCGCCACACCGCGTGGATTTCACCGAGTGACACCGATGTCCCTGTCACCTTCGGGGAGCTCCTGCCTGAGTCACGGTGGGGCCCAGTGGCCGGGCTGTGGCCGTGGTGTGGCGGCCTCCCGTGCAGACGACTTGGACGAGCTGTGGGCACCAGAGTGGCCCGTCCAGGTTGAGGAGAGCGCGGGCAGCGCCCCGCGGGCCGGGGCCAGGTGTGCGGGAGACATTGGCCTCTGCTCTTTCTGGTCGCGAGGGCTTTCTCTGGCCCTCTCTGACCGTGAAACAGCCTGCGTCCGGAAGCGCATATGGTTTTTGTGACTCGCAGAATAGTAACGAAACTAAGACCCACACATCCTTTTGGCTTCAGAGGATGGGATGGGAAGAGCCTGGGGACGCCCGGTGGCCGGGTCGGTTAAGCCTCTGACTCTTGATTTCTGCTCAGGCCATGATCCCAGTTCGTGAGTTCGAGCCCCACGTCGGTCTCTGTGCCGACAGCACAGAACCTGCTTGGGATTCTCCCTCTCTCTGCCCCTCCCCCACTCGTTCTCTTTCTCGCTTTCTCTCTCTCTCTCAAATCAATAAACTGAAAAAGGCACCACCAACAGTGTGGAATTCTAGGCCCTGCGGGTCCTCCGGTCCCCTCCCCCACCCCAGGAGCGGGCCTTCATCGTCCCGTGGGCCCCTCGGGGGCAGCGTGCCTGTGTCTGTGCCCGAGCCCCACCCCCCATCACCCGCGTCTGCCAGCTGCTTTGCTGTCACCTCCACCTGGGGGCTTGGTCGGGGCTCATCCTGTGTCCACACCTTCCCCTTTGTCTCTCGTCGCATGTGCAGACGTCCTGTTCGCGCTCTTGTTCTGGACAGGTGTTTCTTTGGGACGTTGGCAGGTGCGAGTCTGGTAGGAGACCGTCCTCGCTCTGATAGATGTCCGTCCTTGCCGTCTGTCCCAGCCAGCCCCTGGGGCCCCGCGTCGTTTACCCCTGTCCCCAGGACGGCTCTAGGTGCCAGGAGGCGGCGGGTGGGGTGCCCAGCACGTTCACGGAGCCGCCGGTCCTTCCTCACTGACCCCATGCTGTGTGCTTCCTCGAGTTCGCCTGGACGCCCTGCCGTCCTTCTGGGCTCCCTGTCTGATACTCGTGACTGGTTTCTGGAGGGTGCCCATCAGGGGTCCCCCGGTGGTTTTAAGGGCTGGGAGGGCTGTCAGGTCACACAAGCAAGTGACTAAGTCAGACTTTCTTGCTACACCGCGGTCCCGTGTGGCCCTGAAGCGCCATGAGCAGACAGGGTGAGTGCGCTCCCCGAGGCTGGTGCGCGTGGGGCCGCTCCGCACTTCCGCGTGTGCTGACGGGTGAGGCCGGAGGGAGGACGGCACTTTCCAGACCTGTAGCCTGTGAGCTCACACGGCCAGGGTTTGCGGGGGACAGCCGTGTGCTGGGAGACACCTTCTGTCAGATTTTATTTGTAAGTCGTTTCTACACCCGACGTGGGGCTCGAACCACAACCCTGGGATGTGGGGTTCCTGCTGAGCTGCCCAGGCACCCCTCACTCACATTTTTAATGCTCGGGTTTTTTTGTTGTTCTTCTAAAAATGTTTTAAATGTTGATATTTATTTTGAGAGAGGGTGCGTGTGCAAACAGGGGAGGGGTAGAGAGAGAGGGAGACACAGAATCCCAAGCAGGCTCCAGGCTGTCAGCACAGAGCCTGACCCGGGGCTCAAACTCACAAACTGGGAGATCATGACCTGAGTCAAAGTCAAGTCGGACACTTCACCGACTGAGCCGCACAGGTGGCCCCGCGTCCGGTTTTTTTAAGTCATTTCCTGAACACTGAACATTCTCATTTTCCCAATCAGATATCGTTAAATTTGCAACAGTGTTTTTATGTCTTTTCTGCATCTGATTATTTTGCCAGGATAGGGTTGGAATTGGAATTACTGAGTCATAGGCTGCGACTATTTTTAAGATCGCGGATAGCCGTTGCCAGATTGCTTTCCAGAATCGGTGCGCCAGCAAGCACACGGGCACGCCGCCTGCCCGCCCAGGGCTGGAGACGCGGGTGCCCCGATGGGCTGAGCAGATCAGACGTTGCCGGGGGGTTGTTGGGGAGGGGTGACCCGGATACTCACGGCTCACCCTTTAAGGGCCGGTTGAGAGGCAAGTCCGTGGTACTTGACTGCGTGCCGAGAGCTGTGTCTCAGCCGGCCTTGCCGTGTTCTCCCCGCAGCGTTTGAGGACATGCTGGAAAACCCACTGAACAGCACCCAGTGGATGAACGACCCGGAGACGGGGCCGGTCATGCTGCAGATCTCCAGGATCTTCCAGACCCTGAACCGCACGTAGGCGCAAGTGCGGCCGCTCCCCTGCACGGCTCCAGCACCTGTCCGGGAGCCGGGGCGGCCCCAGCCACGGCCCTCTTCTACCCGCCAGCCTGCCAGCCAGCCGCGGAGGAGTGTGGAGACCCCTCGGTGCCAGTGCCGCAGGCTGGGGGGGAGGGGGAGGCTCGCCGGACCCCGCCCTCCGCACCCCACCCCGGGTCGTCAGGGCTCGGGGGCCCTTCTCCGGCTTTGACCTTCTGCTTAAACACTCGTGTGATGGCAGCGTGCACGGCCGGCCGCATCTCCAGCCTCCAACAGTGTTTACAGGCGTGGATGCCCCGGGAGGGGTCCCCTCCCTCCACAGTGTCCCTTTGGGCTCTGGAAACGCTCTTTGACCCGACCCGCAGGCGCTGCTTGTCACTTGGAAGAAGGCATGTTTCGACCCAAAGTGTGAAGTCAGTACTAACTTATGTAGAGGAAATCACAGATGATTTTTCTTTAATAAATAAATTCCCTTTTTGCTATTGTCATAGTGTGACTTTAGCGCCGGAGAGGGGCTTGTGCGCTCCCGACAAAGCACGCCCGCCGCGCCTGTCCCGCTCCGGGCAGTCGCTGCCCCCTCGGCGTGGCGGGCTGCCCGGGCTCGCGTCTTGGGGGCAGAACGGCGGTTCCGACTGGAGCGGACGGTCTGTATGGGCCCGGCGAGCGCTCCCAGGCCTCCGAGGGCGGACCGGATGCCGGTGGGGCTGCCTTTCCTTTGTAAACGTTACTCGCGTTGCAAAATGAGAAAATGGGTTAGCGCTTTGCTTTTTTTTTCAATGCTGGTCGTTACTTACTGCTTGACGCATTTTTCAGATGTTTTTCTGAACTCGTCTTCTGCAGCAGCCCCACCTGCCTGGGCCCAGACCTGGGTGCGCTCGGCCGTCGGCTGCGCGGTCAGGTGCGGGCCGGGGGCCGCCTCGCTGCCCTGGGGCCTCCGCCGCTCGCCCGCCCCACTCAGCTGAGCGCAGGTGTTGTAAGGAAATGTTTCTTTCCGCAGATCTGGGTTTTTCTCATTCTTTTGATTCAGACTTAGAACTTGTGGACAGAATAGTAAAAATTTTTACAGGTAGCGAATCTCACATTTTCTAAGCCTGAGGCGGTCTCCACCGCGGTGCGCCTGGGGGCTCAGTTGGTTAAGCTTCCGGCTCTTGATTCCGGCTCAGGTCATGATCTCAAGCTTCGTGAATTCGAGCCCCATATAGATCTCCGCACTGACAGCACGGAGTGTGCTTGGGATTTGTTCTCTCTCTCTCTCAAAATAAGTAAGCAATAAAAAAGAAAAAATACAGTCCCAGCTGTTCCCGAAGCACCAGGGATGTGCCCTGCACTCCATTATTTGTGCCCTGTCTTTAAAGCGACCGACTGGAAGGGTTCTTAGGCCTCGTGACTTTCTCCTCTGCCTCACGGCAAAGCAGTGAGCCACGGGGCCGTGGCCTCCGTGCCCCGGACTCCGAGCCCCACGCAAGGGGCGGTGCGCTTTGCAGTCTTCGTGTGGAAGCACATTCCTGGTCGAACCGCTCGAAGGCAACACCCCGGGGCCGGCCCTGCGGCGTGGCGGCTGTGGACCGCCTCGTGGGCCAGGCCTCAGGCCACCCTGTGCACCTTCTTTTCTGTCCACTGTGTAAGGACATTCCTCAGGAGGGAAAGCGTGTCTGACCCTGGCTCAGAGCCTGTTCTCTGACCGACACGGCCGTGTTGCCTGCTGGGGGTTGGTTTCGGTCGGGCGGCAGCAGCTCGTGGTGCCCTCCCCGGGGGGCCGATGGCCTGTCTGGGCTCCGGCTCCTGCAAGGCTTCCCTCCCTGCTTGGGGACCTGTGCTGCGGCCCCCCGGGCGTGGGGAGCTGCGGCCCTTGTGACTGATGAGGGCCTGCCCTACGCGCCTGCAGAAGGACATCGCTGGCGTGTCACCAGTGCACGTGTACCAGTGCACGTGTGCAGACTGCGGTGCAAGGCCCTTTCCCCACTGTGGTCCGTCTTCCTGGGAGCCTCACCCCTGTCTCAGGCGTGGCCCGGTGGGTGGGAAAGGCCGAGGAGAGGCCTCAGTGCACGGCCGGTGGCGCAGGTCTCTGTCCAAGGGGAGAGGCAGCCGAACTGTTCCATCCCCCGGCCTGTCCGCGGGCGGCCATGCTGCCAGGGCAGGTGGGGGACTGCCCCCTCTGTAACAGACATCTCATGATGTCTGCTTCAGTGTCTGCAACGAGAGTTTGAGAAAATACAACCTAATTCCACGCGTGGTTTGAGAATTCAAGGCGTGCCTGGGTGGCTCAGTCGGTTAAGCCTCCGACTTCGGCTCAGGTCATGACCTCACAGTTTGTGGGTTCGAGCCCCGTGTCAGGTTCTGTGCTGACGGCTCGGAGCCTGGAGCCTGCTTCCGATTCTGTGTCTCCCTCTCTCTGACCCTCCCCCGTTCATGCTCTGTCTCTCTCTCTCAAAGATCAACATTAAAAAAAAGAAAAAAGCCCACCTAATGCCGTAACAGGAGTGTGAAAAATAAAGATAGCAATTTGAATCGGATAGGACGGACGTCTCCAGCATGGCCATCGTGGAAGGAAAAGTGACCCCGTCGTTTCCTGCGCCTGCGACTTGTCACTCTGCCCTCGGTGGCCTCGCGCTCAGGCCACCAGACCGAAGCAAAGGTAACGGTTTGTGACCTAAATCCTGGGGCTCCCGGGATGGGCCAGGGCTCGCTGACATTCTAGACACTGCCAAGTGCAGGCTTCCTGGACCAGCTCGGCCACGTTCTGGGGCGATTCCAGGGGAGCTAGTGCAAAGGGCTGTGTGCTCAAGGCGGAGCTGGTCTCTAGGTGCGGGCAGTGCAGGGAGGGGGGAGCTCGTGATGCCTGGCGGGCCGAGGGGAGCTGGGCACCCGGTGGATGAGGCACCGCACATTTTTGGGAGGCCTGGGCTCGGGGCAGGTGTGTGGGAGGCCCGGGGTGAGAAGGACGAGAAGGAGCGCGCTGGGGGTTCCTCTTTCCCCTCTGGGCAACCCTCCCGCGTGCCCCGCCTTCTCGCAGGCTCTCGACTCCGCAGGGGGCTGTGGCAGGGGTGATGAAGCCCGATGTGTATCAAGAGGCCCCTTCCCGGTGCAACGTCCCCTCAAGGCTTCACCTTTAAAGCCGGTTTGGAACCGGGTGGCATTTCTGGCCAGGACGCTGGGTACTGGCCTGACCCGAGCGCGTCCTCCCTAGGAGAGAGGGCACCGAAGCCGGGGAGGGAGGCCGCTGGCCCGCGCTGAGTACAAGCCCCAGCAGCTCCCCGCAGGCCTGCACCCCAGGCTTTCCTTCCTTTGCCTGGACCAGGAACGTGGGCGCTCCCAGTTGGCGCTCAGGCCCGGGGACTCTCCCTGTTGCCTCCCGTTGCCCTCGCCATCCCTTCCCGAGTGGCAGCAGGTAATGGAGGGTGTGGGGTCCACGGGCCATCGGATTGTCCCCGGAACGGCCCTCGCCGCACACTGTCCCTCTGGGAACTGGGCGGCTGTTTTAAGTCAGATGTGGGCCCCAGGGAGGGGGAGCGTCTGCTCCGAGCAGCAGAGGTAGGGTGCATCTGGCGAATGTATCCTTCTCAAGAGCGTTTGCTTCCAAAATGAAAAGGTCCCACCGAAGGAGGCTCGGCCAGCAGTTCTGCCCAGCTCACTCGTGAAATGCTTCTGGATCATCAGGTGAGTGTTCCAGAAGAGCCCGGCCCTGACCGTTGCTGGGCGTCGCGTCAGGGCCTCCCTGGCCCACGGCCTCCTGCCTGGTGAGGAGTCAGGGTCCACCCCATCACCCCGTTGCTGGCACCTTGGCGGTGTGGTGTGAGCACGGTGCCGGGAGCCCGTGGCGGTCTCAGAGGGGCTCCGGGAAACGTGTGGAAGCCTGGGCTGCCGGCCCCCAGGCTCCCTTCCCATCGGCCCCTGTGCCCCACCCCGCCCCATCCCCGTCTCCGGCGCTCTCCGCCCGGGACCATCCACTCGTGTCTGTGAAGCGTGGCACGTCGGTCCTCATGGGAAGATGGGTCTCCGCCCTCCTCCTGGCACCGGGGCTTTCTGCCAAGCACTCAGTCATGGCGTGTGGTCCCCTGCCCCGGCCGGGACGTCCCTGGGACCTCCACGTGTGCCTATCCGCTGGGCCCCCGGAGCGGCCTCTGCTACCGAGCGCGGGCCCACGGGGTGGGGGTGGGGGCCCCTCCGTGCCCTGCCGCGAGGCCTTTCCGGGTCCGAGCGGGAACGTGCCTGTCTCCCTCCAACCGTCCAGCCGGGACACGGGCGCCCATGCAGTGTCCTGTGCCCTCACATCCCAGCCCTGGCCCGCGAGGACCGGCCGCAGCTGGACGACGTGACGGGATCTCTCCTGCTCGTCCCTGCCAGTTGTCACACCGGGCGCTGACGCAGGGTCGCCTCCTTGGAGGACGTGCCGGGGCGCCCGGCAGACGCCCCTTTGGGGGCGTTTTCCTAAGCTAGAGGTGCCCGGTGAGAACACGGTCCCCAGCCGCAGCCCTCGGGTCCAAACGCTGCCGTCCAGGGATCACCACCCGGGAACGCGGCCCGACGCCATCCCCCCTGCCTTCCGGGGTGAAGTCCGTTTGCCCTGGATCCAGGTCCTGGGATTTGTGGGTAACCCTCAGACGAGCCGGGTCTGGGTGGTGGTGACTTTCTGATGTTTTACGTCTGTGTTGAGGAAATCATTTCCTGTATGTTTAAGGATATCACCCCCCTTTTTATTTATTTAAATTTTTTTTAACGTTTTATTTATTTTTGAGACAGAGACAGAGTGTGAGCAGGGGAGGGGCAGAGAGAGAGGGAGACACAGAATCCAAAGCAGGCTCCAGGCTGAACTGTCAGCACGGAGCCTGATGTGGGGCTCCAACTCACGAACCGTGAGATCATGACCCGAGCCAAAGTCGGATGCTTAACCGATGGACGGAGCCACCCAGGCGCCCCCATTACCCCCCTTTTTAAGTATTTTGAGAGAGCACGCATACACAAGCGGGGGAGGGACAGAGAGAGAGAGAATCCCAAGCAGGTTCCGAGCTGTCAGCACAGAGCCCGACGCGGGGCTCGAACCCACAAACCGTGAAATCATGACCTGAGCCGAAGTCGGACACTCAACCGCCTGAACCCCACAGGCGCCCCCTCCTTTAACTTTTTACTGGAGTGAAAGGTGCCCATGGGAAGCCGCCTGAGCCCCGGTGCGAGCGCAGGGATGGGACGGCTCCCCGCTCCCTGATCAGAACACAGGCGGCACACTGCCCCCCCCTCCCGTGCGCACCCGAGAAGAACACAGGAAAGCGTGTGTCCCGAGGGCCGCAGGGATGCATTCGGGGGTTCACCATGGGTTTGGGGTCCAGAAGAGGGTCGGAAAACAAAAAGCAAAACCTTTGATCTCAAATATATTCAATTAAGACCGTCAAAACCAGGTTCTGTGATGATGCTTTTGCTTTTTTTTTTTTTTTAGGTTTTTATTTATTTATTTTTGAGGGAGAGTAGGGGCGGGTAGAGAGAGCAAGAAAGAATCCTAAGCAGACTCCACACTGTCAGTGCGGAGCCGGATGCAGGGCTCGGTCCCAGGCACCGTGAGATCGTGACCTGAGCCGAAATCCAGAGTCGGATGCTTAACTGACTGAGCCACCCAGGCACCCCAAGACCCAGGAAATTTTTTTAAAAAATCATTGATTTAAACCGATGTCCTCAGCTAAATCCGGCCACACAGGGCCTTCCTCACCGTCCCACTGTCCACCCATGTATGTCCCTTCTCCACATGGGACTCTGGCCCCTGGCCCCGTAGTACGTTCACTCATTTGCTCTGTGTCCCCTCCTTTTTTTTTTTTTTTAAGCCATTGTTTATCGTTTAAGCCACTTTTGTCTTTAGTAATCTCTACCCCAAACATGGGGGGACTCGAACTCAGGACCCCAAGATCAAGAGTTGCACATCCCACCAGCTGAGCCAGCCGGGCGCCCCACGTTTTGATTTCTTAGTTGAAATATGAACTTACGTGTGGACGATGCTGGACTGTGCAGCTGGGTGCGTTATCTCTGAGCCCGCCATCCAGGCCAGGACACAGGCCACGGGTCCCCAGCCCCCTCTGCTCCCTGGCAGGGTCGCTTTTGCCTGTTTTCAGCCGGTTTTCTGTTGAGGTCTGGTTCCCAGAACTCCCTTCTGCCGCATGTGACCCAGAGTTCTCAGCAGAGCCCTGCGGCCGTCCCCACACCCATGAAGCAGTCATCCGCCTCCTGCCCGTGTTTCCCTGCGGCCACGGTCTGCCCGCTCTGGACGGTCCACAGGAACGGAGCCCAGGCGCTCGGTCTGCGTCTGGCTCCTGTCACTTGGCCTCTTGGATCCGCGTCCGCCCAGGTTGTAGTGGGTCAGTGCTCCACTCCTGCTTCGGGACCCAGCACCTTTATGCCCTTTCACAGGATTTCATTGTGCGGACGCGTCGTACTTTTGAAACCCTGTTATCAAAATGCCTCTGGATCGCGGTGTCCCATGTGGGGGCTTCCTTATCAGTGCGTCATGCTGAGACCTCGGGGCTCGCCTGACGGGTCATTTTGCGTCCGTGACGGGCCCGCTGGTACCGGTGACATCGCGGTGGTGGGGCAGGATGGGGAGATGGGACTTCTGCGGGAGGTAGGGCCCCTGCACCACTGCTGCCCGGGTCCTTGGTGTAGGAAAGGTCACGTTTCCGTCACAGGCCTGTGGGGGCGGGCAGGCCGATTTCCCGTCCCAGCGTGTGGTCAGAGCTTGCGGGCACACTGTCCATCTGGTTTATTTATTTTTTTTTTTTATTTTATTTTATTTTTTTTTTAAATTTTTTTTTTCAACGTTTTTTTTTTTTTTTTTTTTTTTTTTATTTATTTTTGGGACAGAGAGAGACAGAGCATGAACGGGCGAGGGGCAGAGAGAGAGGGAGACACAGAATCGGAAACAGGCTCCAGGCTCTGAGCCATCAGCCCAGAGCCCGACGTGGGGCTCGAACTCACGGACCGCGAGATCGTGACCTGGCTGAAGTCGGACGCTTAACCGACTGCGCCACCCAGGCGCCCCATCTGGTTTATTTTTAATGTCTTCTTTAGTTTTGAGCAGGGTGGCACAAATGGGGGAGGGGCCAGAGGATCCCAAGCAGGGCCCGTGCTGACAGCAGAGAGCCAGACACAGGGCTCAAACTCGTGAGCCGTGAGATCGTGACCTGAGCCGAAACCAAGGGTCAGCTACTTAGCCGACGGAGCCCCCCAGGCGCCCCTGTCCACCCGTTTTTACTCCAACGCTTCTGACACCTAGTATGTGGGGTCCCCTCCCTCCCAGACAACCTGTTCTCTGGCTCCCGGACACCGGCGGGAGATCCTACAATTCAGACCCCCTGGAGTTGCCCCGTGGGACTGCCCCCCTCCAGACACCAGCTACAACAGCCCCCACAACCCCCCGTTTCAGTTTGCTGGAACTCTGGAAAACATTTCCCTCGCCATCACCTGTTTAACGGGTACAGGTAGCTGCCGATCGGAGGCATGCAGGCCGAGGTCTGGGAGGACGGCGGGCCCCGGACCTCCCGGCCCCGTGCAGTTGGGGCGCGCCACCCTGGACCCTGTCGGTAGGCGCTTTCCCGGAGGCCTCGCTGCACTGGCGTGGTTGGCGGTGTCCTGGGCCGAGGTGCTGGACTCGGTCTCCCGTCCCCACCCGCAGCGGGGCTGGGGCTGGGCGGCCCCCGACCCGCGCCCGGTCTTGCGCAGCCGCAGGCCGAAGCCCTTAGACGCACCCCACTCCCCTCAGTAGTGCACAGAGCACACTTGTGTCACCCCTAAATCCAAGGGTTTTAGGAGCTGTGTGCCAAGACCCAGAGACAAAGGCCCGGTACTTTTTTATCACGTCATAGCCGGGAGTTACGATTACCCTGGACACCGCGTGGAGCATGTCACGTACATGAACGTCATCTGTCACGCGTCTATCTCCGGAGGGAGAAGCCGAGGCGACCGACCTAAGGGGCCAGGGACACAGCCCCGAGCAGGGGCCTCCCGGCTGGACGGGGGGCCGGTGTGGCGGACGGCGTCCCAGGGGGGAGGAGGCCCCGGGCCCTGGACGTGTCCGCCCGTGTCCCGTGTGGCTGGGCGGCCACGCCATCCTGAGCGTCTTGGGGAAGGCGTTGGTGACCTTGTGCATGGGAGTCCCGGGCTGCCACAAACTCAGCAGTGGAGCCCGCAGCTCCGGAGGCCAGCGGGCAGCATGGGCCTCACGGGCCACGGTCTGGGTGGGGGCAGGCTGGTCCCTCCCGGGGCCCTGGGAGCTCGGCTTCCTTGCCTTTCAGGCTCCTAGACAGAGGCTTCGAGTGCTTGGCTGGTGGCCCTGCCTCCACGGCCAAGGCCAGCAGCGTCTCCCTGTGACCGGGACCCTCTTGGCCCCCCGTATGACCGCGGGCCTGGTGAGGCTGGCTGCTCACTGCCCTCCAGCGGGACTCTGGGGTCCCTCCCCCGAGGCCCCATCCCACGACCCGCTCCCGCCCCCGAAAGGCCCCGAGTTCTCACACCTTCACCTTGGGGCGACTGTGGGGGACACACCCCCGGCCCACAGAGGAACCCTGTGCCCAGGCCCACCAGGGAAACCCGGGACAGTCCCCCACCTCGAGGTCCTGAACCTAGTGCCGTCCACGAAGCCCCTCTTGCCCCGCTGGGCAGCACATCCACGGGTTCTGCCAGGTAGGACGTGGGCATCCTGGGGGGCAGGTTCAGCCCACTGCACTACTTCACTGGCGAGGAGCCCAGAGGATGCGGCCTGCCTGTCGGCTGTGTCTAGGAGCAAGGCGGGGGGGGGTGGGGGGGGGTGGGGGGGGGTCAGACGATCCTGAAGGCAGGCAGGAGCCCTGGAGGGCAGGGCGATGGGTCCCTGGAGGGGGGCGCCAAGGGCTCGCGGAGGGGCGGCCGTCTGCAGGTGGCCCGGGAGGCCTTGCTCAGCGGGTCCGTCAATGGATCGGTCATTCCACTCGGGCCTGCACCAGGCCCCTGGCGCCCTCAGTGACACGCGGGAGGCCGCGGGCAGGGCTGAGCCGCTGCCCTGATCGAGCCCAGAGGATGTGTCTCACCACAGGCGAAATGCCATCAGAACATCCCCGAACGCAGCCCTCCCGGGGTTTTGCTTTATTTTGACCCATTCTCAACGTTCAAAAAGAGAAAAAAGCCAAGAGGCTGGCCTATTTTGCCCCAGCAAAAATTCTTTCTTTTGTAACAAAATCTTCCTTCCCGGACACGGGATGGGAATGTGCCCGTGAACCCGTGGGCCCGACCACGGGGCGCGTGGATGCCCTAGACGGCCGCCAGGGCCCCAAGACACCCGTGTCGGCGGGACTCCCTGCCCGTTTGTGTCACAGAAAAACCGAGACGTTTTGGATGGGATCAACACGGAAAACAGAAAGACGTCAGTTTAAACTTTCCGTAACGGAGGGACGGCTGCCAAGCTGAGGAGAGGTTAAGCTGGCCTTTCGCTCAGGTGGCGCCTTCGGGAAGCCAGCGCGACGTGACCGCCACCTTCACCTGTCCGTTCTGACAACGAGGCGGGAGCCAGGCTGCCCCCTCGCTTGGTGGCCTGTGCCCTGCGTCCCAGAAGCACGGGCACTTGGGGGCTTACAGACACCTCCGGGCCGAAAGTGGCGGAAGCAGGGGAGCGGGTGGAACCCGAGGACGGTGGTGGTGCTTCTGCAGGGCGGGAGGGCACTGGGGCTGCGGGGGGCGGGGCTGGAGCTCGGGCCAAGGCACCTGGTGGGGTCGGGCTGCCGGCTGCTGGAAGAGAATTTGCTTCCTTCTGTCCTCGCCAGACTTCCGAGGGGCCCAGGGCAGTGACCCATGGGCTCACACTCGGAGGGGAGGGGCCCCGGGGGGGGGGGAATGGGAGCCGGAACCCCGCCTCGGGTCTCTCCCCACAGCCTCCCCCCAGAGCTGGCCGGGGGGAGCAAGTCCCACCGCCCCCTCGGAGTCTGGATGGCTCCCGAACAAGTCACTGCTTCTGCAAACACACCCCCTCAGACACGCACGAGCAGGTCCGGTTTGGGCCGTCGGGCAGTGTGTCTGCAATTGTGGCTCAGACACGGTGCGTCCCAGGCTACGCCTTCCAGCAACGCCCGGAAGCCTGTGCCAGGGGCTCCTTCACGTTGAGGAGTTATCCAGAAATGAAACCAAACCACGGAGCGGGGAGGCACCGATCCTTCCAGAGTGTGGTCGCACTGATGCCTACACACGCAGCCCTGCCGCACCGGGCGGAGCCTCTCCTCTCTTTCCACGCCGTGCCCTCTGACACCACCAGGTCCCCAGCCGCGGTCCAGGCCCCAGCCACCCTCTTGCCGGACCCTCCCCTGCTCCGCCCCCCTGAAGCCCACACGCGCTGTCACGCGCTCGCAGAGGGGACACGGGCCTGCACCACCGGCCCCGGTGTCCGCGGGGAGAAGCCCCTCGTGGCTGCCCGGTCGTGGGGGCCATCGCAGGCCCTCCCGCTCCCACCCACCCAGACGCCTGTCCTGGGCCTCCTCCCGTCGCCATCCCCGCACCCGCAGACCGGTGACCGGCCCCTCTCCCGCCCGGGGAGGAAGGACGCCGGCGACTGTCCAGCGTCATCGGGTTCCCCTCGCTGCACCAGTCCCAGTGTGTCTGGCACCCACTGGCTGTAGCCTCTCCCGCCCTGAAAACACAGGCGCCTCGGGGCACGCGCACTGCCCGGGGCCACCGCTCCGTTTATCCGCCATCCTTTGCCCGGGGGGGTGGGGGGGGGCGGTGGGGGTACCTCCCTCTGCACTGCCTCTGCCAGTCCACACCCCTGCCCGTCAGGGGCCCTCAGGGCATCGCCGAGTCCCAGGCCCAGCTTCTCAGCAGATCAGCCCTCCTTGGGGATGGCTTCACCCCGGCCTCCAGGCCCAAACGCAGGACCCAGGCTGCCCGCTGCCCGGGGCGACGGATCCCATGGCGCCTCCTCTCCCCATCACGCCCCTTCCTCCACGCCTGGCAGTGCCCTCTCTGCGCCCTCCCTGGGCCACCCGGGGAGCTTTTCCACTTGGGGTCCGGTGGGCATCTCAGACTTAATGTGTCCAAAGCTGCACCAGCCCCTGCCCCTTCCCCCGGGCTGCTGCACCCTCCCTCTGCCATCTCGGGGCAGGGTAACTTGGCCTTTAGAATTCTTAGGACCAAGTCCTCGCGCTGAGATGGAAGGGTGAATTCCCAGGACGACACAGATCACCGAAACCACCGACGAAGAAACAGACGATCTGAGCAGACCCCGAACAAGTGAAGAGGGAGAATTCTCGATCGAACACCAGCGACGGAGGGAAGCCTGGGTCCGGAGGCTTCGATGCTCAGCCCTGCCCGACACCTACAGAGGAGTGCACAGCACCGGCTCTCCACACACTTTCCAGAAACTACGAGAGGCGAGAACACTTCCAACTCCTCTTAGGAGGCCAACGTTACCCTGACACCACGCCAGACAAAGACATCACCGCACTAGGCCCGTGTCTCAGGAACATGGACACGCGACCTCCAAGGCAGCCGTGGTAAACCGGGTCCGGGAACGTGCAAGCAGACAGGTACACGGGAGCGCCACGGGCAAGACGGCCGAGTAAGGCCCCCCCCCCCCCCCCCCCGGGGCCCCTGCTGACCTGCGCCAAGGGGGCATCCATTCGTAGACAAAGGTGCCTTGGTGGGGGCTGTGCGGTCCGGCGCAGCCCCAGACAGAGGAGACCGGGGAAGGCAGACTCATGCCCCGGCAGCTGACTTGCCCCAAGCTCAGGTCCTGGCCACAGACCCCACAAAAGCTCATCCCCGGGCCTCGGCTACAGCCCCGTCCGACACTGGGCCAGTAGCACCACTGGCCAAGGGGCCTGGAAGGGGTCATTCCCAGCTGTGCCTTGGTAACAGGACACAGACCTCATCCTGGCTGTGGACACCAGAGGGGCCCGTGACCGGGCCCAGCCCCCGAGCAGTCCTGTACAGGGACACAGCGGGACACACTCCCATCTGTGCCCCCGAGATACCGAGGGGTCCCTACACTCGGCTGCAGCCCCTCCGACTGGCAGGGACGAGCCCAGGAACCTGGCGGGAGACATACCCATCTGGGCCTGCAAAGCCGGTCTGCAGACCTCGGTGGCGGCTGTGGAGCCTGGAGTGGGTGGGGACTCAGCCAGCCCATCGGGGGCCCTCCTGGTGACCTGGCCGGAGCCCTCCCAGGGATGTGGTGGGGGCACCTTCTGTGCACCTGGTGAAGAGCAGAAAACACAGACAAACAGCTTTCTCGGCATAAGGACGTGTCAGCCCCCCGGCCGTCTTGTGAACAAAACGTAAGAGCGAACGTCACCGTCAGGGCAGGAAAAGGCCTAATCGGGACCCAGAGTGAAGACTGACCTGACCCAGTTATCTTCGCAGATCTGAACCCTTCTGACACTCGGGTCCCGGGCCGTCTGGAGCCAGAACCGAGGGCGCCGATCCCTGGCGCCCTGGGACCGTCACTGGCACGCGGTCACCTCAAGAGGACTTCTGCCCCGATTCTGTGCTGTGTTCCCCACTGCGCGAGCCCCTTCGTGAATACGCACGGACCCTTAGCTTAAAAGGTCCCCGGTTTCCAGAACGCCTGGGGGGCTCGGTGGGTTAAGTGGTTAAGCCTCTGACTCTTGGTTTTGGCTCAGGTCATGATCTCACGGTTCGTGGGTTCGAGGCCCGTGTTGGGCTCTGCGCTGACAGAGCGGAGCCTGCCTGGGATTCTCTCTCTCAAAATAAATAAATGTTGAAACAGTACTTCTCCAATTTTGTTGTGTGGGGAGACACTGCTCTGGGAAAGCCCCTTTACCCGTTGCAAGTGAAACCCTTCCTCTTCCTGTGTTTTGGCTCGACGCCCACCAGGAGGCGAACCGGGTTTCGGTGATGGTCACAGCGGGCTACCCGAGGGCCCCACCGCAGCCCCAGCCCCTAACCCCACTCCTCCCCCAACCACTGCACTAGCGGAGGGGATCCCACCGTCCTGAGCCAGGGGCAGGTGCGTTCGCCTGCCCAAACCAGTCTTTGCAGCCTGGAAGAGGCGTGTGCTCCGTTCAGTCCTTCAGAGCCGGGCACAGGTGAGGACTTCCGGACCAACACAAGCCACGGGAGTTCGTCACCACTAACCTGCCTCAGGACACAGGCAGAACGGGCTCTTCAGGTGGGAAGGAAAGACTGCTAAGCGACAACACAGAAACAAATACAAGTGTCAACCTCACGGGTAAAGGTAAGTATTTAGTCAAATTCAGAACACCCGACACTGTGACGGGCACGTAAATCACTCCCATCTCCAGTGTAACACTTAAGACGAGGCAGTGGTACTAAAACTCACAGCAGGAATGATAATTTGTAAATGGATGCTCGATACGCAAAGGTGCAAAGTGTGATGTTAATGGCATAAAATGGGGGGAGGGGAGAGAAGTAACAGTGTGGGGCTCTTGTACCTGACTGCTGACCGAAGGTGGGTTGTCACCTTAAAACACAGTTTTGGGGGTGCCCGGCTGGCTCAGTCGGTGGAGCGTGCGACTCCCAGTCTCGGGGCACTGAGTTCAAGCCCCACGTTGGGCATAGACATTGCTTAAAAAAATATATAGACTGTTATATCTTCTCAACAGATAAAAAAAAAGCATACCACTGCAAAAAATAAACCACAAACGCAGACAGTGAGAGAGGAATAAAAGCACAAAATAATACAAAATGATGAACAAAGTGGCAATTCTGAGTTCTTACCTATCAATAATTACTTTAAATGTAAATGGGTTAAGTTTTCCAAACATAGGACATATCCTGGCTGAACGGATTAAAAGACAAGATCCAACAGCCTGCTGCCTCTAAGAGACTCACTTTGGCTCTAAGGACACACAAGGGCTGAGAGTGATGGGACACGAGAAGACATGCCTTACACACGGAAAGCCAGTGATAGCAGGAGAGGCTGTGCTCATATCACATAAGACAGACTGTCCATCACAATTGGTCACAAGAGACAGAGAAGGTCGTTGTACAGTGATAATGGGGTCAGTTCATCAAGAAGATATAACAATGGTAAATACTACATATAAGTGTGTGTGTGTGTGTGTGTGTATACATATACATAGAGAGAGTGTGTGTGTACGCAACAAGAACACAGAGCACCTAAATATTTGAGATAAATAGTAACAGAAATCAAGGGAAAAACAGACATCCAGTATACAGGAGAGACTTTAATGCCCCACCTTCAGCACTGGATAGAGTGTCCAGAGAGAGTCGGGAAGGAAACAGTGTATTTGAACCACACTGTAGACCAACCCTCCAGGACAGATCACATGCTGGCCTACAAAGTGAGTCTTAACATAGTGAAGGGGATTGAAATCACATCAAGTATCGTTTATGACCACCATGGCTAGAAATCAGTAACAGAAGGACAAGCAGAGAATTTACAAATACCTTGAAATTAAACAACACACACCAACAACCAACGGGTCAAAGAAGAAATAAAAAAGGAAATTAGAAAGTATCCTGAGATACACGAAACACAACATACCAAAGTTGACGGCCTGGAACAAAAGCAGTTCCAAGAGGGACGTTTATAGAGACGAATGCCTACATTAAGAAAAAAGGAAAGATCTCAAATAAACACCTTAACTTTACGCCTCAAGGAAACACAAGAAGAAAAAGCTACGCCCAACGTTAGCAGAATGAAGGAAGCAATAAAGATGATTAGAGCATAAATAAATGAAATAGGAACTGGAAAAACAATAGGAAAGAAATCAAGGAAGCTGGTGTTTTGAAAAGATAAACAAAACTGACAAACCTTTTGCTAGATTAACCAAGAAAAAAAAGGACTCAAATCAACAAAAGTATAAATGAAAGAGGAGACATTACAAGAGACGCCACAGAAATACAAAAGATCATAAGGGACTAGTGTGGACAATTATGTGGCACAAACCAGATAGCATAGAAGAAATGGATAAATTCCTGGAAACGTAGAGCCTACCAAACCTGAATCACGCATAGAAAATCTGGACACACCAACGGTGAGATTGAAAATGTCATCAAGGGGCGCCTGGGTGGCTCCGTCGGTTGAGCAGCCGACTTCGGCTCAGGTCACGATCTTGCTGTCCGCGAGTTCGAGCCCCGCATTGGGCTCTGTGCTGACAGCTCAGAGCCTGGAGCCTGTTTCAGATTCTGTGTCTCCCTCTCTCTGACCCTCCCCCGTTCATGCTCTGTCTCTCTCTGTCTCAAAAATGAATAAACGTTAAAAAAAAAAAAAATTGAAAACATCCTCAAAAATCTCCCAACAAAGAAAAGCTCAGGACCAGATGGTTTTACTGGTGAATTCCACCCAACATTTTAAGAATTAACATCAGTCTTTCTCAAACTCTTCCAAAAATATTTAAGTACTCCCAAACAAATAATCCAATTAAAAAAATTGGCAAAGGATCTGGACATTTTTCCAAAGAGGACATATAGGGGTGCCTGGGGGGCTCAGTCAGTTAAACGTCCGACTTCGGCTCAGGTCATGATCCCACGGTTAGTGGGTTCGAGCCCCGTGTCGGGCTCTGTGCTGACAGCTTGGAGCCTGGAGCCTGCTTTGGATTCTGTGTCTTCCTCTCTCTCTGCCCCTTCCCCACTCACTCTCTCAGAAATAATCATTAAAAAACAAAGAAAAAACACAAGGAAGACATATAAATGGCCAACATGTACATGAAAAGGTGCTCAACATCACTGATCATCAGGGAAATGCTAATCAAAACCACAAGGAGTTATCACCTCACCCACCCTGTCAGAATAGCTACAATCAAAAATGGAAGAGCTGACGGGTGTTGGCGAGGATGTGGACAAAGGGGAACCCCGTGCACTGTGGGTGGGAATGGTGGTGCAGCCACTATGGAGAACTGTATGGAGGTTCCTCAAAAATTAAAAACAGAACCACCTTATGATCTAGCAATTCTACTGCTTGGTATTTACCCAAAGGAAACAAAACTACTAATTTGAAAAAATACCTGCACCCCCATGTTCATTACAGCATTATTCACAAGAGCCAACACATGGAAACAGCCTGAGTGTCCATCAGTTACATTTTTATACACATATACACGTATATCTCACAGGCACGAATGAAATATACGAATACAGTCATAAAAAAGAAAATCCTGTCATTTGTGACAACACGGATAAGCCCCCAGGGCATTACGCTAAGTGAAATAAATCAGAGAAAGACAAACACTGCATGACCTCACTGACATGTGGAATCCAGAAACCAAACTCGTACAGAAACAGAGAGTAGATCTGTGGTTGGCAGGGGCTGGGAGGTGGGGGAAATGGGAAGATTTCGGTCAAAATCGTTACCAACTTAACAGTTTTAAGAGGAGTAACTTTTGGGGATGTAATGTATAGCATGCTGGCCATTCAATACTTAACTGTACCCTTGAAGGTTGCTAAGAGAGTAAATGTTAAAAGTTCTCAACACACACACACACACACACACACACACACACACACACACACACGGCAACCAGGTGGGGTATGGATGTTAACTAACCTGACCGTGGTAATCATTTCACAATAGGTACCTACATATAAGTACTACGTGTGCTGTGTATACACATGTACCAAAAAATTGTCACGTGGTACAGCTTAAACTTACACAGTGTTGTATGTCAACTATATCTCAGCAAAGTTACAAACAACAACGACGACGACAACAAAAAAACCCAAACCCCAAACTGATTTGCCACACTTGAAAAAAAAATTATATACTACGGCAAGGTGGGATTTGTCTCAGGAATTGTGAGGCTGGTTGAGTCTCCGAAAATCAAATCAATGAAATATACCACATCAATGGGATGAATAAAAAGGCCTCACGGGATCATCCCAATAATCACAAAAAAGCACCGGACAAAACCTAACACCCTTTCATGATAAAACACTCAACAAAACAGGAATAGAGGGGAAACTCCCCAATCTGATTAATTCAGAAAAGCCACATTTGACAGGGCACTCGGCAGTGGCTGACCGGATGCTTTTCGTCTAAGCCCAGAAACAAGACTAGGATGTGACTCTACTGGAGGCTGTGGCCAGGCCGTTAGGTAAGAGGAAGAAATACACGACGCGGGGATTGAAAGGTAAGAGGTACGACTATTTTCGATCACCGAGGTCATCATCTTGTGTGTAGGAATCAGGTTTAGGGATAGGCTGAAAAACTGTCGGAACTGATAACACGTCCATCAAGGTTGCAGGATACAGGATCAATACCGAGACCCTAACAGTCACCCTTGACCCCCATTCCTTCTCTCCCGCTCCAGGGTCCACATCAGGGGGCGGTGCCCCTGCTGAATTCCGTGCCCTGCCCACCCCCTCTTCCTTGACCTCGACGGGGTCTTTCACACGCTTTCCCCACTGTGTTCAGTCACTCTTTGGCTGCCCATCCGGGGCAAGGGGTTGGAGCTCCCAATTCTGACCGGCCAGCACCTCCCCCCCCCCCCCCCCCCGTCCCCAGCCCCTCTCCTCCTCTGGCTTTGGACTAGTAGGCGTCCCTGTCGCCCACGTGCCGGGACTGCCCGGCCCCCGCCTACCCTCACCCCCCACCCCCGCGCGTCTGTCTTTGGCCGCCCCTGCCCCCGGCGCGACCTCCACCGGGGCTCTCCGCTGGGTGCTTGTGCAACGACCGCGGGCTCCACGTTTGGGCTCAGGGCGGCGGTTCCCCGCCCCGGGATCCCCACCCAGGAAGCCCTCGCCCCTGCTCTCCGCGGGTCCTGGGTCTCTGGGCCTGGAGGTCTCGGGGGGAGGGGGCGGCAGAGGCGCGGGCGGGGTCTGTGCCCACCAGGTCCCCCTCCCCCCGCTGCCTGCTCGGGGTCCCCGCGATGGTGGGCAGGGCGGCCCCGTCAGCAGTGCCTCTCTCCGGGAGGGGGAGACGCCGGGGTTGTGCAGGGGCCGAGGGGTCGCCTTCCCGGGGTGGCAGTCGGCCCGTCGGACGGTGGTTGGAACCTCCGGTGCGGACGGCCGGGTGCCGGGACGGCGGAGGCGCAGCCCAGACAAAGGGCTGCTGCGGAACCCGCCCGGGCCTGCCCACCAGCGCCCGCCCGCTCCGCACGACCCGCGCCCGGCGCCCGGCGAGAGGGGCGGGGCCGCAGTCTGGCCCTATGCGCGTGCGGCGGTGGGCGGGGCGAGCGCGGGGCCGGGGGCGGGCCGCTCCCACTGCGCGTGCGGCAATGAGCGGGACGCGCGCGGGCCGGAGGCGGGGCCGCAGGTTGACCCACTGCGCGTGCGGTAAGGGGAGGGGCTAGCACGGGCCGGGGGCGGGGCGGAGGGCGGCACCCACCGCGCGTGCGCAGGGCCTCGGCGTTGCGCGCGCTCCCGCCGGTTGGCCGCCCCCTCAGCGGCCGCCGCCGCCGCCGCCGCCGCCCCTGCCCCCGGCCCGCGCACGCGCCCCCCGCCCCGGCCCGCGGCCGGCCCGCGCCCCTCACCTCGCCGCCTCCCCGGCCTCCGGGCCTCCCGGCCTCCGGGCCCCCTGGCCTCCCGGCGCGGCCCCGCAGCATGCAGCAGCAGCACCCGCGGTGGCGGCGGCGGCGGCGGCTGTGAGGTGAGGCCGGGGCGGGGGCGGCCTCCCGGGGGCCGCGGTGCTCGCGGGCCCGGCCCCCTCGCGGGTCCCGGCGCAGCGAGGGGCGCGGCGCCTTTGTTGCGGCGGAGGCCGGGCGCCGCCCGCGCTGCAGCGGCCTTTTTGTGTGCAGATGGTGGACGCGGGCGGCTGCCCGGCCGGGGAGGGCTGGAGGAGGATGGAGGCCGCGCCCGACGGTGCCGTGGACATCGTGCCCCTGGACCGCTACGACTCGGCCCGCGCCAAGATCGCCGCCAACCTGCAGTGGATCTGCGCCAAGGCCTACGGCATAGGTGGGCCGGGGCGGGGGCGGGGCGGGGACCCGGGGAGGGTCGGACCGCGGGGTCGGGTCGGGGTCGGGGGCCGGGGCGGGGCCGAGGGCGGGGTCGGAGCCCGGCGCCCGAGCCGCGGGGTTGGGTGCACCGGGGGCTGGGGGCAGGGGCCGCCTTTGTGCTCAGGGTCCCGGGCCGCGGCGCTGTGCCGGTCGCCTCCGGAGCGGGCTGCGGCGGCGCGCGGTGCGGGGGCGTCTGCGGGGGTCCATCGGCAGGTGCCGCGAGGAGTGGGCGCGCTCCCCTAGCTGCCCGGGGGTGGGTGCGGGGCCGGGCGCGGGGCCGGGCGTGGAGTTAGACTCCTGGTGGGGCTGGAGTGCAGGGGTAAACCCTGGACGCCCAGCCGCTCTGGATGCGCGCCGAGCATCCGACGCGGAGTTTCCTAACGAGAAATCGGTCTTTGAACGGATTGTGCTTAATGAGCATCCTTCCTTGGGTTAATTCCCGTTCCGAAGAACTAGGTAACCTTGGTACTGGATCCAGTTCGTTAGGCCTTAATATGCTTAGTGGATTAAGACTTTCCTATTTCTAGCCCTTGGAATTTTACAGACCAAGTGATTCTCGTAGTGGCTTTATTAATATCTGGTGCTTTGCTTTGGGCACAAACTTGGGGGCTGATACTGTGTAATCTTCTGCCTTTTAATTTGAAGCCTGTTCAAAGATGGCCTTTACTCTGGCGCAAACGTGCCTGTTTCCAGAGTGACCCTGATCTGGAGAGGGCCCTTTGGGGAGGAGTTTGGTGGACCCGGTGTGAACACTTGTGGAGCAGGGGTGCCCTGTGCCAGGGTCTCACCAGGTGGCGTGGCCGGGGCCGTAGGGAGGCGCCCTGCAAGTCCCAGCCATTCCATGCGTCGCCCCGTTTGAAGTTGGTTCATGGTGCGTAAGGAGAGTGCTTTCCTAGAGTTTGCGGTTGACCATTTTTGTTTATGGCTCCGCTGAAGACTGCTCGGTTTGTGTGTTGTGTGGTCCGGTCCGCTGCCACATCCGCGAATTTCGGTGCTTTTGGGGGAGGCGTGGAATTGGTACAAGTTACATAGGAAGCTGTACAGTAAGAGGCGAAGAGGAACGCTGGCGTGGCCCCTTGGTATGGGGAAGTCAGGTTAAGGACAAGCAGGTGGCGTAGTCCTTAGCGGCCTCGTGTTTCGTGTTGGCGGTTGGTTACGGTTCACCACCTCTGCCTCCGTCCCTCAGCTATGTCGTGGAGTCCTACAGGTTCTTTCACCTTCTGACACTGCCTTCTTACCTGTGACGTTCGGAGGCTCTTCCCAGCTTCGCGCAGGGTTCTTGCTTTCCCCCCCTGCGTAGTATTTCACTGGAGGCCCGTTCACTGTCCACAGGCGCTGGCCGGTCCGGTCCTTTGCTCTCGGGCACACGGTGCATTCTTGGGCGCAGCTCCTGGGGCACATGTGCGAGGTGTTGCTCCCGTATGTATTTCTGAGATTTTACGAATGGTTACGACAAGTTTCTGGTGATGAATGCTGCACGGACACGAATGCCTTTACGAAGCGCTCTCCGTTGGCTTTCCGGGTTTTTGTTGCGTTTCACTTCGGCACTCCACGTGGGATTGGTCAGCGATCTGGCAATGAATGTGCGCCTCTCAGGGTTGGTCTAGTGTTACTTCCAGTACCAGATCTCGCCTTAATACTTGTCGACTCATCAGGTAATTAACTCAAAAACTCGTGTTAAAACGGGCCTTACGGTTTTGAAATCGTTAAAGGTGGGTGTTTATAGAACGTGAGTGCGTGGGGAAGGAGATTAGGTGCTGTCTGAGCATCTAGGACTGTTGTACGTTGCCCATCGGTCACCATCCTGGGGCGGCAGTGTGCTCATCGAACTCTGACTTTGGGAGGTCTGGTTGCCATTCAGTTTCCCTAAAGGAGAACGTTTTTCCATTCTGTACGTCGATTCAGAAGGGGAGCAGGTGCAGTTTTTTTCCTAGTTGAGAGTCTCTTTAAATTTACAAATCTGGGAGATCCTAATTCGCGTGATCGAGAAGACTCACCTTGGCTGAGCTGAAGCGATTTCATGTATGTCATTGGTGTGGAGGTCACAGCCTGGGTGGAAGATTCGGTGTTACCGGCACACAGTCTGGTCTTTGAGGACAGCAGAAAGGTGGAGGGGGGGATTTTGATAGGACGGTATAGACCCCCCCCCCCTTCCCCCCCCGCAAAGTTCCTTTCCTAATCCAGGGGCCTATTCTTCTTTTGGACGTTTCCCTGTGTGTCTCCAGCTTAGTTTCCAGCTAATTAGACATGGTTCTTTCAATCAGCAGCTTTAATGGTGAATCAGCGTTGGGGGTGGGTATGACGATGAAAATGGCTTCAGTATTTCACTTGTGTAGTCGCTAAGCACCTAAATGAAACTGACCGGCACTTTCCCTTTGTGTGGGGTATTGAAAGCGAGCAGGCTGGCTAGGTGAGGTGCACGGAGGCGCCCTTCCTGTTTTGTGTTGGCCTTTTGGGACTCTCGGTGTCTCCTGGGGTATCCTCTGGGCCAGTGCCTGCCATTTGTAGTAAGTGGGGAGGCTCAGGAGAGTCACCTTGGCCAGGCCTGTGGTGGCACGTTTCAGTCCGGGAAGGTTTCCTCCGGCTTCCGTCTCTGCTTGCTGCCGCCAGGACCGTGGGCCACCTTGTACTTTTAATTTTAGATTTTGCTCCTCCGTTTTTGCAGCAACAGTTGTTTCACTGACGACGCTTAATTATTTCTTCTTTTTAAGAAATAATATATTGGATGTGTTGGGAGTTATTCATTTAAAAGTGTCTGCAAGAGGGGTGCCTGGGGGGCCCAGTCAGTTAAGCATCTGACTTCGGCTCAGGTCATGATCTCACGGTTCGTGAGTTGGAGCCCCACATCAGGCTCCGTGCTGACAGTTCAACCTGGAGCCTGCTTTGGATTCTGTGTCTCCCTCTCTGTCTGCCCGTCCCTTGCTCATGCTTTGTCTCTCAAAAATAAATAAATGTTAATAAAGAAAACAAATAAAAGCGTCTGCAAGAAAGAGTAGAATCTGGGGTGCCTGGCAGGGTCATGAGTTCAAGACCCACCCTGGGCCTAGACTTTACTTTAAAGAAAAAACAAGTGTACAACCTGTGCAGCTGGAATGTTTTGCGCTGTCTTTCTGGGTGAGAGCTGTAACACGTTAGCAGTTTGAAGGAGTGGCTCACGGCACTTCCTCTCCTACGGGGGGGGGGGGGGGGGGGGGGGGCCGGCCTGCTGCGCTCCTGCCTGTTGATTTTAGCCCACGACCCTAGAAACCTAGGGGCATCTAGGCCTTGGTTTCGGGGGTAAGGGGAGGGTGGTAGTTTCTGTTACCTTCAGAGGGAAAAACCAGCAGGGAAAGTGCTAGACGGCATTCTGCTGTTTGTGGACCTGTTGCTACGCAGCCGAGTGGTGGTGACTTACCCTCGAGGAGCCCTGGAAGCTGAGCCGAGGCCGACCACAGCTCCCCACTCCACCACCTGAACCGGGCAGGGCCGTAGGGGCCGCCACGGTCAGCCTTCTTTTTTATGGGCAGCACACTGGGGTGGAGACAGGCTACGGGCCCTCTAGAGCCCACTGTTGGCGGGGAGTTGACACTCTTTTCCCCTCACTCTTGCGTGGGAGTAATCACACAACTGACCCGAGTGCATGTCGTGCGATGGGTGGTCACATGGGACGCTCTGGCCGGCACAGCCGTGAGGGCTGTCAGCAGTGCAGCCGCCGTGGCCTCCCCGCCCGGGCCGCGAGGAGAGCCTTGTTGATACTGGGAGCAATGTCTCTTTGTTGTCACCTCCCAGCTCGCCACCTGGCTTTGTGGCAGTGACCTTCGCTTAAGATGAGTCGTGTGCGCGGGACCCCTCTCCAGGCCCCACAACCAGAAATGGAGTGCGGCTGCCGGTCTTGTCCCTGGGCCAACGGGAGAGCCTGGGCCGTGTCAGTCTTGGTGCGGAGGCCCTCATCCGTGAGCAGATGGTCGTTTTTCACTTGGTGATTCACCCGGATTACTGCGTTACGAGTTTAGAGTGTATTTTTTAATAGTCTTTTGTTCTTGGCGAGGGGTTGGGTGCTTCTGAGACGGAGGTGATGCGTCCTAGGTGCACCTGCTGGGTCGACTAGATACCGAGGGGGCCGCCGCTTGGCCTTCTGGTGTGACTTTTCCTCTGCTTGGGGGCGCCGAGAACTGCCTGGTGTGTGTGAGCTCAGGGGTCACCGTTGTCCGGTTTAATGCCACGTCTGCAGCACTCGGCTACTCGTCACACACATACCAGCTGAAGTAGAGGGATGCGGTCTGTATTCTGCCGTGGTGGCCGGAGCACGGATGAGTTTGTATTTGTCAAGCTGCGTCCATGTGCACGTGCCTTCTCTCCTGTCCCGGCGCCACTGTCTGAATGTTAATCAGAGAACTGACCCCCATCTTGAAGTTCGCACTGCCCTCATCTTTTAAATTTGAGCGACCCTCCAGGTGGTTGGCCACTATCGTGTTGCCGCATGTTAAACTTGCGCTCATGTTCTTCCAAGAATCCTGGAATGTGTATGTTTTTTATCTCACTTAGCCTCCTACCGGCTCATAGATTTCTCTTTCTGTTGATTTTTCTGTGGCCGTAGTGCTGTTGCGGGTACCAGCGTTCTTTTTCACTTTCTAGCTGAACTGCCTTTTGAAAGAGTCAGATGGCTTTCATTTTTCATCTGAATGTGACCAGGATGGAGCCAACGTGATGTTCGCTGAGCCAGTGACAGCCACGTAGCTGTCCCGCGTGTCATTGGCGCGCTACGTGACGTGCAGGGCCTGGCGCTGTGGTGCCGTCCCCTCGCTTGCTCGAAGCCACGGGCGCGGTCGAGCTACGTGAGCGGAAGCGAACTCAAGCCGCGTGGCGTCACCACGAGAGCCGTCTGCAGGCCGGCTGTGGAGCAGCAGGCGGGTGGATGGGGACCGGGCGCCGGGGCTGCGGGCAGCGGTGGGGGGGGCGGCGTGGGGCCAGAGGCTCTGAAGGGTGGGTGAGGTGTGGGACCGCTCCAGGAGCGCAGGGGTGGCTGGCTGGCCGGGTTCTGTGCGGGCCAAGAAATGCTCGGCGGGGTGAGTAGTGTCCCGATAGGGTTTGCGGACGAGATGGTAGCGATTAGTTTAGAGGACCGTCTGGGCAGCGTGGCGGTGGCGTTCCGGGCCTGCTGGGGATTTCTTTGTGACGTGTGCCAGGGAGGGTTTCTGTGTAGGGGCGTGGGGCGATGAGAGACGGAGCCTGGAGGGGTTCCTCAGCGGGTGGGTGTGGGTGGGGACTGTCATCAGGTGGAGGAGTCGCATCGAGGTGCGAGGTGCGTTCCGGACAGTCGCGTGCGCTGGAGGGCTTGCTTCGCGTGGGTCTCTCCTGGCCCTGGAGGCTGCAAGTCCCGGATCCTGCTGCCCGCGGGGCTGGTGTCCAGTGAGGCCGCCTCCCGGTGTGTAGAGGGCTGTCTTCTCGCTGTGTCCTCACCGAGCTCTCTGGAGCCTCCTGATAAGGCCACCTACCCTGCTTGGGAGGGTTCCGCCTTCACAGCGCCCTCACCTCCCAGAGGCCTCGTCTCCGCTGCCGACACCCTGGGGGCTGCGTCTCCGAGGTGCCCGGGCCTTGCCTGTCTTGTCTGCAGGGGACAGGAGAGCGGGGATGCGCCGACAGGTGTGAGGGGAGCAGAGCTCCCGAGACCGGCTTGGCTGACGCAGGGGAAGGAGGCAGGAGTAGTCAGTCCTTCGTCCACGGAGCTTTTCTGCTTTCACGGCTTCGTCGTCACACGCAGAAGGGTCACCTCCGAGCTGCTCCTTCTGGCTCCTTTCCTCCCTGTGGCCTGGCCCTTTCTGTTGTTTACGCTGCCCAGGTCACTTACGTGCCCCTCGCCCTCTGTCCTGTAGTCACTAGAGACTCACGTGGAATTAACCCGACGTCCGTCCTGCGAGTGCCGTGCTGTGATCCCTGGGGTCCTCGATGGCCTCTTGGGGCTCGGGTGGCGCTGGCCACGGCCATGCACACAGCCACCTGTGCTGCATAGCCAAGGAGATGGGCACCTGGGAGAGGAGCAGGTGCCGCGGCAGGACAGGGGAGGGGAGGGGGAAACTCCCCTGAGGGAGTCTGGAGTGTTCTCTTCCGGAAAGTGAGGAGTTTGAGACCCGGGCCTTTCGGAGAAGTCCCTGCAGGGGAGGTAAATGCCTGTCGTTTGGTCGGAATGCGGTGAGAATTTCAGTTTGGAGCTCTGAGAACACCAGCTTCGGTGAGGTGCACTTGACATACAGCCGGCTGCGCACATTTTGAGTGTAGTCTGACTTCCGCACCCCTGTGAACAGGATCACGGTCGAGGTTGACGGTTTTCACGTCTCCAGGGTGTGCTTGAACCCTCCGGCCGGCCGCCACCCGGAGCCTCGCTGCTCTGCGGTTGCTGTGGATCCCAGGGGTTTCCTAGAGCTGCCTTCACCAGCCACCGAACGTCGGCTGCTCTCTGTTCTCTCCGTCGGCTTCCTTCACTCCGCCTCGTGTTTTGGAGCTTCAGCCGTGTGAGCGCGCCTTTTCGCCGAGTGCTGGGAGCAGCGGTGTCGTCGTTTGGCTGCCCGCTCGTGGACGGGGCCCTCGGATCGCTTCCAGCCTGTCTGCCACAAACGGGGCCGCCGCGAGCGCTCGCGACAGGTCCGTGGGAGCATACGTTTCGGTTGTCTCGGGGCGAAACCATGGAGCTGCTGGCTCACGTGCGTGTGCGTGACCGCCCTGCTGGTTTCCGAGGTCAGTGTATCCATTCCTGTTTGCGCCAGCGAAGCCCGAGTGTGAGTCCAGACGACCTGCGTCCTTGCCAGCACATGGCATTGTCAGTCTTTTTAATTTTGGCCTTTCAAGCGAACGGGTTGTGATGTCTCGCTGTGGTTTGGATGTGCGTTTCCCTGATGACTAATGATGACGAACTTTTTTTTATACGGTCATTGGCCGTTTGAGTATCTTTTTTCAGTTGAGCGTTTTCGTGTCTCTGGCCAGAGTCTTAAAAAAACTACACTTTTATTCGAGGCAATTGTGTTAACGTGCATTTGTAAGAGAGTTTCACCGGCGGTAACTTCTTGCAAAACCGTAATTGAATATTACAACCAGGAGAGTGACGTTGTATGATCGGGATGTAGAACATTCCATTCCCACAAAGATCTCTTCAGTTTTGTTGCCCTGTCGTAGCCACACCTGCCTCCCTCCCTTCTGCTTTCCCTTCTGCTTGCCTTGGGTTTTTTTGCTCTTCCTTTTCTAGTTTCCTGCGGTATGGACTTAGATCATTGATGCCTTTTTTCTTCTCTAGGGTAAGCGTGTAGTGCTGTAAATTTTCTCCTTGGTGCTGCCTTAGCCGCATCCCACGAAGGTTTGGTGTGTTGTGTTTTCATTTTCATTCAGTTCTATGTCCTTGATTTCCTTTGCTACTTCTCCTTGACCCGTGAATTTTTTGTAGGCGTAATTTCCACGTGTTGAGATTTTCTCGTTTTGCTTTTCTGTTACTATTTCTAGCGTGGTTCCGTCGTGGTGAGGTGACACTCTGTAGGGTTTCTGTTCTTTTAAACTTGTTCAAGCTTGTGTTCTTGCCCAGGGTAGGGTCTTTTTGGGTGGATGTTCCACGGGCGTTGGAAGAGATGTGTTTTCTGGTACTGTCGGTGGGGCCTTCCACACATACCACTGAGGGCCTTTTGGTTGGTTGTACCGTTCAGATCTCTCTCCTTGTTCATTTTTGTCTAACGGTTCTGTCAGTTGCTGACGGCTGTTGAAGCCCCAGCCATACTGCACACTGTGTATTTCTCTTTTCAGCTCTGTTTTTTCCCTCACGTCTGTGTCTCTGTACTTTGGTACATATGCATTTAGGATTATAAGGTCTTCCTGCTGGGTTGACCCTTTTTACCCTTAGGTACCTTTCTTTCTCTTCAGTAAGTTTCTTTCTGCTTTATCGTACATTCATACAATTTTTCCTGCCTTTTTAAAAAACTTTTTTTTAATGTTTATTTACTTTCGATAGAACACAAGGCGGGGGGAGGAAAAGAAGAGAGAGACACACACGCAGAATCCAAAGCAGGCTCCAGGCTCTGAGCTGTCACCACAGAGTCTGACGTGGGGCTCGACCCCACAGACCACGAGATCGTGACCTGAGCTGAAGTTAGTCGCCCAACCAACTGAGCCACCCAGGCGCCCCAGCTCTTCTTGCTTTCTGCTTGTTGACAGTGTTTTCCTGGTATAGCCTTTTTTTTTTATCCCTTTGTTTTCAGCATATTGAAGTCATCGAGTCTGAGGCGAGTTTCTTGTAAACAGCATATAGCTGTGTTGTTTACATATATGTATGTATGTATATTTTATTTGTTTTGAGAGAGAGAGAGAATGTGAGAAGGGGAGGGGCAGAGAGAGAGGGAGAGAATCCCAGGCAGCCTCCTCACTGTCCGTGCGGAGCCTGGCACAGGGCTCCGACTGCCCCGCTGAACCGTGAGATCATGACCTGAACTGAAATCACAAGTTGGAAGCTCAACCAGCTGAGCTCCCAGGTGCCCCTGCCTTTTTTCTGTATTTTTTTTTTTAAGCCATTCTGCCAATCTTTGTCTTTTACTTGGTGTATTTAGGGTATTTATATTTAATGTGATTGTCGATCGTTAAGGCTTACATCTGATGTTTTAGTCTTTCCTGTATTTCTTGTTCCTGTCTTCCTTCCTTCCTTCCTTCCTTCCTTCCTTCCTCCTTCCTTCCTTCCTTCCTTCCCTCCTGTGGATTACTTGGCCATTTTTTAAGATCCCGTTGTGATTTATATGTGTTGTTTTGGGGTGTGTCTGTAGTTTTCTTAGTGGTTGCTCTGGGTGTGATCATATTTATACATGATTTCCAGCAGCTCTCCAGTGTTGCTTTGCCCCTTCAAGTGAGGTGTAGAAAGCTTTTCTTCCGTCTTTGCTCTCCCCACCTTTAAAGGCCATTGTTGTGAGGGTGTGCAGGCGTGGGAGTTTTGTCACCAGATGGAATGTAGGAAACTCACCATTGCATTTGCCCAAATGATCTGTACCTGTCACTCCTGCTCCCTGGTTCTCAGGACCCCTTCCTTCCATTTTTTTCTATTTGGGGAATCTCCTTCCGCCGCTCTTTAAGGTTTGCTAGAGATGAGTTTTTTAAAGTTTTCCTTTGTCTAAGAAGGTCTGTAGGTCTCCTCGCTGCCTTAAGGAAAGTCTCCCCAGCTGTGGAATCTGGCTGACAGCTCCTTTCGGGCAGCGCTGGAAAGTGACGCGCCCTCCCTCTGGCCCCGTGATTCCGAGAGACCTGCCGTCCCCCAAGCCTGTGGCCCCCGTTTGGGGTGCGGTGTTTCCCTCCAGCTGCTTCACGATAACGCTCTTTGTCAAGTTGGGGATAATGTGTTTTGCTGTGCATTTCTTTGGGTTCATGTTATTAGGGTTTGCTCAGTTCCTTGAAACCTGTGGGGTTGTGTCTTTTGCCCCGTTTGGGAGGCTGTCGGCCTTTGTCCTTTCAGTGCCCTCTCGGCCCCGCTCTCTGCCCTCTTCTCTGGGACTCCAGTGATCCAGCTGTTGGGTCTCGTGTTCCCCTCCTGTGGGTCCCTGCGGCCGTGTTCGGGTTCTTTCAGCGTGGTTTCTATCTGTCGTTGGGATTGGGCACCTCGTGTTGATCCGTCCACGAGTTCACCGATCCTGTCCTGTCCCCTCCACTTTCCTCTCAAGCCCATCCAGTGAGTTTGAGTTGTTGCTCTATTTTTCAGTTTTACATTTCAGTTCTTTTTAGAACTTCTTTTCCTTTGCTGAGATTTTCTGGTTTTCGTTTGCTTCCAGAGAATTTGTAATTGCTCGAGGAATCACTTTTACGACAGTGGCTTTAAACTCTGTGTCGGAGAATTCCAGCATCTGACTCGTTCTGGTGCTGGTGTCTGTGGATCGTCTTTTCTCCTTAAAGTCATGATTTTCTTGGTCCTGGGTGTGCCGGGTGACCTCCGGCTGCTCCCCGGTCACTCTGCCTCTTCTGTCGGAGACTCCGGGTCCTGTTGAAAGTGTCCCCAGCGGCAGCAGCAGCGGCAGCAGCTTCCGGTCTGTGGCAGCAGCTTCCGGTCTGTGGCAGCACACGGTCCCGCCAGTCTGACGTTCACAGCGTGCCTTTGCCGGCGTGGCTGGCGTGGGGCTCCCGTGGCCCTGCCGGTGCTGCTTTTTGGAGGTGGAAGGAGCTTTTTGGTGCCGGACTGCCAGGTGCCCCTGGAGGACAGAGGGCGTCTCCCGGTCCGGTCCGGGTGCTTGTTGTGGTGGGGTCCCCTCGTGCACGGTGTCGGGGGAACGCTGTGTCTCGAGTCCAGTGGGGAGGGAGAGCACTCGGGGGGCTTTGTTGGGGCAGGTGTTGCAGACCGCCAGATCGTGCCCCGGCTTCTGCCAGGCCGGCCTGGTGTCTGGGGCGGGGATGAGCCCGCGCGGCTCGCCTTCCGTCGCCAGGCCGAGGGCCGGGAAATGCCGAGTCAGGTCACCTGCTGGGTGGGAGGCCGGGAGACGCCCGTGGCCGCGCTGTTCCTCCCGCCCTGGCGTCCCCCCCCCCCCCCCCCCCCCCCCGCCCAGTCTGCCTCCTCGTGCGGCCTTCGGGTTCTCCTGTGCTTGTCTTTTGAGTCATTTCCAAGGTTTACAGTTGTGCTTCGTGGAGAGGGGTCCCTGCCACCTCGTCCTGACCGCAAGGCCCTCGTGGCTGCTTTATGTTTTTGCTTTGTTTTTCGACTTCATCGCTGTTAGCAGCACGTGCTTTGGTGTGTGTATCTCCTTTCTGTCCCGCTGGGTTTCATGAAGTTTGCAGGGACGGGAAACTCCTTGCGCCCTGTCTCTTGCAGTAATACCGTTTTCTGTCCCGTGTTTTCTGTCCTGCCTCCCTGGGCCTCCGGTCACACTGTGTGACGCTTGTGGTACCTGTCACCCGCCTTCCCTCCTGTCCTTTCTCTCCTCTGGCTGGCCTGCTGTTCGGCACCCCAGCGTGTGAATGCAGTTCACTTCCCCTGTCTTCCTGTGGCAAGTGCTTCCTTTCCTTTCCTTTCCTTTCCCCTTCCCCTTCCCCTTCCCCTTCCCCTTCCCCTTCCCCTTCCCTTTCCCCTTCCCCTTCCCCTTCCCCTTCCCCTTCCCCTTCCCCTTCCCTTTCCCCTTCCCCTTCCCCTTCCCCTTCCCCTTCCCCTTCCCCTTCCCCTTCCCCTTCCCCTTCCCCTTCCCCTTCCCCTTCCCCTTCCCCTTCCCCTTCCCCTTCCCCTTCCCCTTCCCCTTCCGTCAGAATTCTTCATGTTCTCGTTTCAAGCGTGGTCAGGGAAAGTCTGTGGCTGCTCACGCCAGCTGTGGGTCCCGGGGCCTGTTCCTTCCTCTTGGTTTTTGGCAGTTTGGTTACAAGCGTCTGGGCTTTTCTTCCACTTGGTTCTGTTTGGGTTTGCTGGGCTCCCTGTGCCTGCAGATTGGTGTCTTTCTCCAAACATGGGGCGACTTTGGCCACTACCTATTCAGATGCTCTTGGGCAGCGGTCTCTGTCCTGCAGGAGCACGGCCGCGAGGCTTTTGATGTCCCCCCTGCTCCCTGACACTCTTCCTTCTCTTCAGTCCCTGCCTTCCGGGTGGCAATTTCCATAACGTGTCTCGGGTTCACTGACCCTCTCGGTTCTCCTGTGCGGCGAACATTTTGTCGATACACTGTATTGTTCTTAAATTCTGGTTCTTTTATTATTTAAAAAATTTTTCTCTGTGGAGAATGACTATGTTTTTATTTCTTTCAAGAGTTCCTACATTGACCTCAGGGATCTTGGTTACAATGGATGCTTTAAGGTCTGTGATAATTCTGACTTCTGGGTCATGTCAGGGTTGGCATCTGTGGATTGTCTCTTGCCCTGGGAATCGGTTGCATTTTCCGGTTTTCTGTATGTTGAGTAACTATGGGTCGTGTCCTGGACATTTGAATATTGCGCCGTGGGGCTGCCTTCCGGTCCACGCTGATGTCTTCTTGGTGGTCCGTTTGTGTAGCCGGGTGGCAGTGAGCACCTTGAAGCTCAGACCCCAAGTCTCTGTCATTTCGTGTGCCATGGTTTCAAGGTCAGTGTGGTTTTGTGGGTCTGTCCCACGTGCACGTAGCCAGGGGGGTCCTCAGGGTTGTGTGGGCTCGTACGCGGAAGGAGGAGTCCCCTTCCTGGCTCTCTCCTTTCCTGGATTCGTCTGCATTTTCTGCTCCAGGGAGCCCCCCCTTCCTTGTCCTCCGGCTGGAAACACGGGGCTTCGCTCGGAGCGGTACTGCCTGCGCAGGGGACAAGAACGTCAGGTGCCCTCACCTCTGCAGACCACCGAGGGCCCTGCCCTGCCAGAGTTCCGTAACCTGGGCTGGAAGAGAGGAAGGGGAGGAAAGCCCAGATTCCTCCCGCTCTCCAGCGTGCGGGGGCCCCTTTCCTGGTGCTCTGGCCAGAGAGGCCGGGTTTCTGTCCGCGTTTTGACTGCCCGCGCGCGTGCGTCCGGCTGCCCTGTGGGTCAGAGCCCCTAGAGGAAGTGGGCACGGAGCCGGGGACCCCGTAGGTGTGGCTTCTTGGGCCTTTGTGTCTGCCCCCTGGTCGCCTGCTGCTCTTCACGTTTAGGATCCTCCCGTGGCTGCACGTGGCGCCGGGCGGGGTCTTAGTGGTGGCCCGCTTCACAGTGGCAGCTCCACAGCCTGGGAGCCTGCTTCTGTCGCTAGCTCGGTGTCACCGCTGGCTTTGTTCAGGATGTCCTGTCGCTTTGCTCGGCTGCTGCTTTCACTTGGCTGAGTGGGTGAGGTGGCCGGGAGGCGGTGGGCGTCACCAGAGGCCCAGGACAGTGCCGTACTCCGGAGAAACTTGCACTTCCAGGCACCGGCCGTCCCTGACCCCCTCGCTCCGGTGCTCCAGCACACGCACTGGGGTGCTCTCGAGGGCTGCTGTACTTGGGTCACGTCGGCTCCAAGGGAGCAGCCTCTGGGGTCTCCGGCCGCGTGCCTGCCCTGCTGGGTGACCAGGGTCCCCTGCAAGTCCCGTCCCCCTGACCTGGGAGGTGCCAGAAACGCAGGTCCCCCTCGTTGCACCTGCCACGGACGGAGCACAGCCTCTGTCAGCATGGTGTGGGAGCTGGGGCTCTCGGCTGCAGGCCTCTGCTGGCACACGGCCCGGCCACCTTGCCCCCTGGTCAGCTAGTGTGGCCAGCGGAGGCGCGTTCTGTGCGTGCCGACTGGACCATGCTGTCCCCTGGTACCGGAGAGCTCCTCTCCACGCCGGATGCCTACAGATGCTCCCTCGCATTTGGCCACGTTTGGTCACAGAATCTTCCCTTGCCGGACGTAGGTTTGCTCAGCTTGCTGGGCGTGCGGCTGGGCAGCCGGTGGGTGCACTGGTGGGTGGCTGGGGGGTGCGCGGGCGGGTGTGCCGGTAGGCGGGCTGGTACGCAGGCTGCTGGACGTGCTGGCGGGCGGCTGCGTGGGGATCCCTGGGGTGTCACTTCCCTGGGGAGTGTGAGGTGTGAGGGAGCGAGGTCTGGCCAGGACCTTGGCATTCAGGTCTGTGGCCTGTCCTTCCCATTGGTCACCTTCCCTCCCTCAGGCACCGTCCCGGGTCAGAGCTGTCCCCCGAGCTGTCCCCTGGGCCTCGAAGTGGGGAGGGGGCAGGGGCGTGCTGAGGGTTGATCGGGCGGCTCCCCGCTTGCTTTGCTGGCACGGCATCCCCGTGGGGGTCCCGTGAGCCGCACGCCTGGGCCAGTGTGGCCGCTTCTCCGCCTCCCAGCAGGGGCGGGGCCCATGGGGAGGCACAGGCGTCTGTGAGACCTTCTCCCCCCTCTCTTCCCCGGCTCCTGCCATCTTCTGCTCTGGCCTGGGGTTTCTCTTTGCCTGGGCTTTCTCACCGTTTTATGCTAGTTTTTTGTTCCTTTAAAAAGTGTTTGCTCTTTCCTCTTAGAGCGCATTTTTAGAGACCAGTCACATCCTCATCAGAAGCTTCTGACATTGGGCCATCAGGGGTTGGGGTCTGTTGATTGCCTTTTCTCCGGTGCTCATGGGTTCCCTCTGTCTTCTGCGCCGAGTAAGTTTGCACCGTGTCTGGGACATTCTGATTCTTGCGCGTGAGACCCTGGGGTCTGCTAAAATTTAGAGAATTCTTTCTTTTAAACAGGTAGTCAGCCCAGTTAGGCTGAGACTGTGAGTCCTCGTGAGCTGCTTCGTGTGGGCCTTTGCTCCATGCTGGTTTAGTCCCAAAGCCTCTGGACCGTTCTGGTCTGTCCGCAGGGCACCTCTGTGAAACCGGGGCCCCGCTGTAGTTCTCAGAGTCCGCGCTGTGCCGTTCCTGGGTAGTGTCACACGGGGCCACTCGCGTCATCCAGGATAGTACACGCGGATTTTAGGGTTCTTCATTCAGCACCCCCTCCTGCTCTCCGGGGTCTCCCCTGCAGGGGTCTCCCTTCCCAGTCCGGCTGGAAGAGTCTGTGTGCTTCCTGCACCCGAGCTGCGTCAGCAGAGAGGGAGGGAAAAGAGCCTGTGGGGCGCCCCCTCACTCCCCCCCACCCCCCGCCCACGTTGGGTACGGTTTTGTTGCTGGTGCTGGCCTGGCGTGGGGCAGGGGAGCCAGTGAGTCTGCCTGGCAGAGCTGTTTTTCTCTCTCTTCTGTCTGGTGTTGCCAGCATAGGCCTGGGGTGTGGCCACAGCTCGAAGGCCTCTGGCCACGACGTTGTGGTCGACGGTCTGGGCGGGGGCTGGGCACCAGCAGGCGACTGGACCACCATCTTGCCGGCCGCTGGTGGCTGTGCGGGCTTTGCTCTCCTGAGACCAAGCCGGACCAGGTGAGGCCTTAGGCTTCCGTGGGGCACCTGGGGGGGGTCCCCTGGCCCTGCTCGGGGTGCAGGGGTACGGCGTCAGTCGACAGGGTGGGGCGTGTGGTGGACAGCGACGGATGAGAGTGATAGCTGGCACCTGTGTGACTGTCACTGACGGCAGGCTCTGCCCTCAGCGCCTCGGCTCACACACCTGCCCTCGCCCGGGGGACGGGGCCGCGCTGTCATGTGTGTGCCTGGGGTTCTGAGGGGCAGGTCCTGCTCCCGGCCGCACGCCTTCCTGCCTTGGAGACCTGGAGCTCTGAGCGTCTGCTCTCCCCCAGCTGTCACCCGTTTCTCCTTCCTCCTGCATGTTGTGTCCTGCCTGGCAGGTGCGGGCTTCTCAGGACCCTGCAGCACTTCGTGCGGCCTTCCTGTCCGGTGTGCCCACAGGGCGCTAGCCCCGGATCGCCAGCCCGTGTACGCACTGTCGCTGTTGCTGCAGACCAGGGTCATGGGGACCGCTGTCCCTCCCGCCAGGCCGTGTCATGGGGGCGCCCTCGGCACGGAGCCACTGCCCTCAGGCCTAGCGGCTGCTTCACCCCTCCCGCCTTCCGTCCTTCCGTCCTTCCGTCCAGCCCTCTCTGCCAGAGACGCGGGCTCCTCCCTCCCGCTGGCCGCCTCCGCCTCCAGACCTTGCTCTCGGACCCCCGTCACCGGCTGCGCTCCCATGGTCGGTCAAGCCCGCTCCTGGTGCCCCGGCCTCCGCATGCCTCCCTCCAAGCAGAGGGGGCTGCTGGCCCTCTCCTTGGCCCCTCCATCCCTCACCCTTCCTGCCGCTGCTCTTTCCCAGGCTGGCACTGCCTCCGGCTTGTAAATCCGCGGACCCCTCTCAGTCCGCCTTGTGTCTCATCTTTTTCCCGCCGTGATTGCTGATCGCTCCTGCTTTGAAGTGTTTTCTCCGAGCCCGCCTTCTGTTTTCCCCCCCTTCCCCGATCACTTCTCCGTGCCGGTCTCCAGCTTTCTTCTCCCACTTGCCCAGGTCTGCCCCACACGTGGCCGTTGGCCAGGTGTACCCGACGACCTTTTCTGCCCCCCCGTGCGTGTGCTCCGTGGCTGTGATAATTATTTCTGCGTGGTAGATCCCAAGCCTGTGTGTCCGGCCAGACCCTTTCCCTTGCGCTTTGATCTCCGTATTTTCCTGCGGCTTTGAAGTCTCCACTTGGGTCCCACGGGCACCTCAGAGACGTCCTGCCTAGAATAACCGCCCCTCTCCCCTGACCGTCCTCCGCGTCACCAGTTCCTGTGTTGGAGGCACTGCCCTGCATCTTGTCGGCAGAGTGGGAGGTCTGCTGCCTTGGCCACACCCCAGGCCCGATGCCCATGCCTCCTGGGTGTCTGTGCCCCTTCCTGGTGCCACCGGTTCTTGGCCCGCTTCCGTTGTCGCTCGGGCCGCTGACTGTGGTGGGATTCTGGTAGGTAGGGACTTATGTCCTCCAACTCCTCCGGCCCCTCGTCCCCCACGGGGGCCGGTCACATCCCTTCAGGCCTTCAGAGCCCCCTGTGCCTGTCCCTGTCACTGAGGGATCCCACTGGCGCCCCCAGTCCCTCCTGGTGAAGGCTGCTGGTAGGTACTTAGTCGATTGCCTGTTGGTGAGCCGAGAAGTGGCCTGTGCGGCTGGCTGCTCCTGTGCTGAGCCGCAGTTTTCCAGAACCCTCTCTCGGGGTCATTCTTTTGTGTGTCCCTCATGTGTCGTCATCCCGTCCCCCTCCCTTGGTCTCATCCCTTCCCCTGTTCCCGCTCTCTCTGCCACCAGAGCCTGGCTGCCTCCCTTCCCCGGAAGCCTGCCCGGCCTCTCTGCCCTGTGGTGCCGGCTCATCTGCGCCCCAGAGCAACACAGAGCACCCCGTACCTGTCCTGCGTGGCGCCCAGCATGTTTTGTGCACGGCGCTTGGTGATTCCTGTCATCTTAAGAGGCTCTGCCCCGAGTGGTGACGTCTTCGTCCTCGTTAACCCCCTCATTTCTGTGCGTCTTTGGCTCACAGTAGGTGCTCAGTAAATGACGGCTCCGCACAGGAGTGATTCTGACAAATCGTCTTTGCAGTTTGTAGAGGGAACGAAAACTAAGTCCCTGGCAGTAGCCATAAGGCACTTGCAAAGTCGTCTTTTAAACAGTTGTCGGTTTTAGTAAAACCGAGAGGGAATTTCACAGCTGGCGCATGAAGCCCCTGCAGCAGTTGACCTGCTGAAGCACAGTAACTGGCCCCCCTCCGCCCACGGCTGAGGGCAGAGGCTGCCCTGAAGGGGGGCGGGGGGCGCAGGGGTTGGGGGGCCGGGGGGGGGGGGGGGGCGGGGCGCAGCCGCACGGTGTCCGGAGCGCTTCCCTGCACTCGACGTGTCATCTTCCCATAAATGTGGAGTTTATGGGGATCAGGTCTGTGATTCATACGTGCGTGTTCAGGTATAATTGAAAAGTGGGTTATCCGAGTCAATTTATATCGATTAGTCTTGAAAGTTCCACCAAGTGGGCCGCCCGTGGAAACCTTTCTCCTGGGTAGACAGAAAAGCTGCTTCAGAGCCCTGGCTGCGGTTCTGTCCAGCCTCTCCAGGTTCCCGGGTGCGGGTAGGCTGTGTCTTACTGAACCTGTGCCCCTGGACGCCTGTCCTTCCTGCAGCCAACCCTCCGTTTGTGCCTGTGTCCCACCCCCTCCTCCCAGAGCTGTGACCCTAAGGGACCTTTCTGTCCTGAGGCCTGCAGGTCTCTGCTGTCCTGGAGGGGAGCCCATCGGTAATCTGAGAGGCAAGGGGGCCGGCGCTGAGGGGACGGTGGCATGGCGGTGGCTGTGGCGTGGCCTCAAGCTGTCGTTTTCTGGCTAGGAGGCTGGGTCACCACCTTTAGGGGGCCAGGAAGGAAGAGTGTGGCCCCAGCAACTGCGGCACGATGTCGTTCGAGATTGTGCCCGGGATCGGTGTCCTGGCCGTGTGCTGCTCATCCCCAGCACAGCCACTGTGCACATTCCCGGGCTCGGTCCTGGGGGCGAGGAAGAAAGGCTTGTCTCCTGTCCGTGTTAGTGGAGTTCGATAGGCAGGTCTCTGGAGTTCATCGTTACTTTGTGTCAAAGGATGTGGAGGATATTGATTAAGGGAGCCTTTTCCCGGTTGATGAAAATAACTCGGTTATGCTCGTCTACCCCTTCTAGAGGGTTATGCAGCACGTCGCTGCAGTACATAATAAAAACAACAAAAAAGTAAACACAAAAAAGGAGGGGGGGCGGGTCAGCCAGAGTTGCTAGGGCTTTGGCAGGAGGAGAACTGGGTGACCCTGAAACTTTTCGTGAGGGCTGACCTTGAGATGAGGCCGGGAGGGGCAGGTTGGGAGGTGGAGTTCCCCTGCAGGCGGATTAGGCCCCGTGCCCACCAGCCCGTCGTGCCCGCCAGCCCATCGTGCCCGCCAGCCCGTTGCGCGGACCTTAAGGGGCAGAGGGACGGAGACCCAGGGAAGTGGCTGGGGTCAGGACGTGTGTTCACGGTGACAACATGCCCGTGCTTCAAGCCACGAGACTGACTGAAGTCACCTGCGCCCTTCCAGTCCTGGAGAGGTGAGGGAACGATGGAAGCCTCTCCATAGCAGAGGCGATGGAGCTGGGACAGGCGTGGGGAGAGAAGGAGGACAGGGTGGGCCCGGGTCCCTGCGTCCCAGTCCCCGCTGCCCGAAGTCAGTCTGGCCTCTTGCACCTGAAAGCGGACTAGGCTGGCGGACCCCCTGGCCCCGCGACCTCCTCGACTCCCATCCTGGACTCCCGTCCGTCAGAACCAGGTCCTGCATCGTCCGTGTGGGTGTCCTCCCGGGCTGCCGTCTGCTCTCTGGGACGGCGCACTCCCGTGCGCGTGGGGCCGGCTACTGTCCCTCCCTCGGCCCCCCACTCACAAGTCACCCCACCTACAAAGGCAGCAGAAATCTTCCCACGGCATTTTGCCCTGGGGCTCCCTTCCTCTGTGGTCGGGATGATCTCTTCTGTCTCAGAACTCTGGGTGATTTTAAAATAGGATGGGCTCTGACAGGGTCCTTTTGACCCTGAGCCAAGGGTGTGTCCCTCCCGCCTCGGAAGGGCTGGCTCCGTGTGCCCGCAGGGCTGCCACGGTGTCAGTCACAGTCACGGGCGATGTGAACCGAGGCCTTGCAAACAGAAGGGCAGTGTGAATGTTAGCCACTGTTAGGAGAGCCAGTGGGGAACCGAGGAGCCCCACACCCACAAGGAAGTGATTCAGGGCCCCGAGAAAAGAGTCTGTGATGAGGACAGTGAGGATGGGGGTGGGGGTGGGGTGGGGAGGCAGAGGCCACTGTTGGAGGCCACTCGCCAGGTCGCCGCAGAGAGCCCGGACTGTGCGGGGAGAGGACACGCTGGCGCCCCGGGTCTCGGCACTAGGTGCCATGGGTGCCCTTCCCTGGTGTCCTTGGAGAGACCAGGCCCGTCTGAACTCTTTCACAGGCAGGGTTGTTCCAGAGCATCCAGAGGGCGGTCTCAGGTCTGGGGGCCTCACTGAAGGAGATCAGCCTTAGCCTGCGCAGTTTCATGTTTTCCGGTCTGCCATCCCTTTGGGGGCACAGCGATGGACATCTTGCAGGGCAAGTGTGAGGGACACTTGGGGAGACCATGCTCCAGCCGTTTAGCAACTGAGCGTCCCCAGCGGTGCACGTGTGGCTGGTGTGTTTGTGTGGGAGGTGGCGTAGACCTGTGAGTCAGGCCGGATTCACAGTCGGCTTCTGCCGCTCGGGGCCTTGGGCACATGGCACGCTCTCCCCGTGCCTCCGTTTTCCCGTTAGTAACGCAGGGACGAGAGTCTCAGCTTGACAGTTGCCGCGTGCTTAAGTCACATGGCTTGTGTGGCGTCGAGTGCTGCCTGGCCCGGGGTCAGGTGAGGGCCTGTCCCTGCGGTCGTGCCTTTGTCACGGTGCCTGCGGGCCTGGCTGTGGTGTCGGGCCTCGCTGTCGTGTCCAGTGTGACCTCAGGAAAGGGCGCGCTTGACCTCCTCCCCGGGACCCGTGCTACGTGTGCCCCGCGCCGTCTGCAGGGTGACGTGGGCCTGCGTGTTGCCTGTGCCACGCGTGGCCCCCATGGCGTGACCGGGTGCCGTGCAGTCCAGCCGGCTCGCATCTCGGTTTCCCCTGGGCTTCGCTCCCTGCTTAGGGCTCCCACACGTGCTTCTCGCTGCCGTCTGGCAGGAGAGTCACCCCTGGAGGTCGGGGTGGCCACGTCACTAAGGCGAGCGCGTCGCCCACACGCCCAGGCGGTGTCGGCAGCCGGGTCGCCTTTGCCCGAGGAGACGATGGGGTCTTTTTATGTGGTTAGGTGCCCGTCGTGATTGACGGCAGCTCTGTCCCCTGTTGGCATCACGCTCACGTGCCGGTCTCTTCTTGGCTCAGATAACATCCCCGAGGACCTCAGGGACCCCTTTTACATTGACCAGTATGAGCAGGAGCACATCAAGCCGCCCGTCATCAAGCTCCTGCTGTCCAGCGAGCTCTACTGCCGTGTGTGCAGCCTCATCCTGAAGGGGGACCAGGTGGCGGCCTTACAGGGACACCAGTCTGTCATCCAGGCCCTGTCCCGGAAAGGGATCTACGTGATGGAGAGTGACGACACCCCCGTGACGGATCCCGACCTCAGCCACGCACCCATAAAGATGGTGAGTGTCCTGTGGTGGGGGGGCGGGGGGGAGGCAGGGTCTGTCACCGACCGCGACTGCTTCTACCGCGGGCACTCGTGCGGCGCCCCGGCCTGTCGTCCCGCCAGCCGGCCCTCCGCGATGCAGATGGTGGGAGCGTCCGGTCGGGTGGCGGGGCTCGCGGCTGTGCGGCGGTCTCCTGAGCTGTGTGTCTTGAAGTGCCTGTGACTTGTGGAGGATGGGGAAAGAGCAGCTCCCCGTCAGCTCTCTTCCTCCTTACGAGCCCTCTGTGCGCCGGAGGGTAAGTCGAGGCACGTTAACGAAAACGTCCGGAGGCAGATATTTCACGGACGTTGTGACGTGCAGCTGTCGGGCCTATTCTGTTAGGTGGTTCACGCGCATTGTATTTTTGTGTCCAAATAAAGAAGAAAAGACTCTGTTTTCCCCTCTCCCCCCTTTACTCTGGAAGCCGCACCGTCGATGTGACTTTTCCAGACTGCCCTAGGTCGGCCAGTTTGGGTGCCTCCCCCGTTACTGGGTTTTGGCTCTTCTCTGGCGACTTGGGCTCTGTGGCTTTTCACGCGTGGGTTTCGCGGAGGACGCGCTGTGGGTCAACGGGATGTTCCTCGGGTTCTGGGAGGAGACGGTGCAAAGGCGTGGCGGACTTTCGGCAGCAGGGCTCCTGCTGGAACCCCGGGCCCTGTTTGCGGTCATGCAGCTTTGGGCGCATCTCTCTGTGCTCGTACCTTTCCCCTCCGCCAGCCCCTGGGGCTCGCCAGGTTGCCGCGGAGGTGAGGTGGGCTTGGGCCACCCTAACTGTTACCTCTGCTCCCAGAGTGCCCACATGGCGATGGTGGACGCCCTCATGATGGCCTACACCGTGGAGATGATCAGCATCGAGAAGGTGGTGGCCAGCGTCAAGCGCTTCTCAACGTTCAGCGCCTCGAAAGAGCTTCCGTACGACCTCGAGGACGCCATGGTGTTCTGGGTCAACAAGGTCAGTGCTGGGAGCCGTGGCCGGTGCGAGGACTGGGGCCGCGGGTCATCTCGAGCGGCCCGAGCGGGCCGGGGCGCTCCCTGGTGGCAGGTCCTTCCCCGAGAGCTGCGCCCGCCTCGTGTGTCGCCCGAGAACCGGGCGCCGGCAGGGGCCCCAGGAGCGGCAGATGGATGTGCTGTGTCCAGAAGCACGTCTGCTCCTGTCCAGACAGAACAAACAGGTGTCCTCGTGAGCACGCGGAGCGTGGCTGTGGTTTGAATTACTGCGTTCTTGTTATTTTCATCTCGGGGTCTCTGTGCACCGAAGGGGTGCTCGAGTTCAGAGGCGTTTTGATTATGAAGAGAAAAGCGGTGTCTTCCTAAGTGTTTTCTCTTTTTACGTTTAGGAGCTTACAGCGTGATCTTTCACACAAGCATAGAGAGGGTATTTTCAGTGGCACGGGATTATTCATAGGGTTACCTTTCCACAGCAGTTTGGTCGTGAAGCGTCTCTGTGTGTAAAAAGGTGTTCAACTGGGGACACTTAGCTAACGGAGTGAGGACGTGGAAGGCAGGGCAGCCCCTCGTAGAGTTGTCTTGGGGCAGGTGAGACAACCGTCTGGGGGGCTCGGTCGGCGAGGCGTCCCACTCCCGATTGAAGTTCAGGTCATGATCTCACGGTTCGTGGGATCGAGCCCCGCGTCGGGCTCTGCGCTGACAGCGTGACCCCACTTGGGACTCTCTCCCTCTCTCTCTGCCCCTCCCACCCCACCGAATGAATAAACAAACTTAAGTAGTTGTGTTAGTCTGCCCACAAGATTTAAATTATTTCCTTATATGGTTTGTGTATGTGTTCTTTATAACGTAAGGCTTTACGAGAGACCAAGTAAAAATCAGCGGCCGTGGAATTAGTTGAAGAACGTGGCAAAGCCAGGCCCTGGCGCGTGTGCCGCCTCCCCTGAGAGGGCCCCCTCCGTGGTTGTGACGAGCAAGGCCTTACGTCAAGCGCGTGTTGTGACTTCCAGCTAAGACGCTTGCCCTGCTGTTTACTTGGTTTCCTACCCGGAGGTGGGGTGGGGGAATCCAGTCCGTGGGCAGACCCCCTTAAATCCCCGATTGTGGGTGGGGTAGAGGGCTTTTCCAGGGTTCGCTGCAACATCTGGACTCAGACGCTGGCCAGTGCCCATAAGTTTGCCTCCTGGTGGTGGGCACCGTGTCTCACCTGCCCCCTGGCCGTGCAGAATACCGTGCCTGTGGGAAGCAGGAACCACGGGAACCACGGGAACCACGGGAACGTGGTTAAGGAAGGATGTTCGGGACCGGTGCACATCTCCAGAGGAAACTGAGCCCTGGCCGATAGCTCTGTAATCCCGACACGGCCTTCCTGTAGCCACGAGTTCACGTGTGTGTTTTCAGCCACTGACCTGCGGTGCTCCGTTCGTTTCCGGTGCCCAGCGTGGTGATTCAACAAGTGTAGCTGCCAGCTGTCGCCACACAGCCTCGTCAGGGGACTTGACTGTATGCCCTGTGCTACACCTTTCCTCCCTGCAAAATCCAGGTTCTAACTTGTTTCTCTCTGATAACTTTTATTGGCTTCTCCTTTTTTATTTTCATTTTTGAGAGAGAGCGAGCACGTGAGTGGCGAGGGGCAGAGAGAGAGAGAGAGAGAGAGAGAATCCAAAGCAGGCTTGAGGCTCGGAACTGTCAGCACAGAGCCCGATGCGGGGTCCCGACTCACGAACCGTGAGATTCTGACCTGGGCCAAAGTCGGCCGCTTAACCCACTGAGCCACCCAGGCGCCCCGGTTTTTCTTTCTTATAAATGAAATGACGTGGTCATTATAGAAAAGCTGGAAAATACAATAAGCAAATAAAACGAAATATAAACTCCCCATAACCTTGCCACCTACACACGCGTTTTAACATAAATTCTCATAATTTTTAGGGCACCTGGGTGGCTCCATTGGTTGCGCGTCCGACTTCGGCTCAGGTTGTGATCTCACCGTTCGTGAGTTTGAGCCCCACATGGGGCTGTCTGCCGTCATCTCAGAGCCTGCTTTGGATCCTCTGTACCCCCCTCTCTCTGCCCCTCCCCCGCCTGTGCTCTTTCTCTCTCAGAAATAAATAAACTTAAAAAAAGAATAAATCCTCATAGTTTTTTTAGGTGTAAGACCCAGGCTTCAAAGCACAGCTAGGCGCTCCCAGGTGCGGGGCCGGAAGCTGAGGCCTTTGGCAGGATGGGGACGGGTCCCTCCAGGGCCGGCTTCAGCGCCCGCCTGCTGTTGTCTCAGGGGCCGGGCTCTGTAGGCGACCACGGGCATTTCCCTCTCACGTGTAATGGGCGGGCAGTGGTGGCCACATGGCTGAGGTTCATTTGTAAAGGCTTTTGATTGGTTTTTGCCAAATTTCTGACCATAAAGACTATAGTATCTTTTTCGTACTCTTAGTCCGTCGAGGTGTCTTTTTCCATGATTTCCCATAGATTGGATATTAGTAAAAGAATATTTGCTATTTTTAATTTTAATTTTAATTTTTTAATAAAAAATAATGAGTTTAATAAAAAAAAATAAATGTTTTTGACATTTATTTATTATTGAGAGAGAGAGAAACAGCATGAGCAGGAGAGGGGCAGAGAGAGGGAGGGACACAGAGTCGGACGCAGGCTCCAGGCTCTGAGCTTTCCGCACAGAGCCCGACGTGGGGCTCGAACTCACAAACCGCGAGATCGTGACCTGAGCTGAAGTCGGACACAACCGACTGAGCCACCTGGGCGCCCCTCCCATTTTTTAAAGGTGGGGAATAGTGTCATCTTCTACTCTCATTTCTTCATTTACTGGTAAAGTTGAAGTTTAAGAGAGAGTGTACGTTTGGCTGTTTGTCTTTCTCTTTGATAAATTACTTGTCTGTGATCTTTGGCCATATTTCTTTGGGGGAGGGGTGCATTCCTTTTCTCCCGTGCCTGATCAAGTTTCTCCTAATCCCATTAAGGGCGTTGCCTGTTTGCCGTACTTGTGTAGACGATTTTCCAGGTTACTGCCGCCCGTTTGCCTGTGGACTTGGCTGATGTGTGGAAGATGATCTTCATGTGGTACAGCCTTTATCTGCTGACGTGCATTTTCCGGTGTTAACCTCTGTCTTTCAAAGAGGTGCACTGTATTTCTGACTCTGCATCGGCCTCTGGCGGGCGTTGCCTTCTGATTTACTGCTAGCTCACGTGACCCTCCCGTCCGGTCCCTGCTGGTCCACTGTGGTCACACGCCCTACTGTGGTTGGATCTGTAGTCAGATGACCAGGTATGACTTTTCAACAGCTCACGTCCCTTTTCTTGTGCCACACTTCGGTTTTCCTGGAGTTGGTACTTGCTTTGCTTTTTGTGGCCTTTCTGGTCCTTGCCTAATATTTATCGTTTTATTCAGTGTTTTCCAAATTTTGTATTTCCTTAGCATTTCCAAATGAACTGAGTTTCTTACGTTGATAGATTTTCCCTTGTGTGTGTTCTCATTCTCTGATGTCGACTGAGCGGTGAGCTCTGGCCAAGGGCTTCCCCACACTTGCTGCCTCCGTGTGGTTTCTTTCTGGCACGGGTTCACGGTGTCAGATGAGGGGTGCGCTCGCTGAGGAGGTTTCCGGCACTTGCTCGAGGGGCTCCTCTCGGATGTGAGCTCTGATGCGGAGTGAGATGTGCCTCTATGCTTTGTGTACTGAGGGTCTTTCCCTGGACTCAGAGGAGGTGTCAGCTCCCCCAAGCTTTTCCTTCAGGGAGAGTGGCCGTGGCCTCTGCAGTGTGGGTCCTCTGGTGCCTGACAGTTTAGAGCCGGGTCCAGAAGCCTTCCCACCTTCATTTGGCGGCTGGGTTCTCTCCCCACCGAAAGCAGCCTCCATGTTTGATAAGGTTCGGGCTCCTGAGGGTTCACGTGCGGTGAGTTTTCCCTTCAGCGTCGGTCTTTGATGCCTCATAAGATCTGGATCTCCTTTGAAACTGTGGTTGTGGATAATGTTCCCAAGATTTCTGCTGTGTGAATAGTGCACATTTAAGCTCTCTCACCTCCGTGCTGGCCATTTTCACTCGTGAAGGTATTTTTGTGGGTTCGCTTCCTTTTCGTGTTTGGCTCTGTGTCTGGGTGCTCTCCGCAGCTCCGAAGCTCCTCTTCCGCAGCTCTGGAGTCACAGTCAGGCCTGTCAGGTTACTGCTGTGAGTTTCTTTCTCTTTTTATGTGCATCACTTCCAGGGACCACTCTCCCTCTCCCCCTCCCCCTCCCCCTCCCCCCTCCCCCTAGATGATCAGGCCCTCTGGGGGGTAGAAATTGCCCTCCCCAGGATTGGGGCTACCACCAAGCCGTCCCCCAGATTCCCTGCTCTTTGTGTGAGGGACTGAGCTGTCCTCTGTCCCCAGAGTTGTGGCCTTTTACCGTGACCGTCTTGCTGTGGCTTTTGACGTTTTTACCGCTGCCCAGCCCGTTGCTGTAGTCTTTGAAAGACAAAACCCGGCTTCACTGCTGTATGATTCGCACGCAGCGAACGGGCCCAGTTCTTTGAGTTTGACCAGTGACTGCTGTTTAACATTCGCCACAAGGCACCATTTCCATCGCCCTAAATGAGTTCTTCTGTTTCCCTTTGCGGTTTGCCCTCCAGCCCAGATCGCCCCTGATGTGCTTTCTACAGTTAGAAGTTAGTTTTACCTCTTCTGGGTTTTGATAAAACTGGGTCATGCGTATGTACCCTTCACGGAACAAAGTGATTCTGAAGTTGATCCGTGTTAGTGCACCTGGCAGTGGTTTTCTTTTTACGCTCTGGAGAGTTCCATCGCGCGAACAGACCACGGTTTACCCGTTCCCCTGCCGGTGGACACTGCGGTCATTTCCAGTTCTGGTCTGTGCTGACGAAGGCTGCCGGGAACCTGTGTGCACAAGTCTTACCCGAGACACGTATTCCTTTCTTTGGGTCACATACTTAGGCATAGAATTGCTGGGTCGGTGATAAGGTCGCATTCAACGTTAGGAGGAACTGCCCAGGTATTTCCCAAAGTGATGGCAGCACTTTGAGCAGCGCCAGTAAGAGAATTCCAGCCGCTCCAGGCTTGTGCCAGCACATGCGACAGTCTGTCTGTCAGCGGTGGCCGTCGAGCGGATGTGCGGGGCTGTCCTCCCGCGGTTTTCATTTGCGTGCCCCTCGCCGCTGAACACACCTGTGTATGTTTTGTTGGGTGCGTGTTCCGATATTTTGCACGATTTCAGGTTTTGTATTTAATTCTGTGTCCGTTTTGGGAGCCCGTGATTTTCAAGGAATTTCTCAGCTGTGTTTTCCTCGTTGAATTAAATTACTGTCCTTTAAACGTGTGTATGTGTGCCTGTAGCGATGCCCCCTGGTGTTTTCTTGCTCCAGGTGATTTCTGTCACTTTTTTTCCTTCCCTCGGGTTGGTCTGGCTTGTCAGTCTCTCTAATCTAAAAACCTGCTTTAGGTTTTTACTGGTTTCTTCTATTGTTTTCTATTTAATTTCTTCTCTTTTAATGATTTAACCAATTAAGTTTAATTTTTAAGTAATCCCGAAACCCAGTGGGGTCGAACTCATGACCCCAAGATCCCCAGGTGCACATTCCACCGACTGAGCCTGCCAGGAGCCCCTCTCATGTTGTGTCTCTCTCTCTCTCTCTCTCTCTCTCTCTCTCTCTCCCTTCCTTCCTTCCTGCCTTCCTTTCTTTTTCTTTCTTCCTTTCTCTTTCTTTCAAGTTTATGTATTTGTTTTGAGAGAGAGAGTGAGTGTGAGTGGGGAAGGGGCAGAGAGAATTCCAGGCAGGCTCTGAGCTGTCAGTGCAGACACAGCCTGTCCAGATCCTCTTTCTACTGAGCCCCCCAGGTGCCCCTCTTGTTTTCTTTCTACTTAAAACGAGTTTGTTTATTTAAAAAAACGTTGGTTTTAAGGTTATTTATTTTGAGAGAGAGAGAGAGAGAGAGAGAGCGAGCACGAGTAGGGGAGGGGCAGAGAGAGGGAGAGAAAGAATCAGAAGCAGGCCCCGCGCGGTCGCACTGTCAGCGCAGAGCCCAACTCGCGGCTCGAACTCACGAACTACAAGATCACGGCCTGAGCGGAAGTCGAGAGTTAGCTGCTCAGCCAACTGAGCCCCCCCAGGCGCTCCCTAACGCGAGCTTCCTACGGACCCTGTGGAGTTGGCCCTGCTCTTTTATTCAGTGCGAGAATCTGCCTTGTTGTTTAGACCAGTTCTGTTTAACGTGATGGTTGAGGTCTCTCGGGCTGACATGCTGTCGGCTTTCCATCCGTCTCATTTTGTCTTCTTCTCTCTTCTCTTCTGGCTTATTTTAGGCTGGGCATCTTTTGGCACTCCCTTCTCTCCGGGAGTTCTTGGGGCTGGTCCAGGCTTTAGTCCCCACCGTCTGCCCTCAGGCAGGGTGATGCCGTGTCCCTCGGCTCATCGGCGATGACCTCTGCCTCCCTGGCCGCTGTGCCACTGCCACCTGCTTTGCTGCAGCCTCAGCGAAATCACGGGACTTGTGTTCGCAGCGCTTGTCCGGTTAGGCGTGTTTTAAGGTGATTGGAACTAGGGGATGTTTATCCACGTAGTTTCCATTTCTGTTCCCCTTCGTTCCTCTGTGTAGATAAGGAGCTCTCAAACTTTTGGTCTTAGGTCCCCTTTTACACTCTTAAAAAAACTGGATTATAAAGAATTAAAAAAAGTTAATGTGTCAGTATTTATCATATTAGACATTAAAAACAAGAAAATTTAGGGGCGCCTGGGTGGCTCAGTCGGCTAAGCGTCCGACTTCGGCTCAGGTCATGATCTCGCGGTTCGTGGGCTCGAGCCCTGCGTCGGACTCTGTGCTGACAGCTGGGAGCCCGGAGCCTGTTTCGGGTTCCGTGTCTCCCTCTCTCTGCCCCTCCCCACTCATGCTCTGTCTGTCTGTCACTCAAAAATAAATAAACATTGGGGCGCCCGGGTGGCTCAGTTGGTTAAGCATTGAGTTTGGCTTCGTGGGTTCGAGCCCCGTGTCGGGCTCTGTGCTGACAGCTCGGAGCCTGGAGCCTGCTTCGGATTCTGTGTCTCCTTCTCTCTCTGCCCCTCTGCCACTCACACTCTCTCTCTCAAAAATAAACATTAAAAAAACCACAAAATTTAAAATTTTTATTAATTTGCTTAAAAATAACAAAATTCGGGGCGCCTGGGTGGCGCAGTCGGTTAAGCGTCCGACTTCAGCCAGGTCACGATCTCGCGGTCCGCGAGTTCGAGCCCCGCGTCAGGCTCTGGGCTGATGGCTCAGAGCCTGGAGCCTGTTTCCGATTCTGTGTCTCCCTCTCTCTCTGCCCCTCCCCCGTTCATGCTCTGTCTCTCTCTGTCCCAAAAATAAATAAACATTGAAAAAAAAAAAATTAAAAAAAAAAATAACAAAACTCATTTCATATTAATATAAATAACGTATTCCTTTTTTTTTTTTTACCAAAAATAACTATATTTTCTGAAAGAGGAAATGGTGTTTTACAAATTTGTACGATTCTTTAATATCTGGCTTACTGCAAGGGAAGCCGGACTCTCTTGCCTGCCTTTCCAGAGCGTTTGCGTGGGAACACGCGAAGATGGTCTGGCTTCCTAAGTACGTGTGGGTGGGAGAGTGGAGTGCCGTTACGTTCTGTTGAGATTACGGTGTGGCAGAATGCCGTCCTCCCTCCTGGTGTCCAAGCGGCCGCTTCTGCATGGTTAGCCGTGGGGTCTGTCCTGCCGGTCTGCGGGCCGTTTTCTGGGTCGTCTGCACTGACGAGCGGGGGACTTAGGGTCGCCCCGCTCCTCCCTCTTCCCTGCAAGTCCACGTGCTCGTTTGCTTTTGATTCGACACCAAAACTTGACAGGTAGTAGTCTCTCAGAGGTTAATTGCAGTATGGAACTTGAAACTCTTGTCAGCTCCCTAAAAAATTTTGGGATAAGATTGAGGTTATAAAATGCAGTATTTTGGAGTCTCCAGTTCAGTGGTGTTTAATATATTCACAAAGTCGTACAGCTGTCATCGCCAGTTCCAAACGTTCTGATCGCATCCGGAGAGTTCCCGTCGGCACTCACTGCCCATCCCCGCCCCGGCCCCTGGCCGCCCCGGGTCTGCCTCCTGTCTGCACCCTTGCTGACCGTGGCATTTCGGGTCAGCGCGGTCCTACGCTTGGTAGCCTTTTGCGTCTGGCCGCCCGCACTCAGCGTTGCGTTTTCAGCTGTCACCCGTGCCGGAGCGTGTCGTAGCCCGCGACGGTGCTCCGCTCCCTCGTGTGGCGGACGTGCCGCTCCTCGGCCGGGGGACGCTTGTGCCCGTCCTCGGCCCTCGTGGATGCTGCTGTGGTCGTTGTGGACGAGGTTTGTGTGCTGTGCTGTCGTGTTTCTTGGGTGTTTGGGGATGGGATCGCCGAAGCGTGTGGAAACTTGACCTTTTTGAAGAGCAGCCTCACCATTTCTTACCTTTTCGGCGGTGTCTCCGGTCTCCAGTGTCCCATGTCCTCACGGACGCTTGCTTTCTGATTGTCTGATTCTAGCCGTTCTGGAGGGTGTGAGGTGTTGTCTTGCGGTTCAGGTTCGAATCTCCTTCGGTGGGGAGCCCCTGCGAGTTCGTGCGAATCTCCTTCGGGGGGAGCCCCTGCGAGTTCGTGCGCGTGGCCACGTGCAGGTCTCCTCCGGAGAGACACCTTTTCAGATCCTCTGTCTTTTTATTGTTAGGAGAATTCTTCTGCATGTTCTGGATACTAACTCCATGACCTTTGTCCTCGGTTATATTAAAGTCCACTTGTGGCTCTTGTGTCCTTCCTGGCTCTTTTAGTTCCCGTGTCTTGGTAACGTCACACATTGGTCATTTGGAAAATAGTTTCAGGGAGGGTTGTGTAGATCTTTGCGACGTCACGTTTCATGAACGGTATCAAAGATTACATTCGTTGGTATCGCCATCAATCTAATCAGAAAATCCTTTTCCGTATTAGAAAACTCTCTCGCATATGACAGAAACACATCGTGTGAAAAGGTTTTATTGTGAAAAATTGCGGAACATGAAGAGATACAGAGAACATGAATGTGCCTACCACCCAGATTTTACAAATAATGTTTTATAATACTTGCTATATTATCCATCTGTCTATCCTTCAAAGAAGAATTTTTTGAATACCTATTTTTGAGAAAAAGAGTGTGAGCGGGGGAGGGGCAGAGAGAGAGGGAGACCCAGAATCCGAAGCGGGCTTCAGGCTCCGAGCCGTCAGCACAGAGCCTGACGCGGGGCTTGGACCCACGAACCGCGAGACCATGGCCTGAGCCGAAGGAGGACACTCCACCGACAGAGCCCCCCAGGCACCCCCACTGTCTATTCTGATTCATTTGTTTTAAAATTTATCTGTATTGATTTTCCTTTTTTTTAAATTTTTTTTTCAACGTTTGTTTATTTTTGGGACAGAGAGAGACAGAGCATGAACGGGGGAGGAGCAGAGAGAGAGGGAGACACAGAATCGGAAACAGGCTCCAGGCTCTGAGCCATCAGCCCAGAGCCTGATGCGGGGCTCGAACTCGCGGACCGCGAGATCGTGACCTGGCTGAAGTCGGACGCTTAACCGACTGCGCCACCCAGGCGCCCCGAGTATTGATTTTCCTTTTACCGTATTTTCAAAACAAATTTTCTACCTTCTTGATTCGATTTGCATGAGTTCGTTTATGTGTATTCTTGTTCAGTAAAACATTCGGTTCTGTGTCTTTTCATCTCATAGTTTTGACCGTGTCCTTGAAGCATTGATGAGTGTCTTTCCTCATGGTGTTACTTTGTAATTGTAGTTTTGATTTTATCGTTGGGTTAATCATTCCAGGAGAGAGTAAGTTCTAAGAAGTCGTGTTAGCTAGGGAGCGCATGGTTACATTTTATGATTGAAGTTTATCTGGTGTTACTTGTGAACGGTCAGGGAACATGCAAGCCACCCCCTAGGCCCTGGGCGGGAGCGTCTGCCCCACACTGTCTTACCGGCGGCATTTGCTGATGGTGGCAGCTCGCGCTGTTTGAGCACCTCGGGCATTCGGTGGCGTGGCTCATTGGCCCTGTTGTGGGCGGCCATGAGCGTGGCCTGCGTGCGGAGGCACAGAGTGTGTCCTGGAACTGCGGGCCAGCTCTGGGGTCTCGCCCAGCACAGACCGTGTGGAATGCGTGTATTTCTGCGTCTGTGTAATTGGCCAAAACCACTTATTCTCAACCTGCGTCTGAGAGTCCGACTGCGAATGAGCGAGGTGGGCTCTCTGGGTGGGAGGTGAAGCTACCGATACAACCCACAGAGAAAGTTGTTCCCCTTTTAATGCATTTTTTTCTGCTTCAGGTAAATCTTAAAATGAGAGAGATAACAGAGAAAGAAGTCAAGCTAAAACAGCAGTTATTGGAAAGTCCGGCTCATCAAAAGGTAAAGGGTGCCCTTAACCCTCCCGGAACGCGTCTGGTGACGCTCGCGGTTGTCACGAAGTTTGTCCGAGTCCGCCACTCGCTTCCTCTATTTGTACTCGGCCCGGAGGGCGTTCCCAGGTCTCCGCCCAGTGGCCCTGGTGGTGGGCGTGACCGTGTGCTCCTCTTTCCTCCCTGCACGGAGGTGGCCTTGTATTTAACTGGGGAGGGTGAGGGAGAGGTCGGGCGCATTGAAGCTCGAGGAGGCGGGGCGTACGGGACAACCCGGGAATTGGCTTCTAGATTCACCAAACGGGGAGAAAATTGCCTCCTGTCCAGGGTGCCCTCGAAAACCGCGTCTGTCCCCCGTGAGGTCCAGCGTAGCCGCTGGTGCGCCTCTGCGAGCCTGCGTGGAATTCAGGCAGATGGATGTGGAAATGACACAGGTGGTGTGCTATGCGTCCTGGTCATTTCCGCCCTTTTCTTCCCCTGTGATCGTGGTTTTTTGCCAAGCGGGTGTGTGACCGAATCCCCATCCCCTAAATGCGCATGAGATATGACCCGGCCACGTCTGCGGTCTCTTGCGACCCCTTACCTGGTCCTCTCACTGCCGGTGGTGGGGGGGCTGGGGGGGAGGCCATGGGCAGCACACCCCGGGCCGCATGTCTGTGAGCCTCCTTGTCCGTCACGTGGGCACAGGGGACACGCCTGGCACCCCCCGAGTTGCAGTTGGCAGCTGTCCTTTGTGGTGGCCGGTCCACGCCGAGCGTCCCGCGGAGGTGCCTGTGTCCCCTCCGCCTCGGTCGTGTGACGATACAGGGCATCCAGGTCATGTGCCCTGGGCGGGTCTCACTTGTCAGAGGACACCCGGCTCTCCTGTGAATATTGTGTGAAAGTGTGCGTGACGCGGTCCGGACGCGGCCCGCCCGCTGACACCGTCTCCTGCCTTCCTTCCCTGCTTCCCGCGCAGTCCCCCTCCAAGTGGTACTGGAAGTTAGTGCCCGTAAGTGACCTCCGCGCACCCGCTGCATCCAGACGGCCATCCTGTCGCAATCACCCGCTTCCATTAAACAGCTGCTCACACCTGAACCTGCCTCTTTTGTCCAATGTCCTCCTTGGTATTGTTGTCACTTTCCTGCAGTACTAGCGAGAATGCGATTCTGGGCTCAGCAGGCTTTCCGTAGACGCGCCCAGTTTGGTTTTGCCAGGTTTCTTAGGTAACTTTAGAGACTGAGGGTTGTGTTTCTTCTTACGGACACTTAGTTACTCTTTACGGGAGAACGAACGTACATTCTTTCTTTTCGCAGACACCGGAGGGAAGGAGGGAATGAGACTAGTCTCATTTCCCAAGTTACTGTCTACGTTTTTTGTCCTGATGTTACCTTCCCTGATGGTGGTATTTAATGCCATCTCTCTCAGGAAGTGTCATGTGGGTCGTCCGAGGACGAAGGGCCTTGTGGAAGGGAGGGAGGGGCTTCTGTCTCTAGGGACAGCTCCCTGGGTGTTGGGACCACCCCTGCTGCCCGCCCACCTGCCCGGGGTGGGGAAAGGGTCTGAGTTAGGTCAGCGTGGATGCAGGCTTTCTGGGATCCAAGTTAACTTCCTGCAAAAGGAAAGTTACGAGCTAGTGACTTGGACCTACCACGTTAGCTGTGCTCCCCACCTGGTGGTGCATTCTGGGAGCAGAACCAGCGTGCTAACGCCATTCCTGTGGAAAAACACCGGCTACTCCAAGGGGTGCATTTTGCAGTGAAGTCTTAGAACACACCTTTTTGCACACCCCTTCAATTGTCTGTTCCTTTAGTTTAATTACTCAGACCAGGTTATCCTTAGAGTTTTATCATAAAGGAAATACCACGGCTCTAAGCTGGTAAATGCGACCCACGTGAGCAGTGACATGTTCTGCTTTGTGTCCAGCTTTGTGGATAATTTTGCTTCTCTTTGAGATGGGTCGGTAACAAAGAAGAGGAAAGCATTTTTGTGAATCTTTACGTGTCTCTTAACTTCCCGAATCCTGAAGGCCACAGCGCTAAGTATGAACTTGTGTTATTTAGTGAAGAGAGCGTCAGAAGTGGAGCTGTCCTTTGGAAGCAAAGTCTCAGCGGAGGGGTTTGTAGAAGCTGAAAACCGTGACCAAGGGCAGTGAGCGTCCAGGTCTCCTTGGAGACGCTGGTGGCCATGGCTGTGCCTCCAGCGCAGCACACGGGCCAGTGAGGACGGGCACGGGCGGGTGTGGCCAGGCCGGCAGGCTCGGATGCTTCAGCCCGCTGCTCTGCAGCCTGGAGGTTCTAGGAACCTGACTCGAAGGTCCTACACGGGCTCCCTGGGCCCCGGAGTTCAGCTGTGTCCCCTGATTTTAGTTACACACATGCCATCTGTGCTCAGTGGAGAAACCATTTGCTTCACCGCATGCCGTGCTCCGTCCCATGTGTGCCGTGTGGTCTGTGTGGAAGCCTGGCCCGGAGCATGCCCCACGCCCTGCATGCCGCACCCCGGGCCCGCCGCGGGCCTCGAGAAACAAGTTAAGGTCTCCGTCAACACAGACTTGAGTGACACAGAATAAACCGCATTCCCGTTTTGAAAGAATGCGTCAGGCGTGTTTTATACCCGATCCCAGCATCGATTACCCTGTGTATTTATTCAGACGACTTTAAATTCTCGACTGCCGAGAGATGGTTTTTCTTCGGGCTGAACCCATCTGTGCAGCTCTCAGCGACCCACAGTCGTTAGCACAGACTGCTGGTTTCCTCTCTCCCGCTTCTGTCGTGTATTTTCTCCCGCTGGAGAAGGCGCGTCCAGACCGGAAGCGTTAACGCAGGAGGGACGGAGTGCGCGGCAGGACGTCTGGGACAGGCCCCCCCTTCCCCGGACGGCTTGCGTGTCCGCACGCTCGGAACCTGACGCGGTGCCGTGGGGGCGCGCGGAGAGGCTCGGGGTGGCGTGCGTACCCTGCCCTCCAGAGGCGCAAGTGTGGAAACCTTGGAAAAGCACCTGTTTTACACGGCACCTCGCGTGCATTCGGTTTCCTGATGCTTCGTTGCAGTTATTAAAGGGTCTGGTGGGTGTTTTCTATGAAATTTTGTCGAACCGGTTTGGGGAGTTTCTCAGACCAGACGTCAACGTTGTTGTGCATTTTTCTTACTGGCTGAGGTTCGTGCCGATGATGTGGAGGAAAGGAACAGTCAGGTGGGTCTTCGGAGCATTAGGGCGGTCACCGCTTAACTTGTTTCTCGCTTGCTCAGAGGATGCGGCTTTTGGTCGCGTGGCCACACATTCCGTATCCGGTCTCACGCGCCCTGTAGCGTGGGACAGCCGTGGCACCGTCAGCAGCTAACTGCTGTCCCCCAAGTGTGGCCGTGGCGCTCAGTTCCCTGGATCTTGACGTGTGTGTCCAAGGCCGAGTACGTCATCCAGGCGTGTGAGCTTTTCCATATGATCGCCATTGTTCGAAACATCATCCCGCGGGCATCGGGGCAGTTCTAGATTTAACGGCCTGCCCGTAGCGGCCGGGGTCGTGGAGGCACGTCACGCGTGGACCGTTCTCCTCCTTTCGCCCGCAGGTGCGCTACCGCCGAGAGCACCTGTCCGCGAGGCAGCCGCCCTACTTCCCGCTGCTGGAAGACCTGATGAGAGACGGCAGTGACGGGGCCGCCCTCCTGGCCGTGGTCCACTACTACTGCCCGGAGCAGATGAAGCTGGATGGTGAGTGCGGAGCGCCCCCCGGGGTGGGCGCGAGGCCCGGGCAGCGTCACGTGCAGCCTGATGCACACGCGCAAAAGCCCGGGAAGTGGCTCGCTGAGACGCCAGCTGGGACGTTAGCGGGTCGTGTGCTCACGCTTAACCTGCAGCTGTATCTCGTGAAGAAATTGTAGAGTGTCGAGTGTACGTGACTTCTCTTAAGTTTCAGAACGGGGAGGACTTTGTCCATCCCGCTACAGCTGATGTAAAGCACCTAGAAGCTGCTTGGGGGCTGGGAAGGTGCAGAGTCCGTCTCCGAGTGGCTCGTGCACGAGTGGTGCCGGTGCCAGCGTGTGTCTTAGGCGCTCTCTGCCCGACAGTGGCCGCGTACGGGGCCCCGGGAACGGGAATTCTGGTTTACCTTGTGCTGAGCGTCCTTCTTTCTGAAGGAGGGAGGTACGGGCCAAGAGCACGGCCAGACGACTCCCCCGCCCGTGAAATACTTGCCTTAGATCCTGGCACCAGAGGACGGAGCAGGGGTCGGTCCTGCTCCGAGTACAAGAGTGCTGGATAGAGCGTCTTTTATAAAGAAAACGACCGCAGAACTTGAAGGAGCGGGAGAGGCTCAGGTTCCAGAGGGTCCCTGCTCTGGAGTGCCAGTCCCGAGTTGCCACCCGTTTGCCCCGAGGCCTGTCTGGCCTCCGGTGCCCCTCTAGCCTTGGGGCTGCGTGTGGTTGGGGGCAGTGACCAGGACCCCGGGCAGGGCTAGGAGAGGCCCATCTGCCGGCCTGGGAAAGATGCCGGAGATGCGTCGGATGCCAGGGGCCCCGGGCCCTGGGCCAGGGATCTTTCTTGAGGAGACAGAGCTGCCAGACTGCATCACGGACGGGGAGGGGCTGAACTAGACGCTGCCCGTGTGGCGAGGGGAAGGTTCTCGTGGAACTGAGTCTCGCACTAGTGGAAGCCCTGGGTCACGGCAGGAGGGAGGTCTGCTGTATGGGGGGTGCCCCGGCCGCTGCGCGTGAGCCCAGTGGGAAAGGAGGACCACGTGGGCCGACAGCCTGCGCAGAACCACCAGAGGTGACAGACGGGCCTGGCACCCGGGCGTGGGCGGAAAGGATGTTGGAAGGAGACACCGGATGCTCGCGGTGACGGCGGACAGGAGGGAGGCGGTGGGAACACTAAGACAGGGGAACGAGCTTGTTGAACGTGTGATGGAACTTTCCGGGGCCCTCAGCACCTGGTTCTGTTGTCCTCTGCGTCCTCGGTATTGCCCAGGTCTGCCTGCGGTTCGCCAGGTTGGGCGGTTCCTGCCGCAGTCGCCTCTGGCCGATCTGTTGGGGGTCTTTAGACAAAGCAGACTCCTGCCAGGAGGGGGTCCTTACGAAAGAGGAGGAATAGCCCGCAAGGACGTGGTGGCGTGTCAGGCCTCGTCGCGTCTGGCCCTGGCACGCCGGCAGGTCAGAAACACGACGGACGTTCAGGAGCAGCGAGCGGACTCACTCCCGAGCTCGGTCACGGGGCCTGGCTGACGAAGCAGGTACGAGTGGAGGAAGGCCACGGGATGTGGAACACGAGAGTCACAGGCGTGGGCCAGCGTGCCGACCGCGAGGCCGTCCGCTCTTTGAGAATAGCCGAGCCCGGAAGCGTGTGTAAAAAGTGGACTTGGGGCGCCTGGGTGGCGCAGTCGGTTGGGCGTCCGACTTCAGCCAGGTCACGATCTCGCGGCCCGTGGGTTCGAGCCCCGCGTCAGGCCCTGGGCTGATGGCTCAGAGCCTGGAGCCTGTTTCCGATTCTGTGTCTCCCTCTCTCTCTGCCCCTCCCCCGTTCATGCTCTGTCTCTCTCTGTCCCAAAAATAAATAAACGTTGAAAAAAAAATTAAAAAAAAAAAAAAAAAAAAGTGGACTTGCCGTGGCCCTAGAAGAAGCCTCAGCAGCTCGCAGACCACGACAGGTTTCCCGCGGCGCGGCAGAGCACGAAGTCTTTCTCCAAACCTCTCAACTCTTCAATGCTCGGAAACCAAAGAGGTTGCTGTCACGTGCTTGTGGCTCAAAGTCACAGGCTCGGCGCAGTCGTCTAGCGCGGGCTGCACGAGGGGCAGGGTTTTCATCCGTTTTGTTCAGGGACGCGTCCCAGCCAGCAGACCTGGCGCCCGGGACACGCCGGTGTTGAGGAGACAACTGACTGCATAATGGGCGAGCACCACGCACGCCAGAGCCGGTGGCCTCAGGGCACGTTCTGGAAAGTGAGCGCGAACTCGGCTCATCTCGTGCGGTAGAAAAGAGGTAAAGCCAAAGAACGCTGAAGGAAGGAGAGTGGGGGGTGGTCTTCTCTCTCCCGCCAGTCGGAGATCACAACACCAGGAAGGGGCTGAAGCGCAGGCTCCGTCTGGGAGGAGACGGGGCACGTCTGGTCTCGGAGCGGCCGGCACCTCGTGAGGGAGCGGCGAGGAGGGCAGGGGGCTCGTGCCAGGGCAGCAGGCCGGCTCGCTCCCGCAGAATCCCGCAGAGGCCGGGGAACGGACGCGCCCGGGGCGTGGGACACCGCGGTGACCTCCTCCCCACACGCCTCAGAGATGGGCCCGCGCTCCTGGGGCAGCTGAGCCAGACGGCTCGAGTCCCAGACGTGTCACACACGGCCCGGCAGGTACGAGGTGATCCCCGCATCGGTGCTCTGTGTAAAATTCTTCACGCTGGGAGGCGAGCCTGATCTCCGTCCACCTGCCCCAGGAGGCTGCGTACATTCCAGCCGGGGAAGGAGTCACTGACGGGTAGAGAGGACTTGGTTCATAAACGCAGTGGAATATCAGGCGGCCACGAGAAAGAGCGGAACCCTGCCACCTGCGACCGCGTGGGCGGACCTGGAGGCTGTTGGGCTGAGTGAAATAATAAAAAAGAAATAATAAAGATAAATAGTGTGCGATTTCATGTGCGTGGAGCGTGTAAAGAGCAAAGCCGAAGTCGCCGTAAATGCAGAGAACAAACTGGTCGTTGTGGGGTGGGCGGGCGCGGACAAAAGAGCCGGAGGGTGAAGGGGCACAGAACAAGCCACAGGATGAGGGGCACGGGGACGATCGCGGTATCGGAGCGACTTCGTCCGGTGACAGACGTGAGCGCACCTACGCGGTGAGCGTTTCCTAACGTGTGTGGCCGCCGGACTGCTGTGTGACACTCCTGACGTGTGAGGGGTGTCAGCTCGTCTCCCGTGGCTCCTGCTTGCTCTCGCCGTCTCAAGTGGAACGAACGAAGGTGCTTGAAGACCTTTGCTTTTTACCAGCGTTTCTTCGTGTTAGTGATTTTTCAAGGGAGCGTGTTTTAGATCTCGTTTCGTGTCGTCTTACCGACTTTGTGTCGTTGACCGAGTAAGTGGATATACGGTGCTAAAAAACCGGGAAGGACGCTTCTCTGCAGAATCTTGCCTCAGGCAAAGACCCACAGCCACTGCCCTTGGGCGGCCATCACTGAGACCCCTGCCGCCGCCCGCCCCCCTACCATGAGGCCCACGTCCCGGTGCCCCGCGCTCGACTCTGGGTGGCCACGGATCCCCCGACACTTGAGGAAGGCACCGGTGTGAACACGAGGCCAAGTCCGCAGGGGCCCGGTAGGTGAGTGGGGAAGACCGTGGAGATGAGAGAGGACGGTGGCCACGGACTGGGCGCTGGAGGAGAGCGTCTGGAACACGGTGTCCTGGACGGAGGTGCGCCGTAACTGGGCAGAAACGGGCCCGTGGAGAGAAAACGTGGCTGCTGAAATTTAAGAGTTCACGGAGGTGCGTGGGGCGCCTGGGTGGCTCCGTCAGTTGAGTGTCTAACTTCGGCTCAGGTCACGGTCCCGTGGTTTTGGGTTCAGGCCCTGTGTCAGACTCTTCTGCACTGTCAGTGTGGATCCTGCTTGGGATTCTCTCGCTCCCTCTCTGTCACTCCCCTGCTCGATCTCTGTCTGTCTGTCTCTGTCTCTCAAAATAAATAAATTAAGAGTTTACTGAAGCGTTAGATGACGGCTTTGAAGAAATCTCCCGGAAAGGACATCTAAAAAGCAGAATGGACAGTGGAAGAGAAGAGGCGGAAAAGCGAGAGGCTCAGTCCAGGAAGACGGGACAGGAAGGTGGGAGGACTTACCCTGGACGCATACGACATGTGCAGGAAACTGCATGTTAGGAGCCACTGCCCACGTGTGACGGACGCTGTCGGCCTGCTGCTGCCTCGATGCCACCCACCAAGGCCCCGGCCCCTGCTGCCGTGGACGCGCTCCCACGTGGGGGTCAGGCTCGGCGCCTTTGCCTTCTGACGTCGGGCCCTCCCTGCCCCTGCCCTGCTCCCCGCAGCAGCTCGCCGTGAGTCCTGGACAAAGGAGGACCCGTTTGTCATCCTTGGAAGAAGATCTAAGCTGTTTTCTCAGATGCCGATAATCAGTATAAAAATTGTGATTTCCTTTGTTCATTTATTGCCAGCCCAATACATAATTTTTTTTTTTTTTTTTTTACAGAAATGGACAAAGTAAGGTAAAAATTCATGTGGAAGAGTAAAGGCCTAAGGGATGAAATTAACCCCTGTAACATTTTATTTGGACGTGTTTATGTTTACAGAAGAACGTACAAGGCATTCTTGGCTGTACGTTTATCCACATGCCCCTGTTGTTACATTTTGTCACATGACCTCTGTTTCTGCCTCTGAGCCGTCTGAGAACAACCTGGGGGACAAAGGCACTCTCTGATCGCCGCGAACACCGGAAGTTAACGGGCGACGCGGCACTGACTCGCAGTCCGAGCGGTTTGTCACTTGTCCCAGTAGTGTCCTTTGTGGCCGTTGCTCCCACTGCTGGTTGTGGCCCGGCTTTACTCCCTCTAGGTGGCTGTCAGGCGGTTCCATCATTCTTGTCTTTCTTGGCTTCGGCCTTGTGAAGAGTACAGGCCATTTGGTTTGTCGGATGTCCCCATTTGGGTCTGTCCGTGTTTCCTCTGATTAGATTCAGGGCTAGCAAGAGTGCCTCCAAAGTGATGTACCGTCCTGGTGCATTTGACTGGGGACGTGAGGTCGGGGCGCCCTTGGCTCAGGCCGTGTCGCTGGGCTTCTCCAGTCTGAGGTTGCTGGTTTTGGCTTTCTCGTCATTTGGGGAACTGGCTCTGAGACTGAACAAACAGCCTGTTTCCCAGCAGACTTTGACCTGCTGGTGGTCCCGTCCATGGGGAGTTTGCTTGCCCTGTCCTCCTCCTCTGTTTATCAGCTGGCCTGTCACCGCAAGGGAGTGGTGTGCCTTCTTGCCACTTGTTCTTGGGTTGGTTTGAACCACGAGGGCCCCGTGGCTTCTTGTCCGTTCAGCAGATGAGAACCCACGTGTTCACTGTTTTGTTGTAGATTAGTGCCGGTTTCGGGCAAGGTGATTTTGAAGAATGAGAGTGTGGGTACTTGGCTTGACAAAGACCAAGTTTGGTTTAACTTTACTTTGGCTAAACTGCTGTGGTTTGGGCCCCGGAGAGTCACGTGGCCCGAAGGAGCCCGGCCAGCGACGTTCCGGGGCGCATAGCACTGTGGACGAGTGGCCATCTGGCTTCAGTCCACATGAGATGGGCGTCCCTGCCTTGGGTGACAGATCTCTGCCTGAAAAGCAAAACATAGTAATTTTGAGAGGAAAACACGGGAAAATACCTTTAGGACATTGGTGTTGGGATGGATTCCTGAAATTACAAGAAGAAAAGCACAAGCGATAGAAAAGATTTTATTACATTTAACCACATGAGAATTCGGCGTGCTGACGGAGGAACTGTGTGAAAATTAAAGGACAAGCTATATCCATGGAAAAGTATTTGGAACGAACACACATTGACAAAGGACCGTCACACGACCGTTTTGTGGCCATAACAGGTAAAGAATTTGTACAAATTAGACGAAGTTGAACAACCTAGAGACAGAGTGAGAACAGGCTTGTTGCAGAAGCAGAAGTGGAGAGTGACACTGTGCCCGTGGTCACGGACGTGCTGCTTCACGAGGGGGCGTCTCACCCCCATCCAACTGGCAGCGACCCACAGGGCTGCCAGCACCGGGCGGCCGGGTGTGCGGGGCGCAGAGGGCACATGCAGATTTGGTTCTCGCGTGCAAGAGTGCAAACTGTGGAGCGCTGTCCAGCTGTTCAGACGAACACCTGGAATCTACCCCCATCAACGTACACGGACTTGGACACAGCACTGAGTTTGGGGGACGGACAGGCTGCAAACGGGAGGCGCAGTGTGGGATGGCGAGCATAGGTTCAAGAGAGCCAGGTCCAGAGGGTAGTGTTTGTGGACGCGCACCGTCCGTGGCCGCGCGGACCATGAGCGGGCAGCGGTCTCCGGCGGAGGAGAGCCTTGCCGTGGGGGTGCGGGTGCTGTGCCGTCTCATTACTGAAGGAAGAGATCTGAATCAGATAAGGTGTGGTGTTAACGCTTCCGTCTGAGCAGACGATCCTTGGGAGTCTGATCCCGATGTCTGTAATGTTTCATAATCAGAGCGTAAAGTAAGGAAGCAGCTGTTAGCGGTGCCCGGGCGCGGAGTCACTCCGCCCGTTAGCCGTGTCAGTGCGTAGTCAGTCCACTTAGAACACTGTTTTGTGTTGATCGTGCAGGACGCGGAGGAGGACTGACTTCGTCGTCGTGAATTTGGGGCACCGCAAATGTAATCTGTGCTTCTGAACTCTTCCCGGTGATTTCTTCTGAAGAATAAAATTATTTTAAAAAATTATTTTTAAATCGGTTCTTTTCTTACTTACGTGTATTGGCAGGCAGAGTTCTCTCAAGTCATCTGCACGGCTCCTTCCGTTTTAGTCTGAGCTGCGTGAGGCTGTCTGGCGGTGCTGGTCTGGTGGGGGCGCCACCAGCCTGCAGAGCAGCGCCCCAGATGCCGCCGACCAGCCGTCCCCAGCCTCTTTCATGGAGGGAGACCTCTGCTACGCGTCGTCTCCTGGCTTGGGGGGAACAGTGGTATTCTGGACTACTCCTTGGGTAGCCTGCCCCCCCCCCCCGCCCCCACAGTGGAGATGACCTCATGCAAGGGGTCCAGCTGGTGCAAGAAACTTGGTAAAATGTTAACAGCTTTATGCAGCAATGTCCTTTATCAACTGAAAAGTGACGGTACTCTCCATTCTGGAACCGCAGGCTTAAGATCTCAAAGTTTCTGGTATGCTTTTTTTAGATGTTAACAACTAAATTCAGACCCTAGAGATTCTCCGGTCTTTTTCTTGAGTGCTTACTTTCTTTTCTGTGTTTCTTGTTACTTGTTCTACTTATTACAGTGTTTAAATGTCTTAATGTTATCCTTTTAAACATCACTCTTCCCTTCATTTAAAATGTTTTCATTTTAAATTATGTGTATATATACACTTGTGTGTGTGTGTGTGTGTGTGTGTGTGTATATACACCCATATATATACACACCCATATATATACACACACATATATACACATATGTAAATGCAAACACACTTGTGAAGCAGCGTGTGTATGATAAACCGTAGTTTTCTCTTTGCCCTTCAGATATATGCTTGAAGGAGGTAACGTCGATGGCTGACAGTCTGTATAATATTCGGCTTCTGAGGGAGTTCTCGAATGAGTATCTTAACAAATGCTTTTATCTCACCTTAGAAGACATGCTGTATGCTCCCTTAGTGTTGAAGGTAATCATGAATTATTAAAGACACATTTTTTAAAACCATCGATGAATGAACTATTTACCGTGTCCCTGTTTTTGTTTGTTTTCTTTCAGCCGAACGTTATGGTTTTTATTGCCGAGCTCTTCTGGTGGTTTGAGAATGTCAAACCAGATTTCGTTCAGCCCAGGGATGTTCAGGAACTGAAAGATGGTGAGTGAAAACCTTCTGGGAATCGATGGCCGTTTCCTCCCAGAGATGTCGAATACAGTGCTCCAGAGGCGCCCTTAACGGGTCTCCGCCTTGTCATTGTCAGTGGCGTTTACGTGGTTTCCTCTGGGAATACAGAGACCTGCGCCGTCCTCATAGCTGCGTGTCTGCAGCTCTCGCATCATGTCCTAGAGCTTTTCCCAGCGTGCAGCTCTGGGCCTGTGCTTGTCCCGTAAGATCAGAATCCGGCTCGTTTGGAGAGTGATTGGCCTCCTCGGTTGGGAAGAATGCAGCTCTAGTCTTGTCTGTGGGGCAGAAAAAACTGTGTTTGCCACGGGGTAGGACAAATCTGTAAGGACTTCAGAAGATAGTATGGAAGGGTGCCTCGGTGGCTCCGTCGGTTAAGCTCAGTTAAGTCCGACTGGCTCAGGTCATGTTCTCACGGCTCGTGAGTTCGAGCCCCACGTCGGGCTCTGTGCTGCCAGCTCGGAGCCTGGAGCCTGCTTTGGATTCTGGGTCTCCCTCTCTCTCTGCCCCTCCCCTGCTCCAGCTCTGTTTCTCTCTCTCTCTCAAGAGTAAATACACATTAAAAAGGAAAAAAAGACAGTATGGAAGAATGTGTACATGTCCTTGCGATTCCATAGAAAGAATCTAAAAAGCCACAAAGGAAACAGTAACACAGACACCTTAAAATTGAGACTTTGTTTTCATTGAAGGGAGATAAAGAGTTAAAAGAAAACTAGCTATAAAGGGGAAAAGACACTCCTAGAACTTAAAACAGATACCTGTACCCAGAGCGTATACTCAGTACCCAGATCGTATAAAAAGCTTGTTCATACCAATGAGAAAAAAAAAAACAAACAAACAGAAGAAAAGGAAAAGACTTGCACAGGTACAAAGCGGTGCTCCAAATGCTCAGTAAATGCACGCAGAGATGCTTCGCCTAATCGGTAACGGAACGGTGACCGACAGATGTCCCCGCCGTGTTGGCCGCAGGCTACTCGAACGGTGCCAGGGCTTGGGGAAGAATGCGGGTACATTTCCCTGTCCTTGTCACTGGCTTCCCCAGCTCAAGAACCTTATCATCTCTTGGTTGAGAGGCTGGTCGCCTGTTCTGCCTCTGCAGAGGGCCTCGTCCTGGTCCCTGCCCAGTTGCTCTCCTTCCCACTGTGTCCTGTGAGGTCGCGTGCTGCACGTGACCCCTCTCTGTGCACCGGGCCCTGAGTGCCTTCCCGGGAGTCTCCGACCGCCCCCGCACCCCTTGGGGTTTCACCCCGAGGTGTTGAGCATCACCTGGGAGCAGGGCCGGCGCTGGAGGCGGAGATGGGCAAACTCGTGGCGTTTGGCTGCAGGGTGTGGTGACGACGCGCGCTCTGGCCTGGAAGGGCTGCCCTCCGAAGGATGGTGGTGGTTTTTCAGACACAGCGGGAGGGAGGCTTGGAGGCAGCAGGGCAGGGAAAGGGGGCACGGCGGGGCTCACGGGTCACCGGCCCACCCTGGCGCCTCTCTGCTGTAAGGCACGTCCCTGGCATCACGTGGGCGGCGTGGGCACCTGCTGGCCGCTTTGGGCTACAGGCGTGGCTGAGCCCTGCGGACGGGAAGGCGGACTCGAGGCGGGACGTGTGTCCGTCTGCTTCAGTGGGTCACCGGTCCTCCCACGGCGGGTCTGAGAGACTTGACGTGCCACCACGTGGGCATCTGGCTTCTCGGGGACCGGTCCCTCTGAGGGGCTCCGTGCCGGCCCCGGGGGAGCCTGCCTTTCGCCTCCCCGTGTAGGTGCAGCCCTGCCCCGGCCCCTTCGTGCGCGGGCGCACCGTGCCTGCGTGGCGGGGCTGACGACAGGCCGGCTGGCAGCAGCCTGCGGCATCTGTCCGCGTTCAGAGTTGCCCCACCTGTTAAGCGGGCCTGGGCTTCTCTTCTGTCAGCAGGCGTCGTGGGGCTGCAGGGGCCCAGCGTCCGCCTCTGCGTGTCTCCCACTGGGACCTGTAGTCCGCGTGGCGGTGCCTGTGGAGGGGCCTTTGGCTGCTCTGCACCCCATTCGGAGCCCGTGTGCCACTCGGGCAGGGTGTCCCCCCAGGTCAAAGCGTGCCACGTCTAGAACCCTCCTCCCCATGAGAGCTGTGGGATGTGGTGGTTTGTGTTTTACTTGGGTGGGTGACCTGGGGTGCCCCTGACCACCGGACCCCTGGTTCTGGGCTGAGGCTCTGTGTCCCTGCTAGTGGTCGCGGCCGCCGGCTGGTTCCCGCCCTGCCGGTGTTGCAGCTTTCACTTTCGGCAGTCGTCTTGTTTTGGGAGAAGTCTGCGGGATGTTTCATTTTTTAGGCGCTTCTTGCTAATGTTTTTGGTAACTGCGAATAACACGGACGTTTCTGTAAATTGCCATTTGTGCAGCTAAAACGGTGTCGCACCACAAGAGTAGTCGGCCTCCCGTTCCCATCTCCAATGCCACCAAGCGCAGCTTCCTGGGCAGCCCCGCGGCGGCGAGCCCGGCCGACTTGCAGCCCCCCGCTGCCCTGCCAGCCGAAGGTGGCCACAGGCACCGCCTGCACCCCGAGGAGCCCGAGCACCTGTGAGTCCCCGTCCGCTTCTCTTCTCCAGTTAGTTTGCACTCAGAATCGCAGTTCGTGTTCTGCAGGGGTGATGGGGAAAGTAGGGGGGGGTTGGCCGTGGGAGGCCTCCCCCCGCTTGCCTTCTGCTTCCGGCAGCCCCAGGCGGGGGAGGGTCTGCACACGCCACTGTGTCCCCGAGTGGCACTTTTGGGATATTTATCCCGGGTTTGAAGTTCTTGGTACTCTTGGCTAATTTTTATAATAATTAACTTTTCCCAAAGAACCTGTGATTTTCTCGTATGTTGCCGTGATTCATGATTCTGTCTGTGGTTTATTCTCTGTGGTTTATTACACGCATTTGCCATTGAACTTGAAGACTGATACACTGGTGATTCTCTTTTCCTGTTCTTTCCCATTCAGGGGGAAAGGCGCCTCTGCCTTTAGCCCATCACACCCTTTACTGCCTCTGAGACAGAGACAGCAGAAGACCGCACAGGGGGAGGGCCTTCCTGGTAAGAGCACACGTCCCCTGCACCTGCCTTGGTCTTTTGTCCTTCCTCCTGCAGCCTATGCATTAGGTGATGGTCCTCGGGGGGATATTCCTACTCTGATTTGGTCATTCTAGTCTGGAAAATTTTAATTTGTGTGGATGTTTCCTAGAATGTATAGTCTTTGTGGTGAAAGTATCGTTTTTTTTTTAAACACTTATTTATTTTTGAGAGACGGAGCACGACTGGGGAAGGGGCAGAGAGAGGGAGGTACACAGAATCCAAGGCAGGCTCCAGGCTCTGAGCTGTCAGCACAGAGCCCAACACGGGGCTCGAACTCGCGAGCCGGGAGATCATGACCTGAGCCGAAGTCAGCTGCCCAACCACTGAGCCACCCAGGCACCCCTGGTGAAAGTATCATTAATTACGTGAAGCATACAGAATAATTGTTCTGTCGTACCTAATAAGCAAGGACTTGCACGTACGGATGTTTAGTTAGAGGTCCGATGGTCTCATGTCATGATTTGGACTAAATACTAAGTCATGTGTTACTTACTGAAACTCTTGAAGGCTGTATTGTGGTTGTCATTGTTTTTCTTGGGCAGTTCTGGTATACTGAATTATGGTGCGTTTCCTTGAGAAATTTCCGTATTAGGTTGCAAGAATTTGAGATGCTACGAAGTCAGTTGCTTAATACCGAACGCCCTGCTTCCTCCTCCCTGCAGATCAGCGACACCGGTCCAACTCTTTAACCCGAGTGGATGGCCAGCCACGAGGTGCAGCAGTAGCATGGCCAGAAAAACAGAACAGGTGAACTCTGTGTTTCAAGGAAGTTTCTGCGTGAAACGTTCATCAGGTTAACCTTGCCCTTCTCCGGAGGGGGTCCAGGGGCTGCTGGGCTCGCCGAGACCCACCCAGGGAGTCCGTGGCTCAGAACCGTTTCCTCACAGTGCTGGGGTGTCCTCTCCTCAGTTTTTCTCATTCTTGTGACAGATCGAATCCCAAGGCAGACGGCAGAGAGGATGACGAGAGTGTTTCACTCCACATAAGCTTTTTCAGTTTAGAAAATACGGTCATACCTCACGGGATGGCTTTCTTGCCATAATTTTTTTTTGTTTTTGAAATGTTTCAGCTCTAACGTCAGCACCGTAAACGTTGGTATCGATATATAATACTAGCTTCTGTGCTGCCGGAGCGAGCACTCAATGAGCGTGTGATGAAGACTCTTTGAGGGCCTCGGCAGCTTTTAAGGGCACAGAGAGGTCCCGGGACCTGTTCATGCGCAAACCAAGTGTTCCCCTAAGTGTTTGGGAACTGCCGGACTTGAGCTGGTCTCTGTTGTCCTCTGCTCCGGGGAAGGGTTTGCTTAGATCCCCTAGACGTAAGGCCGGTGCGCTCTTTTCGTAACTAGTGCCTTGTCTCTCCGTGTGTTTGAGTCCCCTTTTCGAATAGACGGTGGCGTGTCCAACAGGCTTCTCTCCCCACGTTGCAGGCCTGTGTCTCAGCCAGCGCCCTTTGCTCTCCATCACGCTGCCAGCTGTGACCTGGACCCCGGCTCCGGTGACAGCGTCAGCCTGGCCCGCTCCATCAGCAAGGATAGCCTGGCGTCCGGTGTCATTAACCTGACTCCGCAGAACCAGCCCCAGCCCGCAGCGCTGAAGACCGATGGCAAAAGCCTCCTGAACGACGTCCACATCGAGGATGAAGAGCTCGTGGCCGTCATCAGAACGGACGTGGCTCCCCATGGCGGCGACTGGGGCCTGCCGGCAAGTGCCAGGTCTCCCCAGAGATTGGCAGACACCCTAGAAAGGAAGCCTGAGACTTTCTTCCTGGAGCCGTTGATGCCGGCCGTGCTTAGGCCGGCCAAGGAGAAGCAGGCGATCGCCAAGGAGGACGAGTGTGGAGAGGGGCGGCCACGGAGCTTCGCCTCTAAGAGACCCAGCGAGGGCCACCAGCCCCTGGTGCGCAAGAGGGCGCCCAGCAGTCACGGCGGCCGTGACCCGACCAGGACTTTCACCCCGATCTCCTGTCCGGAACCTCCCGCGGGCGTGGACCCCGTGCCTGCTGAGACGGGGCCGCAGGCGGTGAGTGATTTCGATCCGTCACCCCGGGGACAGCCTGCCGACGGCTTCTTTCTCCACGTGGCCAGGGCCGCCGACGACGCGGAGGGCAGGTTCTGCGTCAGCTGTGCCAGGAGCCCCGGCGCCCACGACCCTGAGCCGTGGGCCGTGCTGAGGCAGGACTCGGACTCTGACGTCGCAGACCTGGAGGAAGCCGAGCAGGACTTGGTCGGCGAGGACCACCCCGTGGTGATGGCCGGGTACGTCGGCGAGGAGGAGTCGGCGAAGCTGCAGGAGGACATGAAGGTGAGGGAGCACGAGGACAAGGACGACGCCAGCGGCCGCTCGAGCCCCTGTCTGAGCGCCGTGTCCCAGGTCAGCGGCGTCTCCGCGGCCAGCGGCAGCGTGAAGATGACGAGCTTCGCGGAGCGGAAGCTCCAGAGGCTCAACAGCTGCGAGACCAGGTCCAGCACCAGCAGCTCCCAGAAGACCACGCCGGACGCCTCGGAGAGCTGCCCGGCCCCGCTGACCACGTGGAAGCAGCGCAGGGAGCAGAGCCCGGGCGGGCAGAGCGCGGACCACGCCAGCCTCCTGGCCTCCGAGCTGGTGCAGCTGCACATGCAGCTGGAGGAGAAGCGCAGGGCCATCGAGGCGCAGAAGAGGGAGGTGGAGGCCCTGTCCGCGCGGCAGCGGCTGAAGCTGGGGAAGGCCGCCTTCCTGCACGTGGTCAAGAAGGGGAAGGCGGACGGCGCCGCCCCGCCGCGCCAGCCCGGACGCCCGGCGGGCGAGCGTGCGCGGCACGACGGGGAGGACTTCGACGGGGCCTCCGGGACGGAGGAGCTGGCCGCGAAGGAGGAGGGGAGGGAAGGCGCCCTGCAGTCTCCGGACGTGGACGCCGAGAGCCCGGTCTTCCTGCAGCATAAAGCGGCGGCCCCGGCCGCGCTGCACGAGCTGGAGAAGAGCAGGGCGCTGTCCGCCGCGCTGCTGGAGGACGCCGGCCAGGCGGCGGACGCGAGCGAGTGCGACCTGTCCATCGAGAAGCTGAACGAGACCATCAGCACGCTGCAGCAGGCCATCCTGAGGATCTCGCAGCAGCAGGAGCAGCTGCTCATGAAGCCGCCCGCGGCCCCGGCCCCGGGCCCCAAGCACGGCGGCCCGGACCAGCAGGTGCGCGCGGCCATCCACTTTGTGGAGCCGCTCTCCCCGCCCGGGACGGCCACTCACCGCAAACCTCCTCGTCTCGGCCAGGCTCGGAATTCCCGCTCCGGGAGGCCGGCCGAGCTGAAAGTCCCCAAGGACCGGCAGGCTTCCTCCCGCAGCAAGACCCCGACGCCCAGCGTGGAGAGCCTCCCGCACCTGCGGCCCTGCCCGCCCCGCACCCCCTCCGACCCGGGCTGGGACGGTGTTGCAGAGCCTGGCGGTGACCCTCCCGAGAAGTACTTCTTTGACAGCTACCGGCTCCACGACGAGAACAACCAGCGGACTCTTGTCTTGTCTTCTTCCAAAGACGCAAATATTCTGTCCGAACAGATGAGCCTCAAAGAAGTTCTGGAAAGCGGCGTGAAGGAGGTGGGGCTCAGCTGCCCCTCGGTCTCAGGGAAGGAGAACGTCCCTGTGGATGAGGCCCCCAGAGGCAAGGCCAGTCTCATCGAGGTGGACCTCTCGGACCTGAAGGCCCCTGACGAGGACGGGGAGACGGAGGGCCCTCAGAGCGCCGTGGACCTCGCCAGTGAAGGCGACCAGAAGCCGGGGGTCGGCTTCTTCTTCAAGGTAAACTGCTCCCGGCATCTTCTCAGCTGGCGGGTCAGGACCTTACGCTCAGAGCGGGGCCGGCGGACCTCCCCCACCGCCCCCCGAAGGGCCAGGGAGGGATCCGAGCCCCCCGCCCCATGTCGCAAGGACCCGACTCTGCTGGAAGCACGCGGGGCAGGGCCTGTAGGTGCGATCGGGGCCGCGTGCCGGTGAGGCTGCTGCCCTGGGCCCGACTCGGGGATCCCGTGTGACCTGCACGTGTCAGAGCCACGGCGGGCGGAGGCACGTTCCCCGGGGGCTTTGTTTCTGTGTCTGCCTTTCTCATAGTGTTTCCTTAGGTGGAGGAGAGAGACGGACGGTGGGGAGTCCTTTCTGTTTTCATGGTCTTTCTCCCACAGGGCACAGGATTTCTCTTTTCCCAAAAGCAAGAAGCAGGGTTTGGTTTTTAATGCTTTCAAACTGTAAATGAACGGATATCGATCTGGGTGTCAGCTCACTGTGTGGAAACCCGGGGCACAGCCGTGCGGCTAAACTGGCTTCAGTAGGAGACATTGAGGAAGGTGGCCGGTTGGGGCTGTTTCTTTTTTTTGTTTTGTTTTTAAATGTTTGTTTATTTTTGAGAGAGAGAGAGAGAGAGAGACACACACACTGCGCGAGCGGGGGAGGGGCAGAGAGAGGGGGAGACACAGAATCTGAAGCAGGTTCCAGGCTCCCAGCTGTCAGCCCAGAGCCCTGGAGATTGTGACCTGAGCCCCCTAGGCGCTCCAGGTTGGGGCTGTTTCTGGGACTGGTTTCCGTTTGTATCTTAGCGTCTGTAAACCCCCGCTAATTCATCAGGGAGAACGGTGGACACGCGTGTTCTCCGTGCACACGTGCATGCGGGCGCCTGGAGGGCCGTGTCCCTCGGTGTGATGCGCGCTGTCTGCTCCGTAGGATGAGCAGAAGGCGGAGGACGAGCTCGCCAAGAAGCGGGCGGCCTTCCTCCTGAAGCAGCAGCGTAAGGCCGAGGAGGCGAGGGTGCGGAAGCAGCAGCTGGAGGCGGAGGTGGAGCTCAAGAGAGACGAGGCCCGGTAAGCTGGCGCCCGCCCCTGCCCCGCCCCTGCCCTGCCCCGCCCCTGCCGCCTGCCCGGTCAGCCCGCCTTCCTTGCTGCCACGCCCCAGCCTCCCCCGCCCAGCCCCAAGGCCAAGCTCTGGCTGAGGCTCTTCTGGGACTCATCCCTCTCATTCAGCACAACATCCCTGAGCTGTCAGTGCTCACCCTGGGGTCGCGTGGCTCCGCAGGGGTGCCGGGTGTCCACTGGGGGAGGCGGGTGCAGGTGTGGGGGCGTGGGGTGCAGGGGCGTGGAGTGTCAGATGTGGGCGTGTGGGGCACAGACTGTTCGATGCAGGAGTGTGGGATGCGGAGGCACAGGGTGAAGGACATGGGGGTGTGGGTCGCAGGGGTACAGGGCACAGGGTCGTGGGGTGCGGGGGGCACGGAGAATCGGATACAGGGGTGCAGGGGCACAGAGTGTTGGATGCAGGGGTAAGGGTTGCGGAGGCACAAAGTGTGGGATGTGGGGGTGCGGGTCGCAGGGGTGCAGAGCACAGAGATGCGGTGTGGGGCACAGGGATGTGGGGTGTGGGAGGCACAGAGTGTAGGATTCAGGGGTGCAGGGGCACGCAGTGTGGGGTGTGGGGACGCGGAGTGTCAGATGCAGGGGTGTGGGGGCACGGGGTGTCGGATGCGGGGACATGGGGCAGGGCAAGGGGGCGAGGGGGGCAGGGGCACGGGGTGTCGGATGCAGGGAGGCGGGGTGCGGGGGCGCGGAGAGTTGGATGCAGGGGGGCGGGGGCACGGGGTGTCTGACGCGGGACACCCGGCGCGGTGGCCGCCGCCCACGCCTGAGGGGAGCGTGTGTCCCGAAGGCGCAAGGCCGAGGAAGAGCGCATCCGGAAGGAGGAGGAGAAGGCGCGGCGGGAGCTCATCAAGCAGGAGTATTTGCGCAGGAAGCAGCAGCAGATCTTGGAGGAGCAGGGGCTGGGGAAGCCGAAGGCCAAGTCCCGGAAGCCGCGGCCCAAGTCCGTCCACCGGGAGGAGTCGTGCAGCGACTCGGGGACCAAGTGCTCCTCCACCCGTAAGCAGGCGGGGCGGGCAGGGCGGCTGCGGCGGGCAGGGCGGCCCCCGGCGGGCCTCGCAGCAGCTCCCTTGTCTCGCCAGCTGATCACCTGAGCCGCGCCCAGTCGGGCTCCAGCCTGTCCCTGGCCTCCGCGGCCACCACCGAGCCCGAGAGCGTGCACTCGGGGGGCACGCCTTCCCAGCGGTAAGGGGGAGCGGAGCGCGGGGCGGCGGGTTGCGTGCGGTGGTTCTGGGGCCATCTCTCCGCGGCCAGCTGCTGCTGCCGAGCTGGAGCCCTTTTGCTCTGTAGCCTTGACTTTAGCCGAGTGTCTTTCCCCGTGAACGAGGATGTGTCCCCAGATACCCACAGTTCCTGGATTGCGCTTCCCTGGGGCCCACAGCCCCTGTCGGTGGTCACCAGCTGTCCCATGGCGTCCTTGAGGGTGAGGACCCTGCTGGGACCGCTCGTCACGTGAATCCTGTGCCTCCTTAGGCCAGACCGGCCTCTGCCCTCCTCTCCCTCCCTTGACCTTGATGCTTCTGACAGTCCAGGCCGGCTGTCTCGGGCCGCCCCCAGCGAGGACTCCCCCCCGACGAGCTTCAGGCTGTGCGTTTTTGGCGAGCGTGTGTTTCTTGGCACGGCCTGTCAGGCGTGTCCTTACTGGGCCGTTCCGGCAGCGGGGGCAGGGGTCCTGCTGGCCCCGGGAAACTCCTTTGTGCTTAAGAAGGGATCTGGGAGAAGATGCTGGCGACGGTCGATCCCACCGTTTGCTCAGGGGCGTCAGTAACCACTGCCGTTGCCTCGTCCCTTTGTCTGCGTGTGTTGTTGTCTCCTCTTGTCCTCCCCGTGAGCGTCCTCTCCTGGCTGTGGCCACCTTGTTCTTGCTCGTCATGTGTCTGGTAGCTTCCTGTCACCCGGGCCTCGGTGGGGGGGGGGGGGGGGGGGGCACATCTCGGGGACTCCAGATCCCAGTCGGGGTTTTGTTCCAACGGTCGGTCGCCGGGGCCGGCTTTAGATTTGAGCCCCTGCTCCTCTGCGAGCAGCTCACGCAGCCTCGGTGCCACCGGCTTCCGCTGTGCTGGGTGGACACTGCCCTGGGGGACGCGGCTCAGGGATCAGAGTTGTTGAGACCCGGGGTTTTGCACTGAGCCCTCGGTGTTCCCTCCCTCCTCCCTGTCCGAGGCCTCGTCCCTCGAGTGTCGGCAGCACCGGTGTCCCAGACTTTGTCCTCCAGCTTCCCGAGCCAGCGGGACCTGGTGCGGCTGCCGGGGTGGAGCCTTTGGGCGGACCTCTGGTGGAGGCCGATGTCCCTCTAGCGGGTCTGTTCTCGTCACTGTCTCACACCTGAGGTGTCGGGCTTTTGTATTTCGCCCAGGCTTACCGTTGTGATCCCCAGGGCGGAGCGGACCGACAGGCACCTCCCCGCTCCCGCGTTGCCGGAAGTCTCCACCTCGGATTTCCCTGCACCGATGGTGGGGGGGCTGGGTTCCACCAGCCAGTGTGGATGGGGGCACCAGGGGGTGCCTGTGACCCTCCCTGTCCCATCGCCCTTTCCTTCGGCAGAGTTGAGTCCCTGGAAGCCTTGCCCACGCTGAGCCGTAACCCCAGCAGGAGCACAGACAGAGACTGGGAAACCGCGTCCGCTGCGTCCTCTCTCGCCTCCGTGGCCGAGTACACAGGTAATGGCCTCGCCCCCCGTGGAGAGCACGGGCACCTCCTTGCCCGGGTGGGGCGGGCCGTGCTGGGCCCCGGCCACCCCGATGGCGGGTGACGCGCCTTTCTGTCCCCGCGGCCCCGCGACGAGTGTTGTGTCCTGGGGAGCCTCAGAATTTAAAACCTACTGTTTGCTTTTTCTTTTTTTTTTTGGATCAAAGAGAAAGTAGAAAGGGACAGACTAACAGCCACTTTAATCTTTTTCTTAGTTTGTCGTTGAGAATTCTTCCGAACAGACTTGGGGTGGCTGGACCTTGCTGACGGAGGCTGGCTGCCGCTTGGCTCTGGGAGACCGTCGGTTCTGGTGCATGTGCGCCTGGAGCGCATCTTCGGGGATTAACGTCGTGGTCTTGCCTGTTTGACAGGTCCCAAGCTGTTCAAGGAGCCCAGTAGCAAATCAAACAAGCCGATTATTCACAACGCCATCTCTCACTGCTGTCTGGCTGGGAAAGTGAACGAGCCTCACAAGAATTCCATATTAGAGGCAAGTGTCAAACGTCAGCACTAAGGTTTTTGAATTTTTTATTGAAGTTCAGTTGGCACACAGCGTTACCAACTGCTGAGTCTTTGTGTAGAACTAAGGGTATTTGTAAGTTAAGGGTTCTTCCTAAGACGGCACTTATTCGTGCTGAGGGCGGTTGCTTGCTGTGGCTCTGAGCCGCCCTGCTGCTGAGTCCCCCGGGCCCCGGTGCTGGGGCGTGGGAGAGCGCGCCGTCGCACAGGAGCCATCTGCACGGCCTCTGTGGCGCGGGGGCAGGGGCGGCGCGAGGAAGAACAGGCTTCGGACGAGCCGCGCCGGAGGGCCTTGCGCTCGGGACAGAGCCGGAGGCTCAGGCAGGGCCGTGCGGCGGGGAGCCGGGGGGAGAGCGGGTGGACGTCGTGCACCGGCGGGGGACAGCATGATTGTAGGTAGCGGGGGGAGCGGAGCTCGTGCACGCTGATGGCCTTGGCTACGGTGGTGGCGGATGGGCGGATGGAGCCAGGAGGAGGCGGCAGGGGTGTCCTCAGGGTGGAGGGGCGCCCGGCGGCAGGAGCAGCTCAGTGTCCGCTCAGGTCACCGCACGGGTGGAAGTTCGGTGGTGAGAGTTGCGCTGACCGCCACCTTCCTACGGGCAACACTCGTCACATCTGCCGCGAGAACGCTGCTGGGCCTTGGGTTTTGTATTTTATTTTGAGAGAGAGAGCAAGGGAGAGCTCGAGCAGGGGGAGGGGCAGAGGGAGAGAGAGAGAGACCCAGGCAGGCTCTATGCTCGCAGCCCGCCTCAGGGCTCGATCTCATGACCCTGGGATCGCGACCTGAGCCAAAATCGCGTTGGACACTCAACCAACTGAGCCACCCGGGGGCCCTGGGCCTTGGTTGTTTTAATGGTGAGATGGGGTGGTCTCAGCAAGAACGATGCGGAAGGCATTTGGAAGTAGAGAGTCAAGGTTAGGACTTATGTGCCCTTAGCCTGACTGGTGTTCAGTGTGGAGTGAGCCACGCCCTCTGCACCGTGTGGGGCTGGGCGTGCCTTTCCTTTGATGTCTCATGCTGGTCCAGGTGCTGAGGGTCCATCCGGGAGCAAACTTACAGGTCCCGGCTGTGTGGCTGGCATTCTAGGGTATGAGGCGGCCCTTGATGGAGGAGTCTCGGCTTCTTCCATAAGAGGCCAGACAGGAAATGGTTCCTGCTCTGCGGGGCTCAGCACGATGTCATAAGTGTGAATCCCACCACAGACTGTGTGTGGACGGACGGGCGTGGCTCTGTCCCCATAAAGTCGTTTGCAGCGGCAGGTGGTGGCCACGCGTGGCCCGTGCTGTAGGTGAGGAGGTGATGAGCCTGGGGGGCCGGGCAGCGGGTTAGGGGAAGGATGCTGCAGGCAGGTGGGAGCGAGCCGCTGGGCCGGAGGAGCTCAGGGGAGGGCAGAGGGCACCAGGAAGCTCCCACGGGGCGTCTGTGGGCAGAGGACCCTGGACAACCTGCCTTCCGAACGCCACGTTGGCTGCGGGCCAACCACGGACGTGAGGGGAGCAAGGGTGGGAGTGGGGACTCGAAAGGGCGGTGATGGGACTGGCTGCCTCCAGGGGCCGTGTCTGGAGGTGCATCCAGCGGCGTGTGTGTTTCCACACGATTTTTGTTGAGTTGGAGTCTCTTTTCCCCGGTTAGTCTTTTAAAATACGTATCGTGTGTTATTCTGAGTTAACGACAAGCCTGTGTACTGTGATGAAACCAATGTGTGTTTCTGAAAAATAAGTGTCTCTAAAGCAAAAAATGATCAGGAAGAACAATGGCACCGTTTCACGGTTTTACAAATCCTTCAAGTTCCTGGGTCCTTGTCTGCTTCCGCAGGCAGCGTGTTCCGGGGACACCGTGACGTTGCCTCTGGAAAGGCCCGCTGCACGCTGGGGGGGGGGCGGGGTCAAGGCGGAACCCAGTAGCTGCTGTTGGAGGGCGGTGACCTCGGAACCCCCTGGTCGGGTCTCGGGAGCCCCGGGACTGGGGCTTGGGAAGCGAGAGGGCACAGCGTCGAAATAGGTCTTTCCAGGCATGAGGAGGATCTGTTCACAAACGTCAGCGACACAGGACGCTTAGTTCAGAGCACCGCGGGCCAGACGCTGTCACGAGGACCCGCAGTGCCGCTTTCGTCCGGTTCCTGCTCCTGGCGGCGTCACTGAGGTGTCCCTCGCACACCACACACACACACCCCGTCCGCGGGCTCCGTGGGTTCCCGTCCGTGGGCGGAGCGGTGGCCCCGGCACCGCGCGGTGGGAGCGCAGAGAGAACCTCTCCCGCTTGGCCGCTACCCGGGCCGGCCCCGCTCCCACCGGCCCGCCCTCCGCCGCTGGACGCACGTCTCCTGGTCGTTTCGCGGGAGGGAACCCCTCGCCGGGCGGCCTTTTGGGGCCTTTCTCCCAGAGCGTTGTGGTTCTGCCCCTCCGTGTCAGGGTGCGGGTGAGGGCTCCCCTCCTCCTGTGGCTCTCGGCCCCGGGGCGTGTAGCCGCGCCAGTAACAGGCCATTCGGCCGTCCGCGCCTTCCTGACGGTTCTGACGGTGCTGTTGTGCGAGGCGTGCAGCCGTGCCGGCGGGCGTGCGTGTGCGTGTGCGCGTGCGGGTGTGCCGGTGTGGGTGCTTCGGCGTCCTGGGTGCGCACCTCAGACCGGAAGTGCCGTGGCCCGCTGTGACCGCGGCGTTGGGAGCAGCCACCCACGTGAGTTCCGGTCCCCGGTGGGCAGCGGGAGGTCCCAGATTCACACCCGCAGCGGCACCTGCGGCCCCCCCGGGGGCATCCTTGGCATCCCGCATGGTTTTGATTTGCGTTTCTCGGGTGGCTCTTACCGTGTGTGGCTCTTCACTCCGTCGTAAAAGCATTTTTTCTCGCGTAGCCCGACCTGAGTCTCCGTGGCCTGTGACGCCTGCCGCGCTGGCTGTCGGGGCGGGAGGGCTGGGGCCGGGCGTCGGCAGGGCACCCGCGGGGGCGCTGTGGCGGCCATGACTGTTGGGCGTGGCCCTCAAGTCCCTGTCTCTTTTCCTCTACTCCCCAACGCAGGAGCTGGAGAAGTGTGACGCCAACCACTACATCATACTGTTCCGGGACGCGGGCTGCCAGTTCCGAGCACTTTATTGCTACTACCCCGACACCGAAGAAATCTGCAAGCTAGCCGGCACGGGGCCAAAGAGCATCGCCAAGAAGATGGTTGACAAACTGTATAAGTACAGCTCAGACCGGAAACAGTTTAACCTGATCCCGGCCAAAACCATGTCCGTCAGCGTGGACGCCCTCACTATTCACAACCACCTGTGGCAGCCCAAGCGGCCCGCGGTGCCAAAGAAGACCCAGACTCGTAAATGACACCGGCGCCGGCGGGGCGGCCTGCGGGATGCGTGGACGGGATCGATATTTATTATTTTCGTTCGTTTGGTACGAAGCGTGCGGAGTCGCGGACCTTTTTCAGAGAGGCTTCGGTTGACAAAAGAAAAGCCTCCCCGGCGGCGTCCCCCACACGCACCGGGTGCCAGGTGGGGCGAGGAGGGGGAGGAGGCGCCGTGTCGTGTGGCTCGCGGCCACCGCCGGCCATGCGGGGCCGCACGTGGGGCGCGCGTGTCGCGAGGTCTTCGGGCAGTGGGTCCCTTTACTTGAAGTTCTCCTCGGTGTGAATGCAAAGCGGTCTTCTCTTTCTCACCTCCTACCCCGACCCCTTTTGCACGTGACCCGACCCCCCCCCCCCCCCCCGTGCCGGCCGGCTGTAATCCTGTGGGGGTCACAGGGCTGAGGCTCGGTCTCGGGTCAGGGTGTTTGAATGTCGTTAGGAAAGGAATTCAAGTTGGGGGAACCTTGTTCGTTTGAGAAACTGTATGATATTTATTGATTGTGTCTACTGCCAATGTTTATATCCAGTTCTAAGATTTCTGAAAAAAATTCTTGTTCTTTGCTGCTCAGAAAACGTTTACTGAAAACCCCAGTTCACTAAAAGCACTGAAATCTGCAAAGTCTGTCTCCTACTAAGATGACGTTTACAGACGTGATGGTTTTCTGCCACGCAATCATGAGGACGGTGAGTGGTGCCATCAGCCGGCCTTCGCCTCATTGGAAATAGACGAGCGGAGCAGGTGACCGCCATCGCTCCCGGAGTTTGGGATTGCGCTCTGATGATTTGTTCACTTTAATAAAGACAGATTTTGGTACAGTAAACCAGTGTTCACTCTGAGCGTGTTTCTCTTGAGAGGTGACGCGCTAAGCCGACGGTCCCTTTGGCGGCCGTATCGCTCCGTGACTTGTCTTGATTCTTGTTCCGAAGAGCAGTAGGCCCCGAGAGGAGTGCGCGGCTCCTCGTCCAGATTGATAATCTTGTTCGTTGGGCCTTTAAAAGCGGCGTAAGTAGTCATTTGCGGTGGAGCGGCTTTGGGTTCTCTCCACGTTGGTCCAGACGATCGTGTCGCTAACGCTTCTCCGGACCAGATGCTCCCGGGAGATCGGCCTTCGGCCCCGCCGGGTGTGCGCCGCGGCTCCCCTCTGCCTGGCCGTCGCGTGGTCGCGGGCCTGACGCCGTGCGATGGACCAGCTGCTCTGAGCCTTGACCCGACGGCCAGAAGATTCCGGAGTCACGTTAGTTTTGCACATGTCTTCTTGGGAGTGTTACTTGAATCTGTGTTGAACTGTAGAGACGCCGAAGATCCGTAGGAAAAGTTAGGCAAACGTAGCTGCTCCCTAACTGTGGGTGGAGTACGAGGTAAGTGAGCCCCGTGCCTCAGGGAGGGGGGAGCAGGCTACAGACCCCGGGGGGGGGGGGCTGTGGGCCTCCCTCCCGCTTCCCCCGTCTGCGCCCCCGTCTTCCGAAGATTCGTCTGTAAGTACCGTGTCCGCGGCAGCCGCGTCCTGCGAGTGGGTGGTGGAGGCTGCCTGGGCCGCAAGCCGAGTGCTCTGAAAGGGTCCTGAGTGAACTTGTTCTCCTGTGCTTCTCGCTGTATGTTCGATATTCTCTTATCCTATTTATTTTAAGAAAGCACCGAAATGTAATAAAGTAATTAATTTGCTTTTTAGTAATCACACACGTGTGAGGTTGTCGTGGCTCCTTCTGTGGGTCGGCGTCTTTTGAGGAGTTTCGCGTCGTTAGTTGACCAACACGCTTCTCGAAAAGCACCTCCTTCTGGCCCGTCGGGTGGGGAGGCCTCCCAGCTGCTTCCTTTGCGAAGTCAAAACGTGCGACCGCGTCGCCGCCGGTTTCGACGTGGCCGCGCGGAGCGAGAGGGGTGGGATTGTTCTCTACGGAGACGCAGGGGTGCTCCCGGCGGAGAGCTGGGCGGTCATTCCCGCCAGACTTCTGGGAAAGTTCAGGATCTCTCGGTGTGGCGAGTCAGCCTCTGGGGTGCCCTGACCATCGTGGGCATGCTCTGTCGGTCACGGCAGCCGACGTGTGTGCTTAAAGGGCCGGTAGGCGCCCTCTGGGTTCTTTGTGCGCCGAATGGTGTGGCGGGCGTTTTTACTATGGAAAGTTTCGGACACACGGGATGCGTTTTGTGGTCGAGATCTTCGTCTCTTTGGGCCCGATGCGGCAAGCGTTGTTTTTCAGTTTCTAGGATTGCACTGGTAGCTCTGTGAATGTTTCACGCTCGCCAACGCCCTTCTGGGGCTTGCGTCCTGTTGTAAACTCTTACCGTGCAAATGTACGTCTCGTATTGCCACTCGTCTGCCTGTAGAGAACTTAATTTTGTAACGAAAGCGTTGAGCAAATGATGGAACGTGCGAAGTTTAAGTTCTTGGTCTTGACACAGAGTCCCGGGGGCCCGAGAGGGTGGATGTTTGAGATCAATGACACTGGAGTGGGTGAGTCCCGTGGTGACGTTTATCTCGCGCCCATACACAGGCGTGCACGAGTGTTGTGGGTACAGATGTGTGTGCGTACAGGTGCCCTCGGGCCCGTCGGCCCCGTGTCCTCAGTGTGCTACACCAGGGCCGTCTCTGGTCCGGTCTTGCAGCCCCCCGAGCTGCCCTCAGTGAGGCGGAGGGGGTGGGAGTCGGGGGGGGTGGCTCTCAAGTCAGTCCTTGGCTGCATTTGCAACTGTGGTTGTCACTCGGACGGGAAAGTATTTGCTGAAAGAAACTTTCCCTTTGGAATGAACTTGCGTCGCCGCCTTCGATGATCGGTGCCGGCTCCTTCCGTGGGATGGGGTCTGAACGTCTTTGTGTCGGAGCGTGTGGCGCGTGGAAGGCTGTGGCTGCGTTTCTGCTCGCGTCCGTCTGCGTCGGTGGAGAAGCAGGTCGTGCCCAGGGTGGCGTCTTTTCTCAGCAGCTCGGGGCGCCTTGCTGTCTCCTCGATGGCGCCGGTGGGTCCTTACAGCGGCGTGAACAGTGGAGGGAAGCGATGCATAAACGCCACCGTCCAGGCCTGCACGCAGGCGCGAGGCTGTGACAGGCGTGTGTCGGGAAAACCTTCCTTGGCTGCAGAGACACGGCAACAGCATTGAAGCCGCTTCCCCGGAAGTGGGGTGGGGGCGGGTGTGTGTTGCCAGCCGGGGGCGCGAAGCCCCTGTCCTCTGCGCGGCTCCCGTGTTGGGGCCGTCAGGACACTCTACCCGCATTCTGTGCCGATGGCGCAGGCGAAGGTGTCCTCAGGATGTGACGTGCCACCAGACCCAGGTGGACAGAAGGCCACGACGCCAGGCAAGAAACGATCTCGTGTCACCGCTCTCTCGTTCTAGAAAGAACCGGACAGACTGCCCCTCACTGTTGTACGTCATCACGAAGAGGAAGTGCTGTGGCTGGTCACAGCGCCATCTCACGTGGTGGGTCAAATGGACGGTGACGCGGTCTCGGGGTCGTCCGCAGCCAGAGGGCGCGGAGGGGCCGCCAGGGCCGGGGGCACGCATGCCGGCTCGCTCGAGGCCCGCTGTCACGCGGCGGTTTCAGTCGAGCTGATGAGACTCCCTCGCCTGCAGATTTGCAGGAGGCGGGATTTACTTTTTGCCCTTTTATCCCAGATGACGTTTGTTTTAGTTGTAAACCAATCCTTGTTCTTTTTTTTTTTTTCTTAAGGTTATTTATCTTGAGAGAGAGTCACGGGAAGGTCAGAGAGAGGGAGAGGGAGGGAGGAGAGAGGGAGAATCCCAAGCAGGCTCCCGCACCATCCGTGCAGAGCTGGACGCGGGGCTCGAACCCACGAACCGCGCGATGATGACCTGAGTCGAAACCAAGAGTTGGGCGCTTAACTGATTGAGCCCCCCGGGGGTCCCCCCGTCTCTTTTTATCCTGAAGCAGAGCTCACCCACAGAAAAGTTAACGGATCCCAGCGTGCAGCCTGCTGCGTTTCCACAAAGGGCCTTTTTAGACTCATAAGTGAACGGTGCTCAGTCAAATCAGCCTCGTGCCAGAGCCGTGAGCTCTGAGTGCCCGGGAGAAGCCTCCGGAAGGGCTTTGTGGAGGGAGGGCCATGCCGTAAACAGCCCTCAAGTGACCTTAGCTGCCGAAAAGGGGGTGGCCCCCCAGAGGATCCGGGCGTGCTCCGGTCGTCCTGCCGACGCGCCTGTGGGCTCGGCGTTGTGCCGGGCACGCGCGGCAGGCAGTGAGCGTTCGGGGCTGACCGGCGAAAACCGCCCTCGGTAGGACGGGGAAGTGAAGAAGCAGAGAGTGGGAAGGAGGTGGGGGGTGATGTTCCCGGTGTAAGCAGCCGGTGCTCGGGGGCGTCAGTGCTCCGGGGACGGACGGAGGTGTTGCAGGAAGCAGCGACGGTACTGACGCTTCCTGCAAAAACCTCCGTGCGCGGGGACCTCTGGCCCATGGAGCGTCGTCCCGTGTTGACGTTGAACCGGCCCCGGGGCAGTGTGGCGGCAGGCGGTCGCCGCGGGTCCGCGGCCACCTCCCGGTGCTCCCGGCCCGGCCCCGAGGGATGGCGCTCCCGCTCCCCGGCCCAGCGCGGCGGAGGCTCCAGTCCTTCCGTACCAGGCTCCAGAACGCACATCTGGAAACCGTGCTGGAGGCTGGGTTTTCTTAACATGGGTTTGTTTTTTCAGTCTGAGGGTTTATACCCGGTTACTGACGGCGACGCCGCGATCCTGACCTGTTTGCTCCTGAATTAAAGCTGGTGACGCACCGCTCGCCTCGAAGGCCTGCAGGGGTAGCACACCGTCGCCTAGGATCGGGGTGCGGACGGCAGGCTCCGCCCGAAATGCGAGGCCGGGGCAGCGGGACCTCCCGCAAGGGTGGGCGGGTCCTGGAGCCCACCGGGCCGGAGCGGGCGCTGGCTGGCACGGCCCACTCGGAGCTCTGCTCCTCGCCTGGGCTGGAAACGGGTTCACTGAGTGAGACGGTCCCTGCTTGCCACGCTGTTAAATTTGACTTTGTTTACTTAAAACCTAACGGCTTCGGTGAAAGCATCAGGTGTAAATAGCTCCCAAGTGTGACGGGCGCCGGGAGCCATCTCTCCCCTCGCGGAGGGACACGGCTCCCGCCGTCCCGGGCGCCCACAGGTGTGGATGCCGCACACGGGACGCGTCCAGCCCTCGTGGAGCTGCAGGGGCAGGAAGTACAGGGGCGTCAGTGGTCTCCGGGGGCACCCTTGTCTGAGGTGCGGCCAGCTAGGCCGGGCCACGGCGCTGCGGCTGAGACCCGTGCGACCTGAGGGACGCTCGGTGGGGGGGGGGGGCAAGTGCATGTCGGACCCGCGAAGTGGCCTGGGTGATGCAGTGCAGACCGCGTGGGGAGACGGGCCTGGAAGCCCGGGGTCTCCAGGGCTCGAGGGGAGGACGTTGGCGTGCTCCAGATCTCCGTGCTCCCGCCAGTGCCGAGTCTGCACAGCTCAGGGGTCGCGGGCCCCTGGCGTGCGGGCTCTTCCCGCGGCCGCTCTCGGTGCTGTGACTCCGCGTCTCCCTGGTCACAGGAAAGCAGAGCGTGTTTTCACGTCTTTGCTGGGTATTTCGGTTTTCCTCCCGTAAGGTGCCTGTTCGTGTTTTTACCTGTTTTTCTGCTGGGTTGTTTGCCTCTTTCTAATTAATTCCCGGCAGGTGAATTTCTGAGAGGTGACACATAGACGAGGACACGTGTCCCATCCTGTGGCTTCTCACTGTCTGGTGTCCTGATCCACACAAGTTCCTCAGGTTCATGTGGCCTAGTTGCCGTGGTTCTCATCAGAGCTACCAGGACTTCAGGAAGGTATTTTGCAAACGAACTTGTGTAGCCTGTATCCTGGGCGTTTGCGTTTGGGTCCTTGTGCACCTGGAGCCGGCGTTCCTGGCCGCATAGGAGGGAGCAGCCCGGTCCCCGTTCTCTGCGGGAGCTTGAGGACCCGGAGCCCTTCGGAGCGCCCCGCACCCCCTTTCCCCGGCATCCTGCCTCTGCCGCGACGCAGCCGCGATGGGCTCTCCTGGCCTCTCGGTCCACGTGGGAGGCAGAGTAACGGCCTCCTCTCCAGACCCTGGGACTGTGCTTGCTGGGTGGCAAGGGGGTGGAAGGGGTAAGGCAGCCGACCTTGAGATGGGAGGCGACCCGGGTTGTCCTGTGAGCCCTGTGTGCTCACGGGTCCTCAGAGGTGCGAGAGGGAGGCGGGAGAGAGAGATGCGGCAGCAGCGGAAGGGCTTTGACGGTGGAGGAAGGGACCAGGCAGCGGACCCTCCCTCCCCGGGGGCCTCCTGGAAGGAGTGGGCGTCACGCAGGGAGACCGGCCTCGTGGCTCCGACGTACGGAACTGTGAAGGTGGGGCGCTCGCGTCCGCAGCCACTGCGGCGACAGGAGGGAGCACCCCATCCACCTGTCCCTCTCTGCGGCACCTTGCCCCCGGTCGCTTCCTGTGACCTGGTCACGAGTCTTGATATTTGGGAGAGCAGGTGCCCCCGCCAAGAGTGGCTTGCGTACTTTTGTGCGACGCCACCTACGTGCCCCCAAAACCACCCTCAGAAATTTGTAGTCTTAAACGTATTTGCTAAAAATTAAGAAAGAGCGGGGGCGACTCTTGGTCTTGGGGTCGTGAGTTCGAGCCCCACGTTGGGGGTAGAGATGGCTTAAGGAAGTAGATAAACTTTGAAAACGTTAAGAAAGATGGAAAACCAGCGAAACGAGCTTTCAGCGGGGAGGCTAAAAGACTAGTAAAAGGGGGAGGGGAGAGACGCGTGTCAGAAGTGGACACCGCCGAAAGGGAAGACGACACAGGAGAGCCGGCCGGTGACAGCACGGCGGCGTGCCGGAACGCGAGGAGAAGCCCGAGAACAGGAAGCTGCGGTCGGCTTGTCCCCGCCCAGTGCACGTGCCGCAGGCCAGCCGAAGCCGAGAAGCCAACCCCGTGGCGGCGCGGGACGGTAAGCACCGTGCCTGGTGGGTCAGGAGTGCACACGTGCCCACGTCGGGGGGCGACTCACACTAAGCATAAGAGACACTACGGGAAAGTACTTGGCGGCCATCGGTCCGTGTTCACGACACGTTTTGCAGTTAGAACTCGTGCCATTTGGCAACACCTGCCCAGACTTCCGGCAAACCCCACGCTTAGCGGTTGGGACGCTGGAAGGATCCCCGTCTGGGTCGGGGGGGGGGGGGGGGGGGAGGCCAGGTGGCCTTGGGCCCCAGGGGCCAGCCAAGGGCTCACCGCACACCTGAGCCGTGGCAACAGCGGAAGGACCGAGGAGGCGTGACGCGTGGAGACCGGAAGCGCGTCACCGGTGGCGTCCGGAAGGAGGAGCCCGCGCATCAGCACTCGCCTTCAGCCCGGAAGGAGGAAGGGAGCCCGCGGGAGGGGGGGAGGGAGGAGAAACAGCCCCTGGCGGCCGCCTCTCCCCTGCTCTGTGCCCTGGAGCTCCGGGGCCCGCCATAGGTTGCTTGTTCTGAGTTGCACGCGTCCGCCGTTCCCAAATAAAGTCGTCTTGCGGGTCAAATAACTGGCTGTTTTTTAAGAGGTCAGTAGAAGGTAAAAACCCAAATGATCGTTATTTGCAGAAATGAGAAAGTCCTCCGAGAAACGCAGGGAGGAGCAGATGACAGGTCCTGGAGTCCAGAGAGGGGGCTGGAGGACAAGCCGATCGGAAAGTGTTTTGAGCGGAAGGGCGGGGGGGGAGGGGGGGGCGGGGCGGGGGAGGGAAGCAAGTGGCCGCGGGGCGTGGCCAGGACACAGCTGGGGAGACCCCAGGTCACCCAGGTGGGTTCCCGGCCAGGTGAGTCCACGGGTGGAGCACAGCCCCGGGCGCAAGTCTCTGGAGATGGTGTGTGGCTCCATCAGCTGACTCCTGGGTTTGGATTTGGGGACCAAGGACAAAGGTGCCTGTGCTGTTGTCCTGTCTTTCAGGCTTGGAGAGGGGCTTTGAGACGCCCGGTGCCTCCCGTGCACGTCAGCACCAGCTCTCAAGGAGGCACCAGGGGAAGGGGTTCCCCTCGGAAGGCCCCCCTCCCCGCCCCGGGCCACCTCAGAGCGAGCCCCAGGTGGGTGAGGAGCGTCCCAGGACCCCCTCTGTTCTGAAGGGCCGGGCCCCTGAGATAGGACAGAATGGGGGCTGTGGCAGATGCCCAGTTGCGGGCTCTGGACGTGGGACGGGGCCACAGGGAGGTGGCCTGGGCGAGCAGTCCTCCCGGCACAGCCCCGGACGGACCCCAGAAGCACAGGGCCAGTGGCTGTGAGGACCTGGGAGCCAGGCACTCTGCAGACCTCCCGGGAAGCCCCTCTGAGGAGCCCCTCCGAGAAGGGGTCCACTTGTGGAGCCGGGGGACCCCAGGAGCCTGCCTGTGTGGCCCAGAGGCCGTGCCCACTGCCCCCTTGAGGCAGGGGCCCCTGCAGAGCGCCCTGGGAGGGGGTGGCCCCTCCCCCGAAGACCCCGGGCCCTGGGCCAGGCTGGACGGTCAGGCCACACCTGATGGTGGCATTCACCCCCACCTCAGTGCTCTGCAACCAGGGCAAGGCAGAGGGTCCAGAGACACCGTGGGTGCCCGTGGAAGACGCCCGCAGGGCCCGGCCTGGCCCGGGTCCCGTCGGTGGACGGTCCTGGGCTAACGGCCCCACTCTGGGTGTCCCCGGGCTCCTGCTGGCCTCACTGGGGGTGAAGGTGGTCCTGGCCGGCCGGCTGCCCCTGGGGGCCGGGAATGCCGGGGTTGCCCAGTCCCAGTCCCAGGCAGGCGGGCTGCCATCCCAGACTTGGAGCGCCCCCCGCGGGCAGTTGTGTTGGCTCGGGAAGAAGACAGGAGGCGCGTCCGCTGGTGTCTGAGGACCCCTGCTGGGAAGCCTGCCCCCAGTGTCTTGGTGCCTTCCCCGCCACCTGTGCCGGTGACCCCAGACTTGCAGGCCCCGAGCCCCTCCCGGTCCTGGTGGCGGGGAGCGTCCTTTCCCCCTCCGCTCCCTCAGGGAGCCGGGCAGTGGCTTCCAGGAGGGGAGGCTGGGTCCCTTGCAGCTGGATGCTGGTATGGGAGGGGATGCCAGCCGGCAGAGCCCCGTGAGCCGCCGACACCCGCTGGCACGGATCCGGGGCCCACGGTGTGCCGGCCCGGACTGTCCAGGGCCCCGGGCGACCCCCACCCAGTCCACAGCGCCCGCCCTCCCGGCCCTGCCACACACCGAGGGCTTGGGGGCCACCGGGCCAGCGTGTCCCAGGCAAGCAGGGCGCCGGGGGAGGAACTGGTGCGGGGTCACAGCCCTCCCTCGGGCAGGCCCCTCTGCCCGCTGCCGCCATCCGGAGGCCGTGCTGACCCCTCCCCTTCACCCGGCGTCGTGGGGTGCTCCCCGTGAACATGAAGGACCCAAACCTGGATGCCCCTGTGCTGGTGCACACCCCCTGGGGCGGCCCCACCCTCTGAAGGGGACCCCAACACCCGCCGGGCCGCTCGCCGGGGAGCCCTCGCCCCAGCCGTGCTTCCCAGCGGCCAGTACCCACGGGCCGGCCCGACGCCTCCTGGTCTCGGCTCAGGCCAGTGGCCCTTCCTCGGGGCGGGGGCTTCCCCGTGGGGTCCGGGTGGGGTGGGGTGGGGTGCGACCGGGTGGGTGGGGCCGCGGAGGAAATGGCTTATACACGACCCTCACGTTTGCAGAAAGCATCCATTTAATAGAAGGTTCCAGCACTGACCGTGCAACACCTGTCACAGTCACAAAGGAACCCAGGCGGCTTGTCACCAACGGCCACCACCCAGGCTCCTTCCCTTGCTGAGGAGAAAACCCGGGCCAGCATCCCGCGGTGAATTGTGCTTCCATCGGGCGCTAATGGGCATGGAACCCTGTGCCAACGCACCGCCCCTGCCCAACGCCCAGCGCCCAGGGGCCGGGGTGCGACGGGTCACGTAAAACCAGAGGGGAAGGACGTCGTCTCCTTTTTCGTCACCAAGGCCTTGGTTGCAGGAACTCTCAGGAGTCCTCGGGCCCCTGCGGGGGTCTTGCCCGGCCCCTCCACGTCCCCCAAGCATGCCCGGCCTCCGGAGGGTCTCGCGGCCCAGCTGGACGCCTGCAACTTTCTTGTGTTTACGGCTTCCCTCTTGCGCCCAGCGCACAGGGCTGGAGAGCTCACCGGCCGGGAGCCCCCCGGGGCCAGACCCTCACCACCGTGTGGCCGAGGCCAGCTGGGACCCACAGAACACGCGAGCCGCAGGCAAGCCCCGTGAGCGGGCCTTCGGTACGTGGCCGTGAAAACACGGCTCCCGCGTGAGCCGTGTGCGCGAGTGAGTGCGCACGAGTGTCGGGCTCAGCTTCTTCCCCTCCCCACGCACCCCGGCCTCAGCCTGCGGCGCGGCCAGGGCGGCGGGACCCCTCCCCACGCAGCCGGGCCCCGTCACGAGTTGCGGTACGTGTGGCGACGCGGATCGGATGGGTCTGTAAAAACAGGTTAAAAAAGGCCTCGCCGCCAGCTCCTCCCGGCACGCGGAGGCACGGTCCTCCCTCACGGCCGTGGGAGGACTCCTCGACGGCCCGGCCGGCGTGGCAGGGGCCCCGCGCTCCATGCAGCGCGATGCATGCCGACGTGGGGACGGGGCGCGGGCCGGCTCAGAGCTGCGTCTCGTCCCGCGTCTCCGGGTGCCACGAGGCCAGCTTGTTGCCGACGCTGCTCTCCCGGCTCTGGGGGCTGCTGGCCACGTGGGCCAGGGGGTCGGAGCGGATGAGATACCTGCCGGGGAGGGGGAGAGCCCTGGGTGCCAGCCTCCGCCCCCGCCCCCGCCGGGCGCCCGTGGGGGGACGCGGGACCTACACGATGTCGTTGGGTTCCAGCCGGGTGTCGGGCGGGGGGTTGATGAGGACGTAGGACAGCGTGTTCTGCTGGTCGTTCATCTGGTCTGCAAAGACACAGGCCCCGTGCGGGTCACCGCCGGCCACCGCCCCGGTCCACTCCGCCGGGCCCGGCCACGGAGTCTTCCCGGCCCGTCCAGGCTTGCTGCCGGGGTCAGCCGCGAGGGGCCGGCGGCGACCCGCGCGGGGCCGGTCACGGAGGTGGCGGCCCTGAGCAGAGGCACGGAGCACACCTGCGGCCCCCTGCACGAACGCGCACGCGCCTTGACACCTGACCCCGCCCCCCGCGCCAGGCAGGCCGCCCACGCGCCCGGCTCAGTTCTGCGCTTTGGACGCTCGTCTTTTTCCCCACAACCTGCTCCTGCCGCGTCAGCCCGCGGGGCCCCGGGGGCGCAGGGACGGCCCGGTCTCCGGCTCACGCGTGGCCATGGGGACGCAGCCCGCGGTGGGGAGAGTGGGCTCTGGAGAAACAGCAGTCCCGCCACAGATGGCCCCTGGCCGCATGCAGGGCTGGGGGCGGGCCGTCCTGGCAGAGGCCCCGTGTCCCCGGACGGGGAAACGAATGGTTCTTGGCCTCTGTTTACCCCTGTGGTGAGGTCTAAAGGCACCTCCCGACCCAGAGCAGGCGTTAAGGGGATTGGCCACTGGGGCGGGGGGCCGCGTCTCGGCCCTGGACCCAGAAGTTCTGAGCGGAGCGGAGCGGAGTCTGACCCCTGCAGCCAGAGGTCAAGCGCGGCAGCTTTGTGGGGGGGCGGGTGGGGGCCCAGGCTGGGACTGGGGGGGCCAATGGACATGCACAGCCAGCCGTGTCCACCCCGGAACGGGACAGCCTGCCCAGCCTGTCCCTCCCACCGCTGGAGGGCGAGTTGCTCTGCCTGGTGACCACGCCCGTGTCGGGAGCCCTCTGGTGGAAGCTGCCAGCCGCGAGCAGGGCGGCTCGGTCGGTGCACCTAGCGGCCCCGGGCCCGGCAGGCGCCTCCCTCCCCAGTGGGCCTCACGGGGCGTGCAGGGGAGGGGAGGCGGTGCGGGGGAGACCCTCCGATCCCGGTGCCAGCGGGCTGGCCATGCCGAGGCACACCGGGTCGGGACACGGTAAGGGGAGAGGTCGGTGTGGGGGCCGGGCAGCCGGCTGGTTCCACCCCTCGGTGGCCGAGCAGCCACAGCCGGGCGCCCGTCTTCTCTTGCTGGGGGGCCCGTGGGGCCCTCCCCACCCGGCCTGGGCCCCTGCTGCCCCCCCCTGGGTGGATGCAATTAGCAGAGCCTGGGACTGGCCCGAGCCGGGCCTGTTGGTGTGCTTCGGGGTGGGGTGGGGGGGGGCGCAGGCTGAGCGGGGGTGGTGGGCAGGGGTGCGGCTCCAGCTTCAGTGCCAGGGGCTGGGGGGGTGGTCAGTCGCTGACCCTGGTTTCCCCAGGACAGGACAGGTCAGTTCCACCGTGACCACCGTGCTGGGGGGGGGGGGGGAGGGTGGCTGACGGTGGCTCTTCTGGCAAATGAGCAAAGGCAGAGTCACCTTCCCTACCCCATTCTCGCACCCCCTTCCCCCCAGCCCTGCAGGCCAGGTCCTTCCACTCCCGTCCCCTACCTGGGCCTGTGACTCCTGGCCCCGTCCCCTGGGGTCCGCACCTCACCGAGCCTGCACCCACCCTCCAGGGCAGGCGGTGAGCAGGGGTGAGGCATACACTTGTACTGGCAGTTAGTGATGGTGCCCTCCCTGGGGGCGGGGACCACCCTGCAGCCCCAGCTAACGTGGTTCCCTTTCCTCCGGTGTTACGTACGTCCTGCCGCGGGCACCTCTCAGCGACCACACGCAGGGGCCTCTGTAAACACCACCAAGTTCTGGGAACCCTGCAGGTGAACCCGCCCCTGCCTGGGAGCCTCTGGGGGAAGCAAGACTGCAGCCGGGCACCGTTTGTGGAAGCTGCCGGACTGGGATCCGTGCCGACCCCGTGGGCCCTCCGTGACCACCATCACGGGTGTCAGGTTCGGGGAAAAGGGCGCGAACCCAGGAGATGCCAGTGACTCGCCAGCACGGGCCCAGCTGGGCCGGCCCCCGACGGGGCTGTGAACCACGAGGTTTTCTCTCCTGGGCCTGGGTGTGTCCCCTCCGGGGTGAGCCCTATATGGAGGGGCCGCCCCAAGGCGCCTGGGCACACGGGCTCGGAGGCTTCCCTAGGGCTGCGCGGAGCCCCGGGGGGGAAGGAAGGGGTTCTGGCAGCGGGGCCGGTGGCCCAGACTCTGCTCTGACTTCTGTGGGGGTCCCAGGGCTGATCTGGGGGGCTGCGGGGTGATCTCTTGGAGGAAACCAGAGCCCCTGGATGAGAAATGGAGCATGCACAGGCTTTGTCCCAACTGGAAAGGGAGCTCCCTCCTGAAGCCCCTGCTGGGGTGTGGGCGTCACCTGTCCACCTGGCCCGGGGCGGCCCAGCCGCTGGCCCGGGGCTCAGCAGGCCCCGCCACGTTTGGAGGTGGGACCCAGGCTGGGAACGTCTGTCCGGATGCTTCCCCAGAGCAGGGTGGGCTCAGGGCCGCGGGGCATCTGGGGCCAGCTGAGGGCCGGCAGCCACCAGTGTGCGAGGACAGACGCGGACGGCAGACCTCACTGAACTCGCGGTCGGTAGGGGTGAGCCCAAGGGCTGCGCAGTGACCGCCAGGGGCCACGCAAACCACGAGCCTTCCTGGGGTCAGTCCGTCCTCCGCAGACAGAGGAGGAGGGGGCTGTCAAGGTCCCCGCCACGGGCTGCTCTGGGAGCACGTGAGCCCGCGCCTGCAGGGACCCTGTCCTATCTCCTGTCCTGTCCACCTGCCTGGCTGGGGCGGACACTAGGCTGCCCCCTGGTGCGGCAGCCGGAGCAGAATTACCTTGCAAATATCCCAGGTTTACCCGATTCATGACATCACTGGCTGTTAAATTTGCTACATCCTCTACGGAACACACAGGAAGAGGGACAGACAGAAACAGAGAGAGAGAGAGGTCAGCAAGCAGCGGGCGGCGGCCGCACAGCGGGGGAGGGCAGGCAGCAGCACCCGGGGGCGTCCACACGGGCACCGGCCAGCCCGCCGCCCGGGAAGCGAGGTGGGTCCCTTCTCTGCCAAGCTCTGGGGGTCAGCGGGCTGGAATCTGCGAGTGTGGGTACTGGCCGTGGGGCCCGACGCGCACGGAGTGCCCTGCCCGGAGCCTTGGCATCAGGGCCCCGGAAAAGGGGTGGCAGCACCCGACCAGGCAGGGACCCCGGGAGAGACGAGGGTGACCCGTGCAGGTTCGGTGTAGCGGGGGCGGGGCTGGCGGGGGTTGCCAGACTCTGGCCTCTGGTCCCTCTTGGAGGGGGCTCTAGGGTCCCGTCCCAGGCAACACGGCACAAAGCAGGGTGGGGAGAGCGGGCGCCCGCCGGGGCGCAGAGTCCCCAGGGCGGAACCGGCGCAGGCCGTGGGCGCAGACAGGCAGCGGCGGGAGCGGCGCCCCCTCAGCCCCACCGCCAGGCAGCCGCTCCAGAGAGAGGGTGAGCAAGGTCTGCTCTCCTCCGGGCCCGCTCGTGGTCAAGGTCGTGAGCTTTCCCCCAAGAGAAGCTCCAGAGAGAAGGGGGCTGCCGGCAAAGACTTAACGCCTGGGGCGGCGTTGCCAGCGGGGGCGGGCAGGCGGCCGTGGCGTCCGCTGTGGTCGACGGAGGGCGTCCCGGCACCGGGCCATCCGTCCAGCTGCCCCCTGACGCGCCCCCTACGCTCTGGCTGCTGGGAAGGCGCCGGAGGGGCGGCCCGGGGTCCCCCCGTTCTCCACGAGAGCACAGCGCACCCCCGCGTGTCTGATCCCAGAGGCGGCTGGTCCGCCCGCCAGCGAGGACCCTGCCCTTGGCTTTGGGGAGCCCCGCCCCACCGCTTCCGGTCCTGCGTGCCGGGCCGTCCGCTCCGGTCCCTTGTTTACCCCTGGGAGGGGCCGAGGCCCCAGAGCCGCAAGGGGGCGCCCTCCTCGCGCCAGAGGGGCTCCTCCGACGGGCCCCGAGGTCCACCCCGTGCTGCCCCGGGCCCGGTGGCGGGCAGGTGGCCGGGCCCTTACCGTAGCCGGTGGTGGGCAGTCCCAGGTGCTTCATGCGGTTCTTGACCAGCTCGGAGAGCTCCTGCCGCTCGGAGCGCCGGTACAGGCTGAGCCGCTGCTGGCTGGCCCACTCGGCGGCCGTCGCCTTCCCCGCGGGCTTGGGGCCCTTGCGGCTCAGCCTCCGGGCCCAGGGCAGGCTCTTGCGCCGCAGCAGGGGGTGCTCCGCGGGGTCCCCGCCGACCGAGTGCCGGCCGTGGGTGCCGCCGCCGCCGCCGCCTCCCGCCCGCGCGCCCCAGGGCCCCCGCGCGTCCTGCGTGTCCGGGCCGTCCTCCACACTCACCGAGATCTGGGACTGGCCGAGGCAGGAGGGTGAGGGCCGGGACGGGGACGGGGAGGTGCGCCCCCCCCCCCCGCCCCGCGCCGGGGGACCCCAGGGCCCAGGCCCTCCTCCCGAGCCCCAGACCGCCAGCCTCCGGGTCTGCCCGAGTTTGCCGGGTGGAAGAGGGCAACGCCGTCAAGCTCTCCGGGCCCTTGTGTCCTTGGCTTCCCCCCGGGCCCTGCGCTACACCTCTTGTACCTCCGTCTCCCCGTCTTGGGGGGCGGGGGAGAGCAGGGATGTGGGAGGGGTGTGGGGTGCGGGCGGCACCCCGGAAGGGGCTGGGGGGTGGAGGTTGGGCCAGACCGTCAGGGAGGGGGCCACAGCAGGACACGGAGATGGCACACGGGGCTGGAGGAGCCTGGGTTTCCCACCCCCGGCCTCAGTTTCCCCTCGTGTAAGGGAGGGGTGATCCCATGCGCCCTGAGCTGTGCCACCACGCATCCCCGGGCACTCACTCCCTGACCCGGCCCTTGCTCAGAGCCCAGGGCCCTGTGCCCCTCCGGACTCGGGGCGGTGGGGGTGGGGGGTTCAGGCGGGACGGTGCACACGTCAGCACCCCTTGACGTGAAGTCTGAGGGGCCACTCACCTGGGCTCTGAGGTCATGTGGCTGCAAAGGGAACGGGGGGCAGGCTGGGTGCCCGTGGGCGCTTCTGCCCCTGCCCCCCGCCCCAGCACTGCCTGAGCCCCCTGTGGGCTGGGACCAGCACGCCGGGCCGCCCTCCTCCTACGGCCTCCCCTGCCCCGCTCTGCCCCACTCGGGGGCCACCGCCACCCGACCACGCGCAGGGCCGCGTGCCCTGGACCCTGGAAGGGCCTGGCAGCAGAGGCCCGGATCCCCAGAATTGAACGTGGGAGGGGCACGCGTCCACAGCCCGGGGGCTGCTGTATGGGAGCCCCCCGCGTCGGGAGCACCCCCGGCCCCGAACCTCCGAGCTGGGGAAGACGTGGCACTCGGTCCTGTAGATGCCGATGGGGATCTCGGCGCTGGAGGAGCACAGCTTCTGGAAGAGGCGGCCGTACGTGCGGATCCACAGGTCCTCCTCCGTGATTTTCATCTAGAGCGAGCGGTGGTCTGAGCGGGGAGCCCACCGCGGGGCCCCCAAGAATGGCGCGCCCGCCCGCCCAGCCCATGACGCACGGCGCAGAGGTAGCCGGAGCCTGGCGTGGTGTCGAGGCCCAGCAGCAGCCTGGTGATGGAGATCATGTAGTCCTTCACGAAGGACTGGCCGGACAGGGAGGCTGCAGTGAGGCCGGGCACCCCGGGGGCCGCCGGGCGCCCTCAGCCTCCCGCGGGGAAGCCCCTCCTGGCCGCCGCAGTCCAGCTGGTCAAGAGGGATTAGAAGCCCAGAGGCTGCCCGGAGCGGAGCCCAGGGCGGCGCCCTTCCGGGAGGAGAGGACTCGACGGGACCCAGGGAGGGACGCCCGGGACCGGGACGCTGGCGGGAGGTGGAGAGGAGGCTCCCGGCCGGGCGTCCTGGGGCCTCCCTGCCTCCCGCCCCCGCTGACCTGATAGAGCAGCGTGTCCAACATGCTGATGCTGAAGACACGGCCCGCGGCGAAGGGCAGGCGGAACATGAAGGCCAGGTTGGAGCCGTTCTCGCGTTCCCTCTGCAGGAAAGGGGCACTCAGGGGCGCAGGGCAGGCGGCCGGGCGCACGCGAGCGCAGCCGTGCGTGCCGCAGCGGACGGACGACCTCAGGCCTCGGCGCCAGCTGCGTGTCCCCCCTGCCCGCCGGCGCACTCGAGGCCACAGCCCGGGAGCAGGGATGCGGGTCTCGCTTGGGTCTCGCTGCCCAGAGTTCCAACTAACGTGAGTCATTTTGTCACCGAGCTGGTGGTTTTAAGTGAAGTCGGACGGGCCGGTGGAGCGTGGGCTCCACACGCGGAAACCACGGAGGCGCCTGCCTCCCGCTCTCTGTGGCGTCTGCGGGGACTTTCCGGTGGCCGCGAGGCCCGTCTCGTTTCTAGAAGCTGACCGCCTCCCTCAGCTTGCGCTCTTCCCTTCGCCCCCACAGCCAGCAGCGCGTCCGCCAACCCCTGACCCGCCCCTCCCTCCCGTAAGGTCCCCGGTGAGGACCCTAGGCCCACTCGGCCCACACGGGGCCATCTCCCGTCTAGAAGGCCCCTCGGTCTCCCCCACACCCTGGCCAGGCCCCGGCAAGCAGGATGTGGGCGCGTTCGGGGCCATTATCCCCGGCGGCCGAGCTCCGTCCGTGACCGACGGCCGGACAGGCCCCTCTGCTTCCCACGGGGACAGACTTGCTTCGAAGGCAGAAGGCAGGCAAGGGACCCAGAGGGCGAGGGCGTCGGGTGCGGGCCGCCAGGAAGCCGGTTCTGGGGGTGGCGCCCTGTCCGGTGGACTGAGCCGCGTCTGCGTTCAGGCTCTCGGGGCGCGTCACAAGGGCGAGCGGCTGTTACAGACGTCATGTCCCTTCACCCCGAGCGGCACCGGTGAGCCTCGGAGAGCGCGGAGGGCGCAGGGGAGGCACGGCGCTACGGCGCCTTTAACGGGACTCGGAGAAGCAGCCGCCCGTCAGGTGCCCGCCTGGGTCCCCTTTATAAACACCTTCAACGGTCCTTGAAGCGGAAGACACGCCCACTTCTGTAAAAGTAAGTCGCCGTCAGCGCTTCAAGGAAATGCTCGGCTGCTCCTGTGGGGGGACGTCGCCGCCGGACCGTCCATCTGAGCCGTCAGGAGCCCCCGTGCCTGGCGTCCAGACGAGGCCTCCGTGGCCTCCAGGCCCGGCACTCGTGGGGGCGGGCGGGGCGTGGGCTCCACTGTCTCTGAGGGTGGGTGGGGGGTGGGTGGGGTCCCAGAGCTCTGCCAGTGCCGCGGGACCTCAGGCCACATCGGCCACGAACAGCGGATCCGCTTTTCAAAGCACCTCCCGGGGTCACACGCCCGGGCGTGCTCACTCCAGGCCCGGACCACGGAGCCACGCGACGGGCTCGCCATCCTGGGCTGGGCAGGCCGGCCCTGCCCCCGGAGGCCACGCCGTACAGCGAGGAGGGTCGGCTGCTGGGGTCACCGCGGGAGGAGAGGGGGGGCAGGGGCGCCGGGTGCACGTCTGCCGGAGCCCGATCCCGTGCCTGTCAGTCACCCCGGCCGTGCTCGGTCAGACTGCCGTTCCCGGAGCTGGGAAGGCCACCCCAGCCTCTGGACACGGATTCCCGGCACGCTGGGCCTGCTGAGACCAGCGTCCGCCTTCCGGTCGTTCCGGGGGATGGAGACTTAGCCCACAGGCCGCTGCGCGGGCTCCGAGCGGCCCCGGGCGCCGGGCAGGGCGCGGTCCAGGGAGGCCCCGGGCAGGAGCTCTGCTGCTGCCTCCTCCTGCCCGCCTCGCACTCGCCCCTCTGACACGTGGGGTGGCCTCGCGGTCCACGATCCGCGTGGGTTCGGGGGGAAGCCCCTCCCTTGTCTGGTGTGGACGGCGGCTCCGGGCCCGCAGGGAGGGCCCACTGCTCCCAGCCTCGTCCACGGCGGTGCCATCCCGGGCTCCCTGGTCTTGCCTGTGTGGTGCCCTCAGCCTACAGTCGTGCCTCCAGCGGCCGGGGCGGGGGGCCACAGCACCAGGGCCGAGCCGCCTGTGCCCTAGCCAGGGCCCGTGTCCCCGTGGCTGGTCCCTGGGCCCAGAGCGTCACGCCGACGCCGGCTGACGCCCTACCTGGAGCCCCGAGGAGCGAAAGGCGGAGTCCGCTGGCCACCGCCGTGCTGTGTGACCCGGGACGGGGTCCTCCCCTCTCTGAGACCGGCCACGTTTCCGGTTTGAGCACAGCGTCGGGGGCGCAGGAAACGGGCAGTCTGCGCCCCCCGTGTCGGTATTTACGGACACGACGGGCAGCCTCGGCCCCAGCCCCGGACCCTGCCTGCAGAGGTACGACTGTCCGCTTCTGGCCGATGACCCTGAAGGCTCCCGACGACAAGGTCAGGAGCCTCGAGGCCCCTCACCCACTCTCTCTGGGCTCCGAACCCTGACAGCAGGTCGAGCGGGGGTGGGGTGGGGGTCAGGTCGGGGCCTGTTACCTTTTCCAACTTGGAAAGAGCCAGAGAGTAGCTGTCCTTCGCGCGGAACTGCATGAACCGCATGTTGGAAGGGTGGGTGAGCTCTGTGGTGATGCTCAGGCTGGGGAAGAGCCTGGGGGGAGGAGGGGGCTCAGGGAGGGGTCCCCCGGTCACAGAGGCAGCAACGGGACGGGCTCCCGACGGCTGGGGGGCTGGCTCAGGACCCGGCTCGGCCCCGCCGCAGCCGCCCGGGGTGTGAGCCCCCCGCCCCTCACCGGAACATGGTCTGCACGTTGACGATGGTCTTGGCGTCGGCCATGTAGTCCTCCTCCGCGCTCATGGTGCTCTCCTTGTCCACCACCACCAGGTTGTCCGCGTAGATGATGCCGCACTGCAGCAGGCTGTCCAGGCTGCAGGGGGCGGTGGGGAGAGGCCACGTGGGGGTGGGGGGGTCCCTCAGGGCCAGGTCGGGGATCCTGGGAGCTCCCTTTGGGTGCCCTCCTTCCCCCTCCACAGGCAGTGGTATTCAACCACCTGGACCCCCACCACCGGGTAGGAGGAGACTCTGGAGGAGGGAGGGGGAGGGGCTTCTGCTAAGAAATGGGCACCCCCACCCCCACCCCTTGGGCTCTGGGCTGCGCAGGGAGGCGGCGCCTTACTTGTCCACGGAGCCCTCCATGTAGTAGACCATGGGGAAGCAGCATATGGCCTCCAGGAAGTGGTGGTCGGGCCTGTGGGGGGAGCAGGCCCTGGGGCTGCCGTCCTGCTGGGCCGCGTGCCCCCCATGCCCTGCCTGGCCCTGCCTGGGGGTCCCCCAGGGCCGCAGCACATCCGACAACGGGGCTGCTCCTTATTTCACCCAAGGGGAAACCGCGGGCCGAGGGCGGGTCCTGCCCAGGTCAGACCCTGAGCTCTGGGGGCACGGGGGGCCGGGGCCGGGGCGAGGCCTCCCGGGGACTCCACGAGGGAGGGAGGTCAGGTGCTACCAAGGACCGGAGGGCCTGGGGACAGGGCAGGGGAGGAGCGGGGCGTCCGCGGGTGGGGAGCACAGGTGCGCGTGGGGGGGGGCGGGGGCGGGCCGGGCCCCACTTGTTGTCCAGCAGCAGCACGATGGGGTTGAGCTCCTTGCGCGACCGGTAGTAGGCGCGCAGCGGCACGATGAAGTTGTACAGCCCGTTGCCCGCCGTCTCCGCGGAGACGATGATCAGCTTGTTCTTGAAGCCGTAGGCCTTGGCGTCCTCGTAGCTGTTGTGTTTGCAGCCCTGCCGGGGTGGGGGGTGGGGGGGGGAGGGGGGCGGGCCCAGCGTTAGCCCCGCAGATAGAGCCGCCGACCCCCCCCCCCCCCCCCCCGTCACTGTGCCCGCGAGCACCGGTTCACCCGGAACCAGAGGGCCAGCTGCGGGGACACGGGGAGGGTCCTCAGGATGGAGGACCACGGCCTGGGGGCTTCTCTTCGGCTGCCCCCCCCCATGGGTGAGCAGACCACGGGGCCTGCGGTTGGCGGCAAGTGTGGGAGCCCCCTCAGCCCCGCCACCCCTTGACCCTGCGTCTGCACACAGGGGCCGCTGCGGTGACGCCGGGCTCCCCCGGGGACCCCTCACCGGATGGCCGACAGCCACCGGCCCCATCCTGTCACGGCCCATCTGCCCCTCCCGGCTGCCGTGAGACTGTCCCCGCGGCAGAGCGCGAGCTGGAGCCAGGGAGGGGGGCGGTCACGTCAGGGAAGGGAGGGAGGTGTTGTGGGGACCCGCCCTTTAGCAGAAATGAGATCTGGGCTGTGTGCACGTACGTGTGTGAGTGTGCACATACGTGTAGTGTGCGTGCGCGTGCGTATGTGTGTGCAGGGGTGTGTGTAGTGGAGAGAGAGGGAGCTGAGATTACGTGAGGGATCCCCCTGCCCTCAGGGGACACGCAGGGGTGAGGGGAGGGGGCTCCACCCGCCCTCGGGGACACGCAGGGGTGAGGGGAGGGGGCTCCACCCACCCTCGGGGACACGCAGGGGTGAGGGGAGGGGGCTCCACCCACCCTCGGGGACACGCAGGGGTGAGGGGAGGGGGCTCCACCCACCCTCGGGGACACGGAGGGGTGAGGGGAGGGGGCTCCACCTGCCCTCAGGTGGCGGGCAAAATCACTCCTCCAAAGCGGAAGTACGTTTACTGAGGGCGAGACCCGGGGAGTCTGGGCAAAGGGCCAGGAGTCCCCTCTTGGTTTGGCAGTTTTTCCGTAGGTTTGTGATGACGTCACACAGTGTGGCAGGAGGTGACCCACCTTGTCCAGCCGCAGGCAGCAGAAAGGGGCCTTCACAGGCAGAAGGTGGCACAGGGTGGGCGAGCTGCCGATGTAGGGCGAGTTGGGGGGGTAGCCCTTCACGTACCTGGGGGAGGACAGGAGCCCTCAGCACGGCCCCCCAGCCACCGGCCACCCGCAAGAGGTGGTCCTGAGCGCCCCCCCCACGGGACCTCCCAGCCCTCCACCCGGGGCCCAGAGCATGGCAGGGCCTCGTCCCAGGCGGCCACACGGAGGCGCCAAACCCCACAGACCCGTCCGTGCCCCTGGCCTGCGTGTGGGAGCATAGCTGTGACAGGGCACAGTCCTTTCCCTGGGGGTCCGAGGCCAGGAGCCGCACAGCACGCACATGGACACACGTACGAGTTACACCCGGCCCAGAAACCACGGGTAAAGCCCTGAGGGGCTCTGATGGCCGGTCCTCCCTCCCCGAAGCCCCCAGCACCCTAGCGAGTGAGCGGGCAGACGCCGGCCCCCGGCCCCTCTCTGCTGGCTGCACAGCGCCGGGCCGTCTCCCCAGCAGCGCCCAGCTCACACCCCCCGGGGGCGGCCACCCGGCCACGGCCGGCCCCCAGCAGTGCCGGGGAGGGAGGGCTTCAGAGGCCAGCGCCACCCCTGCCCCACGGTGTCCAGCGGCCCTGGGCACTCCCCTGGATCTCAGAGCCGGTCCCTCCCCAGGGCGCGTCTATCCCCTCTGAGGGCCAGAGCTGGGGGGGGGGGGGGGCAGCGGTCACAACCGGGCTGGCGGTGGCAACAGTCAGCGCGCTGCCCGGAGGCCAAATGGCTGAGGAGCCCCGAGGACACGCTGGGGCAGTGGGAAGACCTGGGCCCCAACCCAGGGCAGGCGGAGGGCTCAGGAAGGGCCAGGGGCGTCCGACTTCCACAGGCCACGCCCATTCCCCTCCCCCTCCCGTCGAGAGCGGCTGTGCCGTGCACGGCACTCACTCCGCCACGGACAGCCCCTCGTCCTCCGATGGCGTCATCTCGTCCTCCGATGGGTCACTCAGCAGGTCGCAGGGCAGCAGGGCCGAGCTGTCGGCCAGCTCCAGGACGGGCGCGATGCTGGGCCGCCGGCTGCCCGAGCCGTTCTCCGCGGGCAGCGTCAGCTTGCCGCCCCCGCCGCCCCCGCCGCCCCCGCCGCCCTGCGCCGGCCGGCACTCCGTGTTCTGGAGGTCCATGGCCACGGTCCCTGGAACGGAGCGGCTGAGCTTGGCCGGCGGGCCCCTCCCCAGGCCCTCCTGGGGGCGGCGGGTCCCCGGGTCAGAGGCGGACAGAGGCTCCCAGGGGCCCCGGGCGCGGAGTCGGGTCAGGCCCCGCGAGCGAGCCCGCCCCGCCCCGCCCGCGCCGGGCCTCACCCATGGAGGCGACGATGCTGTGCACGGGCAGGCGGCCGGACCCTTCGTACAGGCCCTGCCCCGAGAAGCCCTTCTTCTTCTGCTTCTCCTCCTGCTTGAAGATGAAGGCCGAGTTCTCCTCCTTGGTGATGTTGATGTAGAAGCAGGTGTCGGAGGCGGCCAGGGTGTGCCGGGGCCCCGGGTTGAGCAGGATGCTCTTGTCCTCGCGCTTCAGCCCGATGAGGCACACGCCGTACCTGGGCGGGGGCGCGGGCGGCTGGAGGGGGCAGCGCCTGCGCCCCCAGCGGCCTCAGAGAGGAGAGGCCGGGGGGACGGTCCCCGGCCCAGGGCTCCCCCCGCCCGCCCGCCCGCCCGGCCGTACTTCTTGTGCGCGTGGAAGGCGGCGTAGGTGAAGCTCTTGCCCTCGTACTCCCGGAAGAACTTGCTCTCCGCCATGCGCACGTGGTACACCTCGTTGCCCGAGCACCGTCCGTACATTCGCTGCCACTGCTCTGGGGACTCCTGGCCTTCCCTGGGGCGGGCAGCCGGAGTCACCGCTTTGACCCCTGACCCCTCCCTGCATGGCCGAGCCTCCCGGGAGGACCCGCCCTGGGGGCCCCCAGCCTGGTCTCTGTCCCCGGGCGGCCCCCGGCCCCTGATGCTGTCCGGCCCAGCGGTGGGGAACCAAATGTACTTTCTCCCCCAAACCAGGCCCCACCTGCCCTTGTCACTGTGCCCTCGACCCAGGGCTCTCTGGGCACCCCCACCCTGGTCCCTGCCTGCAACTCCCAGCAGCCCCCTGGTGGCTCCCCACTCCACCCCCCCCCTTGGCTGCTCTGACCCTCCCTGGGCGCCCCTCCCGTGTCTCCCCTTCCCCAGCACTCACTGGCCGCGGGACGTGTGCACCAGCAGGGTGATGAGTGTGGACGTGGCCGGACAGATGCAGTTGAGGGCCAGCATGGCGTACTTACACTCTTCCTCACACACCACGTGGTCTGCGGCAGGAGGGGCCGGGTCACCGCCCAGGCCCCACTGGGCCCACAGCAGGCGGCCCACCGCCCAGTGCCCTCCCTGGAGCTCCCGCCTCCCCGACCTCATCTGCCCCAGCACCTCCGTGCTCGACTCCCAGCGTGGTGAGAACTCGGGGGCTGGTGGCACCCGTTCACCTGTGCTCCGGAGCCCAGCTCGGGGGCCCGCCCACCTGCCCCCTGGCACCCCTGGCTGGAGCATGCCCAGAGATGCTTATCAGATGCCCCAGCCCTGGGCTCCTGCCCACGCTGATCCCGGGCCCCGGGTGCAGGACTGCCCCCTCAAACGGCTAGACTTACATGGGCTCCACCGCCCCCCATGCCGGGGCGAGGACACTCAGCTGTGCCTCCTGCCACGCCTCCGCATGCTCCAGCCCCCACTTACGGCCCGGCCCTCAAGGTGTACACTCAGCTGGGTGCACACTCAGCTGGGTGCACACCCGCGGCCCCCAACGTACCTGCAAATTTGACGTGAAACTTGTTCTCGGGCTTGAGGATCTGGACGTAGAGGGGGCAGTTGGGTGCAAAGTCCTTCACGGCCCAGGCGCGCAGGATGGTCTGGTGGTCCTGGGGCGGGGGGGGGGGGGGGGGTGCGGGGGCGGGGTCAGTGCTGACGGGCGGGAGGAGGGGAGGGTCTCTGGCGCGGGGGGGGGGGGGGGTGCCCACAGCACTCACCGCTGCCGTGCGATCCACCTCGTTGCGGCTACTGAGGATGAAACAGGCCTCCCCGTTGTCCATCCTGCAAAGCACCGGGTCTGAGCGCTGCCTGGACCCGTCCACGCTCCCATCTCGGACGTCGGGGGCTCAGGGCAGAAGCTGGAAGGGGGGGGGCCCCGTCGAGACCCCACCTCACTCTGTGCTTCTGAGCCGGTGTCGGGGCACTGACCAGCCTTGGTGACCCCACTAAGCCAGGGTGGGGCTGGGGCAGTCGGTGGTGAAGATGTGCCCACCTGCTGGCCTGTCCCTCCCACGGTCTGGGCACCCGGCTGACCTGTTCTGGTCCCTCTCTCACCTGGAGAGCCTCTGGCTGCAGCTCGCTCCCCCCAGGGTGGGGAGGCCTGCACCCTCGCCCCCCCTCCACCCTGCACCCCACCCACCCTGGCTTGTCATCTGTCTCTGCCAGGCCCGTGCCTCTCCCAGCCCCTTGGCCTGCAGCTGGGTCCTGGGTCACAGGCTGGGCTCCTGGCCACTGCCGCCTCCATGCTGGATTCCTTTCCGAAATTTTATAGGTGAGGTAGTGGGGCCCAGGGCTCAGGAGGTGGGCACTCCTGCTTCCCCTCGGGCTAGCACCCCCATTCCATCACAAAGGAGGAGGAGGAGAGGCTTCTGGAATGACAATGTGGTGGCGGGGGGGGGGGGGGGGTCTCCTGGGGTGTGCACTGGCACATTCTAGAAATTTCCATGTAAGGACGTCGTCTCCTTAACTCATTCATCAGCTGGTCTTTCAAAGAAAACTGGCCCCCAGCCCGTCTTCCCACCCCAGCTCCACGTGGAGCCACGCTGGAACCTGAGAGCATCCCCAGGGGGGGAAGACTGACAGGTGAGGTGGGTGTGGCCAGGTGCCCGAGGTGAGGTCAGCAAGGGGCCTGTCTGGCCGGGTGAGTGGCGGGCAGGGAGCCGGGGCCGCTGCCCGCCCCGACGCCCCACCCAGACTGACAGCCCCACGGTGGCGGCATCCGTGCCCTCCCACCCTCAGCGCCACACCCTCACCCCCCGCCGGCGCTCACTTGGCTCGCATGAGGTCCTGGTCCTTGAGTGCGGAGCCCTGGAGGTAGATGACCCGCTGGGACCACAGGGGGATCTGCAGGACCCTGCGGACCTGGATGTCCATCTCGGTCGGGCACAGGATGACCACGTAATAGTCCTGCAGGCCAGGCCGCGTCAGTCCCCGTGCGGGCTCACCTCTGCCGCCGCTGGGCACCCCCCGACCTGCCCGTGCCGGCCTGTGTGACCCGGGGGCCGACGGGGGAGCCGAGGCGCACGGCACCCAGGGGGCCTCACCTGGAGCCGGGGGTGCGCGTAGAACTCGTTCAGGAAGTCCATGAGCAGGTCGATCTTGAGGGAGCTGACGCACAGAATCACGTGCTTCTCCGTCTGGGCCCGGTGGCGGCTGTAGTTGCCCCCCGACTTCTGCCGCTCCATCCACAGGTACACCAGCTCCTCGAACTGCGGGGGACAGCGGGGGACAGCGGGGGGCCTGGGGCTCAGGGGGCTGTGGGGGCCCCGGTGTCCCCCGTGGGAGCACACACGTGGACCTCCCCCGGCCCCCAACACCACAGGCCACGTGGGGGGGCCACGCGGGGGCAAAACGGACACCCCGGCTCCCGGCCCAGGAGGCCGAGCGACTGTTATCCGGTGCCGAAGTCCGCACTCCGGACACGGAGCTGACGATGAGATCCCTTTCAGAGAAACGCGAGGGCGCCCTGGGGAATTGGCAGCCGGAGCCGGAACTGGGCACGTGGAAAGGGCACCTTCAGTACGAGTGGTTACGAGCCCGTGTCAGGGCTGAGCGCAGGCCTGGGGATGCCACCCGCCCAGCCCACGCTTCCCGGATGTTTGCCTGGAGTGTCGGGAGTCCTTTTAAATTAGGAAAAGGACAGATAAAAGCCTCATGGTGACGGGACCCCCGCGGAGCCGCCGGGGTGCTGGCCTGCCCGGGGCCCCCCCTGCAGCCTGACTCAGGTGACGGCCAGACCCTGAGGGTCTCCGGCCGTTTCCACCCCAGCATCGAGGCCATTCGTGTATTTAACAGAGCAGAGGACCCCGTCTGGTGCTCGCCTGTGCCAGGCCACTTGCCAGCAGCTCACCGCATTTAGGGAGCACCTGCTAGGTGGCGGCGACCAGACCCCGTGACCCCGAAGTGCAGGCCTGGCTCCACAGCTGGAGGCGCCGGGCCCGGGGTGGGGGGGCCCCCTGTGCAGGACGGGGGCTCCGACACAGGCACTCAGCTGCAGCCTCACCGACCACAGCTGTGCCACGGGCTCCGGGCCTGGGCATCTGTGAGGAGGCCTGGCGACGTGCCCCCCAGCTGAGGTGGGGGCTATGTGGCCTCACCGTAGCCGATCCCATTGCGTCCCTGAGACTCTGTCCACTCGGAACCTCCCACTGGGACCTTATTTGGAAACGGTCTTTGCAGATGCGTTTAGTTGAGACAAGGTCAGACAGGATCAGGGTGGGCCCTTGTCCACTGTCCGGTGTCCTCAAAAGAGGACACGGAGGGATCCACGGGGAGAAGGCACGTGAAGACGGGGCAGAGACGGGAGGGACGCAGCCAAAAGCCAGGGGGGCCCAGGGCCAGCAGCCCCGGAAGCTGGGAGGGTGCAGGGGGCCGCCCTCGGAGCCTCCAGGATGGGCTGGCCCCGCGGACACCTCGGACTCAGGCTCCGGACCGGGAGAGAGCACGTTTCTGTCGTTCCAAGGCCCAGTCTGTGGCACCGTCAGGGACCCCGCTGCTGCCTCCTGGGAAGGAGGCTTAGCGGGCGTGTGGCGGGCTTAAAGGGAAGCACGCGGGGAGGGAACGGGTGCTCCGTCTCTTCCCGAATAACCGGGGGGCATCCGGGGTCCTGAGCATCTGTGCCCGGACCCGGAGGAGTGGCCGAGGGGGCAGGCACGGCACCAGCGGCCTGTGGTTCCCCGTCGAGAACGCCACCCCTGGCTCCTCGCCCTGCCGTGAGGCCTCGGGTCTCGGGCCTCCGGCTTTGCCCGCTTCCGGGCTGGGCAGAGGCGGCCTGTGTGGGGGCTGGGGGCTCACCTGCAGCGGGAGCACCACGAGGGCCACACAGATCATGATGACCACCAGCAGCTGGGACGGCCAGATCTTGGGCGTCACGTCACCGTAGCCCACGGTGGAGAAGGTGACGATGCAGAAGTAGAAAGCCGTGAGGAGGGACAGGTTGTCCCCTGCGCGCTCCAGGTGCTGGATGCCACAGGTCCTGGAAGTCCGGGCATCGCTGGGCTGTGGGAGGGGCCTGGGACACCTGGGGCGGGCGATGGCTCCGGGGACTTCCCATCCTGGTCTGCCAGAGTGGGCACAGCCCAGCCCCTCGGGTCTCCCCCTGGATATTCCCTTTCCAACCCGTGGCTGTTTCGAGGCCCCTGGGCAACATGCCCTGAGTGGACGCGGACCCACACTGGTGGAGTGTGGGCCTGGGGTCAGTGGGGTGGGCCTGCGCCCCGCCTGGAGCCTCATCCTCACCCAGGGGGTCGGGCAGGAGGCCGGACAGCCCCCTACGGGCACAGAGCCCGACGGCCCCGCTTCCCGCACCTGTGACCCCAAGTCCTCGCCCCACACCGGAAGCTGCTGACGGCAGGGCCTAGGGGGCCCATGGCACACAGCGCGGGGTGCCACAGAGAGGTGCTCGAGACCCTCCCCCAGGGGGATGGGAGGACACACCGGCTGCCGGGAGGAAAGCAGGCTGAGCTTTGGACCCCGTGGCTGCCCGTCCCCCTCTGCTGCGGTCTGCGTGGTGTGGGCAGGCGTGCGGGAGGGGAGGCAGGAAGCACGTGGCTCCTCCTCGCTCCTTCCCGGGCCTTGGTGCCCACCCCACATCCCTGCCGGGGCAACGGGACGTGGTGGCCGCCTTCACCAGCAGCGGGCAGGGCCGGTACCCCAGGACCCGCGGCGGGAGCCGGGCACGAAAGGGGACACCCCCTCCCCCCCACTCTTCACCCTGGCCGTTCCCAGACCTCGTTCTCAGCTGGACCTCGTGCCAAAGGGTCCCCACGGGGCTCGGGCCGGTGCCCAGCCTTCCGAGGTGCGGACCCGGAAGCCAGACCTAGGTCTCCCTGGGTCCCAGAGGAGCGGGACCTGGGCCCACTGCAGCCCGGGGCTGTGGGCTCCGGGCCGTCCCCCCCCCCCCCCCCGCTGTCCTTGGGCCCCCTGCCACCGCGGGGCCCTCCTGAGCTGCGGCCCGAGGGGCAGAGGGCGGCGGGGCTCCTGGGGGCACACTCACCCCGTGAAGACCAAACACAGCAGGGTGCAGAACAGGATGAGGACCTGGTTGAACATGGCCGACTGGGTCCGCAGGATGGCGCGGTGGAAGTCGTTCTGCGGGACAAGGGCTGTCAGGGGCGGCGCCTGGCCCTTCCGTCGGCGCGGGTGCAGGCGGGTGAGCGGGTCCCATCCCCTGGCCCCGCGCCCCCTCCCGCCTCCACGTCAGGCTCCCCGCGGACAGCCCCGGAAAGGGACGTGGGCCCGACGCTCAGCGGAGGGTCTGTCCAGGGTCCCGGGTCACGCGGGCCGGGTCTCTCGCCCCACACGCACATTCACCCCTCCTCCCTCCGGCCGGGGACTTCCCGGGGGGGGGGGGGGGGGACGCGGCACCCGGGACGGGAGCTCACGATCATGTTCTCCAGAGCGTGCTTGGCCAGCCAACAGTTCAGAAACACGGGGATGAACAGGTTCCGCAGGGGCGCCCAGAATATCTGTGAAGGAGCCGGGTCAGGGGGCCGGGGCCGGGGTGTCCCCCTCCTCGGCCGGCCGCTCACCCACCGTGACGATGAAGGGCAGCGTGTTGATCATCTCCAGGACGAACGAGACTCGGAAGATCTGCTCCCAGATGTTGCCCTGGGGGCCGTGGGGGGCGGGGAGGGGGGAGAAAGGCAAGCCAGGAGGTCAGGGAACGGGCTGGGGGGTCAGAGGGGAGGGTCAGGCCAGGCGGGGGGGGGGGGGGGACTCACTTTGTAGCTGAGGTAAATGAGGAGCATCGTCTCCAGGAAGCTTATGATGGCCACGATGACCTAGGAGGGGCGCAGTCTGAGTGGGACGGGGGGAGAGCAGGGCCCACCCGGAGCCATGCCCCCCACTCACCTGAATCGCCCACAGAGTCATCTTTCTTTCCACCCAGAGGATGGGCGCCCTGGGGAGGGAGGGAGGTGAGCCTCGGGCTGGTGTCCCCCAGCCCCAGCCCCACCCCCAGGCCTCCCCTGACCCGAGCCGTTCCTCAGGCGGGTGGAGGGCACCTGCCTTCCCCCTCGAGGGGACAAGGACATGAAGGGAGGGAGAGGTCCCTCAGGAAAGGAGGCCTCTTGGGAGGTCAGGGTGAGGCCAGGCCCAAAGCTGCGGGACGTGGGGCAGGGCTGCAGGCTCGGGAGGCCCCCCCCGCCCTGGACAGGCTCCCTGGGCAAGTGCGATGAGCCGCAGGGCCTCCCTTCCTCCCCAGTCCAGCCGGGGGTGGGGGGCTCCCGGGAGGTGAAGCAAATGGGGGCGGGGGCAGGGTCTGTTCAAACGCCGGTGCTCCTTCGGGTAACGGAAGGACCGGGGTCGTCTGTACAGACGAGCCGAGTGAGGCAGGAGGTGGCCGGGCCCCTGGGGACGCGTCCTAAACGCTGGGCCAGACGTCGCGGTCATCCTGGGGTCACTTGCACCGCTTGACGGGGGCACCGCTCTCCTTGGTTCGAGTGCGAACAGGAGCGGTGACCCACTGGAGGGCCCTCCCTGCGGGCCCCTCCCCACCCGCCGTCAGTCAGCGGGCCCCTCCCCACCCGCCGTCAGTCCGCGGGCCCCCTCCCCACCCTCGGTCTGAGGGCTGAGCCAGGAGTTGGAGGGACGCTGAGTCAAGCCACTTGGGGCGACACCTGTAATTCTGAAAGGGTCCGCTGCTTCAGGTGCTCTGCGGGGACTGCCTAGCGCTGCCCACTGCGCGGGCCAAGGCCGGGCGTCCGGCCGGAGGGGCTGGGCCGGGAACTCACCAATTGATCTCGGAGGACGAGGCATTGAAGGTGTAGTTGTGCTTCGGGCAGCCCCAGCTGTGGAGAGACAGAGCTGGCCCAGCCCGGCCCCGGAAGAGACCCCGCCCACGGCTGCCGTGGGCTCAGGAGCCCGGTGGGCGGGCACCCACTCCCCCACCCAGGGCCAACTCCCCGCACCTCAGACAGGCGTCTGCGCTCCTACGGCCTGCCCCCACCCTGCACACGGCCGGGCAGGGTCCCAGGCGGGGAGGGGCGGACAGGCTGGGCGGGAGAGCACAGCACTCTGGGACGGGAAAGGCAGAGCCGGGAAAGAGCTGGGGATCCTGCCCCGTCTGGCGGCAGGTTGCCGGGGAGGGCCGTGCGAGGTCAGAGCGGACCCCGGGGCAATCGGTGCCTCCCGGAGGCCGGAGCCGCCGCAGACGAGGCTGGACGATGCTCTCGAGCCAGGGAGAGGGACAGCTGGGCTCCCACCCTGAGGTACCGACTCCCAGGTGCACCCCAAGTCACCCCAGGAACGAGCCTCTCTCAGCCCGCCGGATGCCCAGCCTCTGGGAAGGGGGTAGGGGCAGACCTGTTCGTTCTGCCCAGCTGTAATGCCAGGGTCACGGACCGAGAGGATCCCACTCTCACGGAGCCCCATGGTGACAGGCAGCTCCTTCCCACTCTTCTTCCAACTGACCCACTTCCCCGAGCCTTACTGGGGCTATTATTGCAAACTCGCTGCCCACAGAAGCGGCCGGCTGTCCTCCCATCCACCTACCACCGTCCTCCAACCATCGACCCGTTACCCACCCAGCCACCGGCCCCCCATTCGTAACTCATCCAGCCACCGACCTGCCCATCGTTCTACCCAGCCACTCCCTCGTCTCATCCGGCCACTCGCCCTCCCACCCGCCCATCCACGTGCTAGGGACCGGCAATGACTCCTAGACCTGGTCCCTGTAGGGATGTGCAACCAGATGTCCCAGGAGCCTCTGGAAAGAGAAGGTGGGACGAAAGCGGTTTGAGAGTCAGTTAGGACCCCCAGTCTTCCTTCTCAAACCACCACGGCTGGGTCTGCACAGCCCCACCTGGGATGAAGACACGAGGGGCCCCAAGGGAGGGTCAAAGGGTGTCTGGCTTGGGGACCCCCCCCCCGCCACCCTGCTCCGCAGATTGCACTGTCCTCCGGCCCCAGCTTCCTTCCCAGCTCGGCCCCAGGAGTCAAGTGGCCACACTTCGCCCTCAGGGAAGAGGCGGGACGGATCCGCTCTGAGGACTGAGCCTGTCCCAGGTGACAGTGGTGACCAGGCTTTGCCTGTCCTGACTGATGGGACTTCAGCCTCTGAGTGCCCCACTCTTAGTGTGAGCAGAGCCCAAGTTGCTGGACGTTTGAAGAAACCCACCCAGTGTGAGCTCCCACCCAGGGAGAAGCAGAGACTGAGCCCAAGAGAAACACGTAAGAAAGGCAGGGTTAGAGACATCACCTCCGGAGAGGCGGAAAGCCAGAAGGAAGTCTCCGAAATTAAAGCGTGATGCAGAAGGACTGAGCCAGGGCCGGACGCAGCGCTAAGGAAGTCACCCGGGGGGGGGGCACGAGAGGAGAGATGGGGCAGACGGGACTGTCCAGAACCACACAGCCGGGCACCGGAAGCCCAGAGACAGCGGAGGGGAGAAGAGTGGTCTCCAGCATGGGAGGGAAGGGGTCGTGCCAAGGCGTCGCGGAGGCTGCCGGACATGGGCACGGAGAAGAGACTGCAACGGCCTCCAGGGGAAGAGTGTGCTTCCCGCACGGGCGACCGGCAGGACCGGTGGCAGGAAGACCAGGCAGCAAGAGGGACCGACTCTACCGCGGTCAAGTCTGACCCGGAGGAGGCGGGCAGCGCGAGCTCTGTGCCAGCGAGGGGACCCAGGAGGTGCGGGTGGCCCTGCCCGGCTTGCACCCCGCCCCTCCCCCGCTGAAGGCAGCGGAATGCCGCTCCCGCCCCGCTGGACACGCACAGCCGCAGTGCGCGGCCTGGGCACCTTTCTCCCCGAGCCAAGCCTGTCGGTCAGCGGGACCCTGAGTGGCATCCAGGGCCGACTCTGCGGGGGCAGACACTGGGAAGGAAAGGGTCCCCGGGGGCTGGGCACACACTCCCCCCCACCCCCCCACTGACCCCACCGGCCTCTGTCCCGGCAAGCTGCCCCCAGCCCCGCAGTCGCCCACCATCCGATCCCCAGGGCCGGGTCATCCAGCAGGACGCGGACGATGTACAGCAGGCAGGTAAGCAGCTTCAGGGAGAAGTTGAAAAGCCGGATCCTCAGGCCTGCGGGCGGGGGATGCAGGTCAGGGCTCCTGGGCCCCCCGGGACACCCTGGGCTGCCCCCAAGGGTTAAGGGGTGCTCCGCACTGCGGGGGGAGACCCTCCACCCCGTCCTGCCTTCCAGATGGGGTGCAGACCGCTCCCCACGCCACGCACTCCTTGGGACAGAAGGGTGGGGACCTGGGGGGCACACTGATGGACTAGGGCCCGTGCCCCATCCTGCACCCCAGAGGGGGTCCCAGGGAGCCAAGCTCCTGCTGGGAAGGCGGGGGAGCGGCAAAGGGTGGCAGGTGGCCAGAGGACCCTCCAGGGTGCAGGTAGGGGGGCTGGGCCCGCCTGGGAGGAGGCTGTGCCGGTGCCCTGGACGGCCACGGCCCAGCCCGGGGTCCAGCAGGGGAGCAGGGTCCCCCCTCCCACTGGAGGTAGGTGGCCTGAAGCCGAGGGGCCTCCCCCACCCCGTGCCCCGCGCCCACCAGCCTGTGCCCCCGCTCCTCCCGCAGGCCCCCACTCACTGGATCTCTGGTTTTTGATGAAAAACAACTTGAGCCGCTCCTTAAAGGTGTTCTCGTTGACGTAGAACTCCACCTGGACCCTGGGGGCAGGGGAGAGGGGCATGGGGGCTCTGGCCAGTGGGGGCTCGAGCAGGGAGACAAGCCCGAAGCCCAGGGCGGGACCGGCTTCTCCCACACCGCAGGAGCCCAGAGAGACCCGCGGGGACAGCAGGACCGGGAGGGCGACCCGGTGTCCGGCCGGCCCTCGTGGTCCCGGCAGACCCGCCCGCCAGCCCTTCCAAAGCCACGGGCACGGCTGGGGCCGGTCGGCTGCTACCTTCTGGGCACCAGAGGCGGACAGCCATGGGCCCTCAGTCTTGACTGTCGCCGGCAGCCCGCTACCAGTATTAAACAAACCCTGATGGCCCTCAGCACAGGGCTCAAACACCAGTGTCCCCTAAGTAGGAGTGGAAGCCGATGGTCGGCTGCTCTGCCTGCTGGCCCCGGGGCTGTCCCCTGAGGCCCGCTGCAGCCTGCAAGAGGGTCGGGCACGTAGGCACCGGCCGTCAGGCCCGCCGTGGCCCCTCCAGCCCAGGCTGCTCTCCTTCCCTCAAGCTCGCCTGTGCCCCTGGCCAATCCCCAGGCATCCTGAGTCCTGCCGGGGCTCCCAGCCTCCCGGGGACCGGCCACGGCACACCCGGCGTGTCAGGGAAGGAGGCGGAGTCGGGGAGGGCCGTCGGGTCCCTGGGGGTAACGCGGGGTCTGGGGCAACGGGCCACCGCCCAGCACTGCCCCAGCCTTGGACCCGGGCCCGCGGTGGCCGCTGTGCCCTGCGCGCTGGCCCGGTGGGGGCCCGGCGTCCCCCTAGGACGGAAACCCCGGCGTTGACGGCAGTAGGACAGGCGGAGCGCGGTCCTGGGGGTCCCACCTTCCGGCCATCGTGCCCCGGGGCAGGGGGCTCCGGCCTGCGGGGGGGCGGGCTGTGAGCGGCCTCCGCCTGGCCGGGCTCCCCTCCCCCACAGCTGAATGGGGCGCTCTGCCTGGGGCTGGCTGCGCCGTCTCCAGGCTGCGCGAGACGGCCCTCCTGCCCGCGGCCTGCCGCGGGCACAGGACGGCGTGACAGGGCGATGCCTCGGCGGGCCCTCGGCCGGGGCGCCGGCACCTTCCTGACCTGCTCCAGGCAGGGGACCTCCGCCTGGGCCACGGTGGGCTCCACTGGCCACGGCGCCCAGAGGAGGCCTGGGCGCCGTGGGCTCTTCCCCTCCCTTGGGTTCTGGTGCAGGGAGGGGTCGCACGGCCACAGCCTGGACCCCCGGAGCCAGAGAGGCAGGACGGGCCTCCCACAGACCACAGCCAGTGTGCCCACGGCACCCCAGCACATCCCAGCACAGCCCCGGTGCCCCATGGCACCCCACTGCACCCCAGCGCAGACCCCTTTCCTCTCTCTCCTCGGAGCCCTCTCCCTGCCTTCCCGGCTTACTCCTCAAGCCCTGAATCCCACCCTTCTCTGTAGGCGCCGCCTGGAGCTGCGTCGGGGGCTCCTGAGGGCCTCTGGGGAGTCGGTCCAACAAGCCTGGCTGGGCCCGGGCCCGGTGAGGTCAGCTCAGCGGGGCAGATGGACGCAAGTCAGTGAGCCCGAGGGAAGAGCACCCAGCCCGGGAACAGCCCTCCCCGACACCCTCCGGCCCCATCGAAGCAAAGCCTCCACAGAGGGGTCTCCCCACCCCACCCGGGCCACCCGCTCAGGCCGCTTCCCTGACGGGGCCCTTGTCTGGCCAGCGAGGCCCCGCCCTGCTCCTTCCTCCTGAGCCTCCCTGTCCCCACCCCCCTCTGGTCGACCCCCCCCCCCACCCCCGCCAGACTCCTCAGCTGCCCCCATCTCAACTCTGAATGCGGGACGCCCTAGGGCTGATCACGGGCCCCCCTCGACACCCGCCTGGCCCGCTTGCGCGAGGTGACCTCTAAACCCCAGCCCCGCTCTGAGCCCCCGGCTGCCCTCCGACGTTGCCCTTTGGGGTACCCTCCCCAGACCAAGCCGGAGCCGGAGGCGCTCCCTCTCCCCACGTTGGACCTCACGCTCTATGCGGCTGAGAGCCCCGCTCCACTCCCCCCGGGTCCCCTGCCTATCTTGCTGGACAGCTAGACGCCAGCAGGTGAGACGAAGCAGGAAGCCAGAGTCCCTGGCTCCTTCCTGTGGTCTCTGTTGGCAAAAGAGAGCGACCCCCAGCTCCTTCCCCGGGGACCCCCGACCTGACCCAACCTTGCCCCTGCCCCCGCTTGCCAACGGCCCCTGGCCGCACATAGAGCATCCTGACGCCCCTGCCCAGGCCCAAGGGGTCAGGCCTGCTGACCTGGGACTGGTCGGGCCTGGACACTTTTGCTTCCAGGCCACCCGGCCCCTTCCCAGCTCCCCAGAAACGGAACCCCGGTCGCTTCTCGGCCAGCCCTTGTCCCCCGGGGTCAGCTGCAGACACCCATCGGGACAGCCCCCCAAGGCGGTCAGCGGCGGGGGCCCGCGGAGGGAGAGGGCTGGTGAAGGAGACGCCGTGGGCTGGCGGACGTGGCCTTGTGAATCGAGCCTCGTGAAGCCTCTCTCACTCTTAATTTTTCATGAGCTGCGGCTGCCCACTTCTGACACCACCACAGACAGCAGCTTACGAGCTGTCCATTTAGCCTGAAGTACGGTCGAGGCGACAAGCATAATTAGACCCCCACGGGGCACTGGGCCGACGCAGGAGGAAACCTTGGAGGGCTTCCGGACCCCCGCGGCCCCGAGGTTCACAGCACAGCCTGGGCCCGGTTGAAGGACACTCTCAGCTGAGCAAGCTCACGGGAAGAAGCAGGTGGGCCCCGGGGTCACGGACGGGTCTGGCCAGACAGACAGAAGCCCTGTGCCTCCCCTGCCCGGCTGCTCCGTGGCCCCTGTACCCGTCCGAGCCCCGGTCTCCTCACCTGGGGGGGCGGGCAGTGACAGGAAAGGTCCACCACAGGTGTCTGGAGGGTGGCAGATGGGGGGGCTTTGGCTCTGGGGAGAGTTAGCCTGTCCCTCTGCATCTGACCCTCAACCTCTCAAGTCTGCTAAGTGCCTGCGCCCGAAGGAGGATTAAGTGAGAGGCCGCCGCGATGCGTGGCTCGGGGCCTGGCACCCATCAGCTCAGCTGGTGCCCGTGGTCTCCTTCTAGGTCCCGACGGTGGCCGGCTCTGTCGCTCCCATCTCCCAGAAAGGACGGGCCCCCGGGCCACAAATCCACCTGGCTGATGCCCTCCACGGGCAGGGGGCAGGGTGGGACCCCGGTCCAGCCGTGGCTCGAGGCCCTGCGTGGGGTGCGTGACCAAGCTCACGGAAGCCGCTCTGGGGAGTGAGGGAAGGGCTGAGTGGGAAGCCCCGCGAGCCGGGGGAGGGGTCCTGAGAACACACGGTGTGGTGGCCCCGGAGCTCGGCCTCAACATCGAGCTGCCCCAGACCCCACGGTGGAAGCCACGGGTCTACTCCCCTCCCCCCGTCGGTGTCCGTGCTCCTTCGTGCACTCGGTCTGAGGCCCCCTGCCGCCAGGGGCCCAGGAAGAAGGTCTAAAGCCAGGGTGCCCCAAGGGCGTGGTCTCGGGGCCCAGAGCCTGAGGGGAGCCTGGGACTCAGAAAGCCCTGGGTGTAACCCCCGGGGTCAGGCCGTGGGTCCCGGGGACTGGACAGGCCCCACCTGGGCCCCACCCCAGGCTCCTCTGTCCTCGGAGGTTGCCATCTCTCAGGCTGGTGAGGACAGGGGTCCAGACCGAACAGACAAAAGGGCCTTCTTGCCGAGCCCTGCCCTGGAGCCCCTCGGAGGGCTCCGGCCAGACTCATCCCAACACGTATGAAAACAAGGCCCGCCAAGGCCCAAGGCTGGTCCAGAGGGTCGGAGGCATCGGGGGCTTGGGGCTCTGCATGGGACCAGGGCCTCTCGGATGTCTGGGGTGGAAGGGTCAGCCCCCGGCTGCCTCTGCCCCATCCCCACGAGGCTTGTGTTTGAGTGGGCCCAGGCCGACCGCCTGCCTGTGCCAGGGCCTTGTCCACGCTGGAGGGGACCCACAGAGTCCCCCTTGTGCCGGCAAAGCAGCTCCAACCTCCCCAACCTGAAACCGGGACAGGACGTGCCAGGCGAGGGTGGCCGCCCTGGGGCAAGCCGGGCAGGTGGACTCTGGGCTGCACGTCTGCCTTCTGACCAGCAGGCTGACCCGGAGGCCAACGGGCAGGCAGGCCCGGGGAGCAGGCCTTCCAGGGAATCCTGGCAGGTGGTCCCGGCACAGACGGCCTGTGCCAATAAGCTCCGTAGGCAGAGTCAAGAGGGCGGTGGCGGGGAGGGTGGCCGGACGCTAAGCACACAGCACGGCAGGCCGGCCCGCCGGGCCACGACAGCCGTGCACTCACATGGGGCCGGGGTCCTACTGTCTGCTTCCCTCCGCGTGTCGCCGTGTGGCTCGCTCCCTCCACACAGGAACCCGCAGACTGACGCGCGAGAGAAAGGGCGGGGCCCCGGCCTAACTGCCAACCCCGAGGCCGGCTATTCTGAGCAAGGGCAGAGCCTATGACCAGCCCAGGGACCCAGCCCAGGACAGACATGTGGCCTGCTCCACCCCCCCACGCACTGGCACTTCCTGTAGGTGTGCGGGCAAAGGGCCGGGCTTGGGGGCAGAGGACGGGCAGAGGTGTCTGCTGAGTAGTGAGGCACCGGGGGTGGGGGGTGGGGTAGGGCTGAAGGCTGCGCTGTCCCCACCACTCCCAGCCCCAGGCTCGCAGACTCGCCCATGGGGGGCTGGTGGCCGTGTGGGCAAAGATCGCTGTGGGGGACATCCCTCCAGGCACCACGACCCTCCTGCGGGGTGGCGGGGCTCTGGATCCACCAGGGCTGAAAGGCTTTCCTCTGGCTCTTGCCCAGTGACACAGGCCACCTCCTGCAGGCCACCTGCTGCCCCAGGGTGGCCCGCTGCCAGGGACATCCCGTGTCGGGAACCCGGAGGGGCAGAGCAGCCTGGGGGACCAAGGAAAGGCATGGTGGCCAGTGGCTTCTCCAAGGGACAGGTGACCCCAGCCCGCATGTCCCCCGTGAGGCGGCCCCACCTGGGACCTCCTGCACACGTGTTGGAGAGAACCCCTGTCCTGGCACCCTCGGCTGGGCCGGGGGCCTGGGAGAGCCTCTTGGGGCCTTGGTGGGCACGGAGCGTCTGCTCTACCAGTGACAACGCTGGGGTGGACGCAAATCGTCCGTTTCCCCCTGGGAAGCCCGAGGTGCCCCAGAGAGCCCTGCGGGTGCTGGAGGGGCCCTCCGCCCCACCACCACCGTAGCGCAGGGGGCTGGGCTGGGGAGCCAGAGGCCCGGGACTGTGGCCCAGCCCCCCCCCCCCACCGGCTCCCACACACCTGCCAGGGTAATCACAGGCCCGGGTCACAGGCTGCGGCAGGGGCGAGTGTCAGCAGCAGCTGGAAGCTGAGTGAGCGGCGGCTGTCGCCGCTGACAATGGTAATTAATGACATCGGGTCCCACTTAGTGGCCACGCTGAATGCCCAGGGCTTGGACAGGATGTGGCCGCTCCGAGGAGGATGTTGGTCTCCCCAGCCTCAAAGCCACCGTCCGCTTGACCCGGATCTTAACAGAAGCCAGGACGTGCCTGGGGGCTAGGCTGAGGGGGGAGGGTCCCAGCAGTCATCTGCATGCCTGTCCCCACACACGCAAATGGTGGGGGTCCCCGTTCCCACTGGGCACCCCTGAGGGCTGTGGGTGTCCGCCTCTGGATGGCCCTGTTTGCTAGTCCAGGGCTCCTCCCCAGAGGACCGCCCACTGTCCCATCCCCGGCCTCAGCTCCACCCCCAGCAGCAGCACCTGATGGCACAGGGCGGCGGTGGCCAGGGCTGGCTGATGCCCGGTCCCGCCTGGCTGCAGGGCAGACTGGACTCTGAGCCGCCTCCTCCCAGGGTCTGCTGGGGGTGGGAGGCCACTTGTCTTTCCCTGCTGCGGCCCCCTCCCCGCAAGCACTTACTGAGACAGAGAGGAGTCCAGGCTGAAATCTTCCACATGAAGCCTGGGGACAGACACGGGTGGTCACATCAACATGGAAGACGGATGGATGGAGGGCTTGGGCTCCTGGACCAGGTGGGGGCACAGACACTCAAGGAAGCTCCAGGCAGGGTCCGAGGGAAGCGGCGGGGTTGGGGGGGGGCACCCCTGGGCACACCCCCAGACCCGCGGAGCCCCCAGGCAGGTGGAGGTGCCCACGGGAGGCAGCCTGTGGTGAGGCGCTTACTGGGCCTGGCCCCCTCGGCGCCCCAGAAAGCAGCACAGCGCCCGCAGCACATGCACCCCCTGCCCAGGCCAGACGGCACACAAGGCCAAGGCCACAGACGCCCGCCTTCAGCACAAGGACTAAGCAAGAATCAGTCTATCCGGCGCGCGGTCACTGTCCCTGCTCCTGCCAAGCCCGCCCCAGGCACCGCGACCCCAGCTCCAGGGAAGGGCATCATCAGCCCCGCTTTATACCCAGGAAGCTGATGTGGCGAGAGGCGGTTCCCACACAAGGCCACAGGGCAGACGCAACAGCCAGGGCTCCCTCCTCGTCAAGTCTGTCTGCCTCCTCTCTGCTCCCCTGCTTTCAACGGGCCCGGCCACAGAGCCCAGCAGCCCCGTACCCTGGCTTCCCAGGGAGAGGACAGGCCGAGGCAGGGAGCTGAGGCTTCCTGGGGGGCGCCCGGGTGCACCCCTCCACCGGGCCAGCAATCACACACCTGCTACCCTTTGGGCAGCCTGCCCTGGGATTCTCCCAGATTGGCCACAAGAGCTGACGCCATGATGGCTGGGCCTGGGCTGGTGGCAGCTGGGGTCCGGGCTGGAGGGAAGACTGGGGTGAGGGTGGTGGCTGGTGGCAGCTTTGGGCCTGGGCCGGAGGGGAGGCCGGCAGGGGGGTGGTGCTGGTGGCAGCTGGGGCTCTGAGGACTGGCCCCTGGGGGCTCTGGAGGGGTGTGCGTTTGCGTGTATATGCAGAAAGTCTATTTGCTGATGACGTACCCATCTGGTGCGCAGAGGACTTCAGGGAGCCTCTCTTAACCCTCGATGCTGCCATGTTCCAGAAGAGGATGTGAACGTTCGGGGAAGACCACTGCCTTCCAGAGGCCACGGCAGGGAGGAAGGAGCTGGCCTGCAGGGCTGGGCCAGCCCCTCACACGGGCCGGGTCACCCGCACACGGCCGCCCGCCGCCCGTGCAGGGCCCTCCGGGTGGGCAGGCCCCCCTCCGAGTGCCCCGGTCTACAGCTCCTCGTGCCTGGGACGGCACAGTGGGGCTGCGGGGAGGTCCGGGACGATGAGGGACTGGAGGGGGCGTGCTCAGGGGCCGGGCTCCGCAAGGAGCAAGGGAGGCCAGGGCTCTGCCGGGAGCTTCTGGCAGATTCTACATGTTTGTCCACCTCAGGTTTCCTGTCCTGGCCCCGGTGCCGCCCCGAGCTCTGAGTTGGGGCGACAGCTGCACGGAGAGGGGTGGGGAGGAGGGGGCTGGGCAGGAGCCTGGCAAGGCCCAGGCTGTTGCAGTGGGGCTGTGGCGGTGGAGCTCAAGGACGGTGGGTGAGGAGAGTGGCCGGGTTCCTGGAGGACCACGGGGGCCACCTAAAGGGGAGGGGGGTGAGCGGGCCGGTGGGGAAGGGGCTCCGCCTACTGCCTTTGGCTGTGGCAAGCCTGGGGTCACGGCAGACGCGCGGGACTCTGGGAAGGACAGCAGGAGAGCAGGACCACACTGGAGCCCCAAGGACCCCGAGGTGTGGAGCTGCACGCTGGGCTCGGAGCACCTGGCGGGGGGGGCGGGCGTGGGTGCGCAGGGGGGCCAGCGGAGCAAAGTGGCCGCCGCTGAAAGGTGTTTCCTGCTGTCCTCGCTCCCTTTCCTGCCTCGGCCCCAGAGTTCACAGAAGCTCCCGGGACCCTGCACGCAGAGGTGCGCCCTGCCCCTCCACACCCGTCGTCAGGGGACAGGGCCACAGGCAGGAGGGACACGCTGCCCCCAGGGGCCACTCGAAGCAGCCCCGAACTGGGGCTCACCGGGGTTCCAATCCCCCCCGCCAGGCACTGCCTCCAGCTGTTCCGGCCCCGCCTCCCCAGGCCCCGCCCCAGGCCCCGCCCCTCCCGGGGCTTCCCGCGGAGCCCCTCAGCGGGAGTTTCCCCCTCTACTCCCCAAACCCTGCCTGTCAGCCCACCTCTGAGTGAGGCCCCTCCGCGGATGTCCCCTGCCCTGAAGCTACCAATGGCGGGCACCGGCCTCATCTGGTCGCAGCGACTCCTCCCCCGCCCAGGCCCTCCTCCTGGCCCCCCTCTTCCCCAGGACTCTCCGTCCGAGGGACACAGTGGCCTCTGCCCACAGCCTCAAGCAGGACCGCAGAGTTCCATCCTGGCCTCTGGCCTGCTGCCCCTCTCCTCCCCTCCGGGCATCCACACCGACGGGAGCGTCCCACTGGCCAGCCTGGCTGTGCCTCCAGGTACCCCAAGCAGCCGTCCGCAGTGCTCCCCACACCCCGCCACCACTCCCCACCACTCCCAGACCCCTGGGTTCTGCCTCCTAGACCTTTCTGCAGTCTTCCCGTGCCCTCCAGGCCACCCACTCAGATGTCCCTTCCGAGGATACACCGGTGAGCCCCTCACCTGGTGCAGAACCCAAACCTGGCGGGGGGGAGGAGAAGGGGCGGGAGGGAGGTGCCCAGCAATCAGCCCCTTCCTCTCCAGCCCTGTCTGTCCGTCCAGGCTGGCACACCAAACATAGAGCAGCACCTGGGAAGGGCAAAGGCCCCCCAGCCCCGGGCTTTTTGGGGTCAGGAAGGGGCCCCAGCACAGCCCCGACCCACGGGGAGAGTCCACTGGACCCCTTGCTCAAAGGTTCTTGAACGATGGTCTTCAACACTCCTGCTCCAGGTCGTGATTTCTAAGCCTTGCCCCTCCCCTTCCTGGCCCCACAAGACATGGGGGAGGGGAAGGAGGAGACCCATGAGCTCAGAGCCCAGGGCGCTCGGGGCTGGCCGACGTGGGGGAGGGACCCGCGCTGGCCCACCCAGCATCCACGCCACTGGGGTGCACTGTGTTGGGTGGGGGGCCTTGAGCCCTGGCACTGGGAGCAGGCACCTCCCGGTGCCTTGCTGCCTCCCCAGCTGTAGTGGGCCACCCTGGGGAAGGCCAGTGCCTCGTGGTCCAGGAGCGCTGATCCTGGCTGGCCCCAGAAGGGGGCCCGGCATGCAGATGGGGCCAGCTTCAGGAGCTCTGGCCACTGGCTCCCTCTGACAGAAGGTCCCCGTCACCCCGCCCTGGTTGTGCAGGACCCTCCGTCAGATCTGAGTTTCCAAGGAGCAAAAACCCTGTATGCCTTCCTCTGCTCAGGAACCTGCTGTGGCTCTCTACTGCTCCTGTCCAGAATCGACTCCATGGTGTGCATCTAGCATTTGAGGACAGGGGGCTGCAGGGCTCCAGGCCCTAACACCACGGGCCAGCTACGCAGCTATAGACAGTTCCCCCTTCTCTGCTCTGCACAAGGAGGCTGATACCTGTACCTCAGGGGCTGCTGGGGATAGAGCGAGGCCACCCGTATAAGGGTCGGCACAGAACTGGGGGCAGAAGAGTGCAGGGAGGGGAGAGGACTTCCTGGAAGAGGTGGCCTTGCCATCTCAGTTCCCATTCTGCACTGCAGGCTGAGATGCAGGCTGGGCACGACCTGCCTCTGCACCCCTGCAGGAACAGGAACAGCAAGGGGAACCGATCTCTTGCAGCGGCTGGACTGGCTGTAACCAGAGCTTCTGGAGCCACTGCCCCCCACGGCGCAGGAGGAGGGTGGAAAGGAGAGGACTCTGTCCTCAGGGCCTTGGCCGGCACTTGCTGCCTTCCCGCCCGGGCTGCCCATTAGCTGCTCCAGCGCCTCTCAGAGGCACTTAATCTCCAGCCTTAGCAGTCCGCTCTGGCAAATGGGAATAACCAGCGGGCATCAGCTTTCCACCAGGGGTGCTCGAAGGAGCCAGAAACAGGGTGTGAAGGCAGGAGGGGCCTGGGTAGCCTGTGGCCAGAGGGGAGGGGCAGGGGAGAGGCTCCCGAGACACCCCTCACCCTACCATCTGCCGGGCCGAGAGTCCCTGCCAACCTCGGCCCCAACTCTGACGAGGCATCGCACCCTCCCCAGGCTTTGGCCCTGGCTGTCGCCCCTGCCTGGAGGGCCCCTGCCCATCTGCCTGTGCCCCTCCCCGTAGGGCCAGCTGCCCTGGAAGCTCCCGCTCGCCTCACCCCGGCCCAGCCTGCACCTCTCTGCCAGGCACAGGTTTCTGTGCCCACGACGTGTGCCCACACCCAGGGCGGATCTGATTCATCTCCGTTTCCCCCGCAGCATCTACAAGGATTCCCTGCACAGAGAAGGTGCTGGCTAAATACTGCTGCTGGCTAAGGACTAGTGCCGCAGACAGAGCCTCAGTGTCCTCATCCGTGAAATGGGGGTGCTGCGTCCAGCCCTGTGCTCAGCGGAGCTGGAGAAGGGCTGGTGAGGCCCCCTTCCCCAGGCGGGCCCCTCCCCAGGAAATTGGACTGCTGCACCCTGGTTGCCACCAGCTTCAGGCACTAGCCCCCCAGAGAGCCTCAGACCTGCGTGCGTCCCAGCTCCAATCTGCTATGCAGCCTTCAGCCAGCCCCCCCCCCCCCCAGCCTCATGCTGCCCACTTCTGAAGTGGGGACTCGGCTATTGGCCTCACCTCCCCACAAGCGGCGGCTGGAACCCACTGGAGTGTGGGCTCAGTGGGAGAGGGCCGGGCAGGGGTCCCCGAGCCACCTGGCCGGGTGCCTCGGTCGTCGTCCCTGCTTCCCTCCGGTCTTACCTGCAGGCCCACCGTACCAGCCTCTAAGAGCAGGAGGGAGGGGGAGAGCACAGGCTCCCAGAGGCCGGCTGATAGCACAGCGGGTGGTCCTTGCGCCTGGGTGAGGGGTCGGAGGGGGAGAACCCGGCCGTCCCCCGCCCCCTTCCCGGGGCTGCGAGCGACGCGGCAGGTGCAGCCGAGCGGAGCCGGTGCGGGAGGCGAGCGGCAGAGAAGCAGAGCCCCTCCCGGCGGTACGCGGGGTCCCCCGGGCGCGCGCCCCTACCTCTGGCCCACATCGCTGCCCACGGAGCCCCCGCCGCGGGCCGGCAGCAGCGGGCTGAGCCCGTGCGGCTCCTCGGGCGCCGAGGCGCCGGCCGGGGCGCCCCCCGGGCCCGCCTTGCCCTCGGACGGCGAGCGCGGCAGCTTGGCCCGCGCCATCCTGCGGGAGCGCACGGGCGGGAGGCGGCGGGGGCGGCGCTCCCATCTCGCGCCCCGCCCCGCGCTCCCCGCGCCGCCGCCGCAGTGGATCGGCCCGGGCGGGCGGGGGGCGCCGGGAGGCGGGGTGGGGCGGGGGGGGGGGGGCGCGGGGGGCGGGCGGACGCGCACGGAGCCCCGGCAGGAGGGGTCTCGGTGCCGGCTGCCGGGCCGCCTTATAACGGAAGTAGTAGTAAGAATCACGACAGTCACGGCGGCGCTGGGGGAGGGGAGCAGTAGTGGCGCGGTGACAGCTGGTGCTTCTCGGCCACTCACCTCCGCAGGCAGGCGCTGCCGGAGCCCCGGGAGCCTCGGTGCGCAGCCGCGCGCCCAAGTCACAGTCGGCCTCCGGGTCCGGGGGACCCAGGTGGGGCTCCGATGGCCTGCGGAGAGCGGTGCCCGCCTTCCAGGCCCCGTTCTTGGTGCCTGCTCAGGCTGGGTGGGTCCACCCCCGCCGCGCCCCCATTCCCTACCTCCCAGGGCTATCCGGAAGTCCGTGGGGGGACTCACCAAGCAAGCAGTGCTCATCTGCCAAGCTCGGCTCCATGTTGGACAAAGCGGCTGCTTTGTGGAGCCCTGTCCGCACCCCACGCCCGGCTGGGGACGGCTCTGATCACCTCACTGAACACGAGCAACTCAAGGAGACAGTGAAGATTTCGTTTTCGCAGAGTGGGGAGACTGAGGCACCGAAGCAGGAGGTGGCTTCCCCCGGAGACCGAGGCAGGGAGAAATGGCTCGAGGACCCGGGAGGTGAGGTGGCTCACCCAGGTAACAGCCAGCAGGTGCTGGTGCTGGGGGTACCGAGGCTCCGGCTCTGGGTGCCCTGGGCGCAGGGGTGCGGAGATGCATGGCTATCCCCCGCAGCGGCCAGCGGCTGCAGGCCCTCCTGACCTGCCCGAACCCTGACATCTAGACCAGAGGCTCCAGCTTGCCTGGCCTGCCCGTTTCTTCACCCCACCTGCGTGACCCAGTAAACCACCAGGGCCTGGGCTTACGGAGGGTCCGTGGGAGGCAGGTGGGCCCAGGGCACCCAGCCCCTGCCTGGCCCTTCCCCAGATCGCGAGGCAGGGACAGCTGGTGCGGAGCCGTTCGGTGGCCTCAGCAAACCCCCACAGCAGCATCCCCCCGACCGCGTTTCCATTAGGAATCTGCCCTGGAGACATGAGGGCTCTGTGTGGGCAAAACCCCTTGCCTGCCTGCGTGAGGAGAGGACGAGGAGATGGCCGCCGCTTGTCCCGCTTCCCGTGGAGGGACGCGGAGCGGCTGGAAGAGCTCCGGGGCTCGCTGGCGAGCGAGCCCCACGCGGTGGTGCACGCGGCACGCGGCGAGCGGGGCCGCGGGCACAGGCGGCGTCCCCACAGCTGTGGCTCTGGGGTCCGGGCACCGTCCCCGGGCAGGGCCAGGCTCCCCGGGTCCGGTCAGTAGCGGAGAAGGGCCGGACGTCCGGGCTGCTCGCTGGGCTCCCCAGGAGGTGCCGGGAGCCGCAGGGCCCTCGGGATGCACTTCTGCCCAGACAGACACGAGCTCATGTTCCTCGACGGCTGCTGCGGCCCACCCGAGGCTCCAGGTGGCGGCGCCTGCCTCTCGGGCCAGCCCGTCTGCCGAGTCCGCCGTGGCTGCTGCAGTCCTGGACTCTGAGAGTAGTGATGGCTTCTGGGGTCCAGGATAAGTGTCAGGTGACAAGGCAAGGCTTCTCCAACATTTTGTATGACGCGCCCTAACGAGAGAAACCGGCTGACGTGCGTGGAAGGACCACCAGGCAGTCATCAGTGCTGCGTCCGGGAGCTGGTGGCGGAGGCCTTTCCAGCTGGCCGCCGTGTCACTTACATAAGGACTGATTCGTTTGGAAAACGGTCGTCCACTTTAGCCTCCGGCCGGTGCCACATCCCCTGGCCGTGCAGGAGAGCCGGCCCTGGGCACGGGCAGCGGCCCGAGGCGCCTCGTTCCCCGGCTGTGGCGCACCATGAGGAGAGTCACAGACTGCCCACTCCCGTTGGGGTCGGGCGACCTCCGGCCCATGGCCGTGGTGGGAGGGCGGACAAGAGCGAGCGCCCTTGCCTGGAGCGCTATAAATGCCGCTCGGCTCCTGCTGTAGGACGGCTGTCCTGGGGGGGGGGGGCGTCACCTCACATCCCTGTGACGATAGGGACCAGGCCAGGCCGAGTCCAGGGTGTCTGAGGTGGAGGCAGCCAGGCTTCTGGAGGACTGGATGGGGGGCGTCAATCAAGGCTGAGGGGATGGGTGGGCGGTGACGCCTGAGACGGGGAGGAGCAGACAGGGTGGTCACCGATCAGTCCTTCACGCACTGACCAGACGCCGTCTCGGGGGGGGGGGGGGGGGGGGCGGACGCCCATGCGTTGCACTCCGTGGGCGGCTGGGCCGGAGGGGCGCCCCAGGGCAGGTACGGCCCACGGGGTCCGGGTGTGATGTCTGGAGGTGTGAGGGCAGGTGGGCAGGCTGGCCCAGGAGCCTCCGGAACCCAGCAAGATGTGGAAACGGCAGAAGGCAGCAAGGGGCGACCCTGAAGCAGCAGGCCTAGGGCGCAGGCCCGGCATCGCGGACTTTCTGAAGCGGTGCCCAGGGGAACCAGGGGAGGCCCCTGCCTCCACCCTCCCGAGCCACACCGGTGTGTGCCCACGGGGTCCTGGGAGTCCTCACCCGCAGCCCCACTCCGCGAGAGGCGAACCAGAGGGTGTGCTGATCGCACGGCTGGGGTGGCGCCCGGGCTGTCCCCGGGACCACAGCTAGACCTCCCAGGCTCCGGCCTGGGGGCCTATGAGCCCGTGAAGAGATGCTCAATGCCACCGATCACTGGGGAAGCACACCTCAAGACGACCACGAGATACCAGCACGCACTCACCGGGACGGCTGCTCTGGAACCAATGGAAAATAAAGGTGCCGGCACGGGTGTGGGGGATGGGAGCCTCGTGTGCTGTTTTCGGGAGCGTGAGACGCTGCAGGCATCGTGGGAGGGTCTGGGGCTTCCCGAGAAGCGGGATTACCGTGTGACCCAGCAGCTCCGCTTTGGGGCGTATGCCCGCAGAACTGAAAATAGGGTCTCGAACGGATATTTGCACACCCATGTTTGTGGCAGCGTCACTCACAACAGCTAAACACGGAAGCAACCCAAGGGTCCATCAGATGGGCCACAGAAGGATGGGTACGTAAGACGTGGTCGCCCACACCAGGGAATGTCAGCCTCAAAAGGGAGGGGAATCGCGGCACCTGCTAGCATGTGGGCGAACCCGGAGGACACCGTGCTGAGTGACGTCAGCCCATCACAGGGGGACACGTCCTGTAGGAGTGGACGCTCACAGGAGGCCCTGGAGGAGTCGGAGCCACGGACACGGAGAGCGGGAGGGTGGGGCTGGGGGAGGGGAGGGTCCACGTGTAACGGGACAGAGTCCAGTCTGGGAAGATGAACACGTTCTGGGGACGGACGGGGGGACGGCTGCACGACAGTGTGAATGCACTTGATGCCCCTGAACTGTGCCCTTGAGACGATTAATTTTAGGGGTGCCTGGGTGGCTCAGTCAGTTAAGTGTCAGACTTCGGCTCAGGTCACGAACTCGCGGTTTGTGAGTTCGAGCCCCGTGTCGGGCTCTGTGCTGACAGCCAGAAGTCTGGACCCTGCTTCGGATTCTGTGTCTCCCTCTCTGCCCCTCCCCTGCTCACGCTCTGTTTCTCTCTCCTTCAAAAATAAAATAAACCTTAAAAAAATTTTTTTTAAAAAGGTGGTAAATTTTGTTATGTGTTTTTTTCACAATAAAAAAAATTGGGGAGGAAAGGTACAGAACCCAGCGGGCAGGGCTCTCAGCGGACACAGCAGGGGCAGCTGAGCATCAGGATGGGCAATGATTACAACACGGTGGATGGGTTTCCTGCTGCTGCTGTAACAAATCACCCCAAATTTACTGGCTTAAAACAACACAAATTTACCGTCTCGTAGTCCGGAGCCCAGAGGCCTAAAATCTAAGTGTGGGCAGGGCTGGTTCCTTCTGGAGGCTCTGGGGGAGGACACCCCCCACCTCTGCCAGCTTCTCAGGGTCCCTTCCTCACGCCGCTGTGACTTCTGCTTCAGCCCCTCCCCCTCCCTCTTCCGAGAACCCTGTGACAGCACTGGGCCACAGTGACCATCCAGGAGCGTCCCCTGCCCCCCGTGAAGAGCCTTACCTGCATCACATCTGCAAAGTCCCTCTTGCCAGCAGGGGTGATGTGCAGGGCTGTGCTGCTGTCCCTAACCCAGCTATCCTCGCAGTGGAGGGAAAACCAGGAGGCGTGTGGCCACATGTCACCTAAAATGTCCCTTCACCTAAATCGTCTGCCCGGCCTTTGGACCCGACAGCCAGCCTGTGAGGAACACCGGAGGCAGAGGGGCAGACTGAGCTGCTCTGGAAGAGGCACCCAGACGCACACAGACGGCGAATGTTCTGCAGGAAAGAGGTGTATCGGCTGCCGTTGCCGTGTAACAAATCATTGCCAACGTCACCACTTAAAGCAACCCCTTTATCATCTCACGGTGCTGTAGGCTCCACGTCTGAGCAGGGTTTAGCTTGGCTCTTCCGAGCTCGGCTTTTCTGTGGGGCCTCGCGAGGCTGACGAGGCCGACGCGTGTCAGGCAGGGCCGGACTCTCTGGGCAAGACTCCGCCCGCCAGCTCATCCAGCCACTGGCAGGACTCAGTTCCTGGAGGCTGCAGGACGCGCCCTTTGTCGCACTGGCTGTCACCGGCTCGCTTATGAAGGGCCGTCGCACGCCTTGGCACGTGGCTCCCCCGTCCTCAGAGCCAGGAACGGTGCGCCAAATTCCCCCGGGCCCCAAAGCTCTGCCTCTTGGGCTCCAGCCAGAGAAAACGTTCTGCTTCCACAGGGCTCGTGTGGTTGGACGGGGCCCGCTCAGACGACCGGTAACCTGAATTACCACACACAGTCCCTTGCTACGCCGGAAAGAAGCAACGCAGGCGCGCGGCTCAAACAACAGAAACGCGTTCCCCCGCGGTCCTGGAGCCCGGACGCCCAAGACCACGACGCCGGCAGGGCTGTGCTCCCGAGGCCGCCTCCTCGTCCCGCACACGGCTGTCTTCTCTCTGCGCCTGTCTCCAGATCCCCCTTGGTGAAAGGGCTCCAGTCGTACAGGATTAGGGCCCACCCTGACGACCTCATGCTCACTTAATGAACTGCGATGACCCTGTTTCCAGACGAGGTCACTTCTGAGGCACTGGTGGGCGGGGAGGCTCAGGCGGTCAAAAGTCCACCACATGACTTTAGGAGAGATGAAGCTCAGCCCCCGACACTGTGCGAAGCATCCTGATCCTGGCCGGGACATCTCATCGTATTCACGGTCCTGGGCAGCCTGGAGATCCCGAGGGGCCGCACCTGGCGGGAGCCATTCTGGATCAAGAGCAGTTTGAGCCCTAATAACCAGAAGGACACAACACTCCTGGGCTGAGCAGACCAGCTGCGAGGGGCTGGGGGCCACCGGGTGGGGTCTCCCTGGGCCAGGTTGCTGCCACTCTCCCCTGACCCCGCGGCCCCTCACTCACCTCCACGCCCTTTAACCAATTCCTGGGCACCACCAGAATCTCCTCCGTTCTCCCCCTGCCCCCTCCCCAGCACAGGGCGTGAGTCACAGATGCCCCACAAACGCCACTTGGAACCTGCTTCCGTGAGACACTCACTTCCCAATGGCGGCCTGGCCTGGGCGGCTGGGCGGCTGGACAGCTGGCACTTTCCTGCCACCCGGCGGGAGTGAGAGGATCTCTCCGGACGTTTCCGCTCCCCCAACAGCTGGGAGAGCTCGTGCGAGGGTCCCGCGGCTGCCCTAATGGGGACCGCACGCTGGGTGGTTCAACAGCAGAAAGGGTCCCGCCAGTTCTGAGCCCAGAAGTCCACGGTCAGTACGGCTGGGCTGCCATCCCCTGGACGCTCCAGGGGACCCCTCCCACCTCTGGTGGCTCCAGTGTCCCCTGGCTTGTGGCCTCGTCCCTCGGATCTCTGCCCCTGTCCTGAAGTGGGCTCCTCAGTCTGTGTTAAATCTCCCTTCGCCTCTCTCTCTCTTTTTCAACTTGGGGTAAAATATACATAACACAGCTTAGCATTTTAACCGTTTTTTGCCTCCTTCTTTTGGGGGCACTTCGATGGCACCTGGGGCTACCAGGGTACTCTCCCCATCTTAAAATGCTTACTTTGGACCCCCGCAAAGAGTCACCGTCTGGCTGTCTTTCTGGGGCAGCTCCAGACAGCCCACCTGTGTCCACTCCTGCCCAGAGGATGCAGAGGGATGTGAGAGGGCTGGCCTGGGGGGGCCGACCCTGCCCTGGTGCCACATCTCCCCACACATGGGCATTACAGCCACGGCCAGACACAGCTGGAGTCCCTGCCCACCCTCCCCTCCAGAAGGGGACACAGGGTCAGGGCTCTTCTCCCTGCTCCTGGGCCCTGGTTAAGTGCTCTGAAAGGGGGCCCAAAGCACAGGAAAACCTGCCAGAGAGGCAGAGAAACACAAAGACACAGAGAGAATGAGCTGCTAATTAGCGAGATGCGGGCAGGGGCAGGGCCTGGGCTCCAGGGGCTGGATGGGAGGGGCTTTCCCAAGATGACCTCGCTTCTTTAGCCCCTCTGGACCCCCGGACCCCCGAGGCAGGCACGTGGTGAGGAGCCCACAAAGGCTCAGAATGCGGGCAGGGAGGAGGGAAGGAGCCAGGACCCGGCCCCCCTACCCCGTGGGCCTGGGGAGGAGGGTGCTGCCAGCTCAGCCCCCAGAGGGGCCTCCTGTCCCTGGACCCAGGGACACAGATGCAGTGGGGTTGGCCAGGGCCTTGCCATGCTTGGGGAGCTGCCCTTGCCCACCACACAGCTGTGAAGAGAGGCTGGGGGCATCCACGTCTGCTCCCTCAGACTCCCCCCCCACACACACACACACCTGCACCAGAACCCGAGCCCCCGCCCAGTCCAGGCACCTTCCTGGCTCCGCCCGTCCCCTCCCCACGACCCGACCCCCAGGCCTTTTCCCTGCTCCTGCTGCCCCATAGGAGCAGCCTCCTCCCTGGGCTATCGTGGGGGTCAAGGTCACGAAGGATGCAGCGCCCCCACAGCCCCTCCTCTGGAGCCCTCAGGGCCAGGATCCATTGTTCCTGCTGTTCAGGGGTGGGGGGAGGTGTCCGTCTGCTCCTGGCTCCCACGGCCCAGTGGGAGGGGGCCTCTTTTCCGGCATTTCCGCTTGTGAGTGTATTTTCAATATTACTTTAGGCCCTGCCCCGGAAAACACCCCAGCAAAAGGAGAGGCCAAGTTATTCACAGACTCCGTGCAACCTCAGCGGACCAGGGGTTCCACCCCACACGGGCAGTGACCACCCTGCAGGCCCAGCACGCGCTCCACAACCCCACACTGGAAACTTCCTTAGAGACCGGAGAAGGGGGCAGGTGCCAGGTCCCTGGGTCCCTAGCTTCTCGGGGCCGCCTGCCCCCACCACACTCGTACCCTGTGATGGGGACGTCAGGGTCCTGGGGTGCCGTAACAAAGTGCCACAAACTGGGAGGCTCGAAACAACAGGAATTTATTTTCTGCCAGTTCTGAGGCCAGAAGTCTGAAATCAAGGTGTGGGCAGAACCTCATTCCCTCCGGAAGCTCCAGGGAGGGTCCTTCTTGCCTCTCCCGGCTCCTGGAGGCCCCAGCGCTCCCGGCCTGTGGCCGCGTCCCTGCAGCCTCTGCCCTTGCCTTCACGCGGGTTTGCCTGTGTGTCTTTTCCTGTAAGACACCTTCTTCACAGAGGGTAGCACCTGCCCTAACCCAGAATGAGCTCCCCTTGAGACCTTCACCTTAACCACAGCTACAAAGACTCCACTTCCAAGTAAGATCACATGCACGGGCTCCAGGTAGACCCGCTTCCCGGGTAGAGGCTCAGTCAAAACACCACAGGGGTTTGGGGCACTTTCTGGAGACCCGCTCCTCCTGAAGCCCCCTTAAGCAGCGCTGTGACCCTGGACAGGTCCCTTTGCTGCAGGAACTGCCTCCATTCAGCTGGCGCACACGCCCAGCCCGGAGGGGAGAGGAAGCTCCAAGCGGGCTCTCTCTCCAGGCTCTCCTGGGTCGCCCTCAAAGCTTAAGGAGTTTAAGCCGAAGCACAGCTCAGTCCCGGGAAGGATGAACTGCCATTTCTTCTGTGGCGTCAACTCAACCTTCCAAGCCTGCCGTGGACTCATGTGTTGAGGCCCTAACCCCCGGTGCGATGCTGTGAGTGGGGGGTCTTGGGGGTGATTAGGGTTAGCTGAGGTCATGAGGGTGGCTCCGGGGATGGGGCTGGTGCCCTTATGAGAAGACACTGAGGAGCTCCCTCCAGCCCCACACCACCCCTGCAAACCGGGAAGAGGGCCGTCACCGGGACCGGCCGTGTGGGCACCCTGCTCCCAGACCCGCAGTCTCCAGAGCCGTGGGAAATAAATGTGTTGTTTAAGCTGTGGTGTTTTGTTACGCAGCTTAGCTGACTGAAGCACAGCCTGAACACTGCCGCCCCCTAGCTTCGCTTCAGATGGAGGCGGCGGGATGGTCCCTGCACGATACCGTTACAGCAGTAAGCGGCACATCAAGGGACCAACGGGAATTAGAACTTGAAACCAAAACTGATCGTGGTCTTTGTGACCCCGGAGGATGCCGGCTGCCCCCTCACTGGGCATCTGTGCCGTGCTCTGCACGGTTGAGGAGGAACTGAATTCTGAGTCACGCGTACAAGTCTCCGGAGACATACGCTGACCTGCACAGTCCCGGGGCAGGATGGGGAACGGGGCTCCCGGGGGACACCTGATTCCCCACCATGCGGACTCCCAGATGCCCCCAGGGCACGGGCAGGGGGAGCCAGGAATGTTGATGCACCCTTGGCCCCCAGAAGACTGAGCAGCTCGCCCGTTTCACAAGTGCAGACACAGGTCCCCGAGCCCGGCTGACCCATCTCAGCACACGCGTGCCTGTGCCCCTCCACCCCCAGCCCCTCTCCTGTCCGTCTGCGGTGTCCCTTTATTGTCCATCCACTCGCAGCTCCCCCTGTCCCCTCTTGGCCTCCCGGGCTTGGGGGAGAGGTGACTCAAGTCCCCAGAACCCCCACTTGGAGGGAGGGACTCCAGCAGGAGGAAGGCCTGACCTGCCCCCAGGAGCCCAGCCTCCACAGGGAGTCGTCCGCCCTTGTCTCTGACCTGCACCAGCCACCCCCCAGGCCCTTGTTCCCTGTGGGGGACCCCAGGTGACCGGGGAACAGGGTCGGGGAACGGACGGCCCCAGCCGGCCCACAGTGGAGTGAGGGAGACTCAGGCAGAGGAACCCTGGGCCCAGAAAGTGACTGGAAAAATCAAGACACAAATTTTACTCCCTAAGGACACCTTAAAGCTCATGGAATTGCCCAGAACCTGGCACCACCAGAGGCTTTTCCTTGACTCAGTCACGTAGCCCCAAGCAGAATCCTGGAGAAGCAGCCTTCTCCAGGCGTCCAGCATCGGCTCCTGGAGCCCACACGCCCGCACCCCGGCCCTGCTCCGCGGGAAGCCAGAAAGCGCCCAGCCACCATGCAGGGGCTTGACAGGCAGGACAACGCTGCGGTCAGCACACACAGGGATGCCATGCCTGAGCGAGGAGGGTGGGGCTCATCCAACAGGCTGGTGTGACAGCAGGCGGGACACCTGGGTGGCTGTTCCGGGCCCAGTGGGGTCTTGGGGAGCGGGGAGAGGAGGGGCTTGGCTTTCGTTCCACGTCCCCGCTGCCCGGGCACCATCCAATGCTATTCGCGGAGCTGAAGGTGGTGGGACACCCCCCAACCTGATTGGGGCCACGCCAGCCTGGCCCTCCACCATTTCCCTGATCGGCTGTGTCCTCCGAGGCCTGTGGGTTGGCAGTGGACACAGGCCCCCAGCCAGGGCGGGGCAAGGAGCAGGTGCCGGGGCAGAGCTGGGGCCTCACCCTGTCCCACCCTGTGGGTCGGCCCCGTCCAGGAGTCGGGCCGCAGGGAGAAGGCAGGCCCCCAGGAGGCCTGGGCCCAGCAGCCCCACGCAGGAGGGACCCAGCGGACACGGGGCCGAGCAGCGGGGCTCCTCTGGCGTCACGCCGCCCCTGCTTCAGCTGGACTGCCACGGGTTGGGGCGCGTCCACGGCCACCCTCCACCGCGAAGCGCCCTCCGTATTCATCGGTACGCACGGAACCCACGTGTGCGAGACTCGGGCCAGCCTGCGGCCCCCACGGCCCTGGCTTCCCTCACAGCCCCCGAGCTGTCCCGGACGCCCCTCCAGACGAGAGATCCCTGCCAACGCTTGTCCTCTGCGGCTCTCAGGAGGGTCCTGGGTCCTGTACCAGTGAGCAAGGACAGTGTCCCGCCCTCTGCACCATGCTGCCCTCCCAGGCTACCCCTGCCTCATCTGCAGGAGCCCTGGGTAGCGGGAGGGAGGAGGGAAGAGGGAGGCCAAGGGCTGGGGGAGGGGCAGGAGCACAGCGGAGGGAGCACCCTGAGGGGTTAGAACCCACTCGGAGCCGTGCACGGGCTTGGCGGCATCTCCAGTGTGGCTCAGTGACGTCCATTTATTAAGTTACAGCTGAATGGCCCTGAGGGCAGAGCTGTTCTATGTGACCCCCACTCCTGGGGGGGCTTCACTGCGCACGCTCCGGGGGCCTGATCCCCTTCTGCTCGGCTGAGGGGAGGGGCAGGGAAGGGGCACGCCTCCCGCAGAGACCCCAGCCCTGCCTGCACCCAGTCCAGGTTGGAGGGGCCCCGTGGACCGAGGTCGAGGAGGAGCCCCTGCCCCGGGGGCCGTGGCTGTCCCCTGTCCCCGCCGCAGGCCGGCAGGGGTCTGAGGCCCCCTCTGCCCCTGCAAGGCAGGACTGGCCTTGTCCCCACTTCCCAGCTTGTCGTGTGAAATACTATCTGGTGCTGCTCAACTGCAGAGACACATCAGCTCCACACTGTGTTGTCAGAGGGGCCAAGGCAAACAGCCGCGGGGGTGGCGTTCTGACCCCTGGAGGCCTGGCCTCCTCGTCCTTCCTGCAGCAGGCCGATGTCCCCTCCACCCAGCCCCCAGAGCCCCCGAGAGCCTCAGACCTAGATGCTTCTCCGTGTGCACGTGTCCTGCACTCAGAGGCCTGGGAGAGGGGAGGGCACAGACCCTGACACTGCCTCCAGCTGTGGCTTCGGCCACCCCGCCGGGCCAGTCCTGGCTGGCGGACAGCTGCGGAGAGCAGGCGGTCCGGGTCCTGCAGTCTGGGAGATGGCCACATGCCAGGCCCTTTGTCCTCACCAGTGGCTTTCCCACCCCAGCCTTTCAACAGCTGTGCCCCTTGTGGGGGACGAGGCTGCAGTGTGACAGCCCCCGTGTCCCCGTGTACCTCAGTGCACAGAGCCCACCTGCATCATCCTGAGCCCGGGGGTGGGGAGTGGGGCTGAGAGCCTCCTGTCCAGGATGCAGGCGAGGAGGGGGAGAAACACTCTTAACGGCAAAGCGCCCAGTGGCAGAGCCCCTTCCCCCTCGTGTCAGTCGAGGTCCCATCACAGTGCTCTTCAAGGTGACTGGGGCTGTCATCACCTTTTCAGGAGGAGGGCTCACAGTGGGGGGCCTGCAGCCTCCAGCTGTGACTCAGACCCCGGGGAGAACAGGAGGGTCAGCCCTGGACAGGGCTGGGAGGGGACAGGAGGGGCCTCCTCAGCGGCTCCTTGGGCCCCGGGCACACGGGCAGCGGGCTGTCCCAGGGTGGGGCAGGGAGTCCTGAGCTCCAGGCCTTGGAGGGTCCAGATGCGCTTCTGCCGAGAGCCCTGCCCTCTGGGACCCCAAGACCTGGTCCCGCATGCAGCGGTGAAGGTCGTCCTAAGACCTCAGCTGCTCCCTGGAAGGTCTGTGAGCTCTGGCTCCGCCCTCCTCCCCCGCCTGCCCCCCTCCCCCCTCTCCCCAGAGGGCGCTGCAGCCTGGCCCACGGCCCACATGGGCTGAGTCTCTCCCTCCCTCCAAGGCCACAGTGTGAGGCTGCAGTGACTCACTGCTGGTGGCTTTATTTCTCTGGAGAGCAGGAAGCCCACAGCCCTGGCCGCCCACTCACAGCCTGCCGAACGCCAGGGCATCAGTACCCCCCCACCCCCCACCGCCAGAGCCTGCCCTGGGGCCCGTGAGCTGGAGGTGGAAAACGGGGGGAGGGAAAGGGTTCCGGGAGAATGTTGCTGATGGGGGGGGGGGGGGCGGGGGCCAACCCTGTGCTGATGGCAGGGTCTTCCTGAGCTCCCAACCTCATGGCACAGAGGGACAGCCCGCAGGCCCAGGCCCCCTGCCGGCCCCGTGCCCCCGGAAACATCCTTACAGGCTCCCCATACGTGCAGAAGGGGTCCTGACGGGCCGGGGAGAAGCCTGCTTCCACCCTCCACTTTGGGAATCAGTGATGAGGGAGGGGCACAGACAACAAGGATGAGACAAGCACAGAGGGAGAGGCTCGAGGGGCCACAAACATCGAGGGGGGGGGGGCCTCCCATAGCCAGGCTTTCACTGTCTCCTCCCTGAGCTTGGATGCCAGCTCAAAGCCCAGCACGTGCCTCCTTGTGTATGTGTCCTTACGGAAGGGGGTGTCCGGTGATCTCAGTACCCTACCCCACCCTTCGTACGCCATGCTGGTTTCCTGCACTGCCTGCCCCGATGTTCCATGGGCACGAGAGGGTTCATGAGAGGGACAAGCCAAACTTGAGCCAGAGAAGCTTGAAAACAGAGAGACTTCTCCAACTGGGCTCCTGATACAGTGGCTGGCAGGGGATACGGGACAGGTCCCCACCCCCGTCCCAGGTGGCTGCTCCTGGAACCCTGGGCAGCCAGCACTGTGCCTCACAGGCTCCCCTCCAGCCCCCAAGCCAGCGGGGGTAACGTCACCAGGAACCTGTCTTGACGCGCAAACCAGCAGCCCCCTCCCGACCTGTGAGGCCCCCGGACGCTCCAAGGGCCAGGCATGTCCACCCAGGCCCGGTGCCTCCTCTCTGGGGTGAGCAGGGGAATACCTATGCCATCCACTCCTGAAAACTGAGGGGAGGGGTGCGTCACTCTAATTTTATCAACCACAGACACTGGCATTTATTGATGCGTCCAGAGGCCCTGGGCCTGCCCAGGGAGACAGACGCCATTCCTTCCCACATTGGAAAAATCTCCAGAGCTGCTGTTTTCAAGAATTAAGCAGGTCCCAGGGGACTAGGCACTGAGGGGCTGGTGCTGCCGTAGGAGGACGCTCAGCACACAGGTTTGACTCGGGAAAGCCCCCGGCCTCCTGCGTTCCAGGAGGGCAGGCGAGCCCCCAGCTGCATACACCACACCAGGACCCTCCTGACCCCGCTGCCTCTCCAGAGAGTGAAGCTCAGCTCTTTCCCGGGTGTGAGCCCTTGGGTGAGCTTACTTATGAGCACAGCACTCAGTCTGACAAGAGAGAACACAGAATGCAGAAGGTCCCTCTGCTGAACCCACAAACTTGGCCATGAGTGAGCGAACACGGCGGTTTATGTCTTCTGTCCCCTGCTCGGAGGACGCGACCAGATGTGGCGTGGGCAGGTAGGAAGCTCTGTGTTCAGGGGTCGGCACAGCGAGCTTCGGCAGCTCCTCACGGGCACTGTCCTTACACACCGACCTCAGTCACTAATGTCATTTTCCCAGCTGCAGCTCCAGCAACTGATCCTCTGGAGGCTCAGTCTGCGTCCTGACCATTTCAACCCGGACACCTCACATGCCACCTGGAATAACTGCACTGTTGGGGGGAGGGGGCATGCACATTCGCTCTGCCGGGTCCGGGGCTGGGAGGGGGCGGGGAGGGGGGAGGCACCAGCAGGTACCAGAGGCCCCTCAACACACAAGGCAAGGAAACCGGGCTCATTCCCAAGCCCCGCAGGCTCCAGCCCCGCGTGAGTCCCTGCACTTGCCTTCACTGGCAGGCCCGAAAGCGTCTCTCCTGAGGCTGACAGCGCTAAAGGGCTGCTGTTTACCCAAGACAGCTATTTGGGGAAAAGGCAGAGAAAAGCAACATTGCTTGCAGCTTCCTGCCAGCTCCCTCGGCGCATGAATTATTCCCAAGGTTCTGCTGGTCTCTTACCGAAAGACTCCAGTTCATTCTGCTTTTGTCCACCCAGGAGAATTTGAGGTGAGGGAATGCTGTCACCCTCCATAAGAACCCACGACATAAGCTCGAAAGGCACTCGCTCAGTTAATGACAAATGGCCACAGCCAGAGTCTGGAGGACACCAGCCTTCAGCCAGGCTGTGGGGCTCCACCACCGGCTTGCTTCCGGCGCTGGCTTGTCCCCCAAATCGGCAGGGCTGCGAGTGGTGCGGGGGGCTGGGCGCAGACGCGGGGACGCCTGGCCCCGGGACCGGTGTTTGGGAAGACTCCCCAGCACACAGCTCTCCGTCACACCCTCCGGGAGCCCCTCCCGGAAGGTGCTTCCCACGTCGCCCAGCCCCCACCCGCAACTTCTCCCGTCCGGAAGCCCGGGAAAGTTGAAGGGCAGCGGAGCGGACCGGCCTTCAGCACCGCGGACAGCTCCGAGCGCGCCGCGGTGCGACCCCCTCCCTACCGTACCTGTCGTCGTTCTGGAAAGACGGGTCCCCCAGCAGCAGGTCCCGGAAGCGGTACCGCGGCGGCAAGGGCAGCACCTCCGTGTCCAGGTCGCTCATCTTGAGTCTGGCGGTGTCCAGGCACGCGCCGTCCCCGCGGACGCCGTCCCCGGCGCCGGGCTGCCTGCGGGCACACGCCAGCGCCCCTTCAGCCCGCGCCGTGCCCGCGCCCCCCCTCGCGGCCCCCCTCGCGGCCCCGCCTCCTGCAGCCATCGCCCCCCCCCCCCCCCCGTCAGCCCCGCGCTGTACCCACCCCCCTGCCAGCACCACCCCCTCCCGCCTGCACCCCCCACTCCACCCCAGCCGGACTCTTGCGCCCCCCACCCACCTGCCACCTGCCTGGTCAGCCCCACACAGTCCCTGGCCAGCACCACCCCCCCTCTCGCCTGCACCCCCAAACCACTCTGCCCGGCCCAGCTTCCTGCAGTCCCCACCCCCCCCAGGGCCTGCCTGCACGACCCCCCCCCCCCCCACACACACACTGTAAGCCCCACAGCCCTTGGCCTGCCCCCAGCAGCCCCACCCAGACCGCCAGGCCTGTGGCCACTGAGATGCACTCACTGCCCCTGCCTGGGGCTCACTCCATGCACCTCCAGGGCATGGCGGGAGGCTTGTCAAGGCCAATTCAGGGCCCTGTAAGCCCTCCTGCTTTCCTCTCCACAGTTTTTGCTAAGGCTGGCTGCTTGGGGTTCCTCAGGGTCCAGGACACCCATCTTTGACCCAAAGGCCTCCTCCCAGACCCTCAGGCTCTTGGGGGACGGGTGGGGGTGAATGACCAGGAGCCTTCAGAAGAGGCCCTTGTCCTTGGCCTGCCTGGGGCCAAGCGGCTTGGGTCAGATCAGAACCTGGGAGGGGGCGGGTGTCAGGATCTCTTTGAACTCTGGCTGAGTGCCCTTACCTGTTGTCACCAGGATTCTGAGACCACAGAAACCCCTGCCCCTATCACGTGAGTTAAAGACACTGGCAGTGGTGGAACCAGGGGTGGGGGCCGGCCCCAGGAGAGACCCTGGTGGTCTACCGCTTTTTGAGGGGCAAGGATTTGTCTTCCAGGACTCCTGCACCTTCCCCGCCCCCATCTCCACATGGAAGTGAACTCTGGCTAGTCACCCATGCACAAGTGTGGGGCAGGGGCCAGCAGCCCTCAAAGCCCTCGGCACATCAGCACTTCTCTGCTCCCCAGATCATAGGGCCACTAGCCACCCCGTGAGCCCCACAGCAGCGTGGCAGCCCCTGACCCAGCAAGGCAACCGCACATCTGTTAATGGAATGCCTTGGGGACACACACACCCATGTCACAGATGCGTAGAGACCACCCATGTCACAGGTGTGCAAACAGAGACTGCCAATGTCACAGATGTGCAGACAGAGACCCAGGCTCCTGACTTCAACCAGCACCCTGGCCTCCTGGTCCTCTGGTATCACTTAACCTTCTAGGTGAGTCCAGCCCCAGGCCATCCCTCCGCGTTGCTTCCCAGACAGCCCTCGGGGCATGCTTGTGAGAAGGCAGGAATCCTCCACCTGTTGGGCTCACGCTCACCAGGCTCCTCTGAGAGCCAAGACCCCGAGGAGAACAGCACATCCACATTGATACTTGAGAGTGGGGGGGGCCCTGCGCTGGGCCCCCCCGGCCCCTCCTAAGCTGCTGCAGGGAGAGCGGTGTGCACTGAGGGAGGGTGTTCTCCACCTTAGCAGGCCCGCTCCCCAGGCTGAGCCTGACTGACAGGAGAGCAGCAGGGGGACAGAGGAGCTGGGCTTGGCCTTCGGGCAGGTCCAGGAGTCTGCTGACCACACTCAGCTCCTGGAGCTGGGAAATTGAGGGCAGGCTGTGCCTGGAGGCTGGGAGCACGAGGCAGGGGGCGGGGGTCAGGCACTCACCTGGAGCTCGAGGTTCACGCAGGTGGGGGGGGGTAGGTGCTATGAAACCCTCCTCTCCTTTCTCACACTGGGAAGGGCAGGAGCCCTCCCTGAGCCCCCATGCTCCCCGGCCCCTGCAACAGATAGGTCCCGGCACCGCGAGCCTACAGCCTCCGGAGCTGAGCTGCGTAAGGACCGTCCCTGCAGACGCAGGCCTGACACGCCCGTGCAGTCTCTTCCCAGGTTACAGGGTCAACCCTGAGGATCTGGCAGCATTTGAAAAATAACATTTTCCTAATTGCATCAGCGTGCCCTCATGTTTTTCCTTAGTCACAAGCTGGCGGGGCTGCGGGGAGGCGCACGCAGGGGAAACCACGTGGCCAGAGATTGGGGCCATGTCGCCCCTCTCTTGCTGAAAGCCTCCTTCCACGGCAGAACCCCAAGACCATGGCTGCCTCTGCTCCCTCCCAGTTTGAGCTGCTTTGGGTTTTCTCTGGCCGTCTGAAGGCTCAGACCTGGCAGCGTCCGCGGATGACCTCCAGCTTCAGGGGACCCCGGGGGCGGGAAGAGCACCAGGGGGTGGGAGGCCGACGCCCCCAGCCCCAGGGTGGATGGTAAGGCTGTGCTGCCCCTCGTCCCTCGTGGTGCTGCTGTGACACTGGACACTCGAGCGAGCACAGGGTGGTAAACAGAAACCCCGCAGGCCTCCTGGCGTCCTGCCACGCTCCCCCAGCACCGTGGAAGGCCCAGGGACGCTGTTTGTTGTGCTAGCTGAGGGCAGGGGCCCCAGGGTCTCTGGGTCCACAGTAGGAGACACAAGGCTGAGCAATGCCCCCTGAGGCGTCGGGATCTGACCGAGACCTCTCCCTAACCCAAGGCGTGTCTCACTGAGAGCTTCAGGGCATGAGTCCCTGCCCAAGGGGGGGCAAGAACGTGACCGTGGCTCAACCGCCCAGACACAGTCTATATGCCCCTTCCCACGCCTTCTCCCTGCCTACCTGAGGGGCTGGGGAGGAAACCTGGGGCCCCTGAGACCATACCCATTGTCTTTCACATCTCCTGTGATGGCCACACCAAAGAACTGATTTCTACGAGAACTAAGTGCTTCGGCAGCTTAAAGAAGGCGTCCCTCCCCCCCAGCCCTCACACCCTCGGGATGAGACATGGAGCCTCATCTGTGGGACCTGCCAACCTCCGGAGCCAGGGCAGGGCGCCCCCCTGCCTCCAGGCAGGGTGGGGGGAGGCCCTGCTCCTCTTGGGTACTTGCAGACCCTGTCGGCACAAACACACGAGGCTCAGGCAGCACCCGAGGGTCCCGGTGACTCGAGTGCGGCCTGCTCCTGTCCCATCAGTTCACACTGGAGGCCCAGGGAAGTCACTTCCCGTCTCTGAGCCACAGTTTCCTCCTCTGTAAGCAAGGACGCCTTCCATCCTCACAAGCAGACTGGATGCAGGTGAAAGAGGGGAAAATGCAAGACGTTCAGCATAATACCTGGCCCAAGAGGGCTCAGTCAGCATCGGCTTTTAATGCTGGGCCGTTGAACAACATTTGGCCACGTTCCACTGGATAAAGGCTCTGATCCCAAGTGTCAAGTTCCTGGGATGGCCAAGTCCCCATCCAGCCCTCTCCAGGTCAGCTGGAGGCCCCTCTGGGGAGTTCCAATTTGTGCCGCTGACCTACAGGATCCAGCGGGAGAGGCCAAGGATGAGACAGGAAGTGCACAGCCTGGCGCGCACGAAGGGAAGTCCCCTGGGCAGTCTGGTGCACACGTAGTCACATGCCCCCACCCCGTGGGAGGGAGAGCCACGGCTGAGTGCCAGCGGCACGCCTGGCACTGTGGCCGCAGGACAGTGGCACGGGATCCCGGGAACAAGCTGGGTGAAGCCAGGACTCACGATTCCTGTACTCTGAGTTGAGCACTTGTGGGCTCATGGAGCCTAAGCAGCCACACGAGGTCCTGAAGCTTAGGAGAGGCCCAGGGCGCTGGGAAGCCAGGCTGGGCTGATGCTGCAGCCGTCCTGAGTACCAGATGTGCCGGTGCTGGCTGCCTTCGGGTGGTGAGAGCCAGGACTTTGTGCCTCTCTGTGCCTCTCACTACCACCCCCTTGGTGCTCAAGGGGTCAGTCAGCAAGACCTCAGGAAGGCAAACAGGCAAGGACACGCTCCTCCCACCAAAGGCACTGGGAGCTTTCACACTCGCGTTCTGCCCCCTTGGTCAACCCGATGCCCAAGCACAGAAGGGTTGCTCTCCCTGGTCCCCAAGGCCGGCCCAAACGCGTCACTGAAATCACATGCGCACAGAACCAACACTGACGTCGGGCAACGTCCCTTATGGCTCTAAGTACAAACAGCCCAAAGAAACCGTCGGCGGGTGGGACCTGGTGGTGTATTAACACTGCATTGCCGAAACACAATATGGAACGAAACTTATCTTAAAAAAGGGCGATATGCTTCATCATTCTAAGAAACTCGAGGGGGAAATCCAGCGGGATCATACCGGTAGACGCAAATAAAGCACTTGCTACCGTTCAAGATCCATTGATAAATTAAATGCAAGAAAACACCTTCTTAATAACCAACGACATAAGGAATCTTCCAGAAACCTAGGCCAACATCATATCTGTGAAATAGGGTTGCCATTCCCTGGGACGTGAGTCTGCCCACCGTGATGGGCGTCACGGCCGCCACATGAGACAGAGAGAGGAAGGAGAGCCATGAACACCGACAACTCAGCTCTGATTGCGGCCGGCGTGACCGCTCACCTAGAAGACCCGAGGGAACCGACTGAAAGCTGTTAGAAGAGACGAGAGAGCTTCAGTGAGCGAGCCCCACCTGAGCGCACCCTAGGAGCCAGGGCAGAAGCAGGAGCACAGCAGAAGCACCTCGGGAAGACCCACCTCGGGAAGACCCGCTCCCGCAGCCGTGCAAACCCCACGCCCCGAGCTGCCCTTGCCACGAAGCTCACAGGGCCACCGGGGAGACCGCGGGGTGCCCAGACACTGGCTGGAAGCTGTCACTACCGGCACGAGGAGGTCATGGCGCCCACAGCTCAGCAGTCTGTTCTCCAGACAAAAGGGCAGAGGCGATCGGCTCCCATCAGCACACACCGTCGTTTTCTCAGAACGTGACACATTGTTTTCAAAACTCAAACTGAAAAACACACACGTGATGATAGCCAAGACGTGCCTGCCGCCGTCACCACCAAGCGCCACAGCCACGGGACGCGTAGGCTTTGGCACAAGGACGGACACGCGGCAGGGACCTGAGGGCGCGGGAGGGGTGGTGGGCACCACGTGCCCCCCACCGCGCTGACGGGACGGGAGGCGCGTGCCTGGCCTGGGCGGGGCTGACACCCACCTACTCAGAGGCTACGCTGCGGCTAGCGCCGGCCCCCACCTCGCGGCCCCCACCTCGCAAAAGGCTGGGAGAGAAACAGGGGGCAGCCATCTGCATCAGGAAGGCATCTGATGTGCAGAGACCCGAGCATGGAAAGGAACAGAGCCAAGGACAAGGACAGAACAGCTCTCAACAGGGAGAAGGCGCCCGCGGGGATGACCACGGTCAGGTCCCCCCAAGAATGTCTGCAGGTCTCGTAGAAAAGACACAGCGACAAAGGACGGGCGAGCGGCAGGTCCAAGAACACGCACGCCAGCCGGCGCGGATGAGGAAAAGCTTCCCGCCTCGCCGGTCACCGGGGAGCAGTGGGGGAGCGCGCTCACGTGCTGGTGGCCACGTGTGGTCTGGGAAGGCCCAGAGCAGGGAGGGCGTGGATCCGGCCTCAGGGTCGTGTCTGCCGGACAGACACGAGAGGAGCCGCGGGGAGCCTCGCGTGGTCTGAGAAGTAACAGCAGGGCTGGCCCACCCACAGCCAATACCCGCACACCCTCACCTGTGCCAAAGCCCGCCCGGGCCCAGGTTTCCACCCCCCCAGCCTCAGGACGCTGCCACCAACAGTCCGAACACCCAGTGACTCAGGACAGTTTTGTGCTATGAACGGGCCAATCTGTGTGACCCAGCACGGAACCACACTTTGCGGGGTCCCGCGTCAAAATCCAAGCACGGCACCACTCCAAAGGACCCTTCTGGAGAGGAAGTTTCCTCTGGGCACCCAGCCTGCATGCCACTTGTGGACTGTCCCCACTGCACAGTGACCTCAGTTTGGGGGTGACGGCAGGGGAGAAAGGCCATGTGTCGCCCAAGGTGCCACGTGAGAAGACCATCAGCCTCGTCATTGGGGGCCAGGAGGCCAGGGGACCACGCCCACCACCGGCATCCCCAGGCCACAACCACAGTCTCCCAGCCCTCTCGTCCTGGGCCCACCTCTGCGCAGGCCACTGGGGAGGGGCCCCCGTCTCCTCAGGCCGGGCGTGTGGCATCCTGGGAAAACAGTTCTTCTCCCCACCTGCTGGCAGTGCTGAAACCGGCCGTCCCGTGGCCTGCGGTCACTGAGGGGACCCGGTCCCTCTCCTAAGAGGTGTCCCTCAAGGTTCACACTCAGTCCTAAATTCCCAAGGAGCCTGGAGAGCCACGTTTGCAGAGGAATTGGGGACGGGGGGTGCGTGTGTGCACACGTGCGCACGGATGTACATACACACGCGTGTGCGAGCATGTCTGTGCACACGGGCACGTAGGCGAGCACACGCATGCGCTCGCCCTCGCGCGTCCCCGCTCAGCATGCAGGCGAGTCCGGAAGACAGTGCAGCATCACCGGGGTGGGGGGCAGCGGAGAGCGGGCCTGGCGCCCAGTGGAAGCGGAAAGCAGCCTGTCTGCTGACCACAACAGAAATGCTAAGTGCTTCCTTTGCACAATAATTAAAAAGCCAGAGCCATTCGAGCTGCTCAGCAGCCCTCGCTCAGGCGTCTCCGGGGAGCGAGCATCCTCCCGCCCCTCAGGGGAAGGGACTCTGAGTCCACACTGTGGCAGCCACTGGCCACCATCTCCCAGATGCATCAGGTTCCAAGGTGACAGCTGAGAACCCGTCGTTGAGCTGGATTCAAACTGGAGAGTCATCAGAACCGACGCTTTGGAGTGGGGTTCTCGTGCACCCATCAAACCCATGTTCCAGGAAGGGGATGGTAGCGGTGTGGACGCAGGGCCGGCCCCCCCCACCTTCCCCGACGATGACATAGGGGAGGCAGAAGCCACAGGGATTTGCAGTTCTCGCCCCGCCCACCTGGGCTGGGACCTAAGGCTCAGGAAAGCCCCCTGTTGCACACCCCAAAGACGTGGCATGTCTGGGTCACCCACTGCCCGGGTCTGTGTCCCCACCGCAAGGCCCAGGACTCAGTCCCCGGGTGCCCACGACCCTTGGCTGGTCCTGCTGACGAGCTGCACCCCATCCTATGGCTGAAGACGCCCAAGTCCCTCCCCTTCCGGCTGGACACACGGTGGCTGCTTAGAGGTGCAGCTGGGGGCAGCCGGAGCCGGCATGGACGTGGGGGGCCCCTGGGAGCCTGCCAGGACAGACGGCGTCCCCTCCGTCACAGCAGGGCACGGGGGCTCTACTGGGAGGAGACTGCCCTGTCCGGCCTGCCACGCCCCTACTCAGCCCTCCGAGAACCGCACCAGCTCCCCATGCTGGCCGCACCAAATGGCTCTGAAGGCTGGTGTGGCCTGCAGAGGTGCTGCGGGCCTTATGTGGAAACGGAAGCCCAGGTGGGATGTCACCTGCCCACACGTGACACCTTCTACCTGGCAGATCTTGGCCTTAGAGCCTCGTGCTCCCGGTGTCCAGACAGCTCAACTTGGTGGCTTCCCCGTCCTCTGACCTCCGGCACCTGCCAACACGTCCGGGGTCACATCCCTACCAGCACCCTGAGGCCTCCCACAAGGGCTCCACACCAGGCTATTGGCCTCTCCAGGACCCCAGGCCCCTGCATGCCCAGAGCCGGTGCAAACCCCCAGCTGTGACCAAGGTCTCCACAGGGGCGGTCAGGAGAACGGTAGAGAAGTTGTTCAACTTCCCCGAGCCTTGCTGCCCCCACAATCCACAGGGTCAGGGAGGACCTCTTCGGGCCACTGGGTCCCCCTGGGTCCTCAGCCGCTGGCCCCAAGACCACGGGTGCCCGCAGCCACAGCGCAGTGGCCGGCCTCCCTGACTCGCCCAGCACAGTGATTATGGATGCCCCACGAGGGGGCTGAGCTCGACCTGCCCTCCGACCCCAGCTTTCTGTGGTGGCCACGATGGCAGAAACGTGGTTCCACGTTCTGTCTCGGCGTGGCGGCTCCAGCTGCTCGGCAGGCATGACGCTGACAAGAGGAACATACTAGAGCCACTGGGACTTGTTTCTGCCACGGGGCGGGCAGCTGGCTCACTGTCGCTCACTGGTTGGGTCCCAGCCACAGCCCCTTCCCTCGCTGCCCAGCAGCCCAGAGCTGGGTCCCCAGGGGCTCCCGGACCCCCTCCGCTAGCCAGGAGACGGTGGCTGCCCTTCCTGACGAGCGCCAGCCGAGGTCCCCGGCAGGGAGTCTCTGATTAAGTCACCGTAAACACGTGAGGCAACGTCACAGGCCGACAAGAGCTGGCACCGGGGGTGGATGGCGTGTCCAAAGCTCCAGACCTCACTGCCCCACACAGAACAGGCCAGAGTGACCGCACGGTGGATCCCTGAGCACGCCTGTGGAAGGTCCAACCAAACCGCATGGCAGACTTCTCTGGAAGGCCTCTCCAGAGGTCCTGGCCCAGGGACCAGGCCGGGTCCTGCCTCCACCCCTTGCAAACATCGTAAGCTCTCCAGTAGCTAGTACGGGCCTCACGCCCCAAGGCAAGGCCCCTGGCTCATCTCCATGCTCCAGAGGAGAAAAAGATTTTGGGTCAGTGTGGGTGGCCTCATCTACACACACACACACACACACGCATGCACACACACACACACGTGTGCGCGCACACTAAAGAATTCCCAAGACGACTTTAAAAATACCTGTGTGATCAGAGGCTGCTCCTGGGCCAACACCCATCTTGGGGCTCCACCCAGAGACTCGCACACACCCCATCGCCCCCCTCTCCAGCCCCAGGCAGGGGCAGGGCCCTCCTGCACACTCTGGGTGCCCCCACTCCGTCCAGCACAGCGCTCCTACGCGGAACACAGGGGTGTGCACGGGGGCGCGTCACAGCTCAGGTACACGCCCTTCCCGCCCCGTGGTCTGGACACGCTCAGGCAGACCCCCCCGTTTCAGAAAACCGGGGGCTTGTCTGGGAGGAGAACACAAGCACCGCCGCCCCCTGGAGGCAGGAGTCACTTGGGAACAGCCCACAAAACCCTGCGTCCTCGGGGAGCCCAAAGAGAAGCCTCAGGAAAGAATCTGCACTCGGTCACTGACCCTCCGTAGGGAGGGGAAGTCAAGTGACAGAGTCCGGCATCGGCCACACCGTGACTATCCCGAGTAACTTCACGGGCTGCTGAGACCCGGGCAGGTGGACAAGCTGGCTGGGGGACTCAGAGGCTGTGGTCCAGCTGGACGTGTGGACACACGGTCACACCCGTGGACCTGCACTCTGACAGAGCCCCAGGTGGGTCCCCCCACCTCTGCTCCCCTTTCCACTCACCCCTGTCTTTCCGAGCTGCTGCTGTAGACTCTCCCGGCCAAAAACAGAGCTCTGAGTTCCTCCCAGTCCCCGGACCGGGAAGCCACCCCTGTGCCGGCCAGGCCTGGGCTGTGCCTCGGGCCCTGAGAACCTTTCCCACAGGGCCTGGGCCACTTCCTGCTGCCCTGCATGCACTGCTCCCTAATATGGGCCTAGAGGGCGGGCCGAGACCTCCGGCCAGGCATGCACCCTGGCAGGGCGTCATCCCCAGCTCTCTGTGCCCTCTGCCATCGGGGCTTGCAGGGTGCCAAACCAGTCCCCGGGGTCAGTGGGGAGGAGGGGCAGGGCTGTGGGGAACCGGCAGTTCGGGGAAAGGCCACAGGGCTCTGAGCAGAAGGCCAGCACCGGCCTGCTCTGGGGCAAGCCTGGCCCTCCCTAGGCCCCTGCCCCCTCCATAACAACTGTCACCTGCGTGGCAGCGACATCGCACCCGGGGAAGGAACAGGGTAAGAAAGGCAGTGCCCAGGGATCTTGGGGGCGGCTAGGACCTGGGGCCCCACCCCCCGGGGACAGGCACAGGGCCCAGACAGGGGTCCAGGCGCCAAGGTAGAGGTTCCTGCAGCCCAGAGAGCCAGGAACCCTTCCCAGGTCCCCAAGTGCTTGACCCGCCGGCCTGGGGGCTGCCCCCGCCAGCAGTAGGCAAGGGTGTCCCACCGCCCTCACCTCTGCAGGAAACCCCAGCATCGTTATTAGGATCACCCAGCACCTTTCAGGACAGACCCACCCAAGCTCCAGGGAAGGAGGAAACCCGGGCCACCAGACTCCAGAGCTGCCCCTGCGGTCAAACCTAGTGCAGGAACCGGCGTCGCAGAAGTCCCCCCCACCCCCACCAGACCCTCATTTGCCCGGAGAAAGGTCTCCCCTCTCCCAGCCGAGGACAGCCTCCCTAACCTCACGGTCTTGGCCTCAGACGCTCCTGCTCCAGCCCAGGCGAATTACACTCCCTCGCCCAGCCTGACCTTCCCTGGGCAGAGGCGGGGGGTGGGGGTGGGGGGGTCCTCACATGGCTTCCTTTTCCCTGGTGGGGGTGAGTCTTCACCCTTCCCTGGGGGGCTTCCCATCCAGTCTGACCTTCCCCCCGGCATGCGTGCCCCTGGTTTGGGACACAAGCGGGTCAGGTCTGTTTTCCTTCCTGGGCTCCGCCAGAGCTCCAGTCACCTGGATGGACGGGACATGTGGCATCCCGGGACACTGCTCAGGGAAAGGTGGCCCAGCACAACTGACTCCCAGATCACCTAGAAGCCAGGTCAGCAGGCCCTCTACTCACAGGGGTGAGCAAATGGAAACGCCCAAAAGGGAAACGACAAGCCAAAAATACCAAGCCATTAAAAGCCAAAATCCCTGCCCTTTTGTGCGACACAGCCCACCTGCCTCCCACACGCAGTCAGTGCCCTGGAACACCCGCTTCCACGTGGAGTGCCCTTGCCCCTGTGCCCGCCGCCACCCCCTCGCGGGAGCACCCCAGTGGGCCCTTCCTGCAGGCTGGGTGGAGGGGGGGCTGGGAGGCTGGCTCAGCCCGGCTCCCGGCGCCCCGGAGCTGCTCGGAGCCCCACACCCAAAAATGGCCGCACTGGGGGCACCTGCGCGCCAAGGGGGCAGACAGACAGACGCCGGCCCCAGGCACCTGCCGGTCACCGGAGTAAGTGCCGCGGAGGCTGGTCCTGTGGGGCGCTCCTGTTCCCTGTGGTGCGGGGGAGGGCGCTCATGGGTGCGCTCATGGGCACCTGGGGTGTGGGGCTCTGGGAGATGAGGGGCCCCGGGCACGCGGTTGTGCGGTGCGAGGGGCCTGGGAGGGGGCGCTGGCGGGGACTAGGTTCCCTCCGCCTGGGGAGAGGCGCATCGGCCCTACCTGGGGGCGCATCGGCCGTCGTCGAACACGAAGGTCCGGTTGGTGTGGCCCCCGCCGCGCGCCGCTGGCCGCGCCCCCCTGTATGAGCCCCCCGGGCTGCGCGTTCCGTCGGGGAACGGCATGCGGGGCGGCGGCGGCTCGGATGCGGAGCCCAGGGAGAAGCTTCTTTGCTTTATCCCGAAACACAACACTTTTCTCTCTCCGAGCCGAGAAAAAAAAGCCTGTTCCAGGGTCGGGGTTCGGGCGCCAGGCCGGGTGCGCCCCCTGCCGGCTGCGCCGGGAACCGCGGCGGCTGAGGGCCAGGCGGGGACGCAGCTGGCTGGGCGCCTCCCCACCCGGGGACCCGCCCCCATCGCGGCGCTCGGAGCCCTCCCAACCGCGAGAGACAGGAGGGGGCACTTCGGTGGCCAGAGAACCCCAAGCGCGCCGCAGGGTCGCTCGGTCCTGGGAGGAGGGCTCCGTCCTACCGATAGACCCGCGTTCAGCGACTTCCGCCAGCTCACCCCTGGAGGTCCAGCAAGAGGAGCAGGCGGACCGAGCCCTCCAGAGACCCGCAGGCCCCTGGGGAATGAGCTGAGGGGTGGGGAGAATCCAGGGCCCAGGGCAGGCAGAAGGCACAGGCGTGGCAAGGGGCTGGGATGGGGCAGGCGCTGGGGTGCCGGGGAAGGCGCAGCGGGGGAAGGTGACGTCGGGGTGGGCTCGGAGCTGTCAGGATGCCCCCTGGCTCCTGGGTGGGTGATGACACTTCATTTAGGTGGAGCGCCCTGCAAGAGGGGGCAGGCACACGCGGACTGTAGACCGGCTGGCCCCCAGCAGCAGGTGGGGACCCTCCAACCTGTCCCTAACCGACCCCTGAGCCCCGCACATCTTGGTGAGCAGTTCTCAGGCCAGCCTCCCCCCCGTCCTCTGGGAACCCCCCTACCTGGGCCTCACGGTCTCCCCTGGGTCCCCGGGCCGCACAATGTTCCAGAAACTCTCATCTCCTCCTCCCCCCACACCTGTGCCTGTCCCTGCCTCAGGTAACACCCACTGCTCTGTAGGGGAGTCCAACCTGCCACCTCTGGCCTCCTGACACCGGGCCCACGTCCAGCCTGGGCTCCTGCCGGTTCCTGCTTGGGGCGCCAGCCGCCCAGCCCTGTCCCGAAAATCACCGCTTCTGCCCTCCTGCCCCTCCCTTCCCACAGTGGCCATTTACCCGCGCCTTCCTCCACGGTCAGGCTCCTGGAGGGCATCACGCCTCCCTGTAGACAGAGCCCAGCTGGAGGCTGGCACCCAGGGAGGCCACACCCGAGTAGGAGGTGGGCCGACCCCCCGGAAGAGGAGGGAGGACCACTCAGCCCGGGCCACACGTCGGCCCTGGAGCGGGTAGATCCAGGCCACCGCTTTCTGGCGGCTTCCGGCGGGAGAAACTTGAGGCTCCCGGGCGAGTGGGGGGTGGGGCAGAGCACGCGTCTGGGTGGGGCCGGCGGGCACACGTGAGTGGGCGGGGCTGGCGGGACGCACACGTGGGGCGGCGCGTGGGGGTCCCAGGGCGGCGCGCGAGGCAGCTTCGGTGCAGCCGCGGTCATGGCGTCCCGGGGAGCTGAGCCAGGCGCTGGGGGGTGCGGGTGAGGAACTGGGGGGCTGGAGGGGGTCAAGGGTGCTGGGCGGGGGGACCCAATGCGAGTGGACTGCGCTGCAGGTCCCCCCACCCGGCGAGGCCCGTGGGGGAGGCTCTATGGGGGGAAGGCGGGGCTCCCGGAGGACGTCCACCACGGCGTTCTGGGGTTCACGGAGCTCGACGCCCCGGCGTCTCCCGGGCAGCGGCTCTTCCCCATCCAGTGCCCAGGGCTGCCGCGAAGACAAGGCGCCCGAGCGTGCGGGCTCCGGCCTCCCGCGGAACGTGCTCAGCGAGCGGGAGCGCAGGTGAGCCGCGCTGGGGGAGGAGGGGCCAGGCTGCTGCGGGGGTGGGGGGGGGGAGGGGAGTGGGCGTCGGGCGTCTGACCTGCGGCCCTGTGGGGGTTATAGGCCGCTGGGACAGGGTTTGCGGGGGTCTGTGCAGTAAGGGGACCGTGACTGGGGCCCGCGGTGAACAAGAAGCCCCAAGGAAGGGGGGAGGGGTTCCCGGGGCCACCAATGCAGGCCCCCCCCCCCCCCCGCTTTGACCTGAGCTGTGGGCGTCTGGAGGTTGTGCACTTGGGATCTCTGGCGCTGGTGGTCTAGGGCACAAGCACAGCCTCTTTTTTGGAGAGCTCACGGCGGGGGGGGGGGGGGGGGTCCGAAGACGGGTGGGCTGACGGTGGTTGTTGCTTGTCCGCAAGCAGGAAGCGGATCTCTGTGAGCTGTGAGCGCCTGCGGGCCCTGCTGCCCCGCTTTGATGGCCGGCGGGAGGACATGGCCTCGGTCCTGGAGATGTCGGTGCAGTTCCTGCGGCTGGCCGGCGGCCTGGTGCCCAGCCAGGAGCCGCCCGCCGCCGTGAGTGTGGGTCCCCCGTCCGCACCCACAGCTGCCGGTCGCCTCGGCCCCGGGGGCGGCTCTGACCTGCTGGCCTCCCCCGTGCCCTGCGCCGCGCACCCCGGGCGGCCGTGATCTCGGCAGGCGTCGCCCTGTCTGTGCCGGTTCCACCTCCACGAGTGAGGCGGGCGTCCCAGGGCACGAGCTCTGTCGTCACTTAAGTCCCTTATGCACGCCTCCACCTGCTCTGTGTTTCCGGTCCCGCGTCTGCTCTCGGGCTGACCCCCTTGACCCCAGCGGGGCGGCGGGTGACAGGGAACGGCGGGCTGTTCCCTCCCGTTTGTTGCCTGACCGTCGTCGGGTGTCACGTCTGTGCCAATTCTAGGCTCTCGCTCCGTCCAAGGAGACGTGGCACAAGTGGCAGAGGGACGTGTTGCAGCTGGCCCTGTCAAGTCCGACCTCAGCAGGGGCGCCAGACTCCGGGATGGCAGCGCCCGGCGTGACCGTGTGAGTGTCCCCCGTGTGGCTGGGTAGCCCGTCGGGGCAGCAGACACAGCCTGTTCAGGGCTCTCGCTCTGTGTTTTTGTCCTTTAGGCCCCAGGCTGCGACCGCAGGTGTGGCCGAGGGTGAGGCCCCGCTGGGGGCAGCCGAGGTGCTGGACGGGCCGCCAGCCCTCCCCGGTGAGCAGGAGTGCAGGGCAGGGTCTGTTCCTGAGCGGGGCGCGGACGCTTAATGTCGGTTCTCTCGGGACCCTCTTGTCGGGGGGAAGCCTCGGAGACCCCACGCTGCCTTCGGCCGCGGTACAGACCTCAGGACAAGGGTTGCCGGGAGGGGCGGGTGTGGGGGCTCAGGTGCCCCAGACGGGTCAGCCAGAGCGGTGGTGGTTCTCTGTCAGCTTGTCTGCTGGGGAGCAGGGTCCAAGCTAGCGGGTCTCTGAACTTGTTTCTGCTCCCCAAGGATGGCCCCCCCGCCCCTCCTCCGCCCTGGGCCTCTAGGGGTCCCTGGGTCCCCCAGGAAACTTGTTGGCCCCTGTCATGGCCAGCTTTCTGGAGCGGCCCCCACACTGCCCTGCTCTCCTCGGTGCCTTTTTTTTTTTTTTTTTTTAAAAACCTTTATTCATTTTGAGAGAGAGACAGAGTGCAAGCAGGGGAGGGGCAGAGAGAGGGGGACACCGGATCTGAGGCAGGCTCCAGGCCCTGAGCCGTCAGCACATAGCCCGACGCGGGGCTTGAACTCACAAACTGTGAGATCGTGACCTGAGCCGAAGTCAGACGCTTAACTGACTGAGCCACCCAGGGGCGACCCCCCCCTTCCCCCCCCCGCCCCGCTCTTTGTCCCCCTCTGTGCCTTTTCGATGTTTTTTTCTGTATGGAGTGAGAGTCATCGGCCTTGCACGGGGCCTTTGTTCTCTGGTGCTGTGCCGGCCAAGCCTGCAGGCACCTCTGATGATGTCTCTCTCGTGCTGGACCCCGCACCCCAGCTATTTGTCGCTTCTTGGACACGGGTGCTGGTGATTGCCCTGTGCCAGAGTCCCCGAGTGCCGCAGGAGGCGAGGCTGTGTCTTCCGGTTCCCGGAACGTGCCTGTCGAGGAGGGGAGGGGGCTTGCTGTGAACAGGGCTGGCGGCAGAGTCAGGGCCACAGGCAGGGCGTGAGGGTGCAGAGGTGACGCGGCAAGGGGGCCAGGTCTGAGGGTGGAGGCCGGGATCAAGGATTGCGGGCAGGTGGGGGTGGGGTCCCAGATCTGAGCTCCAAGGGCCTGGCCTGAGGTCAGCGGTGTCTGCTCCTAGGAGCTCCCCTGGCCCCAGGTGCATAGCCCCGCGGCCCTGGGCGTCTGTCCTTGGGGGTCTGTCTGCCTCCTGCTCCCGAGCTCCTTGTGTCCCCGTGCAGGGTGCAGTGGGTGGGGGCTGGGGCCTTTAGGGTAGGGCTGCGCCCACACGGGGAAGGCCAGCATACACCTGCCCTCTCTTGTAGAGCCTTGCAGCCTGGTGACCCGGCCCCCAGACCCAAGTCTCTCCAAGGCCCTGAGGTCGCCTCCACCCTGGCCTCCCTGCTCCTGGCAGCCACCCTCCCCTCTGGTGAGCAAAGAGGCTCAGAGCTGCCGGGGCCAGGCTGGGCCCCTGATGGAGGGGGCCGACTCTTCCATGACACTGGACACCAGGTGGGTGCCCTGGTGGGCGTGCGCACCAGCCCCACACACCGCCTCCTAGCCCTGCCCGCGCTCTGCCCGCCCCTGCCCCTGGGAAGTTCGCACCCCTCCCGCTCTGTCTGCCGGGGCCACAGCTGCCAGCCCAGGCCTGTTTTGAGCCAGACGCTGCCGTGTGGCTCTCTGATGCATTTCCGAAAACGTTGTCGTGTTCCCAGTCCGTCTGTGTTTCGGCTGATAGTAAACGAGTTTGTGTTTTGTTGAGCGTGCACCAGCTGGGGCGTGGGAAGGGAGCGTGGCAGAGGCTGGAGAGAAACCAGCAGAGGCAGCGGGGTGGGCCAGTCTGTCCCCAGCGTGCAGGCTCGGGGTCTGGCGGGGAAGGGGGGGCACCCAGTTCATCTTAAGCCTGAAGCCGCCTTTGAGGGCACACACCTTTGTCTCGAGGCTGGAGGACCGGGTCCACCTGGGACCATTCGGTCAGGGTGCGTTCTTCCGGCCTCGTTCAGGTCTGCGTCCGGATGTGATGTGGAAGACGGGGCGTCCTTCCTGCTGAGCGCCAGTCCCGACTGGTGGCTGGGTGAGTGGGGATGCGCCACCTGGGCCACCACTTGCCCTGATCAGGGACAGGCCTCGAGGTCTCAGGCGGTCTGGACGAGGGGCTGGGCAGGTGGCTGGGATTAAGAGGAGACGTGCTCGAGCTCGGTGTGCGGGGCAGTATCGGGGTCCCAGTATTTGTCTCTTGCTCCTTGCTGGTGGTTGTCGGGGTCGCTGGGGTGGGGAGCGTAAGGTGGCGAGCATGCATGTGGACCGTGTGCGTGCGCGTGGCACGTGGGGCTGGTTGTGTGTTACCCGCGATTCGGGATCTGTGCCTTTTCTGCACGCGACGTCCCCACAAAGGTGTCTGGACGTGGAATGAGTCCGTAAGATTCAGCGTCGTGGGAGACGCCTTCCTTGTTCTGGGCTGGTGGGTTCTGCCGGGTCTCAGGGGGGACCAGCGTGTGTGGGCCCACTTACCCCACACGGCCCTCGGGCGCCAAGGGCTTCCAAGTCGGGCAGGACAGACGGGCAGAGCTGGGCCTCTCCGCACCTTGACCTTGCCACGTGCACCCCAGGTACCCAGGCTGACGTGTCCCGTCTCTGACGTTTCCAGGGTCTCTGGAGGGCAGAGGCGCCAGCGTCCCTTCTCGGAGCATGGCCAGGGGCAGCCTGCTGGACAGGGCAGAGCCCAGCTTCCTGACAGACATCGGGCCCGGCTCCCAGGAGCTCCCAGACGGCCCCCTGGAACCCTGGGGCTCGGACGCCGGCTGCCCCAGCCTGGCCCTGCGGGATGAGGTGGACAGCATCTTCCCCGACTTCTTTCCCTGCTAGGCGGTGGGGAGGGGGTCAGTGCCACACGTGCCCGTGTCGCGTGCCGGGTGGCTCATCCCGGGTTCGGGGGGCGGCAGGGCCGGCTGCGTATTAAAGGCGGTGCTTCTCCGGAAACCAGAGCTCCTGTAGCTTCGCCTCTCTGTAATCGGTGCGATTCACTGGGCAGATGGCACCACTTGCACTCAGAGCGCGGGCACCTGCCTGGGGCTTTGCTCCTGCGACGGTCTTGGCCTTGAGAAGTCCCTGAATAGCCCTGCAGTCTGAGGAGGGCTCCTGAGGACTGGGACTTCTGTGCTCCGGGCCTGCTCCCCGGAGAGGTGGGCGGGGACCCCACTTGTCACGCCTGTGAGTGCCCTCTGCCCTGGCCAGGGCGCCCTGAGGAAAGGGCCGGCTTCCGTCTTCGAGGTGGGGACCTCTGCACTCCTCACACGGGGCGGGGCGTTGGGGGGCCCGGTGCAGAGGTCACCTGGCCGGTCCCAGCGCCGTCCCAGCTGCCCCTGACCTCTGGGGCCCGGGGAACGGCTGGGTTACTGGGAGGGGCGTCTCGGGCCCCCGTGGTCTCGTGCGGCGGACCCTACCCGGCGTGACCGTGAGCCACGGCAAAGGCGGGTGCCGGTCTCTGAGCCAAGCTGGCTGAGGTCTCACCGCACTGCTCCTGCTCACCTCCTTCCGGAGACGCTGGGCTCCAGGCCCCCCGTGGAGAGTGCTCAGGGGCCTCAGGGCCGTCTACCGTCTGGGAGGGTGGGTTCTCCCGTGGTCTCGAGCCCTCTGTCCAGGCTGTTTGCCTCACCCCTGCGTGTGTCTTTGTCTCTGCGGCTGGAAAGTTCCATTCGTTCTGTCCGTGAGTGGCCGCAGACGACGGTGATGAGCGCTGGCGTAGGATGGAGGCGAGCTGGAAGGGACCACGGCTGGGGAGCCGTTGCCCCAGGGCACAGTCCTCAGGACCTCCCTGGTTGTCGCGTGCGTGTGTACATGTGTGTTTGTATGCATGCAGCATGGGGTGGGGCACTGTGGGTGCCCTGTCCTCACCCTCTGCACCCTGAGCACAGCCCCGGTGACTCTGCCGGCTGCCTGACTCTGCCGGAGTCAGGGTGAAGCAAGCACCCGGGCCCTGCCCCTGTGTCTCCCGTTCCCTGAGCCCAGAGGGGGCCCCTGGGGTAGAATTGTTGAGCCCCGCCCCTCCCACCTGGGAGCAGGTCGGTCTCCGCGGGGGCTAGGTGCAGGCTCCATGGAAAACCCCAGGTGATGCTGGGCAGGCTGACCTAGAACAGTCCTGCCCGGAGCCCTGGGTGGCCCAGCCGTGCCCTGTGCTGACCTCAGGTCGGCACCAACAAGGGAGATCGGGAGTTCGACTGAGGTGCCGGGAACAGAGATGATACGCTGCCCCACCGCCAGGCCTTGCCTGGGAGGATGGGGCCCTGTCTCGGGTGGCAGCCTCCCCATCTTGGGCCTGTGGGGGGGGGGGGCCCTGGAGCCACTGTCGAGAATGATCCTGAGGCCCAGTCGGGCTCGTGGACTTGCTCCCAGCGCCCCCAGTGTGACCAGAGGGGCCTGGAACCAGCATTCAACTCTGCCCTGGCCGTGTGATCCCACGGCCTCTGCCCTGCAGGCCCCGGCAGTGTGGGCATAGAGCCCCGTCCCTGAGTTGGCTGGGGCCTGGCCTCCCTCCGATGGACGGTGACACCCGGGGGAGTGGCAGGTGGGGCCCGCTGGCACGGACCCCCGGTGAGCTGGAGGAGAGCAGGGCTGCCGCACGGCCTGGTGGGGGCTTGGCTGGGGCTGGAAGGAGCCTCAGGTTTCAGGGAACAGCTTTTGTCCCCACCCTCCTCCTCTCCAGCCCTTGGTGGTGGTGATTGCCGTTGCACGTGTTCAAGAGGAGGATCGGAAAACCGTTAGGCTGGTGATTACAGGCTGGTGATTCCGGGCTTGTTTTCTGGATTTGGGGGAGGGGGCAGCGCTCGGCACAACCTGCCCTCCAGCTCTCAAGGTGACCTGCTTCCCTCCTCACCACCCCTGCTGGGAGGGCCTGTGTGCCTGCAAGTAGGACACACAGAAGGGACACGGCTCAGCAGGACCCCAGCCACCCTCAGGCCGAGCACTTTGGATGGGGACATTTTGGAGGGACTGTGCCCACAGCTGGGGTTTGGTGCCCATCAGCCTTTGGGCTGAGAGCTGACTGTCCGTTACTGTCGTCCCACCCTCCCTGAGCCCTGTCTCTCCGGCAGCCCTCTCTCCTCTCTGTCCTCCTGCCCTCCCCACCGCCCCTCCTCCTGCCCTGCCCGCTGCCCCTCCCCTGCTTGGATCTCCTGGTCACCGGGGGTCACTGTGAATGGGGGGGGGGGGTCGTCACTGTGAGCTGGCGTCTTGGTCAGGGTGCTCGGTGCTGCTTGGTGGTTGTGTGTAACCCACAGCAGTGTAACCCTGAGGATACGCAGATCCTGCCCCAGAGCCCCGGGGGGGTGGGGGGCTGGGCCGGGGGCTCTGCTGCTGGGGAGGGGTCACAGTCCCGGGGCCCCCCTTCGCCCCCAGGCTCCCATCCGATCTTGGCAGGAGGGCCATGTTCTCCGTCCCCCACCGTAGGTACCCAGTGGAGGCAGAGGAGGTCCTCCCGAGACCCCTGCTTGACTGGCCCGGCCTCGCTGTCCCCCGTGTCACACCCCTCAGGGAGCCGGAAACCAGCTCGGTGCCGTTCCGTGCCTGCCGTCGGTCCCTTGACAGCCAGGACACCTTGTCATCCCCCAGCAGGCCCGGCTGTCCCCCAGCCCATCCCCTGGGCACAGCGGGGTGCTCACGGCAGGAAAGGGGCCCCCAGGCCTGCTCACAGCCAGGGCGGCGGTCCTGAGGTCCACGCCTCTTGCTCAGAGGGTGATGGGACAGGTCCCTTTGCCCACATCACTCCCCTCCCCTCCCCTCAGTGTGCTGGCAGGGATTTTGAAAGCTGGCGATGGGGGCGAGACGCCCTGGGCCTGTCCTAGAGGAAAGCGGGAGGCAGGGCTGGGGGCTTCAGGGTGAGAGACTTTACTAGAGCAAGGAGGAGCAGGGAGGCGGGGCACCCCCGCCCAGTCTGTGATCCGCACAGGCGTCGCAGGCTGGGCCTGGCCTCGGCCCCAGGCTGAGGGCTAGCGGCAGAAAGGACGCAGAGGCGGGACACGGGAACAGCCGGGGGCCCGGGGGGGGGGGGGGGCCGCTGAGAGGGCAGCCGCCCGATGGCAGGGGTGGGGTGGGAGTGAGGAGGCGACTCCACTGTTGGCTCTTGCTGGAAGAATGAGCTGGAAGGAAGCGGCCCTGGGCGGATGCAGGTGGGAGCGTGGCCTTCTGATGGAGGAGGCTAGGGTGGGCCCCCGAGGGGTGGGGAGGCCCCCTGGGTGCTGGGGTGTGGCCTGGAGGCCTCATTCCAGCAGCATGGGTGGGGGCCCCCTCTTCTGATGGGACGAAGGTCCCCTCCGTCCAGGCTGGTGCAGGTGCGGCACAGCAAGCCTGTCCCTGAGACCCCTCCTCCAGGGACCCCTGGCCTGGGACACGGTGGGCTTGATGTGTGGCTCAGGCGGTGGCCCCGGGGAGGACGGGGGCTTGGCCGCTGTGGGGCAGGGTGCTCCCCACGGCTGGGCTCCAGGGCAGGGGAACCTGGGACACCTCGGTGACCACCCCAGGGGCTGTGGGTGGGCACCTGCCAGGCTTTGACGACGCCGGGAGGAGTGAGGTGCGGTCGGTGACCGTCCATGCTGCGCCCGGGGTCTCGGCCACCGTCATTTAACAGAGACACAAGCATGTGGCCAGAAGGGGTCTCTAAGCTGGGTCCCGCTGGGAAGCAAGGGACCGACCTAGGCTCTGTCTGCTAGCTGCCTCTGCCCCCGTGAGACTTGCTCCCGACCCTACGACGTGGCCATGGAGTCTGGCCCCGTCGCCTCCCGGCATCCTGTGCCGCCATCCTGGCACCCTGGGGAACCCCTAGCGGCCTCCCCCCACTGTGTGGACGTGAGGGTCCCCACCTCTCTGCCCCCGGCAGCCCTGGCCCCCTGTGGCCACCAGCCAGAGCACCCCCACAGAGCACACTCAGTCAGGGGGCAGGTGTTTATTGGGCACGCCAGGAAAGGTCTCCAGGAACGGGGGCCTGGGGGAGGGGAGCGGTTGAAGGGCTCCCCCGGTGGACTGTGAACTTCTAGTCCTCCGACGGGACGGTACTGGCGTGGGAGACGCTCCTGTGAGCGAGAGGGGCGGCGTGGGTTTGGGGGGTGGGGGACCGATGGGGCAGATCCTGTCCCGCGGTCTCCTTCTGCAGACTGGCCCCGAGCCTCGCAGCAGGCCCCCCAGCGCCCCAGGCCCCCACAGTCTTTGGGGGACTCTGTGGGCATCCCCAGGCCGGCACTGCCCCCACAGTCTTCAGGGGACCCCGTGGGCATCCCCGCTCCGGGTCCTGACCGTGGCCCTGGTGGCCGGAGTCTCCCCGAGCTGCCAGCCCTTAGCCACACCCCACCGCTGGCATGGTAGGTGGTCAGTGCCCGTGGAGCAGCACTTGCCGTTTCACCCGGCCTCGAGGGGCCCCCACGCCGCAGCCCCTGCAGGGTCAGAGCTCACTCACCCGGGCCCAGCAGCCTCTCTACGGCCGGGCGTGCAGGCAGCGGTCTGTGGCAGGAGGGGCACAGGTGCTGAGTGGCGGTCCACGCTGAGCCCCTGCGGCCTCCCGAGGCCGGGCTGGGGGTGGGCACTTACCGGGCTGGGTCAGGCTGATGATGTCGGTCGGGCCGGTCCCGTGGCTCCGGCAGTAACTCTTGAACGTGTGCAAGATGTCCCAGCCCGCGGTGGGGGTCCTGCCTGCAGACAGAGCGTCGGGCTGTTCCTCCCCAAGGCCGTTCGGGATAACGGGCCTCGGGTTCTGGGAGCTTGGAGACGGCCTGGGATTTTCAGGGTGCGGGTGGGGCCGTGGGGACAGGAGCTGCCGTGACCGGGGTGGCTGGGCTGCCCGGCGGCTCCGTGTCAGGCCGGAGCAGAGGTGAGGGCCCCATGGAGCCACCCCCGACCCTCGGGTGGGGTCCGGCCCATCGTCTGTGCCCCAGCCCTTGCCGTCCCCACGCAGTGATTCCTTGGTGTTCGTCACGTCGGGACGGAGGGCCGGTGTCTGACGGACATCTGCGGGCGTCGGGGTCCCTAGGCTTGTTTGAAGGCGAGTGAGTCGACGTAGCCGTGTTTGGAAGGTACCGTGGAACACCCGCGAAGGTGCACCCAAGCCACGTGCTCCGCGACCACAGCCCCAAAACCGACCCCCACGAAGCTGAAGCAAACTGGGCCCCGGGCCGCTGGCTGCTGGGGGCAGCTGCGGTGCTGAGGCCGCGGGGGCTGGCCGCTGCCACTCGCCCTCCCCGAACGGTCTCTGCCCCGGGGAGAACCGGTCCGTGCCCCCATGGCAGCTCCCACGTGCTGAGTGCTGAGCCAGAAGTCAGCCTGGGTGCAGCCCGGGGCTCCTGGACGCTTGTACCTCGTGGGCCAGCACAAGAGGCCTGGGGGCCCAAGGCAGGACTGTCAGCCTGCACGTTTACTAAATACGGTCATCTCAGCGCTCCCTGCAACGGGCTGGACTGGGTCCCCTGAAAGGTGCGGTCAGGTCTTTGTCCCTGGGACTTGGGATCTGGTTTAGAAGCAGGTGTGGCTAAGGGTCGGGATGAGGAGACGCTGGGTGCAGGATGCGCCCGAAAGCCAACGGCCAGTGTCCTTAAGGGAAAGGGAAGGGAGGTCTGAGAAAGGAGAAGCCTCGTGGAGGCTCAGGGTGATGAGACCACAGGTCAGGACGTTCTGGTCTTCGCCTCCGGAACCCCCGTGACCAGTGAAGTCCGACCCACGGCCCTTAACCGTGGGCCCGTGGGAGGTCACCTGTCTCCCAAACATGCTTTCCCGAGCCACGTGTCCCAACCCTCCCGCGTCACAGAGAAGACGCGCTCCACACCCAGACCCCGAGGCCTCTGATGACAGCAGGGAGGCGTCACAGCCCACGGGCCACCGTCTGCTAACCTGCTCTTGTGGGACACCGTGTCCCCGGTGGCCTCAGGTACAGCGTGGGGGCCACCGGCCACTGCAGGGTCTCTCTGCTTGTAGGCAGGAGTGGATGCAAGGATGGGGTCGCTCAAGACTTTCCTTTCCGTTCTTGATGCTAAAGCTCAAGGGGACTTCCGTGAACTGCTGACGTGTGTGTGGGTCTCCCCTGTTTGTCTAACACCCGATCGCCGTCCTGTTCCCCCGTGGCCTCATGGCAGCCGACCCCCACCCCCCGGCTCCTGCCGGCTGGGGCAGGAGTTCGCCCTGCCCCGGCGGGGGGCGGTTTCTGGGTGGCGGGCACTCACTGAGGAGGCCCACCATCACCGTCTTCTTCCTGTGCCTCCTGTTGTGGACGCAGAAGGTGACAAAGCGGTGGGGATCCGCCTTCTCCATGAAGATCGTGTTGTGGCCAGCATCTGTGAGTCCGGGGGGTGGGCGGGAGGCAGGGGTGCGGAGTTCTCCGCCAGGCGGGAGCCGGACCCTGGGAGCCCTCCTGTCCCTTTACGGCCATTGACAACTTGGTGCTCGTGACCAGTCAGGCCCCAGGAGGGGGCAGGGCCGGGTGCAGGCTTCCCGCCCTTCCCGGACACCCCTGCCAGCTCACCCCACCCGCCCACTGCCGAGAGGGCCCAAGGGGTGCCGCAGCCCGTGGGTCCCTCCTGTGAGGCGGCGTCCTGGCCGGCGAGCTCCTGGCCGTTCTCTGCCCGGGAGTCCCCGGGGCTCCCCACTCCCGGGCTGGACGAGGCTGCCGGTTCGTACTTACACTTCAGCACGTACTGAAACTTCCTTCTCGTCTTACTTGCCGTCAGTACAATTGGGATACACCTACCCTTTACCCTGGGAGAGGATGACAAGGCCCCCTGGAACCCGGCATCTGGAAGGCGTGGTGTCCGTGGAGCCCCTCGGTGGCGCTGGGTGGGGCTTGGCCACGCTGGGCACTGGACACGTGTGTCCCGTCCCAGGGCAGCGAGCCCCAGCCCTGCCTCGTGCGACCGCTGACCTTGGTGTCCCTGCACCCCACGGGGCCCGGCACGGGACCCTGGACCTCGGCCCCGTCTGGCACCCTCTTCCCAGACTTCTTACCTTCTGTGGACGTGGAACTGCATGGCCTTGAAGGTCACGTGGGTCTTGTGGATGAAGAACATCGTGTCTGAGTCCGTCCTGAGGAGTTTCGGTTCATTGGATGCTCGTGCTATCGAGAACCAATTGCCATCGACCTGCCGAGGAGAGCAGAGGGGGCCGTGCTGGTGCGGGGTGGCGGGGCGGGGGGCGACCCTCCCTCCAGAGGGAGCCCTGAACTGGCCCCTTTCCCGCTGCCCCCAGCCACACCCCCCGACTCCTGATGCCTGCACTGGCTACCAGATTCTCAGTGAAGTTGGGGTCCTGGGGGTGCATGTGCAGGGCCTGGGGGCCACCGAGCAGGGTGAGCAAGAGTGCCAGCCTCAGGACGTTCATGGTGAGGCGGGAGTAGCCGACGGACGAAAGGTGTCCGGAGCCTGTGGCCGTGGCCCTTTTGTCCCCTCCCGGGAGAGGGTTCCGGGCCACGTGGTGGGCCGTCACGGGCTCCCTCCCGCTCCCCACAGTGACCCTCTATTTGTCACGGCCACCGCCAACAATGCCACTTGGCCGCCAGGCTCTGCCCCCTCGGTGCTGGCAGTCCTGCCGTTTCCAGAACAACAGGGCCCGCCTGGGCCGCTTCCGGGATCTGTGCGTTCCCGCTGAGCGCCGGACCTCCAGCCATCGAGGCTGACGCACGGCCCCGGGTGGCCGGGAGGTCTCCTCCGACAGCCTCCCATGCATCGCGGCTGTTTGCTCACGATGTCTGGGCACTTGGCAGGGGGTCTGAGGAAGCTCGCGCCCGGGGCCGGACCTCGATGCGCTGTGAGACGGCCTGGGCTGCCGGTACCTCTCCTGGATCCGCCCATTTGGGCAGAGCAAGGGGAGGCCTAAGTCCCGGGGTAACGGGAGTGGGGTAGGGGCAGCGGGCGGGAGTCAGAGGAACCCCGTCTCCACCGCGGTCCTGTCCTGAGCCTCCCCCTGCGGGGTGACCTGAGCTCGGCTGAATTCTGAATTCGTCCTCAGGGACCCCCAGGGCCCGCGGGAGCAGAGCAGGCCCAGTGCACGAGCGGGTGGCCGTGTCCCCATGGGCTGGGGACACTCAGGTTCTCTGAGCCCCGGTGTGCCGCCCACTTGTGGGCCGCAGGACTCCTTGCGCGTGCTCCCATGAGCGCCCTCGCCCCCCTCCCTCCGGCCAGGCGCCCACACCCCCAGCAAGGCCCGGACCCTGTGCTCTCTCCCCACACCCATCCTCACATCCCCGTGGCCTGCTCCCCTCACAGTGTGACACCTCAATGTCAAAGCCTGACGAGGACAATGACGAGAAAGGAAAAATCACAGGTCACACGCATAAAAGTTCAGGGGCCCCAAATACATGTAAAATGAACCCAGCAGTGTAGGAAAAGCGTGGTGTATTGAGGCCTAGTGAGTTTAACTCCGCTAGCTTGGTTCAGCCATCGGGAATCAAAGCATTTCACATTGAGAGCGGAGGGAAAAATCGTACGGTATTTGCTGCAGAAAACACATTTGGTGAAATTCAACAACTACTCGTGATAGTAACTCCTACCGCCCTAGACACAAAAGGGAACTAATCTGTTTAAAGGGAGATCGTTACACCGTTAGAGACTCTTAAATACAGAGAACACGCCGGGGGCTGCTGGCGGGGTGGGGGGATGGGCTAGACGGGCGAGGGGCATTGAGGAGGGCGCCTTTGCGATGAACACCGGGTGTTGTATGTAGGGGTGAATCACCGGGTTCTCCTGAAACCACTGTCATGCCGTACGTTAACTGACGTGGATTTAGGTGAAATTGAAAAATTAAAACCCAAACAGGCAGACTGCCCCGGTCCTGCCTCAGGGAAGGTGGAAAGCTTCCTTCTAGGACTGAGGACGGTAGGCGCCGACTGTCCCCACCGCCACCGAGCAGGTGCCGGCCCTTCCAGTAAAGGTGGGGACGAAGCCGTGCGGAGAGGCTGGTGTCAGGTGTGAGTGAGGCCGTGGGCGGGTGTGCAGTTATGCGAAGAGCGTCACCTGTAGGTGAGTCTGTCGCGCTGCTGAATTTGGAAAGGCGTGTGTGAGCGACCGCGGGACCGGCACAGAAGGAGCTGTTTCTGTGCCCCAGAGCGCACGGTTCTTCTAACGCTTGTTACTTGTTTTGGGTGGGGGGGGGGTGGGGGGGGAGGGAGGAAGAGAGACGAGCAGAGCAGGGGGAGGGGCAGAGAGAGGGAGACAGAGTCCCAAGCCGGCTCCACACGGTCAGCACAGAGCCCTGAGGTCACGACCTGAGCCAAAGTCAAGAGCCGGCAGCTCACCCGACTGACCCCCCCCACCCAGACACCCCTGTGAACGAGGCGAGATGAGGAGGGTGAAGAGAGTTTGCGACTCAGTAAAACACAAAAGTCGAGTAACCGGAAATGAATCCAACAGGAAAAGCGCGCAGACGTTCTGCCCAGAAAACTATGAACTGGTATCGAGATGCTCAGACTAAATAAACGCTGAACCTCGCACGCGGGTCCGAGGTCCCGCTGCGTAGACGTGCGCGCTCCCTCCCGTCCGGCGGACGGATCCCGGTCAGAATTCCAGCCGGATGTGTGTCACGTGCAGCTTTAGCAGCCGGCCCCAAGTTTCCCGGACGCTCCCTAGGTTCAGTTGGTGGGGTCTGTCCCGGAAGACTTGTGTTCTCGCTGCGAAGTCTGGCATTAGGGCCGCTGTGCTGATGGGAGTGTCTGCGCGCAGACCGTCCCGAGCGGGCCTTTCTGTAGCGGGTGGCCCTGCAGAGAAGCGCGGGAAGAGACGGTCTGCCCAGCATGCGGCGCCGGGGCAGCTGGCCGGCCGCAAGGACCAGAAGGACCGCGAGCCCGCCCTCCGCCCACGCAGACAAAATCCCGCAGTGCGCCGAGCGGCACCCCGCCCCAGAGCTGGGTTCGGGTTCTGCGTCCAGGACCTCAGAGTGTGACCTCGTGTAGGTTGGGGTTTTTCGAGTTTAATCAAGTTAGGAGGACGGCACTGGGGGCTGCACCCAGTGTGGACGAGGCCTTCATAAAGCGGGGAGGTCTGGACACACACACTCAGAGGAAGGTGTGAGGACCGCCGGGGACTGAGGACGGAGCAGAAGTCGGGGCTGTGGCCAGCATCCAGGCCGTGTAGGCAGCCCCAGAGCCGGGAGGGGCCGGAAGGTCCAGTCTTCCCTTGGAGCCTCCAGAGTGAGTGTGGCCCTGTGACCGCTGATGGGATCTTGGGGCTATGTGACACCCGTGCAGCAGGATGGGGTCAAGCGACAGCGGGAACAGGTGGAACCCCCAAAGGGGCAACGGCAGGGAGCTCAGGGAAGGGACCGTCGCCCGGCTGTGGAGGGTGAGGCCAGGCCACCCCGGGGAGCTGGTCCCACCCTGGGCCCAGGGGAGCCTCGGGGAGGACGCAGCACCCCAGAGGACGGAGCAGGGCGGGGGGTCGACGGCCCAAACCTTGAAGAAGTGTTCAACCCCACCGGCACCCCAAGAAATGAAAATTATACTGAGACTCCAGACACCTCCCCGCCCCCTAACGCCCCAGAATGGCTAGAAATAAAATGACGCACTGGTCACGACGAGGAAGGATTTTCTAGGGGAGATGTCAATTGGTCCCAGGACCTTGGAGAGCCAGGTGCATCGCCCGCAAAGCCCCTGGACGTGGCGGGAGCTCTGCCAGGTACGTCCCCACAGAGCTTGTTGCATCCACACGACTCCTGAAACAGAATGCTACGGGCACCAGTGACAGTCACAACAAAGTTTATGACAGTGAGAGGCAAGGCCGACCGATCGGGACCAACACTCTTGATAAGAGTGTGGCTCTGAACAGCCGGGGTACAGAGTTTTTAAAGCCGATCACATCGTTTTATCATTATCTGGGAACAGAACAGAGAAACAGTTCCCAGATGAGTTAGAAACAGTTGCCAGATGAGTTAGAAACAGTTGCCAGATGAGGTGATTATTTTAGACTTTCTGCCGCTAAGTTGCAACCAGCGGATCTCCTTGACCTTGTCTCTGATGCTCTTCTTTGAGCTTTTGTTTCCTTCATTGGTAAAGCCTGATTCACAAGAGTGTGAAGCATGATTTACAAGAGTAAAAGCAAGGCTGTTATCTTTCGACCTTCAGTGTCAGAACAAAGTTGTTATTTTTCAAGCTAAGCGTTAGCCCTACACTAATTTAACCCTTACAAGCTGTGTCCCCGCAGGCCCCCAGTGTCACAGCCGCCACTGCCAGAGGCCCGCAGCCGGGCACCTCTCCATCCGTGCTGCCGTGAGAGGGGCCCCGCGCCATGCCTGTGAGAACACGGGGCGTCCTGGAGTCCCTGGCACCGTGGGCCCGGTCTTACCTTTATTCTGAATGAAGAAGTGTGTGTGTGTGGGGGAAGACCCAGCAAGTTTGGATGCTCAGATGGCCCAGGCCCCTGGATGGGGTGAGGGACGTGGTCCCCTTCTGGCTCAGGGCGAGGCCCCTGCCCCTGGATGGGGTAGGAGCAGGGCCGTGGGCTGAGGTGGGGCTTTGGAGACACCCCCCAGAATGAGAGTCTGGAAGGCTGGAGTCTGGTTCTGTATTTCAACATGGAAAGCATTTTGGGGGGCTGTTCTTGCAAGATACTGGCTGCCGTCGTCAGGACCCCTCGCTTCTTGGGGTCTTCACACGCCAGCTTTGGAGCGGCTGCCCAGGTGTCTGTCTGCAGTCTGTGGTTGCCCACCTCCTTCCCCTGAGATCCTGGAGGAGGTGGGTGCCCCCCACCCCGGCACCTTCCCCACCTGGCCCAGGTTGGGTCTCAAGATGCCTGCAGCTCCAAGAGTGAAGAGTGGGGTCCATGTCACGAGACGAGGTGCTGCTTGTGGCCACGGGGAAAGGCCTTCACCAGACGAACCCCTGGGCTGGGGTCCCTGCTCACCAGCGGCCGTGTTCTGACAGCTGGGCACTGAGGGCCCTCACCCGTGCCCCCCATTCAGGTGAGCCTTGGCCTTCCTGGCATGCTCAGCATTCCCCGAGTGGAAATTCAGGGGCTGAATAGGGTCTCCCCGAAGTTCATGTCCATCCAGAACCACAGAATGTGACTTTATTTGGGATAAGAGTCTTTGCAGATGTGATGAAGGTAAGAATTGCCGTGAGGTCGTCGTGGACTAGGGTGGGCCCTGAATCCAAGGCCTGGTGTCCTCGTGGGGGACAGAGGGAGAGACACAGGCTCACAGGGAGGGATGAGCCACGTGAGGACAGAGGTGGAGATAGGAGGGACGCTGCCGCCACCAAGGCTGGGACAGGCAAGGGACAGGTTCTCCCCCGAGCCTCAGAAGGGATCAGTGCTGCTGACCCCTCGGGTTTAGCTCTCTGGCCTCCTGCCTGGGAGAGAGGACATTTCTCTGTTTTAAGCCCGGTGTGTGGTGCTGTGTGACAGTGGCCCGAGGAAGCTAACCCGCCTGGCAGCTGTTCCCTTGTCCCAGGTCGTGCTAGCGTGCCCCACACGTGGGCTCGCTGAGTCCTTTCTTGTTTTTATAGACGTGGAAATGAGGTGGGTCGGCCACTCAAAGTCATGCCATGAGTGACGGTGACAAGTCAGGCCCCCACCGCTGTCCCTGCCTTGCTCCGGGGCTCAGCTGGCGGCCTCTGCCCTCCTTCTCAATCCCAGGCAGGCCCCCGGCCACCCTCGGCTCAGAGGCCCCTTGGGGAGGTCCCTTCTCAGAGGAGGGCACAGGTGCATTCCAGACGTGGAGCCTTTATATGCAATTGCCCCGGTCTCTGGGCTCCTCGCTGGGGCCCCCACGGTGAGTGCCCTCCCGGGGAGGGTCCTTCCCGTCCGGGCTCTGGGCAGGGGGCCCGAGGCGGCAGCCACACCTGGCGCTCCAACAAAGAGGTTCCCGAGATGCTAATCTTCTAAAACAAAAGCCGGTGTTGTGGTGGCTTCTAACTGGAAGACCGGTTCTGGCGCCTCTGCCTCTGGCCTGGGACCAGAGGGTCACACGCTTGTGTTCTTTGCCCTCCAGGCAGGCGTGGGGTGGGTGTCCTCATCCTTGTCCCAGGGCCCAGGTGACCGCAGCCGACTGTGGCCGCTGGCCGTGCCCTTCCTGTGTGCGGTTTACGTCATGTGCCTCCCAGCCCCCGTGGAGGTCACGGGTGCAGAAGGGCCGGCGCCTGGGGCAGGTGGTCAGCCGGGGGCTGGCAGGGCTCTCCCTCAGGTGGTCCCTGGGGTTCTCCCGGCCCCCCGTGTCCGGGGTGAGCAGAATCCAGAGGCCTCAGACGCCCCTCTCTCACCCCGCCCTGCAGTGCTGGAGACCAGCTGCCGAGGGTCACCTGCCGTCTGTCTGCGGGTGCGTTTTCCCCGCCCGGAGACGCATATCGGGATGGGGGTTCCCACCCTCCACCCAGAAGTGTTTGACCTCGGGCATCACTCTGGCCTTGCTGGGGGGGGGGGGGGCGGGGGGGGGAGGGTGTAGAGGCGCGTCAGGCGAAGAAAATGACCCTTCATTTCTCGCCGAGATGCAAAACGGCTCGCGTGGTTCGCCCAGCCGCTGAAACGGCTACCTGATGTGACGCTGGTGCCCCCCCCCCCCACCGGGCACCCGACAGGGGCGGCCCCGACCCTGAACTCTGGACGTGTAGGTTTTCCACCCACTCTGCATCCCTTAGCACTGCAATTTCATTTTGTCTCTTTTTGAAATTTGTAAGAGTGGTACCATACAGAGTGCACTCTTTGGGGTCTAGCTTCTTTTTTTTTTTTTTTGGTGAAATAGCACATTTTTTTTCAACGTTTATTTATTTTTGGGACAGAGAGAGACAGAGCATGAACAGGGGAGGGGCAGAGAGAGAGAGGGAGACACAGAATCGGAAACAGGCTCCAGGCTCTGAGCCATCAGCCCAGAGCCCGACGCGGGGCTCGAACTCACGGACCGCGAGATCGTGACCTGGCTGAAGTCGGACGCTTAACCGACTGCGCCACCCAGGCGCCCCCGAAATAGCACATTTTAAAGATTTGTCCACATTACTTTTTAAATGAATTTATTTTTTATTGTGATACAGCCTACATCATGTAACATTTACCACCATGACGATTATAATTTTTTTTAATGTTTATTTTCTATTTTTGAGAGAGAGACAGAGTGTGAGCAGGGGAGGGGCAGAGAGAGAGGGAGACACAGAATCCGAAGCAGGCTCTAGGCTCAGCTGTCAGCACAGAGCCAGATGTGGGGCTCGAACCCATGAACTGTGAGATCATGACCTGAGCTGAAGTCAGACACTCAACCGACTGAGCCACCCAGGTGCCTCAGTCTGGGTTTGTGTGTGTTTTTTTTTAATTAATTTATTTATTTTGAGAGAGAAAAGCTCACACTTGAGTGGGGAAGGAGCAGAGAGAGAGAGAATCCCGAGCAGGCTCCACGCTGTCTGCACAGAGCCCCACGTGGGGCTCGATCCCACGAACCGCGAGATCATGACCTGAGCCAAAGTCAGACACTTAACCAACTGAGCCATGCAGACGCCCCCACCACCATAACCATTTAAAATGCGCGGTTCAGTGGTGTTAAATGTACTCACAGGGTTGTGCGTACCACCGTCCGTCCCCAGAACTTCTTCCTCTTCTCAAACCAGAACTGTCCCCAGTAAACACGGACCCTCCCCTCCCCGGCCCCTGGCACCCACCCGCCCTCACTGTGCCTCCGTGAAGATCACCTCTCTGGGCCCTTGTATGCACGGAGTCCACAGGACTGGGCCTGTCGTGCACGGCTTACTTCACCGAGCACGATGGACGTAAAGCTCACGTATGTCGTGGCATGTGCCAGGCTTTCCTTCCTTGTCGTGGCTGAGTAACACTCCATGCCCTGTGACGCTTATGCAGTCATCGGCCCGTGGGCGTTTGTGCTGTCTCTACCTTCTGGCCGCACTGACTAGTGCTGCCGTGGGGACACCGCTGTGCAAGGACCTGCGTCCCGGCTTCCAGTCCGCCCCGGGTTGGCCTGAGGGGGGGTTGCTGGACCACATCGGAATTCTGCTTCATTTGGTGGGAGACTGCCACATTATCTGCCACAGCAGCCCTGCCCTTAGACATTCGTCCAGCAACAGGTGTCTGTGTGTCTGTCTGTGTCTGTGTCTCAGTGTGTGTGTCTGTGTGTGTGTGTGTGGCGTGTGTGATATAACAGCCACCTGCAGGCGTGTGAGGTCCTGGCTCGCGGCTGTGGTCTGCATCCCCCTCGTGGTCAGTGGCAGGGGGCGTCCATCTGTGCACTTGTTGGCCGTCCGTGTGTCTTCAGAGAAATGTCTATCCAGGTTCCTCGTTTTGCGTGAATAGTGTTTTTGTCCTTGAGTTGTAAAAGCCCTTTGTAATTTCTGAATATTAATCCCTGAGCAGATACAGGATTGAAAATACCTGCCCCCATTCTGCAGTTTGCCTTTGCACGTTTCACAGTGTCCTTTGATGTACCAAAGTTTTTAATGTTGATGGTGCCCAATTTATCTGTTTTCCCTTCCTTGCCCATGCTTTCGGTGTCTGGTCCAAGAAGTCATGGCCAGACCCGAAGTTTGGAAGCTCTTCTGTGTCTTTTCTAAGGGATCCCTGGTTCTGGCTGTTAGGTTTGATCCACGCCAAGCTAGCTTCTGTATATGGTGTGAGGTAAGGGTCCACCTGTTCTGTTGCCGGCAGAGGTCATTGCCCCAGCACCGTCTGTGGAGAAGACTGTCCCTTCCCGCTGAGTGGTCCTGGCACCCTTGTCAAAGCTGTGTGACCACATGTGAGAGGGTTTGCCTCGTCTCCAGGCCATTCTCTCCCCTGGTCTGTACGTCTGTAGCTTTGTAGTAAGGTTTGAAATGAGGAAATGCAAGCCGTCGGCTTTGTTCTTCTTTTCCAAGATTGCTTTGGCATTGAGGTGCCCTTGAGAGCCCATATGCGTTTTACGACGGGCTTTCCTGTTTCTGCAAACAAAAAGCAAACAAGCAAAAAAAGGGCATTGGGATTTTGAAAGAGGTTGCATTGAATCTGTAGATTGCTTTGGATAGTACTTATATCTGAACAATATCGAGCCTCCCAATCCATGAACATGGGATGTGTTCCCATCTATTTGTGTCTTATGTTTGGTGGTTTTCAGTGGATCAGTCTTCTGCCTCCGTGGTTTAGTGTGTTCCTAAATATTTTGCTCTTTGTGATGCTGTTGTAGTGAAATTGTTGTCATGACTTCTTTTCAAGTTGTTTGCTGTTCGTGTACGGAAACACAACTGAGGCTTGCATGTTGATTTTCTATCCTGTAACTGCCAGACGCGTTTTTTATTCTGTTTTATGTGCAGTCTTTAAGGCTTTCTGTATATAAATTCATGCCATCTGCAGACAGATACTTTTCCTCTCTGCATAGAGTTGTGCTGGCTTAGTCCCTGCCGTAGAGCGTCCTCTGTGGGGCCGTCAGTCCATCTGTCCATCCTATCAGCGGACATTCGGGTTCCCTCTGGCTTTTCGCGACTACCTGTGCAAGTCCTTTGGTACCTCATAATTCCACTTATTTAGGGGCTAAATACGGAATCGTACTAAATGCTGAACAAACATTTAGTTTGTTCAGTACTAAACACTGAACGAAAAGCTAAATATGTGATGAAATATTTAGGAGCAGAATCGCTGCGTCACGAGCAGATGTCCCTCCAGTGTTACTAAAAACCCCGCAAAGCCCCCGAAGGAGCTGTGCCGCTTTGCACGCCCCCCGACCACACTGGTTTCACGTTGTCGCCGGCGTTGCACGAGTCAGCCCTTAATTTAGCTGTTCCAGTGGGTGCGAAGCCACGGGCCACGTCGGCGGCGTGGCGCATCTCTGGTGACTAATGATGTGCGTGCCTTTCCGTGGACCTGTCGGCCACTCACACGCGTGTGTCTTTTCTTGTGAAGTGTCTGTTCCCATTTGCTGCCGGGTTTTAATTGGGTTGTTTGCTTCTTGCCGTTGGTTCGTTGTCCTTCATGATCCTGCACATGAGCCCCTTGGCGGGTATACGTAACGTGAAGGTTTTTTCCTTAAAGTGCAGTCTAACTGATCATCTGGTGGAAAAAACGGTAACGCAGAATTTATTAGCAACGGAAGAGAAAAGGAGCTCCCATCCCATGGTTCAGATGCTCTGCAACGTCCTGAGGCTGCTACGTTACGGCCCAAACGTGGAGCGTCCGCATGGATGCTCCGGGCCCCTGAGGGGCAGGGGTTGTGCATGGAGTGTTGAGGGCGGCACATCGTGGACACACGCTGGCTCATTTCTCTTCAAACCTGCATCTGCACTGGCTCAGGGTCCCATCGGCTGCTGTGCGAGGCCCGCGGAGAGGCTAGGCCCCCGTGTGCCCGTGACCTTGTGCACAGCAGTTGTACATCGAACATCCCTGGGGGGCGGGGTGTTCCTGGATCACCCGGCGGGCTCTAAACACAACTACAAGGGTCTTTGTAGTGGGGAGGCAGCAGGATATCTGCCACAGAAGGAAGACTGTGTGTGTGGAGAGATCAGAAGATGCTTCGAAGCCCAGAAGAGGTAAGGGAGCAGGTCCTCCCGAGGGGGACTGTGGTCCTGCTGGTGCCTTGCTTGCGGCCCAGGGAGACTGATCTCAGACTTCTGAGTCCCAGAGCCAGAAGAGGCCCGTTTGTGCTGGGCAGAGATGCCCTGAGTCAGAGAGGCCGGGGGTCGCCAGGTGAACGCAGAGCCCGTGGCCTCCACCACCCAGAACCCTCCAGCCAGAGGTGGGAACGTCTGCCCAGGCCCGGCCCGTGCCCGCCCCAGCCCCTCTGAGGCTCCTGGTCCCCACCCCTGCCTCCTTGCCCGCTGGTCCCGGTCCCCACCCCCACCCCACACTTGCCCGGGGCCCAAGCCATCCCCTGGGTGTCTCCAGCCGGCAGACGGCACTCAGCCTGCACACCCTTATTTCAGGGAGAAATCTTCCTTTTCTGGGTCACGGAGCCCTTTGTGGACAGAGAGGAGGCAAATGGCCCCTTACCGAGAAGCACGCCCCATTGTGAAATGCAGCTCTTGCTGGCGGTCTCAGGGGCTCCCCAATGCCTGCCGGGGACGGCGGGTGCCCGGCTTCAGGACAGCCAGTGCGGCAGACCCGTCCGAGGGCACTTCCTCCGCCCGGAGCTCCCCCGGGGGAGTTCGGTGTCCGTTCTGAGCTTGTCCACACCAGTGGGGAGGGCGGCGATGTTTTCATGTCGAGGAGCAGCGGCCGCACCCTGTCCCCTGCGCGGCACCACCGGGCAGAGCTCTGCTGGGGACGCCAAGACCCAGTGTCTTTGCTTGTGTTCCAAGCAGGTGGTGTTCCCTGCTCCGGGCGGCTGGCGGCCATGCAGGGAAACAGAGGCAGGGAACTCTCAGACCTGTGGTGTGGGCGGGGCTGTGGGGGTGGGGCAGGGGCTGGGGACACAGGCACGGGGAGGGGGGCTGACACTGCCAGGCTGGCATTGGGGTGGGGTGGGCTGGGCCTGCGCCCGGCCGCAGATCACGGACCAGCCCCCCTTTCACTCTCCTCTGACCGCGTCCACAGAAGCGGGCTGGTGTTTGCCGGGGAGCAGGTGAGTCTCACACCCACCCACCCCGGATAACTGCCACGGTTAGGGGGCTGGGTCCCGCCTGCTTTTCCACTGTGGTCCACGCGGCACCTGGCCTGGCGTCCTTGCGAGACAGCGAAGTGAGTGCGTCGAGGGAGGGGAGTTGGCAGACGGCCCCGGGGGGTCCAGCGTCCCCCACGCTTGGTGATGTTCCTGGGCGTGCGAGCCCACCCGACCTCCTCTGTCCTCGGCCTCTGCCCGCCATCGGAAGGAGACCGGGAGGACAGCCCCCGCCGTGTCCTGTTTCTCAGGCTCTGCTCACAGCTCGTGGTGCCGAGGAGTCGTGACAAAGGATAAAAATGATCATCGATACAAAGTGACCGGCTGCGTCTCAGTTTCGCTTTGGTTTCACGTTTGTCTAGGGATGCCTCTCTCCCACGGGTGTCCTTGTGCCCTTGTGTGTTGGTGCGGCCGCTGGCCCTCCTCCCGCCCCGTCCTTCCTTGCCCTGGGCGTCGCGTCTCCCTGACCGCCGGCGTGGGCCGCCTGGGGCTCTGGCGCACCTCAGAGCGTTCTGGGCCTGGCCCTTCGTGCCTCGCTGCGGACTGTCCTGTCTTCCCTGGCTTCCGCTCGCCCGTGCCTTCTCAGGCGATGGTGCGCGTGTTGGGATCACCTCGGCTTCTCTGAGAGGAGACGATTCTGGAGGACCGGCTCCCCTCTCGGGTGGGGCTTCTGGTTCTGAGAACGTGTGCGTCTGACGCAACGGCTGTTGTCACATGGTCCTGAGTTCTGAATGTTGTAAATAGCTGTTGCGTTTTCCTTCATTTTTGCCCCTCTGGTGGCTGGCTGAAAAGTGGCCTGCCTCATTGCTCCAATTCCCACGTCTCTGCTGCCCAGCTTAAGCAGAGCTGCGTATCTTTATTGGCCATTTGAAGTTTTTCTTTGGTGGATCGCTTCTTCGTACTCTTCGTGCCTTGCTAGCTCTGGGAGCTGGCCCGGTGTGTGGACCCAGAGCAGCGCCCTTAGGGAGGACTTCGTCTTGCCCGGGAAGCCCCTCTTCAGAGCTGTGGGGCAGAGGGACCGCCCGGATCACTCAACCTGCCAGCACGTCCCCCGGGCACCCCCCGCAGGAGGGGGGGGCCCCGGGCAGCCTGTGCCGTGGGCTCCCGGTGGTTGCCCCAGGGTCCCAGCACAGGAGAATGGCCTCACCTTCTACCGGGCACCGCTCCCTCCTTGTGCAGCTTCGGGCAGGACCCCCAGGTGGCCTGTTGGCCCCACTCCTACCCGCGGGTTGGACTTAGGAGCTTGCCCTCGTCCTCGCTCATGCGGGGGGTCCTGGGAGTGCTGGGCCGTTAACTTTCTGACCTGCTCCAGATTTCTCCTCTCCCCTGAGAAGAACCCCCAGCCCCCACCCCTGGCACCTGCACTGTGACGGGGGCCCCAGTTGCACCCTGGGGTATCTCAGGGTGTTTGGGGGATTGGGGTGCAGTCACATCACTGGGAGGAGGCACAGGACAGAGGTTGCGGCCGGTGGTGTGGACCCAGGTGGGGCCCGTGTCTCTACCCCCCACCCACTAACCACTTTCTCATGAAGACCACCGTCTCTTCTTAGACACCGGGCTTTGGGTGAAGCTGCCCCCACCCCTGACTCTCGAGGACGCACAACTCCGGCCTGGCCACTGACAAGAAGCAAGAGCGTCACCTGTCTCCACTTGGAGGTGAACACAGGAGGGGCTGGGACCCGGGCAGGCCCTCAGGCCGCAGTGCAGGGGCCCCTGCAGGGCTTTGCAGAGGCGTGAGGTCGCTTCACTGCATCTCGAAGGAGGAGGTGGTCTGCCGGCAGCCATGGTGGAGCCCAAGAATGGAGAAAACAAGGAGACAAAGGAGAGGCAAGAGGCGGAGGAAGATGGCCTTTCTGCCCCTGGATACAGCCATGCCTGCAAGCAGCCTATCCAAGCGCCTTTCACGTGTAAGAGCCAACACATCGCATTCACTGCTAGAGCTGTACGTGCGTGTGTAAGATTTTCTGTCATTTCAAGCCAAGAGACTCCTAATGGAGGTGCGTCTGCGCATTTGAAAGAGTGAAAACGTGATGACCGTGTGCCTCGTCCCTTGGCGATATGACTGAGTTCTGTGGTCACTCAGCTTTGGGGAGGGCTCTGACCCCTTCTGCTCAAGTGCTCCGATTGGGGGGTGGCGTTTTCATCTTTTCCTTTGCTCGTTTCCGCAGCCCCAGAAGAAATTTTGACCCACCAGACAGTCCTCTCTAGAAGGAATATCCTTTATCGTGCAAGGAGGGGTCACGGTGCGGGGGTGGGGCGAAGCGTGTAGCAGGGGGGCCTGCGCGGTGGGGACGGGCTGCACAGGGCCGCACACGGACGCGCAGGTGGGTGTTCTTGGCAGAATCCCTGGAGGGTTTGCAGACGGGGAGGGGGGCTGAGCACCCCGAGCCTCCAAGTCTAAGTCCCTGTGTACCCGAGACCCCACTTCTTGGCTCTCTGCTCATGGGGGCAGAGATCAGGGAAGGGACAGCACAGGAGGTGGGGGCAGGTCTGGGCTCTGAAAGGCAGCCCAGGGGTCAGGGGAGGGGCTCCGTCCACCTCCCAGGCCCCTCTGTGTAACTCAGGCCCTGGAGAAGCCCGGCGGGGCCCAGCTGCAGGGAGGCGCCACCCACCTGTTTGGGGCCGATGGCCCCAGTCTCTGAAGTTCTCGTGGTGATCTGAGGGGACACAGTGACCTGGAATGAGCCCCCGCCCGCCCCCGGCCCACCTGTGGCCACTGGGTGGCTGCTGAACCAAGGGGTCCTGAGGGCGTGGGAGAGGAGCAGGCCTTACTGTGAGGGCCCAGAACCACCCTCTGCTTCTTGGGCGGGCCGAGGCCTTCACAGACGGACTCGAATCCCCGCAGGAAGTTGGGGTGTGTGATGGGGTCCCAGACTGCGGGGGAACAGGCATAGGTCCTGCCTGGTGCCGTGCGGAGGGTGGGGGCAGGGCATAGGGGCAGGCCTCAGGCAGGGCTCGGGGGCATCGGGGGCCGTGGGGCTGTCAGGGTGCCTTGCTCTTGGGATGGAGGGGAGTGTCCGTGTCTTGGTGAGAAATTTGGCTGATGTGGGAGAAGAGAGAGACTCCCTCTTCCCTTGGGATGAGATGGGAGGAGGTGACCGTCTCCTCTTCCCGGCGCCCTAAATAGCGTGGAGGTTGAATTGTGGTCACGGGACTGTCCTGGCGAGAGGGCCACGGGGAATGAGTGTGTGCGGGTGTGCGGGGCCCAGGGGCTGCGGGCGGGGAGGCTCGGTGGGAGGGTGGCCGGGGCCGGAGCCTTCAGCCGGCATCTGGCCCCTGACCTCCCTCTCCTGCTGGGTGGGCAACAGGCCCCGCCCCCCAGGGGCTGTGTAGACGCCTGGCACGAGAGACTCCTTTCCCGCAGGGGACCACACATACCCAGCAGGTTGGCCATCAGGCTGGTCGCACTCTTGGAACGGTTGGTCACATAGAGAATCACGTAGTCCTTGGGTTTCACCTTCACCAGGTAGAGATCGTCGTTTCTTCCAGAAACTGTGGAGGATGCTGGGGCTGATACAGGCTGGGAGATGGGTGGCTGCCCAGTGGGGAGACTACAGGCCCACTTTCTGTGCATGCGGGCGGTGCCTCCCATCCGCCTCGTGGGGACAGGGGCTCTGCCCCCGTGAGAGTAGCTGCCAGCCGCTAGGCTGGCCGGGGGCCTGAGTCCTGGTGCCCACCCATCCCTCAGGCACAGAGCTGCAGGGTCCTTGCCACATGGCTCTAAACCCAAGAGCCAAACCTCGGGGCTGTGCCCTTGGGGAGCCCATTGTCTGCACACGGTACACTTGAATTGGTTTTTCTGATCAGTCTTGACTGTAGTGACAGGAGACTTTCCTGCACTGGTCTTCTTCCCTGCAGTCAAAGGGGGTGGGGTTACTCTGTCCACCTGCCCTTTTTAATTTCTTTATAAATTTTATTTATTTACTTACTTACTTGATGTTTATTTATTTATTTTGAGAGAGAGAGAAAGAGAGAGAGAGAGAGAATGCAGAGGAGGGGCAGAGAGAGGGGGCGGGGGAGAGAGAGAATCCCAAGCAGGCTCCGCTCTGTCAGAGCAGAGCCAGATGTGGGGCTCGAACTCAGGAACCATGAGATCACGACCCGAGCCAAAATCAAGAGTCGGGCACCTAACTGACTGAGCCCCATCATGTTTTAAATGGAAGTATGATTTTCCCACAGTGGCAGTCACTGTTCTCCGTGTGGGGTTCTAGGAATTTGACAAACGCGTCAATCGATCCGCTGGAGGGTGGCCTCGGTCCTCCTGGCTCCTGGACTGCATTTCCAGGTCTGGCCCCCTCCGATGCCTGGACGCTGAGTCAACGGCGGCAGCTGAGGGGGCGCCCCAGTGACAGCAGCCCTGCTGGGGACCCCGTGCCGAGAGGGGGCAGGATGGTGGCCGAGGCCACGCAGCAGTGATGGGGTCTGCAGTCAGACCCCTGAGGCTTGTCCCGCGGAGCAAAGCGCCCCCGTCCCCTCCCTGGGCCCGGCCCGGTCCCCCCACTCTGCCGCCACGCCCTGCGCGCACGGTACGAGGCTCTCCCCGTGCAGGTTGCCGTCCCTCGTTCTCACGGTTGCTGAAAAGCCTGAAGTCCCCGCCGGGCCAGATCAGAGCCGAGTGGTCGGAGGCCATGACCGTGGTGTACCAGCTCCCGGACGGCCGCGGGGCAGAGAGAGGGTGCGGGGAGGCCTGGACCGCGCCCTCCTCCGGCGCCCTCTCGGTGCCCCGTGTGGGCTCACGCGCGCCCAGGAATGCCCCGTGACGCTGCCAGGGCCGGCGGACCCAAGGACAGTCCCCGTGTGCTGCACTGGCCCCTTCTCGGGCCAGCGGACCAGCGGGCGTGTGTGCCCAGGAAGGAGGAGCGTCCAGGCTCCCCTGCCCAGCCCTTGCCCCCTCTGCCCCGGGGGATGCTTCACTCCCTTCTGGACCGAACTCGGGGCTCCTTCCGAGACCGTGGTGGGGGCTGCAGCCCCCAAACCCGCCTGTGGGCTTCCCCCACAGGCCCCCACCCCCACCCCGTGGACTCGCCCTAAGGTTCATTTACAAGTCCCCCAAAGCGGTGCCTCGGCTCTGGCCCCGTGTCCCGGCCTGGGTCTGCGTGCGGTCAGCCAAGGGCAGTGGCGCCCGTCGGCGGTGGACGGGGCTGACGAGGGGGCTGTGGTGCGCGCGCCTCCCAGCCCTGCTTCCTGTGCTCAGACTCAGATGGGGGAGTGTCTGGCTGCCTGGGGCCTGGAGTCCTGATCCCTGGAGGAACCCCGAGAAGGCCTGGGACACGAGGCCTCCGCCTCAGCCAGGGGCAGGCCACCCACCGTCCGTGATGCACGCTCCAGCCCCGCCGCCCCCCCCCCCCCCCCGGGAGCGCCGGCCCCCGTATCCTTTGCTGTCTCACCTTTGACAGGTCCTTCTGGGACCTCTCATGGCTCTCCTCCTGAGCCTGCAGGCCACACGCCTGCACCAGCCCCACGGTCAGCAGCAGGAGGCGCATCTCCACGGCACTATCTGTCTGGGTTTGGTGACAGCTGGGAACTCGCGGGCTCTGGTCCTGTCTACACAGCTGGGCCCCGTGGCCCGTCTATACAGCTGCATGGTTGGGGGCGAGGTCACACGGCAAGGGCTCTGCCCTGTCCCCGCAGGCCGGCGGGGACTCTTCACGCTAATGTCTTAACCTTGATCTTAATGTTGGTGAGCTCTTGTGCATTCTCTGTGGCTTTGGCACCAAAAATGTCATGTTCCCACGCAACCAGTCTCCAAAACTGAGTCCTCACTCTCAGAAGCTCAGAACGTGACCTGATTTGGGAACGAGGTCTTCGAAGATGTCCTGGAGATGGGGCCATGCTGGCCACGGGCGGGCCAGGTGTCCTTGCAGGCAGAGGGGAGGTGATGCGTCTGTAAGCCCAGGACACCCCGGATCGCCCGCCTCCCCAGAGGCTCGGGGAGGCGGGGATGGGTCCTCCAGGAGGGCGGCCAGGGCCGCAAGAACACGCCTCTGATGCGCTAAGCCGCCCGGCCCGTGGGAGCTCGGTTCGGCCACGCCGGACCTGAGCCCAGAGGGGACAGCGGGGCCACACGTGGAGCGGGAGTGGCCGCAGAGGCTGGGCCGCAGCGCAGCGCTGACCCCACACGACCCGGCGGAGCGGACGGCCCGTCCGCGGGCGCCGCCACACGCGTGGAGGGGAGCCCACCCGAGCCCACGCGCTCCTCTGTGGCCAGGTCTCCCGCTCGTGGTGCGCATCGGCGGTGCTGGCAGAGAGTTGTAGGCTCGCTCGGCCTTCGTGAATTCCCGGAACCGTGGCTGCTCATTTCCTTGCTTGAGCCATATACGTCCAGCACCCGTGTGACCCCAGGAGACCCCGCAGGAATGGCGGGGACTGGACACTGCCCCTGCAGTTTGGGTCAGAGAAGTCCGGACACTTTGGGGCCCCTTACAAATGCCGAGGTCCACGGAGGAAAGGATATGGTTTGTTTGCCGGGACAGAAAGGTCCGCTCCTTCCCTGTGGGCCAGGCCGGGTGCACATTCTGTCCCAGGAGCCCGCAGAGAGATGAGCGGGGCACACATGCAGATTCAGGGCTCCCCCTCCTTTCTGGGACTCCCCTGCCCTGGCCAGTTCCCCAGGCTGCCTCCAACATTGTTCTCTGGGTCCTCCAGCCGGTAAGATCGAAGGTTTCTATGTGAGTGTTAGCCACCCAGCCTCAGTTGGATGGGGCCTGGGCTCAGGCAGAAAGCTGGGGGGGAGGGGGAGGGGAGAATGGGGGGAGAGGGAGGGAAGGGGGTAGGGAGGGAGAGGGGGAGGGGAGAGGAAGGGGGGAGGGAGAGAGTCAGGGAGAGGAAGAGAGGGAGAGGTGGAGGGGGAGAGGAGGAGGGAGAATGGGAGGGGAGGAGTTGGGGGAGAGGGAGAGGAGGAGGGAGGAGGAGGGGGAAAGGGAGAGGAGGGAGAGAGGGAGGGGAGGAGTAGGGGAAGGGGAGGGGGAGGGAAGGGGGAGGGGGGAGGAGGAGGGAGGGGGAGGCAGAGAGGGGGAGGGAAAGGGAGAGAAGGAGGGGGAGGGAGGGAGAGGGGGAGGAAGAGAAGGGGAGAGGGGGAGGGAAAGGAGGAGGGAGAGAGGGAGGGGAGGGAGGGAGAGGGAAAGGGGGAGGGGGAGAGGGGGGAAGGGGGGGAGAGGGAAGGGGAGGGAGGGAGAGGGGGAGGGGGAGAGGGGAGGAAGAGGGGGAGGGGGAGGGAAAGGAGGAGGGAGAGAGGGAAGGGGAGGGGGAGGGAGAGGGAGGGGGGAGGAAGAGGGGGAGGGGGAGGGAAAGGGAGAGAGGGAGGAGGAGAGAGGGAGGGAGAGTGAGGGAGGGAGAGGGGGAGGAAGAGAGGGGGAGAGGGGGAGGAGGAGAGGGGGAGGGAAAGGAGGAGGGAGGGAGGGAGGGAGAGGGGGAGGAAGAGGGGGGAGGGAGAGAGGGGGAGGGAAAGAGGGGAGAGGGAGGGGGGAGGGAAAGGGAGAGAGGGAGGAGGAGGGAGGGAGAGGGAGAGAGGGGGAGAGGGGGAGGGGAGGGGGAGGAGGGACAATGGCAGCTGACCCGGGGCTGCTGCTTCCAGTGTCAGCTGTGTTCCGTTCCGCCGTCTCGTGGTCCCTCTCCTGTCTCCTCTCCTGTCCCTTCAGATGGCCGTCTGTCTCTTCCCTGGCTCGTCGGTCGGCTCGTTTCCCTCTCCACGCGCCCCGTTGCCGCCCCTCCGCGTCGTCGCTGGAAGCAGAACGCGGACCCACGGTTTAGGGGGACGTGGTAGCCGGCGGGTGCGGAGGACATACGGGGTGGCCCGCTGGGGGGTCGGCTGGGGGCTCTGGGCGCGGAGCCCGGGGGTGATTCGGAGCCGTCGGCCCGAGCACCTGGACGGTAGGAGGCCGGCCGCAGCCAGGAGTCCGTCCCGGACGCCCCGAGCGGAAGGAGCGCTTCTCCAGCAGCCTGGGCCTGGGTCCCAGCACCAGGTCGCGCAGGAGGCCCCGGAGAAGCCAGTGCGGGGCTCTGGGTCTCAGGGCGCCCCCGGGAGGAGAGCGGAGCGCCACAGCCCCCTCGTGGGGCTGTCGGAGAGAGAAGGGGAGCCAGGCCCCTCCGCCTCCCCACGGCTCAGGTGGCCCCTGACACCCCGCCCCCGTGACCGGGGTTGGGAGGAGTCACGGGCAGGCCCCGCCCAGCCTGGCCCTGCTCTGGAGCCCGGGGAACCTGCTGCTGGCCCGCCCCCCTCCTCCTGCCGGAAGGCAAGGCGGGCGCCCGTGAGTTCGGGCCCTCTGGGGGCAGTCGTGAGAGACAGACCTGCGGTGGCCTGTGTCAGGGAAGGCTGTGCCGCGAGAAGCGTCCTGGGTTCACGCCCTGGCGCACCCAGCAGCCCCGGCCTCATTTCGGGGGGGGGGGGGGGGGGGCGGGGTCTGAGCGGTGCAGCCAGGAGCCCGTGTTCCGGGGGCCCCCCCAGGGTCCCTCTAGATGGTAGTGCTGACTGGATCTGCCACCGCGCTGACTTGGATCCATGACCAAGTGCCACGAGCTTGGCTGCCAGGGGCGGGGGCCACCCAGAAGGACCTGGAGCCTCTTGTCTGAGGACAGAAGGGAGCGGGGAACGTCCCCAGGCCCGTGCCTCCGGCCGGGGGTCTGCTCGCTGGACACCGAGCTCGGTTTCCTCCCCGGGGCTGGAGCCAAGTATGCCCAGGGCGGCTCCAGTCGCACGCGTGTCCCCGGTGGGGCGCAGAGGGGCCCCTCGCCGTGGCCTCCCTGCCCGAGGCCTTGCAGCGCCCCGGTTAAACCCCAGTGTCAGGCAGAGCAGGACTTGGAGCACGCACGGCCCGCTGTCAGGGCGTCCGTGCTGTCGCCTGCGAATCTGCCGTCCGTCCCAGGGGCCTGAGCCCTGAACTCCTTCCCGTCCGTCATCCCCACGTGCCCCGAGGGACCCTCCCACACAAGGGTCCGTGTCTGTCGTCTTTCTCTTCTGGGCCCAGCTTGGCTGCACCTGTCAGCCGGCCCTCAGCCCAAGGGCTTTCAGGTGGCCCCCACCAGCCCTCTGGGGGGACCGGTGCCACGTGCGAGACCACCCACCCTCGTTCGCCAGACCCTTCGCGTTACCTTCCGGGGCCTGTGACGGGCGTGGGGCTGGCAACGTGGATGACGAGGAGGCCGCATACGTGCCTCTGGGGACTTGGGTCTGTGGGTGAGGTGGACGGACCACGGTTAATGCCTCTGCCCACCCTTCTCCCTGTGTCACGGCCTTGACCCTGCCGTGAAGGATCTCTGCGGCAGGGCTCCTCTCTGGCCCCCTCCCACCTGGCCCCTGCTGGCCATGTTCACTCTGGAAGCTGAGCTAGACCCTGCTCACAAAACTGAATTCAGTGGTTGCAGGTCGACCTCTGGGAGCAAGTTATCGAGAGGCTGTGGCCGGGCCTGTGGCTTGGGGGCTGTGGGTCCTGCGTTCGGCTGACCGGGATCCTGACAATGCGGCCTCTGCTGGTGGGCGTTGCTGGGGGACTGTGAATACTGGGGGCCAGGGGACAAAGGTGTTGTCCTTGACCAGACTCTAGGCGGCTGCTCTGAGCCGTTTCCCAGCTGGGCCTCAACCTTGGCCTCTACAGACGTGAACAAGCACCGAGAGGCCCCGCCCCTGGGGGACCCCGGCCCCTAAGCGCCTCTCTGGCCGTGTGTCCTGGCCAGGACCCCAGATGTCCCCCAAGGGCCGGGTGAGAGGGAGGGAGAGGTCCCAGTGCCCCCCCCCCCCCCCCCCGGGGAGGTGCGCGTCCGTGTGTCAGAGCTACGGGGACCTGCCTGGGACTCTGCCTCCAACGTGGCCGTGAGAGGTTTGCCCCGGGGAAGGCGGTGCTCACAGACATCTGGGCTCTAACCTGAGGCGGCCCTGCCCATCCCAATGCTCTTTATAGGATGTCCATCTGGAAACTTCCCTGTGGCCTCTGGGCGCAGTAGACTGCTTTCCCGACACCACCTCTGGGTTTGCCGCATGTTTGCACAGCCCAGGGGGGCTCGGCCGTCCACACTGCGGCCCCCCGGGTCCGTCTTCCCTGTGTGCCGTCCGCCCGGCCTGGCCCTGGTCCCCACAGCCCGGCGTTTGCCGGGAGCGCTAAGCGGGGGCCAGTGCCATCCGCCACCGCCTCCAGCTCCCGCCCCAAGTGCTCAGCGGCGCCCTGACCTCTCTGGACGGCCCCACGTGGCAGCCGTGGCTCACTGAGGGAGGGGGTGATTCCAGGCACCTTCCTTGGGAACACCTGAAAAAGTCCAGGCTTGGGAGGGCTTCAAAGGCAGGATATCAGGCCGCTGGAGGTGCATGAGGTCACGGGCCAGTGTCCCCCCCCCCCCACCCCGTGGCAGGGGCTCAGGGAGGCGTGGCCTGAGCTGCAGGTCCCAGCAGACACTCCTACTTGAGCCATCCCAGCCCTGCAGCCAGGGGAGGGTCTGGCTGCTGCATGAGGGAGCGGTGCCAGGCCTGGGGGTGGCACTGATTGGTACAGGATGGGGACCTTTGCTCCAGTGAGCTGTCCCTCGCCCGCCCTCTCCCATCCCCCAAACAAGCACCTGATTTAGTTGGACAGAACCGGCCGTCTCTTCGCCTAGCGTGGGAGGTTACCTGTTCGCCGGATGTTACTTGTTCCAAAACCCCCTTTGTCCTGGACGTGCGCGTGTTGACCTGTCAGGTCCGTGTCTGGCCCTCCTCCTTGGCCCTCTTCCCAGCAGAAGTGTCCCCAGCCCAGACCCAGCAGCCCACACGAGGCTCTGTTCCTGGAAAGGAAAGAGTGAGCATTCGATGGGCTGCCTGCCTGGCTCGGGGTCTCCTCTGCCCTCAGCCTCACCCGAGCAGGGACCGGGGTCCCCGTGCCCAGCGTCCCCTCTGCCGGGGCCTCCACCCCTCCGGGGTCTCTGGGGAAGCAGGAATGAGGCGGTGGGTCCTCATTATGCACATCAGTGTTCTGGATAAAACCCACCAGGAGACCGACCTCCTGCCTTCTCTCCTCCGAAGCCGAGAGAGGAGGATGCAGCCTTCCGGAAAACCGTGGGGGCAATCAAAGTTGAAAGAAGACCGCTCCGTGCCTGCAAGCTCTGCCCACCCCGTGCACCACTGTGGGGCGGGAGGGGGGGCAGCCCTTCCTTCCTGTCCTCCCCCCGCAGGGCCGTGCGGTCTGATCCCTCTGTCCTTAGGTCGCAGGACCGTAGAGCTGTCCTGGGGCTTCCCATGCACACGCTGGGCTGGCACAGGCTGCTCCAGTGGGGATCCGTGCCGCCGTGGGGAGCGGTGTCCCGGGACACCCCGCTGGTGTCCTGACCGATGCCACTGGGCGCCCCGCCCCGCCTTGGCTCTGCAGCCAGCCGCTAGAAGCGCGACGGGACCGGTGCGGTCGGCGGGCAGGTGTCGTCATGGTTATGGACGGCCTTTCCCCTGGAAGTAAAGTCGTTTTGGGTCAAGCACGTTCCCCTTAGCATCACACTGGCATTCTAGGGGTGACGGGGTGACTTTTCTACTCACCCTCCTGGAACAAGCCTGCTTAATTTTGATCATGCCAGACTCACCCCTCAGGTCCCACTCACTCACTGCAGGTGGACCTCAGCTGCCCCAAATCCTGTGGCAATGACGGTTTCTTGGTGGTTCCTTCATGCCCCGCTGAGTCCTGCTTTCCCCCCAACCCCGAGACCATGGGCCCGGCTTCCCTGCCCACTGCGCCTGGGCTCTGTGCTCCTCTGGACCTTCTTCTGGGGTGGGCGGGGCTCCGTGGTGGCCCTGGGGTCTCTTCAAGCCCTATTATCTGCCACGTCCTAGCATCCATCCCGGGAAGCCCCCGTTCTGATCCCCAAATGCGACTTCCCACGTGAGCGGGCAGCTTCCTCCTCCTCCAGGCCCCGCAGGCTGGACTGAGGTTCTGGGCAAGGAGCCGGAAGGCCGGGCGGGCCGTGGGAGTGTTGGGTGCGTCTGGCGCCTTTGGAAGGGGCACAAAGCTCTCCGTCAGCCGCCTGGAGCGCCTGAGCCCTGGTCCTAAAGCAGCCGACTCAGCTGTTATGAACAGACACTGCTCCCCCGGGGACCCCGGAGAACGGGCCCCCTGAGGGTGGCCGCTGGCTTTCGACCTGTCCTGCTGACCCCAGCCAGGGCCATCCAGCCCGTGTCTCCATCCTGGAGATTTCTGGATCAGTGGGCTGTGGGGAGATGTCAGGCTGTGCTCACCTGTGGACAATTGGGGTGCTGAGGGGCCAAGAGAGCCCCCTCCTTGCCCTGTCCGGCTGCCCTCCCTGGGGCTGTGTGGCAGCCGGCTAAGCGTCTGCAGAGCACGCGTGGGGAGTTTGGTCTCTGCTCTGAGGGGCGGCAGGGGAGGTGGGGGAAGCCCGGTGGGCAGCGAGGGGGCAGCGAGGGTGGTGGGGCCTGGGGCTGGGCCCCAGGGTTGGGGACCGTGCAGAAGGAGCCTGTTAGCATTTTCTAGGCTGACTTGGAAAGAAAGACAGACACTTTCTCTTTTTCACCTTGTATTTGGAGTGAACTGTAGGCTCACAGGCACCTGTGAGAACAGATTCAAGAGACCCCCGGCGCCCGTCCCCTGTCCTCCTGATGCTACCGTCCTGCACTCCGTCCCCTCCGCGCCCTGCCCCCGCAGACTTGCTCGTGCGCGTGGAGTGTGGGTTGTGCGCTCAGTTCTGTGCTTTTCCCTGGCAGGGAAAGCCACACGCCCTACCGCAGTCCGGATTCGGGGGGACCCCCTCCTGTGGCCCCTTTAAGCCACACCTCCCCACCCCTAACCCCTGGAGGTCACGGAGGGTTCCCTGTTGCTGTGGATTTGACATTTTGAGACCGTTCTACACACGGATTCCTTCTGGGGCTGCCTGCCTTCCCCGACCCCACGGCCTTGAGGCCGTCCAGCTTGCGCCTGTTCACGCGGAGCTGTGGCCCGTGGCACGTTCAGTCACCCTTCTCCCGAGGGTGGCTGCTGGGCCGATTCCAGGCGGGGGACGTGGACAGGGCTGCCACGGACGTCTGTGTCCAGGTCTCGTGTGCGAGCCTCCCTAGCTCTGAGGTGAATACCCGCTGGGCCATCGCTTGGAGTCCCCAGAATAACCACGGAATAGTGGGGACTCTCCACGTATCCGCCGTACACGGGGTGCGTGTCCCAGCTGCGCAACTAATGATCTCTGAGGGATGACGGGTCACCACCTGTCCCTCTCTGCTGGGGAACCGCCTTCCATCCGACTCCCCTACCGGAGGTGCCCCAGGCCCTCGCTCCCCAGATGAGGCACTCTGGGGGGACCAGTCCCTGGGAAGGTAGGGGGCGATCTGCAGTGGGACACGGCTGGCCCTGGAAAAGGACAGTTCAGAGAAGGAAACTGTGGGTCCCCCATGTATGTCCGTGTTCCAATCCTAGTGTCCAGAACCTGTGAGTGTGACCTTATTTGGAAAAAGGGTCTTTGCGATGTGATTACAGTAAGAATCTTGAAATGAGATCATCCAGGATTGTCCAGGGGGCTCTAAATGCAATGAGGGGCGCCTGGGTGGCTCAGTCGGTTGAGCGTCCGACTTGAGCTCGGGTCATGATCTCACAGTCTGTGAGTTCGAGCCCCGCGTCGGGCTCTGTGCTGACAGCTCAGAGCCCGGAGCCTGTTTCAGATTCTGTGTCTCCCTCTCTCTCTGACCCTCCCCCATTCATGCTCTGTCTCTTTCTGTCTCAAAAATAAATAAACGTTAGAAAAAAATTAAAAAAAGAAGTCACAGCTACTGTTAAAAAAGAAAGAAAGAAAGAAAAAAAATAAATGCAATGACAAATGACCTTATCAGAGACAGAAGAGGAGAGACACAGACACAGAGGAGAAGCCCTGTGAATATGGAGGCACGGGGTGCCTGGGGGGCTCAGTTGGGTGTCTGACTCATGATTTTGGCTCAGGTCATGATCCCAGGGTTGTGAGATCAAGCCTTGTGTCAGGCTCTGCATTGACAGCTCGAAGCCTGCTTGGGATTTTCTCTCCTTCTCTCTCTGTCCCTCCTCTGCTCTCTCTCTCTGTCTCTGTCAAAATAAATAAATAAACATTAAAACAATTTTTTTAATGTTTATTTATTTTTGAGAGAGACAGAATGCGAGTGGGTTAGGGGCAGAGAGAGAGGGAGGCATGGAATCTGAAGCAGGCTCCAGGCTCCGAGCTGTCAGCACAGAGCCCGACGTGGGGCTCAAACCCACAAACCATGAGATCATGATCTGAGCCAAAGTTGGTTGCTCAACCGACTGAGCCACCACCCAGGTGCCCCTTAAATTTTTTTTATTAAAAAAAATTTTTTTTAACATTTATTTATTGTTGAGAGATAGAGACAGAGTATGAGCAGGGAAGGGGCAGAGAGAGGGAGAGACATAGCATCCGAAGTAAGTTCCAGGCTCTGAGACGTCAGCACAGAGCCTGATGTGGGGCTCAAACTCACAAACTGTGAGATCATAACCTGAGCTGAAGTCAGACGCTCAACCGACTGAGCCACCCAGGTGCCCCATATGTATTTTTTTAATGTTTATTTGTTTTTGAGAGAGAGAGACAAAGCGTGAACAGGGAGGGGCAGAGAGAGAGGGAGACACGGACTCTGAAGCAGGCTCCGGGCTCCGAGCTGTCAGCGCAGAGCCCGACGCGGGGCTCGAACTCACGAACTGCGAGATCATGACCTGAGCAAAGTCGGACGCTCAACCGCCTGAGCCACCCAGATGCCCCTCAAAATAAATAAATAAACTTTAAAAAAATGAACATGGAGACAGAGGCCTGAGGGACACCTGGAGCCCCAGAGGCTGGAAGAGGCAGGAAGGACCCCCCCCCCCCCAGTGGAGCCTCCGCAGGAGCGTGGCCCTGCCTGGCCTGGACCTCGGACCTCTGGCCTCCACTCTGGGAAGAATGAGTTCTGTGGCTCTGCGCCCCCAGTCTGTGGTCACCGGCTAGAGCGGCCTCGGGACACTGACACAGGGTGGGCTTCTCCCCACAAGGCTCCCCGCCACTCGGCGGGGAAACCCTGCAGACAGGGTGAGGGGTGGGTTTGGGGAAGCGGGCCCCCTCCTGCCCCCGGCCTCCTCCACGGCGCCCAGTGCTGCCTCAGCCCCCACGCCCGCCCTGAGGCCAAGCTCACGCACCGTCAGGCCTGGGTGGGCGTCTCTACCTCCTGTATTTGAAACAGGCATCTGGGGAGACAGAGCCGGGGGTGGGGGGGGGTCTCAGATGGAGCCTCTCTGGGGCCTCCACCCCCAGCCCTGAGGCCCCGGGACTCTCCGGAACACTCCTGGCCCAGGGCTGCTGGCGCAGGAGGCGGGAGGCTCGCCTTGGTTGCCGAGCCTGATGATGTTCTGCGGACCCAGTCCGTACTTTCTGCAGACTTTTTCAAATCTGTCCAGGAAGCTGGGACCCAGGTCCGGCACCCGTCCTGAGGACGCAGCAGCAGGGGCCAGGGTCCCTCACCGCTCCCCTGGGACGGTGTGTGGAGAAGGTCTCGGGAGGGGGGTAGGGGGACTCAGGCAGTGCTGAGGCCGAAGGGGGGGGGGGCGCCTTGAGCAGACGGGGCGTGCAAGGTGGGGGCCCAGACGCGGCTCGGAAGCCTGGACCTGGGAGCCCCAACCCCACCCTATGATGTGATTGACTGTGGGTGCTCTGGCAGGTGGGGACCTCGGGACGTGGCCAGACCCCCACCGGCCTAGGGCCTGTCTTCAGAGGAGGGGGACCCTGAGGCCCGACGGGAGGGGTCAGGAGGCGGTACCATAGAGTGCCAGCACGGTGGTCTGTGTCCCGTTCCTGATGTTCCGGAGGTGGAAGATGATGTACTGTCTGTAGTCGGTCTCCGAGAGCAGCACCGTATTGTCCCCCTCATCTGTGTGGACACTCGGCTCAGAGCGACCCCTGCCGGCCGCCGGCACCCAGCACCCACGGCTCGTGGGCCGGGCGTGCTGAGCGGCCGTGGGTGCGGACGGTGGGCCGGTGGGCCTCGGCGGGGGGAGCGGTGTCACTCCGGGCGGGGGTCCCCGGGCAGCGTGGGTGGCAGCGGCGTGCGCCCCCTCCCCCGGCCCCGGGCTGGCGCACCTGCCCCCCTAGGGCCCCGGGCGGGGGCCGAGGGCCCGAGGAGACGCGGCGCTTTGCCGCCAGACGGACGGGGCAGCGCCCGCCTCCGCTTACGGCTGATGCTGTGCTCCCCGTCCCTCTCCGCCTTCTCGCAGACCATGGCCACGTGTTCGCACTCCCCGTGCACCCTGCGAACCAGCGGGGCGTGAGCTGGGCGGCCTCCCTCAGCCCCCACCCGGCCCCGGGCGCGGCCTTCTCTCCCGCGATACGGGTGCGGCCGGTTCGGTCAGCACGCACATGGTGCGGAAATGGAATCTCAGACGCCCGTCCTCCAAGCTCTCGATGTTCCGGATGAAGACCCTCAGGTCCCCGTTTTCCTCGATCCGCTTTATGTCGTCGGAGGCCATGGACACCGGATACCAGATCCCTGAAACCTGCAGGCGAGGCCCCACAGACGCACGAGGAGCCCGTGTGGTATGGCCCTGGGGCTTCTTGGCAACTCTTTCCTGCAGGCCCTGGGTGTATGGCCTCCCCCTCTGCCCTCCCAGAGCCCCCCCCATCCTCTCAGGGACTCCCTCTGCCCTCCCAGGAACGCCCCCATCCTCCCAAGGACCCCTCTGCCCTCCTGGGGACAGCCCCTGTCCTCCGAGGTCCCCCTCTGCCTTTCCAGGGACACGTCCGTCCTCCCAGAGACCCGCCCCTCTCCTCCCAGAGACCTCCCCCTGCCCTCTCAGCTGGGGGAGGAGAAGCAGGCCCCCAGGAGCAGCGGCCCGGTCACAGGTCAAAGACCCTGGATGGAGGGAGGACAGACGCCCCGCAGCCCAGCCCCCGGGAAAGGCCCAGACTCGGACCGCAGACCCACCTTGGCCATGTTATAGTTCTTCTGCACAATGGCCTGGGGGTTGAGCTCCTGGGCGGAGACGAGGCTCAGCCCCAGGGTCAGCAGGAAGAGAGCCATGGCCTCTGGTGGGGGCCTCACCTGCGGCCCACTGCCTTTATACCCCTTTCTGCTCCACGGTTGCCACCCCTCTGTGCCCAGCACAGCCTGTCCTCCCCACCCTTCCTCCGAGTGCCGGGAACACAGCCAAAGGCCGCCTCCGCTGCCACCCACCCCCGCCCCTCATGCATGTCCTTGAGCCTATGACGGGAGCACCCTGGAGTCCGCCTGGACGGAGTGTCCAGCCAGGTCAGAGGCCGCAGAGGGAGGTCGGGTCGGGCAGGGTGGGCGATAGGCACCCTGGGCCGGAGCCCCCGCGGGCTGCAGAGGCCCCGATGGTGCTGGGGCCTCGCTGGCCTCTCTGCGCCCCGGGGGGCTGGGCAGCAGACGGCCCTGCAGTTCCCATCCCCGCCCGGCCTACGTGTCTGGGCCCGAGAGCATCGTCGTGCCCGTGCAGCTAAGCACGCAGGGCGCCGTGCGGCCGTCCCGGCCGTGACGATGCGGCCGTGGACTCGGAGTGAAGGTCCACGGAGCCCAGGAAGTGCCGACTCCCAGGAGAGGGGCCGGAACGAGACAGAGGTTTTGAGGTTTGGGGTCTGGAGAACAGAGAGGGGGGTTCGGACGGATGTGGGCCTGACCCCTACCCTGCCCCCTCCTGGCCAGGGTCCAGAGCAGTGGTGGAAGGCCCCCCGTCTCCCTGTGCTGCGTGCGGGCACAAGGCTGGCTGGTGGTCGGGGGCCGGGGCTGAGCAGGACGTGGGACCCCCGATCCTGTGTAAAACACCAGGTCTCAGCGTATGCACTGATGGGCTACTTTTGTTTCACTGAGCACCTGCCGGGTCTCCTGGCAGAGGGGGAGGCAGACCAGGCAGGTGGTGGTGGTGGCGACCGGGGCCTGCCTGCCCTCGTGGGGAAGGGCCCCCTCCCTGGCCGTCCCCCGTTACGGCCGGTTCCGTCTCCACGCTTCTGTCCTGTTCAGGTGTGTGGCTTCTGGAACACGGCACCCGAAGTAACGGGTCCCCGCCCCGCCCCCCATTCCGCTTCGTTGTTCGTTATCGGGCTCCGGTTCCCAGGGGTGCCCTTCCCTGTCTGATTCACCCCCGAGGCGGCGACTTCTCCCTCCGACCAAACCCGGCCTCCCTCGGTCCCTCGGCAGGTACAAAGTGATCTAAAGGATGTTAAGTCCGGCTGTCGTCGGAGGAGGGGCTTAGTCGGGATTCCCTAAACCGGGTGAGTCCCGCAGCCACAGTCTCAGGGACTCCTCTGAGAAGGTGCTGCCCCCACGGCGTGGTCTCAGGTACGAGTCCTTCCATCACTGAGCAAAGGCCAGGCGGGGACACGAGGCAGTGCGAGGGCGGGGCGGGTGCGTTCGGTTCATGACGGCGACTCCCTCTGACCCTTGGCTCGGGGACCTGTAGCCCCCTTGAAGATGGGGGGGACGCTGGCGGGTGGAATGTGCCGGGTTCCCCTCTACGAGAGAAGCCTCCCCTCACCCAGACCCGGCCCCCTGCGGCCTCAGCCTCTGCCTGACCCGGCCCCCCGCGGCCTCAGCCTCTGCCCACTGCCCTTGTCTTCCCGGGCCGCCTCCGCCTCTGGACACGGCCATCGACATTCCGCTCCGCAGACACTGGACGGTCACGGGCACAGACGTGCTCACACACACACACGCACGCACACACCATCACACACGTGCACACCCACATACCCGCACTCACACACGAGCGCACGCCCTCAAGTGCAGCTCGGTCTCCTGCTTTTCTTCGCAGTCAAATTTCTCTTAGCACAGAACTCAGCACCTGCTCGAACGGAAAAATTGGGAGAAAACATAAAACGAGCCAAAGCTGGTCTTGACTTTCAGGTGAAGGCAGTGTCACGGGGGCCGGTGGAGGGAGAGGGGGGATCCGTGTTCTAGGCCAGCCGGGGCTGCTGGGAGAAGCAGGCTCACCCAGGTCAGGCTCTCCGGGGACGGGCGCCGGACGGCGCCTCTCCTGGGGGACGGGCAGGCCCCTGCCCCGGGTCTTCTGAGAACGCCAGGCTGGCCGCCCAGAGGCAGAGTGCGCAGAGACAGGCGTGAGCAGTCGGGGGTGCCACGGGGAAGCTCGGGCACACGGGAGAAGCTTCCACGGGAGGGCGGAGTCAGGAGCCTGTGAGTGGGGCGGGGGGGGGGGCGCCGGGGACCCCCACCTGCACCGAGGCCGGAGAGCACGCCGTGCCCACATCTGCTTCCCGCACTTCGGGCCCCCTCTGCTGTGCGGGCACACGACTCTGCGGTGACGAGTTGTTACGCAGCCCCGGGGAGTGGAGACGCCACACATACGTGCTACTTTCCCAGTAATAACAACGCCTTTATTTCCAAAGGGGAGGGTAAAGGAAGACGCATGTTACGACCACAGATCAGGACGCAGGGGTCACGCGTGACTGTGATTTCGTTGTTCGCTAGTGGACCTGACCGGCCGCACGGCACAGGAACGTGTCACCTCTGTGGTCGGAGAGGGGAGTCCTGCATAGGCTTGCTGGGGAGCACAAGGGACGCGCTCCTGGGCTGGGGTGGACGTCACCTGCAGGACGAAGAAAGAGAAGCGGGCACGCTCTTTCTGCCGTGTGGGTGAGCACACGCACCATTCAGGACACCCCGCGGTGGGTAAGGGTTGGTCCCTAGAGAATGAGGAGGGAAAACGGAGGAAGCAAAAGGCAAAGGAGCACTCAGAAATATCCTCTGCCTTTCGGATGGGACAAGGTCCCGTCGTCTGGCAACCGTGAGAAGCCCCCGCTGGCAGGTGCGTCATTATGACTGTGACTTCCTGACGTCCGCATCATCAAAGGGTCCGCCGACGTCACCATCCACGGCAGGCTGACCATCCCCGAGAGCAGGGCACAGGGTCCCGCCTGTGATTTCACAAAGACCCGGAGACAGAATGCTTGGGAAACACCCACCTGGGCTCTTCCATCCTCCTGGCCGAGGTACAGGGACCCTTTTGGGGGGGGTGTGGAAAAACTCGAGGGGTTGTGGTAACAGTGGCACCTGCTTGGAGCGGTGTCACCGGGGCACATGCTAGAGAGACCCCTCCGTCCCCCTCTACCTGGCATCTCTGACGCCCTTGAATTCGAGCGGTGGCCCGTTGCCCGTCACGGGCGTGAAAGCCGTGTCCAGGGCGGTGCTGTCCAAGCGGACCGTCTGGCGGAAGAACAGCATTTGCAGCATCCACTTTTCTAGTGGCCACGTTGTCAAAGGTAAAAGGAACAAGTGGATTAATTTTCACAGCATATCGGCACTTAGTTCGGTAGAGCCAGCCTATTATAATTTCAAGATCGTACCAATGTGACATTATTAAGGAGATCCCTTACTTCCTTTCTTTCCCCCTGCGTCTGCCTTCAGTGTGTTTTGTGCACTCGGGGGACAGCTGAGGTCAGAGCAGCCGCACGTGGCTGGTGGCGACTGAGCTGCTCAGCGCGGATCGAGAGCCTCTTGCCCGTTAACTGAGCGCTCAGAAGTGAGGCATCAGAGGCCTCCGCTCTGCTTCGGCCACGTAACCCTCCAGACGTGTGAACAGAAACCCCGCGTAAACCTTCCAGTGTGAGCTCGGGGGGCTGGCTGGAGCCGAGCTCCGTGTTTCAATGTAGGGCCTACGCTTTGGGCTTTAATCCCTGTCTACAAGCACCGACCTTCGCGGGAGCTCGTAGTTTTTGTTTAAACCCCCATTTAGTCTTGGGACAAATGAGCCATCCTACTATCTGTGCGAGAAAAAAGAACAAGAGTTCTACTCCGGGGACACACCACGCCTCCTAGTTCAGGAAGACTTCCTCTCGTGACCTTGCTTTACTTTCCCAGCCGTGACGTGGGGGAGATTTCACGCGTCTCTTTTCTGCCACGCGGGTGGCATTCGCTGAGCAATCGAGGAGGACCACGGCCGCTGCACTCGGTCCCGGGGGGGGGCACCCGGCGCCCCGAGGAGCTGCGAGAGGACAGAGCCCCCCGCCCCCACCCCGGCCGGCCTGGTGCTGCTGGCCGAGCGTTCTGGAAGCAGGGGCTGTGGTTGGTGTCCCCATGTCTGCAGATTAGACGTTGTAAACCATGGTTGCACGTGGCAAAGGCGTGTGAATGTTGACTATCTGACATCTCCTCCTCTTCTCCTTTTTCGCCCAGGAGACGATGAATTTGAAGAGAAAGATTGTGGTGCTGGTTTCATGTGTGTTTTCCTTCCTGCTGCTGGAGCATCGTCTCAGGTAAATAGATGCCAGGGAATCACAACCCGTAGTGACTGGCACAGATGGGGTGGGGTGCTGGGTTTTGGCCAGACGTTGACAACACTCTGGAAAGTTCCCTTCCCTCCGTGGGACGAAGCACCGTGAGATGGCTAAGGGTTGTTTCTGAGGGAGCAGCGTTGACCCCAAGCACCTGCTCCCGGGAGCTTTTCCATTCTTGACGGAGGGGAGGCAGACGGTCCAGAGGCTTGAGGCAGACGCCCATCGGGAGTTTGCACAATAAAAGTCATGATGGAAAAGGGAAGCAAGGCCGACGATAGCACGGGGCTGCTCTTCCAGACAAAGAGTCCCAGCCTGTGTCCACGATGATCGGCGTCCGAGCCACAGCGGCAGGCGTGGCCCAGGGGGCGCCTCTCTCCCGATCCTCGACCCCTCCCCACTCCTCACGACGGCCTCAGGAGCAGGGCTCTCTCCCCACGAGCTATTGGAAAGGCATCATATTGTGAGAAAGAACATGTTTAAACATGAAGCCCTCACAAAACGCACATCTGATAAAAGGCTTGTGTCCAAAATATGCAAAGAACTCTTACAGCTCAACAACAAGGAAACAACTAATTAAAACGGCAAATCCGAAAGGACAGCTCACCCAAGAAGCTACACAGGGAGCAGACGGGCACATCGTGTGTCACGACACAATTGCAGATCAAACAAGGAGCCCCCGCCACACGCCCGTGAGAACGACCCGAATCCCGAACCCAGCAACACATGCACCGGCGAGGACGCGGGGCAGCGGGATTCTCGTTCACGGCAGGGGCCACGCAACACGGGGCAGCCACACTGAGGACCGTCTGGCGGCTTCTTCCAGACCTAAACACAGTCTCTCCAATTACCTAGCAATCATGCTCCTGAGAATTTATCCAAGTGGTCTCAACACTGTGTCCACAAACAACCGACACAAGGTGTTTATAGCAGCTTTATTCGCAGTTACTGAGAATTAAAGCGACCGAGATGCCCTGCAGGGGTGAGCGGATAAAGTGCGGTGCATCCAGACCAGGCGATGTTATGCGACACTAAAAAGAGATGAGCCACGGAGCCACGAACACACGGGTGAGCCTTAAATGAGGGTCACAAAGAACAGGAAGCCAATCTGAAAAGGCCATGCAGTGTATGTTAAACTCACATGGCGGGGGTGGGGGGGGTGGTCCTGTATCTTGTCTGGAAAACCTCCCTCCAGAAGGGGCATCTCGTGGCCAGAAGCTTTGTTGTATAAAGACCCACAGGCGCCTGGGGGCTCAGTCGGTGAAGCGTCCGACTCTTGATTTAGGCTCAGGTCATGATCTCATGGTTCGTGGGTTCGAGCACTACGTTGGGCTCTGCACTGACCGTGTGGATCCTGCTTGGGATTCTGTCTCGCTCGCTTGCTCTCTGCCCCTCCCCTGCGCACACTCACTCTTTCTCACCAAAAAAAAAAAAAAAAAAAAAAAAGACCCTGCAGATTAATAGCCAGGCGGTTCCAGTGGTGATCAAGCCAGAAGGGATGGAAAACCAGAGACAGAAAGGTCCCAGAGGCATCCAGAAAGTCAGCTTTCTTGCCTACCAGCTCGGGAATATTCTGCACAGGGTGCGTCTCCGTTAGGCGTGTGTGTGTGTGTGTGTGTGTGTGTGTGTATGTGTGTGTGTGGTGGGGGCAGGTCCAAGGAGAGGGGTGTTCAGGGAGCAGGACAGAGATGACAGTCCCGCATCGCAAGCTTTGTTGTCCCTGGAGCCCGTGGGGAAGCCAGGAGGACCACACGTCCGTGTGACAGTTTGCTGCTCGGTGATTAGAAGACGCCAGTGCAGGTTTGTGGGGTCCGTAAAGTCGGCCGCATTGCAATCAGCTGGGTGTGTAGGCACACAGCGTGGGTGGTCGGGCCAGACCGGGCGGGGACGGGGGGCGGCAGGGAGCCAGGCGCCCTTCCCTGCGTCCCGTGGGCTCAGGCCCTCCCCCGCCCACCGGGGACGAGGCCGGCTCCGCCGTGCGTTGGCCCCTCTCTCCGGGGTGGTGGTGTCTTTAGGTCAGGACCCCCTCCTCAACCAACCGCGTCTTCCACTCCTCCAACGCTCGGTACGACCCCAGGAGCCCGTGACACCGACATTCTAAAAGAAAGGCCACTTTGTAGTGAGTTGGCCGTTTGTCGCTTTGTGGTTTTAGTGCAGCTCGGCACTGGCCGTCTGGATTTTGACAGTCTGATCCTGGAGAGTCCGATAATGAAATTGGGGTGCCCTCTCGAGCTTCTTCCCTTACGGACAGCACGTCCCAGCACTACGGGAGCAAGCCACCTAATGTGCTCGTTAAAACACCACAGAACTCGAGGTGAATCACGTACTTAGATCAAAACCAAAGACAACAACTGATTCCTTCTCCAGCCCGTTCACACTAACACGGCAAAGCCACTCCGCGGGGGACGAGGGCGCTGAATCCGCACAAGGCAGCAACACACGGACAAGCCCTTTCTTGCCTTCCCACTGTGGCCATCGCCTCCTCGCCCTGCCCCTCTTCCTGACCACGTGTCCCCTTCCAGACGCGCGGAGATAACTCCTCTCTGCGTGGCTCACCTGACCCCCAAATCGGGTCGGATGGACCACTTACATACCCAGAGCCTGTCCCCACCGGCAGCCCCTAAGCCTGGGGGCCACTGGTCGCCTCCTCAGCTCCCCCAGGGCAGTGTGAAGGCTGTAGGGCCACAGCCGTGGAACCAGTGCCGGACGGCACCCACCACGCCACAGGAGCTCCGTAAATATTTGCTGAACAGATGGGTGACTTATAATAACTCGGTTTTCCCTTCGCTCGCAGGCCTCCCGCAGAAGAACTCAGGCTCTCAGACTGGTTTCATCCTGGGTAAGAATGAACACGCCCACCCCCGCACGAGGATAATAGTGCCTAGTTTGGAGCCATAGGCCTCTCCCGGTCACCCAATCATAGCTGCCCCGGGAGGCTTCCTGCGGCCGGAGTTGCAATTTTTAAGGCCGTCGATATGGGCACGTGGTACTTGGTTTAACCGTCTTGGCGTAGTGAGTGACAGACTGTCTTTGGGGGTGGCTTGAAGGTGCCGTGATGGCCCCTCTCTATTTTGGCACCCGCGCTGGGGAGCCCCGTCCCCGTCTGTAATGGCCAAGGGGTGTTGGACTTCAGGGCCATGCACCGTCAGGCACTCAAAGCGTCCAACTCAAATTAAAAAAAAAAAAAAAAAAAGAGGTGACTCTCAGTAAGAAAAGTAAGTGTTCCGGCATTATAACTCGCCCTGGACTGGGTGCTCTCTCTGGCTCTGCAACAATCTTGAGCCAGACCTCCCTCCCCCCACCCTGGGTATGTTTCCTGTTTCTCGTTATGTCGTTACGGTCCTTTGTTTAATGACTTTTATAAAGTCTGTATTTTTTTTTTTTTTTATTTTAGGGAGAGAGAGAGCACAAGTGGGGGAGAGGGGCAGAGGGAGACAGAAAGAGAGAATCTTAAGCAGTCTCCGTGCTCAGCGTGGAGCCCGACTCGGGGCTCAGTCTCACGACCCCAGGATCATGACCTGAGCTGAAATCAAGAGTCGGACGCTTAACGCGCTAAGCCACCCAGGAGCCCCCTAAAGTCTGTTTTCTTTGTTATTTATGGTCTCGCTGAAATCCCTGGTCAGTTAGAAAGAATCAGGTTTCTAGACTGCCACATTCTTGAAATGATCCGTTTGTCAACCCGAAATTACCAGACAGGCAGAGAAAAAGACAGTATGGCCTGTACACAGGGGACATTGCCCCCAGAGAAGACAATAAAAGTGCCCACCCCCCCACCCTCCGTGTGGCCCCAACCG